>NC_090649.1:154698487-155964956 GCF_040937935.1 Hyperolius riggenbachi
TTTTAAGGGCAGAAATCACATTGAATGCTAAATGACAGGCCTAAAGTGCTTTAAAACATCTTGCATGTGTATACATCAATCAGGTAGTGTAATTAAGGTACTGCTTCACACTGACACACCAAACTGAACAGGTATACAGTGGCGGGTTCACTGAACAGAACAGGTATACAGTGGCGGGTCCACTGAACAGAACAGGTATGCAGTGGCGGGTTCACAGAACAGGTATGCAGTGGCAGGTTCACTGAACACAACAGGTATGCAGTGGCGGGTTCACTGAACAGGTATACAGTGGCGGGTCCACTGAACAGAACAGGTATGCAGTGGCGGGTTCACTGAACACAACAGGTATGCAGTGGTGGGTTCACAGAACAGGTATGCAGTGGTGGGTTCACAGAACAGGTATGCAGTGGTGGGTTCACAGAACAGGTATGCAGTGGCAGGTTCACTGAACAGGTATGCAGTGGTGGGTTCACTGAACAGGTATGCAGTGGTGGGTTCACTGAACAGGTATGCAGTGGTGGGTTCACAGTACAGGTATGCAGTGGTGGGTTCACAGAACAGGTATGCAGTGGCAGGTTCACTGAACAGGTATGCAGTGGGCTCACTGAACAGAACAGGTATGGTGGGCTCACTGAACAGAACAGGTATGCAGCCAGGAACAAGCTAAGCCTAACTAATCTTTCCCTATGAGAGACAGTCTGCAGCACCTCGCCCTACTCTCACTAATGCAGGCACACGAGTGACCGTAATGGCCGCCGCTGCCTGCCTTATATAAGGGGGGTGGGGCTCCAAGGGCTAGTGTAGCCTAATTGGCTACACTGGGCCTGCTGACTGTGATGTAGAGGGTCAAAGTTGACCCTCCATGGTGCATTATGGGGCGAACCGAACTTCCGCAAACGTTCGCCTGCAGGACGCGAACGCGAACCACGGAAGTTCGCATGGAACCGTTCGCAGGCGAACCGTTCGGCCCAACTCTAGTTGCTAACGGCCATGGCTGCGATTTATGTACGTCAGAATCACTACCATTGAAATTGCCCAAATAAACAGGTTTTTTTGACCCTAAAATATGACCTCTTCAGCCTAGGGGCCCGAAACTCACCAGTTATGATCCCTCTAACAGTTCCTACAATGCTAGAAAATTTGCCACTGCTGAGCAATTGCCCTATGAAAAGATTTGAGATTTTTGAAAGTGAAATAGGGAGCCTAATGGAAGCCTATGGCAAAATTTAGCACTTTTGTACCCCTATAATTCTGGTCGGTTATCATCATCATCCGCCGACTTTAGCAGTTAATAGCAAAGGCCCCTTACATCCTAGCAACACCAAATTTGCAGGATATGTTAAAAAGATAGCGGGAAACAATATTTAAAGGACTTCCAAGGCCATAAATGTGAAAAAAGTTAAATACCTTTTCATAATCCATCCGCGCCCTCCCGTTCATTCCCCCATGGCTTCCGCAGTAATACCGGCCCCGGTCGGGTCCCGACTCCCGACTCCTCCGAAACAGATCGGGTTCTCATTCCCTCCTCAATATGGCCGCCACAGATTGCCGCGGCTGCGCAGTCTGCACAGACGCGATTGCACCTGCGCAGCTCTAGGGCCTCCTCCTGCCGCGTCATCAATATGCGTGCATACATCGGACGCATCGGGAGGAGGACCTAGAGCTGCGCAGCCGCAATCGCATCTATGCGGACTGCGCAGTCGCGGCAATCTGTGGCGGCCATATTGAGGGGGGAATGAGAACCCGACCCGTTTGGAGGGGTCGGGACCCGACCGGGGCCGGTATTACTGCGGGTGCCATGGCGTCCTCCATGGATCTGGATTATGAAATGGTATTTAACTTTTTTCATACTTGTGGCCTCGTTAAGTCCTTTAAAAAAAATATATATATATATGTATATATGTATATGTATATATATATATATTATTAATTTTATGTGCTGAGTGTGGGAAATAAATGAAAAAAAAAATGACGTGGGGTCCCCCCTCCCGAGCCTCTGTAACCCCTTGTCCCCCATGCAGGTTGGGATAGCCAGAATGCGGAGCCCCGGCTGACTGGGGCTTCGCACCCTGAGCTATACCAGCCCGCATGGTCCATGGTATGGGGGGCTCCGGGGGGGGGGGGGAGGGGCAGCCAAGCCTTCCTCTCCCCCCCCCCCCCCCCGGAGCCCTTGTCCAATCCATGGACAAGGGGCTCTTCCCCACCTCCGGTGCCCCAGGAGGAGGTGTGGGCGACGACTCCCTGGGGGGGGGTTCATGGTGGCATCTGGGAGTCCCCTTTAAGAAGGGGACCCCAGATGCCCACCCCCTCCCAGGAGAAATGAGTATAGAGGTACAAAGTACCCCTACCCATTTCCACAAAGGGTTAAATTAAATAAAAACACAACCACGAAAAAAGTCCTTTAATTTTCTTAATTAACCAGAAATACTTACCTGTACCTTTAAAAAAAATTTCCCACGGCAATATCCTCGGTAAATAATCCAACGAACTGTATCCTCTTATGTTGCGATCTTCTATTAAGGTAATTGAAGATCTCCGAAGCCCCCCACCCACATAGCAGAGAATGCGTCCAAAAGTCCTTTTGGACGCATAGCTGCTAGCTCCCGCTGTCTCTCCCCACCTGCCTGCCTGCACCTGTGAACCCCCACCTAGGCTGGCACTCAGTGCACCCATGGGTGCGCTGGGTGCCAGCCTAGGTGGGGGTTGACAGGTGCAGGCAGGTGGGGAGAGACAGCAGCGGGAGCCAGCAGCTTCACGTCCTTCCGAGGACGCATTCTCTGCTATACTAACGGCTCATGAATGAGCCGGATCTTTTTAATGAATCGGTTCTTTTTTATGAATCGACTCTTTTTTTTTTACTTTAAAGAGAATCTGTATTGTTAAAATCGCACAAAAGTAAACATACCAGTGCGTTAGGGGACATCTCCTATTACCCTCTGTCACAATTTCGCCGCTCCTCGCCGCATTAAAAGTGGTTAAAAACAGTTTTAAAAAGTTTGTTTATAAACAAACAAAATGGCCACCAAAACAGGAAGTAGGTTGATGTACAGCATGTCCACACATAGAAAATACATCCATACACAAGCAGGCTGTATACACCCTTCCTTTTGAATCTCAAGAGATCATTTGCGTGTTTCTTTCCCCCTGCAGCTATCTTCCACTGAAGTGTCAGACTGTTTCTTCCTGCAGAGTGCAGACAGCTCTGCCTGTATGTAATTCCTCAGTATGTGAAAGCCCAGCCAGCTCAGAGGAGGATTTATCCAGCTTGTAAAAGATAAGAGAGAAGAGAGAAGCTGCTCTAATCTAAATAATACACAGGCAGTGTGCAGAGAGGGGCCTGGAGGGGGGAGATGCATCACAGAACCACAACACTGAAGAACTTGGCAGCCTTCCAGACACAGGCTGACAAGTCTGACAAGAGAGAGATAAGTTGATTTATTACAGAGATGGTGATAGTAGAACGTGCTGCAGTAAGCCAGAACACCTTAGAATAGCTTTTGGAACTTGTAGGATGATAAAAAACAGGATGCAATTTTTGTTACGGAGTCTCTTTAACCACTTCGTCCACAGGTCAGTAGATATACGTCCTCTGGGACTTCATCTAAGCCACAGGTCAGTAGATATACGTCTTGTAGCAGAAGCAGTGCTGTGCAGGATTGGGCTTGCTCTTGTGCATATTTTTGGCACTATTTGATGCAGGACTAATTGGTGAATGGGAATATAAGTTTCCTGAGCTAATGAGATTGATTTTTACTATTAAAAATACTTGTATTTTCTCATTTCATAGTGAAAAACACACTTTGTAGCACTATTTCAGAATCAAATATCTTCACCATAAATTGTGACAGGAACATAATCGAAGTTTTGTGATAAGCAGTAAGAATAGCCAAACAAAATGTGTGTTTTTTATCGACAGTAGCACTTTTTATTTTTAAACTGGAATTGGTAAAACTGAGAAATACATGTTTTTTCTATTTTTTTCTTTGTTTTCCCATTAAAATTCATAGAAAACAAAATTGTTTGAGGGAAAAAATGGCATACAATGAAAGCCTAGTTTGTCTTGAAAAAAACAATATATATTTCATTTCTGTGTCATAAGTAGGGATAAAGTTATTTCTGATTAAATAGGGATATAGCTAAACTGTCAAAACTGCTCTGGTCAATAAGTTGAAAACAAGGTCTGGATGCGAAGTGGTTAAAATCGATTTTCTCAAAAACTGTAAGGTCTTTTTGAAAAAAAAAATTTTCCTCTTGTTCCCACTGTTCTTCTTAACATTCCCAGTAATTTTGGTGTTGCTAGCTTTTAAAGGGGCTTTGCAATTAACCATTAAAGTCGGCGGGGGTATATTTTCCCACGGTCAGAAGGAGAATTTACATTGAAACTTTAAAATAGATTTTCTCAAAAACTATAAGGTCTTTTTGAAAAAAAAAATTTCCTCTTATTCCCACTGTTCTTCTTAACATTTTCTGCAAGTTTGGGGTTTCTAGCTTTTAAAGCGGCTTTGCAATTAACTGCTAAAGTCGGCGGGCACTTAATTTTCCCACGGTCAGAAGGAGTTACTTTAAAATTGATTTTCTCAAAAACTATAAGGAATTTTTTTTCCCCCCTCTTGTAGTCATTGAAAGATCTCAGGTGTTAGACACCTTGAAACATCTTTTCCATCACTTTTCTGGCCAGCAGAAATGTTTCTAGTTTTCAAAGTTCGCCTCCCCATTGAAGTCTATTGCGGTTCGCGAACTTTTCCGCGAACCGAACCTTCCGCGGAAGTTTGCGAACCCGGTTCGCGAACCGAAAATCGCCGGTTCGCGACAACTCTACTTAGAATTAGGACATTTATAGTCCACCTCTTTGCTAGCAGATTGCCCCCAAGAAAGGTGTGATTTCCAGTCATCACTCCTCACACAGAGGAAGTCTTATCTCTTTTGCGCACAAAAAAAAAAGGAAGTGTCATGAGTAAAATTCAGGCATAGAATTAAGCCCCATACACACATTAGATGAAACCCGGTTTCCACTGCCAAAAATCCAGCATGTGTACAGCAGCCCTCGACTCCCCACAAGCACTCAACTGCTTGGTGAATTGCTCTGGTCAACCACTTACCCCGCCCACCACGTGATGTCACTCTTGCGCTGCCATTGCGCCCCCCTTCCCTGCATGAGAACAGCCTACAGGTTAGCGATGCATCTGTAGAGTCTCACCCTACAATGTTGCCCAATATAATCCTATAATAATCCTAACATTTGTATTGCGCTTTTCTCCTATTGGATTCAAAGCACTCAAGAGCTGCAACCACTAAGGGTGCACTCAAAGGGCAACCCTGCAGTGTTAGGAAGTCTTGCTCAAGGACTTCTTACTGTATAGGTACGGACCCTAGTCAGGATTCAAACTTTGGTCTCCCATGTCAAAGGCAGAGCCCTTAACCAGTACACGCGACAGATGTAAATCCAACATTTAAGTCCAATCAAACCAACATCTGTTGATATGAGATAATTCAGAACTTTAAAAGGTAGGCAAGAACCAGAGTGTCCAAGATCAGAAATGTAAAAATACTTACGGTAAAAGCTTCTGATGTTCCACCATAAAAGTCAGTTAACCTTCAACACTTAACACATCTTTAACACCTTCCACCTTAATTTTCAACACAGACTTCAAAAAGAAAATTAATTTAGGCATACATGGGTTGATAATGGTCAACTATGTTAACTCATTCAGTCTTCCTGTGATCAGAATCAATGCCTTAAAGTGAACCTTAAGTCTCCCAAAAAAAAAGAGTTTTACTCACCTGGGGCTTCCCTCAGCCCCCTGCAGCCGATCGGTGCCCTCGCTGTGTCTCTGCGATCCTTCCGTTCCCGTCGGCGGCCACTTCCGGTTTCGCTGTCAGGACCCGACAGGCTGGGAACGCGAGTGATTATTCGCGTCCCTAGCCACAATATCGCCCCCTATGCTGCTATTGCTATTAAGGAGGCCGCAATAGCAGCATAGGGGGCGATATTGTGGCTGGGAACGCGAATAATCACTCGCGTTCCCAGCCTGTCGGGTCCTGACGGCAAAACCGGAAGTGGTCGGCGGCGGGGACGGGAGGATCGCAGAGACACGGCGAGGGCACCGATCGGCTGCAGGGGGCTGAGGGAAGCCCCGGGTGAGTAAAACGAATGTTTTTGGGAGAGTTAAGTGCCTCTTTAACCACATTTGATATCTATTAAATTTCAGAAACAATTTATTAAACATTGATCAAACCTGTAGCAGTGTGTGATGTACCTAGCTTTCAATGCAGACCTTAAAGAGACACTGAAGCGAAAAAAAAATGATGATTTGTATGTGTAGCACAGCTAAGAAATAAAACATTAAGATCAGATACATCAGTGTAATTGTTTCCAGTACAGGAAAAGTTGAGAAACTCCAGTTGATATCTCTATGCAAACAAGCCATTAAGCTCTCCGACTTAAGGTTCGTATACACGTCCGATAAAGATCGTTCGTTACGAACGATTCGTGACGTTTACACGATATTCAAATTAGACGGAAAAGATCGTTCGTAATGAACGATTGTGTACACACGTGAACGATATAAGTATAAAGTACTGAACGACGAACGATTAAAAAATGCGTGCGCAAACGGAAGTGACGTTATGACAGGCAATAAGAACATGCGTTATCGGACAATCTTTGTACACACTGCAACGATTGAACGATTATCTTTCGAAAAAATCCGCCGGGTTGGATCGGTCGGATTGAACGATAACGGTCGTTATCGTCCCAAAAAACGATCGTTGGAAAATTTGGAGCGCACGATTATCGGTCCAATTGTCGTTATCGTTCGTTTTTGAACGATCGTTATCGTACGCGTGTACTCAGCTTAAGTTAGTTGTGGAGAGGGCTGTTATCTGACTTTTATTATCTCAACTGTTCCTGGACTATTTACTTTTCCTCTGCTAGAGGAGAGGTCATTACTTCACAGACTGCTCTGAAAGACTCATTTTGAATGCTGAGTGTTGTGTAATCTGCACATATTATAGAATGATGCAATGTTCGAAAAAACACTATATACCTGAAAATAAAAGTATGAGAATATTTTCTTTGCTGCTAATCTTCTAGTAATTATTCATAGTACACAACCAATTCACTATATCATATTTTTTTTTTCGCTCCAGTGTCTCTTTAAGAATCACTATACAGTTACAGGGCTTCAAAACCATCATTTTAACATTTTAACATGAGAAATATGAAACTATTTACACAACTCTAGGCATGTTTTGTAAAGGCAAATTAAACTCTAACTTAACTAATCTCCCACCCCAATTCCAAAATAGACATTGTGTAAAATGTAGATAAAAACAGAACAGGCCGATTTGCAAATCATGCCTGAACCATTTTTTCTTGAATTGGGCACACACAGGTACAGTATGTTCCTTTGTTGTTCACATACCTGTGTCTCCTTTGTGCCATACTGAGGGGCACCTACCTAATCTAACCAACACTGGGGGGCACCTACCTAATCTAACCAACACTGGGGGGCAGCTACCTATCTAACCTACACTGGGGGGCAGCCACCTATCTAACCTACACTGGGGGGCAGCTACCTACTCTAACCTACACTGGGGGGCAGCTACCTATCTAACCTACACTGAGGGGCAGCTACCTATCTAACCTACACTGGGGGGCAGCTACCTATCTAACCTATACTGGGGGGGGGGCACCTACCTAATCTAACCTATACTGGGGGGCACCTACCTAATCTAACCTACACTGGGGGGCAGCTACCTATCTAACCTATACTGGGGGGCACCTACCTAATCTAACATACACTGGGGGGCAGCTACCTATGTAACCTACACTGGGGGGCAGCTACCTATCTAACCTACACTGGGGGGCAGCTACCTATCTAACCTACACTGGGGGGCAGCTACCTATCTAATCTATACTGGGGGGCAGCTACCTAATCTAACATACGCTGGGGGGCAGCTACCTATCTAACCTACACTGGGGGGCAGCTACCTAATCTAACCTATACTGGGGGCCAGCTACCTATCTAACCTATACTGGGGGGCAGCCACCTATCTAACCTACACTGGGGGGCAGCTACCTACTCTAACCTACACTGGGGGGCAGCTACCTATCTAACCTACACTGAGGGGCAGCTACCTATCTAACCTACACTGGGGGGCAGCTACCTATCTAACCTATACTGGGGGGGGGCACCTACCTAATCTAACCTATACTGGGGGGCACCTACCTAATCTAACCTACACTGGGGGGCAGCTACCTATCTAACCTATACTGGGGGGCACCTACCTAATCTAACATACACTGGGGGGCAGCTACCTATGTAACCTACACTGGGGGGCAGCTACCTATCTAACCTATACAGGTGGCAACTATACTGGCTACCTATATTGCAGGCACCTACCTAAATAACCTATACTGGGGGCACCTACCTATCTAACCTATGCTGGGGGCAACTATTCTGGCTACCTATATTAGGGGCACCCACCTAGCTACCCTTTACTGGGCACCTACCTATCTAACTTATACCGGGGGCGCCTGCCTATCTAACCTATACTGGGGGCAACTATACTGGCTACCTATAATAGAGGCACCTATCTGGCTAACCTATAGCGGGGGCAACTATACTGGCTCACCTATGCCTGGCTACCTATACTGGGGTACCTATTCTTGGCTACCTATACTGGGGGGACCTATACTAAGTGCAACTAGACCTGGCTAACCTATACTGCGGGCACCCATACCTTGCTCGGGGGGCGCAATTTTTACACCCTCGCCCTGGGTGCATTTTAACCTAGAAACTGCACTGCCCCACAGACAAGGGAAAAGAGTAGAAGAAAGAAGAAGAGGTGGAAAAAAGACAGAACAAAAATAAAAATAAAAGAAAAAAACAGACAAAAGAGGGGGAAGGGGAAAGGGTCAAGGTCTAAGCTCCGGACTCCAAGGAGGTGCAAAAGTTATTTTAAGGACACAAAACAATTCCCTAGTTAGAGGTAGAGGCAATATAGCAGTTTCACGGATCCCAGATTTTATGGAAAGTCCCAACTCTGTCTTCCAATATACTAGCCATCTGTTCTTGGACCATATACGCAGTTACCCAGTTTTTCAGCTCCTCAATGGAGACAAATTGGGTTCGCCAAGCACGTGCCACTGTCTGGGAGGTAACCACAAATATAAAGTGAGCCAGAGTATTTTGAGATTTGGTGAGCAGTTCAATTTTACAGTGCAGAAGTGCGGACCATGGGTCTTTAGTGATCTGCTTGCCAAATAATGTTTGCAGCATTCAATATACCCTGGACCAGAATCTGGATATCATGGGACATGTCCAGAAGATGTGCAACATGTCTCCCTTGGATTGGCAGCCTCGATTCAGCTCCAGGAACATGGCGGAGCCTAGCGGGTACCCAATACCACCGAAGCAGTACTTTATAAGCTGATTTTACTAAAGCTAGATTCAAGGAGAGCTTACAATGGTTAATTTGCGTATATTCAGCAGTGTTGCTCTGGGAGACATCTCAAGCTCACTCCAACCTGAATTATCGCAAATTCTTTCTGTTTTAGGAAAGCAAACTTTTGTTATTCTTAACATCTTAGTAAGGGGGCTTTTAGGACCATTGTAGTCCCTTACACACTCCAATGAGTTCTGGGTCACCATGAGCTTGCTGGTTAGTCTGTGCCTCTCGGATTCACAAGCCCTACTCCATAGAGCCAAATTAATCCATGCCATGCACTGATGAGGATCAAACAATCTGAAACAGTCTGCATGCATGTTGGATTATTATGGCTCTGTACAAATTAACAAGCTGACACATCATTGCATTCCAGCGGTTCTGGAGGTGTGTTTAGCTTCTAAGGGTACAATGGTTAATTTGCATATATTCAGCAGTGTTGCTCTGGGAGACATCTCAAGCTCACTCCAACCTGAATTATCGCAAATTCTTTCTGTTTTAGGAAAGCAAACTTTTGTGTTTCTTAACAACTTAGTAAGGGGGCTTTTAGGACCATTGTAGTCCCTTACACACTCCAATGAGTTCTGGGTCACCATGAGCTTGCTGGTTAGTCTGTACCGTACTCCATATCACCTTCCACTCTTCTTTGGTTTTAGTGCCCCCTAAGTCAGACTCCCACCTGGAAGCATATGCATGATGAAACGACGAGGGTGGGTCGTTAAGTTGGGCATATAGTTCCGAAATAACCCCTCTGGCAAAGGGTTCCAGGGCACAGAGTCTCTCAAATCTAGTTAGGACAACGGGAACTGATGTGGGAAGAGAGATTTTAGCCAATGCTTCAATTGGAAATATCAAAACATTTCTTTATTTGGGATCTGGTATTTGTCACTTAAGTCTTCCCAAGACGGTGTTCCCACACTATTAGTCAATGATTTGATTCGCTCCAGGCCCTGGTCCCTCCACCATTTAAAAGCTACTCGGATTATCAAAAGCTGGGATAAAAAGGGGGTTGTCAATGATAAATATAGAGGCAGAGTAGGTGACATCAGATTTCGTGAATAGCGCACCGTATCCTATACCATCAGACAGTGCCGTAACACAGCACTCAAGTTCTGAGGGTGAGATTGTTTATGTAGCCAGATGGGAGTCTGAACAGACTGAGGAGCAGCAGCAGGTATATCAAATAGGGTCCATGCAGGCATTTTTGAGCCTTTATATAAATCTATAAGATGAGTAATTTGGGCAGCCTGATAATAACTGGAGAGGTTGGGGACTCCCAATCCCCCATCTCTCTTATGGGCATACAGCGTCTTTTTACAGACCCTTGGACGGGAGTTATTCCAGATAAAATTATTTAATTTGGTCTGCATCGTTCTAAGGAAATGGGGGGGACCCAGACAGGTAGCAACCTAAAATAGTAAAGAAGCTTCGGGAGGAGCGTCATCTTGTCGTAGTTGACCCGACCGAACCAGGAGAGACCATAAGAGGACCATTGGGATAGTGAATGTGTTATTGATCTAGCTAAGGGGTAATAGTTATGATGAAATAACGTATCATATGAGGCAGTTAGATTGATCCCCTAGTAATCCAACACGGGGCCTGACCACACAAAGCGATATTGAGTTTTGAGGGATTGACAGGAATCTGGGGCCAGAGTGATATTAAGTATTTTAGATTTTTTAGTGTTAATCTGGAGGCCAGAGCTAGAGGAAAATGTAGTTAATAAAGACATTAATTCTGGGATGGTAGTTTGAGGTTGAGTTATGAAAAGTAATAGGTCATCTGCAAATAAGTTTAATCTATGTTGAACTCCCGCTACTTCCACCCTAAAATTCCTCTATGCTGCCGAATAGCAGCTGCTAGAAGTTCCATGGCCATGATAAAAAGAATAGGTGACAGGGGGCAGCCCTGTCTAGTGCCCCTGTGAATTCTAAATAAAAGGGAAGAGTAACCAGCATATTGTATACTGGCTGTAGGGTTAGAATATAAGATTTTTATCCAGGAAGTGAAGGAGCCTCCTAGCCCCCATTTATCCAACACCGCATACAGATACTCCCGGGAGACCTGATCAAAAGCCTTATATATATATATATATATATATATATATATATATATATATATATATATATATATATATATATATATATATAGATCAAGAGAGAGAGAGACACACAGGCCTGGTATGTTCCTTGAGTATAAAAACTCGAAAATTTGGATTACCCGCAAGGTGGCATAAGAAGCCTGGCGACCAGGCACAAAACCCACCGGATCTTTATGAATTATATCTGCCAGGAATCTGTTAACCCGAGTAGCCAGAATTTTACTTAATAATTTAAGATCTACATTCAGTAGAGATATAGGCCTAAAGTGTTGAGGTTCTAAAGGTTCTTGATCAGTTTTAGGGAGCATCGCTATATCTGCCTGTAAAGAACTGGGGTGTGGAGCTTGGCCCTTTTTATAGGTGTTAAAAAGTGGAATGAGAAAGGGGCTTATCGCAGTTGCAAATTTTTTATAAAAGAGACCTGAAAATCCGTCTGGCCCTGGAGTTTTCGAGACCTTAAGGGATTTTATCGCCACCAAAACCTCTTCTGATGTTATATCCCCCGTTCGTTCAACAGTTCTATGAAATCTGGTGGGATCTGTGGGAGATGGCTGGAGTCTAGAAAGGATGTGATATCTGCAACCGGAGGGGGGGTCTGGCGGAGCATAAAGCTTGCTAAGAAAGTCATGAAAACCTTGTGTTATCTTATGAGGATGCAAAGTGACCTGACCTGAGGGCAGGCGGACCGATAGCGTGGGGGGCCTGTAAACCCTATGCTTTACCTTATTGGCTAGTAGAGTATTTGATTTATTGGCCCACCCGTAATATCTGTTTTTTTGCCAGCGCAGTTGCTTTTCAGCTGCATCTGATAATTTAAGATCAAGCTGAGTGCAAAGAAAGTCTCTTTCCCTTTTAAGAGAAGTTGTAGGGTTATCTTTCCAAACTGCTTCAGCTTTATCTAATTTATCAGTTAGATCCATAATATCTTTTTGTTTTTGCTTCTTTTTATATGAAGCCACAAGCCAGGCCAATAATGCGCCCCCTCACCATTGCTTTTAGAGCCTCCCAGAGTATAATAGGTGATGTGACCGACTCCCCATTTTCCTCCACATACTCCTTGAAGAAGGTTCGAATTTTGCCCAGAGTATCCGGATCTGAAAGTAGAGAGTCGTTCATGCGCCACCTGAAATTGGATTTCCTAGGGGTTAGAGAAGTTAGCTGGATCAGTAACTGACTGTGGTCTGACCAGATGACAGTGAGTATTTTAGCTCTACTTATCTTGGACAAAATCTGCTGATGCAGGAAAAGGTGGTCAATCCACAAAAACTGTCATGGGGGTTGGAATAAAATGTAGTCACGAGTATTGGGATTAAACTCTCTCCAGACGTCGAAGAGGTTCTGGGTATGGAACAGTGAGCTAATGGTTCTGGGGCACGGGATTCGAGGAGCCCTGGGGGAGCTGGGTTGACTAGTGGGCTGGGACCTATCCAGGGCCTCGTCTAGGACGGAATTAGGGTCTCCACATAGAACGAGAGTGCCTTCTTTGTGGCGGCTAATTACCTGGATTAAATGAGAAAGAAAACGCTCTTGAAAGCTATTTGCTGCATAGTAAGATACCAGAGTGAGAATTTTGTCTCCCAAGGTCCCTATTAAAAGCACGTATCTCCCGGTTGGGTCGGATATAGAGGTTTTACATTTAAAGGGAAGCCCCCTACGGAATGCTATGGTCACTCCCCTCACTTTTTCTCGAGCCCAAGAATTAAATGTCAGTGGAAAATGATAACTAAGGAAAGAAGGGAGGGAGGAGACCGAGAACATTGTCTCCTGTAAGCAGATAATGTCTGCCTTGCAAGATTTGTAGTAGTTAAATGCTTTAGTCCTCTTCTGCGGAGCATTGAAGCCTTGTACATTGTGGGAAATGATAGGGAAGCCTCTAACATCACTGGCTACAGCCATGAAATCAGCCTGGTGTAAATAAAGTTCTACTTCCTTCCTGAGAGGACAGAGCCGACGACCTTGGAAAATTAGGGGTTAGGGTAAGAAAGAGAGATTAAAGAGGAGAGAAGAAACTTCCGGGCACAAGTGTGCATAACGAAATCACCTTTATTCTAAGCTCCCAACACCTTCAAGACGTATATGCATAAACCTGACAGCTGTTTCGCAGGATAACCTGCTTCTTCAGAGGCAGCAAATACAAAGTTTGACACAAAACACACGATATATATAGTATACAAAGATAATGGCAGGTCTTACCCCATGCTGCCATCAGCAGCATGAACCGATATGGACAGACTGTTGTAAGTTGATTCCTGTTGTTAACCTTTCCATTTCAGGTCTTTATCCCCTTTTCAGTAGTCTGCAGCAGGTTGTTATACAGTTAGAGTCTTGCTGCGCGAATCGCAGGAGTGCATTGAATTGTTTGATTGCCATATATACTGTCGTTTTCATGTTTTCATTAATGATGCCTAATGATCACTGTGTTTTGTTAAGATGTTTTTAATTCCTTCTATTTTTGTATTTCAGGTCCCCCCAAGCGTTCCTAGTTGCTAGGAAACGCTATGCGGCGACTCTTCGTCTCCACTGATACCGGCAGCCAATCCTGAATAGGAGGAAGTGATGTAAGCGGATTGCGTAACACGTATTACGTGACGCTTGGGGAAATCCCTCTACACGCTCCCCGACAAGGGGGCGTGCCTCCTCCGATAGGCGGACTGATCGGCTCGGGACGGCGCTGGATACTGGCGCGCGCTCGGCAGTGGGGGCTGATCGCAGCATGGGGTAAGACCTGCCATTATCTTTGTATACTATATATATATCGTGTGTTTTGTGTCAAACTTTGTATTTGCTGCCTCTGAAGAAGCAGGTTATCCTGCGAAACAGCTGTCAGGTTTATACATATATGTCTTGAAGGTGTTGGGAGCTTAGAATAAAGGTGACTTCGTTATGCACACTGGTGCCCGGAAGTTTCTTCTCTCCTCTTTAATCTGATACAATTGTCTACTGGAGGCACAGTGGCAGCCCTGCACCTGCTGCTCCCAACCTGTCAGAGCTTCATCTTGTGCCGATTTTTCCTTGCCTTGTGGATTATATACGATTGCTGCCTAATCTGAGCACAGATGTCCAATCCGAGTGTAATAAATCACCTTTAGCTCCGGCACCAGCAACTCATCAGAGCTGCAACTCACAGCGACAGCATACAGGAGATAGAGCGGAGACAGCCTTCTTCACCTTTCAAAGGGGTTTATTAAGCATCTTGTGTTACAGTTTGATTTCTTCAAAGTATAAATAGTCTTTCCTATGTCCTATGTACATCACATATATTTACATCATACATACAGGAAGCTAGTATTCTAACTAGGAAGCATAGAGAGCCGGATAGCTGGAAAGTAGAGTGCCCCCTTTTCCCTCCGTGCTCCCTCTTTATATGAACCAGAAAGAGTTAAATGTGACCTCATCTGAGGCATCTATGATTGGTTCAGATCCCTTGTGATGTCAGGACACACACCTACTCGATTAATATTCAATAAGATATTATGCCCTAGTTGCAAGAATGTTGTGTTTTATAAATATGGCCCATGTTGATTGTTCTCGTAGTCCATTTGTCTGGGGCAGTGTAGGCCTAAGACCTTGGACTAGGAACATCTTCTCAGTATCTGCTTGTATCATTTGCTTCAAGCAGACACTGAGATGCTTCTGCCTGCATCACGAGAAACTCTATTTAAAGGTATATTCTGCGAACAAGCCTTTTACCTAAAACTCAGTCCCAATAACTGAGGCCTACTTAAATTATAACAATCCCCCCTAAAATGGCTTGATCCGCAGGTCCCAGCTTCGGAACCCAGCAGTACCTGGTTTATTTCCTTTATGTTTCACTTTTCGATGTTCGTGCTCACACAACTTCTCTGCTCTAGACGGTTACCCCTTGAAGAGAGAGAGAGCACGACCTCTTGGTCTTCCTGTAACCAGGCTCTCTGGGGAGGCCCTACTTCTAAGTCCCTCTATACCACATGCTCAGCATTTGCGTCACTTGCGTATCACTCACAAACTTGCATGACCACAGAAAAGTGAAACTTGTGTGTTTGTTACTCAATGGAGCAGTGCTAGGTGCCTTCTAAAAGAGCGCCTTTATACAGTCAGCTCCATCACCAGTACTACTAAACCTATACCTGTAACCCTGTATATCCCTTAATTTAAAAATATTCGTTCATGAGATTGTTTATGAGGCACCAATCTCTGAACCAGGTTAATTTGTTTTACGTAATTTTAACACGCAACCTCACCTGGATAATGATGCCCAAAGTTGTCATCCCCATCCCGACGACCGGTGGGTGTAGAAAGAAATTTTGAACTGCAGAGGCCCAGTCCGAGTGTCCCTGGAACATCGCCGGAAACCTTTTCCACCAGGTCAGACTGGAACTCGCCTGCTTATATTTGTGTTCTACCTTGTTAAGATCACCTGGATCATGGTGAAATCTTACCTCTAACTTAGTGTTCTGTTTGTTTAACCGTTGTAACAAAGTGTGGACGTCTTGGGTCAAAACCTGTTCCCATTTGTCCCATGTCGTGTTATCTTTCAGGAGGGGAACTTCCCGTGAAACTTTGAACTTTAGAGTTCTCTTAACAATTTGAGAAATAACGTCATCCAACCTGGATGACTGGATCCATATGGGATCTCCACTCACCCAATATGTTCCCCTTGACAGATCCCCCTTATTGGAACAATTATGAACATGTACCTTGAATGTGTCCTTAGACAGGATGCTAAAAAAACAAACCTTTCCTTCAGCCACCGGAACTATAGGTTGGGCTTCAGGGTGGATCTTTTGAATGGTAGCCTCGCATTCTGCGTTATTGAGCCCGCAGGCTTCTTCACTAAATTTGACTTGCCCCGGCCAACGCAGGTACTTCTGCAAGAATTGCCCGCATGAGGACAACTCTACTTGTTTCACCTCCCCGTCTAGCACCAAAAAAGGTTGACCTCTCAGGTCCTGGTGGAAGACACGGGTTGAGGTGGGAACTAAGGAAGTGGCGGTGCCTAAAGGAATGTTGCACCGTTTCCATTTGTTCACCCAAACATCTCGAAGCTGCCATGCAAAAGATCCTTCTCCAGAAAAATCGATATACCTCCCCTTGTCCAATCTCAGTTGCACAGGATCTTTAAGCATCTCCCTGACAAAATATGCCCCCAACTGTCCTGATTGGACCTCTTCCCCCCTTATGTCCTGAGGCACAATATGTACCTGAGGTCGGGAAGACTGTACTCTCTGCAATCTTTCAATTAAGAGTACCTCTTCACTTACCCAACTAGCATGAGGATAAGTGGCTGCATATGGACTGTGTAATATCGTCCCCTGTGGTGACCCGTGTGGTGTGAATGGGGTTCCCTGTGTTGGCTTTCCCTCCCCCGGGACCGCTCTCCCCACCCTCTTTGTCACCTGGAAATGTGGCTTGATCTCGATTTTTACTTCTTGTTTCGAGAATCACCAACCCTCGGCTTTCCAGCCTTTACGTGTGTATAGTTGTTTCAGAGGCACTCTCTGTTGGTAGCTCCAGAGTGTGATGTTGTCCCCTGCGTCTCTCCGGTAGGAGAATTGACGCCTCCTGCTCGTTCCTCTCCAATCTGGAACCATCTCACTCTGCATAACCAAGACAAGGTACCCCTGAATTACACACTCCACCTTTTGCATGTACCCATTGTACTGCAATGTACCTTTTAACAAAACTTTGGATCGGTGCCTCGATTCTGGGAGTGTGGCATTCAATAGCAGATTTACACTGCCATTCAATTCCCACTGCCCGCACACCTGACCCTTCAGACCTTTCACCCACATTGTGCCCTGAAATTTGTTTTCTCCTGGCACAAGTGCTCTTTTCCTCCGTCCCTGCATGGTCCATCTGTGCCAAGCGAAAGGAGGTGTGAAAGGATTAGTACCTTTGTCACCCAACATTAACATGTTTGGGCCTTGCATTCTCATTAACCCCTTATTATACATGAGAATGTCCTCTCTTCGTTCTCCTAGGACGAAATGGCAACCTAGGATCACCATCAGCACGGTACTCTTCATTATAAAAGCACCACCTTGGGAAAGAAAAACATTAGCAATTTGCACTATGCTTTGCTCAGTCAGTTTTTTTAGTCGTTTTCCCATCTCCGGAATCTCATTTTTTTAGTCTCTTTCCAATTTCAGGAATCTCGTGTTTTCCAAACTCAGATTGGCATCTGGAACTTTTCGCTTATCCGACTGACATCTCCATCTTTACTGTCAGCACTGCCGCTGTCTCGATTCCATATCGCCAAACTCCTTATCAAAACCTCTTGCGGTGTGTGGCCTCTGTACCAGAAACGAGCTCTGAGTCTCCCAGCAATCTTGGCCCAAGTTTTCCTCACAGGCGTCGGATGCGCTGAAGGTCCTAATGGGATCTGGTCAAACCCATTCTCTTGGACTGCCTTCCCCTATGTGTGGCGTACGTCCACTCCAATTAGGGCGCCCACATCGACCCTGCCGCTAGGATTTTCCCGACTCACTCCGCACAGAGCTTATCTCTGCTTGATAAGCTTTGCACTTCTCGTCTCTGGCCTCCGTAGTCCGCTCTTAACTCTTCCAGCTCAGCTCGCTCTGAGCTTCTCCTGTTCTCTTGTGCTTGCCTCACAGAGATCTAAGTTGCTGCTTCAAGAAGTCTCAATTAGACTGACTCTTGTGCCCACCTGGATCACCAATCAACGACCTGGGATTGGCCTAGGGTTTTCACGGCACCAACTGTAATAAATCACCTTTAGCTCCAGCACCAGCAACTCATCAGAGCTGCAACTTACAGCGACAGCATACAGGAGATAGAGCGGAGACAGCCTTCTTCACCTTTCAAAGGGGTTTATTAAGCATCTTGTGTTACAGTTTGATTTCTTCAAAGTATAAATAGTCTTTCCTATGTCCTTTGTACATCACATATATTTACATCATACATACAGGAAGCTAGTATTCTAACTAGGAAGCATAGAGAGCCGGATAGCTGGAAAGTAGAGTGCCCCCTTTTCCCTCCGTGCTCCCTCTTTATATGAACCAGAAAGAGTTAAATGTGACCTCATCTGAGCCATCTATGATTGGTTCAGATCCCTTGTGATGTCAGGACACACACCTACTCGATTAATATTCAATAAGATATCATGCCCTAGTTGCAAGAATGTTATGTTTTATAAATATGGCCCATGTTGATTGTTCCCGTAGTCCATTTGTCTGGGGCAGTGTAGGCCTAAGACCTTGGACTAGGAACATCTTCTCAGTATCTGCTTGTATCATTTGCTTCAAGCAGACACTGAGATGCTTCTGCCTGCATCACGAGAAACTCTATTTAAAGGTATATTCTGCGAACAAGCCTTTTACCTAAAACTCAGTCCCAATAACTGAGGCCTACTTAAATTATAACACCGAGCACCAGCGTGGAAGGGAACCAGGGAACGTCTGCGATTGAGACAACCTCTGTGAGTACCGCTGTGCAAGCCGGACGGAGCGACTGGCAGACCTTCCTGACTTATACTGCAAAGGGCTCGGCTTCCAGCAAGGCCCTAGGAGTCAAAGTTGTGGAACAGCGATTAACCAAACTATCCGAGAGGGAATTGCAGCTCTTCTGGACTGTTGCAACCCTTAAGAAATATCACGATAAGCAAATTGCAGCAAGGGGTTTTTGTAAGTACAGTGAAGCTATTGAGTATCAAGATGATGTTGAATTTATGACAATCTGGAAAGCTCAGCAACTTGATAATGCATTAAAACTGCAGAAGATTGTATTGGATCGCAGTGAGAAGGAGTATAATAAAGTTTCTGAGGAATTTAATGTGTGCAAACAGGAACTAACACAACTCACAGCTACCACTCAATTTACCGATATTGTCAATAAAGTCGATTTACGTCTGGGACCCCTACAAGATAACATCAAGGAGAGGAAACTAAGGAAGTTCAGACGTGACCAGGAGGACTTTCAAACAGGTCACTTGTTTGACTGGCACCTAGGTGGGGGTCAGGCACCAAAGAGAACACCTTCCCGAGGTAGGAGTGGCCGAAGAAGACGCAAGCGTTCTGGCTACTGGACCACGGACTCTGGTTCCGATTCAAGTCTTGAGGATTCAAGTACCCCAAATCGGTTGAGACCAGTAACCCCCCAAACATGTGTAAAGGCCCCTTTGGGCGAAGGACAAGGAGGGGAAGGAGAAAGCCCCCACAGACCACCGGCGAAGAAAGTAAGGTGGCACCAACAGACCTCTGGTCGGAAGTACTGGAGGAAGAAGTAGAAACACCTAAGGATGATCTTCAAATCATCAATTTGTCAGGTATTTCCTTACCAGATGGGTGTGATACACTCCTTAAGAAAGGCCTTGGTTACTCTATCACATGTGGGTTTGACAATTTTAGTTTTGAAGTAGACTGGTACAGGGCAGTCAGACGATTGAATATATCTACCTTCCAGGGATCTGTGGACAATTCTGGTCAATCTTCTGATAAAAATGTGGGGGAACTTGGTTTCACACCCTTTTCTGGTGACCTACAAGCCCTCAAAGATCTATCTGATCTATGGAAGGAAAGTAATCCTGAGGATCAGTTTGAAGAGCCGCAACCGGACTCCAGACCATCCTTCATCCCCTGTAAATCCACTAGGGACTTCCCTGTCACCCCAGGAACAGATCTTGATGCTTTCAGTATTAAGACAAGGGAGGAATTGAGAGCATTAATTTATCCTAACAGTGTATCCAATTTAACCCCACAAGAAACCCATGCTTTGAACTGGTTGAGCAAAAACAGACAGATCATTGTGAAGAAGGCTGATAAGGGGGGTAACTTGGTCTTAATGTCAAGGGAGTATTATTTAAATGAAGGTCTGAGACAACTTGAAGGTTCTGAAGGCCACTATGAGAGGCTCAGTAAGGACTCTACCATGCAATATTTGAAAATCTTGCGTACCCTCCTGAGACAGGGTGTTGAGCAAGGGTGGTTATCCCGCAGATTAGGGGAAGGCCTACTTCCAGATTTTCCACGGATCCAGTGTGGTACTTTCTGCCTAAAGTTCACAAGAGTTTGGAGTGCCACCCGGGTCGGCCCACTGTGTCTGCCAAGGGTTCGGTCACTGAACCGTTATCTCGGTATCTGGAATACACTTTAAGACCGTTTCTGGAGGAAATACCCTCCTACCTGGCAGACACACTGGCCGTCCTTAGACTACTACCCACGATTGAGTGGAAAGATCAACACAGGCTAGCATCAATTGATGTAGAAAGCCTGTATACCAGAATCACCCAGAGATTGGGAGTTACGGTAGTCAAGTCAATTTTGCTGGAGAGGGGCAAGGATTTTGAGTGGGTTGAATACATTGGCCAATGTTTGTCCTATGTGCTGAACCACAACGCCTTTCTCTTTAACCATCAGTGGTACCGTCAGGCCTCTGGCGTGGCGATGGGGACTTCTGTGGCCATCACATTTGCTAATCTTTTTTTGGCACACTGGGAGGACCAATACATCTATCCATCCTCCAATCCCTATCGCCACGCCATAGTGTCCTGGCATCGTTATGTGGACGATGTACTTCTTGTATGGAATGGCAATGAGTCCCTGTTTTCGGAGTTTGTGGATTGGCTGGGGTCCATTGATCTTAACATGCGGTTCACAGGTGTGTGGGGTGGATCTAGGATCGAGTTTCTGGATCTGGTTCTTTATGTGGATGAGGGGCGCCTCCTGTCCAGGGGCTTCAGGAAGGCCACCTCCACTAACTCGATCCTGGCTTACAACAGTTACCACCCCCGCCATGTGGTGAATGGTATCCCCTATAGCCAGTTCCTGCGATTAAAAAGGAATAACAGTAAGCAAGATGACTTTATTTCCCAAAGTAGGGAGTTGGGGTTTCGACTCCTTAATCGAGGGTATCCTCTCCCTCTTCTCATTGAGGCCTTCAATAAGGCCGATGGGCGGAGACGGGAGGATATTCTGAAAAGAGGTAGAGGTAGAAAGAATAAAAATGTTCCACTTGGTGATCTTGACTTTTCCCGGACAGATTTAATCAAGAAGACTAATGTTCCCTTTGTTTTTGACTTCTCACCAATGGCCGATAAAATCCGGAGTGTTGTCTCCAGGAATTGGGTTGAATTGCGCAGTCGCCCAAATTGGGAGAACAGACTGGCGGAAAAAGCGATGGTCACGTTTCGCCTAGCACCCACGATTGGTGACAAATTGGTGAGGAGTGAGTTTGGGGACGCTGGTGAGCCCGATTGGTTAACCAGTGCAAGACCCAAGGGTAACTTTCGATGTCACAACTGCTGTCATTGCAATCAGTTCTGGCCTTGTAAGAATATACGGCTGGGTGGGTACACAGTTTCGATTAAGGACTGCATACACTGTGGGACTGAATTTTGTGTATACGTTGTGTTCTGCCCATGCATGAGGTTTTATATTGGTAAAACCAACCGACCCATTAAAACCTGATTCCAGGAACATTATAAATCGGTAGAAACTGGGAAAGGGGCATGTAGACTTATTGCACATATTAGAGATGTCCATGCAGGAGATGCTGATTGCCTCAAAACCGTCCCATGTCCACACAGGGGGGGTTTCAGGGATCAGGCACTGAGGAGGGCAGAAGCCAGATTAATTTATCTGACAGAGGCCTGTGGGAGGATGGGCCTCAATGAAAGAAATGTACTGTGGTGTTTTTTAGACAAATATTGACTAGTAGTTTTTAATCTTCTCCTTTGACCACCGTCTGGGGTGCATGTAATCCTGTTTACATGTACCGATATGGCCAGACTGTTGTAAGTTGATTCCTGTTGTTAACCTTTCCATTTCAGGTCTTTATCCCCTTTTCAGTAGTCTGCAGCAGGTTGTTATACAGTTAGAGTCTTGCTGCGCGAATCGCAGGAGTGCATTGAATTGTTTGATTGCCATATATACTGTCGTTTTCATGTTTTCATTAATGATGCCTAATGATCACTGTGTTTTGTTAAGATGTTTTTAATTCCTTCTATTTTTGTATTTCAGGTCCCCCCAAGCGTTCCTAGTTGCTAGGAAACGCTATGCGGCGACTCTCACCGGCAGCCAATCCTAAATAGGAGGAAGTGATGTAAGCGGATTGCGTAATACGTATTACGTGACGCTTGGGGATATCCCTCTACACGCTCTCCGACAAGGGGGCGTGCCTCCTCCGATAGGCGGACTGACCGGCTCGGGGCGGCGCCGGATACTGGCGCGCGCGCTCGGCAGTGGGGGCTGATCGCAGCATGGGGTAAGACCTGCCATTATCTTTGTATACTATATATATCATGTGTTTTGTGTCAAACTTTGTATTTGCTGCCTCTGAAGAAGCAGGTTATCCTGCGAAACAGCTGTCAGGTTTATGCATATATGTCTTGAAGGTGTTGGGAGCTTAGAATAAAGGTGACTTCGTTATGCACACTGGTGCCCGGAAGTTTCTTCTCTCCTCTTTAATCTGATACAATTGTCTACTGGAGGCACAGTGGCAGCCCTGCACCTGCTGCTCCCAACCTGTCAGAGCTTCATCTTGTGCCGATTTTTCCTTGCCTTGTGGATTATATAAGAAAGAGAGAGCAGAAGAATAGAAAACACAAAGGAGAAAAAAGAAACCATAACAAGGTGCATCCCCTGGAAGGAGGCCAAACAGGGGGATGCGTAACAATCTCAGGAGTTGGCTGTCCCTGTGATCAAAGAGCACAGGGCGAGCCAAAGTTTTGCCTGGCATTGCTAGGAGTCTAGCCAAAAATATGGCGGGGGAACCTGTGACCCTGTCCAGCTATGAAGCTTAACTTAACACTTTAAACCGCTATAGAATAGATGCTTGTCACAAAATAAACTGCCATAACTAATACCATTTTAATAGTATATCAATTAAACTGAACACCATTAGAACATTAACTTGCATAAGTAGGAACTGATGTGTACTGCATGAATATAAAGCAATTCCTGACACGCAGGAACAGCTATTTACAGTGCATCCCATCCATGTAGAGATGAAAGCATTTCTCAGATATGCATAGGTAATGTTTAACGGCAATGGGTAAAGGCCTGAAAAACAATCCAGGCCTATTACTTAAGCCAATCTTTATAGGAACCACAGTATTCAGCCCGGATCAGTCATCCTAGGAGAACCCCTGGTCGCTCGACGTCTGGAAGTAGTACGGCGTGATTTGACCGTTTCCCATACGGGTGCAGAACGTGTGGAAAGTTGGCTGCGGGCAGGGAAACCGGCTGGCAGACACAGACGCAAGGCTTTGAGTTGTTGTTGGGCTTCCTCAGGTGAGGCCACGGCCACTTGCTTGTTCTGGTAAGTGAAAATCAGTTTAAAAGGAAACCCCCACTTATATTTTATGTTATGGGCCATCAAGATTTGTAGATAAGGCTTCATAGCACGCCTACGCTGGATCGTAGTGGGGGCTAGATCTGTGAAAAGCTGGTAAGTATACCCTTGAAAAGTAAGGTTATCCTTGTCTCGTGCAGCCCACAGTAAAGCTTCTTTAGTGTTGTAGAAAGTGGGCTTTACTATCACATCGCGGGGAGGACCATTAGGCTTAAGTGGTGTGAGAGCTCTGTGGATCTGATCAAACTCCAATCTAACGATCGGTATAGCTTGATCAAGTTCTTGAAAGAGAGCAGTAATTGTAGAAGTAAGGTCAGTCACTGACTCTGGGACCCCACGGATCCGGAGGTTGCAGCGTCAGGCCCTAATTTCAAAATCCTCCATTTTTAGTTGAGCAGATTGCATGTCTGTTTGCACTGCCTCAATGTCTTTCTCGTGAGCATCCAGAACCACAGAGGCATCATCCATTTTTTGTTCAAGAGCATTGGTGCGAGCACCTAGCTCTCTGAGCTCTTTTTAAGTTGACAGGTAATGCATGTGGAGGCCTCATCTAGTCTGCGCTGAAGGATAAGTTCAAACTGTTCTAACAGTAACTTGTCCCGAGCCTCTATATCCCCAGTACCTTTATCAGTAGTGGTCGGTTCCCAGTTGTGTTTGCTCTGCCAGAGGAAAAGATACAGCGCTGCTTACATCCGAGGCCGATGCTGGAGACTCAGCCCGATGTTGTTCAGGCGCCATCTTGGCCCTGCTGTTGGGAGGAGGAGATGGCTGCTGTGACTTGCTCCCGGAGGTTTTACCTCTAGCGACAGGTGTCTGCTTCTGCTGTCTGCGTTTCGCTAGCTGTGAGGATGTGAAGCTGCCATCCTCAGAGATTGGAGCCGGGGATTCCGCACGTTGCTCCTCAAGCGCCATCTTAGTCTTGTTGCCGCGAGGAGGGAGAGGGCGACGTGTCTTACCTTTGGGTGTTTTACCGGAGCGGTGGCCGCCCATCTATGCTCCGGAGCCTCTTAGAGCCTCTGTCGGGTAGGTCAGCTAGCTGTAGACCGGCAGGTGCAGAGCGAGGCTATCGTGCGTCCATCTTCCTCGGCTGCTGGCCACGCCCAAATTATTTTATTTTATAAGCATTTTAAAGCGAATAAGAATAAATAAATAATTATTTCTCAGTTTTCAACTAATATAGTTTAAAAAATAAAACATGCTACCGTAATTAAAACCCACACTTTTTATTTGCCCATTTGTCCCAGTTATTACACCGTTTAAATTATGTCCCTAGTACAATGTATGATGACAATATTAATTTTGGAAATAAAGGTCTGTTTTTTCCATTATGGATTTTGGGTACTCTAACAATAATGTAAGCCCTTATTTGCAAAAAAATAACAGTAATACACACTCATAACATACATATTTTAAAAGCATGACTGTCATTTTTACAATGGAATGATTGTGTTGCTTGTTGCAACAGTAATCATTTCAATTTAAACACTTGGGGCTTGATTCAGAAAGCAGTGCTAACCTACTTAGCACGTCTAAAGTCTGTAGACTAGTTAACCAGGGTGCTAAGTAGGTTAGCACCGGATTTCTCAATCAGATAGCGTGCAAAGTTTTGAGCGCAAAGTTTACGCGCGCAAAGTCCTATGCGCTCGCTAAGTCCCATAGGCTTTAATGGGCACTTCGCGTGGAGCGCCCTGTGCTCTGTGCAGTGCGCGCATAAAGTTTTGCGCGCGAAAAGCTGGTTTAGACGTGCTAAGGGGGTTTTCACAGGCATGCTAACAGTTAGCACCGCTTTGTGAATCAAGCCCTTGGATTGGGTTTAGGAACATATGTCCACATCTGTGGACTACCATGGGGGCCGCATGCGCACCCATGCACGACGGGTGCACACAGACGGACGAGGAGCTCAGGTGAGATTTTTAGGGACGTAGATATTCATCCCACTGGAGGGGAAGGGGTTAAGAGATACTATATAAAATGATATATCGCAAAATATTCTAATTTCAGTTCATCAGCAAGAGTTTACTAAACAAAGATCATTAACATGCTCAGCTTTTATGAAGTGGTAAATACAAATTTACAGCTCGAGAAAGCAATAGATATAGCATACTTGGACTGCAAAGGCTTTTGACACTGTTTTTAATGTTATTAATGCTCTATTAGAGAGAATAGGGAGTAATGGTTGCCATGATACAAAATTATGCAGAATTATAAACACTAAGCTGGATAGTGACATATTACTACTGGATCTCAACATCATAATGGGCAGGTAGATTAAATGTAATGTCGGCCATGCACCTTAGATTTGCCAACGGTAGCACCCATTGCAGGTTCTGCATGTAAGTAATGTAAGAAATAGAACTTTTTATATATATATATATATATATATATATATATATATATATATATATATATACCACAATTACAAACAGGGCTAGCTAGAATATGGCCCTGTAGCATGGGATGCTGCAGCAGGAAACTTTTGGCCTAGCAGCAAAGCATGAAAACTGTACAATAAGTGACCATGTTAAACCCTGAAGGTAGAAGTAGACCTAATATTAACTTAAGCTGGAGTACAAAGTTATGTATTAGATAATGTATACAAACAATTATTAGCTTTACCTCTCCCAGTATTGCATAAGTAACATAGTTTGTAATTTGTAGTTATGTTGAAACAAAAGTTACAGCATACGTATGCAGTCTTTGCATAAATCATATTTTTGCAATTGATTCATACTAATACTTTACTGTTTAGAGTATTCTCTTGGATATATATATATATATATCTTGAGTATATAGATATCAGATATGCATGTTTTAAATATCCAGGTGGATTATTTTCCTCAGATCAGTATGTTAATCTCCCTTCAGGAGGAGGACAATTTCAGGAGGTCAAGACAAGGACATTTCTGCAATGCCACTGTCTAACTCACAAATGTAAATATAAGTGTTATGCTGATATTAAAGCTTATGTAAATGTTAAGCTGATATTAAAGGGGACCTAAACTGAGAACGATATATATTTTTCTTTTAAAATAATACCAGTTGCCTGACTCTCCTGCTGATCTTGTGTCTCTAATACCTTTAGCCACAGCCCCTCAACAAGCATGCAGATTAGGTGCTCTGACTGAAGTCAGACTGGATTAGCTGCATGCTTGTTTCAGGTGTGTGATTCAGCCACTACTACAGCAAAACAGATCGGCAGGACTGACAAGCCACAGGTATTGTTCAACCCTTTGCGGCGGACCGACCGCCTAACCCCACTTAAGGACCAGGCAAATTTGCATGGGGGGGGGGCGATTGGGGGGGGGGGGGTCAGGCAGCCGGATCCCTGCAGGTGCTTGCTGGGCATCATGTCCCCTATGTGGCCAGGTGTCCCCCCTGTATGCAGCAGTCTTTACTCAACTCCCAGGCTCCAGCGATGAGCCGCTGTGGACCCTTCTGCTCTAGCCGGCATCCCTGCTCGTACTGCTGCTCAGTTCCGAGTCGTGGCTTGATGACGTCCTCAAGCAGGGACCCGGCACTGACATCAGAGCATGCGGGGATGCGGCCAGAACGGAGGGGAGCGCTGATCTTTGTGGGAACAGCAGGGATGTGAGTGAATCCTCC
The DNA here is from genome assembly GCF_040937935.1 of Hyperolius riggenbachi. Lineage (NCBI taxonomy): Eukaryota > Metazoa > Chordata > Amphibia > Anura > Hyperoliidae > Hyperolius > Hyperolius riggenbachi. The sequence goes on from NC_090649.1 coordinate 154,725,930, forward strand.
TCTTCCCTCCCTACCGCCGCAGCTGTCACAGTGATCACTATGATGCACCGCCGATCATAGTGATCACGTTATCAGAAGCCATATGACAGCTTCATCTCCCATCTCGGGTGCGCACGATCCCATCGGGAGCAGAAACAGCGGATGGCGTAGCTCCTACGCAGCATCAGGCTAGAGCAGCCACAAGTGCGGCGTAGGATCTAATAGAGGGGGTCCGCAACAGGTTAAAAGGAAACATCCATGTCCCTCTCATTTAAGGTTCCCTTTAAAGCAAACCTGTGAGGTAAAAAAAAGTCCAGAGGCTTACCCTGTCTTCCTCAACCTCGCTGTTCTAGCAATGGGGCCCCTGAAGTTCCCACCCACTCCGTAGGTGGACGAGTGTGGCTGCACTGTGCCTGCACATAGCATGGACCCAACTGCGCTTAGGCAGAAAAAGCTTGTTGACAGTTTTCAGAAGGACACAGCGCTGGAACGGCCTGGAGGAGGAGGATGGGGGAAGCCTCTGGATGATTTCCTCTAATGAGGATAGTACCCATTTGGGGCACTTTTTTCGCTACAGTTACATGTATGCATGTTCTTCGGGGGACTTAGATCGGTGAATGGGAATTATATTCCCATTCACTGATAGGAGGTGTAACGGCAGGCAGCGGGAGCGTGCGCGGGAGCCCGCCCGATCGCGCGCCTCACACAGTGGCAGCAGCACAGTCCTTCTGGACGGATATATCTGTCCAGATAGACTTAAGTAGTTAAACAAAGTTCTGTCTGTATACCCTGGTATGAATAGAAATGGTCAGTTAGATACGGATGCAAATTTTATGCAAAAATATATCAACTGCAGTGCATAGTTCCTGGTAGCGTGATTGTACGCTCCAGGACTTTTTTGACTGTGGCCATCTTGTGGCCAAATAGTAAACTGCACCCACATACATTTTTTAAATAAATAATTAAATTATATTACATCTAAAATTAGCCATTTCCTTCCCAAACTAAAATGACCCAAATACATTTTTTAATTAAAAAATAAATAAATAAATTACAATTTAAAAAAAAAACTACATAAATAGTTACCTAAGGGTCTGAACTTTTTAAATATATATGTCAAGAGAGTATCTTTTACATTTTTAAAAATTATAAGCTTGTAAATAGTGATGGATGCAAATTGAAAAAATGCACCTTTATTTCTAAATAAAATATCGGCAAAATAAATTGTGATAGGGACATAATTTAAACGGTGTAATAAGCTGGACAAATGGGCAAATAAAATACATGGGTTTTAATTACGGTAGCGTGTATTAATTTTAAACTATAATGGCCAAAAACTGAGAAATAATGAATTTTTCCATTTCTTTCTTAATCTTCCTGTTAAAATGGATTTAGAAAAAAATAATTCTTAGCAAAATGTACTACCCAAAGAAAGCCTAATTAGTGGCGGAAAAAACAAATTACTTTGTACATCGCTGCGATCTGCAGCAGCGCTGTACTGGGGACAGCCGTTTGACATGGCTGGTCCCCCTGGGAAGTGATCAGCTCTCATAGGCTGAAGCCGATGAGAGCCGATCTCATGATTGGCTGGCTGGGGGGAAAGAGGGAGGGGAATGGGGGGAAACAAAAAAAAGTTAAATTTATTTAAAAATCGTTTATATAAACATTGATAAAAAAAATAAACAATGTGGGGGCGATCAGACCCCACCAACAGAGAGCTCTGTTGTTGGGTGGGAAAGGAGGGAGGAATCACTTGTGTGCTGTGTTGTGCGGCCCTGCAGCTTTGCCTTAAAGCTGCAGTGGGCCAATTGAGTAAAAATGGCCTGGTCACTAGGTGTGTGTGTGCGTGTGTGTGTGTGTGTGTGGGGGGGGGTTAACACTGCAGTCCTCAAGTGGTTAAAGTCCATGGGAGTGCAAGAAATTTGCATAGCAAAGAAAGGAACATGATGGCCACATCAAAAGTCTTGTGTATGAATAATCTTCAAGCTTACAACATACCAAAAATTATAATAAGCATTCATGTGTCATGTGTATATAGAGGACGCCCATGAGGGAGGAATGTTTCAAATCAGTGCCCAGGCTCTGTACATGTAGCCAATGCTCTATGTACAGAATACTATTGCTATAAGACTGTTCCAAAATTCAAACAAATGAATGTAAAAGTAATGTTCTGCAATTTTGAAAAAGGTGCTTCATTTCAACGCCTGCCATTTTCAACACCTTGCATATCCCACAGACTCTCAACTAAAATGACACTGCAATGTTTTTGGTTATCACCCTACCCAATTCTATCATTTTTGCAAAATGTTCTATAAATAATATTTTACCTCCTAATCTCCCATTAAATATTGTTAACGATAGATTAATTAATCCTATTTCTGGATATCATGGAGTAAATTTAAAGAGGAACTCCAGTGAAAAAAAAGTGCTTCATTTTTACAATAATTATGTATAAATGATTTAATCAGTGTTTGCCCATTGTAAAATATTTTAAATCCCCGATTTATATTCTGACATTTATCACATGGTGACATTTTTACCACTGGCAAGTGATGTAGCTGCTGCTTGCTGTTTTGGCAGTTGGAAACAGCTGTAAACAGCTATTTCCCACAATGCAACAGGGTTCACAGACAGGAAACTGCCAAGAGTACCTCGGTACTCAGAGCTTCTTGTGGGAGGGGTTTCACCACAATATCAGTCATACAGCGCCCCTTGATCGTCTGTAAAAAGGAATAGATTTCTCATGTAAAAGGGGGTATCAGCTACTGATTGGGATAAAGTTCAATTCTTGGTCGCAGTTTCTCTTTAAAGTAGCCTGAATCTCAGCATTTCTTCTGTGCTCTAAAAGATTCCTTACAAACAAACAAACACAGAACATTTATATCGTGCTTTTCTCCTGGCGGACTTAAAGTGCCAGAGCTGCAGCCACTAGGACGCGCTCTATAGGCAGTAGCAGTGTTAGGGAGTCTTGCCCAAGGTCTCCTACTGAATAGGTGCTGGCTTACTGAACTGGAAAAGCCGAGATTCGAACCCAGGTCTCCTGTGTCAGAGACAGAGCCCTTAAAGGGAACCTGTACTGAGTAAAATTATTTAAAATAAACACATGAGGTAACTTCAAATGAACATTACATAGTTACCTTGCCATCAGTTCCTCTCGGAAGCTCACCATTTTCTTCTGACAATGATCCCTTCCAGTTCTGACAATATTTTGTCAGAACTGAAATATACCAGATGCTGTCAGTTATATATCAGTTGCTGTCAGTTACAGCTGAGAGGAGAACTGATGTGTCCATGTTTCCCTATGTCTCAAGTGGGTGATGTTACAGTTTAACTGTGTGCTGACCAGGAAGCTGTTATGGGGTAATAGCCATTTTCAAAATGGAGGACGGAGATTCCATTTATCACAGTGGACAAACAGGACGCAGGAGAGGAAAAAGAGATTGAGGAGTAGACTACACAGGAGGTAAGCATGACTCGTGTATGGTTATTTTGACTTTTAATTTTCAGTTCATGTTTTCTTTAACCATTACACTATCTAGCCACCGCTTACAGCCTCAAACCTATTAGCACAAACAAAAATTGTAGCAGAACAGCATTCAAACAGTTAAACACAGCACTTTGTCTTGCCACGGGAAGCCCCTTCAGCTTAGGATCCATCAGAAGTGGACATGACAGTATCTTTTGTTTACATTCCTCAGTTGTTACATAGTGTGTAACAACTGAAAAGGAGCTGTCCGTGTGAACGCACAGTTCAGAACAGCTCACTAGAAGATTTTAATATATAATAAAAAGCAGCTTGAATAAAATGCAATGGCAGCTTTCAGAGCAGATAAACTGTAGTTTGGGAACTTGTAATTTGTAAACAGACGATATTACTTGTGCACAAAAGCAAACATATTGTGGGTTATAAACTGTGGGTAATAAAAAGTAGGAAAACACATTTTTATTGAATCTTATGACAGAGTTTCAGACCACTTTAAAGGAGTTATCAGGGAAAATGAATAAAATAAGTGCTACTTACCCGGGGCTTCCTCCAGCCCCAAGCTCTCAGCATGTCCTCGCCGCAGCTCTGCTCGCAGCCGCTCACCGCAGCTCGCTCCCGATCCCCGGCGATGACGTCAGGCCAACCTCCAGGTCAGCCTGCGTGAGCGGCGCTGTCAATCACCGCCACGTGGGCCGGAGCGGACTGTGCAGACGCAGGACTACTGCAGCGAACGGCTGCGGGCAGAGCTGCGGCGAGGACATGCTGGGAGCTTGGAGCTGGAGGAAGCCCCGAGTAAGTAGCACTTATTTTATTCATTTTCCCTGATAACTCCTTTAAGTAAACTTTCAGAGGGAAATTATACAACTCCTAAGCCATTCTTCCATTCATTTTTCTCCAAAGATTTTTCCTAGGTTATAATTTCACACCTTATCAATAAAATGCTTTTCAAGCCTCCAGCAAGCAAGAAATTACCCAATAATTTTTTATAGTTATTTGTCACCTACATTTTGGTACTTTTTCAAGGGCGGATCACCCACTAGAGATGTAGCGAACGGTTCGCCGGCGAACGGTTCCAGGCGAACTTTGGGGGTTCGCGAACTTTTGCGGAAGTTCGATTCGCCCCATAGACTTTAATGGCCGCCGACTTTAACGGTTAATAGCAAAGTCCCCTTACATAGTAGAAACACCAAAATTGTTGGGAATGTTAAGTGGAATAGTGGGAACAAGAGTAAAAAAAATTTTTTCAAAAAGACCTTATACTTTTCGAGAAAGTCAATTTTAAAGTTTCAAAGTAAAATGAGGCGATTCATAAAAAAAAAGAACTGATTCATTAAAAAGAACCGGATGATTCAAGAACTGTTAGTATAGCAGAGAATGCGTCCTGAGCAGGACGTGAAGCTGCCGGCTCGCTGCTGTCTCTCCCCACCTGCCTGCACCTGTCACCCTCACCTAGCCTGGCACCCAGCGCACCCATGGGTGCCAGGCTAGGTGAAAGTGACAGGTGAGGAGGTGACAGCAGGAGCCGGCAGCTATGTGTCCAAAAGGAGGCATTCTCTGCTATGTGGGAGGCGTCGGAGATCTTCAATCAACTTAATTGAAGATCGCAACATAAAAGGGATACAGTTCGTTGGATCGTTTACCGTGGATATTGGCGTGGGAAAACTTTTTTAAAGGTACAGGTAAGTATTTATGGTTAATTTAGAATAATAAAATACTTTTCTCGTGGTTGTGTTTTTATTTAATTTAACCCTTTGTGGAAATGGGTAAAGGGTACTTTGTACCCCTATACTCATTTCTCCTCGGAGGGGGGTGGGCATCTGGGGTCCCCTTCTTAAAGGGGACTCCCAGATGCCACCATGAACCCCCCCCCCCAGGGAGTCATTGCCCCCACCTCCTCCTGGGGCACCCGAGGTGGGGAAGAGCCCCTTGTCCATGGATTGGACAAGGGCTCCGGGGAGGGGAAGGCTTGGCTGCCCCCCCCCCCCGGAGCCCCCCATACCATGGACCATGCGGGCTGGTATAGCTCAGGGTGCGAAGCCCCAGTCGGCCGGGGCTCCACATTCTGGCTATCCCAGCCTGCATGGGGGACAAGGGGTTACAGAGGCTCGGGAGGGAGGACCCCACGTCATTTGTTTTTCATTTATTTCCCACACTCGGCACATAAAAATAATAATAAATATATATATATATATATATATATATATATTTTTTTTATATATATATACACATATATATATATATATATACACATATATATATATATATATATATATATATATATACACACATATATATATATATATTTTTTTTAAAGGACTTACGAGGCCACAAGTATGAAAAAAGTTAAATACCATTTCATAATCCAGATCCATTGAGGACGCCATTTGCGCCCCCCTGTTCATTCCGCCATGGCACCTGCAGTAATACCGGCCCCGGTCGGGTCCCGACCCCTCCAAACGGGTCGGGTTCTCATTCCTCCCTCAATATGGCCGCCACAGATTGCCGCGGCTGCGCAGTCCGCAAAGATGCGATTGCGGCTGCGCAGCTCTAGGTCCTCCTCCCGATGCGTCCGATGTATGCACGCATATTGATGACGCGGCAGGAGGAGGCCCTAGAGCTGCACAGGTGCAATCGCGTCTGTGCGGACTGCGCAGCTGCGGCAATATGTGGCGGCCATATTGATTGGGGAATGAGAACCCGACCTGTTCGGAGGGGTCGGGAGTTGGGACCCGACCGGGGCCGGTATTACTACGGGAGCCATGGGGGAATGAACGGGAGGGCGCGGATGGCGTCCTCCATGGATCTGGATTATGAAAAGGTATTTAACTTTTTTCACATTTGTGGCCTCGGAAGTCCTTTAAATATTTTCCTGCTATCTTTTTAACATATCCTGCAAATTTGGTGTTGCTAGGATGTAAGGGGCCTTTGCTATTAACTGCTAAAGTCAGCGGGTAATGATAACCAACCAGAATTATAGGGGTGCAAAAGTGCTGAATTCTGCCATAGGCTTCCATTAGGCTCCCTATTTCACTTTCAAAAATCTCAAATCTTTTCAAAGGGCAATTGCTCAGCAGTGGCAAATTTTCTAGCATTGTAGGAACTGTTAGGGGGATCAAAACTGGTGAGTTTCGGGGCCCTAGGCCGAAGAGGTCATAGCCTAGGGTCACAAAAACCTGTTTATTTGGGCAATTTCAATGGTAGTGATGCTGACGTACATAAATCGCAGTCATGGCCGTTAGCAACATCTGAATTTCACGAAATGTCTCATGCAGGTAGAAGACATATTGTTAGACTTGGACTCCAAAGATGGGGTCCCTACATCTCTGCAAACCAGAGTTACAGGGGTGCAAAATTAGTAAAATCCCCCATAGGCTTTCATTGGCTCCCTATTTCACTTTCCAAAATCTCACACCTTTTCAAAGGGCAATTGCTCAGCAGTGGCAAATTTTCTAGCATTGTAGGAACTGTTAGGGGGATCATAACTGGTGAGTTTCGGGCCCCTAGGCCGAAGAGGTCATAGCCTAGGGTCACAAAAACCTGTTTATTTGGGCAATTTCAATGGTGGCGAGTCTGACGTACATAAATCGCAGCAATGGCCGTTAGCAACTTCTGAATCTCACAAAATGTCTCATGCAGGTAGAAGACATATTGTTAGACTTGGGCTCCAAAGATGGGTTTCCTACATCTCTGCAAACCAGAGTTACAGGGCTCCAAATTTGGTAAAATCCCCCATAGGGTTTCATTGGGCCTCCTATTTACAGTTCCAAAATCTCACATCTTTTCAAAGGGCAATTGCTCAGCAGTGGCAAATTTTCTAGCATTGTAGGAACTGTTAGGGGGATCATAACTGGTGAGTTTCGGGCCCCTAGGCCGAAGAAGTCATAGCCTAGGGGCACAAAAACCTGTTTATTTGGGCAATTTCAATGGTAGTGATGCTTACGTACATAAATCGCAGCCATGGCCGTTAGCAACGTCTGAATTTCACGAAATGACTCATGCAGGTAGAAGACATATTGTTAGACTTGGATTTCAAAGATGGGGTCCCTACATCTCTGCAAACCAGAGTTACAGGGGTGCAAAATTGGTAAAATCCCCCATAGGCTTTCATTGGCTCCCTATTTCACTTTCCAAAATCTCACACCTTTTCAAAGGGCAATTGCTCAGCAGTGGCAAATTTTCTAGCATTGTAGGAACTGTTAGGGGGATCATAACTGGTGAGTTTCGGGCCCCTAGGCCGAAGAGGTCATAGCCTAGGGTCACAAAAACCTGTTTATTTGGGCAATTTCGATGGTGGCGAGTCTGACGTACATAAATCGCAGCAATGGCCGTTAGCAACTTCTGAATCTCACAAAATGTCTCATGCAGGTAGAAGACATATTGTTAGACTTGGGCTCCAAAGATGGGTTCCCTACATCTCTGCAAACCAGAGTTACAGGGGTCCAAAATTGGTGAAATCCCCCATAGGCTTTCATTGGGCCTCCTATTTACAGTTCCAAAATCTCACATCTTTTCAAAGGGCAATTGCTCAGCAGTGGCAAATTTTCTAGCATTGTAGGAACTGTTAGGGGGACCATAACTGGTGAGTTTAGGGCCCCTAGGCCGAAGAGGTCATAGCCTAGGGTCACAAAAACCTGTTTATTTGGGCAATTTCAATGGTGGCGAGTCTGACGTACATAAATCGCAGCCATGGCCGTTAGCAACGTCTGAATCTCACGAAATGTCTCATGCAGGTAGAAGACATATTGTTAGACTTGGACTCCAAAGATGGGTTCCATACATCTCTGCAAACCAGAGTTACAGGGGTCTAAAATTGGTAAAATCCCCCATAGGCTTTCATTGGGCCTCCTATTTACAGTTCCAAAATCTCACATCTTTTCAAAGGGCGATTGCTCAGCAGTGGCAAATTTTCTAGCATTGTAGGAACTGTTAAGGGGATCATAACTGGTGAGTTTCGGGCCCCTAGGCCGAAGAGGTCATAGCCTAGGGTCACAAAAACCTGTTTATTTGGGCAATTTCAATGGTGGCGAGTCTGACGTACATAAATCGCAGCCATGGCCGTTAGCAACATCTGAATCTCACGAAATGTCTCATGCAGGTAGAAGACATATTGTTAGACTTGGACTCCAAAGATGGGTTCCATACATCTCTGCAAACCAGAGTTACTGGGGTCTAAAATTGGTAAAATCCCCCATAGGCTTTCATTGGCTCCCTATTTCACTTTCCAAAATCTCACATCTTTTCAAAGGGCAATTGCTCAGCAGTGGCAAATTTTCTAGCATTGTAGGGACCCTTAGGGGGAACATGACTGGTGAGTTTCGGGCCGCTAGGCCGAAGAGGTCATAGCCTAGGGTCACAAAAACCTGTTTATTTGGGCAATTTCAATGGTAGTGATGCTGACGTACATAAATCGCAAAAAAAATCCCACGCCAATATCCACGGTAATTGATCCAACGAACTGTATCCTCTTATGTTGCGATCTTCTATTAAGTTGATTGAAGATCTCCGAAGCCCCCCCCCACCCACATAGCAGAGAATGCGTCCTTTTGGATGCATAGCTGCTAGCTCCCGCTGTCTCTCCCCACCTTTCTGCCTGCACCTGTCAACCCCCACCTAGGTTGGCACTCAGTGCACCCATGGGTGCGCTGGGTGCCAGCCTAGGTGGGGGTTGACAGGTGTAGGCAGGTGGGGAGAGACAGCAGCGGGAGCCAGCAGCTTCACGTCCTTCCGAGGACGCATTCTCTGCTATACTAACGGCTCATGAATGAGCCGGATCTTTTTAATGAATCGGTTCTTTTTTATGAATCGACTCTTTTTTTTTTAAATTCAAAATCGATTTTCTCAAAAACTATAAGGTCTTTTTGAAAAAATGTTTTCCCCTTGTTTCCACTGTTCTTCTTAACATTCCAAGTAATTTTGGTGTTGCTAGCTTTTAAAGGGGCTTTGCAATTAACCATTAAAGTCGGCGGGGGTATATTTTCCCACGGTCAGAAGGAGAGTTTACATTGAAACTTTAAAATTGATTTTCTCAAAAACTATAAGGTTTTTTGAATTTTTTTCCCCCCTCTTGTAGTCACTGAAAGATCTCAGGTGTTAGACACCTTGAAACATCTTTTCCATCACTTTTCTGGCCAGCATAAATGTTTCTAGTTTTCAAAGTTCGCCTCCCCATTGAAGTCTATTGCGGTTCGCGAACTTTTATGCGAACCAAACCTTCCGTGAAGGTTCGCGAACCGAAAATCGGAGGTTCGCGTCATCTCTATCACCCACGGCAAGTCTTTCTCGTTACAGATGGAGAGGTGGTACATACAACAGAAGTGATGGAGGAAGTCCGACGGCATTCACTTCGGTTTTATTGCTCAAAGATGTCATACAAAAGCCAGGTAATGCAACAATGCCAAAACAGGTTGAATACAGATAATCTATACAAAAAGATTAACATATTAGCAAGATATGCAAATACAACATCAGCAGAGAACTGATCTTAATTAACTGACCAAACTCTGATTGGCTTTAGCAATGAGACAACAAAAGGGAAAGAAATAAGTGTATAAAATTCTTAAAGAGACTCCGTAACAAAAATTGCATCCTGTTTTTTATCATCCTACACGTTCCAAAAGCTATTCTAATGTGTTCTGGCTTACTGCAGCACTTTATACTATCACTGTCTCTGTAATAAATCAATGTATCTTTCCCCTGTCAGACTTGTCGGCCTGTGTCTGGAAGGCTGCCAAGTTCTTCAGTGTTGTGGTTCTGCTATGAACTCACCCTTCCAGGCCCCTCTCTGCACACTGCCTGTCTGTTATTTAGATTAGAGCAGCTTCTCTCTTCTCTCTTATCTTTTACAAGCTGGATAAATCGTCCTTTGAGCTGGCTGGGCTTTCACATACTGAAGAATTACAAACAAGGGCAAAGCTGTTTGCAGGAAGAAAAGAGCAGCCTGAAACTTCAGTGCATGGGGGAAAGAAACACACAAATGATCTCTTGAGATTCAAAAGGAATGCTGTATACAGCCTGCTTGTGTATGGATGTATTTTTCTATGTGTGGACATACTGTACATCAACCTACTTCCTGTTTTGGTGGCCATTTTGTTTGTTTACAAACAAACTTTTTAAAACTGTTTTTAACCACTTTTAATGCGGCGAGGAGCGGCGAAATTGTGACAGAGGGTAATAGGAGATGTCCCCTAACGCACTGGTATGTTTACTTTTGAGCGATTTTAACAATACAGATTCTCTTTAAAACCGTAAACCATTAGTAAACAATCCAATGCCAATCAAGTACTGGAGTTGGCTCGTGCCTGAGACCAGCCATCCAAAAGTATATGAAATTTCCCCATGGAGTCCTGTATCGTGTAAAATATATAATCAGTAAGCATAATGCTGTCCACCCTGGTTAGCACAAGGTTAAACTGAAGGATCGTTCTCTTCCAAGAAAGTGCTATCACCCAAAGCATAGCACTAAGTAATGCATAATACACTCTTCTCCAGGCCTTAGGAATTCTGTTGTACGGAGCCAAAACAAGGCCTGGGTCTTGGACAAGACTATCTGGTGAGAGACAAGTCCCCCAGGAAAGTCTTGGGCCCAAAAGGATACCACCACAGGGCATTCCCAAAAAATGTGAGACATAGTACGAGCCTGTTGGCAACCTCTAAAACACAAGGGGGAAATCTGAGGGAGAAATTTATGTAATCTTGCTGGTGTTCTGTACCAACGTAGGGCCACCTTTAGGACCGTATCTTGTACCGTGGCGGTTCTGGTTACCTGCTTAAGATGGAGGAAAAGTTTGTGCCATTGGGATAAATCTAGGTCTATCTGAAGTTCTGATTCCCAGTCCAACATACTCTTTGTCTTGGATTCAGTATAACCCCCAATAAAGTGCAAATAAAGCACAGAAATAGTACCTGATGAAGGTTGGTCAGAAATGTACAGGTTTTCAAAAAAGGTTGTATTATATAAGCTACCATAAATAGAGTTCCTAATGTAAAAGTGTCTAAGTTGACAATATCGAAAGTGCTCCTCCCAAGGAATAGATCTATTAAATCATAAAAGAGAAAAAGGGATAATATATCCAAAACCTATTGGAAGTGGTATAAAGGTTGTCTATCCACCAATGAAAGGCAGAGCTATCCAAAAAAGGGAATCTGTCGAAATTCACATGAAGATGATGACAGAAGATGAAAAATGATTTCCTACTTAGAGAATAGAATACTTAAGAGAAAAAAAAAGTGAATTGAATAAGGGCCTACATGCAAATAAAATGATTTCTCAGCATTTTACAGTTGAAAAAGTATCCAAAAGTTGGTAATAAAAAAGTTTTCAGTAAAAAATTATGTTGAGTATTTCTTTGCTTACTGGTGGTTTAAAGAGCATTTTATGACAAAATGCGAAAATATCACCTAGGAGAAAAGTCAGGAGAAAAAATGAATTGCATATGGGCCCTAATGGTTTAAAAGAAACTTGTGTTTCTGAGATTAACAATATGCGCGCATTTACAATACATATATAATGAGTAATAATAAGGAATGTGTCACTGACTGTCCATCTTTTAATTCATGTTTTCATTCTCTGGGAAAAGGTATATGGCTATACTATACACCCTGCAGTTGTCTTCCTCTATATACGGTATGTGAAAATGATTAGCGGTTGTTTCTCCTAAACTATTTGTCTTACTTCAATGTGTCAATGTTACAGTGCTACTGTAATTTGCAAATGAAACAAGATATATGACTATTTGCTATTGCCGAGATGCAAAACATTTCCCACATATGAGGCCCTGGCTGGCAGTTTTATCCCTCTCATAGGAAATGCTGTTGTAGTGCCCACTAATCCTAGCACCAGTATCTCATGACTAGTGCTGATGACAGTTAGGCTATGGAAGCAGATTAAGGAGGAAAAGGTTGACACAATTTATAACTCAGGCCTGGAGTTTTATGCCATACACACAAGTTAAATGACAGACCTTAGAAAAATACTAGTGCATCGCAGCACAGGATTTGGACACTTTTTCAGGTTAAAAATGATATACTGTTAATACTTAGTCGATACCAATTACAATATATGTTAACCTGGCAATTAAACTACAGGTCTTTTTAATTTCCTCGACATTCCATCGACATTCCTAAGAACTGTTTGCATTTTTCAAATATTCTAAACTTTATAGACAATCATGAGAAAAAGAAAAGTACATTCTCTTTCAATGCTAAGGATTTTTACTCAGTAGGGCATAATAAAAAAAAGAATCATCTGGACCTTAGCAGATTCTAAAATTATATAAATCGAACCTGAGGTGTAACAAAGCATATAAAAGATTAAACCATGTTGTTTATTCAACAGTGATGAAGCCAAAAAGCAGACGCCACAAATGAAACACCCATAATTCAGTAGTTAGATGAACCACCTTTAACAGCAATAAATTAAAGTAACTGTTTTTCGTATGACCATGTCAGTGTCTCACATCCTTGTGGAGGATTTCTGGCCTAGTTTTCTTTATAGCATTGGTTCAGTTAATTGAGGTTAGTGAGCATTCCTTCATGCACCGGTCTCTTAAATACCTGCCACAGTATTTTGACTAGGATGAGGTCTGGACTTTGAGTGGGCCAATGAAACATCTTAATTCTGTTGTAGACATGCTTATGTACTTGGGATCACTGTCTTCTTGCATGACCAAATTTCAGCCAAGCTTTAGATGATGCACAGATATAATCATATTTAAATCTAGTACTGCGGTATACAGAGGCCAACTCTAAGGCTAGGTCTGCACTACGCCAGATGCACAGCAGTGTATTTACAGCGTATCTGCTCTGTCAAAGGGTCCATTGAGATATTCACTTTCACCATCGTTGTGTATCCAGTTCACCACTGCTGCCGTCCTTTGGGTCCTCCTCCGCTGCTGGGCTTGGGGACAAGCACTGGGAGACCGGGCAGAAGCATAGGGCTGCCATTGTGTTATAAAAGATCAATGGGAAATCTACCTAGTAATTGTGACGTCATGTGCAGAGCACTCCCGGCTGCGCGCTGTAGGACGCGTACAGCCGGACCAGTGCCTGCGCACTAATGCTCGACTCTGGCGACCTGGAAGTGGCTGCCCAGGGGCATTTAGGTAAGAAAGATGGGGACAGATGAGAATGGGGGAGTGGTGGCCATCATGATACCTCCCTTTACATTCAAAGTTAGTGGTCGGGAGAGGCACACCTTTCCATAATGTTCGGGTGCATAACCACGGATGCCAAACAACATCCAGAGAACAGTCCAATAGTAGAAGAAATTGGTTAGCACTCCAGCTTCTCAGTGAGCAAAGTTTTATTCTCCAATCACATGTCAACACTTAAGTTAACAATTGTTTCGGGGCCATCAGGAGTCCCCTTCTTCAGAACAGTGCACTGTTCTGAAGAAGGGGACCCCTGATGGCCCCGAAACTATTAACCTCCCTTTACATGCCTGCTAACCCCGTTTCTCCTATTTGTTTCAACTCTGATATCTTTTAAAGAAAAGGTTCACGGACATGTTTAAAAAAATAAAAATACTAATCCACTTACCTGGGGCTTCCTCCAGCCCGTGGCAGGCAGGACGTGCCCTCGACGCTGCTCCAGAGGTTTCCGGTCTTCTCCGGTGGCTCACCCGACCTGGCCAGGCCGGCTTCCAGGTCGGGCTCTTGTGTGCTCCAACGTGCATCTCACGCGATCGCGCTGACGTCATCGGACGTCCTCCAGGCTGTACTGCGCAGGCGCAGTAGTTCTGCGCCTGCGCAGTACAGTCTGTAGGACGTCCGATGACATCAGCGCGACCGCGTGAGACGCACGTTGGAGCGCAAGGAGAAGTCCGACCAGGAAGCCGGCCTGGCCAGGACGGGTGAGCCACTGGAGAAGACCGGGAACTTCCGGAGCGGCGTCAAAGGCGTGTCCTGTCTGCCACGGGTTGGAGGAAGCCCCAGGTAAGTGGATTAGTATTTTTATTTTTTTAAACATGTCCGTGAACCTTCCCTTTAAGCTCACCAACTGTGCCAAACAGGGACAGAATTGTACTTTTTGCCGCACAAGGCCCACTATTACCAACCACCCCCTGACCAACAGAACCCACCCATCCCCCTGCATGCACAATTTATACACACCCTTTTCCCAGCAAAAGCAGGTGGGTTCCCATGAATATTGAACTGAATAGCCACTATATTCACTGGATACAGAAATTACATCGCCATAGCCTCCCTAAATAATAGAATTAAGTGACCATATGCTGTAAGAATTACGTAGTCACATGCTCCCGAATAAAAGTACTATGTATTCACGTACGTATTCCTATAGATAGTATATAAAGTAGTCACAAGTACCCAAATTAAAAAAAGAGTCACATGCCTCCAGACAAAAGAATTGATCAGACCTAAAAAATGTAATAATGAACAAACCCAGGGCTTGATCCACCCCCGCCCCACCGTAGTCCGTGAGGTCCCTCGGCGCCCTCTGTTCTCCCGCTGGCGGTTCTGTTAGCTGTGCAATCTGACTGTAAGTCATAAGCAAATGTAAATGGACTGCCCATCTGCGTACTTGGCTCCATCACATGCCTGTACCCGTGGGTGCTCTGTGCACGGAGGTTCATTCTTTTGAAAAGTTGACACGACTCCTGGCCGGGTCGTGCAACCAAAAGAGCCATCAGTGGGAGAATGGAGGGGACCCAGAGGCAGCTGAGGGACCTTGAGAGCAACAGCGGGTTGGAGGGAGCCCCAGGTAAGTTCAGTATTCCATTTTAAAGGTTTGTTCAGGGTCACTTTAAGTAGTCAGGTGTCTCAAGATAACTTAGCCACTTAAATCTATCTGGACGGATATATCCATCCAGATAGACTGTGCTGCTCCTGCCTGAGGCACGCGATCGCGCGTGCTCCCGCCGCCTGCCGTTAGCCCCCAGATAAATGAATAGGAATATAGTTCCCATTCATCGATCTAAGTCCCCTGCAGAAAAAACAACGGTCTCTTATCAGAGACCTCGGTCTTTCTGCACAAAAAAAAAAACGTTTTCCGTCCTCCTAGTGCTTCCTGGAAGCGAGATTGTCTGCTTCCAGGACTTTTTGACTGGCCATCTATTTGGCCACCTTGTGGCCAAATAGTAAAACTACACCTACATACATTTTTTATTAAATAATTACATTATATTACATTTAAAAAATTTTGTTTACCTCCCACACCAAAAATTACCCGAATAAATGTTTTGATTAAAACAAAAAAATGACAATAAAAAAAAACAACAACATACATAGTTGCCTAAGGGTCTGAACTTTTTGATAATGCATGTCAAGATAGTATATTAATATAATTTTTTTTAATTATAAGCTTGTAAATAGTGATGGACGCAAATTGAAAAAAATGCACCTTTATTTCCGAATAAAATATCGGCGCCATAAATTGTGATAGGGACATAATTTAAATGTAATAACCTGGACAAATGGGCAAAAAAAATGTGTGGGTTTTAATTATGGTAGCATGTATTAATTTCAAACTATAATGGCCAAAACCTGAGAAATAATACATTTTTTCCATTTCTTTCTTAATCTTCCTGTTAAAATGGATTTAAAAAAAATAATTCTTAGCAAAATGTACCACCCAAAGAAAGCCTAATTAGTGGCGGAAAAAAACAGGGCTGTGGAGTCGGAGTCGGAGTCGAGGAGTCGGGCAATTTTGGGTGCCTGGAGTCGGAGTCGGGAAAAAATGCACCGACTCCGACTCCTAATGAATTTGTAACTGTAATTAACCACTTTACCCCCGCGCGTACGTATTTCTCCGCCCCTTTTTCCATCCTTTAAAAACCAGGGACGGAGAAACACGTACTTTCCGCGTTCCCGACGCTGCCCGCGCTCCCGCTCGTAAACACGCCGCCCGCCGCTAGTAAACACGCCGCCGCCCGCTCGCCCAGAGATCAATGAACGGGAAAATCCATTCCCGTTCGTTGATCTAAGCCCCGCAATGATCAGCTGCTCTCCTATGGGCAGCGCGATCATTGTGAGAAAAAACTCACGTGTCCAGCCTCCTTATTCTTCCTCCAAGCTTCCGGAAGCTTGGAGGTCGCATTAAAACAAAAAGTTACTGTGGCTATCTTGTGGCCAAATAGTAAACTACACCCTACACATTTTTCACATACAAATAAATGACTTTTACACATAAAATTAACTCATTACCTCCCACACTCCCCATTTTTTTTTTTTTTTTGTAATTAAAAAAAAATTAAAAAATTTGCAATTAAAAAAAATACATAAATAGTTACCTTAGGGACTGAACTTTTTAAATATTTATGTCAAGAGGGTATAACACTGTTACTTTATAAACTATGGGCTTGTAATTAGGGATGGACGCAAAACTGAAAAAAATGCACCTTTATTTCCAAATAAAATATTGGCGCCAAACATTGTGATAGGGACATAATTTAAATGGTTTTATAACCGGGACAAAAGGGCAAATACGTTTCATGGGTTTTAATTACAGTAGCATGCATTATTTAAAAACTATAATGGCCGAAAACTGAAAAATAATTATTTTTTTCCCCACATTTTTCCTATTTTCCCATTAAAACACATTTAGAAAAAAATAATTCTTGGCATAATGTCCCACCTAAAGAAAGCCTAATTGGTGGCGAAAAAAACAAGATATAGTTCATTTCATTGCGATAAGTAATAATAAAGTTATAGACGAATGAATGGAAGGAGCGCTGAAAGGTGAAAATTGCTCTGGTGTTCAGGGGGTAAAACCCCTCAGTGGTGAAGTGGTTAAAATAGAAAATATGATAAAATGTTCTATTTCTCAGATAATAGTCATTAAAAATAATGTATATATACAGTATATATACAGTAATAGCTTAGTCCACAAAAATGAAATAAACCAATCAAAATTAGTTACTTGTGCTGCTGCAATAAAGCAGTCCCCGTATTTTTAAGGTCAGATATACATATCTGATTGTGACTGTATATATGATGTGTACACAGGAATCTCTTATATATACTAAATAACATCTATGCTGTAAGAATAAAGCCTGATGTGTAGCTGTGTCACTAATAGAGATGGTCAATGAGATGGAAATAATTCTGCACTGATGCTGATTTATGCAAATGTATGCACTCCCTTTGCTGATGAAATCAAAGAATGTGATATGTTATTAAAATTTGGTTTGGTGACTACAAATTAAAGGGTAACTGAGACGGATGAAAAGTAAAGTTTTATACATACCTGGGGCTTCCTCCAGCCCCCTTCAGGCTAATCAGTCCCTCTCTGTCCTCCACCACCCGGATCTTCTGCTATGAGTCCTGGTAATTCAGCCAGTCAGCGCTGTCCGGCCGCATGCCGCTCCCACAGCCAGGAACATTCTGCACCAGCGCAATAGTGCTGCACAGGTGTAGTATGCTCTTGGCGGCGGAGTGTGTGCATGCGCACTACGCCTGACTGGCTCAAGTACCTGGACTCATAGCAGAAGATCCAGGTGGTGGAGGAGGACAACGAGGGACTGATTATCCTGAAGGGGGCTGGAGGAAGCCCCAGGTATGTATAAAACTTTAATTTCATCTGTCTCAGGTTTACTTTGTTACACAGTAGTACTATACTCTACATATGCACTCCCCACAGAGCTGCAGGGAATCCACTGAGAATGCTGTGCACATTGAACACAGAGGTGTTGTCTGTTTACAATCTCCTCATTCCCCTGCAGAGTACCTGCACATTATTCTTACATGTACCCACACTTACATTGCCTAGGGCCTGATAGATGTTCTTTGTTCCGGTTTGTACCTTTTACAAGTACTCTTACCAAGGACTAGTTTTAGTCTAAAGGGAATAAATATAGTAGTCTACATATCCTTCTCACTTCAGTTGTCTTGTAAAATTCCTAAGCGTTGGCAGTTAAGAGACGAATTTCATGTTACATACTTTTAATCAACAAAAATGTAATATGCAAATTAGAGGAGTCGGAGTCGTGGAGTCGGTGGAATCCTAAACTGAGGAGTCGGAGTCGGAGGATTTTTGGACCGACTCCACAGCCCTGGAAAAAACAAGATATAGCTTAATTAATTGTGATAAGTAGTTATAAAGTTATTGGTGAATGAATGGGAGGTGAAAGTTGCTCAGATGCATAAGGTGAACAACACTGTAGGCTAAAGAGGTTAATGAAGCCGCAAGTTGCCTAAGGATAACATAATTAAGTTGCCCCTAGATATTAGTCTCAGGTAGCCAGACCTCTTCCCACCTCCCCCCAGTTATGTATAGGTAGCCAGATATGCCCCCCCAGCGATATATAGGTAGCCAGACCTATCCCCCCATTCCCAACACCGAATTATAGGTAGCCAGACCTGCCCCCCCCATGATGTTTAGGTAGCTACACTTGTCCCCCACCCTCAGCTATGTATAGATAGCCAGACCTGCCCACCCTCCCCCCATGATGTATTGGTAGCCAGACCTGTCCTCCCTCCCCCCTGTGATGTATAGATAGTCACACTTGGCCCCCCTACCCCCAGCTATGTATAGGTAGCCAGACCTACCCCCCTCCCCCCAGTAATGTATAGCCACCACCTGCTCTCCTCCCCTTTGTTTGCTGTCTCTTTCCCAGCATCAGATCTTAGATCTGCTGTGCCCGGAACTCACAGAAACGAGCTGTACACAGCAGCTCCACATACAGAAAGTGATGTCACCGCTCACTTCCTGTATACAGAGAAGCTGTGCACCGCTCATTCTCCTCATCTCTGTGAGCCCCAGCAACTGCTGATCTGAGGTCTAATACCTGGCAGGAGGCAGCGTCAGCGAGCCAGAAGGAAGCAATGCAAAGAGGTATGAGATGCAGGCGATGGATGGGCGGCAGGCGATGGAAAGGAGGACAGTGATGATGAGCCTACACACTGCAAAAAGCCCCAGCATTCCCACTGCTCTAGGCACAGGCCTAGGTGGCCTTTCCTTAAATGCGGCCCTGGTGCCAAAGTGTCCATAATATAGCGAGTCCTACTCTAGTGCAAAAAGTGTTAGTTGTCTTTATGTCTTTCTTATCGGTACAATGCCAAAAGCCTTTATGTCTTTCTTATCGGTACAATGCCAAAAGCCTGAAAGTCAAATACATGGTAGTGAAATTCAAAAACACCTTACCCTCCAATTAACTTCTAACTGAGCTCTCTAGACTTGCTCGTAGTTATGCACGCTCACTGGAATTTATAATAAATATTGCAGGGGATGAGCAGCACAAACCTAATTTAATGCAATGTATGTAATGGAGTACCCGGATGCATGCATGCGCCATTGAAAAATACATAAATACAAAGATCTGCAGCACACAGCAGAAGAGCAATAGGAGCTCATGGTCACACTTTACAGTATTAGTACAAAACTGTAATGAAAAAAATTTGGAGGCTGCCTGCCATATTTATTTCCTCTTAAACACCAGTTGCCCGGCAGCCCTGCTGGTCAATTTGGCTGCAGTAGTGTCTGAATAACACCAGAAACAAGCATGCACCTAATCTTGTCAGATTTGACAATAAGGTAAGAAACCGTTGATCTGCTACATACTTGCTCGGGGTCTATGGCTAAAAGTTCTCCCCATACTCGTACTACTGGGTATTTGGTTCATTCCACCAGTGGTGTAGCTAAGTTGCTGTGGGCCCTAATGCAAGTTTTACAATGGGGCCCCCCCAATAACTCTATACATAACAATTGATACAGCGCACCAAAACCTGCCAATGGCAACTACAGTGTCAGAGGTACAAGAAGGGGATGGGGAACAGTTTGTAAGTGATTACCACTATTCAAAGTATCTACAGAAGTCATTATTATGAGCACAGGACCAATAGAGAGCCAATACTGTAGTTGCTGGAGGGCCCTTTTGGGCCCTTCTGTTCCAAGTGCCACGATGCGGTTGCAACCTCTGCAACCCCTATTGCTACACCCCTGCATTCAACCTTAAAGTGGATCTGAACGCTTGCATGGGACAAAATGAAAACAGAGAAATGTATCCTGTATGTATTTAGAGAGTTTAGCCTGTTTAATTACTCATTTGTGACTAAACACAGATTGTAATTTGATCTCTCCACTGTATCACATGGCTGCCAATGGCAGACGGCATATAAGCCCATTTTAAAGCACAGGCTGTTAACAATGTCTTCTTCCATGAATATGCAATTAGACAGTGCAGATTTATTGTAGGATTTGTATCAGCTGTAACAAAGAAATGTTTTCTTATAGGTTATTGTGCTGTTGCGTATCTTTTAGAGCAGAGAGGATGTTCTGAGTTCAGGTCTACTTTAACAATAGATATACTATTCCGCACATGGGGACGTCATTGTATGCTGGTAACCTGTGGAGCTGCACTCTTCAACCTATAGGGCAGATTAAGCCGCATATTGATAAAGCATCAGCCGTGCAGACTGGATGCAAAGCCTGTGCAAAGACCATCTGTGCTGTGGAGGACGGTCCGCTTTAGCCTCCGGCGTAAATGGATGACATAGATCTTGCTATACTGGCACGCACGGGTTAAAGAACCCATGGAAACACTGCGCAATTCACTGCGAGCCCAGCGTCACAGACATCTCGGCAGCAACAGAACCCCGTGACCAGCCGCCTTGGACTGAACCACCAGCGCCACTCCCCACTCCTCCTCCCGCTAGAATGTCCCAAGGGAATGGTTTCTCCCGAACTCCAGCCCCCAACACCTCTTCCTCCTCACACACTCCTCTCGTGTGACGTCGCTTGCTTCCAGCCAATGGCAAGCTCCTATCACTGACTGAAGTCCAGTCCGCTTCACATGCTTTTCCCACAGCGCCCCTGTCGGCCATATTCAGCGGAGAAAGGCGAGAAGGGGGCGGACAAGCGTTTTGAATTTCAGCGAAGCGGAGGTGGAAGGAAGCGACGAGGGCGGAGCCTGGGGCTCCAGGCGTCACTAACAGACATTTATCTCCCTTGTAGTTTCCCTCAGCTTCCTCAGCGTCTCTCACTTCCTCTCCGCGCTGTGTCTGGTGACTGAGAGTTTCCAGCCGGAGCGCCGTATTCTTCTGACATGGCAGCCGTGCCAGAGCGCAGCTAGGGGAGAGCCGGGGGAGCCTGTTCCCCCCTCCTCATCTCCCTTCTCTTCCTGCCTGGGCTGGAGTGCACCGGTTGTCCGTGGCCTGTCCGTCTGTGGTGACAGGAGGAGTTCGGGCCTGCTTGGCACGCCGCTATTGGAGGCTTGGGCCGAGTGCTAGTCAGAGCCGCGATGTCTGGCTTGCGTTAGAGCCGCGTACGTAAGCAGAAGAGGCCGGAGCGGAGCCGCCACATCTCCGGGGAGAGAGGGGAGCGTGTCCGGGCTCTGCCCCCCTCCTCCGTCTCCCGACATGTCCAAGATGCCGGCGAAGAAGAAGAGCTGCTTCCAGATCACCAGCGTGACCACGGCCCAGGCCGCCAACAGCATCGCCGAGGACACCGAGAGCCTGGACGATGAGTCCCGCACCGAGGACGTCTCCTCCGAGATCTTCGATGTGTCCCGGGCTACGGACTACGAGCCCGAGGAGGTGGTGGAGAGGAGCTCCTCCGAGGAGACCCTGAACAATGTGGGAGAGGCCGAGTCCCCCGGGGCCATGTCACCCAACGTGCCGCAGGAGGCCCCCCTCATCGGATCTAATGTGACTAGCAGGGTCGTCCCTCAGAGCCAGCCTACCCCTGCAGCCTCTACAGGCAGCCCCCTCCCGGCTCACCCGGCCACATGCAGCTCACGCTTCAGGGTCATCAAACTTGATCATGGCTCCGGGGAGCCGTATAGGAGGGGCCGCTGGACATGCACGGACTATTACGACAAGGACTCGGATAGCACTTTAATAACAAGGACTGGAGACACCATACGGCACAGCAGCACCTATGATCACTCTGCTGATAGGGACAGTGGGCTGGGCGCAACAGGGGGCTCATTGGCGACGTCTGCTGTGCAGCTAGGACATGCTCCTGACTCTATAGCTGACAGCTCACTTACTGCTGTGTCACACTCGTTTCACACCGACAAGATGAACCAGCCCTCCCAGCAGCAACATTTTGTCATTGGGCAACAGCCCTTAGGTGGAGCAGTATCTCAGGGTTCTGCTCCAGCAATGTATCCCGGTGCTGCCGTCACTTCTCAGCAGATGATTGCTCAGCAAGGCCAATCTTATGTCTCTACACAAAATATTGTTCAAAGTGGACACAACGGCGTAGGCCATGCAGCGCAGAATGTATCCACAGCTCAGCCAATGCTGTCTGCAAGTCAGCAGCATAATAGTGTTCCAGTCAGTCAACCCCAGCAGTTCATCTACTCCCAATCACCCATGCAGTCAGGGCATATGGTCACACAATCCTCTGGTCAGGCTGAGTACATGCAACATATAACAGTTATACAGTCACAAGGAACAAATCAAAAAGCTGCAATGTCAGTTACTGGGGCTCCATCCAATCTTCCAGACCAGCATCAGCAAGCCAGTGGAGCACAACTTATGGGTCTTCATTCTATACCTAGTGACACAGTGAGCCAAGGAACGGGACTCGTGCAGAGTGGGCAAACTCCCCAGAGCAATCCAGCTCATATGCAACAACTGGGAGGTGTGGCACAGCAAACTGTGACCCCTATTGGTGTAGTGCAACAAAAACCTATTAGTCAACAAGTGAGTGGGAATAGTCCTGTGTCTGGAATTCTGGGCAGCCATGCCATGACTTCTGGAGTGCAGAATGTGCCCAGCACGAGTGTTTCTGGACTAACGAGTAGTGTGCCTAGTATGTCTGCCATTCCTGTTACTATGCCAATTACTCCCGCTACCTTTGCACAGTCTCCGTTAAGTAGTCATACTTCTGTTAGTAGGAGTAACAGCCTAATACCAACAGTTGGGCTTCTACCAGTGCAAGGTACAAATGTACATACAAGTCAGTTTCAGGCACAGTCACTGACTGGTCAAATAGATGATAGAAGAAAGTCGGAACCACTACCTCAGCCGCCAATCCCTCTGATTTCTGAGAAGTCTTTTGTGAAGGTTCCTATTATGGACATTCTACCAAACCCTCTTCAATTACCCGTATTTGGTTTACCTGTTGATGGTGAGGATGACAGGTATGAAGTATTTCATATTTGTCTTTACTCTATGAATACATTTTGTTTCCAGGAACTTTAGCATGGTTTCTGTTTATATACCGGTGAATGACACACTCGAACAGCAGGTTTGTAATGTGCTGAAGTATGAATTTATGCAATTCGACTAGGGTTATAAGTCTACAGATGTTCATCTATGACGTTTTTACTGCAGTGAAGATAAGGTGCTTTTGTATAACCGATATGTGGTTTGTGCATTCATTTAGAACACCCCATGCTGTTTGAGTAAATAAACTCTCTCTCTCCTCAAGGAAATGCTATTCCCTCAACATTCTATAAAGTGATCAGTGTAATTCAGTTATACAATGAAATATTGGCGTCTGCATATATCATCTAATTTTATTGTAAAATGTCATTTTCTTGTGGTTTTTTTTTTCTTTTCCCTCTGCTGCTCTCTGAAAACATTGCAGAGTGTTCAGTCTCATGTGACATTTGTGTTTATTAATAAAGTGTGCCAGAAGTCTTCCTGATAAAACAAAACATTGAGCAGATTGTTGTGCATAATTTAGGATGCATAAAAATGTCGTCATAGTAACGATTGTTATGAAAGTAGTCATTTCAAGGAAGACAGCAATATTTTTATTAATGTTTTATTCTTTTGTGAGTTACGTCTCTATAGGACTTTCTATTTATAGATAACCCAGCTATAAGCTTTCAC
This sequence comes from Hyperolius riggenbachi, assembly GCF_040937935.1. Classification (NCBI taxonomy): domain Eukaryota; kingdom Metazoa; phylum Chordata; class Amphibia; order Anura; family Hyperoliidae; genus Hyperolius; species Hyperolius riggenbachi. Next base: position 154,750,134 of record NC_090649.1, read on the forward strand.
ACTGGCAGAGTAGCTGACTCCTACCAATTTTGTTAGGGCTGCAGCATATGGGCAGTGGTAGTCACATGTTGAATACATTAACCTCTTGTTGGAAATCATCCTGTTTGCTGCACATGGATTTTTGTTTTGACAATAAATTGATTGCTAGCCATCATGAAAGCCTAGGCCCCTAAACTACCTGGATAGATATGCATTCAGTGGTAGTTCAGTCTACTAATTGATGAATTTGATCATTTTAATGGACTCTGCCTGTAATTGGATGTCCTTTTAAAAACCAAAAGGGCTGGAACCCACAAGGGCGTTTTTGTGAGCATTTAGGGAGCACTTGAAAAACGCTAGCGTTTTCCAAAAAACGCTCAGCTAATGTTAATGGATGGGGCAACTTCCACAGGAGCGTTTGCGATTTGGAAAATCGCAAGCGCAGGACATGTAGCATTTTGTTAGCGTTTGCGCTTCAATGTAAAGTATATCATCGCTGGCGTAATCGCTCATCAAAACCTGCACGGAGCGATTTTGCTAGCGTTTTATAGTTACTGCACACTGTAACAAAATTAAAATGAATTGAAAGGACCAGTCAGACTTTAAAACGCTAATCGCTACACAACCGCTAGCAAATTGATACACTTTTTAAAAACCCTCCCTAAAACGCTCATGAAATCACTTACAAACTGCTCATACAAAACGTTGTAAATTAGTTTGCAATTTTTTTTTTTGAATTGCTATGTGATGAATTGCTATGTGATGTGCCCATTAGGACACATTTGGATAACGTGAGCCTTTACAGTGCAGATATGTGAACATGCCCATGTTGTTGTATGGGCAGTGGTGATTACATTTTCGACTTTCAGGTTGATGTGTATATAGTGCAGAGTGATGCTTTGATCATTCTTCCTTGATCAGGATACCAGTTTAATATTGGAGATGCTTATTGGGCCATTGTTGCTTCTACTTCTACCTTCATGGGCATCAGGTGGTCATTTAGGGCCAATTCATACCATGTATTGTGTAATGTGCATGTTATGTTAAATCTGCAATTGTTGGCATTATGTGTGTGACAGTGTGTTTAAAAATGTTAAAGCCAAGTAGTGTTAGCAGGCATAGTCAGGGTTATTAAAGACCTGAGACCAAATAAGTCTCAGATTTTATACTTACCTGGGCTTCATTCAGCCCCCTTGAGGCCACTCGGTCCCTGGCAGTCTCTCCGGGTTGCTCCTCTCTCCCGTTGGACGGCCCAGTACTGTGGCCGATAGAGATGGGAAGTTCGGATCTTTTCAATGATCCGGATGATTCGAATCGGATCATTGAAGAGATCCGGATCTTTGATCCGAATCTCGGATCATTTTACTACCGGAAGCATTCGGGGGTGAAATGAACAGCAGGACAGGTCTGTGGACAGGAGAAGGGGAGGGGGGGTGGACACACAGAGAAGGGGAGAAGATGGACAGAGGGCAGGGAGTGGACAGAGAAGGGAGGAGGAACGAGCAGAGAGCAGAAATGTTTGCACGTAATACCCACATGCTGAAGTCATATGCTTTACATATATTTCACCTATATGCTCATCTGTACACTTTGAAAGAAAAGGTCGCACAGTGAAAGAAAGCATTCCCAGAAGATAAGTGCAGCTGTTTAGTGCCCAGTGCAGGAGGATTATATTGCCTTTCAATCACACTGTCTGCAAAGTTACTGAGCTGTGCTGAGCCAAAAGCTTCCAATGTGATCACTGTGCAGCACTACGGAACAGCCAGCCTATAATGGGCAGCACGTTACAGCCAGTATGTGTGCTCTACACATATCTGGCAGTGGCACCCATGTCCCCTCTCTCTCATCTACCTGTCTCCCTGCAAGGCTGCCTCCCATCCAACAGAGCGATCCCTGCTTCCAGGACCCCGCTGCCCGCTGAGAGGGGGCGTGTCGCTCCTGGCCCCGCCCCTTTTGCGATCCGAATCGTTCATTTTGATGATTCGGATGATCGACTCATAAAAAAGATTCGGATCAAAGATCCGAATCGTTCATGATCCGGACAACACTAGTGGCCGAGTCATGCTTCGTTGCCTGTCCGCACATGCGCGCCGAAGTGTGATTAAGCTGTTACTGGTCATCCAGCAGGGGACAGTATCGGCCTGGGGTTATGGTGAAGGACCGAGTGGCCTCAAGGGGGCTGGAGGAAGCCCCAGGTAAGTATAAAACCTGATACTACTTTGGTCTCAGGTACACTTTAGGGCTCCGTCGCACGTTATAAAATACTTTAACGCAGAGTAAAGTCTGCAACATTCACAGTGCATACGTTGCGTTAGTGTGTAGCGTTATTAAAAAGTGCTGCATGCTGTGCGTTTAGCAATGTATCTGCTGCGTTGTGTTGCACATGCTCAGTTAAAAAATTTTTAAATGTAAAGCAAGTGCCGTTTTCGTTCCATCAGTATGCGACGAAAACTGCGCAGCAAGAGACACAACGCAGTGCAAAATAACGTCCAATTTCATAACCTACATGCACTGCGTTAGGGGGATGTTGTGCGACTTTAACATCGCATCAAACACAATGTCCCACTGTAAAAAAGGCCTAAAAGGAGCACTATTGCACAAAAAAAATTCACAAAACTTAAAATGCATGTAAACACATACAGATGAGAAGTATGTTTTCTTGTTGCGGTCACTTACAGTAGGTAGTAATCTGACTGAATTGGTTTTGGACTAACCCATCTCCTCATCGGGGTTCTAAGGGTTTTCTTTAATTTTCAAAAGCACTTAGTGAATGGCAGTTGCTCTGTCCAACTACCAAAAAGTGAAGAGGGTAGTGAGACTGGCCAGCATCTTTGTAGAAATCCCTTTTAGGGAGTGCCTTATAAAGATTAAAGGCCATGCTAAGAATTCTTCCTTGAAGGGATGGACTGTCGGTTCTGTCAGATTTCTACTATCTACTGTAAGTGGCAGCAACAGGAGAAAAGTGATTTATGGCTAATTATACTCTCAAAGAACCGTACTTCTTACTTTTGTGTGTACATGTATTTTAAATGTTACAAATTTTTTTTTTTTTTGCGCTAGCGGTCCGTTAAGAGAGGGACAATTAGATCGGAATGATTTGGGCTTTCATGCAGACTTGATGCAAATTGTGTAGTGTGGAATTGGGCCACTGAAAATTGACAGGAAGTGACTGGCCTACCTCTAAGCGGCATGCAGTTTGTATTGAACTTGCGCGCAAACCAGAATCTTTACCCTATCATTGATCATCTCTAAAACTCACAAAGTTGTGAGCAGTGTGCATCTGTGCGTTTTTTTTTTTTTTTTTTTTTTTTTTTTTTTTTTTTTTTTTGTATAGTGTGAATGGGCCCCTTGCATTTGGATAGGGAAACCTGAATGTGTGTGCAGCAACTAGTTTTTTATGTCCACACTGCTTGAGGGAAAAAAAATTACTTTACATTTTTACCCAGCTTGCAACTGGACTAATCAAAATGGACAAGGAGTGCATTGGCCTAGCTCAGGGCACCGTAAACGTTATGATCGCATATTGTCCACCTAACGCAACGCCTGGTGGTGTTGGATGTGGATGTCAGAGCGAGCCGCGTTGTGCAGCTCTCTGGCGTCCATGATGCGTACTCTTGGACTCATGCGGCATCACGTGGTCCCGCCAGCCAATCGCCGCACAGAGCGGCCGCTCCAGGAAATACTGCACACGTCACAAAGTGCAGTGAATATTAATTAGCCATGTGCCTGTCCGCTCTCCCCTCCTCCCCAACATTACTGAGCATGTGCAAGCAGTCTAATGCGGCTTAGCCGCGTATAAAGTACTGCATGCAGTACGTTCTCTTGACGTGCCAGCGTTACAATGTAACGCAACGTTGGCATTGTGAACAGCCCATTGATTTTTCCATTACTGTGCAGTGGGCTGCGTTACAGGCTGCTCTAACGTGCGCCTGTAACGTCCCACTGTGAAAGCAGCCTTAAAGAGGAACTCCAGTGAAAATAATGTAGTAAAAAAAAAAAGTGCTTCATTTTTTTTACCATAATTATGTATAAATGATTTAGTCAGTGTTTGCTCATTGTAAAATCTTTCCTCTCCCCGATTTACATTCTGACACTTATTACATGGTGACATTTTTACTGTGGGCAGGTTATGTAGCTGCTCGTAGCTGTTTTGGCTGTTAGAGACAGCTGTAAACAGCTAATTCCTGTCTGTGAACATTGTTACATTGTGGCAGTTTGCCCAGAGTACCGTGGTACTCAGAGTTTCTTGTGGGAGGGGTTTCAGCACAAAATCAGTGATACAGCGCCCCCTGATGGTCTGTGAAAATCATTATATTTCTCATGTAAAAGGGGGTATCAGCTACTGATTGGGATAAAGTTCAATTCTAGGTTGGAGTTTCTCTTTAAAGTTAAAAATTGTAAGTTATATATTTCCAGGATTCTTCACCTTTTATCTCATGTCACTTGTAGGTTCTGGTACCCTTTAAGCTCTAGCCCAAGGCAGAGTGAAAAAAAGTTGGCTTTTACTTACCTGGAGCTTTCATATTCTTAAAGGTCCCTTGGTGTCATCCTGGTGCCCCTGTTTGTCCACTGTCAGTCCCAGTAAAGTCTGCAAGTTGGCTGGGTCGCACACTATAGCACGTGCTGTCCTGGCTATGCACCTCTTCAATTGTGAAGGATACATCCAGGCTAAAAGAAAAATCAAAATTCACTTACCTGGGGCTTCCTCCACCCCCTGGCAGATGTCCTGTGCCCTTGCCCGCAGCTCTGGTGGCTCCCAGTGTCCTCTGCTGCAGAAGCCGACCTCACCTGGTTGGCTTCTTGTGCGCTCCACTGCGCAGGTCACGTGGTCTAGCTGACGTCATCAGGTATGTACTGCGCAGTAGTTCTGCACCTGCGCAGTACTGACCTGATGGCGTCCGCTAGACCATGTGACCTGTGCTGTGGGACAGGGAACCTTAACTAAGAGGGATATGGATGTTTCCTTTTAAACAATACCAGTTGCTTGGCAGTCCTGCTGATCTCTTTGGCTGCAGTAATGGCTTAATCAGACACCTGAAACAAGCATGCAGCTAATCCAGTCTGACTTAAAGTGAACCTGAAGCCAGGACTGCTGCAGGGGGCTGGTAGAAGCCCCAGGTGAGTAAAACATTTTTTTTTTCTGGCTTAAAGTGGACCCAAACTAAAAATACAAGATTACAGAAATAAAATCTATTTTCTAAATTATAATAGCAGCATTTTTTCAGCTGCATGATGACAAATATAAAATATTTTACATTTATTGGAGAAACCCCTCCCTTCCTTTCATATTGCCGGCAAACAATCCGGCAAACTGGTGGAGTAGATGGTGTCCAGCAAAGGAGGAATTGCTAATGGCTGCCACGTGTATAACCCTAGTTATGCAAAGAGAAGGGTGAAAAGCATGCACTGAAATGCTCATAGGCTTGAAGGAGTGTTTATTTATATTTGTGTGTGTGTGTGTGTGTCAGAGTGGTGCAACTAAATATTTTGAATTAAAAAAAAAAAAAAAAAAAAAAGTTTGGTTTGGGTCCGCTTTAAGTGTCCCTTTAAGTTAGAGCACCTGATCTGCATGCTTGTTGAGGGGCTGTGGCTAAAAGTATAAGAGACAAAGGATCAGCAGGAGAGTAAGGCAACTGGTATTTTAAAAGGGAAAAATCCATATCCTTCTCAGTTTAGGTTCCCTTTAAGTAAAGATGTGAAGAACGCTCAAAGCAGTAATGGTACACTATGATCAGCTTATTCCTTAAGGTGCATAAACATTGTCACCTGCAGGGATCAGGACTCCATTTCCTCTGACTGGGGAGGAATGATGTACATACACATGTGGCTACAGTTTTGCAGCTGTAGAAGGGGGAGAAGGTACTCCAGTGCAGCGCATGCCAGAATGGTTTGGGGGGGGGGGGGGGGAGTGTAAGAAGCAGAACCATGTGCTCAGACAAGATCCAGCACTTTAGATCTCAGTAACACATTAGGGACGCTGTGCATACTAGATTCTCGGCAGAGATGGCCCTGACTGGTCGCCTAAGCGGATTCAGCCTTTCCTGATTACTTCCTAGCCTTCTGTACTCTGGGCCTCAAACTGTAAACTACTCTACTGGAAAACATAAGTGATCCTGCAATATTGGATCCTACAAAAACTTTACCATCACACAAACCTACAACCATATTTTTACTAACAAATTATTACATAACCAAGTTAATTCAACTAAATTACCAACAAACCAACAGTGGGCCTCTGTGGTTGTGTCGTGCATGTAAAGGATGTTAAACACTATAGTCCCTTACAGATCTTTTCAGCATATGTGGATGTGATCTGTACATATAGATTTATAAAAACTGATAGGTTTACTGATTGTTTAGAGGAATTTAAGTGTGTTCTGCTTTCCCTTAGTCAGGGCAGTGGTTATTGGTGTTCTCTGGTTTCAGTTTACGTCATTATAGACCAGGCAAATCTCACCAGTGTTCTCCCAAAGCCCTGTTTGGGCGCTCTGCCCGGCTAATTGTGGCAAGCGCCTGGCTGTGAGGGCTCTCCTATCAGTGGAGGCAGGGCCAGCCAGGATAGCGGTGAATAATAATTAGGAGGCAGGATCACACACTCACCTCACCATTCCATTTGTCAGCAGTTCCCATCTATGGCTGCTGCTAACAGGACAGTGAGCTGTGAGTGTGTGATCCCGCCTCAATTATTATTCGCCGCTACCTAGAGCGAGTGTAAGGGGGCGGAATGGAATGCCTGCTCTGTGCACTTCTTGCAACAATAAAGACATGTAATTGCTCTTTCCGGTGTCACCATGTTATGCCTGTCATTCCTTATCAGTCAGTTATCCTATATCATAAGGGTAGCACTAGACAAACTGTCACTTGCATGCCTGAAGTTTAAGTCTTTCCAGCACAAAAAGAAACGGCCTACTTTCTACTGTGCTTGGCACTGTCACCTTGGATACGCTTGAAATTACCTTTTGCATTTTAATATGCAGCCAGCTAGCAATTTGCAAAGCATACTGAATAAAGTATGCTAATTTTCTGGTCTGGAATCTGTACGGTTTCATTGCAGTAGGCCAGGTATCCTCTAACTGCAGGAGTGAAGAACACTCACAGCCTGAATGATTGATTTGAAGAGGTTGCTTATTTAATTTTACGTTAGCCTTGAGGGGATCATGTGCACCATTTTCCCCCTCCCCTGGTTATTTTGGCAAAAGTGTCCAGGCCTCCGCTTTTTAGTTAATCAAAATTATTAAATTGTCCAGTGTGGTGCTAGTCATCGCTTAAACCAGATTCCTTTTTCTGGGTAGCTACTTAAAGCTAATGTAAATGTGTTTGTCCATTTAGATGTATCTCTGTTATGTACTTTTTTCATATAAAAGCATATTCTGAAAGGAGCTGTAGTGTCAGAGAATTATTTTTTTTTGTGACAATTCGTTTTGGTGTGGAGGATGTGCATGCAGGAGAATGTTCCTTGAAAAGTCCTCCACATTTGGCACCTAGGTAAAATATGACTGTTGGAATAAGAACAGAGTACAGATCATTTTCCACAGATAGCTGACCAGTATAAACTGCACAGGCTGTATTCCAGGAATAGGAATGAATGAATGGATGTGATTGTGAACTGTTGGCTTCAGTGGCTAGGCAGCTGAAGACCTGATTGTAAGACCCTCATTTTTAGGTACCTGTTGCTTCGTTTTGCTTAAAGACTTGCTTGTAAACTGTTCATTGAACCAGATCAATTATACAATTATAAGTTTTGAGACTCAATGCTTGTTTCGTTCATAGTGTATAATATATTCAACTAGAAAACAAAATCTATATTTAATGAAAATTGAAAACCCTGAGGGGGGGGGGGGGGGGGCAGGCATGTGTAGTGGGCCCTCCTCCATGCCCACCGCTAACTATAAAGCCCCACCCCTCCGTTCTACTTCGACCCATTCTATTTTGATGCTTCGAAGCTACTTCCTTCGGCCGAGACCGCACAGGTGGTGCACGGCGACACGTGTCCTTTGATCATGTACCCGATGTCGGGAGTGCCCTGTGCAGGTGTTGTACGTCACAACTGCGTAGTGTGTCTGCACGCCCACGGCAGGGAGCGCTTTGTGCAATCAAATGATGCACGTCGCCGGGCAGCATCTGCGCAGTCTTTGTCGACTCTCCCGACCAGGAAATGGCTTCAGAGGGGTCAGTACATCATAAGAGGGGGAGGGGGCATGGAGAGACCCCCATGCTGCCATAATTCCTTCTTAACAATGCCAGTTGCCTGGCAGCACTGTTGATCTTTTGGCATAAGTAGTGTCAAACCCTGGAATAAGCATATGGCTAATCCATTAAAACCTGAGTCTGAGTACGTGATCTGCTGAATGCTTGTTCAGGGTCTATGGCTAAACGTATTAGAGACACAGGATCAGGAGGACTGCCGGGCAACTGGTATTATTTAAAAGGAAATAAATATTGCAGCCTTCATATCCCTCTCACTTCAGGTTCCCTTTAGGTTTTTAGGAAAATATAAAGCAGTGGTTTCTTGATAATTTTCTGGCACATTGGCCTCAATTCTGGTAAGTTTAGTCTTTTACACCATGTAAGTGGTATTTTACCGCATGCAGTAAAAATCAGTTTGCTATTCTTAGATTTTAGTCATAATTTACCGTATGCAGTAAATTGGGTCATAACCTGTGCGGTATTTTACCAAAAGTTGGAATCCTCATGAAAAATAGGGGGCATGTAGGCACATAATTTACTGATCAGTTTAAAGTGACTCTGAAGTCTCTCTAAAATCCAATTTTTACTTAACCTCCCTGGCAGTTAATTTATTTTGCCAAATGGGCAAAAATCTTTTTTTTTTGTTTTTTTTTTTAGTTTTTTTTGTTTCATGTAAAGCTACCAGAGTGGTAGCTACATGAAACACCACTAGAGGGCGCATGTGTCCCTCTAGTGCGATCGTCGCCGGCATCAATAGCAAACGGGGGGCGCGTATATAACGCGTTCCCCTGTTTGGCTTCTCCTGTCGCCATGGCGACGATCGGCATGACGTCATGGACTTCAGCCGACGTCCTGACGTCAGGCGCACTCGATCCAGCCCGTAGCGTTGCCCGGAACTCATTGGTCCGGGCAGCACAGGGCTCTGGCGGGGGGGGGGGCCCTCTTCCGCCGCTGCGGGCGATCGCCGCAGAGCGGCGGCGATCGAGCTGTGCGCGCGGCTAGCAAAGTGCTGGCTGCGCGCACAGCACTTTGAATGGGGTGAATCGCCCCAACAGAGCCTGAGAAATCCTCCTGCGCGGCATAGCCCGAGCTCAGCTCGGGCTTACCGCCAGGGAGGTTAACTTAATTAGCCCTAATGCCCTACCTAAAATACTGCATCCCCACGGCTGAAATTGCAATAAAACCCCCACGAATTCCCTGTGGGGAGGTTTGGGCAGCGCTTCCTGTAGAGGCAGAGCTTTGAGCAGTAGCTCTGCCTCTACGCCCATAAATTCGGCTCTGATTGCTGCCTCTCTCCACCCTTCTGCCTTCTTTCACTGAGAGGGGCGGGGGAGAGGCAGCGATTTAGCGCTGATTGACGAGAATGTAAGCAGAGCTACAGCCTGAAGCTCTGTCTCCCTGGGCAGCAAAATCCACGACCAAGAAAGTAGTGGATTTTTGCCCTGGGATTCAGGGGATATTATAGCGATTTCAGCCGCGGGGATGCAGCCTTTTAGTTAGGGCATTAGGGCTAAAGAAGTTAATTAAAAAACAGGATTTTAGCGAGACTTCAGTCTGCTTGTACTTGGCGGTAAAGTCATTTTATATGTATTTTGCAGTTTAGTGGAGTTCCTGTTCCTGTTTTAGTGGATTTCCTATTCAGGCTGTGTTCTACAGAAGAATAGTAGAAATATAACTGAACTATTTACTGGATTTTGATTGATTTTGACTATCCTAACTTATGACAAGTCAATTAAAGAATATTATTTACTGCATGGCAACCGCTGGAATACCGCACGTTTTCCCGCATTTACCGCACATTGTACCATATGTTGGAAAATGCAGAAAAATCTCAATTGCCAAAAAACCCCCCAGAAAATGCCACATGAGGTATTTTACTGACAAATATTTACTGCACATAGCTACCAGAATTGAAGCCTTGGGTGGATAACTTGTAATCTGCATGATCAGTTGAAATGCCGGTGAACCAGTTTTACAGCTTTTAATCTAGTAAAGGTGGCCATACACTTATAGATTTGCAGCAGATTCGACCATCAGATTTCTGTCAGATGCCTGTCAAATCGAATCTGACAGGAATCTATCTGATGTGTGCCACACATTAGGAACAGATTTCCAATAGATTTCAGAATACTTATACATTATATGTATATGTCTTGTCACTAACTGTCCCTCGGAGGAGCTCACAATCTAGTCCCTACCATAGTCATATGTATATATTGTGTAGTTTATATATTGTAGTCTAGGGCCAATTTAGAGGGGAAGCCAATTAACTTATCTGTGTTTTTGGGATGTGGGAGGAGAAAACCGGAGTGCCCGGAGGAAATCCATGCAGACACGGGGAGAACATACAAACTCCTTGCCGATGTAGACCTGGCTGGGTTCTAAAATCTGTTGAGGAATCTGTCACGTGACCTTGTAACCTCCAGAGCAGAACATGGGTAAAAGCATTTACTTGTTATGAAGGAAAGAAAAAATAAGGGGGAAAAAAAAAACAGGGCTGTGGAGTCGGGGCAATTTTGGGTGCCTGGAGTCTGAGTCGGGAAAAAATTCTCCGACTCCTAATGAATTTGTAACTGTGATTAAAATAGAAAATATGATAAAATGTTCTATTTCTCAGATAATAGTCATTAAAAATGTGTATATATACAGTAATAGCTGTGCTTAGTCCACAAAAATGAAATAAACCAATCAAAATTAGTTACTTGTGCTGCTTCAATAAAGCAGTCCCCGAATTTTTAAGGTCAGATATACATATCTGATTGTGACTGTATATATGATGTGTACACAGGAAATATATATATATATATATATATATATATATATATATATATATATATATATATATATATATATATATATATATATATATATATATATATATATATATATATATATATATATATATATAATTTTTTTATATTAAATTAATATATTATAATTTTCTAGCCAGAACCCGTAGTGTGGCCACTTCGTGTTCTGGCTGGCCAATGTGCAAAGTGGCCGCAGCGCAGGGACCAATGTTAGAAATGTTATGTTTACTCTGTCTCGCTGCGGCCAAATTTATTACAACTTGCTTAATTTAAATATAGCCGGCGGCCACTTCGCACATTGGCCGGCCAGAACCCGAAGTGGCCACACTTCGGGTTCTGGGCGTAACATCTATACTAAATAACATCTATGCTGTAAGAATAAAGCCTGATGTGTAGCTGTGTCACTAATAGAGATGGTCAATGAGATGGAAAAAATTCTGCACTGATGCTGATTTATGCAAATGTATGCACTCCCTTTGCTGATGAAATCAAATAATTTGATATGTTGTTAAAATTTGATTTGGTGACTACAAATTAAAGGGTACCTGAGATGGATGAAAAGTAAAGTTTTATACATACCTGGGGCTTCCTCCAGCCCCCTTCAGGCCAATCAGTCCCTCGCTGTCCTCCACCACCTGGATCTTCTGCTATGAGTCCTGGTAATTCAGCTAGTCAGCGCAGTACAGCCACATGCCGCTCCCACAGCCAGGAACATTCTGCACCTGCGCAATAGTGCTGCACAGGTGTAGTATGCTCCTGGCGGCGGAGTGTGTGCATGCGCACTACGTCCGACTGGCTCAAGTACCTGGACTCATAGAAGATCCAGGTGGTGGAGGAGGATAACGAGGGACTGATTATCCTGAAGGCGGCTGGAGGAAGCCACAGGTATGTATAAAACTTCAATTTCATCTCTCAGGTTTACTTTGTTACACAGTAGTACTATACTCTGCACATGCACTCCCCACAGAGCTGCAGGGAATCCACTGAGAATGTTGTGCACATTGAACACAGAGGTGTTGTCTGTCACACATAAACCTTGTTCAGATTGCGCATGAAGAATGTGTAATAGAGGAATAATCTCCTCATTCCCCTGCAGAGTACCTGCACATCATTCTTACATGCACCCACACTTTGCCTAGGGCCTGATGCATGTTCTTTGTTCCGGTTTGTACCTTTATTTATTTATTTATTTTTTTTACAAGTACTCTTACCAAGGACTAGTTTTAGTCAAAGGGGAATAAATATAGTAGTCTACATATCCTTCTCACTTCAGTTGTCTTGTAAAATTTCTAAGCATTGGCAGTTAGAGACAAATTTTCACGTTACATACTTTTAACCAACAAAATTGTAATATGCAAATTAGAGGAGTCGGAGTTGGTGGAATCCTAAACTGAGGAGTCGGTGGCTTTTTAGACCGACTCCACAGCCCTGAAAAAACCCAGATCGCCGCCGGTAATATTTACCCGTCCGCGATGCCGCGAGAGCCGCAGCTTCACTTGACGCTACGACGATCGTACATGACGTCATGCGCAGTCCTGAGCCTCCTCGCGAAGCCTGGAGGTGAAGGCTGCGCCATTGCGGGATCCCTGGGGGGTATGTATTACGGCGTTGTTTGCGGGTGATTGGTGGGGACCGGAGGCACTTGGGGGACATCATTAGCAAAGTGCTAGCTTAAACATATAGAGCTACTTTTATTTAAAAAAAAACAAAAAAAAAAAAAACCTCCCGGGGCTAAGTGATCCCCTGCGGCGGCTAGCCTGGCACTGTCGGGCTTACCGCCAGGGGGGTTAAAGGAGTTATCAGGCTATTTTTATCAAAATAAGCACTACTTACCGGGGGCTTCCTCCAGCCCCAAGCTCCCAGCATGTCACTCGCCGCAGTGCTGCACGCAGCCGTTTGCCGCAGCTCCGTCCCGGTCCCCGGCGATTGACGTCAGGTCAGCCTGTACTGTGCCTGCACGAGCGGCGCTGTCACTCACCGCCACGTGGACCGGAGCGGACTGCGCAGGCGCAGACCTACTGCGCCTGCGCAGTCTGCTCCTGGCCACGTGGCGGTGATTGACAACGCCGGTCGCGCAGGCACGGTACAGGCTGACGTGGAGGTCGGCCTGATGTCATTGCCGGGGACCAGGGCGGAGCTGCGGCGTACAGCTGCGTGCGGCGAGGGACGAGCTTGGGGCTGGAGGAAGCCCCCCCCCTCCGTAAGTAGTGCTTATTTTGATTAAACATGGCCTGATAACTCCCTTTTTAAGTTCATTCTGTGGACATGCATACCATTTGAATCAAGACTACTAGTAAACTGCAGCTCTGTAGGACATTCTTGTTGAAGTACAGTATTGCTTGGCTTTTTCCTTTTTACAGCTTTGTTTAAGCATAACACTCCTAATTCTTGAGGCCAGAAAATTAGTGATAATGCTGCGTCCTGACTTCGTTTAGAATCCGTGTTATAAAGTGGTATTTGAGTTTGAGAGTGTGAGTGTGTCTTTAACTTTTTTTTTTTCTTGTAACTATTCTGCAGCACCTGCAACAAAGCAGGTAGAAACTGTTCTAGAATAAAGCTTTTTCCTTATTTTTGTTGCCGTGGATTGACTGTCTAAAATGATAGTTTTAAATAGTTTTCCCTGAGGAAATCCTTTAGCACTTGCATAAGTAAATCTCAAACTATTTGGACATTTAGGGATTTTAAAACGGTGTCCCAGTTTTTGGGCATTCTGTCTGTATGTTACACCTGCAATACTTACACTAGCTTCTTAGATAAATCCTAGTGACTGGCCTGTCATTCTGCTGCTTGACCTCTGGCTTCTCAGCATAGTGCTGTGCATATGGGAGCTCTGCACACACCCTTCACAAATACTGTATGACAAAATAAAATGCAGCGACCCACTTACTGAATTGAAGGGGAAAAGGCTGAGTGGTCATCTGACGTCAGGTGGTTTTAGCAAAGGAGCCAGGCGCTTAGATGAGCTTAGCATTTTCTTTTTGTAATGTATTTAAAATTCCTGTCCAGATGAGTGAAGAGCAATCTATCCACCGCTCCTTTCCAATTGCATTACTACCTGCACATGGAATCCATTTTATTTTTTTGGGATTGTGACCAGCACCATGGCTACTGCAGAGTCACTGGTCTAAAGTTAATCTTACAGCAACTTTGGTAGGAACTGGGGTGTGACAGCTCTCCACTAGCTGGGAATAGCCACTTAACTGTCAGCTCCATGCTGACAAAGGGCATTTGTCTACAGCAGTTGTGTCAAATGTCAAATTGGCATTCTCCTGTATATATCTATACTAAGAATTTAAAAAAGAAAAAAAAAAGTGTTGGAGTTGTTTGTATGTCAGCCTGCAAACCACTGGAAATGTTTGTAGTTATGTCATTGTGAATTCTGCATAACAGGTCAGTGTTCTCTCAATGTAATCGATTTTTATTCAACCATATGTATGTTGTGTACTCAGGTGTGCAAGAGCACACGTGTCCCAATTTCTGTGCAATAAAAATTAGTACCAACCATTGATAAGGGAGCACAGAGCTAATATAAACTTGTTTATTCAAAAACTTTAAGTTGCAAAAAGACACAGACTGACAAACCTATAAAACCCCCCTTAAAACCAAAAATGATCAATAGGACTTGCAATGAGCATGTGTCCCTAAATAGGAGTGCACTTCCTATATATCTAGGATTTAGAACATGCATGCAAAATATCTTCGGGCCCAGCTTGATCAAGACTACATGACATCGAATGCAAGGTTAGGAACCGTGTGATCTTCAATACTGGCCCCCGTGTGCAGCTGTGCACGCCTCTGAGTTTTCACACAACCATTACTGACACATAGCAGTTTGTATGTCAAACCTCAACCGGCTGCTCTGTATGCTTTTACTTTGCCAGACTTGGTCACTCACGTGTACCCTCCACGACGGACTGGGGCTCACCACTCGTTTCCTCACTGCACAGACAAACTGGTGTGGCGTGGGAGTTCCTCCATCTGTGAACCAAGAGGTGGTGAGCATTAATTGTCGTTCCTCCGGCTGTTAGTGATGATCGTCAGACGCCAGGAGGAAGGTTGCGGAGGCACAGGGGCACAGTACCACGCCTACCGAGCAGCGGACGTCGCGTATCACGTGACGCGTTTCATCCACTTAGGATTTCTTCAGACGTCTGAAGAAATCCTAAGTGGATGAAACGTGTCATGTGATACGTGACGTCCGCTGCTCAGAGGCGTGCACAGCTTGACATACTCTACAGTGTACAGCTTGACATACAAACTGCTATGTGTCAGTAATGGTTGTGTGAAAACTCAGAGGCGTGCACAGCTGCACACGGGGGCCAGTATTGAAGATCACACGGTTCCTAACCTTGCATTGGATGTCATGTAGTCTTGATCAAGCTGGGCCCGAAGATATTTTGCATGCATGTTCTAAATCCTAGATATATAGGAAGTGCACTCCTATTTAGGGACACATGCTCATTGCAAGTCCTATTGATCATTTTTGGTTTTAAGGGGGGTTTTATAGGTTTGTCAGTCTGTCTTTTTGCAACTTAAAGTTTTTGAATAAACAAGTTTATATTAGCTCTGTGCTCCCTTGTCAATGGTTGGTGCTGGTATGAGTAATGTATTAGGTGAGACGAGCGCTATATATAATTTATAGCTTCTGGTTGATATCCTGTGTTTTTGCAGTGTTTCTCAATAAAAATTAGTGTTTTGGACATAATTTGATGTGGCGCGTTTATACCTGAAATTTTTTTTCTTTTGATTAAGGGCTTGTTTCCACTATTGCGGTGCGGAATCGCCTGGATTCCACCGCTGATGAAATCGCATGCGGATGCGATTTCCCATGCGTTTTTGCCGCGAATTCGCATAGGTGAGGGTATATGCGAATTTAACCATGTCACTGCCTGTTTGAATTACATTGGTACCTATGCGAATTCGCATGAAAATTCGCATACCATAGCCGCATGCGAATTTCCTATTAAATACATTAGCGGCGATTCGCATGCATTCCACTCGCAGGCGAATTCGTTGGCTCTTTTGTGCGTTTTTTTACCACTGAAAAAAACGCACATCACCAACGCAACAGTGGAAACAGGCCCATCCACTTGCATACCATGTGCGAATCTGCATGCGTTGGACGCATGCGGATTCGCGATAGTGGAAACGAGCCCTCAGTGTTTTCTCAAGGCTGTTTTAGCCGGGTGCTCCACCCGGCTAATTTTGGTGAGCACCCATCTGTCATCGGCTCTCCACCTAATCTTCCTCCAATGCTGTAAGCATAATTGCGGCAGCCCTGCATTCCCCTGTTGCGCCCCACCCGGCTACTATTACCTGCCACCCGGCAGGAAAAAATTCTGGGGAGAATACTGCGGATACTTAAGAAGGTGGGATTTTCATATAGAAAAATGCACAGGTTTTTTCCACATTGCGGGGCTATGCGACTATGTACATCAGTAGCATGATGGCAACACTCACACATGGGTGAAAACCAGGCTGCATTAATCACCATTGGGAAAGAAATTGTGGAAACTGTGGCAAGCACAGTTAAAGCTCTGATGCGGTGGCATTAAGATGTGCCTCCATGGGGTGGACTCCTCTCCACTGCCGGTGCCAAGCATTTGCAAGTGCCGTGTTGGTGTGCAGGAGCTGCTTGACAGGTGGTGACTGTGCCACTTGTATTTGCCGATGTAAAAAAGGTGGGAAGGCTAGGGTGTAACACATGATAAAGAACACAGCTTTTATTTTTTTTTTTTTTTTTTTTTTTTTTTGTTTTCCCTAGCCTAAATATACTTGTACAGTGTTTACTGCTTTCAGATATTACTATAAACTATGCTAGGAAACTGTAAGCTATAGTTTTGTGAAGACTCAGTGTGTGTGTGTAATGCTGCATACACACTTGAGATAAGTCTTTGGAAAAGCCAAGATCACAGACCAATTTTTACCCCATTCCATGTAGTATGAGTGCCATACTCTACACAGTCTATTCTATGGAGCTGAACTCCCCATCAGATAAAATCTTTGCAAGATGCTGCACACAAAGATGCCCGTACACATTCAAAAGATCATTAGCTGCAAAAGATCTGTTCCTGCAAAAGATCCATTCCTGCAAAATGCATTCATAGTCTGAGATCTGCAGATCATCATACACACCTTGTTTTTAACAGGCAATCCTCTGCAGATCAGATCCACCAGGATGGATTTTCAGATCTGCAGATGATTGTGAGATATGCAGATGAAGTCTGTTAAACAAGGTGTATATGAGGATCTGCAGATCTCATAGACTATGAATGCATTTTGCAGGAATGGATCTTTTGCAAGAAGTGATCTTTTGCAGATAATAATCTTTTGAATGTGTACGGGCATCTTTGTGTGCAGCATCTTGCAAAGATTTTATCTGATGGGGAGTGCAGCTACAAAGCATAGGCTGTGTAGAGTTTGGCTCTCCTACTACATGGAATGTGGTAAAATTGGTCTGTGATCTTGCCTTTTCAAAAGACTTTTATCTCAAGTGTGTATGCAGCATAAGTCATTGTCTTGCAGTTTTTGTTTGTTTTTACAAATTTTGCCTTCACGCTGTATTATGCTGGACACATTTTAAACATTTTAACTTGGTTCTTGGGTCTCGCAGGAATCCTTCCTCTGCTTTCTATGAAGCATTTCAAGTGAAGTTCCGTGGGTCAAAGAAACTGGGTGATAGGTATGACCTTACATGACCACGTGCAGACGTTTGCATGGACAGCTTGCAACGAGCTTGATTCTTGCATTAACCAAATGGGAATGGTGCTATCTAAATGATTCAGCTTTTGCAGGGCAATATAACTGTTTGGGCGTGGGCAGCTTGTGATGCGATTTGTTAGAGTTCAATTAAGTAACCATTCTTCCCTCCTCAGGATTTTCTTGCTCCCTTCAATGCTGAAATCCAGTTCTGGTCTTCCATATATTTGGACTTGATTTAAAAAATTCTGCAGAAACTTTGGCTGCTATTTTTTTTTCCTCTTGATTGGTTAGGTCCCAAAATGGAGAACGCTAAAACCCTATAGAGCATTAAATTTTATACTTTTTTGGGCTTTATGATTTGGAAATAAAGTGAGGTTTGTAGATGGTATGTAAGATGAGAGCAGATCTTTCAAATCCCACCCTACCCCAAGCCAAGCTAGTTTTGGTTAGTGTAGTGTTGAACCCTACTCCAGCATTGTTCTTTGCTGACTAGAACCACAAAATTACCATTTTGATTTTGGCTTACAAGTTAGCCTTGCTATTTGTAGCAGTCCTCTACTATTTCTTGCATTTCGTTGTATGTTTTGTACCATGGGGAGTGGGAGAAAAGGTAGGAGGCTTTCTTTTGCACATGAGAGCCAAGTTGTCTGGAAAGCTATGGACTAGCTATTCTCCTATGTGTGGTGTAAAAGATATGGGGATACCTATACAGAAATCGAACAATCATTTTGGTTGTCAAGTTTGTCTGTACTGAGACAAGTTTACCACAGCAACAAAGCAGGAAGATGGCTTAACGAATGATCAAAGAAACTGTTTTTCTGTAAACCCCACATACCTATAGCGCTTTTAGCCAGCAGCACTAAAATGCTTTTTGGAGGTCTCTCATCATGGGCCAGTGTGGGGAAAAAGGCCTTGTTTACCAGCTGTTTTATACCAATTTTGTGTCAGGGAGGCAGAGCTGAACTGTAACCTGGCTGTAAGGTGTTTACTTTACACTGCGTGACAGACACACACACAGGAACACAGAGCTTCAGCTGATGATTTACACCTATTTGAAGCTCTATTTCTGCTTTCTATCATTCTGAACAGATTCCACTCACTATTACAGCCACTGCAGATTGTTTCTATGTGCTGGGCACAGTCCTCCGCAATAGTAATGCTCACAGTGAGAACTGTTCTATGTAAATGTCATTTTCTTCATATAAAACATGAAAAGATGGGAAAAAAAGCCTTTGTATTGCTATTTCTAGTAATTACTGGAAATATATGTGGCATTTAGAATTTTAGTGAACTTTGATAGTTGTCCTTGAAAGAGGAACTGTAGTGAAAATGACAAATAATATTGCTTAGTTTTTACAATAATTATGTATAAATGATTTAGTCAGTGTTTGCCCATTGTAAAATCTTTCCTCTCCATGGCTTACATTCTGAAATTTATCACAGATGACCTCTTTAGTTTTTGCTAGGTGATCTGTGCGGAATGTTCTATGCACAGAGGGAGATACTGGTTGCTTGGCAGTTGGAAAAAGCTTCCATTTCCCATAATGCAACAAGGTTCACAGACAGCAAACTGTCAAAACCATGGTCATGACATCACACTGTGGGAGGGGTTGTTTCACCACAATATCAGCCATACAACTCCCTGATGATCTAATTAGAGAAAAGTTTGATTTCCGATGGGAAATGAGGCATCTGCTACTGATTGGGATTAAGATCTATCCTGGGTTAGTTATTTAAACTTCCACTGAAGTCAGTGTTGAACACCAAAAATTGCATTTGTAAAATACTTTTTACAAATACGGTACACCCAAACATTTTAGTTCTAAAGATAAATGCACACTATTTAAAAGAAGCATTCTTTAAGCTGGCCAATAACATCAAATCTTCTTCATAACATGACTGGGTTTTAAGGTTCCACCCTCAACTTGCGAACAGCTGCATGGCTATAATTAGTATAATACCCAACAAAATGATGCACTGAAGGAGAGGCAAAGCAAGCTCAACCTGTGTTCACTTACTTTCCAGTTGTGTAGAGAAGTACATGGTTTTGCAGTACCAGAGGTTACCGTCAGAGGCCTGCTTATGCAAATTCTTGACCACAGTAAAAACGTGTCAGTTGCAAAGCTTTCTGTATGGGGAGATGAAGGAATACGAGACCACCTTGTGTTAATATTTGGAGCCGCAGGGCTGCCACCTTTATTACAAGAACTAGCAGAGAAGGGGACTAATTTGGGTTACATTGGGAAGTACAGTTAGAGACCCATTAATGTTATGAGGAAGCCACATAAAAGGCTTGCTCCTTTACTATTTAGAATACTACAGAAAGTGATTACTAGATTGTGTTTTTACACAGGAAATTGAAATTTGTGTGCTGAGTTAAGCAGAAAGAGGTGATCCTTCTGTGATTGCATTGCAAATGAAAAAATAAATAAATAAAAAAAATAAAAAATCAGTTGACCACTTTTATTTGAAGAGCTAAGTCAATGTCGCCCCCTTTATGGTACCACATGGGATGCTGAAGGAATGGGTGACCCCTTTCATAATCCCCTTAGGGTATTGCGCTAAAGGAATGTTACCCTTTGTTACTGTATGGGGAGCTGGAGAAGTGGGGTGAGACCTTTATGGAATTGCAAAAGCCACTGGAGTAATTGGCCCCTATATGGCACTGCATGGGCCACCAGTGGAATAGGTCACCTCTTTGTGGTGTCGCTTGGCCTGCTAGAGTGATGGGTGATCCTTTTAGGACATATGGAGAAAAAGGAATGTAAGACCAGTTTACTCCTTTGGTGGCACCACTATTGTACTATATGGTGAACTGAAGGAATTGGTGACCCCTTTATGATCCCACATGAGAAAGTGAAGGATTGGGGACCATACTGTATCTCATGGAAATGGCTAAAGGCAGGTTTCTACTCTTCCTGTCCACTTTAAAGATTTTTCTTTCCAGTCTGAAATTTATCAGCTATGAAGTAACACCTCCCTCCCCTCCACACACATGCTCGTGCACACACATATGGTCCGCTTTGCCATTTTATTTTTGTCATTACACCATTTCTTTCCCCTTACAAATTATTGTTGAAGTGTTTCAACATTTAAATAGTAGCGCACTGTAACATAACTTTTTATAATATATATTTTTAAGAGTTGCATTGTATACTATTGCGGTGACAACGTTACGTAGTTTGGTTGAAAAAAGACCAATTCAAGGAAGTTGCAGAGCTTAAACTGGGGTTGCCTATGTGGCTATGCATTTTGGCAGAGCTATGTAAATACTGATCCTAGCGTGGCAGTTAATTTGTGGGTATAATGGTTTATACAAGTATTTCGCGTTTTCCATTTACCCGCTTTTTATATTGGTATTTTAAACTAGTAACTCCACGTTTAATCATGTAAGCTTGGCCTGTACCCACCCAAGCTTTTTTTTTTTTTTTGTGCCCTTTAGTAAGGATTAAACCTTTGCAGGAAAGCCATCACAAATTGCAAAATAAAAGTGGTAACGTTGGAGGGTTGTGTTTTTTGTAAGTATAGTATTAGGCATATTATAAAGGTTGAGGTTGAATTATGAAATTTACCTAAGCATGACATTGGCACTTGATGCTAAGCAAATCTCACTTTGTTTTTTTTTTTAATGTTTAATTGGCACTCCCATGAAATGTATGGTGGCCATCTCTAAAATGTGATTTGTCCAAAACCTTTCAAAAGGCCAGATGATGCCTAACATTTGAGATCATTTACTGTACTATACACACAAGACAAATTTATCAAAACTGGTACAAAGAACCGTTTAGCAGAGGGAAGCAGTTGCTCAGAGCAAACAAAGCTAATATTTATCTTTATCTTTAAATGGAAATTGAATAGTTACACTGGACAGTGGCACTCAAAAATCTAATCTCGTGATTGAATAGTTATCATATTGGGTCTTTTGCCACTTTGTGTGGTACAGATCTATTTCCCATAAAGTCTTGAAGTGTACTTCAGTAGCTGATAATGTGGGCTAGCTGACGGCTGTACACGATTAAAGTCTAGACACAAACACACTATTACTGAATTTGCTGCAGTGCTCAAATGAAGTAACATTTTCTGAACAATTACTGGATCTTAAATAATATGAGATTCGTGTTCATCAGGCCAGGTCATCTCATTATCGCTTTATTCACATCATTTTGGTTGATTTCCACATCCAAACCGAATTACAATAATCCATTTTTTTTCAGTCCTCCGTATCCTCAGTTCCTGATTCCTAGATCCTTAATACATGTTGAGGGAGCTCTCTAATCTAATTTTGTACAACTTTTTTCTTTAGTCTTTTAGATCTACAGTATTTCTATTTTGCTTTGGAGGACCCTGGAACTGGATTATAGCAGTCAAGGGAGCAGGGGCTACCGTAAAAAGAAAAATAAGGTTGTGAACACCGACCGATTTTAGCATCTTATTGTGTTCCAAACGAAAAAAATGAAAGGTAAGATTGATTTCCATGATTGTAGTAGGTAGTTAGTGAAAAACATTACATGCAGAGTTTTTTGTAAACTCTGGGTTCATAGTGATAGTTCAGTTCACAGTGGAATGCTGTACCATGAGACGCTTGGAGCGGTGACTGTCCGCTAGCTTCTGTTTGTAAGGTCAGCAGCGCAGTTCAGCACTACACTAAAAATGTAAGCTCAAAGGCTGTGTGGTCACCATATCGCTGCATAGCATCAAATGCAGTATTCCTATCTGTGCCTCCAACCCTGTTTACAAAGGTGACTGGATTTCAGCTTTGCATAGGGGGTTTTGAAAACTGATCAACTACTTTTAATTACTGATTTAGAACTGTTAGTAGCTTTAAAGCTTTGTATGCAAATATGTAATTTTGTTCAGAAACTTGCCTTACTAACCTTTTGGTGCATAGCAAGTTGGTGGAGATTTCTGATTTTAATTGATCATGCTTCCGTGGACTGGTCTTGTGTGTTGCATAATTTGTTCTGTCTTTTGTATCTTCGTTCTTGCACTTTGGTTTGAATCATGTAATGCATGTTTGTGTCTATTTGCATAGTGCATTGCTTACTTTGACATTTTACCTATAAAACTGTTATGTTTTACACTGTTTTAATTCTGTTTTCAGCCCCATGTATACACTGGAAGTGAAATTTAAGTGTTATGATGCATATGATTTGCAGATTAATGAATTGGTTATTCTTCATATTGTTTCCTAAGGGAAGCTTTATTTTAAGCCTTGCTGGCGAGGTTGCTGTGTGACTTATCCCTAGAGTAACCAGTTCATCAACTGGTATTCACAAGTAGGGCCCTATTTGTTTAGTGGGTGTATTAAGGTTTACAGCACCAGAACCCAAAAGCAACAAGGCAAAAGCAGCATAAGATTATTACGAAACATTTAAATTGTATTAAGATTAAGCTAAACTGATTGCAAAACGCAGGTTAGAGTTTAAAATCAGGGAAATGGCATCAACTGTTTCAATTAGTATGATCCAACCGCGGTGCACATTTCTCCCAAATGCAATTGTCATCCTACTGTCTTGGCTGCGATTGAGCTTGTTATACTTTTTATACAGAAGCTCAATCGCAGTAGTGAAAAATATGAAGAAATGCAATCCAGTTTCATAGTGGGGAAAAAAGCCCTTATTTAGCTTGAGGGGGGGGGGGGGGGGGGGGGAGAGAGACAGAGGGGATATGATAACATGTACAAATAGAGGGCAATATAAAAGCTTGGCAGGTGAGCTTTTTGTCCCTGGGCTTGTACAATGGACAAGGGGTCATGATCTGTGCATGAAGGAACATTTTTGCCATCTATTTAGAAGGGGTTTGTTTTATCGTAAGAGTTGTTAAAATCTGGAATATTTTTCCTTAGGAAGTAGTTGTGGCAACCTGTCTGAATTTTGAATTTAAAGAGGGATTGGATACTTTTCCTATAATATCTAGCTAATTCCAGACAGTGTTCTCCCCAGGCTCTTTTAGCCGGGTGCTCCACCCGGCTAGATTTGGTGACCACCCGGCTGTCATCGGCTCACCTCCTACTATGCTGTAACCAGAGTTGTACAGAGAAGCAACGGCCCTGCATTTTCATCTCGACCCACCCGGCTACTTTTTCATGCCACCGGCTACTATTTCCTGCCACCTGGCTGGAAAAAAATTCTGGGGAGAACACGAAGACATTTAATTTAGGAGTTTACAGTATACAACTATCTGGAGCCTGAAAGGAATTGGCCCAAACCTGTGTTTTTTTTTTTTCCCCATGCCTTTTTTTTTTCATTAACTGGGATATGTACGGGTTCATGTTTGAGCAGGTGATGTGTGCTTCTCTTTCCCTGCCCACAACATGTCTTTTTCCCTGGACAAAAGAGCTGGTGACGTGTGCATCTCTTACCCCGGGCACAACTGTTAGTTTCACTTGTGCTTAGGCCAGATTGAAAGTTTATTCTCCCTTTTTACTGCATGCAAAGAAGACATTGTGCATGCACTTGTGCACAAGGAGATGAGGGGGGGGGGGGGGGGGGTATATAATGTAGGTCAGCAGCACAATTGCTATGTCAACATGTACTGCTTGCTTTGCAGTAAGACGCATCCACAGCATGAAAGACTATAGCCAAAATAAAGTAAAAATGTGGTGGTCTTTTTTTTTTTTTGTGTGTGTGTGTGATAACTTTTGATGCTAGTAAAACTTTTTTTTTTATCTGATGTGTGGTGGGCACGGGAGCCATCCTCATTGATACATTGAGCTCCTATCTGTCTCTATCCACTACTTCTGTATTCCATATTGTTGTGCCATTCAGCTTTTTTGTGATAGGGGTGCTTTATACTGTTGTATTTTTATTCAAGCCCTTTTGGTTGATGCGGCCTATTTGACATAATGTGATTTTATGGATTTCCTCTATCTGCTCAGTGTCCCAGAAAGAATCCTTCTGCTCATTCCTATTTTGACACATTGTTTGGTCTCCCTGCTCCCATCTTACTTTGATTTATAATTGTTTTTGTTGCTGATCTCTCTAAATACAATTTTTGATTATCTTACTCTGCCTTCGATTGTTGTTTTTAATATATGGATACTTTTTGTAACTATATTATGACTTCATCCATAGTTACCTCGTTTTGTTTATTGGCTTGATTTTTGCTTTGTACTTTAGTGTTTATAGGCTACTTTATTACATAAAGGGACAATAAAATGTATTCTGATTTTTCCATATGTGAAATGGTCCAACGATGGTGAATTATGCAAGTCGTGTTATACAGTAATATGCTGTTTTAAATTCTTGTTTTAATTTTTTTTTTCTGTAGGAACATTTTTTTTTTTTTTTTTTTTTCTTGAGTAATGGTGCCATCCTGTGGTCATAATAGAGCATGGCCATATTCATTTAACTCCCGAGCACTTGCATACATTTTATAGGTTGTGTAGTGGATGTGTTCAGGTATGCTGACTAGAGTTGGGCCGAACCTCCGATTTTCGGTTCGCGAACCGGGTTCGCGAACTTCCGCGGAAGGTTCGGTTCGCGTTAAAGTTCGCGAACCGCAATAGACTTCAATGGGGATGCGAACTTTGAAAAAAAAAAATATGCTGGCCACAAAAGTGATGGAAAAGATGTTTCAAGGGGTCTAACACCTGGAGGGGGGCATGGCGGAGTGGGATACACGCCAAAAGTCCCCGGAAAAAATCTGGATTTGACGCAAAGCAGCGTTTTAAGGGCAGAAATCACATTGAATGCTAAATGACAGGCCTAAAGTGCTTTAAAACATCTTGCATGTGTATACATCAATCAGGTAGTGTAATTAAGGTACTGCTTCACACTGACACACCAAACTCACCGTGTAACGCACCGCAAACAGCTGTTTGTGTAGTGACGGCCGGTTCACTGAACACAACAGGTATGCAGTGGCGTGTTCACTAAACAGGTATACAGTGGCGGGTCCACTGAACAGAACAGGTATACAGTGGCGGGTTCACAGAACAGGTATGCAGTGGCAGGTTCACTGAACACAACAGTTATGCAGTGGCGTGTTCACTAAACAGGTATACAGTGGCGGGTCCACTGAACAGAACAGGTATACAGTGGCGGGTTCACTGAACAGGTATACAGTGGCGGGTCCACTGAACAGAACAGGTATACAGTGGCGGGTTCACAGAACAGGTATGCAGTGGCAGGTTCACTGAACACAACAGTTATGCAGTGGCGTGTTCACTAAACAGGTATACAGTGGCGGGTCCACTGAACAGAACAGGTATACAGTGGCGGGTTCACTGAACAGGTATACAGTGGCGGGTCCACTGAACAGAACAGGTATACAGTGGCGGGTTCACAGAACAGGTATGCAGTGGCAGGTTCACTGAACACAACAGGTATGCAGTGGCGTGTTCACTAAACAGGTATACAGTGGCGGGTCCACTGAACAGAACAGGTATACAGTGGCGGGTTCACAGAACAGGTATGCAGTGGCAGGATCACTGAACAGGTATGCAGTGGCAGGATCACTGAACAGGTATGCAGTGGCAGGATCACTGAACAGGTATGCAGTGGCAGGATCACTGAACAGGTATGCAGTGGCAGGATCACTGAACAGGTATGCAGTGGCAGGATCACTGAACAGGTATGCAGTGGCAGGATCACTGAACAGGTATGCAGTGGCAGGATCACTGAACAGGTATGCAGTGGCAGGATCACTGAACAGGTATGCAGTGGCAGGATCACTGAACAGGTATGCAGTGGCAGGATCACTGAACAGGTATGCAGTGGCAGGATCACTGAACAGGTATGCAGTGGCAGGATCACTGAACAGGTATGCAGTGGCAGGATCACTGAACAGGTATGCAGTGGCAGGATCACTGAACAGGTATGCAGTGGCAGGATCACTGAACAGGTATGCAGTGGCAGGATCACTGAACAGGTATGCAGTGGCAGGATCACTGAACAGGTATGCAGTGGCAGGATCACTGAACAGGTATGCAGTGGCAGGATCACTGAACAGGTATGCAGTGGCAGGATCACTGAACAGGTATGCAGTGGCAGGATCACTGAACAGGTATGCAGTGGCAGGATCACTGAACAGGTATGCAGTGGCAGGATCACTGAACAGGTATGCAGTGGCAGGATCACTGAACAGGTATGCAGTGGCAGGATCACTGAACAGGTATGCAGTGGCAGGATCACTGAACAGGTATGCAGTGGCAGGATCACTGAACAGGTATGCAGTGGCAGGATCACTGAACAGGTATGCAGTGGCAGGATCACTGAACAGGTATGCAGTGGCAGGATCACTGAACAGGTATGGAGTGGCAGGATCACTGAACAGGTATGGAGTGGCAGGATCACTGAACAGGTATGGAGTGGCAGGATCACTGAACAGGTATGGAGTGGCAGGATCACTGAACAGGTATGGAGTGGCAGGATCACTGAACAGGTATGGAGTGGCAGGATCACTGAACAGGTATGGAGTGGCAGGATCACTGAACAGGTATGGAGTGGCAGGATCACTGAACAGGTATGGAGTGGCAGGATCACTGAACAGGTATGGAGTGGCAGGATCACTGAACAGGTATGGAGTGGCAGGATCACTGAACAGGTATGGAGTGGCAGGATCACTGAACAGGTATGGAGTGGCAGGATCACTGAACAGGTATGGAGTGGCAGGATCACTGAACAGGTATGGAGTGGCAGGATCACTGAACAGGTATGGAGTGGCAGGATCACTGAACAGGTATGGAGTGGCAGGATCACTGAACAGGTATGGAGTGGCAGGATCACTGAACAGGTATGGAGTGGCAGGATCACTGAACAGGTATGGAGTGGCAGGATCACTGAACAGGTATGGAGTGGCAGGATCACTGAACAGGTATGGAGTGGCAGGATCACTGAACAGGTATGGAGTGGCAGGATCACTGAACAGGTATGGAGTGGCAGGATCACTGAACAGGTATGGAGTGGCAGGATCACTGAACAGGTATGGAGTGGCAGGATCACTGAACAGGTATGGAGTGGCAGGATCACTGAACAGGTATGGAGTGGCAGGATCACTGAACAGGTATGGAGTGGCAGGATCACTGAACAGGTATGGAGTGGCAGGATCACTGAACAGGTATGGAGTGGCAGGATCACTGAACAGGTATGGAGTGGCAGGATCACTGAACAGGTATGGAGTGGCAGGATCACTGAACAGGTATGGAGTGGCAGGATCACTGAACAGGTATGGAGTGGCAGGATCACTGAACAGGTATGGAGTGGCAGGATCACTGAACAGGTATGGAGTGGCAGGATCACTGAACAGGTATGGAGTGGCAGGATCACTGAACAGGTATGGAGTGGCAGGATCACTGAACAGGTATGGAGTGGCAGGATCACTGAACAGGTATGGAGTGGCAGGATCACTGAACAGGTATGGAGTGGCAGGATCACTGAACAGGTATGGAGTGGCAGGATCACTGAACAGGTATGGAGTGGCAGGATCACTGAACAGGTATGGAGTGGCAGGATCACTGAACAGGTATGGAGTGGCAGGATCACTGAACAGGTATGGAGTGGCAGGATCACTGAACAGGTATGGAGTGGCAGGATCACTGAACAGGTATGGAGTGGCAGGATCACTGAACAGGTATGGAGTGGCAGGATCACTGAACAGGTATGGAGTGGCAGGATCACTGAACAGGTATGGAGTGGCAGGATCACTGAACAGGTAT
Source organism: Hyperolius riggenbachi (assembly GCF_040937935.1). NCBI lineage: Eukaryota > Metazoa > Chordata > Amphibia > Anura > Hyperoliidae > Hyperolius > Hyperolius riggenbachi. Next base: position 154,778,469 of record NC_090649.1, read on the forward strand.
GGAGTGGCAGGATCACTGAACAGGTATGGAGTGGCAGGATCACTGAACAGGTATGGAGTGGCAGGATCACTGAACAGGTATGGAGTGGCAGGATCACTGAACAGGTATGGAGTGGCAGGATCACTGAACAGGTATGGAGTGGCAGGATCACTGAACAGGTATGGAGTGGCAGGATCACTGAACAGGTATGGAGTGGCAGGATCACTGAACAGGTATGGAGTGGCAGGATCACTGAACAGGTATGGAGTGGCAGGATCACTGAACAGGTATGGAGTGGCAGGATCACTGAACAGGTATGGAGTGGCAGGATCACTGAACAGGTATGGAGTGGCAGGATCACTGAACAGGTATGGAGTGGCAGGATCACTGAACAGGTATGGAGTGGCAGGATCACTGAACAGGTATGGAGTGGCAGGATCACTGAACAGGTATGGAGTGGCAGGATCACTGAACAGGTATGGAGTGGCAGGATCACTGAACAGGTATGGAGTGGCAGGATCACTGAACAGGTATGGAGTGGCAGGATCACTGAACAGGTATGGAGTGGCAGGATCACTGAACAGGTATGGAGTGGCAGGATCACTGAACAGGTATGGAGTGGCAGGATCACTGAACAGGTATGGAGTGGCAGGATCACTGAACAGGTATGGAGTGGCAGGATCACTGAACAGGTATGGAGTGGCAGGATCACTGAACAGGTATGGAGTGGCAGGATCACTGAACAGGTATGGAGTGGCAGGATCACTGAACAGGTATGGAGTGGCAGGATCACTGAACAGGTATGGAGTGGCAGGATCACTGAACAGGTATGGAGTGGCAGGATCACTGAACAGGTATGGAGTGGCAGGATCACTGAACAGGTATGGAGTGGCAGGATCACTGAACAGGTATGGAGTGGCAGGATCACTGAACAGGTATGGAGTGGCAGGATCACTGAACAGGTATGGAGTGGCAGGATCACAGTACAGGTATGCAGTGGGCTGAGGGCTCACTGAACAGGTATGCAGTGGCAGGATCACTGAACAGGTATGCAGTGGCAGGATCACTGAACAGGTATGCAGTGGCAGGATCACTGAACAGGTATGCAGTGGCAGGATCACTGAACAGGTATGCAGTGGCAGGATCACTGAACAGGTATGCAGTGGCAGGATCACTGAACAGGTATGCAGTGGCAGGATCACTGAACAGGTATGCAGTGGCAGGATCACAGTACAGGTATGCAGTGGGCTGAGGGCTCACTGAACAGAACAGGTATGCAGCCAGGAAGAAGTTAAGCCTAACTAATCTTTCCCTATATGAGAGACTGCAGCAGCTCGCCCTACTCTCACTAATGCAGGCACACGAGTGGCCGTAATGGCCGCCGCTGCCTGCCTTATATAAGGGGGGGTGGGGCTCCAGGGGCTAGTGTAGCCTAATTGGCTACACTGGGCCTGCTGACTGTGATGTAGAGGGTCAAAGTTGACCCTCAGGTGCATTATGGGGCGAACCGAACTTCTTCCGCAAAACGTTCGCGTGCGGTACCCGCACGCGAACCACCTACGTTCGCGCGAACCACGTTCGCCGGCGAACCGTTCGGCCCAACTCTAATGCTGACATGTAAGACTGGTAAATGCTTTTAAAACCAGACAATTGCTGCAGATCCTGTAGGTTTTTTTTTTTTTTTTTTTTTTTTTTTCCTAATTCTAATAGTGCGGTAATGAAACAGTTTGTGTCGGTAAACTGAATGAAGTGTAGTCATGAAAAAAAAAAAAAGATGGGGGGGGGGGGGCGGGGGGAGTAAGGAAGCGATAAATAACGTTATCGCCAACAAAGACCTGGTGAGTTTGCTCTACTCGGTAGCATTTTTAGGTGACAAATGGAGCCCTTTGAACTTAATTGTATGGCATTTTTAAGGATACAGAGGAGGAAGGGTGGTTTGTAATATCACCCAGGTTTTTAAAAATTGCACAGTTAGATAATTTATAAGAATAGTTAAAATATATCTATCACGTGTCTAAAACTGTCCACTTCTTCCCAGCATGCACCTTGTCATTAGGAAGTCAGCAGCAAACTACCGCACTCAGCAAATTATACCGCCAGCTTTCCGCACCTTAGCGCACACTTACCAACTGCTATCGCAATCACCTCGCACTCGGAATTACCAACTGCTATCGCAATCACCTCGCACTCGGAATTACCAACTGCTATCGCAATCACCTCGCACTCGGAATTTTTTTAATGGAATTCGCGGCAAAAGCCCTCATTTACCGCTACCGGTAATTTCCCGCCCTTCTCTGAACTACCGCACTCACTTTTATGAATCGAGGCCAATGTGTGGTGTGCACAGGATTACAGAACAATTATCCTCAATACTAACTGATTAGACTAGACCAGTGATCTGCAAACTTAGCTCTCCAGCTGTTTAAAGGGGTTCTGTGGGGGTGTGCTGAGGGTGAAAACAGACACTTACCTGAAGCTTCTATCAGCCCCTGTAGCAGTAATGCCTCACGCCGTCCTCCTCCGATCTGCCGTTCTCTGCCACAGACTCCGGTCTAGCGCGGCATGCTTTCCAACTGCGGCTGCGCGGCCCTGCTCGCTCCTGCTTGCGTCATCAGAAGCGTACTGCGCAGTACAAGAAACCTTCGTCCTGCGCAGTAAGCTTCTGATGACTCGATCGGGAGCACGCATTATTCGGCTGTGACGAATTGCCCGGTGTCGGCGGCTGGGATCGGCAGATCGGAGGACGGCGTGAGACATTACTGCTTTAGGGGACTAATAGAAGCCCCAGGTAGGTGTCTGTTTATACCCTCAGCACACCCCCACAGAACCCCTTTAAGGAACTACAAGTCCCACAATGCATTTGATTTTATGAATCATGACTGGCTGGCTACCTAGCTTTATGTAGACAATGTTTTGTCATGAGGATATTGGGTAAAAAGCGTTGATATAGTGGTTCGTCCTCCTAAATGGGTTTTTTTATGCGGGGGGAAAAAACGTGGTTTTTTTTTTTTTTCAGCAGATTTACATGTCCGATTGATTTCCATTCACATGTTGGAAATTATCTATCGAACCATCTATCTGAAGTCTTTCCCCCCCCCCCCCCCCCCCACAAAAAAAACCTCATGTTTTATTCCCAGCATAAGGCTTCAGATGCTAATTACTAGTTGTTCTGATTTCTGTCACCTGACTGCCTCGGAAGGCATTTGATAACACTTGTGAAATGCTGCTCGTGGACAGTCCTGATACTGGGCTTGCGATGACAAATAAGCAATATTGGCCCATATGCAATTCGCTCTTTCTCCTTTAGTTTTTTCCAAGTTGATATTTTTACACCTTGTCAGTAAAATGCTTTTTAAGCCACCGGGAAGCAAGAAAATACTCAGAATAATTTTGGCAGTGCTTTTCCCTTTTTGATTTTTTTTTTTTTTTTTTTTTTTTTTTTTTTTTTTCTTCCCCCAATTGCAAAGTGTTGAAGTTATTTTAAACAGATTGAAAATGATCTCCCAGGAGAAAACTTAAGTGAAAAGGTGTGTGTGTGTGTGTGTGTGTGTGTTTTCTCCCAAATAAAGATACTACAGATTATTTAACAGGACAAACTAGTATTAACATACTGTTCAACATTGCGGTATACAAATAATTAATTAGAGAAACATTAAAGCAAATATGTGAGATCGTTGGGTGAAAAATGTACTTGCCTTGTTAGAGGAAAACCCCTGGATCCTGCAGAGCATGTGCCGCCTCCTGACCATTGCTGGGTGCTGGGACCCCCTGAAAGTTTATGGCCGCGCTCCCATCTATGAATGACCATGACTGCACTGTGCAGGCCTGCTCGAGCTTGGCCAATCACGTCCTGTACAGCGCGGGCATGCTTGCTTATCTTTGATTTTTTCAGAGGTTTTTTTTTGGGGGGGGGGGAGGGAGGCAGTGCTGGATCAGTGGAGGCAAAGGGCGTGGGTAAAAGCCTTTCCTCCACTGAGGTAAGTACCCATTTGGGGCACTTTTTTTAAATTTATTTTTTTCCTTTCAGGTACACTTTAAAGAACAAGTGACACCCATGCTAACCTAGAAATAAAAAAACACATAAGTAGGTAAATGCTACTTCTACTTACATAACAGATGTATTGTGCTATCCATGTAATGATTCTTGTGAATTTTACAAAGGAAAAGCAGAAAATACTATTCTAGGCAGTGGCCATCTTGCTAAGCTAATATGACATCATATCCTCCCTGACTCTTGCTTTCCCCCCCTCACTTCTCTTGCTCATTGTGTATTCATTAGCTGCCCTCCTCCCAGAGTCTTCAGACACTCCCACTGAGGTGTATACTAACAACTGCACTTTTTTTTTTTTTTTTTAATTTACACATCCAATCACTGAGTCACCTCAGCCTTGCTTGTAAACACAAGTAATCAAAGGGAGTTTCTGATAAGCAGCAAGGCAGGGAAATAAATGGAAGAGGAGGAATATATTCTAGATAAAAAGAACTCCCAGCATTCAACTCTTTGGCACTGACTACTAAAGGGCCAGTGCTCCTAAAGTATGTGATAACTCCAAACCATAACAGCAGAAAAAGTTTTGCAAGTTTTGAATGCAGGATTAGCATCTTTATCACTTAATACACTCAGACCAGTTGCTGTTGAAATTTGATTTTTATGGTGACAATACCGCTTTAAAGCAGGGGCTCACATATAAGGGGATCGCACATGGTTTCTCCCCATGCAGAATCCCACCAGATGGGATGGCCCATGTAAATCTTTGGTCTCTTTCACATGCAATGCGGGTCATGCATGCGGGGGAAAAAAAGCTTGCTGCCTCTAGCACAATAGCACACAGTGTGCAATTCATATTGTTGACATTCAGCAGCTGACTAGGTAACTCACATTAAAACTTGTATTGCGAAGAAAGAATAATCTGCTGAAAACTGTGGTTGTAAGTGTGAACCCTCCCTAAGGCTAACCTCACACTAGAGGGTAAAATATATTATCTCCTGGAATGGACCAGAGCAGACAGGTTGATGGATTCTATGTTAACCAATTTTGGACTGCAAGGCTCTAGCTCTGAAACGGTTATGTATAGGATCCGTTTGGACATTGGCCTCAATTCACTAAGATCATGCTGGAGATAAGGCAAGAGAAAACTTACCTTTTTGCCTGACAACTCCTTTTAAGTTGCCTTCTCTGTAGTTATTTTCACACGCAGTTAAATAGCCTGTCTTTAGAATTCTGGAGTTAGTTTAAGGATTGAAGAGTTAACTTAAAGACAGAAGAGTTAACTTTAGGTTTGCCTGAGGTAAAATGTTTCCTGAATACTACATGCCTCATCACCATGGTGATCATTCTAGAAACGTTATTAAAGACAGGCGATAAGCATAGTGAATTGAGGCCATTGTGTCTGTTGCAGGGATGGAACAATGATGTACAATACTGCAAAACGTTTCCGGACACTGGACGGAAGAGGAACTTGTCATAGACAGCATGTTATCTATGACATGTTCGATGCAACAGACCCCAGCGTACTACTATGAACCACCCACGGAAGGGCTGCGTTCAACTGCGAAATCGGCCTTTTATTTACAGTAGTTTCATTTGGTTCTCAAAGGATGAGGCTCTTCTTCCTTCTGCAAACATGGAGCTGATAACAGCGCACACATCCTAGCAAATACTTCGGATAACAAGATGAGATCATTGTGTAGAGAGAATGCACTGGATCTTGCCACACTGTTCTACATAGTGCTGATATTGCAGGCAAGCTATTAGCCTCAATACGTACAAAAGGTGAGCATGGCTGTTACTGCCGTATCAGTCGGCTGCAGCTCGCGTTCTGCTGTGTTGCTGCAGCACGGCTTAGGAGTTGGATGCATGCTGCATAAATCTGCAGCATGCCATCCAGATTCCCACTGAAGTGCAAGCCATGCTACAGATGGGCAGTGTTTCCTTGTGTAGCTCGCATGCGATGAAACACTGCAAATCTGTCACTAGCGGCAACAGGCCCTTACTCCATAACACTGTTTCATATTGTGAAGTATGTGATGATGGAAAATTTGTTTAAACTATATTTAAAAAAAAAAAATAAAAAAATTGCACAATTAAGTTCTGCCTTCGCCCTTCCAGTATAGGTGGTTATTGTTGATTAAAAGGAACTCGCAGTTAGAGGGGGATATAGTGGCTGATATATTTATTTCCTTTTAAGCAATAACATTTGCCTCTCAGTCCGGCTCATCTTTCTGGTCAGTGTCTGAATCACACACCTGAAACAAGCATACAGCCAATCCAGTTCGATTTGAGTCGGAGACATATGATCTGCAAGCTTGTTTAGGGTCTATAGCTAAAATTATAAGAATCGGTGGATACGCAGCACAGCCAGGCAATATGCTTTGTTTAAAAGGAATTAATATGGCAGCTTCCTTATGTCTCTCGCCTCGGGTTGTAAGGTAGTGTGTAAGGGGTACAAAGGACAGCAGTTCTGGAAATGTGGCTAATAGCTTACAGGTACAACAAAGGATAATTTGCATCTTCAGCAGTGATGCATCATGGGAGACATCATATGCTCACTTGAACCCGAATTAACGTAACTAACGTTGTTTGGATCTGCAAGTCTGATTTTTACAGTATACCTTACATTTTGCTACAATTTTTAGGTAAGAATTATCCTTAGTAACATTTTTATTTTAATTCAGATGCTCTTTAAATGTATATGTAGTAATAATGGTAAGTAGAACATAGAATAGAGTCTCTTATTTTTATTTTCGGTTTGATTGTAAAGGTTTAAAGGGAACTAAGCTGTAAATGTTGAAAACTTGCCAGACCTTCCCCCTATGGGAGGTTCATGAACTTGTGTGGGCTTCTGGAGGTGCAGCAAGGATTAATTTATGGTAGGGCTGCTCTGCCGCCTGTATTGAAGCCTCAGACTTCTTTCGCTCGGTACTGCAGGTTGGAAATTATATAGTGTCCCTGGCTACCACAGTGCATATCGGGAACACATGATGTATGTCGAGAAACTTAGTTTGCATTGATGTGAATACATATCCTGGCCGGGAGTTGTAGTCCCATCAGCTACATCTCCGGGGACACGCACTGTATCCTCCTCATGGTAATTTCAATCTGCGGCACAGGACAGAAAATATTGAGGCTTCCGTATAGATGGGGAAAGGGGGGCCACACATTTTGAATCTCACTTAGGGGAGATAAGTTTAATATGCTTGGTGCACAAAGGAGGACCCAGGTGCTCAGTATACTAGTTCATCCTTCCCCACCATAGCAAATGCATTTGGTCCCAACGCTTGCCCAATGGATCAAGAGCCGATCCCTGAAGGCAGCAATCTTTTAAAAACAAAGTGGGAGCTTTCAGCGAACAGAATACTTTGCTGTGGAGCTATTTCTTCATTAGTCAGGGATAATTGGTTATATGTACACAAGCGCACTCTAGGATGACTCTCCGGGTGTGACAACATATGTGTAAACACATGTGCAGTGACAACTTTGTGGTTTACGTAGCTTATCTCTCCAGGTCAGCACTATTTCTGAAGGTAACAAGAAAAGCAGTGACTAATGTAGTTCAGAATGCAGTTAATCTTGTGACGCACCCACAAGTATATATTTCTTCAGAATTGGGAATTGAGTTTTAGAGCAAGAGGATCTTGAAGTGTTATGCTGGAAATACACGGTTCGTTTATGCACCGGAATCGAGCCGATGGCTCGATGCTGGCGTGTGGATCGATTCCTGCTCGTCCCTGCGGGCATTTCTTTATCTCCCGTACGTTTCTTCTTTTGTTCTCCCCGCTGGTATCAAGCGCGGAATCAATCCGGCGGGGTATTGGACAGGTCAGAAATTATCAATCGAGCCATCAGCGGCTCGATTGATAATCTCAAACAAACCGTGTATTCCCAGCATAACTGTCGGGCATAAAATCAAAAATCAATTATTTTATTTGAATCTGGGAGACCAGCAATAAGGATGCAAACCAGGCAATCCAAAAGTTAAAAATTACTCTTATGGTGCCCATACACGGTACATTAAAAACGTTTGATTTTCCCGTTTATTCGACCAAAACAATGAAATCGAAAAAGTTAAGAATTTTTTTTTTCGATCAAGAAAATCAAACTTTATTTATTTATTTTTTTTCCCCCTACAATAAAAATCCGATCGGACATGTTATTCATTCTAACGGAGTAATCGAACTAAATTATCTAATCGAAAAAATTGTACCATGCATGGGCACCTTTACTTTTCCATCCATCATTCCCCAGTTTCCCTGGTTCTTCTTTGGTACAACTGCTGCATAAAGGAAGTTGCAGGGCATGCTGAGTTTTTTTTCCTTCCCTTTCTTTACTTCCCCCTCAGACATAACTAATGCAGCCTGATTGGCTGAAGCCTCTTTGCCTCCTGTTTTCCTCTCCCACACCTCTGTTCCTCTCTGGCCAATATTTCTCATGCAGAGACGATACACTTTCTACAGCAGAGCTGGGTGGGAGTGTCTGAAGACTGGAAGGAGGGCAGGCAATGATGGACAGAGTAAAGGGGCCCATACACCTAACTATTTTCCCGCCGATATACAGCCATTTCGATCAGTGATCGAAACTGCTGTGAAATCGCAGCGCACACCGCTGACAGAACTATCAATTTCCGTCCGAAATCTATCGTTCCCGTCGATTTCCATCGACCCATCCGTGCGGAAGATTTTTTTCTCGGTCGCCGGTGTGTCGGGAGTGCGTCGTTAGCGGCGTTCGAATGCCCGACGGCCGATGCAATACAGTGGTAATACATTACCTGCTCCAGCCGGCGCGAGTCCCCTGGTCTTCTTCTCCCCTCCGGGCTCTAGAGCTACACAGAACTTCCTGTCCCGGCAGGAAGTTTAAACAGTAGAGCGCCCTCTACTGTTTAAACTTCCCCTGGACAGGAAGTTCAGTAGCCGGAGCGGAGAAGAAGACAGGGGTCTCGCGCCGGCCAGAACAGGTAATTATGCAAGGGGGGGGGGGGGGAGCGGCAGCTCCACAGATTGTGATCGGTTTCAGGTTGAAATCGATTCACAATCTGTTTGCAGTAAAGGTGGCCATACGATCCCTCTCTGATCAGATTCGATCAGGGAGGGCTCTATCAGTTGGTCGAATCTGATGGCAAATCGACCAGTGTATGGCCACCTTAAGGGAGGAAATGTCAGGATTGGAATTTTTTTTCTATAGAGAAATCACTAAAATCAAAATGTGGATAGTGCAATACCTCTATTGTGTAAGTAGAGCAAGTATTAACCTCCCCGGCGTTCTATTGAGATCGCCAGGGAGGCTGCGGGAGGGTTTTTTTTTTAATTAAAAAAAAAACTATTTCATGCAGCCAACTGAAAGTTGGCTGCATGAAAGCCCACTAGAGGGCGCTCCGGAGGCGTTCTTCCGATCGCCTCCGGCGCCCAGAATAAACAAGGAAGGCCGCAATGAGCGGCCTTCCTTGTTTTGCTTAGATTGTCGCCATAGCGACGAGCGGAGTGACGTCATGGACGTCAGCCGACGTCCTGACGTCAGCCGCCTCGATCCAGCCCTTAGCGCTGGCCGGAACTTTTTGTTCCGGCTACGCTGGGCTCAGGCGGCTGGGGGGACCCTCTTTCGCCGCTGCTCGCGGCGAATCGCCGCAGAGCGGCGGCGATCAGGCAGCACACGCGGCTGGCAAAGTGCCGGCTGCGTGTGCTGCTTTTTATTTGAAGAAAACCGGCCCAGCAGGGCCTGAGCGGCAGCCTCCGGCGGTGATGGACGAGCTGAGCTCGTCCATACCGCTCAGGAGGTTAATGGTTTTTTTTTAAAGATAGTATGGCTGACAGCTCCTCTTTAAAGGTGTAGACCAACCTTTCCATATACCCTCAATGGGAGCTACTAGATGACAATGCTGTCTTTTTTTTTTTTTTTTTTTTTTTTTTTCTTCTCTGGTGGTATAGTGAGATGCTGGCACATTCATGTCCTCTTTAAGGGCTGGTTCACAGACCTCTTGTAAATGTCAGCCTTGCGTGGCTGTAAATGCCTCCCATTCAAATTACTGGGCAGCCCCAGTGCAGTTGTTTACCCCAACCCTGCATTTTTATCACCATTTATGCCTGCCTGAGGCTTAAGCAATCCTGAAAGCAACATGTAGCGTCCAGATTTGCTTTCCATGTCCCCCTGCAAGGGTGAAAAACGCCACTAAATGAGTCTCTGCAAGCATGCAGAAAAGCAGTTTGAGACACTGAGCAGAACTCGATGTGAACTGACCTGTAGTAACCAGCCAGTCATTGTCACCCAGTGCCATTTGCCTAATTTGTGAAAGCCGCAGGAATCCTAGCTGCCATCTTGATCCTTACAAATGCTGGGGGGGGGGGGGGGGGGGTATCCGTTACCTGCCCTCCTCCCAGAGCCTTCAGACACTCCTACTGAGGTCTATACTAGGAAGTGCACACTGTCTTATGTCATCAGGAGGGGGGAAATAAAGGGAGGAGAAGGAATATATTATAGACTGCCCCCCCCCCCCTCCCCAGCACGCAACTGTTTAGCCCGATGGTGGCAGTTAAAGGGACAGTGCTCCTAAGGTATGTGATAACTTCAAACTACAACAGCAGAAAGTTTTGAATGCAGGATTAGCATCGTTCTCACTTAATACACTCAGACCAGTTGCCGTTGAAATTTGATTTTTATGGTGACAATCCCACTTTAAAAGGAAATCTAAAATGGGTACGGTATATACCGTAATCCCAACTTGGGCGGCATTTACACTGTTGCAGTTTACAGTAATACCACTTGTGATATCGCATCTTGTACATCACGTGATTACTTTTATTTTTGTCTCTATGCTGTAGGCCTTGTTCACCCTACAATTTGGATGAAGTGGATATGAAAAAAATGAATTTTTACAAATTGTTCTGCATGTGCAGGTCATTTCAACTTGCATTGTTGCACATAGCAATGCGTTTGTGCTTTAGCCTGTGTTTTTTTCTTGCGGAAAAAAAAATGTAAAAAGGTGTACTACGTGTAGTTTTGTGTTTAGCTGTTGAGGTTCACTGATGTGAATGGTTTTAAAGTTTCATGTACTTCTGTATTTGTTTGTAGATCGTACACAATGTACAGCACACTAAAGTAAACCATGCTGCGCATAGTGTGCACAGACTGATCATAAGAGCTGCTAAGAACAGTGTAATCAGTTTCAAGACTTTCATTGCTGTAGCATTCTGGCTCAGTAACTGCATTCTAGTGTTTCATAATATATTCTTTCCACTAGAGGGGAGCTGTGGACTGGTGTACACTGGAAGCCTGCATTTCAGATCTCTTTGAAGATCCGATTATGCAGCTCAAGAATTGGGAAAAATAAAACTGCCAGCCCATTCAAGAATTGTTGAAGGAAAAGATTGCATTTCCAAACTTGAATCCTTAACTTCACGCCTACATAAAATAGTAATTATTGGATCTGTGTTGTATAATCTCTGCTGTGAGGAGAAATAACTGTGTGTAGCCAAAGTTCATTAGTTCCCAGCCTTTTTGGAGCCATGACACATCATGCCAAACGTTAAAGGGGCACTACAGCGAAAAAACTGTAAAATTTAAAATATGTGCGAACATATACAAATAAGTACTTTTTTTTTTTTTTCCAGAGTAAAATGGGCCATAAATTACTTTTCTCCTATGTTGCTGTCACTTACAGTAGGTAGTACAAATCTGACAGAAGTGACAGGTTTTGGACTAGTCCATTTGTTTTTATAGGGGATGCTCAGGGATGTATGTATTTTTGAAAAGCACTTAGGCCACATACACACATCAGACCATAGTCTTTTGAAAATGAAAGATTACAGACCAATTTTACCCCTTCCATGTAGTATGAGAGCCATACTTTCACAGTCTATTCTGTGGAGCTGAACTCCCCATCAGAAAAAAATCTTTGCTAGATGCTGCACACACAGATGCTGTACACATTCAACAGATCAGTATCTGCAAAAGATCTGTTCCTGCCAAAGATCCATTCCTGCAAATTGCATTCATAGTCTATGATATCTGCAGATCATCATACACACCTTGTTTAACTGACATTCATCTGCAGATCAGATCCACCAGGATAGATTTTCAGATCTGCAGATTGTCTGATCTGAAGATGAATGTCAGTTAAACAAGATGTGTATGATGATCTGCAGATCTCATAGACTATGAATGCAATTTGCAGGAACGGATCTTTGGCAGGAACAGATCTTTTGCAGATACTGATCTTTTGAATGTCTACAGCATCTTTGTGTGCAGCATCTTGCGAATATTTCTTTCTGATGGGGAGTTCAGCTCCATAGAATAAACTGTGTAGGTATGGCTCTCATACTACATGGAAGGGGGTAAAATTGGTCTGTGATCTTTCATTTTCAAAACACTATGGTCTGATGTGTGTATGAGCCTTTAGTGAATGGCAGTTGCTTTGTCCAACTGCAAAAAAAGGGAAGGAAACAGCATCCTGGTATCAGTAGTGCACAACCGCGGTTGTGCACTACTGATGCTGTTTCCTGATGAGGCCGATTGAAATCGGCGAAACATGTCGAGCTATACAGCACCCTAGCACCTATTGACCACTAAGTCATCTGGACCTGGACTTATTACAGTGGAAAAAAGTCTTCCTTTGGAAACAAGCCAGATGAAGGAGCACCTATTTGGATCTGCGTATGTATACACCAATTTATGCTTTGCCTGCATGAACTTTGCTGCTATTGCTTCTTTGCATTAGAGGAATTTCCAAGCCCACACACATTTTTTTCCCCCTGTGTTCTGCGAGTGGGAGCACCAGTGGACATTGCTATAAAGGGCAGGAGTTCCCCATCCTTGTTTCATTGAATGAGACTTTATTGCTACAGGTGCAACTAACATCTGCATGGCTTGCTTTGTTGCTGTGTAAACATCTACCTTTATACGCTTGGTCCTGACTGGGAAGATTTTGGCTTTTCCTGTTGAAATCTACTAGTGGATTCTGTGCCCATTGTCTTCCTATTCCCTTGCATTATATTGCTTCCTACATATGGGATTATATTTGGACTCCCTCTGGCTTCATGTTTTTCCTTTTTGCACTTTACCATGCAAGTGCTGTGGAACATTTCACCTTCTAACAGGTCCAGATAGAACTGTATTTATTTGGCATAGGGGACTGCAGCCCCTTATTGCCTCTTAAGTGGTCGGTTGGTTTAATTACATTGATATCAGCATATAAGATCAATCTTACTTCTGTTTTACTGGCTTTTAGACTTTTGATAACTGTAGAGATATAATAAAGATTTTTCTATTTTTTCACATGCACCCAAGAGTCAACCCTTCTTTTGTGATATTAAATGTTTATTGTTGACATGGTGCATGTGAAATTATTATTCATTTGTACAGGTATATACCTTTTCTATTTACAAATTTTTGGTCTCGTCTGATTTCAAAGCACCATTTTTTTTTAGCAATTTTGTAAGTTCCCACAGTAAAAATGTCACCATGTAATAAATGTCAGAATATAAATCAGGGAGAGGAAAGATTTTACAATGTGCAAACACTGACTAAATCATTTATACATAATTATTGTAAAAATGAAGCACTTTTTTTATTGTAGTATTTTCACTGTAGTTCCTCTTTAAATCTTTTTAGGGACTATCTTACTGAATCACAGATTTGTACTACTTACTGTAAGTGACAGCAACATAGGAGAAAACTAATTTATGGCTCATTTTACTTTAGAAAAAATGTCCTTATTTGTATATATTTGTACATATTTTAGATTTTAGTTTTTCACTGTAGTGCCCCTTTAAGATCTCCATGACGCACTGTTGCTGGTACAGTGGCAGCTGCTAATGAGTGTCTTCTCTTGCTGCTGGCATAGTGCCTGCTGCTGCTGGGGAGTGACTGTTACTGGCAAAGTGGAGTGGCTGCTGCTGGTGAGTGGCTATTACTGGTGCTGACATAGTGGTGGCTGCTATTACTGCTGGTATGGTGGTAGCTTCTAATTGGTGGCTGCTGCTTGCACAGTGGTGACTGCTGCCTAAATATGGGATATATATAGCTGTATAATCCTAATGCTGGGTACACACGATGCGATTTCCCGATCGATCCGCGGGATCGATTATTTCCGATATGTTTGATTGGGTTGCGATCAATACAGCTGTCGATCTTGCATACTTAACATGCAAAATTGACGGCTGTATTGATTGAAACCTGATCGAGCATGTTGGAAATCTATCTCACTGATCGAGCGGGAAATCGCATGGTGTGTACCCAGCATTAGAGTTAACTTGGCCATACATCTAGTGATTTTTGTGTGTGTATTGGCACTGCAACGATGAAATCGGTCAAACGCATCAATCTGCCATGCTGGAAAATCTTGGTTGAACATGATAGATTGGGTGTGCTGCGGTGACTGAGGGTTTGTTTTTTTTTGTTTTTTCCAAACTCTGCGTACAATGTCTAACTTTAAAACTTGGCTTCATCACCATGCTCTTTTGTTGGGTGTCATTTGCATCATCGTTTGTTCCTTTATCTTTATTCATCTTTTCTATTCCTCTTAGTTCTAGGGAGACTCTCTATAAAGATATATAGGAGAAGGACACTCCTATCTCCTTAAAAATATACAGGGAAGGACAGAAAAGCGGGAAGAGATCATCCCTCCACCCTGCTCTTCTCCATACTCAACCTTACTTTCCTGCATTCTCTGCCACAAAACCTTGAGATTAATGCTCAATAGAAGAAAACAGAAAATTATAGATGAGAAAAATAAAAAACCCGTACCCACCACACGACTCTCCCGATAGTTCATCTGACGGCTGGTGACCACTCGGACGAAAGGCTGTCTCTGCGCCCCCGCTGTGTGGACATGTGTACAACCACGCGAATGTCGTCCAGCAATGCGCACCTACTGCCACAGCAACCCACATCCCCAAAGACCCTGCGCAAAACACCCGACCGGCTACACCCACCACCCCTGTTGACCACGTGCCGTTGTGCACCGCGACATCATGAGCAGGAAGGGGATTCGCTTAACGTTCGTCGCCAAGGGGTCTCTTATTGCTTATCGTAAAGGTGATAAGGTGATGTAGCAGGACCCATCGGGTGGTGAATATTGAGATTACCATAACCCAGCAAGCAACCATAGCCCTTCTTCCTTCTAACAGACAACCAGGAATGAGTTCACAAATAGTGAGCTACCCGAATTTGTGATTAAAATGAGGCTTAATTGCCTCAGTTGTGCAGCTAGGAGAGAGGGGGTTACTTACCCATGAGGCCGCGGTCTTCTATGCAGTTCAAACGTTTTGCACGTGTCTTAACTGGACGCGTCGCAAGACTTGCTACCGTGCACTTCCTCCTCCCGGCTTGAAGGAGGAAGTGCATGCAGTGAGTCTTTGAATGTGTCCAATAGGACGCGTGCAAGACGTTTGAATGCATAGACAGCGGCCTCATGGGTAAGTAACCCCCTCTCTCCCAGCTGCACAGCTGAGGCAATTAAGCCTCATTTTAATCACGAACTAGAGTAGTTCACTACTTGTGAGCTCATCCCTACTGACAACCCCGTACGTAAAGTGTACCAGGGACGAGTTACTACAAAAGACCCATACACACCTGAGGCTCCCTCCAGCTCCACCTGCACATACTGCCCGCAGCCCCGGCACCGCGCCCTGCAACCCCAGCCAGCCCACTGTCAACCTGCCTGGCGTTCTATTAAGATCGCCAGGGAGGCTGCGGGAGGGTTTTTTTTTTTTTATAAACTATTTCATGCAGCCAACTGAAAGTTGGCTGCATGAAAGCCCACTAGAGGGCGCTCCGGAGGCGTTCTTCCGATCGCCTCCGGCGCCCAGAATAAACAAGGAAGGCCGCAATGAGCAGCCTTCCTTGTTTTGCTTACATCGTCGCCATAGCGACGAGCGGAGTGACGTCATCGACGTCAGCCGACGTCCTGACGTCAGCCGCCTCCGATCCAGCCCTTAGCGCTGGCCGGAACTTTTTGTTCCGGCTACGCTGGGCTCAGGCGGCTGGGGGGACCCTCTTTCGCCGCTGCTCGCGGCGGATCGCCGCAGAGCGGCGGCGATCAGGCAGCACACGCAGCTGGCAAAGTGCCGGCTGCGTGTGCTGCTTTTTTATTTGAGCCAAATCGGCCCAGCAGGGCCTGAGCGGCAGGCTCCGGCGGTACTGGACGAGCTGAGCTCGTCCAGACCGCCCAGCAGGTTAAAGAAGCGGTAACTGCTTTTTATGCTGCTGTGTCCTATGTAGGCATCAGACATCCAGGCCACTGACCCCACAAGTGCGAAATGTAGAATTTTCTCAGTTTGTGCCATTATAGTTTTAAAAACAAAACTTTCTACTGTGGATAAAACCCACTAATTTTATTTGCCCATTTGCTGGTTATTGCAACGTTTAGAATATTTCACTAGTACAATGTATGGCGCCAATATTTTATTTGGAAATAAAGGTGCATTTTTTTCAGTTTTTTGCGGCCATCACTAATTACAAAACCATAAATTAACAAAAGTAATATACCCTCTTGACATGCATATTAAAAAAAAATTTCAATTCCTAAGGTAACTAGTTTGGGTTTTTATGTGTTATTTTTTTATTTTTTTTTATTTGGGTACTATGGGAGAGCGTGGGAGGGAAGGCGTTAATTTTAAATGCAAGTGTGGGTATTTTTATTAAAATGTATTTAGGTGTAATGGTACTATTGTCGCCTCGCATATTTCCTATTCGCATGCTATAAGTACGTGAACAGAAGTAGACTAGCACCAAGGTTTGGTTTTCTGTCCAAAACAGTATTTTGATAGTCAGTATTTGATTGGGGGGGGGGTGATACAGGAGATCTCTGGCATTGCCGGGGCACTAAGCAGTTGGCAAAAAAAATTTGATTTTCTGCCTGTAAACTAAGTACTTTTTTTTTTTTTTTTTTTTTTTTTAAATAGCCTGAAATGTGGGGAAATGTTTTGGGAAGCTGAATTTTTCGTACTAAGACCACTAGCTCCCCCAGCCCCTAGAACAGAATTGTGACTGATTATATTTTCTGAGCTATTCACAATTCTGCAAAGTACTCTTGATTAAGTTAATATAATTAAATTAGGATGACTAGACCTTGGTGAATGGCTTAAAAAAAGTAAACTGACTAATCACTTGTTGACATATTCTCTCTCCTCCCATTGTGCTGGATCATTTATCAAATGGCATGGCAGGTAATAACACACCCATTGTTGATAAAGCTTTAAAGCCCAGCTGCAATTCTTCTGGTGACACATCAGCTCCTTGCATCGGTTTATACAACTCTGTCCCAGCACAGGAGAAGGTTGGAAAGCACTGCTTAGCTCCTGGGTTTTTCCTTTTAAAATAGGAAGGCTCACTAAATGTGAAGGATAAAATGGCGTGCAGACGTTCTTACATGAACTCCTCATTCTCGCGCCCTCTTTCTCGTGTGAGACCATGCTGGTGAGTGAGCTTTCTTTTTATAGTTTTCTCAAGATAAATTTTATTAAATGCCTTTACTGAATAAAGTGATGAAATTGTTAATGTTCTTTTCTGATGTGATTGAGTTTGTGTTAACTGATTACCACTGCGGTCACATTTCACTACTGCTATTGGATGAACATTTCCACGGTGCACTGCTAGTTTGTCTATTACACAGGTTCTCAAAGTGTTGGGACTTGTGTTGTGGGAGTACATGAACTTGTCACAATAAATCAAACCTGGTAAGATTTTGAGAAGAATTTGGCATTAATGAAATACTTAAAAAAAAAAAAAGTATCTTAACTAATATATGTATCAAGGTGTACTTGAAGATATACACGAAAGGGAGTTTGTTTTCTAACACTGTTTTCTATAAAAAGTGGTAAATGCTATTCTAGTACATAGGCTGGAAGTAGGGCTGTATACCCTTAGTATAGGAGAGGCCATTTCTTTATTTTTTTGTAGGTTTGTGGAGGATGTGCAGTGTAGCTATGACTCTCTTACCTTGCAGCAGGGGAGTCCCAGGTTCAATTTCCAGCGTGGGCAACTGTGTCCATGAGGCTTGTATGTTTTCACCTGTATACATAGGCATCATCCTACATTGCCAAGACACACTGGAAGGTTAACCAGCCTCCTCAAGTAATTTACCCTAGACTTTAGCAAACAATAGCAGATTGGGGTGTGCACACACAGTATACAGGCATGACTGAATGAGCTCTGCTCGGCTCCTTGTGTAGTGAGTGCTCCAGGAAAAAAGCACTTTACTAATGTTAGCTTTTGTAAGCTTTCTTGTAACAGGAGTTTAACTGTCCTTATGATGCTGCGGAGCTGCAGAAATGTGTGGGTGATTGCTGGTAATAAAATTGCTCACTAATGCACTTTTGTTAAATGCAAGGATACAATCGTGAACCATGGCATTTGCAAGTGTCTTCATTCCTAAGGATGCTTTAGCCGTGTTCCCCAACCCTGTCCTCAAGGCCCACCAACAGTGCATGTTTTGTGGAAATTGACACAGGTAGGTGATCAGCTCTGTTGCAACACTAATTACCCCACCTGTGATTGTGTGGTTTCCTACAAAACATGTACTGTTGGTGGGCCTTGAGGACAGGGTTGGGGAACTGTGCTTTAGAGGAAGAAATTGTCAATTAAAGCACCAGATATTGAATTATGTGGATAGATTTAAATTGTCTGGTTACTTGTGTACCCATTTGTACAAAACTTTTGTAGGTCCTTACCTAAAATGTTGTATAAGGTATACTAAGTTAGCAGCACCAATGTGATGTCGCGGGGTGAGCGATGAGAATGCTATTGGCCATGACTCGGCCAAGTTGATCCACCTTGTGCATTGTTGGCTGGGCGGTGGTCAGGGGCTGCTGTGCACATGCTGGATATTTGGCAGAGGCGGTCATTATTGTCCACCTTAGCTGACTTGAATCTAGCATCTGTACAGAACTTTAGACTCGGCTAGAGCTCTTGGTGTATTACTTGTGATGGGTTCAGGGTGTAACTCTGCTTGTCAGTCCAATTTATTAAAACAGCTTGTAAGGGCCCATTCACACTAGAAACACTTTTCTGAATGTTTTGTGATTGATTTGCATTTTTAAAAATTGCTCCCATTCACTTTCATAAAAATCGTGGAAAAACGCCAAACATTTCTACACAATAGGATATTCTGGGATAAAGGGTACATAGTGTAATGTTGAGAAACACTGGACTAGAGAATAGTAAGCATCTGTTTAGCTCTCTGCTCACACAACTGTTTAGAGAACCTGTGAATAATTTTCATGTGGCTTTCACTGCTGGTTTAGAAACGAAACCCTGGCGGAGAGTGCAACAAGTATTCGGTATAACAGTTGACTGACTTTTTTATAAGTCGGGCAAGGCAATATTTAAAAGGTGTTAGTGCATGCTATGGTGTGCTTTGTGGGAATGGTAACACTGCTGTTCAAGTTGCTGCACTGTGCACAACCTTTTTAACTGCATTTGCAGACTTAAGTATTTCTTGTTTAAAAATCATTTCTATTATTTGTACTATTGAAGCTAATATAAAAACCAATTGCAACTCATTTACACTCACTCACTCCCTCCCTCCTATTATCCCTTAACACTTCGCAATAGTGTGGTTGCATGACTCGCGTTGCTGGTCCTTTACTGCAAATACGGGCTTCTTCCCACACTCTGGAGAGCCAGTCAGTAACCTGACATGTCCTATATTCACCTGTGGGGGGGGGGGATGGGGGGCTCTGCCGTTTTGCCTCCGAGAAGACAAAGTGAAAGGGAGGGATAGTGCTTAAAGGGAACCTAAACTGAAAGGTATACGGATCTTTCCTTTAAAACAATACCCGTTGTCTGGCAGTCCTGCTGATCTTTGTTTGCAGTAGTGGCTGAATCACACACCTGAAACAAGCATGCAGCTAATCCAGTCTGACTTCAGTCAGAGCACAGTATCTGCATGCTTGTTAAGGGGCTGTGGCTGAAAGTATTAGAGATATAGGATCAGCAGGAGAGTCAGGCAACTGGTATTATTTTAAAAGGAAAAATCCATATTCTCAGTTTAGGTTCCCCTTAACATAACGTGGACTGTGGTTATTCAGCACACTAAAATACGCCAATATTTGCTGGGGCACCATGATCTGTAGTTATTCCCCTGTCCCTCCCCGGAATATTTTTTTTAAAAAGGTAAGAAGGGGAAAGTGACAATGACCAGGAAGAAGCTGCAGTGCTGGCCAGAGTTGATCTCTCAGGCAATTGGAAGAAGTGAGTGAGGTCAGGTGATGGCTCTGTGTGAGATGAGAAACTTCCACTCTTTCGGTAGCTAAAAACTGACAGGCAGGTATTTCAAATATACATACAGAAAAAATGACTAATGCAAAAAATAGAGCTTTTAAAACTTATTCTGTGCATTGAAAATTAGAGGTTGAACTAGAAGGGTTTTAAAGGGATACTGTAGGGGGGGTCGGGGGAAAATGAGCTGAACTTACCCGGGGCTTCTAATGGTCCCCCGCAGACATCCTGTGTTGGCGCAGCCACTCACCGATGCTCCGGCCCCACCTCCAGTTCACTTCTGGAATTTCTGACTTTAAAGTCAGAAAACCACTGCGCCTGCGTTGCCGTGTCCTCGATCCCGCTGATGGCACCAGGAGCATACTGCACAGACACAGACCATACTGGGCTTCTGGTATACACTCCTGGTGACATCGGTGGGAGCTAGGACACGGCAACGCAGGCGCAGTGGTTTTCTGACTCTAAAGTCAGAAATTCCAGAAGTGAACTGGAGGTGGGGCCGGAGCATCGGTGAGTGGCTGCGCCGACACAGGATGTCTGCGGGGGACCATTAGAAGCCCCGGGTAAGTTCAGCTCATTTTCCCCCGACCCCCCTACAGTATCCCTTTAACTGAATTTTTGTTTGTACTAGTAGCAGAGTATGTGTGTCTTTATTTTTTTTATAATGCCAGCTCTTGATGTAGTTTCCTTCGGCATATTTACAGAGCTGTAAATGTGCAATAAAGAAGAAAATGGAGTCTCCCCATCCCTCCCAGAAGTGTAGATATAATGGAATTATTAGGTGTAGCAAGTTGAGCAAGAAGTCTATGAAAAGAAACTTGCTCAAGAAGGCATTACCTCATTATGTGACTATTAATGATTAACCGGACATCCACTACTCATCATTCAATCACAGAGATGAAAGTAGCTTGATCTTTATTACATCTGAGGACTTGTGATAGTGGTGTGTACCCAGGGCACAATCCAATGTACTTTAAGTTCAATGCTTAGGTGTTTTTTTTGTTTTTTTTTGTTAGACATTTCTACTGGATTCCGGATTATTGGAGAACTATCCATTCAGGGTTAGGGTTTATCAGATGCTAATAATTCTGGCTTGCATTCCGATGTATTGCCATTTGCATGCAGCCTGAATTTGGTCCAGTCCACTTAACTTCCTGTCAGTTTTGATTAGCCAATTCAATGCTGTGTACAGTTTGCATGCTAGATAGAATTATTTGCATCTCATTGACTCAGGACCCCATTCGCCATCTGTATCCTTTAGCATAGATTTTCAGAGCTTCAGGCTGTGATGTTCTAAGAAACCTTTTGATCACCTCTTTGCAATCTGGATAGCCTGACCATTTTTAGGGATTGTCAGTGAGATGCAAACTGTTCTGAGTTGATAAAGGATTATGTAGATCTTGCATGCAAATGTATGCTGCTAGAAAACTTGCGGTTTCTAATTCTGTCAAGCTAGAATCTGATTGGTTCATGCTGCATAAGTTTGCATGCAAGAACTACATAATCCTGTTGATGCAGAACAATTTGCGGGTTACTTTTGTTCACAAAACCTGTTTTCAACGGTATTTTGAGCTGCCTTGGCTCAAAACGGGTGTACCAATCTATTACGTTGCATACTTAGAGCTGCAGGAAGAGCTATGCTTTGATTGGTTCAGACAGACTGCTGGCGATTGTCCCCACCAGGGTATACGCTGTGTCGTAATTGAGATGAATGGGAGCATCCATGTCACAGCATTACCATTGCTTGATCCAGCACCGCAGTTTATCGAGATTCCTCAGGCGCTGCATGTCAATTGCATTTGCTGTCAAACACTTTCTGGAAGGTAGCAGAAAAACGTTTGAGCAAAACAATTTGCCGAGAGCCGTCAGTGTGAACCTGGCCCTAACACTCCTTGTGAAAAGCAGTTTTCCAAAGACTAGAAGCCTGCTTTTTCACATGCTGCTGCTCTTATGTCCCTTTTTTTTTTTGTACAAAGTGATGGGCGGGAGTAAATTTGAATTTATTATTTTTCTAAAAGCAACTCTTCTTTTGAAATGAAGAATCCAACAGACGTTTGGTTGTTTTGTATTATACTAGTGGTAACCCTGGTTATTCTGTGAGTACATCAGTTGAACACACTATTGCATGGCATAAACATTACATAAGGGGCAACAAAATAACTTGTGTTTACTGATATAATTTCTGTGTAATGGCATTTGAATGCTTCATTAAAGAACAGTAAACATTGTACACATTTGAGTTAATTCACATGCCCCTTCTATGAATCTAACCTGTCAGAAAACAGAAACCAGATTTGCAGTGACTGCCTGAGTCTAGAAAGCATGGCCGCACATGTGCATATTCTTTAGTATAGCTTTTTAGCACTTTAGCCTTGGAAAGAAAAGGCGGTATAGATAGGCTCTGTACAGTGATCTGCTGTATAAGATTTTAATAGATACAGAATTTAAGAAACCTACCAGTGTAAGAGACTGAAGTCATAAATGTAAATATGAGCCTCAATAGTACTGCACAGTAACTTCTACATTGGTGTGGAAACATTGTGGGGCCTTAATGATATTACCTATTGCTGTATATTTCAACGTGACATTATGATCTTTAGACGCAAACCAACCAGTAGAGCTCTAATTAACCTTTTTAGGTTTCAGGACGTAGATTCTACGTCACAATTGAATGCTGCTCTTTGTTCCATGACATAGAACCTACGTCCTGCATTTGAAACACTGCTAGCCCCGTGCGCACGGCGCGTATACAGATCAGTTATGTGAACTTCAGTTCACATGAACTGATCTGATGACCTGTGTAATGAACGATTGCTGCTGCAGCAATCATTCATTACATGTTGGGGGGCGGGCGGGGCACAGGCAGGTGTTAAAATAAGTATTGGCGGCGATCGCGCGTGCCCACAGCTAGTGAACTGATTGGTCATGTGAACTTCACATGAACCAATCTGATGACCTGTGTAATGAGTGATTGCTGCTGCAATCATTCATTACATGTAAATAATGTAAAAAAAAAAAAGTAAAGTAGTAATTAACAAAAAAGTCACATGATCACACACATTGTACTGATTGGTACATGTGAACTAATGTTCACAGAGCCAATCAGATCACTTTTAAGATGAATGACATAGTGGAGCAGACGAACATATATGCTGCACAATATATTGCTGACAAACCAAAGTCAGTTTATGCCACAAAATGGACACCAACTGATTTGGCTGAGCTCAATTTTTCTGGGCCTAACTATTAATATGGGCCTAGTATGGAGACCACAGCTCAGCATGTATTGGAGCAAACATCCACTCCACCAGTCTCCTCAGGATTCGGGGAAAATGACAATACGAAGGTACAAAATGCAATAATGTGGAAGACCTCAGTCGTGAAGATCCATCTCAAGACCGCTTTTTTAACCTCCTTAGCGGTATGGACGACTTAATACGTCCATTACCGCCGGAGGTCGCCGCTCAGGCCCCGCTGGGCCGATTTGAATATTTTTTTTTAAACACGCAGCAAGCACTTTGCTTGCTGCGTGTCTCACCTGATCGCCGCCGATCCCCCGCTGCGATGCAGGGCCCCCCAGGCGAGACCCCGTGCGCTGCCTGGCCAAGTGCCAGGCAGTGCTGAGGGGTGGATCGGGTCTCCCTGTGACGTCACGACGTCGATGACGTCACGGCGTGCGTCGCCATGGCGACGGGGGAAGCCCTAAAGGAAATCCTGGTTTCAGAACGGGATTTCCTTATGGCTTACAGCGCCGGCGGCAATCGGAGGGGTGGGAGGGATGCGGAAGGGAGGGGGGCATCATGTAGCTAGCGCTAGGCTAGCTACATGATTGAAGAAAAAAAAATGAAAAAATAGCGCTGCGCTGCTCCCTGGCGATCTTTAATAGAACGCCAGGGAGGTTAAAATAAGGCCACTTCTGGACCATCTGAATGCAAAATTCAGTGAGATTTATGTACCTGAGCAGGAGATCGCAGTTGATGAATCCCTAATGCCCTATAAAGGGAGGCTGAGCATAAAACAGTACATCCCCAGCAAACGAGCTCGGTACGGAGTGAAACTGTACAAGCTTTGTGAAAGCAGTACATGGTACACCTACTCATTCCGTATATATGAGGGGGAAGGACAGACTACTACAGCCTGAGGGGTGCCTTGCTTATAAGGGCACCAATGGAAAGATTGTCGTAGACCTTATTAGCAGGGCTGTGGAGTCGGAGCAATTTTGGGTGCCTGGAGTCTGAGTCGGGGAAAAAGTACTCCGACTCCTAATGAATTTGTAACTGTAATTAAAGTAGAAAATGATAAAATGTTCTATTTCTCAGATAAGTCATTAAAAATGTGTGTGTGTGTGTGTGTGTGTGTGTGTGTATATGTGTATATATATGTATATATGTATATATGTGTGTGTGTATATATATATATATATATATATATATATATATATATATATATATATATATATATATATATATATATATATATATATATATATATATATATATATATATATATATATATATATATATATATATATATATATATATATATATATATATATATATATATATATATACATATACATATATACACACACACACAGTAATAGCTGTGCTCAGTCCACAAAAATGAAATAAACCAATCAAACTGAGTTACTTGTGCTGCTTCAATAAAGCAGTCCCCGTATTTTTAAAGTCAGATATACATATCTGATTGTGACTGTACAGTATATATGATGTGTACACAGGAATCTCTTATATATACTAAATGACGTCTATGCTGTAAGAATAAAGCCTGATGTGTAGCCGTGTCACTAATAGAGATGGTCAATGAGATGGAAATCTGCATTGTTGCTGGTTTATGCAAATGTATGCACTCTTTGCTCATGAAATCAAATAATTTGATATGTTAAAATTTGGTTTGGTGACTACAAATTAAAGAGTACCTGAGACTGATGAAAAGAAGTGTTATACATACCTGGGGCTTCCTCCAGCCCCCTTCAGGCTAATCAGTCCCTCGCTGTCCACCTCCACCACCTGGATCTTCTGCTAGGAGTCTAGGTAATTCAGCCAGTCAGAGCAGTCTGGCTACGTGCCGCTTCCACAGCCAGGAGCATTCTGCACCTGCGCAATAGTGCTGTGTGGTATCAGAGCTACCGATATGAAGAGATAGTTTACACGGTTTTGCACACTGCTCTGTGCTGTCAGAGTGGCGTTATGGCAAAAATTAGATTTTTGGATGGCTATACTTGAAGACATTCGCCTCAATTCACTAAGCTTATCTCCTGTCTTTAATAACTCTTCTAGAGTTGTTACCATGGTGATAAGGCATGTAGTATTCAGGAAACATTTTACCCCAGGCAAACCTAAAGTTAACCCTTCTGTCTTTAAGTTAACTCTTCAATCCTTAAAATAACTCCAGAGTTAGACAGGCTGTTTATTAACTGCATGTGAAAATAACTACAGAGGAGGTAACTTAACTACAGAGGAGGTAACTTAACTACAGAGGAGGTAACTTAGAGGTAACTTAACTACAGAGGAGGTAACTTAAGGAATGAAGAGATAACTCTTATGTGGAGGTAAGTTTTCTCTTGCCTTATTATCTCCAGCATGATCTTAGTGAATTGAGGCCAATGTCTAAGCAGTTATACAAAAATAGACTATCAATGGAGTTTTTTGCCCACAGCAAGCGATACGTTTTGTTTACTCCCATTCTGATATAGACAGCATTGCTTACATTACTGATTAGAAAAGCTACCAGTGTTTTTACAGAATGAAATTATGACAACCAGCGGAGTATTTTGTGGAGCAGTTTTTTTTCTTTAAGCCACGAGGAGGTATTGAGTACATGTGACTAACTGGGCCAGAGGAAAAGTACAGCATATGTTTATAGGTGTGTGCGTGTATAGTTAGTTACACAAGATGAGATGTTGCAGATAAGTCACCTGTATCTAGGCCACTGCTGCGGAACCCTGATCACCTTTGCTAGGCTATTCTTATCTTGGATAGCTGGGTATTCCTGTGTTATAAATGAAGATCTTAACACCTCTGTTTAGCGAGACTGTGCTTTAAAGATCTTTAAAGAACTTATATGAAAATAACTAATGATAACCTGAACTGAAAATAAAAGCAAGGTGAGCCTATGAAAATATAGGTGGTACCATAAGGTACAAAACTGCTAATCTCTACCCTGCCTCAGAATCTGGTAATGCTGAAATCCCTCTACTCCCTGTGGCTTTGACAGGGTCACTATGCTCAGCAGGGCATGGTCTGTAAGGAGCAGGGATGGATGGACATCACTGGAAAGAAACACTCCACACAGATTGTTCTGCCGGAACTGAGGTCAAGGGACCTGGAAGCAGAATACGGAGAACTTGGAGGGAACTTTCCTGGGGAGGTATAGCTAATTTTCACCTCTGGTTCCTATTAATGTGTTGTCCAGAGATGGGCTTTAAAGTAAAGCCTATGGAGATGGTGGAAAGGTGAATAAGTCCCTGCGTCTTATAGTCCGAATGTATGCCAGTGTAATGTGCAGGGAAGCCCTTATATAGCCGGCGACACTCCAAAGTCCCCCTCCTAGTCCATAGGCGCCAGCCATGATCCACCTCTAGCCTGGTGCCCTCCATCCTCCTCCTGGCCAATAGCAAAATAGACGCTGGGCCCGCCTGAGGTGCTGTCGGCCTCCAGTTATTGGCGCAGGGCAGCGCCAATCACAATACAGCGCTCAGCCCGACATGCAAGCTTTGTTGAGCCCGCCCAAGATGCTATTGGTGGTCCAGTGACCGCGCCAATCAAAATACAGCACTCGCCCTGCAATCACGCTACAGCGCTCCTGCAACAGGCAGAGCTGGAAGCAGCATGGCAGCCTCGCTTATCCCTGACTCTGTCCCACAGAGCAGGCGCTGCTGGTGGCTGCGAAAGATTCAGAAGTGTGGGGCAGAGTGTATGCACAGCCGTCTCCAGCCCACAGTAACAAGCTGTAGTAAGCAGCTGACAAGGGCTCAAGCAGGATTACCAGCCAATCAGTGGCCACTGGATGTTGTCTGCCACACACCGCAGAGAAGCTATTCCAAGACCTGAGAAGGGTGAGAACCTCATAGCAGGCAAATAACCTTTCCTAAGCCATTTTGCAGTATGATTTGCATACAACATACTGCATGCAGTGCATTCAGGGCCCGTTCACACTTAGAATCGCAATTACTGCTGGCGTTTTGCAAGGAGTGATTTTTCCCGTGAATAACGCTGAAAAATCACTAGACACTGCTGTGGTTTTGTAGCGATCGTGATTAGCGTGCTTTGCACGCTAACCACGATCGCGGAACGCTCGTCGCCGGCAAACCGCTGCATGCAGCACGGTTGTGGTTAGCGCTAACCGCAACCGCAGCAGTGAGAGCACTTCCACTCGCTACATTGTGTAGCGTTTTTTTGATAAACCGCTAGCGGTTTGCCGTGAGCGGGAATCGCGCGATTCCTGCTCAGGTGAGAACGGACCCTAACAGTGTGATGAGCACATTTAAATTGACAGCGAGGCATACTTGCATTATACTGTATGCCCCGATGTATGGTCTCACCACAGCGGCAACATGCAGTGCAGTGTTTCGGGACTATTGCTATGCAATTGTAGAAGAATCGCAACAGAATCTAGCAAGTGTGGAAGGGGTAAAGGGTTTTGCAGGGGAAAATAAACGTTGTAACCCATTCTTTTCCTTGAGCACTATCTAGGAAGCGTAATCCAGATTGGCTTCTATACAGTGTATATGCATTCATGTTGTGTGTTTTCTATAAATCATCGCTTTAGAAAAATGCTGTATAAATGTGTGTGTGTGTGTGTGTGTGTGTGTGTGTGTGTGTGTGTGGCCTGTAAATAGTCAGTTCCTTGGGTGTACCAGAACTCGCTGAGAAAGATGTGATGCATTTGATAAGCTGGTAGATTTAGTTATACTACGCACAAGCAACTCAAGTGTTGTGGTTTTTTTTTTTGTTTGTTTGTTTTTTGTTTTTTTTTTAGATCTACATTTGTAGATCTAACCTTTTTGATACATTTTACATATCCACATTCCTCTATAAAGGCCATGGTTAAAGAGAACCCGAGCTGGGTTTGAAGAATGTGATCTGAATACAGAGGCTGGATCTGCCTATACAGCCCAGCCTCTTTTGGTATTCCAAACCCCCTGTAGAGGCAGATCCAGCCTCACTATGCAGATCATTGTTCAAACCCAGCTCGGGTTCTCTTTAATGTGAGCCTTTTCTCTGCAACGTCCAAATAAATGCATGCAAAATACAGTGTGCTTGAACTTGGGCTATAAAGTTATGGTCTAAGCGAGGGAAAATAGATATTCACTAATGTAACTAGAGGGTATTTGTTAAATGCTTTGCAAAGTTCCACTGTAATTGAAAACTCAGCCAATAGGTACCCCTCTAATTATGGTCAGTCCACACTATGATGGACGCAGCCAGAGTGGGTAAAGTACTTTTATGTATTGGACCAGCTTTGTTGGTCCATTGAGATGTTTGCTTTGTCTGTTGAGCAGAAGAGTGCCTTATTATAGAATGTGCAACATATCCGCTGTCTGTCATTTATCATGTGGGTTGCCAAGGCCCATTGTGGTATTACACCAGACAAACCTGTATTCAGTGAACATTGACTTTGTGTACGAGGCACAGATCCACTCTACATGTGTCTGGTACACTATCATCCACTCTGTAAAATGGCCTGGGAGAGGGCTTAGTTGGAAGCTGAAGTACCTCTGGGAATATATAAAATCACTTTGGCCATGAGGTGAGAGAACTCTCCTTGCCCCTTCATGTAATAGTGGCAGAGGTTGCTTTTCACAACCGCACTTGAGGGTATCCCTGAGACAATATATCTTGGAGGTGATCTGGTGATGATTTCCTTTTTTATTTGTTTTTACCAGTGGTGGAATCATTTAAAAGGGACATTGTGCAATTTAGACGAGTCTTAAATGTTTGGGTTCTTAAATTTCCGTGATGAGTTTTCTCTGTTGGGGTAACTTTGGCCACTCTTTCTTCATCTGGAGATGGTGGCTCGATTCCTGCTGCATTCGAGATAACTTTGCGACCTTCTTGTACATTTTTTTTTTTTTAATGTAATTTGAAGTGTGGCATGCCATGTGACATTACCTAAAAGGTTTTGCTGGAAAGGTTCTATTTAAATGACATTTCAACAGTGCTGCCAATGGCCAAGCTGGGGTGTGTCTATTCGATTATCCTTTGTTGAAATTTAGATCATTGGTTTATTTAAAGCGGAGGTATTTTTTTAAATGTTTTGTTTCCTTAGGTTGTGTTTTGTATTATAACATTTTGTTTCTCAACATATTTAGCATAAGACTTGCTCTGTAGCTATGGGATTATGCAAATCTTTACAACCTTGTGATTAACTCATCTTGATTAAATATTTGTTCTTTCTTTAACAGTTCATCAAGTGCAAATGTTGTAGCCATTGACAACAAGATTGAGCAGGCAATGGTAAGTAAAGTTTAAAATAAATTTCCCTTAATATGAAAGTGGTCTCATTCATTTCCATAGCATGTACATGATAGATAAAATCAGTTTTCCAATGCCTCCTGATCCATTTTCCCTGTTTTTTTTTTTTGCAATTCAAGAATTGGAAGCTTATTCTGAATCTAATTTTTCTTTCGCTAATTTGTGCAGTTTTATATAATTCGTACATATGGGTTTTTAGAGGGGGGGTTTAATATGCATCCCATATTTGGGTTTGGTTTTTCTTGCACCAACAAGTGGCCATTCGGGAACATCTTGGCCAAGAAAGTCTCTCTCATGCACATGTTTTCTGGAAGGGGCTCCATAATGCTTTACACCGTAGTACTTCCTGCAGTATAAAGAAGAGAAAGACTGGCACTAGATGAGGGTAAGAAGACTCTGGGTTCACCGGATTGAGTGCTCCATGCCAAAACATGCTCTCAGAAACATACAATTGTGCGTGAAAAGAGGCACTGTAGTAGCAAAGTGCGGTACCTTTTTAATCCACGGTGTGAGGCACAGTATGGGTACACAGTGGGGGTGAGTAGTACTTCCTGCACTACCCATAGCAACAGTATGTGCGGCTTGGCTGTAGCTGAAGGATATGTATCTCAGCATGGAGCTGGAACTGTTCCTCATAGGGATCAGCATTGGCTCAGTAATCCTGATTCTAAAGATTTATACACAAGCACACAGTACAGTGTAGGCAAATTCGCCCTTCATTTTGTACATTGTATAATAGTACATATACAGTGTAGACATTCTGCTAGTGGGATTGATGCCTTAACCACTTCATGTCATGAGCTGTGGGGTATAAATGAACGCGTGTCCCCGCAGCCCACGTGTACTTGGGCAGAATTGACTTTATAAATCTCCTATTTGTGCATCTTTTAGTGCAAATGGGCTCTTCATTTTGCAGGAAGTGGTTAAGGCATCTTCAGACAGTTTCAAGTATGATTCATAGAACTGACATACTTAATTGACTAGTGTAATTTCCTGTGATACTTCTAATGGAGACCTGCCGCACGACTGTCTCAGGAGAAAAGCGTAATCGGCTTGCCAAATCCAACAGTCGTTATTATCCAGATCATACAACAGTCACTGAATGGTTATACAAGGTGTCCTTACATGGTTTGCATAAAAAAATAAATAAATAAATCTCCAAAAGCCAGGAAAGTTCTGGTTGAAAAAGAGCGGCACAGGAGTGACCTCATGCAGGAGCTGGGTAATGGGGAGAACTGTGCTATCAGCTGAAGCGATCCACCAGGCTGATTGCCAGCCAAGGGTGGTCGGAGCTGATATATGTGCTGGTTTCACAGCAGAGCCGGTCATTATCAGCCGATTCAGGCAAGCTTCATCTAGCTTGTGTGTGTATATAGCTTTATTTGCATCAGGAGCAGAATTCTCAACATTTCTATATGCTAGACTATAAAATGTGATATAGGTTTATCTATATAGAAGTATTGCTTCTTCAAAGTCCTATGGTTATCCAACTTAAAGATGCATGCATAAAGTTTCAACCTCTTCAGGGCACTTTCACAGGGACAGTTGACAGCTGTGCATCCATGACTTGTAACCTCCTCCCATGTAGCTGCTGGCCACGTGCAAGCAGGTGCAAATGTTTGCTAAATGACACCTGACCTGCGCACCCGATTAGTGGCAGCCAGACATTACATAGCTTTCTAAATCTCTGCAATTGTACTGTCAACCACTGACAAACTACAAATACCACCATTATGGTTGCATTACACAGGAACTGAATGGTGCTTATTCCCATGCAGATTAGGGGTCCATCTCGAAGATTTAGCCCCCCCTGTACTATAAAGGGTACCTGCAATAAAGTGTGTGTGTGTGTGTATATATAGTTCCAATCCTACTAGCAAGCCTACCGATGTGCCTTCACAAAAAAAGGTCAGTTGGGTAGTGGTATGTGTCTGTGCCACACTGTTGCCAATGGTATGATCCTCAGATTAGGCTGCAGACTGAACTCTTCTGTCATTGAGTAATGACATGCTTATGATCGAGTATTGCATCTCCACTTTTTCTGCATGAGTTGTCTGATAGTTTTGCATTGCCCACGTGTACTTGTGTACTTAGGCAGAATGGACTTCATAAATGCATTGCTGTCAATTGTATTTCTGCATGTGAAAAAAAATGTGTGAACTAGCCCATTGATTAACATTAGTTGCCATTTCCCT
This sequence comes from Hyperolius riggenbachi, assembly GCF_040937935.1. Classification (NCBI taxonomy): domain Eukaryota; kingdom Metazoa; phylum Chordata; class Amphibia; order Anura; family Hyperoliidae; genus Hyperolius; species Hyperolius riggenbachi. The sequence continues at coordinate 154,810,346 of NC_090649.1, forward strand.
GTGCAGAAAATGCACAGACAAACTGATGAGTGGAGACAGGCCCTACACTGCTATTTTGATACGCTGGTGTAAATGTTTTTCTGAGGTTCCTACTTGAACAGAAAAAAAGGAGCACAGCCTAGTTCAGTTTAAGAACTGTCTCTTGTCAAGTTGTCCAGCTCACTGAATACTTGCTGGTTTTGGAAACTATCCAATCCCCTTTTAGATGCAGATATAGCATTTGTCATAACTACTTCCTGTGGTAAGATATCCCACATTTTTTACCGTGAAGAACCCTAACTGGCTGCATAATCTCCTTCATGCATAGTTTATGCTCCCTTGTTTCTTGTATAGACTAGGGATAAAAGGCTTATTGACCAAGCTTCTATATTGCCATTACATGCGTTTTATATTAGGGACGTAGATTGCCACTAAGTAATCTCTTTTCCCAAATTAAATAGGCCTAGTGTATCTAACCTTTCCTTGTGAGGCCTTCAAACCTTTTGATTTAGTTGCCTGTTTTGGTACTATTTAACTCAAATATTCTTCCTGTAATTTGGTTTATCTGTCAATTAAAAAAAAAACATTATGTTTATTTATGTAAATGTGTTCATGTCCTGGATCACACTACTTATTCTGCTTTGTGTGCTAGTAGTTTATTTCATTGTTCCTTGTCATTATCTGTAGTCAGTGCATTGCTCACTTTTTCATCAAGTACCGGATGTTCTACTGCCCACAAAAGAGCTAAGAAAGGGAAGTAAATGTCTGTGTGAGTTGTCAGTGCAGCTATCACCGGATAAACCTTGCATATCATCAAAGCTGTAAAGGGAGTCTATACTCATTATCTCTATGCCTCACCTGATTATGTCACAGTCATGCATTACCTCAGGGTTCACCCACAGCAGTCAGCATAATTGTTGAGAAATAATGGAATAATGTCCTCCCACATGTCCATTGAATAATTTGTGCTGATATTCATGGCATACATGCATTGGCTTAAATTCATCAAAGGGTGTTCGATAACAAAATCCCAGTCCTTAAAATACCGCATTCGGTATTTTACACTTCACTGTGCTAATTCATCAATATTTTCACACGTGGTAGTTGTTCGGTAAGTTACCAAAGAGGTCCGTGCAGTGAGGGCATTACAATAGGAAAGAGGCAGCACCAACATCCCTATACATGTGCCTTTTATATTTGTTGTGCTGCCTCTGCTCTTGCTGAATCTGTCTCATTAGTCTTAAAGAGAACCCGAGGTGTGTTTAAAGAATGTTATCTGCATACAGAGGCTGGATCTGCCTATACAGCCCAGCCTCTGTTGCTATCCCAAACCCCACTAAGGTCCCCCTGCACTCTGCAATCCCTCATAAATCATAGCAGTGCTGTGAGGCTGTGTTTACATCTGTAGTGTCAGTCTCAGCTGCTCCCCCACCTCCTGCATAGCTCCGGTCCCTGCCCCCGTCCCTTCCCTCCAATCAGCAGGGAGGGAAGGGATGCAGACGGGGACCGGAGTTCTGCAGAAGGCGGGGAGTGCAGCAGACTGACACTATAGAGATAAACACAGCCAGCTCTGACAAGCTGTTTGTCAAAAGTGTGGCTGTGATTTATGAGGGATTGCAGAGTGCAAGGGGACCTTAGGGGGGTTTGGGATAGCAACAGAGGCTGGGCTGTATAGGCAGATCCAGCCTCTGTATGCAGATAATATTCTTCAAACCCACCTCGGGTTCTCTTTAAGTTTCTATTTACTTGCCACAGCTTAGATGTACTGCTGAGAAACATTACACATTCCCTGCTTAGGTCATTTTGCCACGAGCTCCCACTTGCATCCCTGCATATTTAAACAGGCACTCAAGGGGTTACACTACCGAAGGGTGCCTAGAAAAGAAGGGTGCCTGGAAAATAACTTGAATTCTTTTCTCTCCCCTGGCTGCCTGGGGGGGTCTGTTCCACCCGAGAAGCCTGGCCAACCTATCAGCAGCACTTGCAGGGGACAGGGGAGGTTTCTATGGTCCTGTCACACACTGAGAAGGCATTCCAAGCTCCTTATCGACAGGGGAGAGCTGGAGATAAACACCGCACCGCATGTTATCGAATGCTGTGAGCTTGATGAGTTAACATTTGCTGACATTTTACTGACATGTGTTAAGGTAATCACTTAACAAGTCGGTAATTTATCTCTCTGCACAGGAATGTCTGCTTCTCATGCGGTAACTGCTTTGATGAATTAACATTTTACTAAGTGCTCCGTAAAGTCAGCTGTTTTCAGCATTACCGAATGCGGTAATGCTTGATGAATTGAAGCCATTGTGCCATTTAGAGCTAAAAAAAGCCTGTGACTTAGAGACTATGGCCTCGATTCATCATTCTCTTTGAGATAACTTTTTCCAGTTTGTTAAATTACCGAATTCGAAGTTTAGCGATTTCTAGTTGTATTCATCAAGGTTTTTCCTCATTCGGTGTGAATTCGATAACAATTCGGTAACCATTCGGTAACGTGTCGATATTTCCATTTTACAGTGGTACTTTAACACAAGGCCATAAGATTCCCATGGAATTGTGGGTAAAAGGCAGTCCTTTGAGCACTACGTAGCAACATTCTGAATAGGGCTTTACACCTGGACCAGGATTCTGAAAGTGGTTGGGACAATCCCACAATTTGATAGGAGCCTTTTCTAAAAACTTAGCAAATTAGTTAACCCTGACACTGCCTGTGTTCTCTTACAAGATGATTCAAGAGAAATGCAGATGTCGTGTTATAGCAAATAAATCTATTCTCTTACAAATTTATATGGTTGCAGACCTTATTCTTGCCCTTCTGTGCCTTTGAATCACTCTCAGCTGATACATAACCACTTCAAATGGCTCCATCTTCTCTGTCAGCAATGATCTGACAGGAATAACGACAGAGCAGTGAAGGAGATAACTAATCCTAAATGTAACGCTAAACCACGCCCACTTTCTTTTTCATGAATTGCACTTTATTCCGTTTTAGCGAATCGTTACCGAATGTTCGCTAACAGCTGTAGATAACTTTGATGAATCCTGAAATGAAGTTAACAAATTCGGTATTTTACCAAACTGTTAACAAATTTGCTAAGTGTTGATGAATCGAGGCCAATGGCCTCGATTCATCAACACTTAGCAAATTTGTTAACAGTTTGGTAAAATACCGAATTTGTTAACTTCATTTCAGGATTCATCAGTTATCTACAGCTGTTAGCGAACATTCGGTAACGATTCGGTAACGATTCGCTAAAACGGAATAAAGTGCAATTCATGAAAAAGAAAGTGGGCGTGGTTTAGCGTTACATTTAGGATTAGTTATCTCCTTCACTGCTCTGTCGTTATTCCTGTCAGATCATTGCTGACAGAGAAGATGGAGCCATTTGAAGTGGTTATGTATCAGCTGAGAGTGATTCAAAGGCGCAGAAGGGCAAGAATAAGGTCTGCAACCATATAAATTTGTAAGAGAATAGATTTATTTGCTATAACACATCTGCATTTCTCTTGAATCATCTTGTAAGAGAACACAGGCAGTGTCAGGGTTAACTAATTTGCTAATTTTTTAGAAAAGGCTCCTATCAAATTGTGGGATTGTCCCAACCACTTTCAGAATCCTGGTCCAGGTGTAAAGCCCTATTCAGAATGTTGCTACGTAGTGCTCAAAGGACTGCCTTTTACCCACAATTCCATGGGAATCTTATGGCCTTGTGTTAAAGTACCACTGTAAAATGGAAATATCGACACGTTACCGAATGGTTACCGAATTGTTATCGAATTCACACCGAATGAGGAAAAACCTTGATGAATACAACTAGAAATCGCTAAACTTCGAATTCGGTAATTTAACAAACTGGAAAAAGTTATCTCAAAGAGAATGATGAATCGAGGCCATATTTCCATAGAGTTCAACCAGAGAACAAAGTACAACACCAGCCTGCTCCCTCATATATCACTGTTGATCCAGATCCCTCAACAAATCCCGAAAAGCGGAGTGCCTGCACAGCCAATATTTACCTACCGCGATCAGGTGCAGTAGTGGCTCTTCGTTCGGACTAAGGCAGGAATAGCCGAGTCCTATCGATCCGTTCTACTGTGCAGGCGCATAAGAGAAACAAAGTTCTGATGCTGTGAAACTGTTAAAGAAACACCAGGCCTTTTCAGTGCTGCTGAGTCGATTTTTAGTCCGGAGGTTCACTTTAACTTACATATGAGATTTGGCATTACCATGATGGGAATTGAGGGGAAATCTATCCAGCAATGAAACCAATGGCTGCAATACATACTGCATAATCCTGCATCAGCTCTAAATTATTTCTAATGTTAAACGCCTCATAAGACAGAGCAGGGAAAATCATAAATCTTGCAAGACTTAAGCCCAATCTACACGATACGATTCTTTGTGCGATTCGATTACGATTCTATTTACGATCCGATTAAATCTGACATGTCCGATCGGGATTCAATTCAATTTGCCATTGTTCTGCAATGGCAAATCGAACTGAATCGAATTGATTCCTGATCGGACATGTCGGATTTAATCGGATCGTAAATAGAATCGTAATCGAATTGCACAAAGAATCGTACCGTGTAGATTCGGCCTTAATAATTCACCCCTCTGTGAGAGGATAGGAAATTACTCGCATTGGGTGGTTGCCCTCTAGCAACTAGGTTTGTATGCCTTTGATGTGAGGCAGATAATTTGCTTCACTCAAGGGAAGAGTCTGGGCACAATGCTGAATTGAGAAAGATAAACGTCACCAATAGGAAGATAATCCAGGTAAGTCCACAAAAGCAGAACCACCGTAGAGTTCCCCCACAACTTGAAGCAGTCTCTTAGGGCTCGTTTACACCATAGCGAATCCGCATGCGGCACCGACATGCGGATTCGCTTGGTACATTGAAGTGGCCGGGGCTGTTTCCATATGTGCGGCGTGCGGGAGCGATTTGGCGGCGGGCCAAATCTGCACGACGGGACCCACAGAATTCGCCTGCGTCGGGAATCCATGCGAATCGCCGCTAATGCATTTAATAGGAAAAACGCATGCGTTTTTTACATGCGTTTTTACCCGCGATTCGCGTGCGATTTCGCACCTTTTTCAATGTTATTTTGCCTTGGCAGAGTCATGGTTAATTTCGCATGGCACCCTGCCATGCGAAATCGCGGGTAAAAACGCATGCGGAAACTCATCCGCATGCGTTTTTACAAGCGTCGGGATGCCGGCGAAATCTCTTCGCAACAGTGGAAACGGGCCCTTAATATTTGGCCAACATGTCACATGTAAGGGAAAGGAAAACTCATAGCGTAATCTGCTTCAAAGCAATTGTCCGTCACCGCTCCTGTGTGCAAAATTCCACTTCCCATAAATAGCTTTATGTGCTGGTGCCCCCCAGTAGATCCACACTCACCCTCTATAACCTCCACAAATCATGAGATGGGGTTCAGAAGCATATGGGGGTGTACAACCCGGCGTTCGAACAGACCATCAGTGATAAGCCACTTCAATGAGGGAAGATCACAAAGGCTATACAACTAGATTCTCATAGCGTAAAAACGTTTAATAAAATATATAAAAAGGTTGCACTCGCAAAAGGCGTAGTTCAAAAGACATTGTACATGTAACGAAGTAGCAGTCCCGGGTCCTGCTCATGTGCATGCCGCCTCAGATCCAGCCTCCTGCGTACTACCCGACAGCTGGTCATGTGGGATGCTGCTCCAAGGGCGGAGCTACGTCCCACGTGACCGGCTGTCTGGAAGTAGTACCTCTTTGAGTGACTTTTTTTTGCAATAGAACAGGGCGCTCTATTTGAACTTCCTGGTCACGGAGTGACACAGGAAGTGCCGGGATGGAGCCGGAACAGAGCCGTGCAGCGTGGAGAAGATGCCCGGGAGCCAGCATCAGGTAATGTATACGGGGGGGGGGGGGGGGGGGGACAGGTGGCAGGAGTAGCTCAACAGATTGTGATCGGTTTCAGGCTGAAATCGATTCACAATCTGTTTGCAGTAAAGGCAGCCATACGATCCCTCTCTGATCAGCTGACAGATCCCTATCTGATCAAATCTGGTCGATCTAATGGCAAATCGACCATTATCTACAATGGGAGACAAAGGAGCCATCATCAAACATCAGTAGTCCAAGGCTGTAATGCAAGCATGTGAGGGCCTTTAATCTTGCACTCTTATGTTTTTAAACAGTGAGGCTGGAAATGCAGTTTTAGACAAGGTCCACACTTGTGAAATTTGCAGCCAATGTTATTCGGTTGTGTTTGAATGCAAATTTCTCAGGCGAAGGGGAAAAAACCCTTATAAACATGCAGTATGATTTAATACACTGTGTGGGTTTTCTCATTGACAATCATTGAGCCACTGTGGCACAATGTGCACACAAACTCCTAGTGTCAGAAAAATGGTGTGCAAAAATAAAAAATGCTTGTTTTCCGCTCTGGCAAAGATGCCAAAAAAATTGTGTATTTATTTTTCATTTTTTTCCCTATCAGCGGCTCGATTGATAAGGTGAAGGAGACTGTATATGCCCAGCATTATGTGTGCACATTAGCAGTTACCTTTCCCCCTTGCCGCCTCCTGTCATTTGCCAGGACTGATCATCTCACCCGGTGTGCTATTTTATTTTTATTTTTTTCTCCTTGCAGGGACAACAATTCCCACGGTTTGCTCCTCTGCCCCTCCTCTCAGAATCAGAATCATACCATAGTAGCACGAACATGCTATTTGACCATAACCTGAGAAGTGTATTTGTACAACGCTCATGTTATAACTGCAGCACAAAGCTTATCTGTAAAAAGATGTTGAACGTGTACCCATCTTAGGAATAGCAATAGACCCATTACTGTCATTCAGTTCCAGCACATCAAATAACTTTGAAAGTGCAAGATAAGGTTTTGTGATATTGGGGCTATGGATGTGAGACAACTTCTGTTATTGCTTAGTTGTGATTTAAAAGCTCATTCCCCCTTAAAGAGGAACACACACGTACACTTATTGCACTGTCCACGTTTTGATTTTAGTGATTTTTTTTTTTCTACAGTAAAAAAAAAACGAAAATCCTTCTTAGCATTTCCCATTTTAAGTGTGGCTATTTTGAAGCCAATTCTGATGTCATTTCCTCCCTTAGGGCCCGTGGATGGGCTTGTTTCCACTTGTCAGGATTTCTTAGCGTTTTTCTGAGCAGAAAAAATCTGCACGCCAGAGCCAACAATCGCATACAATGTAATTAAATAGGAAAAACGCATGCGTATTTGCCATGCGTTTCTATGCATTTTCGCATGCGTTTTTGTGTAAAAATCACACCAGCATTGACATGGTTTAAAAACGCTTGGCCGCAAAACGCATGCAAAATCGCATGGAAAAACTCATCCGCATGCAAAATCGCACATGCTTTTTCCACACTGGAATCGCACCGCACCAATGGAAACGTATCCTGAGTCTCCTCTGCCTGATTTGCCTGCCCTTCTCTATAGAAAGTGCATGAGAAATATTGGCCAATCCAAGAGGAACAGAGGTGTGGGAGGGGATAACAGGAGGGAAAGCAAATTGGGCTGCATTAGTTAAGTCTGAGGGGAAGTAGAGAAGAAAAACGGGACAACCCAGCATGCCTTGCAACTTCCTTTTTGTGTACCAAATTTTGTGTGTACCAAATAGGTCAGGTAAACTGGGGAAGGGGAATGATCATTTATCAACAAGAAAAGTAAGAGATTTTAACTTTTGGATTGCCTGGGTAGCATCCTTATTTATCAGATAAAAATAAAGAATTGATTTTTGTGCCCGACAGTTACTCTTTAAATCAGTATGCATGCACACTTTTGCCCCAGATGTTTTCATTTGTATAGTGTTTGGTGTCATTAAGACAGCAGATTGTGAGTCCACTAATGTTTCCAAACATGTTTATTTTTTGCTAGGACCTGGTGAAAAGCCATCTGATGTATGCCGTTAGAGAAGAGGTGGAAGTCCTAAAGGAACAAATAAAGGAATTAATAGAGAAAAACTCTACACTTGAACGTGAGAATGCACTGTTAAAATCTCTCTCTAACAGCGATCAGCTGTCACAGATGTCAGCTCCAACTGGCCTCAGTCAACAGCCTCCAGTGACTACAGCTCCGCAGACTACACACCCTCCGCAGCAACCGAATGTCTCTACTGCATAAATTGTACAAACTGCTTATGTCGCCTTGTTCAGCAATCTGTCCTTGTGTGCCACTGCTGATCTCTCCACTTCAAAAACAAGAAAACCGAAAAAAGAGAGCAAAGTAGCCATGCTTCATTTTGTGTGTTTGGCCTTTTCAGTATTAGACAACTGTACTCCCTGATCTCTCATTGAGAGAGGTGAAATCTCTTGCATTGTATGTCGAACATTAGCAGAATTATGACTTGTGTACTTATGTATGTGTGTATGTATATGTGTATATACATTGTATACACAAACACATGTACATACACACACTTTATGCAGCGACTTTGTCTACAACACATGGGATCCTTTTGAGGAAAATCAGTTCTTTGACTTGCACTGTATTCAGCAGGGATGGTAAGTGAGGTGTTAGTAATCCTGAGTTGATGCTAATGTTATGCAGATGTATGCAGTGTAGAAATGTCCATTTACAAGCTGCATATATTTGCTTAACATTTGCACTAATTTGAGATTATTAGCATTATTGACCGTCTCGAATATTCCAAGATGTAGCCCTCCTTAAACTGAAGGGGACAGAAGCAGCATTTTATGTCACAAAAACCCACTATAGCCCCAAGGAAAGTTTGCGTGTCAAACTTGTAGAGTCTCGTTTTAATGCCCTGCAATAAAAAAGCCATTGCAACAAGCATGCAAGGCATTTTGGGTAATGCATCAAGCCGTGTAATCTTTATGTATGACCCTGATTGCAAGATATTCCTCTTGTCATGTGTGCTGTGAAACTGGGCTGTCCTAAAGAGCATAGCATGTATGGTATGTTTGTGTGTTAACACACAAATGCAGCTTATGTCTAACTAGCCATGTACCTAAAACTGAGCATGTCCTTTCTTAGTTTCTTTGGGAGAAGAGCCTATATACGGTAATCATTATTTGGTGGTTTGTTCAAAGAACATTTTAATTGCAATGTTACATAAACCTGCTCTGTACATTAACATGCTACAGATGCCTGTTTGTTGTACCGCTTTATTAGGCATGTGCTAAAAACCAAGTGCAACTACTGTACAAATTGCTGTAACAACTGTCTTGTCAGATCACCGTACTGTATGAAGTGGGTTTTCAGTAACATAAAATACTGCTGCAGACCGCAGTTAAACGCTGATATCCAACAAAGGGTTTTCCTTGAGCGCAGGTGGCTCTCCCAGGGGTGTCTCCTGTAGATTATACTCTGAGCCATATTTTGTCAGGTCTTTGTAAGAAAGCCTAGTCATCGTATCCCTAATGAGAGCCACCTTTCTTAAAGAATAAGTAATATTTTTGCCTCTATTAGTTTCATTTAAGTGTTTGTGTTTTATTTATTACAGGGCTGCTATTTTCATAATGTGTATGAACAATGTCACCGACACTCTTTATTTTATTTCCTTATTTAGAGAATAAATGTAAATCTATCATAAATTGTAGAAGGGGAACAGGATCGCATTTTTCTAGGGGAAATGTTTCGGCAATAACTTGAGCATACGTATCCTGGCATATATAAATATATAATGAACACTAACCGCAATCTACTTTTTTTTTTTTTTTGGTATTTATTTGACAGTAGTGATCCAATTTGAATGTACATTTTGTAAAGTGTAAGTATGGATCCATAATGCACCTGTACAGGAGAGCAACAGTTATGATACAGAAAATAAATGATAGATTAGCTATTTTGATGAAGAAATTTTTGTTTTCTCTTGTGTCCAACAGAGAAAAAAAATGCCATGATTCCTATGCTTTTAGACAATTTATGTGAATTATATAAGTATATATTATTTTTTTTTAGGGTGGGATAAAAGAAACTGTGAAATTGATCAATCTACTTTGTAACCAAAGAAGCAAAGCTGTGTATTCTTATTTTATTTTTTTCTTCAATGCACATTTTTCTGTATTTTATTCAGTGTTCTCTCATCACATTTATTTCCTCCCCCCCCCCCCCCCCCCCCTTCTCCCCCCTTGCCGTTTAGCATGATCTCTGCATGACCTGTAATCTCTGAACCACTTTCATACCTCATTTTATTTTTTTTGTCCAGCACTCTTATTGTACTATGTTATCTGTGAAGCGCGTCCAATAATAACAGTAGACAGCTGGTGTCAGTGGAGATAAGCTAGTGTGATGCACACTAGTTACCATTCAGAAGCCGTAATATGATTAAGTGAGCCATCTTCTGTTTATTTTAAAATGGTGTTATAAATGTGCAGATATGCAGAAATCCAAGTTTTGTTACAATGCTTATTTTAAAGTAGACCTGTCTAGGAAGCTGTTGTTGGCTGTAGTCAAGAATCCCATGTAAAGCTAGAGGCTACCATGGCTCTGTTTCTAGCATGCTTTGGAAATGACTTATGAGAGTCCGTGGCAGCTTCTAAGGCTAGATGGGAGCTTTAACCTCACCAAGTAACAGACAACCTTACAGGTTCCCTTTAATGTGTTTAATAAATTCAACATGCAGATTATTTGCAGTGTATATGGAGTATTTAAATATAAAATACAATTGTGCATTTCATAAATACATTTGCAGGAGCATCTTTTTGTGTATAGTAAAAGGAAGTCTGTCAAATTATTGTAAAAAATATATATTTTCACATTTTTCTGAAAATTAAATTGTAGTTTTCTTGAAATAAGTGGCTCTAGTCTACAACATTATACGATAGAACACTTCAGATTTGAGGGGAGGGGTTGATATGCAAATTGGCTTATTTTTAATAACGTACTTGCAGAGAAAATAAGCTGAGAAAGATGTAGAATCCTAAACATTTTAAAGGGACCCTGAACACAGAAAATAAACGGAAGAGCAGTAGCCCGTGAGGTCTCTCTGCCTCCGCTCCATTCTCCCGTTGGTGGCTCCGATACCTGGCGACTTCGGCTGATAACCCGTCTGTTACAGTAAGCGACCTACGCATCCGCGGTTCAGTCTTTCAAGAACGGTGCATGCGCATGATGCTTATGGTAAAAGGCGCAGGGACATGCCAAGTGTGTGGGAAGGCTGCGCATGTGCAACTTCTGCCAAAGTCGCCTGATTGACTGAACCCCCAGCAAGACCACGGAGGGGACCCAAAGAACAACGAGGAACCTCGCAGGCTACGGGGGAGCAGGAGGAAGCTTCAGGTAAGTCCAGATTCTGTTTTTCTGTGTCCAGGGTCCCTTTGTCAGGGTGAAAACCACCACACACACAAAAAAAAATTACACAGGTTTGTTTTAAGACGCTATATGGTATATTCTGTGCAACAAAAAAACTTCACAAAATCACATTACAGAAAATCTTTAATCAATTTCAAAGGTGTTCAACTGATAGAAGGGGAATTCACTTAGGAATAAACCTTAAAATCAAAATATTTGAAATATTGTAATCAAACGAAGACCAGGATAACTTGAACCGTAATCCAACAGTGTACAGTCAGTTTTTTCAGCTTTATAAATACATTTGAGACCAAATGGACACATAGATGCGGTATGCTACATCCAAACTCAATACTTCAATGCCTTGACAGTTTGACATAGGAAGTCTTCTGGATACTCCGTTATTCCAGTGGAGGTCATGCCCACTATACAATACTTTTTATAGGTTAGTAATGAAAACCTGGGCACAGCTGATCACTGTTGTTAGAATACTATTGTGTTGATCTGCAAAAGATGTTTTTCAGACTGCTGTGGGCAAAGGTGGCATTGAGCTGTACAAAGCTAGCTGTAGCAGTAATCGGACATTCCATCAGATGGCTGCTGAGTGTCAACGGATGCATAATTGTACCTAGGTGAATGATCAAGATCAGTCAGATGTCTATAGTTCATCTGATAGTGTATGGTAAGTAGAGTTGGCGGTCGAATTTGGAACACCGATATACTCCCGATTCAGACGGGGTCAGGAGGAGGTCACTGACTTGCATACTTTTTACGAGACTCTAATACGGTGCCCTTCCGGTTTTGTAGGAGGAAGCATTAGTCATGTGACACGCAAGTCAGTTAACACCTCCTGACACGCCTCACCTTTTCTGTGCTCAACTATGGTAATTCAGAGTATGCGGATGTTCTGAAGTTGCTATGCCTAATTCAAACACCAAAATTAATGGGAAGTTTTAGTTTTCTTGAAGTTCCCAGGAACTGTGGATTTTAATATTGTGAATCAGCAAATTGCCCAAACTTCAAACTATCCCCCCTCCCCCTTAACTTCGCAACCTATAGGTGCAATATTTTTGCCGTGCATTTACTACTGAATATTTCTGGCCTGTAATCTGCATACAAGTTTCAGGTCTATAGCTACATTACAGGAACAGTTTAACATAGTTCTGGTTTACAATCACACAAGAATGACATGTTTGTTTAAGATGGTAGTGGTTGGATGATCATTAATTACACAATGAAACACAAACTCTCCGAAGTTAAATCATTCAACTGCATTTCCATTACCATCCTAGTAGGAGACGGTCAGTGCATATTTAGCAGGGGGTTGGAGCAATTACATCTTTTAAAATGGCAGTTTCTATTTTTATCTTACTACAGGTTTCCTTAAAGGGCAACTGAAGTGAGAGGGATATGGAGGCTGCCATATTAATTTCCTTTTTAAACAATACCAGTTGCCTGCCAGCACTGCTGGTCCATTTGGCTGCAGTAGTGTCTGGATCACAACAGAAACAAGCATGCAGCTAATTTTGTGAGATCTGACAATGTCAGGAACACCTTATCTGTTGCATGCTTGTTCAGGGGCTATGGCTAAAATTACTAGAAGCCAGATGATTAGCCAAGCAACAAAGAAATAAATATGGCAACCACTATATACCTCTCACTTTAGTTGTCCTTTAAGAGGGTTTTTGATGCTATATAAGGCCTGGGACCCACTAGCAGCGCTTTTCTAGGTTTGTGATTTAAAAAGCTCTTGCTAATGTAATGCTATGGGGCATTTTTTTTTTTTTAAAGTGGGATCACACCCATAGCATTACATTAGCGAAAGCTTTTCACATCACAAGCACTAACAAAAAAGCTTCCAAAAGTGCTGCTAGTGCCTTCCAGGCCTAAAAGTCCGTAATATTAAAGTGGATCCGAGATGAAAAACTCTTTTTTAACAAGTAATTTGTCTATGTATCTTATCTAAAGTTTAAATTTTTTACATAGCAAATCTAGCTGCAAACAGCTTCAGCACTATATCATTATTTCTTCCTGTGATACGAGTGGCCATGTTCTGTTTGTTACATTACACACAAAGCTGCTCTGCATCTCCAGCCCTCTGCCTGTGAAAACTTCACTCCCCACTCCTCCCCTCTGCCTCTGAAATCTCTGGCTAGTAACCTCCTCCTGCCCAGACTGAGCTCCCATAAGCCCTTGCTACTAAGGCTCAGAGTGCCAAGGCACTGGAGGAGCTGTGGGCGAGGTTTGTTTAGTTTATAGGGAATTCGAGTATTAAAACAAAGTATTTGGCTTGAGGAATGCCCTATAAACTATATGAAAGGAACACAATTATGCAATAGGTAAAAGTTTTTATCTCGGATCAACTTTAAAGGGAAGGTCCAAGCAAAATAAAAAAGTTTCACTTACCTGGGGCTTCTACCAGCCCCATGCAGCCATCCTGTGCCCTCGTAATCACTTACTGCTGCTCCAGTCCCCCGCTGGCAGCTTGCCGACCTGAGGTCGGCGGGCCGCATTGTGTACATTTTTACGCATTCCTGCTAGTGCAGGAACATTAACACATACATTTTTACGCGTTAGTGGTTCAATGCGTAAATTTTTACGCCTTGCACCACTAACGCGTAAAAATGTATGTGTTAATGTTCCTGCACTAGCAGGAATGCGTAAAAATGTACACAATGTGGCCCGCCGACCTCCGAGGTCGGCAAGCTGCCAGCGGGGGACTGCAGCAGCAGTGAGTGACTACGAGGGCGCAGGGTGGCTGCATGGGGCTGGTAGAAGCCCCAGGTAAGTGAAACTCATTTTTTTATTTTGCTTGGACCTTCCCTTTAAGGTTTTTGTTGTTAAAATGTTTCCACTTTGAGCCCTGTCAGTAGAGGCAGTGCTTTGTATTTCATAATGCTGTGTGTCTGTGTCAAATGGGGGACAAAAGTGGGGCTCAAAATTTGTTTTCCTAAGCAGATTAGCAAATAAGGGTACTGTTTACATTCATGCTTGTGATTCTTTAGGACTGGGACCTACTAGGAGTGCTTTTGCAGCACTTGCTGGTGATCAGCAAAGCACTACTCTAGTAGATTCCTATGGGGGTGGTCCTACTGGCACCATTGCGATGAATGCTTTTTGCAGCATGTTAAGAATGATTGCATCCATGGCTACCATAAAAAAAAATTGTTTCAAAAATCACTGTGAAATTGCAGCAGTTCAACTAATAAGCAAATCATGGGCGGTTAGCAAGTGCCTGTAGTGGGTCTCTGTCCTCAAAGCGCATGCGCAGTAGCCCAGACTCATCCTGACTGAGCCTATTACCAGGGCTAATCATGGCTGAATAGCAGACCGCGGGAAGATGGCGAGGGACTTGTGCATTGAATCGGATGAAAATTGGTGCCACCAAGTGAATGCCTGACCGACCATGCGATCAATTTAAGGATAACTGTAATGGTGTGCAATTTTGGACAAATGGGATGAAACGCCTAGGGCTGTGCATCCCCCTCTGGCACACTGCAGGTTATATATTACCTGGCTGTCTCTGGGATTCTTCAGTTCTGCATACAAACTTGGTTGCCTAGTAAGGGTGTGTCAGACGTCAAACACGTGGCCACGTTACTAGGCAACCAGTCAGTGGGGACAAGCAGAGGTCACACAGGGCGGTGAGGCCGTCTGATACAGTGTCACCAGGCCGATTCTGGATCAATTTCAGCATGAAAATGATCAGGAATTGGCCTGCGGTGTATAGGCAGCTGACAGATCTCACTCTGATCAGATTCAATTAGAAAGAGATTTCTCTTGGTTGAATCTGCCCATCATCGCTAGATGTATGGCTAGCTTTAGACATATAAGCTCAGCAAAGGACTTTGAACATAGGA
This sequence comes from Hyperolius riggenbachi, assembly GCF_040937935.1. Lineage (NCBI taxonomy): Eukaryota > Metazoa > Chordata > Amphibia > Anura > Hyperoliidae > Hyperolius > Hyperolius riggenbachi. The sequence goes on from NC_090649.1 coordinate 154,825,480, forward strand.
TTTAATTAAATGTGCCAACAATGCAAACAAATGGGGTGGGGAAAAGGGTATCCTTTTAGCAAAGATGGGAACCTACCTAGAAATATAGAGGTTGCCCTATTTAATTCCTTTTAAACAATACTAGTTGCCAGGTGTCCTGCTGCTCTTTTTACCATCAGTAGTATATGAATCATACTTGGTAATAATCGAGATTTCACACTAGCACTGGAGTCCTCTTGGTTTACAACCAGTAAGATACACCCTGACATCAGGATAACTGATATGCCTCAACTCCATCAAGCATATTAGAAAGCTCTTACCACATGGAAAGTTGAAATTACTGAGCAGTGAGGTAAATTACCGACTTGCTCAGTAAATACCTCAACAAATTTCAGTAAATGTCCATTCATCAACGTTACAGCATGTGGTATCAGGTTCGATCATTACCAGCAGCTCCAAGGTGGTGAAAAACAGCTTTGAGTGCCTTCCGTGTGGATATCCCAATGATTGATGAGGATGGAGCTAATAGAAAAGGCCCTAGCTAGCTCTTCTACCCCCCCCCCCCCCCCCAGGCAGTGAGCAGAGAGATCATGGAACGAAAGAGGCTTCCCCGGCGTCTGTTTAACCTCTTAGGTTCCTGTTTGAAGATGTGGAGGAACTTAGTGGGGGAATCGCCTAAGCATAATGTGTAACGTCTCCTGGAAGTTCTTCTAAGCTGTTGCAACTAAATAAAATGTTAAGAAAAACGAATGGACAGATTCAGAGTGAGCAGAGGCAGTATAACAAACAGTATAACATGTACATCTAAAGTGATGCCTCTTACTATTGTAATGGCCTCACTGCATGGAGAACAGCATATAACAGGGACTCTTCTGCTGTTACGAACACTTTTTTGTCAATGGGCTTTGGTAAATTACCGAATTTTTACCACACCTGTGAAAATCTAGATAAATTGGCAATATGTCTAAAATACCGAATGCGTTTTTTAAGGACTTGTTTTTTTGGGTTTTTTTAACGAATAGCCTTTGGTGAATTTAAGCCATTATTTCCAAATAGTTCAGTTATATTGTAAAAATTGAAAGTCCAGGTGGTCCACTGAACATTATGCCCAACTTGACTGTGAGAAATGGTTTGTGTTAAAAGAAAATACAAGAAAAAGCTCATCCATACTCAATTCTTACCTGCAAAAAGTAAAACCTAACCCTCCATTAAAAGAACCTGAAGTAAGTGGTATGTGGAGGCTGAAATATTTCCTTTTAAACTATGCCAGTTGCCTGGCAGCCCTGCTGATCTATTTGGCTGCAGTAGTTGTCAGATCTGACAGAAATGTCAAACACCTGCTCTGCTGCATGCTTGTTCAGGGTCTATGGCTAAAAGTATTAGAGATGGGATCAGCAGGGCTGCCAGGAAACTGGTATTGCTTAAAGGGCCACTGAAGTGAGAGAGATATATGGAGGCTGCCATATTTATTTCCTTTTAACCACTTGAGGATCACAGTTGTAAAGACCAGGCTCTTTTTTTCATAATTGGCCAAGCATCAGGGCCGCACAACACAGCACACGAGTGATTTCTCCCCACCAACAGAGCTCTGTTGGTGGGGTCTAATCGCCCCCCAGTTGTTTGTTTGGTTTTCTGACAAATATTTATGTTCATATGTTTTCATTTTTCACTACCTTTTTTTTTTTACCAATCCCCTCCCTCCCCCCAACCGGCCAATCACGCGATCGCCTGTCATAGGCTTCTGCCTATGAGCCGATCGCTCTCTTGTCCCCAGTACAGCGCTGCTGCTGACCGCAGCATTGTACTCTGTAAAGACGGCGGTTTTGCCGTCTAACAGTCTCCCGAGCTGCAATAGCCGCTTGGAGACTGAAGATGGGGTGGAGCTCCGCCCCCAAGAAGGAGATGCGCGCGCGATCTTCAGTAGCCGGCTCCAGGGCCTGATGCCAATTGGCGTTAGGCGGTCCTGGGGCTGCGGCCACACCCATCGGCGTGGAGCGGTCTTAGAGTAGTTAAAGCGGACCCAAACCAAACATTTTAATTAAAAATATTTAGTTGCACCACTTTGACACATACAAAGATAAATAAACACTCCTTCAAACCTATGATCATTTCAGTGCATGCTTTTTACCCTTCTCTTTTCATAGCTAGGGTTATACTGGGGACAGCCATTACCAATTCCTCCGTTGCCGGACACCATCTGCTCCACCAGTTTGCCGGAAAAAATGCCAGCAATTTGAAAGGAAGGGAGGGGTTTCTCCAATAAATGTAAAATATTTTATATTTGTCATCATGCACCTGAAAAAAGGCTGCCATTTATTATTATAATTTAGAAAATAGATTCTATTTCTGAAATCTTGTATTTTTAATTTGGGTCCACTTTAACAACTTCCCGACCGCCTAACGCACAGCGGCGGCCGGGAAGTGTACCCTGCAAGGACCAGCTCACCCACAGAGGTGGTGGTCCTTGTAAGGGCATGGGCGGAGCGATCTCGTCATCCTGACGCCGCTCACCCGCCGGCTATACGGAAGCGCTGGCGGGATGTTAAACCGACGATCGCTGCATACAAAGTGTATAATACACTTTGTAATGTTTACAAAGTGTATTATACAGGCTGCCTCCTGCCCTGGTGGTCCCAGTGTCCGAGGGACCACCAGGGCAGGCTGCAGCCACCCTAGTCTGCACCAAGCACACTGATTCCCCCCCCTGCCCACCCCCAGACCCATGTTTACACCCAATCACCCATCAATCACTCCCTGTCACTATCCGTCAACGCTATTATTTTTTTTTATCCCCCCTGCCCCCTGCTCCCTCCTGATCACCCCCCCACCCCTCAGATTCTCCCCAGACCCCCCCCCCCAGATCCCCCCCATGTACTGTATGCATCTATCCCCCCTGATCACCTGTCAATATCACCCATCAATCACCCCCTGTCACTGCCACCCATCAATCAGCCCCTAACCTGCCCCTTGCGGGCAATCTGATCACCCACCCACACCAATAGATCGCCCGCAGATCCGACATCAGATCACCACCCAAGCGCAGTGTTTACATCTATTCTCTCCTCTAAACACCCACTAATTACCCATCAATCACCCCCTATCACCACCTGTCACTGTTACCCATCAGATCAGACCCTAATCTGCCCCTTGCGGGCACCCAATCACCCGCCTACACGCTCAGATTGCCCTCAGACCCCCCCTTATCAATTCGCCAGGGCATTATTTACATCTGTCCTTCCCTGTAATAACCCACTGATCACCTGTCAATCACCCATCAATCACCCCCTGTCACTGCCACCCATCAATCAGCCCCTAACCTGCCCCTTGCGGGCAATCTGATCACCCACCCACACCAATGGATCGCCCGCAGATCCGACATCAGATCACCTCCCAAGTGCAGTGTTTACATCTGTTCTCTCCTCCAAACACCCACTAATTACCCATCAATCACCCCCTGTCACTGCTACCCATCAGATTAGACCCCTATCTGCCCCTAGGGCACTCAATCACCTGCCCATACCCTCAGAATGCCCTCAGACCCCAGCCCTGATCACCTCGCCAGTGCATTGCTTGCATCTATTCCCCCCTCTAATCACACCTTGAGATACCCATCAATCACCTCCTGTCACCCCCTAGCACTCCTATCCATCAGATCAGGCCCAATACAACCTGTCATCTAAAAGGCCACCCTGCTTATGACCGGTTCCCCAAAATTCGCCCCCTCATAGACCACCTGTCATCAAAATTTGCAGATGCTTATACCCCTGAACAGTCATTTTGAGACATTTGGCTTCCAGACTACTCACGGTTTTGGGCCCGTAAAATGCCAGCGCGGTATAGGAACCCCACAAGTGACCCCATTTTAGAAAAAAGACACCCCAAGGTATTCTGTTAGGTGTATGACGAGTTCATAGAAGATTTTATTTTTTGTCAAAAGTTAGCGGAAATTGATTTTTTTTTTTTTTTCACAAAGTGTCATTTTTCACTAACTTGTGACAAAAAACAAAATCTTCTATGAACTCACCATACTCCTAACGGAATACCTTGGGGTGTCTTCTTTCTAAAATGGGGTCACTTGTGGGGTTCCTATACTGCCCTGGCATTTTAGGGGCCCTAAACCGTGAGTAGTCTACAAAACAAATGCCTCGAAATGACCTGTGAATAGGACGTTGGGCCCCTTAGCGCACCTAGGCTGCAAAAAAGTGTCACACATGTGGTATCGCCGTACTCAGGAGAAGTAGTATAATGTGTTTTGGGGTGTATTTTTACACATACCCATGCTGGGTGGGAGAAATCTCTCTGTAAATGGACAATTGTGTGTAAAAAAAATCAAGATTGTCATTTAGAGATATTTCTCCCACCCAGCATGGGTATGTGTAAAAATACACCCCAAAACACATTATACTACTTCTCCTGAGTACGGCGATACCACATGTGTGGCACTTTTTTGCACCCTAACTGTGCTAAGGGGCCCAAAGTCCAATGAGTACCTTTAGGATTTCACAGGTCATTTTGCGGAATTTGATTTCCAGACTACTCCTCACGGTTTAGGGCCCCTAAAATGCCAGGGCAGTATAGGAACCCTGCAAATGACCCCATTTTAGAAAGATGACACCCCAAGGTATTCCGTTAGGAGTATGGTGAGTTCATAGAAGATTTTATTTTTTGTCACAAGTTAGCGGAATGTGACACTTTGTGAAAAAAAACAATACCAAATCAATTTCCGCTAACTTGTGACAAAAAATAAAATCTTCTATGAACTCACCATACTCCTAACGGAATACCTTGGGGTGTCATCTTTCTAAAATGGGGTCATTTGCAGGGTTTCTATACTGCCCTGGCATTTTAGGGGCCCTAAACCGTGAGGAGTAGTCTGGAAATCAAATTCCGCAAAATGACCTGTGACATCCTAAAGGTACTCATTGGACTTTGGGCCCCTTAGCACAGTTAGGGTTCAAAAAAGTGCCACACATGTGGTATCGCCGTACTCGGGAGTAGTACAATGTGTTTTGGGGTGTATTTTCACACATACCCATGCTGGGTGGGAGAAATCTCTCTGTAAATGGACAATTGTGTGTAAAAAAAAAAAAAAAAAAAAAAAATCAAGATTGTCATTTACAGAGATATTTCTCCCACCCAGCATGGGTATGTGTAAAAATACACCTCAAAACACATTGTACTACTTCTCCTGAGTACGGCAATACCACATGTGTGGCACTTTTTTGCAGCCTAACTGCGCTAAGGGGTCCAAAGTCCAATGAGCACCTTTAAGCTTTACAGGGGTGCTTACAATAAGGCACCCCCCAAAATGCCAGGACAGTAAACACACCTCACAAATGACCCCATTTTGGAAAGTAGACACTTCAAGGTATTCAGAGAGGGGCATGGTGAGTCCGTGGCAGATTTTATTTTTTTTTGTCGCAAGTTAGAAGAAATGGAAACGTTTTTTTTTTTGTCACAAAGTGTCATTTTGCGCTTACTTGTGACAAAAAATAATATCTTCTATGAACTCACTATGCCTCTCAGTGAATACTTTGGGATGTCTTCTTTCCAAAATGGGGTCATTTGGGGGGTATTTATACTATCCTGGAATTCTAGCCCCTCATGAAACATGACAGGGGGTTAGAAAAGTCATAGATGATTGAAAATGGGAAAATTCACTTTTTGCACCATAGTTTGTAAACGCTATAACTTTCACCCAAACCAATAAATATACACTGAATGGGTTTTTTTTCTATCAAAAACATGTTTGTCCACATTTTTCGTGCTGCATGTATACAGAAATTTTACTTTATTTGAAAAATGTCAGCACAGAAAGTTAAAAAAATCATTTTTTGCTAAAATTCATGTCTTTTTTGATGAATATAATAAAAAGTAAAAATCGCAGCAGCCATCAAATAGCACCAAAAGAAAGCTTTATTAGTGACAAGAAAAGGAGCCAAAATTCATTTAGGTGGTAGGTTGTATGAGCGAGCAATAAACCGTGAAAGCTGCAGTGGTCTGAATGGAAAAAAAAAGTGGCCTGGTCCTTAAGTGGGGTAAAGCCCACAGTCCTCAAGTGGTTAAGCAATACCAGTTGCATGGCTATCCTGCTAATCTTCCGTCTCTAATACTTTTAGCCATAGACCCCGAACAAGCATGCAGCAGATCAAGTGTTTCTGACATTATTGTCCGATATGAATGATTAACTTCATGCTTGTTTCTGACATTATTTAGACACTCCTGCATCCTAATAGACCAACAGGGCTGCCAGGCAACAGGTATTATATAAAAGAAAATAAATATGGCAGCTTCCATGTACCTCTTGCTTCAGGTTCCCTTTAACAATGCTAAAAAGAGGAAGAGTAAAGATTAGTTACAAACTATAAAACCATTGGCTAACCCTGGATATGAGAGAATGCTGTTAACATTTGTGCACAGACTGTATGTGACCCCAGAAGTGAAATATTTGCTGTGCAGGCCTTTGACCAGAGCACGCATGTGTATATCTCTGGTTTTTCAATAAAACTCCTTGACAAGCAAATAAAGAATCCAATAAACTGAGGCAGGGGTCACTTTGTGAAATCGCAGACCTTTTGCCACAATGAAAAATGCATGTAATGCTTTTCTGCATAGTGTTTAAAAAAAATAAAGGTACAACCTGCACTACTTCCCTGTACAACACGTGATTCCTCTTAAAATTCACTGGCTACTGTAAAAAACCACCTGCATAAAATGCAAATATCGTGTGACAAAAACGCTTGTGAGAAATTGTCTTCAGTTCCCACAGACACAGGTTTGATTCTCTCTCAAGAAGCCAATCTATTGTTCATACACGAAATAAAGTCCTTGCACTGTTAAATTGTAAAAGGTCCTTTCACAGTATACGTGTTGTAATAAGATTGCAATAGTGGCAAAAACTTGCATCACATGCTAGAAATGCGATGCATACTGTGAAGTATACAGTTCATTGAAAGTACGGTATATGTCACTGTAAATGTGCATGTTGTCCAGGAACGACAGAACCCGACGCACTGAACCCAATGTGAACGTACTACAGAAATGTAATTGCATTGTACATTGTAGCCAAATTCCGTGCATCCCCACTTCATTCCCTCCAACGATAACCAGGGTTGTATAAAAGATGGTAGTGTTGTAGGTCGAATTCTGCATAGCCGATTCAGAATACCCAAGTACTCCCAACTGCCGATGTTCAAAGCACCGACAGGAGTATTCAGGCATTTCAAATCGGCTCTGCCGAATTCTAACACCAATGCTGAAAGCCAGTCTCTGCCAAAAATGGTCTAGTAGGTGCCGCCATAGCTACAATTTACATTTTTACATTTCCTTTTTTTCCCAGCAATAGTACATGTTGCTTAGCCATAGCTAAAGGACATGTCTGCGTGTGTTTGGTTCCCCCAGAGTGTTATCCACAGGTTTGGGCTTGATAAAGACTGTCAACACAAATCGTGCATGTGTACACACCTTAAAGGGAACATGAGATGAGAGACATGGAGGTTGACCCGTTTCCTTTTAAACAATGTACATTGCCTGTGGATTTTCTACCTTTAATACATTGAGCCACAGATCCTGAACAAGCATGCAGATCAGAGGTTTCTGTCTGGATTAGCTGCATGCTTGTTTCAAGTGTGTGATTCAGACACTACTGACCAGAAAAATCACCAATGACTGTCAGGTAACTGGTATTGTTTAAAATGAACGAGGCCAAATATTAAAAATAGTTAAATACCTGCATGAAATTTTAATGCACGGAGGAAGCCATCCGCGCCCTCCGTGCTGTTCCGCCGGGTCCCCACTGCTCAATATCCCCCCGGGGGTCCGCTCTCGACCCCACAGCATGCCACCTGCAAAATGTCCGCCCGAGCTGGCCGCGGCTGCACAGTCCGCACAGACGCGAATGCGCAGCTCTAGGGACTCCCCCGGATCCACGCTACAGGAGGCGGCCATTTTAGTGGAGGCAGGAGAGCCCGACCCGGGCTGTGGGGTCGGGAGCCGGCCCGGGGGGCTAATGAGCAGTGGGGACCCGGGGGAGTGGCGCGGATGGCGTCCACCGTGCATTAAAATTTCATGCAGGTATTTAACTTTTTTTTTTTTTTTAGGATTTGGCCTCGCGAGTCCTTTAACCTCTCTAGCGTTCTGGACGAGCTCAGCTCGTCCAGCAAAAACTTGCAGAAAGTGTTTTGGACGAGCTGAGCTCGTCAATCCCGCCATGGAGATTTCTTGTTTCTCTGCACCGCCCGCTGCAATTTTCCCTCATCAGAGGGATTCCCCAGGATGGCTGGATGCCTGACTTTACGCTGTGGATAGCGATCTGTGCTACCCCCAGCATACAGAACAAGCATCCAGCCACCCTGGGGAATCCCTGTGCAGCTGGCGGGGCAGAGAATGTGCTGCGTGCAAGGATTCCCCCTTTGTGTGCGGACGGGTGTCCGTTCTGTGCAGGGGGATTCCCTATGCGGGCTGGTAGTGGCCGGCCGGGATCCCCTCTGTGCAGCAAGGGGGGGTGGCGTCCCAGTTCTATGCTGACTGGTAGTGGCCGGTGGGGACCCCCCTTCTGGGCGGGGGGGTGTTCCCGTCCTTTGCAGGCTGTGGGTGGCCGGTGGGGACCCCCCTTCTGGGCGGGGGGGGGGGTGTCTCCGTCCTTTGCGGGCTGTGGGTGGCCTTTCCCTCCCCCCTTCCCCCTGAACCCCTTCTTTCGGGTGTGAGTCCTGTTTTACTCACCCAGGCTGTCTCCAGCGGCGCCAGCAGAACCCCTTCTTTCTCTAACGCCGAAGTCCCGGCCTGTGACGTTACCGCTATGAGGCTCGGTGACGTCACCAAGCCTCGTAGCGGTAATTACACAGAGCATGAGACTTCGGGGATGGAGGAAGAAGGGATTCTGCCGCCGCTGGAGACAGCCTGGGTGAGTAGAACAGGACTCACACCTAGGGAAGGGGTTCAGGGGGAAGGGGGGGCTTGCACGGGGGATGGGAGGAGGGAGGGAAAGGCCACCCACAGCCCGCCCAAAAGGGAGGTCCCCACCGGCCGACCACACCCCGCAAAGGACGGGGACACCCCCACCCAGAATGGGAGTCCCCACCGGCCACTACCAGCCAGCATAGAACGGGGACCCCCCCTGCCCAGAAGGGGGGTCCCCACCAGCCACCAACAGCCGGCCCCACCGGCCGCACACAGCCTGGGGGGAGGTGGGGGGGGGTAGCTTGGCACCCTATTACTGGCTACACTACACCTGGCACCCTATACCTGGCACCCTATACCTGGCTACACACCTGGCTACCTATACATCTGCCTACACACCTGGTTACCCTGACATCTGGCTACATGTGGCTCCCTATACACCTGGCTACACATCTGGGTATTATACTCAACATTGGCGTGCTGATCCCTCGTCGCGTACCTCTGATAGCTTTCCCAGTGCCTTCTTCCATGTCCTTGTGTGAATTTTGCTTCTCCCTCAGCGATGGCATGTCCCCCGGCGATCGGCGTTGATGACACCAGGGTCACACAGCGTCATCAACATCTCGCAGTAAACACTTTTTTTTTTAGTTGAATTCAATACAATAACCTTTATTGAATTCAATATAAAAAAAAATGATTGCAAAAAAAAAAGAAAAAAGGTTGAAAATTATTGGAAATTAATTGAACCACTTCTTGCACGGAAATCCTGGGGAAATAGAACGCCAGGGTGGCTACGCCTCTTTTCCACAGATTTCTGAACTGCTTAGCACAACTGGGGTAAAGAGGTGCCCGAATATGTATAAAACTAGGTTAAAAACAGTGGTAAAATTCAAAAGGAGGAATGCTGTGACTTACCTAAGAAACGACAGTCTCTTGGGACAGAGAAATTTATTGAAGAACAGGCAATGCGTTTCATGGGTACAAGCCCGCTTCCTCAGGCCAGTAACAGTGCCTAGAACTGCCAAATGTACATGGCTCAACACACAATTTCAAGTACTATAATCAATAAAAATACAATTTACACCTAGGCCATAATAGTAATAATAATAAGACCTTGGTTTATGTAGTAAATTCTAAAATCCTTAATCTAAAAATAAATGTCAGTATATTGAATACAAAATGGGAGTGTGAGAGATCGCGGAAAAGCCGCCGTGAGTACTACTGAGCAGGCGGCTGATTCAGCGTCCAGTGCGGCGGTTTGCACGCGGAAGCGTGTGTCTGGTGGCAGAGCGGGACGCGGAAAAGCCGCCGTATGCAACAACAGTCAGGCGGCTGATTCCGCGTCCAGCGCGGCGGTTTGCACGCAGCAGCGTGCAGCTGGTGTGGCTGAGCCTGTTAGTTCACACAGGTTTAGGGCTACACGCGCGCGCGCCAGAAGTCAGGACCTTTATGCCAGCAGGAGATGTGTCAGCTGATCAGGATGATCAGCTGATTCCTGCTGGACTCCTGATTGGCTGAGTGGTTCGGGCGGGGCGGCAGAGTCCTGCAACTATATATACAGCTTGCTTGTCAGTTGCTGGTTGTCTGCCGTTGCGATCACTACGTGGAAGCACTCAGACCTTTAGTCAGATCCTACAGTGTGTTAGAACCAGGTGGACCTGGGAATTCACACTTAGGGCCTGTACACACTGAAAAACGCAAGCAAAATCGCAAGCGCATGCGTTTTTAAAGTGCCTGTAGTTTTAAAAAACGCATGCGCTTTTGCCTGCGTTTTTTGTGCGTTTGCGTTTTTCTTGTAATTGCTGATTGGCTAAAGAATCCTTTGGTTTTTTTTCTAGTTTACATTTCAACAGGAATCAGGAGATTGCAGAGTCTTCTGGGATACTGACTTCTGAAAAACGCAGGCAAAAACGCAAGCGCATGCGTTTTTAATGCGTTTTTCATGCGCTGCACTTAAAAAAGCGCAGCAGGCACTGCGATTGCGTTTTTCAAAAAACGCATCGCACCAGTGTGTACAAGTCATCACGATTTTCATTCTTTTTCAAAAGACCTTGCGATTTTAAAAACGCATGCGTTTTTAAAAACGCAGCGCAAGCGCAGCAGTGTGTACAGGCCCTTAGCCAGTTTACTTGTACTGTTAATCTGTGTTATTATTCAGACTAGTTCCAGGGTGCTGAGACCAAGGACCTCGCACTCAGACTAGGCATTGTTTGATATCTGTTATGACTTATTGCTTTTCTGACTACTCCTCTGTCTTCTGATTCGGTACCTCGCATATCTGATATACCGTTGCCAGACCCTGCTTGCCTTGGATACCGAATCAGCCTTCTGTCTTTGTACTTTATCTGTTATCTCTGTTGCTGAACCTCTGCCTGTCTGACCATTCTCCCTTCAGTGGAACGTCTCCCACTGGAGGGTTATCTCTGAGGCTTGCCTCTCCGAGACGACTGCCCCAAGCAGACGATTACTGCTAGGGGTCGAGATTCCTCACTCAGCCTGGTTAGAGGATCTCACTCACGGGGTTCCCATTCAGAGGTAACCACACCTCTGAGGAATTGCCGTGCGGTGGATATTTTCACACCTCTGTGATTTATATTACTGTCTTTATTGTGTTCTTTTGCTGGTGCCCAGAGGTTAGCAATATATCTGATTATCGGTGATACTGCAGATCATCAATAATCGGGTATATATCTGCATTCTTGGTGATACTGCAGATCGCCAATAATCAGGTATATATCTGCATTCTTGGTGATACTGCAGATCGCCAATAATCAGATTCTCTCTGCGTGCTGACACCGATCGTTACAGGGAGCTTACTGCATGCTGTCGCAAATGTATACAAGTGATTACTCATGCGAGGATCCATGCATATATACAATCCCCTATTTATTGTCCAGTGCTGCGTAATATGTTGGCGCTTTATAAATTCAATTAATAATAGTGGGGGTTTCACTGGTGAGGAAGCGGGCTTGTACCCGTGAAACACATTGCCTGTGCTTCAATAGATTTCTCTGTTCCAAGAGATTGTCATTTTTGAGGTAAGCCACCTCATTCTGTCTTTTGAATTTTACCATTGTTTTAGCCTAGTTTTATACATATTTGGGTGCCTCTTTACCTTTATTGTGCTGAGTGTCACCTCCTCACGCGCAGTGGTGAGAGAGGTCTAGTCTGGTCTCACATGGTGGACGCCATAATGAAAACCAGTTTTTTACTTTCAAATAGAGCGACCATCCCTAGTCCCATATGGACACCCTGGCCATATGCAATTAACTTTTTCTCCTGAGTTATCTCCTAGGAGATCATTTTTATCTTCTCTTTAAAATAACTTCTCAGCATGTTACAATTGAAAAAGTGCCCAAAAGTTGTTGCAAAAGTACTATCAAATACATTTTGCGTAATTGCTTGATTGCTGGTGGCTTGAAAAGCGTTTTATGACATTTTCTGAAAATATCACCTGGGAGAAAACTTAGGAGAAAAAGTGAATTGCATATGGGCCCCTGACCCATATGCAAAAAAGGTTTCTCCTGACTTTTCTCCTAGGCGATATTTTCACAACTTATCAATCAAATGCCTTTTAAACCTCCAGCAAGCAAGAAAATACTCAAAATAATTTCTGCAGTACCCTTTCACCTACGTTTTGATGCTTTTTCAAGAGCAAAGTGCTGAAAAAATGATTTTAAACAGTAGATAAAAAATTATCTCCTAGGAGAAAACTCAGGAGAAAAAGCTAATTGTATATGGCCCCCTGAGTGGAGCCGGGTTTATTGTCATCACCTGCTTGAAGGTGTTGGCTGCCCCCCTGCAACCTGCCTTCATGAGTAGCCCTTTTATAGATTTGAATTTTTAACATATTTATTGAACTTACCACTAGAGATGTCGCGAATCTCCGATTTTCGGTTTGCGAACCCTGTTCGCGAACCTTCGCGGAAAGTTCGGTTCGCGAAAAAGATTGCGAACCGCAATTCACTTCAATGGGGAGGCGAACTTTAAAATTTAGAAAAATTTCTACTGGCTGAAGTCTTGATAGAAAGCATGTTTCAAGACTTCTAAATCCTCCCTCCAGTGTTATGCAGGAGAACAGAGGCGCCAAAAGGATAAAAGGAAGCTAAATGAGCTTAAAAACCAAATTCTTGGTAAATAGAGGAGGTAGTGGTGGACTTACCTCCTCCAAGTAGACACACAACGACTGTAGTAAACACAGTCAATATATTTTATTTATGAACTCCAAATATGCAACGCGTTTCGCAGGTTTGATCCCGCTTCATCAGGCAATAACAACGGAGCAATAGCATATGTGGTCAGTAGAAGAGCCAGGCACCTTCTACTGACCACAGTAGGTGCCTGGCTCTTCTACTGACCACATATGCTATTGCTCCGTTGTTATTGCCTGATGAAGCGGGATCAAACCTGCGAAACGCGTTGCATATTTGGAGTTCATAAATAAAATATATTGACTGTGTTTACTACAGTCGTTGTGTGTCTACTTGGAGGAGGTAAGTCCACCACTACCTCCTCTATTTACCAAGAATTTGGTTTTTAAGCTCATTTAGCTTCCTTTTATCCTTTTGGCGCCTCTGTTCTCCTGCATAATATTGAGTCCACCCTGGGTGGAGGGTTGAACCCCCTTTTTCTCATCTACAGAGAGCGACTTCTTATTCCTGAGTGGGGTCAGGAAAATCTCCCCACCTGCCTTTACAGTGGTTGCCTAATGGTAACCCTGGTTTGTGAGTATTAATATTTACTCTATCTAGTAACCAATTACCAGTACATATTACACTATTGGGGCTCTTGGTGTTCCTTGTTTTTATCCCTCCAGTGTTAGGAAGACCTCCACCCTCCTCCCTCCAGTGTTAGGAAGACCTGCCTAAGGCCTCCTACTGAATAGGTTCTGGCTTACTGAACAGACAGAGACGAGATTCAAACCCTGGTCTCCTGTGTCAGAGGCAGAGCTCTTAACCATTACACCATGCAGCCACTGCTTACGGATATGTAGCCAGACATGGCCTTGTCTTTTGTGTTCAACAGAGTGTGCCCTAGTGGCTGCAGCTCTGGTGCTTTGAATCTGCCAGGAGAAAAGTGTGATATAAATGGTAATTGTCTTGTCTAATTTTTCTCTTGCATTGAGCATAAATGGTACATGCTAGGCTACTTTCAGCTACTTTCAGCTAGTAGTGTGGGTGGTATAATGGATATGTTAGTGCATGTGCGCCGCCTGTGATTGCACTTCCATCCCACTGCACAAGTACTACTGAACGAGCGCACAATGCTCTTGGTGGTGGGAGTGAGATTGTGGGTAACACAGGAGCACGCATGCATACAAGACACTGGCCCTTCGGGTCGGAGAGACTGGCAGTAGGACCCTCGAGCAAGATGGAGCTGCTGTGAGGAACCAGACAGGCTTCTAGGGGCTGGAAGAAGCCCCAGGTAAGTAAAGCAACTCCTTTAATCTGACTGCTCCAGGTCTAAGTTGCATGTATTTGCATAAAATCTGCTTGCAAGCCAGAATTATTTGCATGTTATTGGCCATCTTTAGTCATGTGTCTCTAACACACCCCATTCCAATACAGCCATGTACCCCATTAGACTCTCCATTATAGCAGTGCCCCCCAATAGATCCATAACAAAGCCATATGTCCCCACTAGAACCATAAGTACACCATAAAGCCACATATCCCATTGACTCGCCAGGATAGACATGCTCCAAAAAGCCCCTAACATAGCCATATGCCCCCAATAGACCCCTAAGTATATCCACGTGTCCTAAGTAGATCCACTATGTAAAGTTCATCATAACCAGGGGTGTTGCTAGGATCCTAAGAGATCCGGGGCACATGAACTTAACAGCGGTCTAAGTAGGACAGCCCAGCATAATGTTGGATGAAGCCCCCTCTCCATTAATGCAACCCCCCAAAAAAAGAAAATGCAGCATATCACATAGGCAGAGTTACCCGGCTTCATAGGAAGTGCAGACATTTTTTTTTTTGTGTTTGTCATAAATGACAATATCTGTGCCCTGATTAGAGATAGTCTGCAGAAGGACACCAAGCCTAGTCTCCTCTGTTGTCTGTGATGAAGATTCAGGATGTAGGTGAGGAGGTCATCTCCCATGAGTCCCATAGGAAACTCTCAAAAACAGCTGAAGTCCTGGAGCTGCTGATAGGAAGGGTTCCGGGAACTGACAATACGTCTATGATTTAGAGAAACAGAGGCAAGGGCAAGAGTACAAGGGCAGCTGTTGCAAGAGTTATCCCTATCATCTTTGGCTGCACTCAAAGTACATCTAGTGTGAGTCACAAAAAGCCTTCCTCAAAGGTAAGCAAAACCCTATTGTAATGAGAGAGCAGCACTCCCTGATTGCACACAGATTACCAAAGCAAAATTGAACAATTTCCTTTCTAGTTAACACCCATTCTGCCCACCAGGAGAGTCAGTCAGTATGCTGCAATGAATACTAGAGGTACCATGCATGTACCACACACCCGGTGCTGATTATTTACAAACAACCCCCAAAACAACCAATTTTTTTTGATGGGATGGTTGATGGGTTGGGGCGCCAATGGTGTCGCTGCAAATTTTTGGGGAAAAGGAGTCATCAGGATGTGGACAGAGCTAACCATTATGAAACTGTACTCTATACAGTGCTGCAGAAGATGTCAGTGCCACTGGCTTCTGCAACAGTAGACTGCCCTGCATTATTGATTCATTATTCTGATCAGGATAAATAATCAATAGTCTAGGGCACTCTGGTATTACAGCAGCCAGTGCACATGGCTACTAATGACAGGCAACTTCTAAAGGACTAAACACATCCTGCCACTTCTCCCTGTTAATGTTCCAGGTGCAGCACAGCAATCATTCTCTCTACTCACCCTGCTGCTCTGCACATTCACTCACTGCAGGCTGTGTGTAGATAGCAAAGAGACACATTGCCCATGGGACAGGAAGGGGGCGGGGTGCTACGTCTAGTGCAGGATGTAGTACAGTCCCCTGCACTGCCTGCTGCTATTTTCCTGAATGTAGCCCAAACTATGAAAGGTGGAAGAACACAGTGGCTGAGCACCACCGCAGCACCCCTAGCCATGGCTACACCCGGTGCTGTGAGAACCTGCAGACTTATGGTAGGTATGTCACAGGTATCAGTAATTAAAGGAATGATTTGGCAACCTAGGAACAATGTGAGCGGATCTCACAGATTATATAAGCGCTTTGAGTCCTATGGGAGAAAAGCGCTATAGAAATGTTATTGTTATATGCTGTGTGAACTAATGACCCTGCCTTGTTGCTGATGCCATGGACCCCCCAAGTAGCATCTGAGTAGTCTCTTCTTGCTCCCACTCATACTCCATTGAATAAAGGAAACTGAGCTGTGGTGCTCTGTAAGCTTCTAGTAAACTATTCTTAGCATTAACAGTTTAAAGAGAAGCCTTAAAGAGAAGCCGTGACCAAGAATTGAACTTCATCCCAATCAGTAGCTGATACCCCCTTTCCCATGAGAAATCTTTTCCTTTTCACAAACAGATCATCAGGGGGCTCTGTATGGCTGATATTGTAAAACCCCTCCCACAGTGGGATGTCAGGACCATGGTCCTGACAGTTTCCTGTCTGTGAACCTCATTGCATTGTGGGAAATAACAGCTGTTTACAGCTAGGTCCAACTGCCAAAAAAGCAAGCAGTGTCTCCTTCCACTGACATCACCTGCCAGCAGTAAAAATGTCACCATGTGGTAAATGTCAGAATGTAAATCAGGGAGAGGAAAGATTTTACAATGGGAAAACACTGACAAAATAATTTATACATAATTCTTGTAAAAATAAAGCACTTTTTTATTAAATTATTTTCACAGGATTTCCTCTTTAAATAGAAGTACAGTGATGCTGCTTGTACTAGCTAAGGAGATGCTTAAGTGAGTGGGCTGGCGGGGGTAAGCAGTGTGTAGCTATGGATCTGTCAAAACCAACCTTTGCTCCAATGCAGAAGCTAATGTAATGTCAGGTGAATATGTGTGGTTTCTGCTATGGTCATTGCCTGTACTCCTACACCAGAATGTACGGGAAGTTAACCATTTCTGCACACTTATTTTTAGAACCAGAAAGGTTGGAAGGGCTGGGTGACATGCTGCCTACCTCTTAGTGGGTGCTCACTCCCAGCCAGCAATCAGCCATTTTATATTGGTTCACAGACAGACAGAGAGTCAGTCAGCCAATCAAGTGTAATGGTATACACCGTGTCTGTAGTACCAAATCTAGCAGGAGCTAAATTGGTTCAGCAAAAAACAGGTGAGATGGTTCGGTTGCACATAATCGTAGTCTATGAATATGTGCAACAGAACTCTCTCATCTGTTTTTTTTTGCTAAACCTTTACAGCTTCTGCTTGATTTGGTGCTACAGACACAGGTATATACTATAACACTTGATCGGCTGTCTGGCTGTCTGTAAACCAATATAAAATGGCAGATTGCTGGCTGGGAGTGAGCATTTGCTTCTCTCGTGTTTTGCATTCAGCATATACAGTGTAGAGGAAGTGTGGGTGAACCCCCTGGTGGTGGGAGCACCGGGGCTCATCTGTACAGCCCCTCTTGGTATCGCATGTGTGTTTAGGGGTCCTGGGCAGTGGCAGAGCCCGGGGCCCCCGTCTGTCATGTGCACCAGTATTTGTACCTGTTGTGGACATGGCTGGCCTGGACTAATTTTTCTGCCCCTAGGCTAACTTTCTTGTTGCTCCCTTTTCATGTTCAGCTACCGCCCTCCCATTCCATGTGCAGCCTTCTCTTCTATGTGTATTGAAGCCCCTTTCAGTTATTTACAGTTCCCATGGACAGCAGCTCCTCTCTTCCATGGGCTGCCACCTATTTTCAGCTTCCATTTCCCATTTGCAGTCTTCTCTCCTATATGCAGCAACTCATTCCATGTCTAGCAGCAGCTCCCTTTAGCAGCAGCTGCCCAACGCCAAAGCCTTTGTGGCCTTTTTAGAAATCTGGCCCTGCATCTCAGGGCTAGTGCACACCAAAAACCGCTAGCGTAATGGCAAACGCTAAGCGTTTTTTCAGACCGATTCCAGGCATGTGCCTAGCGATTTTTTAGGTATGCCTAGTGATTTTTGCTGCGTTTTGGTGTAGCAATTTTTTTTTTCACAGTTTGAGCTGGAAGTCAACAACTTTTCCTATACTTAACATTGAGGCTGAATTGCCACAGTTTGCATTTGGGAAAAAAAATCACATAGTTCTGATGTGATCCATCCCATACAAAGACATTAGCCAAGCGCTTTTTTAAGCGCTAGTGTTTTAAAAAGGGCTCAGAAGAGCTCTTGGTGTGCACCAGCCTTAAGTCATAAGACTACTGCAGCTACTTTTTGAATTAAATGGTACAATCACACTACAAATTGTTTTCAAAAATATATTTTTGCGCATGCATTTTCTTACACATATGCCTGTTTTTACTTCCATTTTCATTAGTATGTAGTACTCAGCAGTCCACTATTCATGTTTGTTTCGGATTCCCTAGCAGGTGTTGGTTGCTGTCCTATGTGACAACTATTTTATGAAAATTCAATACAAGTTTGCTTTGCAAGGCTTGAGTGAGTTGTCTAGAGCCCCCCTTTAGAATTTACTTTGCTTTGCCTCATGTATGCAACTCCCTTTACCAGGTAATGCTTAGCAGACTGTTATTTCATGTTGTTCTTTAAGCTCACGAGTAGACAAATATCACATGGAAAGAATGGGTCATGCTGACATTTCTGCAAACCTGAAATCCGGGCAAGTGTGATATTAAATTGTGACACTACCCTTTTGTTTAGAGAGAAAAAAATGTTCAGCAAGCATGTAAGTTAGATATTTTGCAAAGATTTTGGCAAATATTCCAGGTCCTTCCCAGAGATAATTAATTTCCATTTTTTTAAGTGTGGTGCAAAATTTGCTGCAATTTGTGTGCAGACTGAAATCAGATCACTCAGATGCAGTCGTTGTTGGATTGGCCCAATTCCAAGCTCCATGCAAATTGCAACAAAATTTGCATCAAGTCAGAGAAGGTAGCATCTCGTAGATATCTCTGGTCATTTCCTTGTTGATGTGCAGTGTCTTCCTGCTAGGAAATGTTGAATGGGTGTGTCAGTCAGGTATAAGGGCCTGAGCCCACTGACGCAGTTGTGTCCTCTTTTGAATTACACATCAATGTTACAGATGCTGAAAAGCGGACAGAAGCGGACACAACTGCGTTAAGGTGCATCTTATAGTACAGAGCGACTTATAGTCCAAAAACTACGGTAACATTAAATTTCAATATGAAATACTAAATTGTTTTTTTTTTTTTTTTTAAAGTATAGACATTCATTTAACTAATTGTACACTGAAACCTCTCCCCAACCCCCCCAGGCATCCTGCCAGTGTCCTTTTGTATACTGGGGCAACTACTACACGGCTCCCAGAATTGCAAATACAAACAAAATTCTAGTACAATTGCATGTGTATGCGTTTTTCATGCATTCGTGTTTTTAAAGATCGCGGTAGCCTGAATTTGATGCAGCAACCCACAACATTTTAAACAATGGTGGAAGAGTGGAAGGGAAGTATTGTTGTATTATCTATTTATAATGCTGTTTGGTTTCTCTTTATGTTCTCTTTTACTTCAGTAGTTTCCTGTTGACAAATTGAGGTGTTATAACTGCTCACCATTTCACTTCCTGTGATTCTTTTTTTTTTTTTTTTTTTTTTAACTCAGCTTATTGCAACCTGTGCAGATTAATTGGCTTTATTGGCCCACCTCCCGATACAGGTAAGATTTGTATGAAGTATCAAAGAACCTTGCGGTTTTTGGTCACCCCAAGCTGTTTGGTTACTGTGTTGGTTTTAAGAGTCAATACTATTTTATTCCAAACCTAATACTATCTCTACAGTAGAGAAAAAGGAAAACCAGAAACAAAACAGGAACAGAACAAATGAAAAAAAAAAACTGGACATGCTAAGTCGAGAATGAGACTTTGACAAAAAATAAGTAAATAAAAAAAAGAACAGAATGTAAATCCATCCTCACTCATACCGGTCATAGCACTGACACTATTCTGCCCATATATCTGTATTAGAAAATAGAGTTGTTGTGAACCTCTGATTTTTGGTTCGCAAACCTCGAACATGCAAAAAAAAGTTTGCAAACATGCAAACTTTTTGAACTGCCATAGACTTCAATGGGCAGGCGTACTTTCAAAACTACAAACACTAATTGTGGAAACTAAAGTGATGGAAAAGATGTTTCAAGGGGTCTAACACCTGTAGGGGGGCATGGTGGAGTGAGATACACACCAAAAGTCCCGGGGAAAAATCCGGATTTGACGCACAGCAAGATTTAGGGGCAGAAATCACATTTTATTGCTTAATTGGAGGCCTAAAGTGCTTTAAAACATCTTGCATGTGTATACATCAATAAGGTAGTGTAATTAGTGTACTGCTTCACACTGACCGTCAGACTTAACTCACTGTGTAACGCACCACAAACAGCTGTTTGTGTAGTGACGGCCATGCTGGACTGGTGCGCACCATGGCGAGAGTGCAGGCGATGGCGGTTTTCAAGCCCATATGGTCGGGCTGAGGTAGCTCAATGACAGAACAACAGTGACTGAGTGTCCAGCTGATCGAATTTGGTCTGTCCACAATGAAGCAATGACCTTATTATCTTCTTGGGTCAGGTGTGCACCCCAACACACTCATTTAGCCGGTCATTGCTTCATTGTGATACGCAAGCCCCTTCACCGCGGCAAGGTAACGATCACGAAGGGGAATTAACACATGTACATGCCTTTTGTGTTGTTGTTGCAGCCGCAGGGCTGCTAGAAAAATTAGACAGGCATGTACACGCACCAGAAAAAATATTATAGCGGCCGCAGCAGCCTTAAAAATTCAAGAATCCACCTGGAGTCCTGGGCCCTGTTGGTGGTAGCGGAGTAGGCAGTCAAGAGGCCTACAGGCAGAGATGCTGTGTGGGGACTGACTTAGTCTTGGGGCAGGCAGTCACACGGCGTGCAGGCAGAGATGCTGTGTGTGGGGACAGACTTAGTCTTCGGGCAGACCTGACCATGCTTTGCAGACCAGGCATTCGTGGTCAGATGGACCCTTGACCCAACGCTGTGTGCCAGAGATGACACTACTTGCCTTTCAAGATCGCGGTACAGTTTGGGTATCGCCTTTTTTGAGAAATAATTGCGTGATGGTATCTTCCACTGCGGTGTGTGGCTTTGCTTTTGTGTGCTGCTTTTCCTCAGGTGGTCATCCCATTGCATTTTGTGCTTTTTCATCATGTGCTTTCGTAAGGTAGTTGTCCCTACACGGGTCTTGGTCTTTCCACGGCTCAATTTTCAGTGGCAGAGAGTACAGATGGCTTTGCTCTCATCTGAGGCAGACACACACAAAAATGTCCACACCGCTGAGCCGTGGGATGATGGCACTTTGGTGATGGCTGCCAACTGAGTGTTGAGTGGGGTGCCAGAATCAGAGCAGGAGGAGGAAGATATATCACTCTTCCGTGAGGAAGATGAGGTGTTCTGTGCTAAATGTTAAATAGACAACTACATCCTGACAATATTGGGGGTAGATGACACGTACCTTCTTCTGAACACTGTAATTTGGTCGAGGGCCACACAAAATCACGACAGCGTGACCTCGAACAGACCTTCCGGGTGGCCTGCCTCTGCCTCTTGTTTTGTCCATATTGGGCGGGATGAAGTGAAAGGTATGCACTGACTTGACTAATATGATGTGCGGTAACACAGGTGCAGTGCAAAGGTTACTGCTAGTACAACAATGTGCGGTTACACAGGTGCAGTGAAAAGGTTGCAGTGACTGCTGGTACAACAATGTGCAGTGAAAAGGTGCAGTGAAAAGGTTGCAGTGACTGCTGGTACAACAATGTGTGGTTACACAGGTGCAGTGAAAAGGTTACTGCTAGTACAACAATGTGCGGTTACACAGGTGCAGTGAAAAGGTTGCAGTGACTGCTGGTACAACAATGTGCAGTGAAAAGGTGCAGTGAAAAGGTTGCAGTGACTGCTGGTACAACAATGTGTGGTTACACAGGTGCAGTGAACAGGTATGCAGTGACTGGTATATAAAACTGCGTGCTGTTACACAGGTGCAATAATAGGTATGCACGGACTGGTATTACAAATGTGCACAGGTACAATGAACAGGTATGCAGTGACTGGTATATAACACTGCGTGCTGTCACGCAGGTGCAGTGAACAGGTATGCAGTGACTGGTATCAATACAATGCGCAGCTGTCTCACACACACAGGTGCAGTGAAAAGTTATGCAGTGACTGCTGGTATATAACACTGTGTGCTGTCACGCAGGTGCAGTGAACATGAACAGGTATGCACGGTCGGACTGGTATTACAAATATGCAGCTTTCACACACAGGTGCAGTGAAAAGGTAGGCACTGAATGTGCTGGGCCTTGCACAGTATAGCAATTAGCAAGGGCCAGCTGCAACACACAGGGCTGTATAATGCAGTGTCAGAGGCACACAAAAAAAAGACTTCACAAGAACATTAGCTCTGAAAAGAGCTCTTTTTGTGGTGCTTTTCAACAACAAATATCAGCTAGGAGCAAGCTACAAAAGCCTAACTAAGCCTTCCTATCTCTGCAACAGGTTCCTCTCCCTTCTCTCACTACTGCAGCAACACCGAGTGAGATAATGGCCGACACAGCTGCCTTATATATGGGGGGGGGGGGGGACTCCAGGAGGGAGTGTAGCCTGATGTAGAGGGTCAAAGTTTAGCCCAATGATGTAGTAAAGGGGCAGGTCAAACTCACCATAAAGTTCGCGTTTCGACGCTTACGCGAACCACCGATGTTCGTGCAAATAAGTTTGCGGCCGAATCATTCGGGACATCTCTATTAGAAAATCTTGACTCAGACTACCCCCCTTTTCTCCCTCCTACCTTTTACCTAATGCTGTGCACCTCCTTTTTATTTGTGCTAATAGTGTGGGCCTTCTGTTTCTGCTAAGCCATGGGTCTCACACCTGTCTACTCAAGAAAGCTACCAATCTCATCTAACCGGTTTTGCATGAAGGAGGTGAGTTTTTTATTCCAGTTCCTCGAAAGGGTACATAAGGCGAGCAAATAAAGTTTTAGGCCCGGTTCACACTGGCACGGATGCAAAACTGATCCATAGAATGGATCACTTTTTAAACACATCCGTTTTCCATCCGTGACAATTCGTTCTGTTGGTCCAGAAAATTTGCTGCAGATGCAATTTTGCAGTCCCTTCAGCGGAACACACCAAACAGCTTAATTCGAATGGAGCAGTGTGAACAGACCCTGTTGATTATCATAGGATCTGTTCACCTCCGTTAGGGTCCATACCATTACGGTCTGCAAAACAGACTTTTTTTTTCGTCCAATGTGAACTGGGCCTAGCTCACCTGGGGCTTCTTCCAGCCCTTAGAAGTCTACCAGTGCCCACACCACAGTTATGCTCTTCCCCAGGCTGTCCTTACGCCCTTTGTAAGATCACGACCCATGGCTGGGCCGAGATCTTCTGCACGCCTCTTGTGATTGGCCAGAGACTGCTGGTACAAAAACTAGGTTTACAGACGTCATGCCGCATTGAGCCACCAATTTCTTTGGCTCCTGATCCTGTGATCACTGTGAGCTTATGTGAGTGGCTCAAAGTGATCACAGGGTCAGGAGCCAATGACATTAGCTCCTGACTGGCTCATGGAGCTCTGCTGGCACGATCACCGGTAGCAGTGGGTCCATGCAGAATGCGGAAGTTGAAATCTATGCCCTGGCAGATAGGCAGACATAAACAAGGCATTCACTCGTTCAAAAGAGGTTAAACAATGCCCATTGCCTGGCAGTCCTGCTGATCTTCTGCCTCTAATAATTGTAGCCATACACCCTGAACAAGCATGCAGCAGATCAGAGGTTTCTTACAAAATTATGACCAGATAACCCACATGCTTGTTTAGGTGTGTGATTTAGACACTACTGCAGCCAAAGAGATCAGCAGGACTGCCAGGGAAATTGTATTGTTTAAAAGGAAACAAGTATGGCATGGTCCCCATATACCTCTTGCATCAGGTTCCCTTTTAAAACCCCTTCTATTTCTCTCCTGAACTTTTAAACAACAGGGCATGCCCACATAAAATACAATTCTGCTTCCTCTCATAGGACACCTGGCTTGACTTCTACTGTAATGCAAGACTGCTGGAAAAGGTAGTTTGGCATCTATTGTTCTACAGGTACATACTTAGGGTATCATGTGGTCACTGGCTGATTGTCCCATTGGCTGAATCTAGAGAGGAGAGAAAATGAGTTGTAGTGCATGGAGTATATTTACTAAATACTTGTAGATGTACTTATTTTAGCCACTTCTCCTCCCCCGGGACGAGTAAATACGTCCCTGCAAAATCCCTCTTCTTCTTGCAGGGATGTAGGTACTATGTCTCTTCCCTCCGCGAACTCCAGCCCGAACCCCCCCCCCCCCCGCACTCCCACACTCGTTATCATCGCCAATCGTTAGACGGGAGATCAATGAAGGGGAACTGAGTTCCCATTCATTGATCTAAGTCCCCATGTGAATGACCGCCACCATCAATGAGCAGCGCGGTCAATCACAAGAACTGATACTTACACATCCACGCATGACTTCATGTTTGCGTAGTGATACTACGCACAGTAAAGTTAAGCGCTAGGACATCTTGTGGCCAAATAGTAAAATTACATCTACAAACATTTTTTTCATTAACAGACATTTTTTTAAATGTAAAATTAACCCCTTACCTCCCACACTCCCCAATAGTTACCCCCAAAAAGTTTTGTAATATATATATATATATATATATATATATATATATATATATATATACATATATATATATATATACATACATATATATATATACATACATATATACACAATTAAAAGAATACATAAATAGTTACCTTAGGGACTGACTTTTTTTAATATGTATGTCAAGAGGGTATATTACTATTACTTTTTAAATTATGGCCTTGTAATTAGTGATGAATGCAAAACTGAAAAAATGCCAAATAAAATATTGACGCCATACACTGTACTAGGGAAAAATGTTAAACGTTGCAATAACCGGGACAATTGGGCAAATAAAATGTGTGGGTTTTAATTACGGTAGCATGTATTGTTTTAAAACTGTAATGGCCGAAAAATGAGAAATAATGATTTAAAAAAAAAAAAATTCTTATTATTCCCATTAAAACGCATTTAGAATAAAATAATATTTAGAAAAAAAAGTACCCCCCTAAAGAAAGCCTAATTAGTGGCGAAAAAAACAAGATATAGATTGTTTTGTTGTGATAAGTAGTAATAAAGTTATAGGCGAATAAATGGAAGGAGCCCTGACAGGTTAAAATTGCTCTGTTTTTTAAGGGGTAAACCCCTTGGAGGTGAAGTGGGTGATATCAACAGTCAGTGCCCAGATATCTGTAGATAAATATCTTGTCCATTAAAGTAATCTTTGTATGATTTGTATGTATAATCTTTGTATGAACCCAAGAGTCAGTTTCTCTCTGTTCAATTTACTATTAATTTCTTGCTGACATGGTGCATGCAAATATTTTTCTATTAGCATAATTGCTGATCTGCATGGTTATTTATATATAGAATATTTGTGGGTTCTTCACTGTAGGGGCAACCAATTTCTTTTTGTGTGCTTTATCTTGTCCATTACCCTCTTTTTTAGAACAATTAATTAGCGTAATCTGCTTTTGAGTAAAGGCCCATACACACGTCGGATTTTGCCGAACGACGGGTCGTTTGAACGTCCCGTCATTCAGTCGTCCTCACGCCAAATCAGGCGTGTGTACCTAATGTCGTTCGGGTGATAAGACTGGTCTTGAGCGATCCGCCCGGCCAAGACCAGTCTTATCACCCGAACGACAGTCTGTACACACGCCTGATTTGGCATGCGGACGACTGAATGACGGGACGTTCAAACGACCCATCGTTCGGAAAAAGTCTGACGTGTGTATGGGCCTTAAAGGTATTGGCCGTTCCCCTCACATTGGGGCACATTCACCAAACCCCGGAAACTTTAACAAGTGCAGGCAGCATACATTAAAGGGGAACTTCAGCATAAACAAACATACTGTCATTAAGTTACATTAGTTATGTTAATTAGAATAGATAGGTAATATATTTTTTTACCCACCCTGTTTTAAAAGAACAGGCAAATGTTTGTCATTTATGGGGGCTGCCATCTTTGTCATGGGGCAGCCATCTTTTTGGTTGACAGGAGGTGACAAGGAGCAGGAGACACAGTTCCAATTGTCCTGTGTCCTGATAACCCCTCCCAGCTGCACACGCTAGGCTTCAAATGTCAAATTCAAAATGTAAAAAAAAAAAAAATTGCACCAAAACAGCAGAACGAGAGCAACAACATCAAAAATCCCATCATGCTTTGCACAACATCAGGGGAAAAAAGCCAGGCAGTTTTCTTCTGTGCAGCTAAAAATGAGGCTTGGATAAGAGAAACAAAGTTCTGATGCTGTGAAACTGTTAAAGAAACACCAAGCCTTTTCAGTGCTGCTGAGTCGATTTTTAGTCCGGAGGTTCACTTTAAGATTACCAGGCTTTATGCGAATTACATAATGTTTCACATCATTTACACATAGTACATAATTATATAAGCAACACCTAGGCTGCTTATGTAACAGGCAAATTAGGATAGCAATGCATATGTACAGAACTCAGCCCCAAACGGTCACTCGAGGAATCCAGCCCTGATCCCCGAAAAAGGAAAGAACTCTACTAATTGGGCACCGTTTAGCACCTAGTACTGTTCTGTGAAAGTCTCTCCCTAATGTTAGAGCGTCTCTGACAGAAACGAGAGGTGATACAAGAAAAAAGAGAGAAAGAGCCCTAGTGAAAGGATGACTTCAAACTGCAAGTTCCAGTATACAAAAAAATGTAAATTTTTAACCTATCAAACAATATCAAAAATACAAGCTATTATAAACAATATTAAAAGATCTCCATGATGTGAGTGTACTCATAAGTCCCTATAGTCTCCTAATAATGATCAATAATTAAAAAAAGTTTTGTCTAAGAGACCACCCTGAGGGCTCGTTCACATTGTAGGTGTTTTTGTTATTTTTTCACACTCAGGCGATTTTAAAAATCGCCTGCCAAATGCTTGTGCAATGAATGTCTATGAGAAAGTTCATATCAGTGCGGGTCCTGCGTTGTTCGTTCAGTAAAGCGGTGCGTGTACCATTTTTGAGGCGATTCTGCCTCTATGGAAGGTATAGGAGGAACGCAAAACGCTCACAAAATCGATTTGTGCAGCGATTGCGTTCGTGTTTTTAAGAATAAATACATTGCATTTATTCTTTTCCAGTTCAAAGAGTTCACTTTGAGCACTCTCTACTGTTTGAACTTCAGCTTGCCACAGGACGGGACAGGAAGTGAGGAGGACACGGAGGAAGACACCGGAAGAAATGTCAGCATGGACCCCGGGACTCGTGCCGGCGGACAGGTGATATTATTGCTGCTGGCTGGGGGAGCCCAAATTGGGGGAGGCCTGGGGGTGGTGAGGCAGGCAGCGGCTACTCCACATGTTTTGAAACAATTTCATGCTGAAATCGATTCAGAATCTGTGTGTAGTGTATGGGCAGCCAGTAGATCCCTTTCTGATCAGATTCAGTCAGAGAGGAATCTATCTGTTGGTTGATCTGGTGGCTATCGACCAGTGTATGGCTACCTTCACCTCTACCTATTCAATTGATTAACTTACAAACAGTTTTAAGGTGCCCATACACTCGTCAGATTAGCAGCAGATAGATAAATACTCCATCTGATGATCTATCTGATGCGTTTTTAGGACATTTTTTACTAGGATAGAATTCCAATAGATTTCAGCTTGAAATCTATTGAAATTCGATCTGATGGCATTTTTTTGCCATCAGATTTCCATTAGGGCCAATGCAAAATGATAAGCAATCTCATCAGATCGACCTACATTTTCCACCCTGCCAGTTCGATGGAAATCCATTGAAATCGATCGAAATCGGCCGTCGATCGGTGGATTGGCCAACCGATTTGCAATCGATCAATCGATTTTGATCGATTGGTCGGCCAGAAATTCGGTTGAGTGTATGGGCCCCTTTAGACAATTCATTAATCAGATAAGGAGGAACAGCATATTTTTATTTACCAGGCGGATGGATTGATCATCTACCAGCAGTACAAAACAATAGTATTGGCAATTCAATCAATTTTCTATCAGCAGATAGCTGATCAAGATCAAATACTGCATTGTGATAGACCAATCATTTCTCATCTGATTGCCATTTTTATAAAGGGGGAATCCATTGTATAATCAGGACACAACCAACTCCTGTGTACTTTAAAGGGGAATTCCAGGAAATGTCATTGTGAATAAATGACAAACAAAAACACTGTCTGTTTTTGTAATTTATTCACAATGACATTTCCTGGAATTTCTAGGAGGCAAATATTCACTCACCAAGCTGCACCTAGCTATTCAAATTGTCTGTAGGATAAAGGCAGTCAGCACATATAAAGGCACAGTTTAATATTAACATCGTCCGTAGTGTTGTACATAGTACATTGGATAGCATAGATACATGAATTTGTTCAATCAGGACATCCACCAATACAAGTATAAATCCATATAATAAATTACAGCAGAATAAGAAACACTAAGAGGAGGTCCCTGCCCTTATGAGCTGACAATCTAGAGGGTAGTAGGGTGGAGACACTGGGGAAGGAGACACAGGGGCTAGTGGATGAGGCAGTGAGCGTCCACTGCGACCTACATCAAATTATAGGCCTGTCTGAAAGGATGTGTTTTGAAAGTACATTTAAACGTTTCCAGTCATGGAGCATGACAAACAGGCTGTGGGAGAGAGTTCCAAAGGAGAGGTGATACTCGTAAGAAGTCCTGAATGCAGGAGTGAGAGGAGCTGACCAAGCTAGAGGAGAAGATAGTCTTCTCGGAGTAGTAAAGGTTCCGGGGGCATGGTATCTGGAGATTAATGAGGAAATTAATGGAGATTAATGGAGGTGACAACTTATGTAGAGCTTTGTATGATACGTTAAGGAGTTTAAACTGGATCCTGTGAGTCATTGGTAGCCAATGGAGATTAGCAGAGAGGGTCTGCCTCAGAGGATCGGGAGGAGATGTGGCTGAGATAGGCATCAGAGCTCAGTAGGGACTGAAGAGGTGCCAGTCTGTTTTTTGGTAGACAACAGTAGTGAAGATGGGATATGATCATTTGATATTAAAAACCAAAATAGCTTATTAATTGTCCCAGGCCATGGGTGTAAATGGAGAAGAGTAGAGGTCCAAGGACGGAGCCTTGTGGTACACCAAGAGACAGTGATTGTGGAGAGGAGTTAGTATTGGAGTAGGAGACCATGAAAGAACATCCAGACAGGTAAGAGTGGATCCAGGAATGTGCTAGGCCCTTGATCTCCAGTCATGAGAGGGTCTGGATGGTCAACAGTATCAGAGACGAAAGATCAAGGACTATTAGCACAGAAAAACTGCCTTAGTGAGAACTGTTTCTGTGGAATGCTGAGAGCAGAAGCCAGACTGGAAGGGGTCCAACAGGGTTATCAGAGAGAAAGTCAGACAGTGCATGCACCTGGACCTGCAGTACACATGCACGAGTGGCAATGGCTTACTGCACAGACGTGGTGGCCGCATTTGTGCATGAAGAGGAGCGTGGCCCCAATCAGATACCCAACAAGCCCTTGTTGGAAATCTTTGGAGGGAGGGGGGGGGGGTGGGGGAGGTACGTGAGCGGCAAAAGAGTACTGGAGGATGAGGATGTTGTGGAATTCAGATGCCTCCCTCTTCTTAGGTAAGAATCTCCTTTTTTATCAGAGCTGTGGCTCGGGTACACTTTAAAAGGATCAGAGCACATATAGCTTGGGTATGGGTCTTTGGAAGGGGAGGGGTGGCTGGCATTAATTACCTTCAAAGGGCTGTTTCCTAACCCTCTGTATATATGCTGTCCTCCATCTTTGGCATATCTGCTGTTTGAAGGGCCCATGGGGACATGTACTGACATTAAATATCAAAATTGCGGTGGGCAGGGCCGCTGAAGAAAGTAATTAACGCTTGACACTCCAAACCCTGCCCCCCAACAGCACACACCATTTGATGGTATATTTACTTAATCCATTTAGGGAGGAGGTTAAAACAAACCAGGGAAGTCTGCAATACCCAAAAATGGGTACTTACCTCAGGCCAGTGGAGGTGAGTAAGGGGCACTTCTTTCCTTATAGGTAAACTTTAAGCTTCAGGAAAAGGTAATATTATGCTGGGGATACACGGTACGTTTCCGTACCATGTATCGACCAGCTGATCCGGCCAGCTGATAATATTCATCTGGCCCGATCATGCCGCTCGACCCGCTCCTGCTCGATTCCCGCCGGCGGACAATGGCAGGGAATCGAGCGGTGATAAGGAAGCGCCGGTGGGGACGAGCGGCAATCGATCCGCGCGGACGAGCGGGGATGCGCCAACAATGAGCCGCTGGCTCGATCCGGCGCATAAAACGAGCTGTGTATGCACGGCATAAAAAGGGTATTTTTTCAGACATCTGTCACTAGCTATCACTCAGAAGAGCTCACAATCTATTCTGAACCTTACACACTCAAAGAGGACTTTACAAGTACATGTTTTTTTTTTATTTCAACTCTACCCTGGAACACAAACAAGTGTCGCTGGAAGTTAACTTTCACTCATCCATTTGAGCGTATGCTCCGGAACTGGATGATGTCATGTTGTTTAAAGGAACCCTGAGCGGTGTCATAAAAAGAAAACTGGATGTACCTGGGGCTTCCTCCACCCCACCGTAGCCCACAAGGTCCCTGGCATCCTCCTAGCCCCCTCAACGGTGTGGCTGGCAGCTCCGGTAATGCGCCAACTTAAGTTGAAGCTGTGAGTGCTCGTCCCCACCTGTCGCATCATCCTGCCGGCTGCTGTAAGAGTCCTGCGCATGTGCGGTTAAGTCTTTAGAGAACTGCACATGCGCAGGACTCTTACAGGAGCTGGTGCGATGATGCGATGGGTACGCAGCGGGGGTGAGCATGCGTGACTTCACCCAAAGTTGGCGCATTACCAGAGCTGCCAGCGGGACCGCGGAGGGGGACAGGAGGATGCCGGGGACCTTGCAGGCTACGGTGGGCTGGAGGAAGCCCCAGGTAAGTCCAGTTTTCTTTTTTTATGACACCGCTCAGGGTCCCTTTAAGCAACATTTGTACACATCAGTAGCTCAACCAATTTTCTTAACGATAATTGTCAGGATTGATCAGCAGGTAAGATTGTTCTAAGTGTATGACATCAGTCAGTTGTTGTTCCACATCATTTGCTTTTATTTTTCTTCACCATAGTCGCCTGATCCGACAATATCGGTCGTCATATGTTTCAAAGGACAATCATCTGATGTGTGTACAAGCTTTAGCTAGTCTAATGACCTAAAAAAGTCTAAAGCCAATCTTGAGGGAAGCCAATTAACTTACAGTGGCTTGCAAAAGTATTCGGCCCCCTTGAAGTTTTCCATATTTTGTCACATTACTGCCACAAACATGAATCAATTTTATTGGAATTCCACGTGAAAGACCACTACAAAGTGTTGTACACGTGAGAAGTGGAACGAAAATCATACATGATTCCAAACATTTTTTACAAATAAATAACTGCAAAGTGGGGTGTGCATAATTATTCAGCCCCCTGAGTCAATACTTTGTAGAACCTTGTTTTGCTGCAATTACATCTGCCAGTCTTTTAGGGTATGTCTCTACCATCTAGAGACTGAAATCCTTGCCCATTCTTCTTTGCAAAACAGCTCGAGCTCAGTTAGATTAGATGGACAACGTTTGTGAACAGCAGTTTTCAGATCTTGCCACAGATTCTCAATTGGATTTAGATCTGGACTTTGTTTTAAACCATTCCATTGTTGCCCTGGCTTAATGTTTAGGGTCATTGTCCTGCTGGAAGGTGAACCTCCACCCCAGTCTCAAGTCTTTTGCAGACTCCAAGAGGCTTTCTTCCAAGATTGCCCTGTATTTGGCTCCATCCATCTTCCCATCAACCCTGACCAGCTTCCCTGTCCCTGCTGAAGAGAAGAACCCCCAGAGCATGATGCTGCCACCACCATATTTGACAGTGGGGATGGTGTGTTCAGAGTGATGTGCAGTGTTAGTTTTTCCGCCACACATAGCGTTTTGCATTTTGGCCAAAAAGTTCCATTTTGGTCTCATCTGACCAAAGCACCTTCTTCCACATGTTTGCTGTGTCCCCCACATGGCTTGTGGCAAACTGCAAACAGGACTTCTTATGCTTTTCTGTTAACAATGGCTTTCTTCTTGCCACTCTTCTATAAAGGCCAACTTTGTGCAGTGCACGACTAATACTTGTCCTATGGACAGATTCCCCCACCTGAGCTGTAGATCTCTGCAGCTCGTCCAGAGTCACCATGGGCTTCTTGATTGCATTTCTGATCAGCGCTCTCCTTGTTTGGCCTATGAGTTTAGGTGGACGGCCTTGTCTTGGTAGGTTTACAGTTGTGCCATACTACTTTCATTTCTGAATGATCGCTTGAACAGTGCTCCATGGGTAGTTCAAGGCTTTGGAAATATTTTTGTAGCCTAAGCCTGCTTTAAATTTCTCAATAACTATATTCCTGACCTATATGGTGTGTTGTTTTGACTTCATGGTGTTGTTGCTCCCAATAATCTCTTAGACAACCTCTGAGGCCGTCACAGAGCAGCTGTATTTGTACTGACATTAGATTACACACAGGTGCACTCTATTTAGTCATTATCACTTATCAGGCAATGTCTATAGGCAACTGACTGCACTCAGACCAAAAGGGGCTGAATAATTACGCACACCCCACTTTGCAGTTATTTATTTATAAAAAATGTTTGGAATCATGTATGATTTTTGTTCCATTTCTCACGTGTACACCACTTTGTATTGGTCTTTCATGTGAAATTCCAATAAAATTGATTCATGTTTGTGGCAGTAATGTGACAAAATGTGGAAAACTTCAAGGGGGCCGAATACTTTTGCAAGCCACTGTATCAGTATGTTTTTTGGAATATGGGAGGAAACATGAGTGCCCGAAGGAAACCCACACAGATACCGAAAGAACACACAAACTGCATGCAGATAATGTCTTGGCCTAGATATGAACTGGGGTCTCCGGCACTGCAAGGCGAGCGTCCACTATACCCAGGGTAGGCACTGGGAAGTAAGATTTAGCACTACTGCGGGAATTAGTTCATGCTGCAATAGCACTATCCAGGAGCACCACGGGGAGGCTTCCCAATGCCCCCATACAACCGGGGGGACCGCGGGGTCCCAGGCGCTCTCACTGCCTGGGAACCACAGCGGCACCCCGGAGGGGGAGGCTGGGTGGCGCAGGCGACCCCCCCCCCCCAAAACGTGGCCAGCGCCGGGGAAAGCCGTCCGCAACCACCTCCCAATATTTAAAAACGGGCACTTACCTTAATGTCCATTGCATTCTGCTACTGAGCATAGCTTGGGTGCAACACATTTGAAAAGGAAAGGAATGAAGCATGGGTCGCACTGAGCTTTGGAGCTCAGGGCTGGCACACACACAACACTCCAAGGGGGGGGGGGGGGGGGGGAAGGACAGGCGCAGACAGCCCACTCCAGGGCTCACACCACCTGGAATGAGCCATCCACCACCCGCCTCCAAAGGGGGGGATAGACATAAACCACTACACAGAGAGTTGAATGTGTGCATTAAACACCAAGTGAACACCTGACATAACTGGCTAAGCAAATTTGGCCTAATTGGCTATTCATGAGGCAATGCTCATGCAAATATGCATTCGCGTTCGCATGCCAACTTATGCAGGGTCAAAAACCAATGCCGCAAAGCGGTCGCCCTGCGGGAATTAGTTCATGCTGCAATAGCACTATCCAGGAGCGCCACGGGGAGGCTTCCCAATGCCCCCATACAACCGGGGGACCACGGGGTCCCAGGCGCTCTCACTGCCTGGGAACCACAGCGGCACCCCGGAGGGGGAGGCTGGGTGGCGCAGGCGACCCCCCCCAGCCTCCCCCCAGGTGTTACTTGGTTTGATGCACACATAAATTCTCTATAAAGTGTAGTGTTTCATTTCTATCCCACCTTTGGAGGCGGGTGGTGGATGGCTTGTTCTAAGAGGTGAGAGCCCTGGAGCGAGCTGTCTGCGCCTGCCCTCCCCCCCCCCTTGGAGTGTTGTGTGAAAGCCAGCTCTGAGCTAGAAAGCGTGGTGTGGCCCATGCTTCACTCCATTCTCATGTGTTCGCTCCCAAGTCGTGCTCATGTAGCAGACCGCAATGGACGTTAAGGCAAGTGCCTGTTTTTAAATTTTGGGAGGCAGGTGCGGGCGGCTCTTCCCGGCGCTGGCCCCGCTTGGGGGGTCGCCTACACCTCCCAGCCTCCCCCTCCGGGATGCCGCTGTGGTTTCCAGGCAGTGAGAGTGCTTGGGGCCCCGCGGCACCCCGGTTGTATGGGGGCATTGGGAAGCCTCCCAGTGGCGCTCCTGGATAGTGCTAATGTAGCATGAGCTAATTCCCGCAGGGCACCTGCTTTGCGGTATTGGTTTTAACCCTGCAAACGTTGGCATGCGAAAGCAAATGCATATTTGCATGAGCTATGTATCGTGAGTAGCCAATTAGGCCAAATTTGCAAAGCCAGATTTGTCAGGTGTTACTTGGTTTTATGCACACAGGGTCGGACTGGTACACTGGGGGCCCACCAAACAAATTTCAACCTGGGGCCCACACATCACATGATTGCGGTGAAAAAAGGGCATGACCATGCACCGGAAGGTGGGCGTGGCCATGATGTGTTATGGACAGGGCCAAATGTACATAATCTTAGCAGCATTGTAATTCAGATACACTGCTGCCCAGCAAAACTTTGCATAGTCCCCTCCTTCAATATAAAGTAATGTCCTACTTTGCAGAGGTTGCGACCGCAGTGGTGGCAGAGGTTGCGACTGCATCGGGGCCCTTGGGCCAAAGGGGCCCCGAAGGGCCCTCCCTCAACTACAATATTACCTCTCTATTGGTCCTGTGCTCATAATAATCACTTCTGTAGATACTTTGAACAGTGGTAATCATTAACAAGCTATTTCTCATCCCCTTCTTGCACCTCTGACACTGTAGTTGCCATTGGCAGGTTTTGGTGCGACGTATTAATTGTTATGTATAGAGTGCTTGGGGGGGCCCCATTGTAAAATTTGCGTTGAGGCCTACAGCTCCTTAGCTACGCCACTGCTCTCAGCATGAGTGATTACAGCACTGAGAAGAGAATTGTTGTGCTACAGGCAGCAATTGGAGCTCTGTCAGACAAGGAGGGGGGGCTTACCAGAGACCTGGAGGCGGGGCCCACCGAGGGAAAAAACTGTACTACTGTGTCCCAGTCCGACCCTGTATGCACACATAAGTTCTCTATAAAGTGAAGTGAGATTTAGAGCTGGAACCCACTAGAAGCGGTGTTACAGTGCTATGCCATTGGATCCTTATGTGGCACGTGCCCCGGATCTATTCTGGGGTGCCCCGGATCTATTCTGGGGTGCCCCGGATCTATTCTGGGGTGCCCCGGCTGTCACCCAGGCAGATTCAGCTGTGGTGCCTCAATGGTGGACATGCTGGAAGCTGTGGTGCTTCAATCAGGGTATGCTGGGTGCTGTAGTGTTTCTATGGGGGCATACTGGATGCTACGGTGCCATTCTGGGCACTGTGATAATAATCCGAATAATAATAATAATCCTAACATTTGTATAGCGCTTTTCTCCTGTTGGACTCAAAGCGCTCAAGAGCTGCAGCCACTAGGACGCGCTCAAGAGGCCACCCTGTAGTGTTAGAGAGTCTTGCCTTGAACTCCCTACTGAATAGGTACTTGACCTAGCCAGGATTCGAACCCTGGTCGCCCATGTCAAAGGCAGAGCCCTTAACCAGTACTCTATCCAGCCACCAGCTTTATGGGGGCATATAGGGAGCTGTGGTTCTTCTATGGGGCATGCTGGGAGTTGTGTTGCCTCAATGGGAGGCCTGTGGGAGCATGGGAGGGGGTCCACTAGAAGGTCAGGGAAAGCTATGGGAGAACTGCCAGATAACCTGGTGGCAGGCCAGCCTGCCCAGCAGTAAGCCAAACTAGCCAGTAGCTAGTACAGAAGCCAGGTAACTCTGCCTAGGTATATTTAAGTGACACTGCCTATTTATGTGACATGCTGCATTTTTTTTCTTGTATTAATTGAGAGAGGGGCTTTATCCAACATTGCTGAGCAGGCCTACTTAGACCGCTGTTAAGTTCATGTAAATTTGGTTCAACCCATGATCACACCCACATTCTGGTGTGTGGCCACACCCATGTTCTGGCTGAAGTGCCTAAAAGTGCCCTGGATCCTAGCAATGCCCCTGGTGGCTAAGCAATCGCAAAACACTGCTTGGAGCAGTTTGTGACTGATCCTGGAACTATCGCATTGGTGGCTATAGTAGCCAAATTGTGATGGCTCCAGGAATCACCATGCAATGGCAGCACTTCCGTAATTTTGCAAATGGTGCTTTGCGATTGCTACAATTGGCCCGTAGTGGGTCCCAGCTTTTCAGGATAATCAATGAGATGCAAAATATTTCTCCTTGCATTCAAATTTCATATAAATGATACATGATGGTTACATGAAATTTGAATATTTACTGTAAGTGGACCTGAACTCAGAACTTCCTCTCTGCTCTAAAAGACACGCAACAGTATAATAACCTTTAACCACTTCAGGACTCAGCCTTTACCCCCTTTTAAGGACCAGCGCTGATTTAGAAGATCTGTGCTGGGTGGGCTCTACAGCCCCCAGCACAGATCAAATAACAGGCAGAGCGACCAGATCGCCCCCCTTTTTTCCCCACTAGGAGGATGATCTGCTGGGGGGGTCTGATCGCTCCTGCATGCGTGTGGGTGGCGGGGGCACCTCAAAGCCCCCTCCACGGCAGGATTCCCCCTCTCCCTCTTCTCCCTCCCAGCCCCGGAGATCGGAGGCTGCACAGGAACAGATCTGTCCTGTGCAGCCTCTAACAGGCTCCTGCCTGTCATGTGACAGCGATCCCCGGCCGCTGATTGGCCGGGGATCGCTGATCTAGTACAATGCTGCTACTGTTAGCAGCGTTGTAAAAATGTAAACAAAGCGGATTATTTCCGCTTGTGTTTACATTTAGCCTGCGAGCCGCGATCGGCGGCCCGCAGGCTAGTCACGGAGCCCCCCGCCATGAATTGACAGGAAGCAGCCGCTGATGTGCGTCGCTGGTCCTGCAGCTACCACTTTGCCGACGCGTGTTATGAGTGCGCGGTCGGCAAGTGGTTAAAGAGACACTATCGAAAAAAAAAGTCCTCTGTGGGGTACTTACCTCTGGATCCTAACAAGGCTTCCCTGTCCTCCTTTGTCCCATGGTGGCAGCGCTGGACCCCCCCCCCCCCCCCAACCACAGTTGACAATTTGTCGTGCTGTGGCGCAGGTGCAGTAGCACATCTTGTTGCCGTCGTACCGTCGTACTCAATCGTCCCGTCGTCCATTACCGGCCACTAGGCCCATTCTAAAGAGCCTGGAGGCTGACAGATAAATGGGGATTCTCCATGGGGCTGTAACAGACTAATGAGAATCCTCAGCAACAGAGGGAATTCTAATTTGTTCATGTTGAACCAATAAAAATTCTCCCTGTTGCTAGGCAGAATTGGCCTGTTGCAGGCTACGGAGAGCCATGCTTCTACCGGCCTCCAGGCTGTGGAAAGGACCGAGCAGCAGGACAAGTGGCAGGACGAGCAGCCGACGCATGCGTAACGTCGCAACTGACGTGCTGACGCGGAACATGCCCTACATCCAGATCAGATCTGTGTCAAAATGGATCAGTTTTTCAGAAAAACTGATCTGTTTGACATGGCTCCGATCGGGAACCGGACAAGTGTAGACCGAACCTTACTACTGGGAAGGAGGGAAAAGATAAGAAAAGTCTGATATACTGTTTTGCTTTGTTTTGACTCTGACTTCTCACTAAATACAAGTGTTCAGTTCTCATTAACATGCAGACTGCCCTGCAGTGCATATCCTGCTGTTGTGCTGTTGTGAATACAGTGCTGGTTAGTAGTGCTAAAAGTTGCCTTGCCCTAAAACTGTATAAAAAGAATTTGTTCTATGATATACTTCTGGTTGGTTCTCATAATACTATTGTGGAAATCTATAAGCAATACAGAAGCAGTGAAGAAGGGTGTAAAAATGGTCAGAATGCCTGGAATGCGGGTGAAATGGTCCCAGTCATTAGGTGCTGGACAGTGGGCTGCAGCCTAGATGGGTTAAACAGGTGTTCACTCCTCAAAGGAGGCTGAGTACGTGCAGCCCGGGCTGTCAGCTTCTTTACCACAGAGGGGGCAGCTAATGTTTACAGGACACTTATTATCTGAAGACTGTTTGCTCAGAGTAAATGGCTGAGAGGAGATTCCTGCCTGATGACTCTGCCGGGACTATTGGATGCCTGTTCACCCTTGAGAGAGCTTGAGGAGCTATATGCAGTCTGGTAGTATCAGATAATGGAACAGTAAACAAATACTGGAGCCCAATCCCACAGTATGTAATGCTGGGAATACATGGGTCGGTTTTGCAGCAGATAGATAAGAAATGCATCTGATGATCTATCTGATGCGTTTTTAGAAAAATTTTTACCAGGATAGAATTTCAATAGATTTCAGTTTGAAATCTATTGAAATTCGATCTGATGGCATTTTTTTGCCATCAGATTTCCATTAAGGCTAGGGCCACACTAGCTCCGGGTGCGGGACGCATCCGCGGTCCGGGCTCCGATTTTCAAAACCCGGAACGCAAACGGATCCGTGCTGCCTTTTTTGCAGCACACGTTTTGGATCCGCTTGCGTTTTTTGTTTTTTTTTGCTAGAGGGGGTAGCAGCCAGGACGGGGGGCTGCGGGCAAAGCGGCGGGCAAAGCGGCGGCCAGGGGGGGTCACATCCCCCCCCCCTTGCTCACCTGGGTGCCCCCCGTCCCCGCTCCCCCTCCAGCTCGCATATAATGTAATAATTTGTACCTAATGAAGTTCGGCGAGCCGGGCACTTCCGCCCACACCGCTCGCCGTCACTTCCTGCGATGCCGCCCACTGTATTTCAGTGGGCGGCATCGCAGGAAGTGACGGCGAGCGGTGTGGGCGGAAGTGCCCGGCTCGCCGAACTTCATTAGGTACAAATTATTACATTATATGCGAGCTGGAGGGGGAGCGGGGAGGGGGGCACCCAGGTGAGCAAGGGGGGGGGATGTGACCCCCCCTGGCCGCCGCTTTGCCCGCAGCCCCCCGTCCTGGCTGCTACCCCCTTCAGCATGGCGGCCCCCTCCTTCACCATGGGACACTGGAAACTGATCCGTTTCCAGTGTCCCAAAATGTCAGTGAAGAGGGAGGCCCGTTTCCCCATTGATTTTCACTACCCGTACGTGTATACGGGTCCGTGAAAAATGCTGCAAGTCCGGACTCAGCGTTCCGGGTTTAAAAACGTATTCCGCGGATCGCACGCGGATACGTTTTTAACTTGAGTGTGTGCTGTTCCTATTTTTAACATTGGTATCCGTGGCTACGTTTTTCGTCCGGGACAAAAAACGTAGCTACGGATACGTTTTTAAATTAAGTGTGAACTAGCCCTAAGGCCAATGCAAACTGATAAGCAATCTCATCAGATCGACCTAAATTTTCCATCCAGCCAGTTCGATGGAAATCCATCGAAATCGATCGAAATCGGCCATCGATCGGTCGATTGGCCAACCGATTTGCAAATGATCAATTGATCGATCGATCGGGATCGATCGGTCGGCCAGAAAATCGGCTGAGTGTATGGGCCCCTTAATGCTGGGAATACATGGGTCGTTTTTGCTGCAGATAGATGATTAGATGATCATTTCCGACATGTCCAATCTCCCGTTCGATCGATTTGCAGCGCAATTCCTGATAGAGGTGAATGGAAAAAGATAAGAAAAACGAGCGAACGAAAAGAGAATCGAGTGGAGAATCAAGCAGCAAAATCGATCTAGCGGAGAATCGAGCAGAAAAAACGACCCGTGTATTCCCATAAGGTGGCCATGCATCAGGCGACTTGATGGCTGATTGACCATCCGATTCAATTATAATCAGATTGGATGCAAATGTATGCCAAGATCATGCCCGATCATCGATGCGACCATTTTCGGGCTGAAATTGGCTGCATGTATGGATCGGGCATGCTGCAAGATGTAGGCCCATCATGCTCGATCGGGTGCGCAGCGGTAACGGCGTGCGATATCAGGACAACAAACGCGCTGTCCCAGCTAAGGTAAAATGTGCCCCCCCAGTGCCCGCTGTACTATACTCTGAGCTCTGTCTTCATACACATGCCCCATGTGGTTGCCGGCGTATGCAGATCTAACCATACGTCTGATGGATGGGCACCTTAAAGGCAACCTAAACTGAGAAGGATGTGATTTTCCCTTTTAGGGTAGGAACATACTAGGCAGAATCCCATATGCGGTTTCCATAGGACTTAGTGGAAAACGCATATGCGATTCTGCCTAGTGTCTTCCTACCATTGCGTTAAAGTCGCACGTTAGAAAATGTTTTAATGTGGACTAACGCACAGCAATACTAAGTCTGTGCAACATTCACAGTGCACAAGTTGCGTTTGTGTGGAACGTGTAGCATTATTAGGAAGTGCTGCATGCTGTGCGTTATACACATTATTAATTGCGTTGGTCTGTTTGCACATGCTCAGTAATGACCTGGAAGCATAGTTTTCATTGCCTGTATGCCCTACTGTATGCGACGATAACGGGGCATAGAGTTGCGGTGCAACTTTTTTGGGGCGTTGCGTTGTTAGTTTGCGTTGCGACTTTAACACCGCATCAAAATGCAACATCACACTGTGAAAGAGGCCTTAAAATAATACCAGTTGCCTGACTCACCTGCTGATCCTGTTTCTCTAATACTTTTAGCCACAGCCCCTCAACAAGCATGCAGATCAGATGCTCTGACTGAAGTTAGACTGGATTAGCTACATGCTTGTTTCAGGTGTGTGATTCAGCCACTATTGCATCCAAAGAGATCAGCAGGACTGACAAGCCACTGGTATTGTTTAAAAGGAAACATCCATATCCCTCTCAGTTAAGGTTCCGTTTAAGGCTGTGTATGAAAACCAATGATTGTGGTCGATTGGTGAAAAAATGTCATGCTGAAATCGATCAGGAATCTGACTACGGTTTATAGCGGCCAACAAGACGCCCATACATCTACCGATTTTGGCGGGCAATTGACCAATAGACAGACCTCTCTCTAACTGGAGAGGTCTGTTGGCCACCACAAGCCGATCCCGACCGATTTAAGCATGAAATGAATAGGCTTTGTGACAACACCCCCAGGCTACCGTCCCACCTCCTGCATTAATACTTTACCTCACTGCCATCTGTCACTGTATCTAGACTCCTCGTCCGGTTTGCGCCCCATGTGGTTGCCGGTGTAAACCCAGAAGAGGAGTCCGGAGCAGCGGGTGGCAGAGAGGTAAAGTATTAATGCAGTGGCACCGGGGGTGGGGGAGGAGGGGGGTGGATTTGCACAAGTACAAATCCCCCCACGTCCGTTGTATACTTCCTTGAGTACAAGTAGCCAGAGGTAGCACCCCCAGTTTAGGAAGCCAGAGTTAGCCCCCGATATAGGAGGCATCAGTATTAGGTAGCTCCCCAGCATAGGTAGCCAGAGGTCCCCCAGTATTAGGTAGTCCTCCTGTATAGAGATGCCTCCGGTATCTGGCATACCTCCCAACTTTTTGACATGAGGGACACTTAAGCCACGCCTCAGCAACACCCCTGATCACGCTCCCGTCACACATACCATAAAGATTTCATAGGAAAAATGTTGTTTTATAATTCAAACCACACTGGTCCTTTCTATCCTGGTTCCTTTTCCTTCATATCAACAATTTAAAATTAGTAATACTGTATATCAATTTAAAGGATGGGAATAAAGTTAAGAGTCAAACACGTTTTGTAGAGAAATATATATATTTACATAGAAATAGGAACAAAGTCCTGAAAGAGGGACCAATGAGGAGGAAAGAGCGACAGGGTTGCCAAAGAGGGACTGTCCCTCCAAAAGAGGTCTATGTGTACTTTGCCACTAATACACAGTGACATCCAGAGTAGCAGCCTGTGCTTTATGCTTGGAGAGCAGGGAGAGATTTTATGTTATTGTGTGCACATACATTGGTTATGTTAGTGCACATAGACAAAGCTCTTTATTAGATAGGAACTGATGTATAGATAGTATACCGAAAGTGTGTTATCATGCCATATGCATCTATGCGATACTGCACCGGGTAACATGCATAGGGGTTAATTCACAAATCTTATCTCATGAATTAGCTCTCATCTGTTTTCTGCTCAAGTTATATTAAACGTTTTAACACCACAACAAGCAGAAAAGTAGTGGAAATAAGACATGGAAAGTTAAATGGAAGTTATGTCAGTAAGGCACATGGGAATGCATGTGTACACTTCATAATGCAAATAACAGCACTTAACTTATACTATAATTAATACACCCACACACCTATTGCCATTTATAGGCTGCAGCCCTTTGTTTAATGTGGATGTACAAAACATTCATTCCTCTTCAACACCAAATACCGCAAATAAAACTGCCTCCCTTAGCGTCACTTCAGGCCCTGTTCACAGTGCTATGCAGGGTGACATTACAGAGGCCTCTTAGCGCATAAAGTCACACTGCAATAGTAAGTCTAAACGTTCAGAGAACATCCAGTGTAATGCGATCCAGTGAACTCCGGTATACCAATGCAGTGCGTTACTGCATAACATACACATTAATAGTGGCAGTGAAGCATATTTTCTATTTGCTGTATACTTCACTGCAACTTTCCTCTATTGCAGTGTTCCTGT
Source organism: Hyperolius riggenbachi (assembly GCF_040937935.1). Lineage (NCBI taxonomy): Eukaryota > Metazoa > Chordata > Amphibia > Anura > Hyperoliidae > Hyperolius > Hyperolius riggenbachi. The sequence goes on from NC_090649.1 coordinate 154,868,348, forward strand.
TTTTACAGGGAACGCAAGCCAGCTCCCATTGTGAATGGCACCTAAATAATATTATGTACATGATATATTATTTATGTACATCATTGTATAGATCGTTTCCAGGGGGTGCTTTTGCAAAGAATAAATACTGAGAATCGTCCATGAGAAGATACTCTACTCCGAAAACCTGTCACATCTGTAAGGGCTCATTCACACTAGTAAGTGCTTTGAAATGTATTACAATGCATGAATAAAAACGCATGAATTGGTCAGTGTGTTTTTGTGCATTTTTATGAGTTTCACTGCATTGTCAAACTGCTGTGAAGTGACGCAGAGGGAAAGGAAACCAGCTGATTCAGCTGGGCTTATTTGCATAATCCATGTGCCGAAACTCACATAGCATGCATTTCTATGAGTTTTAATCACTCCCAACGAGTTGAAACACACTGCAGAGCAACTCACTACTGTAGTGTGAATGTTAAAATGAAAGTCTATGGACTTTCATGTTCCCATGTTTAACACATACTAACTACAAAACTCACATGGTGTGAATGAGACAATTTTTACTACCTACTGTAAGAGACAGCAACATAGGTAGAAAGTCATTTAAGCTCGGTTTACACCGACTCTGTTGCTGAATCCGCATTTCTGATTGACAACTGCGGTAAACGTCTGCATCCTCTGATTGGCCTAATACTTTAGAGTCCTCTGACTGGCCTACAAATTCCACAGTACTACGATCTCCGCAGTACAATACTGATTCTCTGATTGGTCCAATGCTTCCGAAACTTGCAATTGGCCTACAGATTCCGAGTCTCTGAAATGCAGCATTTTAAGCAGAATTCCGATTTTCATAGCGATTTCTGCCACGGAAACTAAAGAAAAAAGATCGGAATTCCACGAAAATCGGAAGCTCGTCCATATAAATGTCATGAATTGTCTCAGGCACTCTGTAAAGCGCTGTGGAAAATATATCAGATCTACATCAATTATACTAATAATATTAAAGGGTGAATGAAGCAGTGCTCACTAAATAGATCTAGATCATTGGTCCTTAAACTAAGGCTCGCGGGCTGAATTTGGCCCCCTGAGGCTTTTTTTACCGGCCCTTTACAACACAAAATGTATTACTTATAAATGAGGTCTGCTGCATCTTTAAACATTGGTGGCCCGCATTTAGAAAAGCAGTTCTGGCACCAACCTTTCACGTGGAAGCCAGAAGGCAGTCATTTGCTGGCTTCTGGATGTGCTGCAGGATTTTGCAGGTCATTGGGTGACATTATAACCTAAACTAATGTCCAGCGCTGCATAATATGTTGGCGCTTTATAAATACAACAAATAAATAAAATTATGGCTCACATATGACTTGCTATGTTAGGGTCACGATATCTGCACTGTATTGGTGGCATAATAGCTGCATATGCTACGTTGGAGGGCATACTACCTGCACATGCGGTGGTGGAGTGCATACTATCTGCGCATGCTGTAGTGGAGTGCCTACTATCTACACATGCGGTGGTGGAGTGCATACTATCTGCGCATGCTGTAGTGGAGTGCATACTATCTGCACATGCTGTAGTGGAGTGCATACTATCTGCACATGCTGTAGTGGAGGGAATACTATCTGCACATGCTGTAGTGGAGTGCATACTATCTGCACATGCTGTAGTGGAGTGCATACTACCTGCACATGCTGTGTTGATGGCATAATAAGTACTTGCTGAGTTGGGGGCATAAAATCTGCTCTGGTTAAATGGGAGACATGAGGGCTGCCCATGTGAATAGGCACTGTCTACAATACCTAGGTTCAATGTTATGTTTTTCTACATCATTTCATGTATACTCTGGCCCCCCAGCAGTCTGAAGTATGTTGATCCAGCACTTGACCAAAAAATTATGGGGACCCCTGATCTAGATCATAGGATGTTTTTGTTAGTTCCTTGGGTAAAGCTGGACATGATAAATATTGTATGTTTTTTTTTCTAATAAAAAGATATCCCTAAACATAATTTTGCATACAATAAATGCTCTAGGAAATACAATAAGTGTCAACTTCTGCAACCAAAGTAAAAATATGTTGCCCGCCACTGCCCCCAAGTGGTCAGCATAAATAGTATTTCCAAACATTTCAACTATCTGCAGTACAGTAGCTGTCCACACAGTGGTGCAAGCATAGCTCCCATCTTAGAAACAAATCAATGTTAACACTTACACTCAAAAATTGCACTTGCAACAATGCATAACACACAGATACAAACACTGCCAAATAAAAGGAGAATTTTAGTTTGCCAAAAATGCTGCAGCACTCAAATTATGCCAACACACCAAAATCAGCAAGACACAGAACATGTATTTCAAGGTTCCTTTCATTGGTTCACTCATACCAACAAACGAGTGTGCAATGCATGCATGCTGTGGGTCAGTGGCGTAGTAATAGGGGGTGCAGAGGTTGCAACCGCATTGGGGCCCTTGAGCCAGAGGGGCCCTCCCTCAACCACAGTATTAGCTCTCTATTGGTCCTGTGCTGGTAATAATCACTCCTATAGATGCTTTAAATAGTATTAATCATTAAACTGTTCCCCATTCCCTTCTTGCACCTCTGACATTGTGGTTGCCATTGGCAGGTTTTGGTGCACCATATCAATTGTTATGTATAGAGTGCTTGGGGGGCCCAATGTAAAACCTGCACCAGGTCCTACAGCTCCTTAGCTACACCATTGCTGTGAATAATGCGTTGCTTGGGTTAATATCGATTTGCATTTGATTTGGCCACATCTCTTAGCACCTCTCTTTCCCCTATCTATGGTCTGTGTAGGATGAGCATAGCTATTTGGTACATTCTAGAAACAGGAAGGAAACAGTGCAGTGCAGTTACTATAATTATAAAATATACTCACACCTTTCTTCTTTGATTTTTTTAAGTTTTATGAAACTTTGCTTTAAAGAGACACTGAAGTATATACATATTTTTTTTACCTTGGGTACATAGGTAGACAGCTTCAGCATTTAATTCCAAGCGGATTTGCCGCATTCCCGCGGCAGAACGAGGTATTTATGCTCAAGAAATAGCACAGCAAAGTTCCACGACTTTGCAATTTGCAGATTTTGCTACCCGGGGAGGCAGAGCTGTGCGCAGTAGCACTACCTCTTATCCAGTCAATCTCCACCTCTCCCCGCCCCTCTCAGTGAAAGAAGACTGAGAGGGGCAGGGAGAGGCAGAGATCAGCGGAGAGTGACTAGAGAAGAGGCAGAGCTACTGTACACAGCTCTCCCTCTTCCAGGAAGGAAGATCACATGGAACTTTGCTGTGCTATTTCTTGGGCATAAATACCTAATTTACCATAAGGCATTGTAGGCACGTGCCTACAGGCACCTGATAATGAAAAGGCAACTCACTCCCCTCCCAAAGCACCTTCCTCCATCCTTCCCTATGCAGAGTCCCGAGCAGAGTGTAAGGGCCAGTGCACACCAAAAACCTCTAGCAGATCCAGGTTTTTGAAGCAGATTTCAGAGCGATTCTAGGCATGTTTAGAGAGGTTTTCTAAACATGCCTAGCGTCTTTTTGAAGCGTTTTTGTGTAGCAGATTTCATATATTGTTACGGTAAAGCTGTTATTACTGAACAGCTTCTGTAACAAAAACGCCTGGAAAACCGCTCTGATCTAGCGTTTTTCAGAGCGGTTTTCCACTTTCCTATACTTTAACATTGAGGCAGAACGCCTCAGAAATCTAAAAAATGCTGCAGGACCTGAGTTTGCGTTTGTGGAAAAAAACGAACTGCTCTGGTATGCACCATCCCATTCAGTTTTAAAAAACGATTCAGAACCGCTCTGGTGTGCCCCAGCCCTAAATGAGAGGTTATTCAAAGTTTCAGCATTCCTCTGACGATATCTCCCTTCAGTCAGGGGCACCTCTAGCTACTTAATACTGAGGGTACTTTTGGCTTCCTAATACTAAGGGGAACATGTGGCTACCTATGACAGGCAAGGGAAGTAAGGGAGAAGTGACAGCTGAGCCAGCCAGCACACTTGCTGTGCACTTCGGTGGGTGTTTGTAGGTTCATGAAGGGCAAAGTCTAGAGTGCCAGGACATCTGTGCCTATAGGCTCCTGTGATGTAAATCCGTCCCGGACCGCGGGAATGCGGCAAATCCGCTTGGAATTGAATGCTGAAGCTGGCTGCATATGTAAATACGGTAAAAAAGATAGACTTCAGTGTGTCTTTAAATGCAGTTAATCAACACACTGGCTTCTGTTCACAAAACATTACTACATTCAGTAATGCAGAAAAGAGCTGATTTTACCAAACCTTTAGTGAAATTACAATTCAAAAAGGCTGTTACCCGCATGGCAAGCTGAAATCCAACCAGTGAGGTAAATTACGGAGTTGTGCAGTAAATACTTTACCTCAAAGATTAGAACATGCAGTAAAGCCAAGTAAGATGTTTGGTATTTATCTCCAGCTCTGATTTGTCGGAAACTAGCTATTCACTAAAGACAGTTCGGTAAAATAATTTTGGTTCGTTAAACTTCGCCTTTGGCATTTTCTTCCCCCAAATTCACTAAAATTTCCTGCATTTGGTAGTTTAGTAATACAGGCAGTTCCCGGCATATGAATGCCCAACTTACGAACATCCCAATCTCGTTGCAATGATGCAATTTCCTCATGGCGGAAGTTTGAAGAAGAGGCTTCAAACTTCCCCAGAATGCCAGCCTGTCCCCCACAGCAGCTGCAGTGCTGGACTCACCTCCAAACCAAGTTCAACAATGCTGTCCTTCCTCCTCTCTCTGCCACCTTCCGGCTCTTGTGCACAGCACTGTTTTCTGTATTTCACATGACATACAGGAAGCGGTGCTGTACACCAGAGGCTGCAGGAGGCAAAGTGGCTAGATGGACAGCACTGGACTCATGCTGGAGGGTGAGTCCAGCACTGCTGCTTGGTGGCAGAGGGGACACAGAGGGGAGGCCTAGATGGGAAGAGAGACACAGAGGGGAAACAAAGAGAGGCATGGGGGGGGGGGGGGGGGAATAAATGGGCATGGGGGACAGAGACACTGAAGGGGACAAGCAGGCACAGAGTGGGACACTGGAGGCAAAGGAGAGAGATAGCATAGCGTTCCGGCTTAATGCTGCATACACACTTGAGATAAAAGTCTTTGGAAAAGGCAAGATCACAGACCAATTATACCCCATTCCATGTAGTATGAGAGCCATACTCTACACAGTCTATTCTATGGAGCTGCACTCCCCATCAGATTAAATCTTTGCAAGATGCTGCACACAAAGATGCCCGTACACATTCAGAAGATCATTATCTGCAAAAGATCTCTTCCTGCAATAGATCCATTCCTGCAAAATGCATTCATAGTCTATGAGATCTGCAGATCATCATACACACTTTGTTTAACAGGCAATCATCTGCAGATCAGATCCACCGGGATGGATTTTCAGATCTGCAGATGATTGCCAGATATGCAGATGAAGTCTGTTAACTCATTCGCGTTCCGTCGTTTTCACGTGAGAAATGTTCACCTCCCATTCATTAGCCTATAACTTTATCACTACTTATCACAATGAACTGATCTATATCTTGTTTTTTCCGCCACCAATTAGGCTTTCTTTGGGGGGGGGGGGGGGGTACATTTGGCTAAGAGCCACTTTACTGTAAATGCATTTTAACAGGAAGAATAAGAAAAAAATGGAAAAATTCATTATTTCTCAGTTTTCAGCCATTATAGTTTTAAAATAATACATGCCTCCGTAATTAAAACTCACGTATTGTATTTGCCCATATGTCCCGGTTATTACACCATTAAAATTATGTCCCTATCACAATGTATGGCGACAATATTTTATTTGGAAATAAAGGTGCATTTTTTCCATTTTGCATCTATCACTATTTACAAGTTTAAAATAAAAAAAAAATAGAAATATTTCATCTTTACATTGATATTTAAAAAGTTTAGACCCTTAGGTAAATATTTACATGTTTTTTTTATTGTAATGTTTTTTTTTATAGTAAACATTTGATTTGGGTAGTTTTGGGAGGGTGGGAGGTAAACAATAGATTTATAATGTAAATGTGTGTTAATTTTTATTTTTTTTTTACTTTCAGTTGTAGTATTACTTTTTGGTCACAAGATGGCGGCCATGAGTTTGTTTACATGACGTCACTCTAAGCGTAACAAACGCTTAGAGTGACGCATCGGGGAGGGAACAGCCAGAAAAAGCACAGCTTCCAAGAGAAGCTGTCGCTTTTTCAGTGGGGGAGAGGAATCAGTGATCGGGCACCATAGCCCGATACATTGATTTCGTGGCTACCGAATCCGTGGCCGGGAGTGCGCGTGCACGCGCGCGATCGGCCGCGGGAGCGCGCATGGTTCCTGGACGTAGTTTCTACGTCCAGTAACCAAAATAGGTTAAACAAGGTGTGTATGAGGATCTGCAGATCTCATAGACTATGAATGCATTTTGCAGGAATGGATCTATTGCAGGAAGAGATCTTTTGCAGATAATGATCTTTTGAATGTGTACGGGCATCTTTGTGTGCAGCATCTTGCAAAGATTTTATCTGATGGGGAGTGCAGCTCCATAGAATAGACTGTGTAGAGTATGGCTCTCATACTACATGGAATGGGGTAAAATTGGTCTGTGATCTTGCCTTTTCCAAAGACTTTTATCTCAAGTGTGTTTGCAGTATTAGAATGGATTCAAGTTAAAGCGGATCCGAGATGAAAAACGAACTATAACAAGTAACTTGTCACAGCAAATCTAGCTGCAAACAGCTTCAATGTAAATAGGATTATTTTTTTCCCGTGATATGACAGCAGCCATGTTGTTTGTAAACATTACACAGAGGCAGGCTTATCTGCATCTTGAGCACTCAGCCTATGAAAAAAACTTAATCCCCCTCCTACTCCCCTCTGCCATCTCTGGCTAGTAATACCTCCCCCTCCTCCTGCCCAGACCGAGCTCCCATGAGCCCTTACTACTGTCTGAAAATGCCTTGGCTCTCTGAAAACCTGCGGGCGAGGCTTGTTTAGTTTATAGGGAATTAGAGTATTAAAACAAAGTATTTGGCTTGAGGAATGCCCTATAAACAATAGGAAAGGAACACAATTATGCAATGAGTAAAAGTTCATCTCGGATCCACTTTAAGAAAAAGCAAGCCATCAGTCTTCTCTTACAAGTCTATGCTATTTTCAGTCCAGTGCATTCCAATGCAGCCTCCCTTTAGATGTGTATCTATGCTAACTAGAGAATAGGGTTGCAACGGTATAAAATTCCACGGTATGATAACCGTCTAAAAAAATACCAAGGTATGACAGTAGTATTATACAATTATTTGGACCCAGCCCTCCCCCTTGCATTAAATAATATGCCCCTCCCCCACCCCAGTATGCAGTGCCCCACTCCTTCAGCATACAAAGGATTAAGCCATCCAGAGATTTGGGGCACCGGGTAAAATTGTAAAAAAGGCTCACCCTGCTCCTGCAAAAGTCCTGGTGGCGTTAGAGATAGGTGTAGCCAGGATAGGTGGTCACAGCAAAGGTAGCCAGGGATAGGTGTAGCCAGTAGTAGGTGGCCGCAGCATAGGTAGCCAGGGATATGTGTAGTCAGGATAGATGGCCACAGCATAGGTAGCTAGGGATAGATGTAGCCAGGATAGATGGCCACAGCATAGGTAGCCAGGGATAGGTGTAGCCAGTAGCAGGTGGCCACAAAATAGGTAGCCAGGGATAGGTGTATGCAGGATAAGTGGCCGCAGGCTAGGTAGCCAGGGATAGGTGTAGCCAGGATAGGTGGCCGCAGCATAGGTAGCCAGTGATAGATGCCCGCAGTATAGAGAGTGGGAGGGGGTGCCAAATACACACTTGCTGGGGTACTGGCTTTATTCTTCTCCCTGTTCCTGCGTATCATCTCCTTGTTATAGCGCCCAGGGGGTGCTGTTTCAGGGAAATGGGACGCAAGAACAGGAAGTAGAATAAAGTCAGTAAAGCGCGCAGGACCCGGTAAGCGAGTATTTATTTATCCCCGCCATTGGTTAGTGCGCTCGCCGCTGCATTGCATCCCCACTGCTACATCACCCCGCCCCTTGAAAACCGGTAAAATGAGATTGTGCATGTGATTGCACATATATACGAATGTGTATATGTGTAGGGGTATGGACATGTGTATGTCTAATTTGGGATTGTTACTCTGTTGTTCTGTGTGCGGTGTGACATGTGCAGAGTTGTCTTACACATGCTTATGGCTTTCATTAATACGACATCCATTATACCATTTTAAGGGTGGAAAAGTTTTTCGCCTCCGTGCAGTGTAAAATTGTGATACTTTTATACTGTATTATATATTGTTGATCAGAACTTTAAGATAAATGGTTTATTGACCTGATGAAGCGGGCTTTGTCCTGTGAAATGTGTTGTCTACAGCTTAACCCTTTAATTTTAATAAAGACTCCCTTTTCCACCTATGTGAGTCTTCTGATGAGGTAAGATACCTCTTTTTTCTTTTATTAGAATATCTTATATTGGCTTTAAAGAGACTCTGAAGCGAGAATAAAACTCGCTTCAGAGCTCATAGTTAGCAGGGGCATGTGTGCCCCTGCTAAAACACCGCTATCCCGCGGCTAAATGGGGGTCCCTTCACCCCCAAAACTTGGTCGTAAATTTTCTCTTCCTGGAGGCAGGGCTAACGGCTGCAGCCCTGCCTCTCAGCAAGTCTATCAGACGCGCATCGCCGCCTCTCCCCCGCCCCTCAGCGAAGAAAGACTGAGAGGGGTGGGGGAGAGGCGGAGGTACACGGTGAGGGCAGGGCTGCGGCGGTTAGTTCTGCCCCAATGCGGAAGCACTCCCCAGCTGTACGGAGGGGATTTGGGGGTGAAGGGACCCCCGTTAAGCCGCAGGATAGCGGCGTTTTAGCAGGGGCACACATGCCCCTGCTATCTGAGGTCTGAAGCGAGATTTATTCTTGCTTCAGACTCTCTTTAATAAGTTCTAAGGGCACCTCCACCGATTTGCCTCTGTATCCCATACCTCTTTGAGGTGCTACTATACTACTGGGGTGACCATCCACCAGTATATAGGACCATAGGAGGAGAGCGACCGCCCGGTCCCAGAGTGTTCCAGAACACAAACGGAAACGTTTTTTTTCCGCATGCGATTGTCGTTGGTTGCATCAGGGCAACACACCTATGTGAGTATTCATTACCCACATCATTATATAACCCACTTGTTCTAACGATACTACACCATAAGGGCTCCTGGTCTCATCCTTTCCCCAGGCCGAAGACATTCTCCTCCCTAGTGTGGCAATAGTCAAAGACCTTCTCGGACACTTGTGCATGGTATGATTACCATGCACAATCAAACCGTGGTATACCGTTATACCGCGACAACCCTACTAGAGAGCTTTTCTGAGTATCAGTATACAGATATACACATCTAAAGGGATAAAGAAAAGCCTTTTTGAATGTCTCCTACTCTGCCGTCCTGAAGTCCCGCCCACCAGAGCATTGGCTCAAATGCGGGGAGAAGCAGGGCCGCTGTCTACTACATCTGTCAACTTTTACCACATGGAGGTTGTGAGTTACCAGCTGGTCAGTGCTGGAGATAAATACCTAACACTTTTACTTGATTTACCAATGCTTAGTGTAGGGGTTCTCAAACTGGGTGCCACAGCACCCTGGTGCGCCTTGAGCACCAGCCAGGGGTGCCTCGGCATTCATCCCCATCCTTTGGGGGGTGCTTCTGAATAAGGGTCGTAACAGGATTTCAGTAGTTATTTTTGCCAAGGGGTGTCTTGAAAAAAAATTTCAGAGCCATCAAGGGTGCCCTCAACCGAAAAAGTTTGGGAACCACTGGCTTAGTGTGAGTTGCCTTCTTAAAACAGAAGGCACTTGTGATAATTCAGTTTTAAGTGAACATCTGTGGTTTCCCACGATGCACCGCTACTGAATATGCAAATTACCTCTTTATGCCCCTGAGGCCAGACTTGCATCCAGAACCGCTGGTGTATAGAAAATGCTTTTATCTTTATGAATTGCAGGTATTTAGTGCACAAGGTGGTAATTTATCTCACTCGTCGGTAACTTTACTTCTCAGTGCACTAATAGGTTTAGTGAATAGGCATTTGGCAACGTGATCGGTACAATAAGCGGTTTTCTGCATTACCGAATGCAGTAACGCTTAGTGAATTGTGGTCCAAAGGGTCTAAATTATACATAGCATTTCATTACATCTGTGCACCTGGCGTTTGGTGGTCTGTTCCGGAACAATGACGCAGGATGCAACTGTGTTCCCATTGTCACATCTGTTTTTTTTTGTTTCTTTTTTTCACAAGAAGTGGATACTATTTTTAACAATAGGATTTGCTTTCTGTTTCTCAGTAGTGTAGAAAATGTACCAAACGTTTTTAATACCAGTGGGAACCGAACCTAAAGCCTAGTACACTCCTTCAATTTTGAGCGGATGCAAAACAGCAGGCAGGCCCAGACATGCCATGGAATACAGTTGCACCCTGAATAGATGCGCCTTTAATTAGCAGTTCGGAATAGAGCCCACGTTTTTAAAGTCCCTCAGTGTCCTCCAGGCCACCAGTGTTTCTGTCTCCCCAATGCTTACATACATTTGAGGAAAATTTGTGAACGGTTTGCACACATTACTTCATGATATGCATCCATAACTAATGGCGCTATACCTAGAATAAAGCAGTGCAGACAGCAGATTGGGGAATTGCTGAGACCACCAACCCCCTTATGTTACTCCGAGGCATGCATTGTAGTGGCCACGGACACGTGTGACACCACTACCCTTCCCCAGGTCAGTGTAAAGACCTCACCTGACTGCCAGCACAAATCCTGGACTCCAGCATCACCTCAAGTGCCTGTACCATGAGACACTTGTGCAAGCAACAACATCACCACCAGGAGGCCAGGCATCACACAGAGAGGTGAGCCTTTAACTCCAAGCACGGGCGGGGGAATGGGGAAATTGCATTAGAGAGGGATCTATCTAATGATCGATCTGGTAGCACACCAAGTGATGTATGGGCAACTTTAAAAATGTTTTTTTAAAATATTAAGTACCTCAGTAGTGAGAACTATCCAGAGACTTCCCACAACTGATAGACAGCCCAGTTTTCCTTTGCAAGGTACCCTTAAACTTCTCCAATAAAAGCTTGTCAAATAGGGTTCTTGGGCCTGCTCTCCTATCATGGACAAGTGCATGCAGACAGGACTTCTGCAAGGAGGGCCCCCGCTGCTCAGTAGAACAATGCGCTCGTGCACAGAGGGAAAAAAATTGCACGGCTGCTGTTATATCAGGTATGCGCAAATGTGACTCACGCTCGTTCACGGCCAGAAGATGCAGGAGGGACCCTGTGCTGGAACAGAGGGCTCTACCACCCAGAGGCATCGAACTACTGAAGAATCCAACTCAACACACACCCCCCCCCCTTTACAAGTTTGCCAAGAAACAGACAGCTTAGGATAAGGTTTCTCTGCAGGAAAGTTCAAAGGGTCATTATTTCTACTTTTCTTTTATAGCTTTAGGCTGCTTACACACCAAGACGTTACAGGCGCACGTTAGTGCGCCTGTAACGCTCCCCCAACGCACAGCAATGTAACACAAGTGGGCTGTTCACACAGCCCACGTTGCGTTACATGTAACGCTGCACGTTCGGTGCAAAGTGCAGCATGCTACGGCGTTGGAGCGGCTTTAGCCGCGTTAGACTGTTTGCACATGCGCAGTGGGGGGCGGAGAGGAGGCGGGGAGAGCCAGCTACAGTAGCCGCGCACATGGCTACTTAATATTCACTGCACTGGCGGTAGCTGATTGGCCGGCGGGACCTCGTGATGCGGAGTGTCTCGCTCCGCATCACGTGGTCCCGCTGGCCAATCAGCGCCACTCTGGGAGACATTATAGGACTCGAGCCGCCTAACGCGGCTCACTCTACCGTCGGCTCTTGCAGCACCATACGTTGTGTTAGTTGCACGTTATGCGACCTTAACGTGCCACCTAATGCAACGTCTTGGTGTGCAAGAAGCCTAAAAGACAGAGTATTTTAAAACTGCAACAGCATGGTGCAAGGTTATAAAAAATGCTATTCATTATCCATACTCCACATATAATTCTTACATTAGTTTTTTTGCGCTTCATGTTTGCTTTTAAGCAAAGAGATTCTTTCATTATCTCCAGAATCTATTAGATCAATTTTAAATGAGTTATGCTAGGTACAGACGATGCCATTTTCTGGCAGATTTACCTGCCACATCGATTTTTTTTCCAACATGTCCAATCTGAATTTCGATAGATTTTCCAATCAGTTTCCATTTACTTTTATGGAAATCGATCAAAAAATAAATAAATAAATCGAAATTCAGATCGGACATGTTGGAAAAAAATTCCATCCGGCAGGTAAATCTACCGGAAAATTGAATCGTGTGTACCTAGCATTAAGTGAGCTGTAAACTTGAGGGAAAAATAAAATACACACAGGATGAACAATGAAGGACTTCTGGCTGTGTGTGAGCAGCGTAATGGACACCTGTCATAAGAATTACAAAAAATAAATAAGTTAGATACTTACCTCAGTAGGGATAAGTCTATGGATGGCCCAGAAGCTTCCCTGATCTTTAGACACCTCTCCTGCACTGAGACCCTGAAAACAATCTTCAACTTTAATATCAAAGAGTGCTCATGGCTGCACCCCTCTCAATATATTTAGAAACAAAGGGTTTGTTTTTTGTAAAGTTTTATTTGTATTTTTAAAAAAACTGCAGCAATTGTAAACGTTTTTGCTGTAGCCAACTTTTTTTGTTTTTTATACCTTTACAGTTCTTCGTTGTTTGTTTATGCTGTGTTGTGAACCTTCATGTCACAAGATGTGAAAGGGATGTAAAGAACAATAACTAAGAATAAAATGGCAGATGAGATGCATGCAGAAAAAATAAGTAAACAAAAGACTACAGACAGAAAGCAGAATTATCACCCAGTTTGGAAAGTGGCTTTTTTTGAGCACCACCTGTACAAATTGCACCTAGGCAGTGACCCTGGGTATTAGAAGATCTTCCATCTCTGGACACAGACAGCTCAGCTCCGCTACAGTGTGCAGATGTGACAGTGGACAGAAAGGAAAGGACATATAAAGAGGTGTACTGGCAAGAGAAGATTAACTTATTACAGGACTAATGCAACTCTATGCACAAAGCTGCTGCACCATAGCATTCTGCACTATGCCATCTCCAAAATATCAACCATGTTCCAAATACAGCAGATAAACTTAAAGTAATAGCATGCGGTGTATGATTCCTTGCAGCATTAAGAGAACATATTCAAATTACTTCAGAATCAGTCTTCCAGCTTTTGATTTTTTTTTAAATTAAAAGTTAACCAATTTTATACATTAAAAAAAAGGTAGAATATTTAACACAAATAGCTTTCAACACAAGACCTATTTAAACTAAATGTATCTACATTGCATACAAATTAGATCCACATTGAACTGACAGTTCATTGAATAATAAGATGCTCCACAATAGCAGATCTGCCGTTATTGCTCTTATGCATATGGTGCTCTCTGAAGGCACTGTGGCATGGGTTAGAAAAAAATGGAATGACTTTGGTGGTACAATTTGGAATGACTTGGATGGCCGCTGTACAAGTTGTCATTCTGGAACGTGAAATCCGTGGTTTTGTTTTTCTTTGACTTGATCAACAGATCAAAAAAAAAAAAAAAAGTAAAGAGTTCATGTCATACTTCACAGGAGAAAAAACATCTGCAGGCAGACTCTACATGCCCATTCTGATGCTCTGGATAATCTGGAAAATGGCTGAAATGATAAACATAGCACATAGTTAAAAATAACTAAATCAGAAGAGAGAAGCTACAGACAGAAAAACACACAGTGCTTCAAAATGATGAATGAAATTATATGCAAAACAAGGTATAGCTTCTCTCCTGCATTTAGCCAATGCTGAAGGGTCAACTAGTGTACTCAAGTCTTGCTTTAAAGGGGTTCTTCCGCGAAATAGGAAAAAAATAAAAAGTGGTTTATTTATAAACTATTAAAAATCCTCTTCAAATAGTGCGAAAAGTGTTTTTTAAAAATGAATAGTTTCATCAAAGTAACACCTAATGTAATCAGTGACGGATGACGCCAGGGAGGCTAATCCATTTGTTAGGGGTGTTTTTTTTTGTACTATAATATCACAAACATAACTGCTGCGTACCTAGTTGACAGTTCTGTAGTCCGTTGCTGTCAGGAATGGCTCTTACAATTAGAATAACGGCTGTTATCTCCCGGAGCTCTGCGCAGTTATTTATTTTAGTTTCACGGAGGGAGAGAGAGGACCCCGGAGCAATGAATCAGGCTGAGGGAGAGCAGCTGATCAGTGAGAACGTAGGGTGTCTATGCAGAATCCTCTAGCGAGTGATCTCTTTGTCGCTGCAAGATTTATTGGTTTGTGTTGAGTTCTCCAGGCAGCTAAAAGTTAATAAGAAAACACAAACCCATAAATCTTGCAGCGACAAAGAGATCACTCGCTTTCAGGAGATAAAGAGGATTCTGCATACACGCCGTAGTCTGGTTGCCGGGCAATGACGTCAACAAATTACGTTCTCACTGATCAGCTGCTCTCCCTCAGCCTGATTCATTGCTTCCGGGGTCCTCTCTCTCCCTCCGTGAAACCAAAATAAATAACTGCGCAGAGCTCCGGGAGATAACAGCCGTTATTCTAATTGTAAGAGCCATTCCTGACAGCAACGGACTACAGAACTGTCAACTAGGTACGCAGCAGTTATGTTTGTGATATTATAGTACAAAAAAAAAAACCCCTAACAAATGGATTAGCCTCCCTGGCCGACATCTGTCACTGATTACATTACGTGTTACTTTGATGAAACTATTCATTTTTTAAAAACACTTTTCGCACTATTTGAAGAGGATTTTTAATAGTTTATAAATAAACCACTTTTTATTTTTTTTCTATTTCGCGGAAGAACCCCTTTAAGGCTGCTTACACACAGGGACGTTACAGGCGCACGTTAGTGCGCCTGTAACACTCCCAACGCACAGCAATGTAACTCAAGTGGGCTGTTCACACAGCCCACGTTGCGTTACATGTAACGCTGTACGTTGCCCGGAAAGTGCAGCATGCTACGGCGTTAGAGCGGCTATAGCCGCGTTAGACTGTTTACACATGCGCAGTAGGGGGCAGATTGGCCGGCGGGACCACGTGATGCGGAGTGTCTCGCTCCGCGTCACGTGGTCCCGCCGGCCAATCAGCGCCACTCTGGGAGACTTTATCGGAATAGAGCCGCCTAACGCGGCTCACTCTACCGTCGGCTCTTGCAGCACCATACGTTGTGTTAGGTGCACATTGTGCGACCTTAACGTGGCACCTAACGCAACGTCTTGGTGTGCAAGTAGCCTTAATTGAAAGTGAACCTTAAAGGAATTGTCAGGCAAAAAAACAACAAAGTTTCACTTACCTGGGGCTTCTACCAGCCCAATGCAGCCATCCTGTCCCCTTGTCACTCACTGCTGCTCTAGTCCCCTTATGCCAGCCAGTTTTGTTTTTGCCAACTATTTTGCCGGTGGGCTGCATTGCGCACATTTTTACGCATTCCCGCTGGTGCAGGAACATTAACGCATACATTTTTACTCGTTAGTAAATTTACGCATGGCACCACTAATGCGTAAAAATGTATGCGTTAATGTGCCTGCACCAGCAGGAATGCGTAAAAGTGTATGCAATGCGGCCCGTCAACCCCAAGGTCGGCAAAAACGAAACTAGCTGGAGGCGGGGGACTGGAGCAGCAGTGAGTGACTACGAGGGCCCCGGATGGCTGCATTGGGCTGGTAGAAGCCCCAGGTAAGTGAAACACTTTTTTTTGCCTGACGATTCCTTCAAGTTGGGGGAAATAAGTTGTCTTACTTACCTTCCAGCCACAAGAGCACGACAGAGGAGGTATGCAGATGGGACCACACATGCGCAGTAACCCACAACTGGTCCAGTCAGCAAGTTTTCAAAGGTACGCAGCCGCACAACAGAGGTCTGGGAGGAAACCGAGGGACCTACAAGACTACAAGGGGCTGGAAGAAGCCGCAAGTAACCAACAAGCTTCTTTCCCCCACTTAAGGTTCACTTTAAGTTCTGATTTGCTTTAGTTAGTCAATTCTAAAATACAAGCTCATCTTCCCCAGGTTTATGTACAGGGGTGGGGGGGGGGGGGGGGGGGGGTTCTAAGAGATCTCAGTGATGCAGGCAGTGAGGCTGTACACATGCTAGATTCTCAGCAGAGCTGGCCCAAAGTTCCACCTGGCCTGAGATCCATCTATCCTATACAAAGCTTTAGCGAACAATTTCATTCCAGCGCAGGAGACTTGGGCGCAGCAGTGAGTAACTTCAGCGCCGTCAGAAGACTGAGCTGAAGTTACTTATAAAAAAAAACACTATAATTCGGCCTCCAGCAATTGCTGGAAGCCAAATTATTTCATTCCCTACCATCCATGGCGGCCTGGAGGGGGAATAGTATTTAATATGGCCGGGACTTGTGCAGCAGCATCAGCCATATACCGGCTGTGTCCTGCGCCCAAGTCTCCTGCGCCGATTCCTCTCACACGCAGCTTCAGAGAGTCAATTTATCCCTATGATGGCGATGAAAAATGGCTTTAAAACGAACGATTGAAGCAGAGATCAGCACAGTTTGCTCAACATCAGTATAAGAATGGTGCTCTACTGAACATCCTGGGGTTTACATACCTGTATCCTGAAATTGGTGTAAAACAATATAAGACCTAGCTTAAAACTATGAAATGAGATAGGGAGCTCCAAATTAAAGTGGATCTGAGATGAGCTTTTACTCATTGCATAATTGTGTTCCTTTCCTATAGTTTATAGGGCATTCCTCAAGCCAAATACTTTTTTGTTTTTGTTTTAATACTCTAATTCCCTATAAACTAAATAAGCCCCACCCACAGTTTTTAGAGAGCCTTGGCAGTAGCAAGGGCTCATGGGAGCTCAGTCTGGGCAGGAGGAGGTGGAGGTATTACTAGCCAGAGATTTCAGAGGCAGAGGGGAGGGGGGGGGGGGGGGGGTTAGGTTTCTTTCAGTCTGAGTGCTGATGGTGCAGATAAGCCTGCCTCTGTGTTATGTTTACAAACAACATGGCTGCTGTCATATCACAGGAAGAAATAATCATATTCTATTAAAGCAGTATGCAGACAGATTTGCTGTTTAATCCATCTAAACTGTACATAAGATATATAGACAAGTTACTTGTTATAGTTCGTTTTTCATCTCGGATCCGCTTTAACTATAAGGGGTGGTTACACAAACTGTTCTGCAACCCTAAACAGCAGCTGCGGCACTTGCCCCTGTCCATTTAGATAAATGAACAGTACTGGTCTCCTGTGTCAGAGGCAGAGCATTTCAAGGGAACCCGAGGTGAGAGATATGGAGGCTGACAAGTTTATTTCTTTTTAAAGGGAATCTTAGAGGGATATGGATGTTTCCTTTTAAACAATACCAGTTGCTTGACAGTCCTGCTTACCTCTTTGGCTGCAGTAGTCGCTGAATCACAAACCTAAAACAAGCATGCAGCTAATCCAGCCTGACTTCAGTCAGAGCACCTGATCTGCATGCTTGTTCAGAGGCTGTGGCTAAAAGTATTAGAGACACAGGATCAGCAGGTGAGTCAGGCAACTGGTATTTTAAAAGGAAAAATCCATATCCCTCTCAGTTTAGGTTCACTTTATTTTAGCGCCATATGGCCGCATAGGGGTGCTATTTTGGCTGGGAACGCGTAGTATCAGCCGCGTTCCCCAGCCTGACGGCGAAACCGGGAGTGGCCGCCAGCTGGATCCGGAGCATCAGAGCGAGTCGTCGTGGGCACCGATCAGCTGCAGGGGGCCGAGGTAAGCCCCAGGTGAGTAAAACTCAATTTAATTTTTACTCTTAAGGTTCACTTTAAAGCAGGGGTCTCAAACTCAATTTACCTGGGGGCCGCAGGAGGCAAAGTCAGGATGAGGCTGGGCCGCATAAGGGATTTCACGTGTCCCCGCCGCAAAACGAGGGCTGCAGAGCCCCCAAATCGCCCCGGGGGGCAATCCGCCAGCATTTCCTGGAAGGGGCAGAGCATTCAGCTTCAGCTCTGCCCCTCCTGACGTCAATCGCGGCGGATCGCCGCCTCTGCCCGCCCCTCTCACTCTTCCTTCACAGAGAGGGGCGGGGAGAGGCGGCGATCCATTCAACGATTGACGTCAGGAGGGGCAGAGCTACAGCTGGAAGCTCTGCCCCTCAGCGCAGTCGTGGATGTTTGCGCGGGGGATTTGGGGGGTCTGCAGCCCTTGTTTAGCGGCGGGGATGCGGCGGATTACTTGGGAGCGCTGAAGCGAAATATAAGGTAAAATGGGCAAAAATAGTTCGCTTCCGTGTCTCTTTTGCCGGCAGGCAGGGCCGGTTTAAGCAACAATGGGGCCCCAGAGCAAAATAAACCTGCCCTCCCCTACAAAACAGATACCATGGAACAAAAATCGGCATTAAGGGACCTTTTTTGCAGCTGGTATAGTCAGGGTGTGAAGCCCCAATCGGTCGGAGCTCCACATTCTGGCTACCCCAGCCTGCATGGGGGACAAGGGGTTAAAAAGTTTCAGGAGGGGGGACCCCACAATTTTTTTTTTTTAAAAATTCCCACACTCTAAACAAAAAATAAATAAATGGGAAAATAGGAAAAAATGCCAGGAATCTTCATACAGCCATATTGCGGCTGTATAGCGATCCCTGGCCAAAGCGCTGCGGCTGCGTATGGACCCTCTGGAAACCCTGTCTGGAAATGTATTGCTCTTTCTTTTGATACATGTAAAATTACACTACCGTTAGGTTTGCTACTAAAAGTGACATTTACCGCATTTAAAAGTATACTATTTTCCTTCGAAACTTTAAAATCGATTTTCTCAAAAACTATAAGGTCTTTTTGAAAAATTGTTTTTTCCTCTTATTCCTAATGATCTCCTTAACATATCCTGCAAATTTAGGGTTTCTAGCATTTAAGGTGGATTTGCTATTAACCATTAAAGTCGGCGGGTTTTTAAATGTGTATTTTTTTCCTTTGCAACTTTAAAATCGATTTTCTCAAAAACTATAAGGCCGATTTGAAAAATTTTTTTTTCCTCTTGTAGCCACTGGGGGCCCCTACAAGCTCTGGGGCCCTGGGGCCACAAAATATTGTATCGCGGGCCGCAAATGGCCCGCGGGCCGCGAGTTTGAGACCCCTGCTTTAAAGAGACTCTGAAGCAAGAATAAATCTCGCTTCAGAGCTTATATATAGCAGGGGCATGTGTGCCCCTACTAAAACGCCGCTATCCCGCGGCTAAACGGGGGTCCCTTCACCCCCAAACTCACCCCCGCAAAACTTGGCCGTAAAATTTTCTCTTCCTGGAGGCAGGGCTAACGGCTGCAGCCCTGCCTCTCAGCAAGTCTATCAGACGTGCATCGCCGCTTCTCCCCCGCCCCTCTCAGTGAAGGAAGACAGAGTGGCGGGGGAGAGGCAGAGGTACACGTCTGAGGCAGGGCTGCGGCGGTTAGCCCTGCCCCAATGCGGAAGCGCTCCCCGGCTGTACGGAGGTGATTTGGGGGTGAAGGGACCCCCGTTAAGCCGCGGAATAGCGGCGTTTTAGCAGGGGCACACATGCCCCTGCTATCTATGAGGTCTGAAGCGAGATTTATTCTCGCTTCAGACTCTCTTTAAGCCATACACTATGAACAAGCATGCAGATCAGATGACAAATCTGACAAGATTAGCTGCATGCTTGATTCAGGCGTGTGTAATTTAGACCCTACTGACCAGAAAGATCATTAGGCCTGCCAGGCAACTGGTATTGTGTAAAAGGAAATAAATATAGCAGCTTGCATAGGTCTCATACCTCAGGTTGCTTTTAACCAGTACACTATCCAGCATCTGCTGCTGTGTTAGCTCTCCCCATCCCAGGCTGAGACTTGTGGTGCATGTACCTAGACAGAATCAGGAGCCAATTACCAGCACCACTTACAAATGCAAATATTCTTTATATAATATTTTATATAGTGCTATTCAAAGTCAAGAAAAACAGGAGAATGCTTTTTTTTTAAGGTTTATGTGTTTATACACTACTGACAATTTTCCAAAGTGCTTTGGAGAGAATTTACATCAGTTTATCACTCAAAAAGATGTACAGTCCAATGCTTCTACAGACAACCTATAGGGAGAGCCAATTAACCTACTAGTATCAGAAACACTTAAAAGAAGCGTGCAGATGATAGTGTTCCTATTTTTTTTAGTCTACCAGGCTTAAGTTATATAGATGGTGAAATTTTGCATATATTTTATCCTGATCATCTGGCTGTGTTTGACAGCAGGTAGGTGGGCATACTAAATTGGCACAACATATGGTAACAGAAGGAGCAATCCAGGAACGTATAAGATTTTTTTTCAGAAGATTATAAATGGCTGCAACACCTACAAAATCTGCAATGTGAGCTCATGTCGTAGTATTACTTTCACAAAGCAGGAAAAATAGGTTTAAAATATAGCCAGCTTGAACCATTGACAAAACCATTCAAGACTTCAGATAACAATTGCACAGCAGACATCTGCTACTAATGAGGCTTGGGAACAAGTGTTCAGCAATGAAAACCTCTCAGATTTCTGTAGGAGAGGAAGGAAAGTGTAGAGCAGATCCTGTGGCCAGTGTGGGAATGCTACAGACATGCATACGTGTGCAGAAGACTAGTGCAGAGTGATGTCACAGGAAACACTTACTTCGGACAGTCTTCCTGACATGTTATGTGCAGGGAAAAACAAAAACGCAACGCATCTAGGGCAGGATTGTGGAGGGGTCACAGAGCTAGAATAGGGGCTACCTACACCACATATTCAGAGCTAACAGTACCTCACAGTGTATAGACAACTACAGGGAGCTTTGGCTGGTAAAGCAAATTTATCATAACCATACAGAGATACAAAATACACCAACGTTACAGACTTATGAAACAACTGATCACAGGCAATCACCCTGACAACAGATTAGTGTAGAGGCAAGTTGCTTGGCTACAATTGAGTATCCTGTTGTATGAAGAGTGACAAAAAGTGTCACCCCGCACCAGGATGAATAGAAAACAGCTGTTTAGTGATCAGTCATGATGGCGCACTAAACAATACCATGGAACAACTGTACTGTTGCTAGATTTGTGCTTGATATCACGATCAACAATGCTCTGACAACAAATCTAGTGTCTGCACATACTTTTGTTGTTAAAAGTAAAAAGGGATTATTTGGAAACATCACTGTCAAGGACATATGGGATGTTTCAGATCAGTCCAGGCCAAGGTGCACTTCTACACCATTGGCTGCAATGGGTTACAGATTTTGTAAAGTGATAAACATTGGCATCTTCTAACCAATCATTTGTCATATTGGACTGCCATCTGCGAGTGTATGACTTTCTGTAGTGTTATGGCAGTTGATGGCATTTCTGCTGCAAAGTGTCTCAGTCAATGCCAGCATTACCCATATACCACCAGTGTGTCCCATATAGGTACACTATGCTAGAATTTTATTTTAAAATAACTGCAAATATATAGAAATGCTCTAGTTTCCCCGAAAGTTTTCTGCCATTTGGATAAATTGACTTTAAAAGGGAGGTACCAAGCATGCGCTAGTGACGCCAATTACTGCTGTTTATAGTAATACTTTATTCCTCCCCCCGTTGAAGAGATCTGAAAATATGACGAAATCAACTATTTGTCCCCGTAACCAATAAGCCAATGAGTGGAATTACATGAAATTCCAGAAAATACTTTCACAACCTTTTTTCAAGCAGAAAGTTGACATTTTGTTGAATTTAAAAAGAGAACTATGATCCTTGCAGCTGAGCTAGAAACCTATAGTTGACCAAAATAGCAAAAGTTGCTGTGTAGACAATACTTTCAATAACTAACCACAGAAGGAATTGCTATTTTTTTAAAATGCTTGTGTCATCAATGGTGCAAATGGAGGATGTAGGCCTAATCATCATTAATGTGTACAAGGTACCCTTAAAAGAAACTTTAATTTTAGTAATTCAACCAGCTGACTCAAAAGAGCACGAGATAGACAACAGTCTACACAGATTGGAATAGATAGTAAAACATTCATTTCTGAAAGACAAAAATTAAATTGTCCATCCAGTGAAACTTCATTCAAATACGCTTTTAAGAATCAGTCCTAGGAAAGAGCACACCAGTGGTGAAGAACCCACAGAAGGCACTACAGACTACTTCTCAACATATGGTACTCACACCCCAAGGGGTACTGGAACTCATCAGTCAATTATAATTTGAGATGAACAATTACATATCTTATGTAAACAAATAAGTATGCCCAGTTAAAAGCATCAGGGAATGTTTGGAAAGCAGTCAAACCCATCTATGGAGCACTCTTCAAAACAGAGCTACTGTGTATTTGGCAAAGGGTACTTGAGACACACCATATTTCAAAAGAAGGGGTACATTCCGTAATAACATTGAGCAACAAGTGCAAAGTATGTGGTGCTCAACCTGAAAACATCAGCTCCTTTGACAAACATACATTTCTATTACATAGACAGTGGCAAGACTTCCTGCAGAGTCTCAGAAATCACAACACCAAGAGATTTAAATAATTTCACAATTTTATGTGCCTACCACTATTCACTGTCATATTTTTAGGTGGGGGCAGTTGGTTGTTGGTGAACCAAACAATGACATGTTTTTGATCAAACAATCCACCCATCAACACGCACTTCAGGAAATCATATATACTCCATTCAGACAGGGTATAAAATATACTGTAACAACATTTTTTTCTACACACCCATTCATTTACACTGCAACTGATAAAGTACTATGTGACGAAATCTAGAGGGAAGGGGAATGTCACTTAAAATCCAGCTTACAACCCTTCATACAAATTGGTTGATATGGGTGACCTCATCTATTGTTATTTTTCTTGGCACCAATCTTTAAAAACGAGCCTTGCAATAGTTCCATTTGTGATGAGAGCTTATGGCCAACTGACAGATGACAACCCTGATGGTGATGGGACAGAGGGTAGCTAACTCTTGCCCACTCCAAAGCCCCCAAGCTGCTGAACCATAAGGGCTGGCAGGCAATCAGTAACAGGTAAGGCATGCTGGGACTTACGGTGCACCTAAGGAGAGCCCACTTACCGGATCCACAGACCACGAAGATGAAGAGGGCCAGTAACCAGGGACCTACCGAGGACTTCTCGTCTGTGGCGTTCCTCTGTGAACAGGAAAGAGACAATGATGAGAGTCAGACAGGCGGCGGCAGCAGCAGCAGCGTGTGTGCAGCGCAGCCACTTCCACGTACCGCGGTCTTCGCCACGTTGCCTCTCTGTGTGATGTTCTTGCTGTGCTTCTCATTGGCCATTCGGATTCTCTGCTTGGCTACCATGGCTGCGGTGAGTGGGTACAGGTACCGGGGGTGGAGGGGAAGCCGGGGCGGCAATACAACGGTCACCTGGCAGGCTGGGTGTGTGACTAGAGTAAGAAGCACCGACTCGCCGAGCTGCCAGCGTAGGCAATTCCACAAGCCACGCCTACAACCGGAACTACGTACGCACTGAGAGAGTGCGTACGTAACGAGACTAAAGTAGTCCCTCCCACACCTGCCAGCAGTACCTGTTACCTGGATGTATCTGCTGGTGAGCTATATGGTATGGGAAGCTAGGTGGCTGCAGGATACTGCTCACAGTGTATTAAAGCGGGAGTGTCGCCATAAAAATCAAATTTTAACAGCAACTGGTCTGAGTGTATTAAGTGATAAAGAGGCTAATCCTGCATTTAAAACTTTCAAAACTTTTTCTGCTGTTATGGTTTGAAGTTATCACATACTTTAAGGAGTTATCAGGCAAATTTGAATAAAATAAGCGCTACTTACCCGGGGCTTCCTCCAGCCCCAAAGCTCCCAGCATGTCCCTTGCCACAGCTCTGCCCACAGACGTTCGCTGAAGCTCCCTCCCGGTCCCCGGCGATGACGTCAGGTCGGCCTGTACTGCGGCCTGCGCAAGTAGTTCTGCGCCTGCGGAGTTCGCTCCAGTCCACGTGGCGGTGATTGACATAGCCGCTCGCGCAGGCGCAGTACAGGCCGACAGATGTCATCGCCGGGGACCAGGAGGGAGCTGCGGCGAACGGCTGCGGGCAGAGCTGCAGCAAGGGACATGCTGGGAGCTTAAGGAGCACTGGCTGTTTAGTAGGCAGTGCCAAACATATATTCCTCCTCTTCCCTGCCTAGCTGCTTATCTGAAACATGATCCCCTGCTCACTTGTGTTTACAAGCAAGGCTGAGGTAACATCAGGATTTAGCCTAAACTGTGGGCAAAAGACATGGCCCCCTTCCAGGAACAGAATTCTCTTAATTTACTATATAACATTCACTGAAATCAAAATGTGCACAGTACAATACATGTTATGTAAGTAGATTAAAGAAAACCTGAACTGAACATTAAAAGTCAAAATAAGCATACACAAGTCATACTTACCTTTCATGTAGTCTACTCCTCAGTGTCTTTCTCCTGTCCCGCGTCCTGTTTGTTCACTGTGATCAAGGGAATTTTCCGTCCTCCATTTTGAAAATGGCCATTACCCATAACAGCTTTCTGGTCAGCACACAGTTAAACTGTAACATCGCCCACTTGAGCCATAGAGAAACATAGACATTACCTGGTACATCAGTTTTCCTCTCAGCTGTAACTGACAGCAACTGATATTTTACTGACAGCAACTGATATATTTCAGATCTGACAAAATATTGTCAGAACTGGAGGGGATTATTGTCAGAAGAAAATGGTGAGCTTCTGAGAGGAACTGATGGCAAGGTAACTATGGAATGTTCATTTAAAGTTACCTCATGTGTTTATTTTAAATATTTTTACTCAGTACAGGTTCTCTTTAAGTATTTATCTACTTATATATGTGTTTTTTGCCCTGGCATAATATGGCTAATCCTACTGCTTTAATGTGCAACTCTGAGCAAGTAAAAAAAAGTTATATCAGGGAAAGTGCATATAACTTAAACCAGAGCCTTTTTTTTGGAAGCAGCCCTGCCCTCTTTTCCTTTATTTAAAATGACACTGAAGTGAAAAAAAAGATAATTGGTTGTGTAGTACGGATAATTACTAGAACATTATTAGCAAAGAAAATATTCTCATATTTTTATTTTCAGTTATATAGTTTTTTTTATAACATTGCATCATTCTCTAATATTTGCAGTTTACACGTTACACTCAGCATTCTAAATGATTTCACAGAGCAGGCTAGTGAACTTTTGTACTTTCCTCTGCAGAAAAAAAACAAAATACAGTGGCAGACACTTGAGATAATAAGCTTCAGGAGACAGAGCTTTCTGCGACTCAGTGGCTCTTTTACATAAATAACAACTGGAGATAACAACTGGAATATTGCTTCCTGTACTGGAAACAATATTAGACTCATATCTCTGCTGCTAGTGTTTTATTTCTTAGCTGTACTACACATACAAATCATTATATCATACGTTTATTTTCACTTCAGATTCTCTTTAAAGTGGACCTGAACTCAGATCTTTCCCTCTGCTCTTAAAGATATGCAACAGCATAATGTCCTTTAAAGAAAAATATTTATTTGTTACAGCTGATACAAATCCTGCAATAAATCTGCAATGTGCCTACTTCCTGCTTTCATGGAAGCAGACATATTTTTAACATCCTGTGTTTACAAATTAGCTGCACTGGCGTGGCGGAGGAGAGATCAAATTACAACTTGTGATTAGTCACAGATGAGGGGAAATTAGACAGGCTAAACTCTCTAGATCAGGGGTCTCAAACTCAATTTACCTGGGGGCCGCAGGAGGCAAAGTCAGGATGAGGCTGGGCCGCATAAGGGATTTCACGTGTCCCCGCCGCAAAACGAGGGCTGCAGAGCCCCCAAATCGCCCCGGGGGGCAATCCGCCAGCATTTCCTGGAAGGGGCAGAGCATTCAGCTTCAGCTCTGCCCCTCCTGACGTCAATCGCGGCGGATCGCCGCCTCTGCCCGCCCCTCTCACTCTTCCTTCACAGAGAGGGGCGGGGAGAGGCGGCGATCCATTCAGCGATTGACGTCAGGAGGGGCAGAGCTACAGCTGGAAGCTCTGCCCCTCAGCGCAGTCGTGGATGTTTGCGCGGGGGATTTGGGGGGTCTGCAGCCCTTGTTTAGCGGCGGGGATGCGGCGGATTACTTGGGAGCGCTGAAGCGAAATATAAGGTAAAATGGGCAAAAATAGTTCGCTTCCGTGTCTCTTTTGCCGGCAGGCAGGGCCGGTTTAAGCAACAATGGGGCCCCAGAGCAAAATAAACCTGCCCTCCCCTACAAAACAGATACCATGGAACAAAAATCGGCATTAAGGGACCTTTTTTGCAGCTGGTATAGTCAGGGTGTGAAGCCCCAATCGGTCGGAGCTCCACATTCTGGCTACCCCAGCCTGCATGGGGGACAAGGGGTTAAAAAGTTTCAGGAGGGGGGACCCCACAATTTTATTTTTTTTTTAAATTCCCACACTCTAAACAAAAAATAAATAAATGGGAAAATAGGAAAAAATGCCAGGAATCTTCATACAGCCATATTGCGGCTGTATAGCGATCCCTGGCCAAAGCGCTGCGGCTGCGTATGGACCCTCTGGAAACCCTGTCTGGAAATGTATTGCTCTTTCTTTTGATACATGTAAAATTACACTACCGTTAGGTTTGCTACTAAAAGTGACATTTACCGCATTTAAAAGTATACTATTTTCCTTCGAAACTTTAAAATCGATTTTCTCAAAAACTATAAGGTCTTTTTGAAAAATTGTTTTTTCCTCTTATTCCTAATGATCTACTTAACATATCCTGCAAATTTAGGGTTTCTAGCATTTAAGGTGGATTTGCTATTAACCATTAAAGTCGGCGGGTTTTTAAATGTGTATTTTTTTCCTTTGCAACTTTAAAATCGATTTTCTCAAAAACTATAAGGCCGATTTGAAAAATTTTTTTTTCCTCTTGTAGCCACTGGGGGCCCCTACAAGCTCTGGGGCCCTGGGGCCACAAAATATTGTATCGCGGGCCGCAAATGGCCCGCGGGCCGCGAGTTTGAGACCCCTGCTCTAGATACATACAGGGTGCATTAGGGTTTGTGCAAGAGTTCAGGTCCGCTGAAATTTTGCACAACCTGAGACAGGGAGAACAATATTACTTTACTTACCTATGGCATTAGTCATCTTGACTTACCTTACCTAAGGCTTCTCCCCCTAGTCTTTTAGGTTCATTGGTGCATTCTGGCTCCTGGCCACTGCATGCACTGTCCTGGCCACGCACCTCATCGATCAGGCTCCCGCGGATGGGATCGCTCTGCGCATGCACAGTTCCAAGTGCATACAAACTGCACTATGGGAGCATGACCGAGTACATGCACGGCCGGGACAGCGAATGTGCAGTAACCCATGACTCAGCCAGTTGCAGACTTTAATTGCTCTAACCTAGAGGAATGGACTCAACAAGACCCCAGAAAATATCTTGCGTTTTTCTATGTTAGCAGCAGATTATTTAAAGAGGAACTTTAACCCAGGATTGAACTTTATCCCAATCAGTAGCCGATACCCCTTTTCCTATGAGAAATCTTTATCTTTTCTCGAATAGATCATCTGAGACTTCTGTATAGCTGAGTGACTGACAATTTGCTGTCTGTGAACCTCATTGCATTGTGGAAAATAATGGCTGTTTCCAACTGCCAAGCAACCAGTATTTCCCTCTGTGAATAGAACTCTCAGTATGGGCTGGTGCACACCGAGCGGCTTTTTCAGCGTTTCAGCAGCCGCTTGCGGCTGCGGATACGCTTGGTCAATGTATCTCAATGGGGTTGTTCACACCAGAGCAGGATGCGTTTTGCTGAAACGCATACTCCCGGGGTGAGGCATTTTTTGTATTGCGGAGGCGTTTCTGCCTCCAATGTAAAGTATAGGAAAAACGCAAACCGCTCTGAAAAACGGCAGTTCAGAGCGGTTTTGCAGGCGTTTTTGTTACAGAAACTGTTTAGTAACAGCTTTACTGTAACAATACATGAAATCTACTACACCAAAAACGCTTCACAAAACCGCAAAATGCTAGGTGAAACGCTACAGAAAAATAAGAAAAAGCGTTTCAAAATCTGCTAGCATTTTGCGGATCTGCTAGCGGGTTTTGTTGTGCACCGGGCATAAATTCCCACGTTCCACAGGACTAAGGCTGGTTTCACAGTAGGACGTTGCGTTTTAGGGGACGTTATGGTCGCATAACGTGCCCCTAACGCAACGCCTGCTGCTCTCTGATGGGGACGTCAGAGTGAGCCGCGTTGTGCAGCTCACTCTGGCGTCCGTGATGCCGTGATGCGTACTCTTGGACGCATGCGGCATCACGTGGTCCCGTCCGGCCAATCGCCGCACAGAGCGGCCGCTCCAGGAAGTAAACACTGCACGTCACTGAGTGCAGTGAATATTAATTAGCCATGTGCCTGGCCGCTCTCCGCTCCTCCCCAACATTACTGAGCATGTGCAAGCAGTCTAACTCGGCTCTGCCGCTTATAAAGTACTGCATGCAGTACGTTGTCTTATGGCGCAGCGTTACTAAGTAACGCAACGTGGGCACTGTGAACAGCCCATTGATTTTTCATTGCTGTGCGGTGGGGTGCGTTACAGGCTGCTCTAACGTGTGCCTGTAACGTCCCACTGTGAAACCAGCCTAAAGCTGTCATTCACCACCTGTGATACATTTCAGAATTTAATTTAGGTAGAGGAAAAATTTTACAATGGCCAAACACTGACTAAATAATTTATAAATGGATATTGTATAAGAAAAACAATTTTATTCATTACATTATTTTCACTACTGTTCCTCTCTCAGCCTGGTAAGTTGTGATGTGGGGTCTCCACGGATAAGATCTGTTTTTCCAGCACACCATACAGATACTCAGTTAGTTTGAGATATAAGGAATTTGGACACCAATAAAATCGGGATTTGTCAAACCAGAGCATCTTTTTTCATTGCTCCATTGTCCATTTCTGATACTCCGGTGGCCATTGTAGGCACTTTTAGTGATACAGCATGGTACCTCTGACTGGCATGTTCTGCCTAGTCTCATATACAGTAAGTTTTTTTTTCCTCTGTATTTGTATATTTAGTATTTACATAGTGTTTACATCTCCCGCAGCACTTCACAGTCAGTGTTCTCCCCAGGCTCTTTTAGCTGGGTGCTCCACCCGGCTAGTTTTGGTGAGCACTCGGCTGTAATCAGCTCACCACCTCCTATGCTGTAAGCAGAGTTGCGCACAGGAGCACTGTCCCTGCATTCTCTCATCTTGCCCCACCCAGCTACTTTTTCATGCCACCCGGCTACATTTTCATGCCACCCGGCTTGAAAAAAATTCTGGGGAGAACACTGACAGTATATAGTCTTGTCAACAGTTGTCTCTCAAAATGGCTAACAATCACAAGGCCGATTTGGGGTGAGCCAATTATCTTATTTATGTTTTTGGAGTATGGGAGGAAACTACTGTGCCTGGAAGAAACTCACACAAACACTGGGAAAACATACAAACTATGTAAATAGCGTCCTGGCTAAGTTTTGATCCAAGGTTCCAGTACCCCTCGCTACATCACTGCACCACTCCATGTGATGCATTGGGCTCTATTCACAATAAGCAGTTCGGTAAAATCATTTTGGACGGTAAAATACCTCATGCGGTATTTTACACTTTTTTTTCCAAATTCACAAAAGTTTTCCCCCATGAGGCAGAAGCTTGGTAATTTACCGAACAAACATGCCTCAATTCACTAAGCCCTGCAGGGGCAAACCAAGGATTTTCAAGGGGGGTATTCCTGAAAGGTCTCCCTCAGTCACCCACAATACAGTATAATAATATGGTAGGACATCATGCTGGGTACACATAATGCAATTTCCCATCCGACTGACGGGATCTGATAATTATTTTCTAAATGTCTGATCTGCGCCCGATCGACAATGGGATTGATCAGGAGCAGTTTGGATACAGATAATAATGAGGACAGCTGACAATGCACAGGGCTGTGCTTGTACCTGATTCTGTTAAGTTCTCCAGAGCTGCTCCATGCTCTGTACACACGCTGCTGCGCCATGCTCTGTACACTCACTGCAGCTCCATCCAAAGTCAACTGTAGCAGGGAAAGAAAGGGGTCAGGATACCTGCAAATATTCTCATGTTTCGACTTGTGCCTACCCCCAGACACTGCACCAACCCTGGTCTGAGAGGGAATTCTGGGCAGCTGTAATCCCTCCCTGCATTTGCCTATACCCTGGTCGGTAAGTGTCACTTACCAGCCTTCTAGCAGGCAGAGAACTGTGTGTGTGACTCAGAGGTTTTCCATCCTGTGCATACTGTCATCCCTTTAGATGTGCTACAGCTACCAGGGGGAGCTCTTCTGTGTGGTACAATACAAATATGCACATCTAAAGGGATGCAGGGATACCTGCAGAATTGTCAGCTTCTTCTGCTTTGATACACTGGCATCCCTGTCACATCCAATCAGAGTGAGAAGCAGGGTGTGTGGCTCTCCCTATTTGCTGCCTGGCTCTCCTCAAAGGCTGTCTGTCAAATCCACCGCACAGAGACAGCATGGGGAGAGCCAGTTATCGGCTGCTGTGAGCTGGAGAAAATTACCAAACACTTTTGGCCGGTAAATGACATGCGGAAATCTTTGTGAATTGACATTTCTTGACATTTCCCGAGGTAATTACCGCATAAGTCGGTAATTTACCTCTATAGTCGGGAACATTGATTTTCTGTGCAGTGATAGGTTTAGTGAATTGTAACTTGGGAAGGTGCTCAGTAAAGTCAGCTGTTTTCAGCACTACCGAATGCGGTAATGCTTTGTGTATAGAGCCCATTGTGTCTCCTGACACCTTTTTCCTGTGGCTGGCTTTTTCATTAGTTTGAGTTAGGCTGGTTTCACGCCAGGACGTTGCGTTTTAGGGGACGTTATGGTCGCATAACGTGCCCCTAACGCAACGCCTGGTGCTCCCTGCTTTGGACGTCAGAGTGAGCCGCGTTGTGCAGCTCACTCTGGCGTCCGTGATGCGCACTCTTGGATGCATGCGGCATCACGTGGTCCCGCCGGCCAATCGCCGCACAGAGCGGCCGCTCCAGGAAGTAAACACTGCACGTCACTGAGTGCAGTGAATATTAATTAGCCATGTGCCTTGCCGCTCTCTGCTCCTCCCCAACGTTACTGAGCATGTGCAAACAGTCTAACGCGGCTCTGCTGCTTACAAAGTACTGCATGCAGTACGTTGTATTGTGACGCAGCGTTACAATGTAACACAACGTCCGCACTGTGAACAGCCCATTGATTTTTCATTGCTGTGCGGTGGGGTGCGTTACAGGCTGCTCTAACGTGCGCCTGTAACGTCCCACTGTGAAACCAGCCTTACAAATATATATATTTATTACACAAAAGACAATGCGTTTCGTACGCTAAAATCCAACTTCCTAAGGTCAAAAACGTGCCTGATATCAGCAAAGGGACTAGTTCAGAGCATCTCTATCACATTTCGCATTCCATGTGCAAATTTATGCTGCAAGTTGTAGGTTTTTTCTGTGCATGCTAAATGAAAATGCAATTTTGAAACAGAAGTGTGATCGTCCTCTTTATTTTGACTTTCACTGTATGCGTGGCGAACATGTTTTTGCAATTTTTAATTAGCGTGAACCCTGCCTAAATGAGGACAATCTTAACTGCCTGTGAGTTTACATAAGTGACCCTCACCATGGTGCATGCATTTGTACTGCATGATGCAGTACAAAACAATCAGGTTAGAATCACAGTGGGATGTTGCGTCTTTTGATGCGACATTAAAGTCGCAACGCAAACTTACAACGCAACACACCCAAAAAGTTGCAGCGCAGCGTTACCAACGCGTACAGCAAATACAGTAGAAAATACAGGCAATGAAAAGTATGCTTCAAAGTCAGTACTGAGTATGTGCAAACATCTAACGCAGCTAATAACGTGTATAACGCACTGCATGCAGTACTTTCACTTAACGTGCAGTGTTAGGGAACGACGCAACGTGTGCACTGTAAAATGGGCATTGATTTTTCTTTGCAGTGCGTTACTCTGCATTAAATATTGTTTTAACGTGCGATTTTAACGTCCCACTGTGAACTTAGCCTCAGACTATTTCACAATTGCAATCGAGAACATTTCATTTGTGCATCCTGCAAAGGTTTTGTGCAAATGTATACACATTAAAATGTACTTGTTTGCATAAGATACGATGCATATACAGTGTAGGAAATAATTATTTGACCCCTCACTGATTTTGTAAGTTTGTCCAATGACAAAGAAATGAAAAGTCTCAGAACAGTATCATTTCAATGGTAGGTTTATTTTAACAGTGGCAGATAGCACATCAAAAGGAAAATCGAAAAAATAACCTTAAATAAAAGATAGCAACTGATTTGCATTTCATTGAGTGAAATAAGTTTTTTGAACCCTCTAAAGGCTCATACACACATCAGACTATAGTCTTTGGAAACTGAAAGATCACAGACCAATCTTACCACCCTTCATGTAGTATGAGAGCCATGCCTACACAGTCTATTCTATGGAGCTGAACTCCCCATCAGAAAAAAAATCTTTGCAAGATGCTGCGCACACGGATCTGTACAGACACAAAAGATCAGTATCTGCAAAAGATCTGTTCCTGCCAAGAATCCATTCCTGCAAATTGCAATGATAGTCTATGAGATCTGCAGATCATCATACACACATGATTTAACTGACATTCATCTGCAGATCAGATCCACCAGGATGGATTTTCAGATCTGCGGATGATTGCTTGATCTGCAGATGAATGTCAGTTAAATCATGTGTGTATGATGATCTGCAGATCTCATAGACTATCATTGCAATTTGCAGGAATGGATCTTTGTCAGGAACAGATCTTTTGCAGATACTGATCCTTTGTGTCTGTACAGCATCTGTGTGTGCAGCATCTTGCAAAGATTTTTTTTTTATGTGGAGTTCAGCTCCATAGAAAAGACTGTGTAGAATATGGCTCTCATACTACATGAAGGGTGGTAAGATTGGTCTGTGATCTTTCATTTTCCAAAGACCATAGTCTGATGTGTGTATGAGCCTTAACAATAAAAGACTTAACACTTAGTGGAAAAACCCTTGTTTGCAAGCACAGAGGTCAAACGTTTCTTGTAATTGATGACCAAGTTTGCACACATTTTAGGAGGAATGTTGGTCCACTCCTCTTTGCAGATCATCTCTAAATCCCTAAGGTTTCGAGGCTGTCTCTGTGCAACTCTGAGCTTGAACTCCCTCCATAGGTTTTCTATTGGATTAAGGTCCGGAGACTGACTAGGCCACTCCATGACCTAAATGTGCTTCTTCTTGAGCCACTCCTTTGTTGCCTTTGCTGTAGGTTTTGGGTCATTGTCGGGCTGGAACACCCATCCACGACCCATTTTCAGTTTCCTGGCAGAGGGAAGGAGGTTGTCGTTCAGGATTTCACGATACATGGCTGCGTCCATTTTCCCGTTAATGCGATTAAGTTGTCCTGTGCCCTTAGCAGAAAAACACCCCCAAAGCAAAATGTTTCCACCCCCATGCTTGACGTGGGGGGGGGGGGTGTTTTGGGGGTCATAGGCAGCATTTTTATTCCTCCAAACACAGCGAGTTGAGTTAATGCCAAAGAGCTCTATTTTGGTCTCATCAGACCACAGCACCTTCTCCCAGTCACTCACAGAATCATTCAGGTGTTCATTGGCAAACTTCAGACGGGCCTGCACATGTGCCTTCTTGAGCAGGGGGACCTTGCGAGCCCTGCAGGATTTTAATCCATTGCGGTGTAATGTGTTTCCAATGGTTTTCTTGGTGACTGTGGTCCCTGCTAATTTGAGGTCATTCACTAACTCCTCCCGTGTAGTTCTAGGATGCTTTTTCACCTTTCTCAGAACCATTGACACCCCACGAGGTGAGAGCTTGCGTGGAGCCCCAGAGCCAGGTCGATTGATGGTCATTTTGTGCTCCTTCCATTTTCAAACAATCGCACCAACAGTTGTCACCTTCTCTCCCAGCTTCTTGCTAATGGTTTTGTAGCCCATTCCAGCCTTGTGCAGGTCTACAATTTTGTCTCTGACATCCTTGGACAGCTCTTTGGTCTTTCCCATGTTGGAGAGTTTGAAGTCTGCTTGATTGATTGATTCTGTGGACAGGTGTCTTTTATACAGGTGACTAGTTAAGACAGGTGTCCTTAATGAGGGTGACTAATTGAGTAGAAGTGTCTAACCACTCTGGGCTCTATTCATAAAAAACTTGTGGCGAAAAAACTCCTGGAGGGAAAATACCGCAGCGGTATTTTACACTTCTGGGTGGTCATTCAAAGAAATCTTGAAAGCTGCGATGCAAGAGCGGAGATCTCCCGCTGAAAGCTGGCGGTAAGCTGTCGGAAGGCATGCGGAAACACTTCAGCCGCAGAGTCCCTCCGTGCACTGCTCTCTCTGGGAGGTCTGTCCCATTCACTTGTATGTAATCCGCAAAATCAGAGGAAGCGGTATTTCCCGTCCACATACCGCTTCCTCTAATCTTTATGAATGGCCATTTTGTTACTTTTTTCTAGATAAATCTAGAAAAACACTGGAGAAGGCGGAAATTTCTCGCTCTGCTGGGGGATTGTAGATTTTCATGCGGGAACAGCTTTTATGAATGCCCACTTTGCTAAATGGACGGGAAAATCCGCTGTTTTGAGCGGAAAACTTGCGGTAAGGTTTTATGAATAGAGCCCTCTGTGGGAGCCAGAACTCTCAGGCCTGGAACCCACTGAAAACCGCAAACGCAAAACGCAACCGCTAGCGTTTTGTCTGAGCGGTTTGCAAGCGGATTCATGCGCGTTTTGGGTTGTGTTTTGCAACATTGTATTTTTTTCCCCAGCGGGTGCCTAGCGTTTTGCGTTTTGCGTTTTTATCCTGATTGGTCCTGTGAATTATTTTTAATTTTGTTACAGTGTGCTGAACCGCAAAACGCTAGCAAAACCGCTCAGTTTAGGTTTTGCTGAGCGTTTCTGCTAGCGTTTCAATACTTTACATTGAAGCGCTAACGCTCCCAAAATGCTGCAGGTCCTGCGTTTGCGTTTCTGAGAAACGCAAACGCTCCTGTGGAAGTTGCCCCATCCATTAACATTAGCCCAGCGTTTTGGCAAACTGCTAGCGTATCGCAGTGCTGCCAAAACGCTGCCAAAAGCGCTCCTGTGGGTTCCAGCCCTCACTGGTTGTTAGGGGTTCAAAAACTTATTTCACTCAATGAAATGCAAATCAGTTGCTATCTTTTATTTAAAGGGGAACTGAACAGAGAGGTATATGGAGGCTGTCATGTTTATTTCCTTTTAATCAATACCAGTTGCCTGGCAGCCCTATTGGTCTATTTCTCTGCAGTAGTATTTGATTAAAACCAGAAACAAGCATGCAGCTAGTCTTGTCAGATCAGACTTATAAGTCTGAAGCACAGAAACACCTGATCTGCTGCATGCTTGTTCAGGGGCTATGGCTAATAGTATTAGAGGCAGAGGATCAGCAGAGCTGCCAGGCAACTGGTATTGTCTAAAAGGAAATAAACATGACAGTCTCCATATACCTCTCTCTTCAGTTCCCCTTTAAGGTTATTTTTTCGATTTTCCTTTTGATGAGCTATCTGCCACTGTTAAAATAAACATACCATTGAAATGAAACTGTTCTGAGACTTTTCATTTCTTTGTCATTGGACAAACTTACAAAATCAGTGAGGGGTCAAATAATTATTTCCTCCACTGTAAATATCTGCATGGGGTCCAAAAAAAGCAGCATGCTGTATATTTTTTTAACAGAAATGTGAAAATGCATTAGATGTGAACATGCCCATTGATCAACATGGACTTTCAGTTCTAATACATTTTCGCACAGCAAAAAAAAAATGTAATGTAAATGAGGCCTTTTTCCTCAATAAAGATTTTGAAGCAATCTGGATTGTCCTCAACATCAAATATTACTGATAAATTTCACGAAATGCACAAAGAAGATTTAAAGAGAAACCGTAACCAAGAATTTAACTTCATCCTAATCAGTAGCTGATACCCCCTTTCCCATGAGAACTCTTTTCCTTTACACAAATTGATCATCAGGGGGCTCTGTATGGCTGATATTGTTGTGAAACCCCTCTCACAGTGTGATGTCAGGACCATGGTTCTGACATCACACTGTGTGAGCCTTGTTGCATTGTGGGAAATAACAGCTGTTTCCAACTGCCAAAAAAATCAAGCAGCATCTCCTTCCACTGACATCACCTGCCAGCAGTAAAAATGTCAACATGTGATAAATGTCAGAATGTAACTCAGGGAGATTAAAGTTTTTACAATGGGCAAACACTGACTAAATCATTTATAGAGAATTATTGTAAAAATGAAGCACTTTTTTATTACATTATTTTTACTGGAGTTCCTCTGTAACATTACACAGCCTGTTATCAGTACTGGCCTTTGGCTTCTGTGTGTAGTTTTTAGTATGGTAAAAAAAAATTCCAAGCAAAACACAATAAACACAGACAGGGGCGTAGCTAGAAATGACTGGGCCCCATAGCAAAAAAAAAAATTATGGGCCCCATAGCAAAAAAAAAAATTATGGGCCCCCCCCCCTCGACCTTCCAACCCCACAGACCTCGGACCTCCCATCCAAACATTTTGTGGGGCAATCTGATTTCCCCACAAAATGCAACCAGATTGTCGGCAGATTTCCCTACAATATGCAACCAGATTGTCGGCAGATTTCCCTACAATATGCAACCAGATTGTCGGCAGATTTCCCTACAATATGCAACCAGATTGTCGGCAGATTTCCACACAATATGCAACCAGATTGTCGGCAGATTTCCACACAATATGCAACCAGATTGTCGGCAGATTTCCACACAATATGCAACCAGATTGGCGGCAGATTTCCACACAATATGCAACCAGATTGGCGGCAGATTTCCCCACAAAATGCAACCAGATTGTTGGCAGATTTCCCCACAAATTGCAATCAGATTGTCGCCAGATTTCCCCACAAAATGCAATCAGATTGTCGCCAGATTTCCCCACAAAATGCAGTATATGTAGTTAGGTCTATAGTGGGCTAACATTAATTACCTGGAGGGAGGGTGGTTGGGCAGGGTGGCACACTATTTGCGGTGCAGGCAATGCACTGGGTAGGCAGTTAGGTAGCTGGGTGGGAGGGTAGGGAGATAGGTAGACGAGTGGGAGGGTAGGCAGATAGGTAGACGGGTGGGCAGTTAGGTAGCCGGGTGGGAAGTTAGGTAGAAAGGTGGGCAGTTAGGTAGCCGGGTGGGAAGTTAGGTAGAAAGGTGGGCAGTTAGGTAGCCGGTGGGAAGTTAGGTAGCCAGGTGGCAGGGTGGGCAGTTAGGTAGCCGGGTGGGCAGTTAGGTAGCTGGGTGGCAGGGTAGGCAGATAGGTAGCTGGGCGGCAGGGTAGGCAGTTAGACAGCTGGATGGGCAGTTAGGTAGCTGGGTGGCAGGGTAGGCAGATAGGTAGCCAGGTGGGCAGCTAGGTAGCTGGGTGGGCAGTTAGGTAGCCGGGTGGGCAGTTAGATATCCAGGTGGGAGGGTGGGCAGTTAGGTAGCCAGGTGGGCAGTTAGGTAGCCGGGTGGGAAGTTAGGTAGCTGGGTGGCAGGGTAGGCAGTTAGGTGGCAGGGTGGGCAGTTAGGTAGCCAGGTGGGAGGGTGAGCAGTTAGGTAGCCTGGTGGGAGGGTGGATAGTTAGGTAGTGGGCAGTTAGGTAGCCGGGTGGGCAGCTAGGTAGCTGGGTGGGCAGTTTGGTAGCCGGGTGGGCAGTTAGGTAGCCAGGTGGGAGGGTGGGCAGTTAGGTAGCCAGGTGGGCAGTTAGGTAGCCGGGTGGGTGGGCAGTTAGGTAGCCCTCAGTTAGGTAGCCGGGTGGGCAGTTAGGTAGTGGGCAGTTAGGTAGCCGGGTGGGAGGGTGGGCAGTTAGGTAGCCGGGTGGGTGGGTGGGCAGTTAGGTAGCCCTCAGTTAGGTAGCCGGGTGGGCAGTTAGGTGGTGGGCAGTTAGGTAGCCGGGTGGGAGGGTGGGCAGTTAGGTAGCAGCCGGGTGGGAGGGTGGGCAGTTAGGTAGCCGTGCGGGAGGGGAGGTAGCTGCCTCACCTGGGGTCCTTCCTCCTTTTATTAGTGTTGTCCGGATCATGAACGATTCGGATCTTTGATCCGAATCTATTTTATGAGTCGATCATCCGAATCATCAAAATGAACGATTCGGATCGCAAAAGGGGCGGGGCCAGAAGCGACACGCCCCATCTCAGCGGGCAGCGGGCTCCTGGAAGCAGAGCTGAGATGGATCGCTCTGTTGGATGCGAGGCAGCCTTGCAGGGACAGCAGGTAGATGAGAGAGAGGGGACATCGGTGCCACTGCCAGATATGCGTAGAGCACACATACTGGCTATAATGTGCTGCCCATTACAGGCTGTCTGTTCCGTAGTTGTGCCCAGTGATCACATTGGAAGCTTTTGGCTCAGCACAGCTCAGTAACTTTGCAGGCACTGTGATTGCACTGCACTCGGCACTAAACAGCTGCACTTATCTTCTGGGAATGCTTTCCTTCACTGTGCGACGTTTGCAGTCAAAGTATACAGATGAGCATATAGGTGAAATACATGTAAAGCATATGATTGCTGCATGTGGGTATTGTGTGCAAACATTTCTGCTCTCTGCTCGTCCCTCCTCCCATCTCTGTCCACTCCCTGCCCTCTGTCCATCTTCTCCCCTTCTCTGTGTGTCCACCCCCCTCCCCTTCTCCTGTCCACAGCAGGGAAAGACCTGTCCTGCTAGTCATTTCACCCCGAATGCTTCGGTAGTAAAATGATCCGAGATTCGGATCAAAGATCCGGATCTTTTCAATGATCCGATTCGAATCATCCGGATCATTGAAAAGATCCGAACTTCCCATCTCTACCTTTTATCAGCGGCGGGAGGTGCGTCATATACAGAAGGCTCCGTCGGAGTAATCAGCCACTAGAGGTTCAGCTGCTTTCCGGGCTACGGTGTCCCCACTGTATTGCTGCTCGCAATAGACCAGGAAGTGGTGCGAGCAGCAATACAGTGGGGACACCGTAGCCCGGAAGCAGCTGAACCTCTAGTGGCTGCTTACCCCCGCCGGAGCCTTCTGTATATGACTCACCTCCCGCCGCTGATAAAAGGAGGGGGGGGGGGGCCCAGGTGAGGAGGGGGGGGGGCACTGAGGTGAGGGAGGGGGCCCGGCGAAACAAAAAAAAAATAAACAAAACAAAAAAAAAAAGTCCTCTCGGGCAGCTGCGGGCCCCCTGTGACGTAGCGCTGCCGCGGGGCCCCGTACCAACGCTATGGCGGCTATCCCCATTGCTACGCCACTGAACACAGAGTTACCTCTCTTTTTTTAACTTAAAGGATACCCGAAGTGACATGTGACATGATGAGATAGACATGTGTATGTACAGTGCCTAGCACGCAAATAACAATGCTGTATTCCTTTTTTTCTTTCTCTGCCTGAAAGAGTTAAATATCAGGTATGTAAGTGGCTGACTCAGTCCTGACTCAGACAGGAAGTGACTACAGTGTGACCCTCACTGATAAGAAACTCCAACTATAAAACACTTTCCTAGCAGAAAATGGCTTCTGAGAGAAAGAAAGAGGTAAAAAAGGGAATTTCTTATCAGTGAGGGTCACATTGTAGTCACTTCCTGTCTGAGTCAGGACTGAGTCAGCCACTTACATATCTCATGTTTAACTCTTTCAGGCCGAGAAAGAAAAAAAGGAACACAGCACAGTTATTTGTGTACTAGGCACTGTACATGCACATGTCTATCTCATCATGTCACATGTCACTTCGGATATCCTTTAAATGTTCGAACCAGGGCTGTGGAGTCGGTACAAAAATCTTCCGACTCCAACTCCGACTCCTCAGTTTATGAAACCACGACTCCAACTCCGACTTCGGGTACCAAAAATGGCCCCGACTCCGACTCCTTAGTCTAATACTTAACTGGGCTTTGGATTTTGTACAAAATCATCCAA
The DNA here is from genome assembly GCF_040937935.1 of Hyperolius riggenbachi. Lineage (NCBI taxonomy): Eukaryota > Metazoa > Chordata > Amphibia > Anura > Hyperoliidae > Hyperolius > Hyperolius riggenbachi. Next base: position 154,908,498 of record NC_090649.1, read on the forward strand.
CCCCCGACTCCTCAGTTTATGAAATCAATGACTCCATCTCCAACTCCGACTCCGGATGCCCAAAATTGCCCCGACTCCGATTTCTCGACTCCAACTCCGCAGCCCTGGTTCGAACGCATGCAAAATTTCAAACACATTCACATTTCTTAAATACAAACTCCAGGCTTTTCTATACTCGCCAACTAACTTGTGAACCCCCTCATACTCACTTACAAGGGGCTAAAGCCTTGGGTTTGTCTTTCCTCACCATTTGGCAGGACAGCTGTATAGCCAAAGCTACATTGAGCCACATATGCTCCAGTCAGTGCTATCCAGAAATAATCCCTGCATCATTCCAAAAAAGCCAGGCCCCTGCTGCTGAAACCATGCACCCCATTACTTAAAATGATGGTGGGTCCATGATTGTAACAGTCAGGCCTCCCCTCCAGTCAGCAGTAAGTCTCAGTTCCTACTACAGTGGAAATTCTGAATTTTATCTTCCCATTGTACCACAAATCGAAAAAACAGACAGTCGCCTGATCCTCTTTTATAAATGGGATCCATTCACACTACTGGCGCATTCAGACGGGGGTTACCGATGTATGGAACCACCTTGAGACTCATGTACCTTTAAAAAAAAAATCCCTAAAATCGCTGAAGCGGGCAAGCTGGTAAATATACAGAGGCTTGCCTCCTGCAGGGACTGTGGGAAAAACTCAGCTCTTTCACTATTGTAAAGACTGATGTGGATAGCTACATAAGGTATTTCACAGGTTGAAAAGTTTTTGACAGTCCCTAAACTCCAGGAGGGCTGCCTGCAGCTTGTGTGAGAGGCTGACCATCTCTTACATCCTCCACACCCCTATGGATGGTATACCTATAGCTCAGTCTCTCCACTCCTCCTCTCTCCCTCATTCACCCTTGTTTTCCCCCTTCCCCTAGTGCTGGCTGGAAGGGGGGCAATCTCCCCCCAGGCCACCTTTCATTCAGTGATTTAGGGCCCGTGTGCCAATGATGTATTCAGGTTTGTTGTTGTGAAGCAAAGTGAAACACTATGCTAGCTGATAAAAGTGCAATTACAGGTCAGGAAAGCTGGTAAATATACACAGCGTGATGCAGAGCTTGTCTGGAGGGTCCGTGGGCAAAAATCTGTCAGGTCTCTCCCCTATGTTATGATGACTGCATGTGTGGATAAGGTGTTAACCTTCCTGGCGGTAAGCCCGAGCTGAGCAGGAGGATTTCTCAGGCCCTGCTGGGCCGATTTGCATACTTTTTTTTTTTGCTACACGCAGCTAGCACTTTGCTAGCTGCGTGTGCATACCGATCCGCGCTGATTCGCCGCCGATCGCCGCGCCCCCCCCAGACCCCGTGCGCTGCCTGGCCAATCAGTGCCAGGCAGCGCTGAGGGGTGGATCGGGACTTCCTTAGACGTCACGACGTCCATGACGTCGGCGACGTCATCCCGCCCCGTCGCCGTGGCAAGCCCTTCAGGAAATGCCATTCTTTGAACAGGATTTCCAGATCAAAGATCGCCGGAGGCAATCGAAGCGGGCGGGGGGATGCTGCTGTACAAAAAAAAAAAAAAATTTTTTTTTAAAAATAGTGCTGCGCTGCCCCCTGGCGGTTTCCTATAGACCGCCAGGAGGGTTAAAGGGACACTTGAGTAAAAAACAAAAAAAAAAATGAGTTTTACTCACCTAGGGCTTCTAATAGCCCCCTGCAGCTGTCCGGTGCCCTCGCCGTCTCCCTCCGATCCTCCTGGCCCCACCGGCAGCCACTTCCTGTTTCGGTGACAGGAGCTGACAGGCTGGGGACGCGAGTGATTCTTCGCGTTCCTGGCCACAATAGCGCCATCTATGCTGCTATAGCATATATCATATACCATATAGCAGCATAGAGGGTGCTAATGTGTCTGGGAACGCGAAGAATCACTCGTGTCCCCAGCCTGTCAGCTCCTGTCACCGAAACAGGAAGTGGCTGCCGGTGGGGCCAGGAGGATCGGAGGGAGACGGCGAGGGCACCGGACAGCTGCAGGGGGCTATTGGAAGCCCTAGGTGAGTAAAACTCATTTTTTTTGTTTGACTTAAGTGTCCCTTTAAACAAGTTGAAAAGTTTTTGACAGTCCCTAGACTCCAGGAGGGCTGCTTACTGCCTTGTGTGAGAGACTGGAAGGGACAGGAGTCCTATTACAGGAAAGTAGCCTCTGTGTGATGTGGGACGACTGCAATACAGATGAGCTCTATGCTCCATCTCCGGCTATTCTCAATTTCTCCACTCCTCCTCTCTCTGGGCTAGTGCAACACCAAAATCACAATAGCAATCGCTAGCAATTTGTGAGTGTGAATTTGTGAAGCGATTTTCAGAGCGATTTTTGAATCAATCTCTCAAAAACATGCTACATGCAGTATACCTGCAAAAGAATCACAACGCTGCTGTGGGAACACCCTCATAGGGTAACATTAGCCAAGCGCTTTTCAAATCACTGTTGATTTGAAAAACGCTCAGAAGCACTCTTGGTGTGCACTAGCCCTCCCTCATTCACCTTTGTTTACTTCTTCCCCTAGTGCTCTTGTCATTCAGGAAAGCTAAATAAAAGTGCAATCCTTGTGAGGCAAATTATTATTATTATTTAGTATTTTTATAGCGCCGCCATCTTCCGCAGATGCATATATCCCTGCATCATATGGGTATCGCTTGCGCTATGTGACACTATGGCCTCAATTCACTAAGCTTTATCAAACACTTTATCAAAACGTTTGATAATTTACCTCATGGGTAAAATCTAATTTTGAATTCAATAAGGTGTTAAATATTTATCGAATGCTTTATTGATAAAACGTTCAATATATCTATAACACCTTTGTGAATTCAAAATTAGATTTTACCCATGAGGTAAATTATCAAATGTCTGATAAAGTGTTTGATAAAGCTTAGTGAATTGAGGCCTATGTGGCATATTCCACTGCATTGTCCAAACTAAGTCTATCTCCCGTTCCTCTCTTGGGGAGTTGTTCCAGCGCTGTCCCCCGTTCAAATTTGCTGCTACCAGAACCCCTCAGAAACACTTGAGTACTTCCAAAGATAGGCAGCTCCATAATACGCCAGCGCACTTTTGTGCATGAGCAGTATGGAGCCACCTGTATTCGGAAGCACTCAGGGACATAAGTACTTCTGGACCTTTCAGGAATCCCCCCCTTAAAAATCCTGCTTTTGCCCCTGCACACCTGTCAGTCTGTAAACAGAACGCACTCTTGCAGTGAGCGGATATGTTTCCTATATAGCCTAAGGTGAAAATACATCTGCTCCAGGCACCAATTAGACCTCAATGGACCATTGCAGTGGCAGGACACTACACTGTCTGCTCCGTTGAAGGTCTGGCTCAAGTGGGAACCGAGCCTAAAGGAATGGAGTGACTATTGTGAGAGCCATGTCCCCTTCCAGATGTCACTGCATTTATAATGTGGTGGCATGGCTCCGAAAGCCAACAGGAAACAGGCCGCAATCCCAAAGGGACTTGAATCCTCATGTGACGGTTCAGAGCCAGACGGAGTGGCTTTCAATTGGGATGGGTTTGGAGGGGAACAATATACTTGGAGCTGAGGTCACTGTACATGATAAATTCTCAAGGACAAACTCAAGTTCAGTATAGCATCTATACACACCTTTAAAGAACCTCAAGGTGAGTGAAAAAGTTGGTCTTTACTTACCTTGGGCTTCATTCAGCCCCCATAGTCTTTAAGGTCCCTTGGTGTCCCCTCCGTTGTGAAGCTGTTCCCCTCGGAAAGCTAGCCAATTGCGGCAATCGAAAAAGTGTGCGGCCAGATCCATGCATGCACAGTAGCCCACAACTAGACTAATTATTATTATTATTATTTATTTATTTATAAAGCGCCAACATATTCCGTGGCGCTGTACAATGTAAGAAAACAAACAAGGGATACATAATGATACAGACAATGATATACAGTATATGTACAGGCAGTGCGTAATTAGGTTATTTAGTGGGTGCATGGCCTAAGCTAGAGAATATGCTTGTCGGAAAAGGTGGGTTTTGAGGGAGCGTTTAAAGATTTCGAAGGTGGAAGAGTGGCGGATGTGGGGGATAACAGCACAGCACACATACCTGACAGGCTGGAAGAAGCCTCAGGTAAGTAAACTTTTTCCTCCTACCTTTTTTGGGGGGGGGGGGGGGGCAACCTGTTTTTGTGATGTGGACGGAAGCCAAAGTGCCCACAGGAAGCCCATGCAAAAGCAGATATCACACAAACAACATGTAGATATTGGGCTCTATTCATAAAAAAATTGTGCCGTAAAAACTCGTGGAGGGAAAATACCGCATCGGTATTTTAGACTTCTGGGTGGGCATTCATAAAAATGTTGGCAGCTGCAATGCAAGTGCGGAGATCTCCCGCTAAAGGCTGGCGGTAAGCTGTCGGAAGGCATGCGGAAACACTTAAGCCGGCAGAGTCCCTCCGTGCGCTGCTCTCTCTGGGAGGTCTGTCCCATTCACTTGTATGTAATCCGCAGGCTTCTCGCTACATCAGAGGAAGCGGTATTTCCCGTCCACATACCGCTTCCTCTAATCTTTATGAATGGCCATTTTGTTACTTTTTTCTAGATAAATGTAGAAAAACACTGCAGAAGGCGGAAATTTCTCGCTCTGCTGGGGGATTGTAGATTTTCATGCGGGAACAGCTTTTATGAATGCCCACTTTGCTAAATGGTCGGGAAAGTCCGCTGTTTTGAGCGGAAAACTTACGGTAAAGTTTTATGAATAGAGCCCATTGTCCTTTACATAGATTCAGGGACGGAGCAAGACCAAGTTGCGCCTGGGGCAAGGTCAGGTTTTGGCGCCTAAGGCTGGTTTCACACCAGGACGTTGCGTTTTAGGGGACGTTATGGTCACATAACGTGCCCCTAACGCAACGCCTGGTGCTCCCTGCTTTGGACGTCAGAGTGAGCCGCGTTGTGCAGCTCACTCTGGCGTCCGTGATGCCGTGATGCGTACTCTTGTGCGCATGCGGCATCACGTGGTCCCGCCGGCCAATCGCTGCACAGAGCGGCCGCTCCAGGAAGTAAACACTGCATGTCACTGAGTGCAGTGAATATTAATTAGCCATGTGCCTGGCCGCTCTCCGCTCCTCCCCAACGTTACTGAGCATGTGCAAGCAGTCTAACGCGGCTCTGCCGCTTAGAAAGTACTGCATGCAGTATGTTGTCTGGTGGCGCAGCGTTACTATGTAACGCAACGTGGGCACTGTGGACAGCCCATTGATTTTTCATTGCTGTGCGGTGGGGTGCGTTACAGGCTGCTCTAACGTGCGCCTGTAACGTCCCACTGTGAAACCAGCCTAAAGGTCAGGTTTTGGTGCCTAAACTGCCATTCATTTTGCCGCCTTTTTAAGAATTCAACAAACTGCGCCTGGGGCAAGATACCCACTCGCCCACTACCCCCCCCCCCCCCCCCCTAGATCCGTCCCTGCATAGATTTTGAGCACAGTTGATTAATTAGTTACTTTAAATCAAATGTAATTTTTTTACACATGCAAAACCTGTAAAATGTGTTCTGGTAAAATAGAGTAGAAAGTTTTGTAGCCAACAATGTAGATTTTTGTGATCATTTTACAGTGGATTGTATTACAACCTACACACAATAAATGTGTATGGTTAGAATATCAGCAAACTACTACAGTACTAGTTTTTTTTCCATCAAATAACATTTAACAGGCCTGGGATTCTTATAAAAATTAGTTCTCTTATTCCTGGGATTGTCACTAAATAATGGGCAGAATCAGTTCTCATTTTTCTTCCATATGCTTCATCACCTTTCTGGGAAACCTAAAAAATTGCCACAGAGCTAGTGACGAGGAGTTTCGGGCCAGACAATTCCCCACCCCTCGCTCTTCAGCTTGACAGCCTATTACACGTGGATTTTGTAATGACTGGACAGTTCAGCCTCCCGCGGCGGAAGGATACCTAACACAGTAGCAATAGCATAGATTTCTCCGCCTTCTCATTGTAACAAGTGATGCGGCTGCTAAGAGCGACGTGTATCAAGCATTGGCTCCTCCCTCTGCTGAAACGTCATCTGTCCCTTTCCGGTCAAGATGGCGCCTCCCATACCACTGCTGGCAGGTCTGTCTCGCTTGTGTTAGCAAGTTATTCCATGCGTCTGTTGAAGCTGTGCGGCTGTTATATATGACGTTAGAGCCGGGGAAGATGTCTCATAGTGTGAGAGATGCACACGTGGAGCAGTACAATGTTCTCTGTTACAGTTGCAGCATGTTGGGAAATGACAGGCAGCAGCCAGAGCACATGGTCAGCTGCTAGACCACTGCAATAATAAATGCATGGTATGCGGATGCCTTTCATAAGTTCAGAACAATGTAATATAAGAGACTCCCCACAGAGTTCCTGATTAACCAACCCTTCCCTAAAGTTTGACATCAAATGCAGATGAATATAAAGCCAAGTTCCAGTATTTGTTTTTTGAATTGATCAATGAGAAGCGATTGGGAGTTGATGCAACATGCTAAGGTGGGATTTGATTGATACATTCTTAAAGAGGAACTGTAACGACAAAACGGCCCCTGGGGGGTACTCACCTCGGGTGGGGGAAGCCTCAGGATCCTAATGAGGCTTCCCACGCCTTCCTGCGTCCCTCGGGGGTCTCGCTGTAGCCCTCCGTACAGCTGTGACGCAATATTTACCTTCCTGGCTCCTGCGCAGGCGCTCTGATGCCTCTCGGCGCCGAAGTAGGCGGAAATACCCGATCGCCGTTGGGTCTGCTCTACTGCGCAGGCGCAAGTTTCCGGCGCCTGCGCAGTAGAGCGGACCCGACGGAGATCGGGTATTTCCGTCTATTGCCGTGCCGAAAGTCACCACAGCGCCCCCCTGGAGCCAGCAAAGGTAAATATTGAACTGACAGTCGGCACAGTCGCCGGCTGTTCGGAGGGCTGCGGCGAGACCCCCGTGGGACAGAGGACGGCGTGGGAAGCCTCATTAGGATCCGGAGGCTTCCCCCACCCGAGGTGAGTACCCCCCAGGGGAGGTTTTTGTTGTTACAGAGTCTCTTTAAGCTCTCCGCTGCCATCCCGGGCTGCCCGCAGGGTGCAGAGGATGACCTTGAGGTCGTCCTTACTGCGCCTGTGTGAAGTGCCGCTGTCAATCATGGCCACGTTGCGCGGGGAGCCCGGGGCGGGGAGCGGACATCATGGGACAGTCAGCTGCAAGGGGCTGGAGAAAGCCCCAGGTGAGTAAAGCTTTTTTTTTTTTTTTTTTTTTTTTTTTTCTTCTGGGGCTTCTTGCAGCCGTCCTGTGCTCTCACAGTCACTTACGGAGCCTCCGGTTCCCCGCCGTCGGCAAGTTTTGTTTTCGCTGACGGAGTCGGCAGGCTTTTTGCGCAGGCCTGGTCACGCATATCCTTCTTTATGTACCCGTTCTCAATAGCATGCTGCACAGGCACAGGCTATTGCGGATGGGAACGCAAAGAAAATACGTGTGGCTAGGTCTGTCGGGCCTGTCAGCGAAAACGAAACTAGCTGGCGGCGGGCACCGGGGGCTCCGTGAGTGACTGCGAGGAAACGGTATCAGAGCAGTGCTTTTCAGCGCTGCTAGATTTGGGCGCAGCCAGCGCTGCCATAGGCTGTAATGGGAATCAGTCTATAGCGGCGCTCAGTGAGTAACGTCGACTCCATCAGAAGACGGAGCTGAAGTTGCTTAAAAAACACAATAATTCGGCCTCCAGCAATTGCTGGAAGCCGAATTATTTCATTCCCCCACTATCCATGGCGGCCTGGAGGGGGAATAGCAATTAATGCGGGCCGGACTTGTGCAGAAGCAGGATCAGCCATATCTACCAAGACTACCGGCGCCGATTTCAAATGTACACCACGGGATGGCTGCAGGGGGTTGGTAGAAGCCCCGGGAAAGTAAAACTGATTTTTTTTTTTATTCCCGGCTTAAGTGTCCCTTTAAAGGGGAACTGAAGAGAGAGGTATATGGAGGCTGTCATGTTTATTTCCTTTTAGACAATGCCAGTTGCCTGGCAGCCCTGCTGATCCTCTGCCTCTAATACTATTAGCCATAGCCCTGAACAAGCATGCAGCAGATCAGGTGTTTCAGTGGTTCGGACTTATAAGTCTGATCTGACAAGACTAGCTGCATGCTTGTTTCTGGTTTTAATCAGATACTACTGCAGAGAAATAGACCAGCAGGGCTGCCAGGCAACTGGTATTGATTAAAAGGAAATAAGCATGACAGCCTCCATATACCTCTCTCTTCAGTTCCCCTTTAAAGATGCCACTTCCTTTCTCTATTAAAAAAAAAAAAGTTTGCTTTCTTAAAGAGAACCCGAGGTGTGTTTAAAGAATGTTATCTGCACACAGAGGCTGGATCTGCCTATACAGCCCAGCTTCTGTTGCTATCCCAAACCCCACTAAGGTCCCCCTGCACTCTGCAATCCCTCATAAATCACAGTTGTGCTGTGAGGCTGTGTTTACATCTGTAGTGTCACTCAGCTGCTCCCCCGCCTCCTGCATAGCTCCGGTCCCTGCCCCCGTCCCTTCCCTCCAATCAGCAGGGAGGGAAGGGATGCAGGCGGGGACCGGAGTTCTGCAGGAGGCGGGGAGAGCAGCAGACTGACACTATAGAGATAAACACAGCCAGCTCTGACAAGCTGTTTGTCAGCAGCTTGGCTGTGATTTATGAGGGATTGCAGAGTGCAGGGGGACCTTAGGGGGGTTTGGGATAGCAACAGAGGCTGGGCTGTATAGGCAGATCCAACCTCTGTATGCAGATAATATTCTTCAAACCCACCTCGGGTTCTCTTTAAAACAGAAATAATTTGCAATAATTCAGGTTGGAGTGAGCTTGAGATGTCTCCCAGTGCATCACTGCTGAATATATGCAAATTAACCATTGTTGCCCTTAGAAGCTAAACACACCTCCAGAACCGCTGGAATACAATGATGTGTCAGCTTGTTAAAGAGAGTCTGAAGCAAGATTAAAAATTGCTTTTAAGCTTATCTTCAACAGGGGCATGTTTGCCCCTGCTAAAACGCTGCTATCGCGGCAAAACGAGGGGTCTTTACCCCCCAAATACCCCCGGCTACCTCCGGGGAGTGCTTCCTGTATAGGCAGAGCTAAGCCCTGTAGCTGTGCCTCTCAGCGCTGATCGCCGCCTCTCCCCGCCCCTCTCAGTCTTGCTTCACTGAGAGGGGCAGGGAGAGGCGGAGATCCGCCGCTGATAGACTGGGCATGGAGGCAGAGCTGTGACTCATAGCTCTGCCTCCAGGAGCAGCAAAATCGGTTGTGGATTTTGCAGGGGGATTTGGGGGTGAAGACCCCTTGTTCAGCCGCGTAATAGCGGAGTTTTAACTTGGGCAAACAAGCCCATGTGGAATATAAACTTAAAAGTGATTTTTAATCTCCCTTCAGAGTCTCTTTAATTTGTACAGAGCCATAATAATCCAACATGCATACAGACTGTTTCGGATTGTTTGATCCTCCTCAGTGCATGGCATGGATTAATTTGGCTGTATGGAGTAGGGCTTGTAACACCGAGAGGTTCAGACTAACCAGCAAGCTCATGGTCTCTATAAGGGGTGGATTATACGGACGCTGAAAGGGGTTCTGTGGGGGAAACCTGAGGATAAAAACCGCCACTTACCTGGGGCTTCTATCTGCCCCATGTAGCAGTAATGTCCCACGTCGTCTTCCTCCGATCCGCCGTTCCCTGACGCTGGCACGGGGCGTTATTCGTCTGACATAGCCGAATAATGCTCGCTGCCGTTCGTGCCCTCGGAAGCTTACAGCACAGGCGCAGGTTGGAGTTTTCTTGTACTGCGCCTGCGCAGTAAGCTTCCGATGACGCGGGAGCAGGCCATGGCCACGTAGCCGCAGTTAGACGGCGTGCTGCACTAGACTGGGCTGGTGGTGGGGAACGGCGGATCGGAGGAGGACGGCGTGGGACATTACTGGGATGACAGGGGGCTGATAGACGCCCCAGGTAGGTGGTGGTTTTTATCCTCAGACCCACCCTACAGAGATTCTTTAAGGGCAGTAAATGTGATGAAAGCAATGCTTATAGACATCAACCTCCATTTTCATACTAACTGTTTGCATAAACGTTGCAGTAGATCTAGCTTTCTCATCCTGGATGCTACCTGCAGTGATCAGGATTGACGGTTCTGTGTATCCCTGGGGAGATGGAAACACACTGGCAGGAAGTGCTGCTGAAGGTAGCCTAAGGGTCCTTTTCCACTGCAAAATGCAAACGCATGCTTTTTTGACCAATTTTGATGTGCGTTTTTTACAGGGCTGTGGAGTCGGAGCAATTTTGGGCACCCGGAGTCAAAGTTGGAGTTGGAGTCGTGGTTTCATAAACTGAGGAGTCGGAGTCGGGGGATTTTTGTACAAAATCCACACCCCTGTTAAATATTAGACTAAGGAGTCGGAGTCGGGGCCATTTTGGTTACCAAGGAGTCGGAGTTGGAGTCGTGGTTTCATAAACTGAGGAGTCGGAGTTGGAAGATTTTTGTACCGACTCCACAGCCCTGGTTTTTTATGCGTTTGCATTTTTCTGATTGTCAAGTGTTGTCTTGATTTTTGAAAATAGATACTAGTGGTTAAATCAATCCAAAACGCAAAACGCATTTCTAGGCGTTTTTCATGCGTTCCTATACTTTACATTGAAACACATAATCGCACAGACATGCGCGTGCGTTTTTTTTAAAAATCGGAACGCTGCAGTGGAAAAGGCCACCCAAGATTCTTATTTTAAACAGGCTGCAGTTAAGAATCAGAAAACGTACGCGTTTTGCGGTTTTGGCAAAAACACAGCTAGTGGAAAAGGTTCCAGTAGCAGAAATGCATTTGGCATCAGCTAACCCAACTGCTGGTGCACACAGGTGCCCGTATAAGCTGAGCATAAAGATGTGTGGTCTTATAATGGGATGATGAATACTGACAATCCTCATATACTTGAAATGGAATTGGGCTATAAATATTTGCATTTCTTCAAAAGAAATCCATTTGCGTCCTGTTCTGCTGGACGGGTCTTGATAGAGCCATCTCATGTGCTGATGAGGACCTTAACCTCCCTGGCGGTCTATTAGGAATCGCCAGGGGGCAGCGCAACACTATTTTTTAAATATTTTTTTTTTTTTTTAATATATATCATGTAGCGAGCCTAGGGCATCCCCCCGCCTGCTTCGATCGCCTCCGGCGATCTTTGATCAGGAAATCCCGTTCAAAGAACGGGATTTCCTGAAGGGCTTCCCCCGTCGCCATGGCGGGATGACGTCACCGACGTCATGGACGTTGTGACGTCTAAGGGAGAACAGCGGCGATCGAGCGTGGAGCGGTGGCGATCGGAATGCACACGCAGCTAGCAAAGTGCTAGCTGCGCGTTGCAAAAAAAAAAAAGTAAGTAAATCGGCCCAGCAGGGCTTGAGAAATCCTCCTGCAGGGCTCGGGCTTACCGCCAGGGAGGTTAAAGTCCAAATACATGTTGGATTCTGGGCTATAAATATTTGCATTTATTCTTCCAGCATGTCGCTAGCAGGCTGTTTACCTCCGAGCGTCTGCTACCGCTGCTCCCCTGCCTCTATAGCGCCGCTCCCCGCCCGCGCCCCTTCCCTCCCCGCTGTTTGGAGGGAAGGGACGAAGGCGGGGAGTGGCGCTATAGAGGAGGCGGGGGGAGTGGCGGTGACACACTCAGAGGTAAACAACTTGCTAGCGACACGCTGCATGTCGCTAGCATGGCTGTTTTATTTATGGGGACAGCAGAGCGTAAGGGGTGCCTGGGGGGGGGGGGGGGGCACAGTGTAGTAACAGAGGCTGGTCATTGTATGCAGAACCAGCCTCTGTGTCCTAATGACATTCTTAAAACCCACCTCGGGTTCTCTTTAAAGTGAACCTGAACTCTTACACAGCACACAATGAAAAGTCTCTATTCCACATAAAGTTGTTGAAGAAATTCACTTCACTGTGATTGGATTGGTAGTTCTTATCAGCAACTGAGAAAAGACTGTAGGCCAATACAGCTCTCCATATAGTAAACACTAAGGCTTAACCCTTTTAGGGCCTGCAAAAGTGAAACCAAGTAAAACTTCAGATTTTTTTTTTTTTAGAACTTCCATAAATTGTAATTAATTGTTTTTTCCATAAAAGTTATCATGCTGTGGCTAATCTTTTAGAACAGAGAGGAAGTTCTGAGTTTAGTTCCAATGTAAGAATAAATGCAAATATTTATAGCCCAGAATCCAACATGTATTTGGACTTTAAGGTCCTCATCAGCACATGAGATGGCTGTCAATATGAATGCATGGACAGTGCCGGTACCGTTGTTTACTGTCGTTTGCGCAAACGCCGCACTGGATATCAATTTATTTGTGGAAGCTACATGTAGCTTCCAGAATTGCCTAAGATCCACGCTTTCATGTCACCCTGTATGGGTCAAAAGCTATGAACAACGGGAAGCAATACCGAAGGTTGCCAAATGCGTTTCTGCTCGCTAGCGGGACACCATTGTTAAACTGGTTCTATGATTTTAACACTTTAATAACCCTATTTACACATTGTGGATCATTAGCTAGGAACACCGTCACAAACAGGGGTGGATAACTTCCTTGATCAGAAACACTCAAGAACAAGCACATAAAAACTTTGAGCAAAAAACTTGTAATGTTAAGGGTGAGATAAAGGGCCTTTCCACACTGAAAGTTGTGGTGTGCTGCAATCACAAGTATTTCTAGTTAACAGGCGCACGTTTAGTTGTGATTACAATTCCTGGCATAAAAAAAGCTGGGGGAAGCTTTTCTTATGGGATTGCAAAGAAAATCACACAGCACCGCATTTGCTATGCAGTTTGCATGCGCTCCCATTCATTTAACCCAATCACAAACACAGGAAAAGTTGTGATTGGGGTAAACTTGACTATATATCTTACCTAAAGTTTAGATAGTTTACACAGCAAATCTAGCTGCAAACAGCTTCAACAGTTTGATTATTTATTCCTGTGATACAATGAGAGCGGCCATGTTCTGTTTGTCACATTACACTCGGCAAGCTGATAGCATCTCCAGCCCTCAGCCTGTGAAAACTTCACTCCCCTCTCCTCCTCCCTTCTGCCTCTGAAATCTCTGGCTTGTAACCTCCATCTCCTCCTGCCCAGACTGAGCTCCCATAAGCCCTTGATACATGAGTCTGAGCGTGCCAAGGCTCTCTGGTGTAGCTGTGGGCGAGGCTTGTTTCGTTTATAGGGAGTTGGAGTATTAAAATAAAACAAAAAAAGTATTTGGCTTGAGGAATGCCCTATAAACTATAGGAAAGGAACACAATTATGCAATGAGTAAAAGTTTATCTGGGATCCACTTTAAAGGGACACTTAAAGCGGATCCGAGATAAAAAAAAAAAACTATAACAAGTAACTTGTCTATATTATCTTATCTAAAGTGTAGATAGTTTACACAGCAAATCTAATTGCAAACAGTTTTAATAGAATATGATTATTTCTTCCTGTGATACAATGACAGCAGCCATGTTGTTTGTAAACATTTCACAGAGGCAGGCTTATCTGTATCTTGTGCAAAAAAAACTAATCCCCCCTCCTCCTCTCCGCCTCTGAAATCTCTGGCTAGCAATACCTCCCCCTCCTCCTGCCCAGACTGAGCTCCCATGGGCCCTTGCTACTGTCTGAAAGTGGCCTTGGCTCTCTGAAAACCTGTAGGCGTCGCTTAGTTTATAGGGAATTGGAGTATTAAAACAAAAACAAAAAATTATTTGGCTTGAGGAATGCCCTATAAACAATAGGAAAGGAACACAATTATGCAATGTGTAAAAGTTCATCTCGGATCCACTTTAAGGCTGGTTTCACAGTGGGACGTTACAGGCGCACGTTAGAGCAGCCTGTAACGCACCCCACCGCACAGCAATGAAAAATCAATGGGCTGTTCACAGTGCCCACGTTGCGTTACTTAGTAACGCTGCGCCATAAGACAACGTACTGCATGCTGTACCTTATAAGCGGCAGAGCCGCGTTAGACTGCTTGCACATGCTCAGTAATGTTGGGGAGGAGCGGAGAGCGGCCAGGCACATGGCTAATTAATATTCACTGCACTCAGTGACGTGCAGTGTTTACTTCCTGGAGCGGCCGCTCTGTGCGGCGATTGGCCGGGCGGGACCACGTGATGCCGCATGCGCCCAAGAGTACGCATCACGGCATCACAGACGCCAGAGTGAGCTGCACAACGCGGCCCACTCTGACGTCCACATCAGAGAGCACCAGGCGTTGCGTTAGGGGCACGTTATGCGACCATAACTTTCCCTAAAACGCAACGTCCTACTGTTAAACCAGCCTAAGGGTAGAAAAAAAAAAGTATGCTGCTATTGCGGCCAGGAACGCGAAAAATCACTCGCATTCCCACGCCTGTAGGCGCCTGTCGCCGAAAACGGAAGTAGCTGCCGGCGGGGCCAGGAGGATCCGAGCGAGACTGCGTGGGCACCGGACAGCTGCAGGGGGGCTGGTGGAAGCCCCAGGTGGGTAAAACTATTTTTTTTCTACCTTTAAGTGACCCTTTAAAGAGGAATCACACTACTCTGTAGAGGGCAGAGCGATTATGTTAAGGCGGATCCGAGATGAAAAATTAACTAACAAGTAACTTGGCTATATATCTTATCTTAAGTTCAGATATTTTACACAGCAAATCTAGCTGCAGACAGCTTCAAAAGTTTGATTATTTATTCCTGTGATACAATGAGGGCAGCCATGTTCTGTTTGTCACATTGTCACAGGCTGAGGGATGGAGATGCTATCAGCTTGCCTGTGTGTAAATTCAGTCCCCTCTCCTCCTCCCCTCTGCCTCTGAAATCAATGGCTAGTAACCTCCTCCTGCCCAGACTGGGCTCCCATAAGCCCTTGCTACAGTGCTAAGGCACTGTGAAAAAGCTGTGGGCGAGGCTTGTTTAGTTTATAGGGAATTAGAGTATTAAAACAAAAAAAAAGTATTTGGCTTGAGGAATGCTCTATAAACTATATGAAAGGAGCACAATTATGCAATGAGTAAAAGTTTATCTCGGATCCACTTTAATCATGGTGCCCTCGCCATCAGCGGAACACATCCGCTGTGAAAATGTAATTGAAGTGCATGCAGTGTGACGGGACCTAACAATTGGGAACATAGAAAAAAAATATTTGAATCTTAATTTTACTCAGCCTAGCAGAACAAAAACTAAAGAAAAATGTGAATGCCTTTCCAGTGTTCAAGCTGTAATTCTGGGAATAAACGATGCTTTTCTGCTGCAGATAGATGGTTAGATAGATCATTTCCGACATGTCCGATCTCACGTTCGATCGTTTTGCCGCTCAATTTCTGATAGAAGTGAATGGAGAAAGATAAGAGAATCGAGCGGCAGAAACGCTTCGTGTATTCCCAGCATAAGACAAAAAACCCCAAGACTTGTGTCTACATCTCAAAGGACTTTCTGCAAATGCAAAATGATGTGAGCAATACAGTACAGTTGTACAACTGGTCATATCCGTTAATGAGCTTGTGAAGCAAATATACCAGACTAGCTTGAATTACAAGTACTCCCGTCTCTGTATGGAATATGGACTCTAAACATCTAGATAGAAACAGATCTTTTTAGCAATCGTGTGTAATTCATGAAGTGGTACATTTCCATAGCAGTTTTACAGGAGGGTTAGCCCTTTGTACTTGGTTGCAAGTACAGCTTGAGTACATTTTTATATAATAAGCCCTGAGGTTAATCGCTTCCAGGGCTAGCAGTTAACTGTATTTGGCAAAGACTATTCTACAGTCACTAAATGATTATTTACCATATACTATTGTCACCAACAGAACACAGTGAGTTGCATACATAGTTGTTCATGTACTGTATTAAGGAAGCACATCTTTTCTTTACTTTTTTATTTGTTAAACTTTTATTACTGTATAGTAGTAGCTTGTGGTTTTAGGAGATTGATGCACATCATAGGTCATGACAGTTGGGAGCTGAAGCAGAAAACCCCACATTTTAGCCAACAGATTGATATTTATATAAGCATGCCCCAGGTGCAGGAGAACTCTACTTGGCATGACTTTGAGTGGATGATCAGACATGCTGCAAGACGTCGTGATCGATCAGCTGTGCGGCGACGGGGAGTGATATCGAGGTGAGCAACGAAAACCCCTGCGCTGTTTCTCCAGTGTATAAATGTACATGTATGTGTGCATTTATACATTACCTGTCCTGTGTCATGGTGCCCTTCTGTCTTCCAAATCAGCCACTCTTCCATTAACCCTATACATGTCGCCGGCGCATAGCATGTGGTGCGTGTGTGACGTCACTATGCAGCGTGACACAGGAAAGGTAATGTGTCAATGCACACATACATTTACATTTATACACTAGGGCAGGGGTCAGGAACCTTTTTGGCTGAGAGAGCCATAAACGCCACATATTTTAAAAAGTATTTCCGTGAGAGCCATACAATATGTTTCACACTAGCACAGTGCGCATGCGCAGCAGAGCGCTCACGTCCCTGTTGCCATGGTGATGTGCATACAGTGATCCTCTGGGCAGCGGAAGTGTCGGACACGTCTTTAGCTTCTCTTGGGTTTCAGTAACATCAGCAATTTTCCTGAGAGCCAGACAGGAGAAATACCGACTAACAGCATGTACAATTAGCTAGCTCACTTGAGGGTTGATTCACTTTGAAGGACGAGATCCCGCACTTTGGCCCAATTGGGCCAATGAAAGTGCGAGGATTTCGTCCTACAAAGTCATTGGAGCTGACAGGGTCCAGGGTGGGACAATTGGAGCAGCTGTTAGTTTTGGGGGGAGCACAAGTAAGTTAGTAATGCATGCTATAGCAATAGCGTGCCGACTTAGATCATTTTACTTGCGCTGCCACTAAGCTGTGCTGCTTGAGCACTGTAGCTTAGTGAATCAACCCCTACTGATTTGTGAGCCAGATGTAGCCATCAAAAGAGCCACATCTGGCTCCCGAGCCATAGGTTCCTTACCCCTGCACTAGGGGAACAGCAGCGAGATATTTCAGCATGAAATTGATCTTGCTGTGCGTTAGTCTGCGTTGAAACATTTTCTAACGTACGACTTTAACGTCGCACTGTGAAAGAGGCCTGAAAATCAGATTGGGCCCATTGGAAATTATCCGCCCCATCTATCTGTCAGAAGATTCCATTGTGTGCACCTAGCATTACATTGGGAGTTAATGTGATTAGCCCATTTTCCAAATGGCCACCCACTACTATTGTATGGCATGTACTGATAATTTTATAGCAGTGCGATTTGAAAGACGCTCTCCTCGGCTATAAAAAAAATAAACAAGCAAACAGTTTTGCATAACTGTGCATTGAGCATGTCTGCAGCACACACACACTTGGAATACTCCTATTGGGCAGGTTAGGCTTTCACATTCTCTTGTGATGATGAGCCACGGGGACCTGATGAACTGGTACTGCAGCTTTGCATATTGCACAGCTGTCTGCTATGAGGCCACTTTACGTAATTTCTGAATTTTCCTAACTTTGAGTAACACAAGATGAAATATACTCACTACCCTGCAAATGTAATCATGAGGGGGTGTGAGATGCTGTTAAAGAATAACATGGTTTACATTAGCTTGGAGCTTCTAGTTGGATTAAAGACATATTAACAAGCATTTTTGTTTTCAGGAGGTGTGAAATACATCTGTGTGCCACGCATTGACACTTCAGCTTGAGAGTATGTTGCCTTTTTTATTTTATCCTGGGACAAAGAACTCCACTTTTTTGTACAACTATTGTCCCTTCTTGCCTCTCCATAGAACTGCACACTCTACTCATCTGTAGCCAAGCAGCATGTCTATACAGCTCTCATTCTCCAAACTGTCACCATAATGATCAGTGGAAATTGAGTGTTTGTACAAGGCTTTAGGCTCCACCATGACATGGATTTTTATTAATTTGAAGAATAACTCAGTCCTTCTTGGGTATCAAAAATAGAAAATAAACTTTACTAAGGTTGGCATATGTGTGGCAGGACAGCTTAAAAACAATTAAAAATAGCCATATAGAGCGCAACAAAACAATCACTCACCATGCATGCATTACCACTCATTCACCCCTTCTGGTACCGGTACCAATGTCCCTATCTTCAGAGAGGGGGAGAGGATTGCAGCAGCAGTAAGCGTAATTGTTAGTCTTCAGCTTACAAGCACATAACAAAACTTCATGCCGGCATTATATGGTCTCACCACACGTGTGTGCTTCCGTCCAGTCGTCCAGTAATCCGGGCTGTTCCGAGCAGGTCTCCCACAGGTATCAGGACCATCAGCAATCAGCCGGCAAGCCTCCTTAGTTGGTGGTCGGCAAGTCAGCTCAACCTGTTCCGCATACGCCTTAGCAGGGAGTGGACGCCAACCTCCATACGTATCGTTATTGCTGCAGCTGCGTGTGTGCGCTCACAGGCTACGGGATTTGCACCTGCCCATCAACGCATTGCACCCGCCCCTTTGCGAGCTTCGTCAGGATGTGCGTGGCTGGTGATTGGCTGAACTGCCAGCTTTATTCCCATTGGGCCTGCAGGGCGTGGAGTTCCCTTGTATCTGCTTCCTTCCTGCCTGGACCATTCCCATAGCAACCAATGTCAACAGAGCATGTATATTCAGCACATTTAGTTTATTTCTCTTATACCCTCACAGCGGAGGCATCACTGCCCGAGTCATCATTTAGATCTCCATTTATGTGTCTGCGCACATCCCCATGCCAGTCCTACTAGCATCTGGGATGCACATCTCTAGTTCATTCGGATGCACTACCTCAAGGTGAGTTTTTTGTTTAGATATGAGTTTATTACTCATTGTGGTAAGAACGGAGCAAAGTCCAATTCCCTATTCATGCCATCAGGGTTCAAGGCTCCTAATAAGTAGATCCACCTACTCTCTAGTTGTTTCAATCTCCTCAAACGATCTCCCCCTCTCCTATCCACTAGTACTTGAGCGATTCCTATTGCAGTAAGGCCACTTGGATCACCCTTATGTTCAAGGCAGAAGTGCTCTGCTACTGCACTCTTATATTCGCCGTTTTTCTGTAGTCCACTGCATATATTAGAAACATGTTTTATCACTCGAGTTTTCAATTTTCTAGTGGTTAGACCTACATAGAGTTTGTGGCAGGGGCACTCCAATCTATAGATTACATATTCAGTGTTGCAGTTTATAAAGCTTTTTATTCTCCATTCTCTTCTTTTCTGAGAGTCGTGGAAAACCTTTGTAGGTATCATTCTTACACACGCCACACAATTACCACACCGATACATTCCGACCACTTTTCTCTTATTTAACCATGTTGTTTTTTTCTTTTGGAGTAGCATCTGAGTGGACCAGAGCATCTCTCAAGCTTGGTGCCCTTTTGGCAACTAGCATAGGTCTATCTCCCACTATCTGGTTTAATTTTGGGTCAGTTTGTAACACCGGCCAATGTTTTGGACAATATCTTGCGACTCTTTTCCCAGTTGGAATTATATGGGGTTATAAATCGGGGGAGTTTGTTTTCTCTCGCTTGTTTCTGCAACCTCCCTTTTCCCCCACCTCTCAACAGTTCCTCCCTCGGCGCTCTCTAGCTCACCTAAATCCCGAGCACAACACCTCATGTTGATAGCCCCTCTCTCGGAACCGATCATACATTGCCAAAGATTCAGTTTCAAAATCCTGTTCATTAGAACAGTTCCTGCGTAACCTCAGGAACTGGCTATATGGTATTCCGCTTTTAAGATGTCGGGGATGATGGCTGGCTACGTGGAGGACAGTATTGCCTGCAGTTGGCTTCCGGAAGGTTGTGGTTTTCACACCACCTCCCTCCCTCCAGATGTGCAGGTCCAGACCTGCTCGCCACATAAGTGAGCGAAATGTTCCACCATGACATGGAGTCTTGTACAGTCAACGTAAAACATCAGGTTAGAATATTTATGTAAGGCTGATCTTTCACATGTGTAGCTATAAACAAGTGTCAAGTATGATGTTTTTAGTTTTGGATAATGTGGAGAAGAGATACATTCCAGCAGGTGTTTACTGTTGGTGGTGTACCTTGGGGAAATTCCCTCACACTTCCTGTAACAGTCACAGCTCATGCCACGACAGGAAGTGGTTATGTTTGCCACCAGGATATGAGGTGGGTTTGACTGTTGAATCCACCGCTGGTTGCTAGGACCCTCCTCTTCTTTGTGGCCGCGCTCCAGTCTGTGAATGAGTGCTGCTGCACTGTGCAGGCTCACTGTCAACCTGCTCAGTATCACGGAGAAAAGCTGTGGACAAGAGGCTTTGTGCTACTGCGGTGTCTGTGAGAATCTGTTGGACATTCCCTTGTGTGATCGGTTCAGAGGGTCGTAGTGCTGGAACAGCGAGGCCAATGGGGATGAGTGAAACCTCTGGGTTATCCAGCAGCTTCCCTCTACTGAGATAAGTATGGCCTTCAACTTTAGCCATATGATTTTCCTACAGGTACATGTTATTGTATGTTTATGCATAACTTTGTATTATAACTTTTGGTCATTGTATTCCCTTATCATGTAATATCTTTCAATATTTGTATGTAACGTGTAAGATCTTTCATTTGTTTCCTTTTAACAGTCAGAGGATCTGATGGGATCCATTTCATCCAGGGACCTCCAAAGTGTACCAACTTTGATGAATTTCAAAGGTATGTTCATTATCTCATTTTCCAGCAGAAAGATCTTTCTCTTGCTGAAGGCACTTTCCATATTTTTACTAACACAGACTTAAAGAGAACCCGAGGTGTGTTTAAAGAATGTTATCTGCATACAGAGGCTGGATCTGCCTATACAGCCCAGTCTCTGTTGCTATCCCAAACCCCACTAAGGTCCCCCTGCACTCTGC
This sequence comes from Hyperolius riggenbachi, assembly GCF_040937935.1. Classification (NCBI taxonomy): domain Eukaryota; kingdom Metazoa; phylum Chordata; class Amphibia; order Anura; family Hyperoliidae; genus Hyperolius; species Hyperolius riggenbachi. The sequence continues at coordinate 154,929,380 of NC_090649.1, forward strand.
AATCCCTCATAAATCACAGCCATGCTGTGAGGCTGTGTTTACATCTGTAGTGTCAGTCTCAGCTGCTCCGCCGCCTCCTGCATAGCTCCGGTCCCTGCCCCCGTCCCTTCCCTCCAATCAGCAGGGAGAGAAGGGATGCAGGCGGGGACTGGAGTTCTGCAGGAGGCGGGGAGAGCAGCAGACTGACACTATAGAGATAAACACAGCCAGCTCTGACAAGCTGTTTGTCAGCAGCGTGGCTGTGATTTATGAGGGATTGCAGAGTGCAGGGGGACCTTAGGGGGGTTTGGGATAGCAACAGAGGCTGGGCTGTATAGGCAGATCCAGCCTCTGTATGCAGATAATATTCTTCAAACCCACCTCGGGTTCTCTTTAAAAAGTCAACCTGTGCGCAGTTAAACATATCAAACTGGCAAATTAGTTCCAATTTGGCACAGCTCGGTGGTATTTTGTGTCTCTGAGTGGACAGGCATAGTAACAAGAGTATTTACATGTAATGTTTTATAGAGAGAGGCTGAAATTGCAGTATGTAAAGAAGATAGGCACTGCCCCCCCCCCCCCCTGTTTGGTATCATGTGATTCACAATCTCCCCAACCCACAAGCACTTCTGTGTCAGATGTCTCTCCCCACTGTCTTTCTCTGGCTATCCTTATGTTTTCTAATACACACTAATAATTTGTTCTCCCCCTTCTTTCACTGTGACTTACACGGTGCACACTGTCACAGCGTGCAGCAGACTGAGTGGAGCATGGATGAACTGTAAACCTAAAAATGTCCACAGACTGCTTAGCCATTATACCCCTCTCCCAACCCCTAATGCTGGATACACACCATGCATTTCCGCGTTCAATGCGTCCGTCGATACGCGTCGATTCGATTATTTCTGACATGTCCGATTCAAGCTTCGATGGATCGTTAGGTCGATTTGCCATTATTATTATTATTATTATTATTATTTAGTATTTATATAGCGCCGACATATTACGCAGCGCTGTACAGTGTATATATATATATATATATATCTTGTCACTAACTGTCCCTCAAAGGAGCTCACAATCTAATCCCTACCATTGCCATATGTCTATTATTATGTAGTGTAAGTACTGTAGTCTAGGGCCAATTTTTTAGGGGGAGCCAATTAACTTATCCGTTAGGGCTGCACGGTTTTTCGGTTTAAAACCGAAACCGCGGTTCGTGGCAAGACGATCTGCTGATCGTCAGTACCATCGTTTTTTTCGGTCTGCTGTTTAATACTTTGCTTCTGGCCCCGCTGTGCGCGGATTGGCCAGAAGCAGTGAATATGTATGAGAGTTAATGAGCGGGGGGGCGGATCCACTCCAGCGAGCGGCCGGGCACATACAGCATTACCAATCACTGGCTAGCATGGAATGACGGCAGCGGTAGGCGGAGCTGTATGCTCTGTACAGCTCCGCCTACCACTGCCGTCATTCCATCGCTAGCCAGTGATAGGTAATGCTGTATGATGTGCCTGGCCGCTCGCTCTAGTGGATCCGCCCCCCGCTCATTAACGCTCATACATATTCACTGCTTCTGGCCCCGCTGTGCGCGGATTGGCCAGAAGCAGTGAATATGTATGAGTGTTAATGAGCGGGGGGCGAATCCACTAGAGCGAGCGGCCAGGCACATCATACAGCATTACCTATCACTGGCTAGCGATGGAATGACGGCAGTGGTAGGCGGAGCTGTACAGAGCATACAGCTCCGCCTACCGCTGCCGTCATTTAATCGCTAGCCAGTGATTGGTAATGCTGCATGTGCCCGGCCGCTTGCTGGAGTGGATCCGCCCCCCCTTCCCCGCTCATTAACTCTCATACATATTCACTGCTTCTGGCCAATCCGCGCACAGCGGGGCCAGAAGCAAAAATTACGGACAGGACCGGGCAGTGCGGACCAACCTCTCCTTCCCCCCCCCCCCCAGCATTTAAAAAAAAATCGGGGAAAAATCGAAATTGCAATTTCTGAGAGAAAAATCGCAATTTCGATTTTTCCCTAAAATCGTGCAGCCCTATTATCCGTATGTTTTTGGAATGTGGGAGGAAACCGGAGTGCCCGGAGGAAACCCACGCAGACACGGAGAGAACATACAAACTCTTTGCAGATAGTGCCCTGGCTGGGATTCGAACCAGGGACCCAGCGCTGCAAGGCGAGAGAGCTAACCACTACGCCACCGTGCTGCCATACTTTACATGGCAATCGACCTAAAAATCATCGAAATTCGTTCGGAAATGCTCGGAAATAAACGAATTGGCGCGTATCGACGGACGCATTTGACACGGAAACTCATGGTGTGTATCCAGCATAAGACTCACCTCATTTCATGTCCCCAATTTCTCCATGCTTTGGCAATGCCTGTATGTATCTTGGTCATGCCAATAAAGCTATTTTTGATTTGATTTAAGTGAATTGTTTGACAGACCTGATGATTGTTCTGTAATTGTTTAGACGGGTATTTAGTATTTTTTAAATTTGTGTACCATCTGTATATACTGTATAATGGATGTGTGTACTGCACTTTTTTTTATATAAAACCTTCAAGTAAAGGTAAGGGATGTGTTGTACTCAACATAGCATCATGGTGGTTTACATTGTAGTGATGTGTGTTGATCAAAGCAGGTCATAGATAATGCATTCATGCCTTTTCTGATTTTCTGCTTCCTTTAGGGACAACAGCAAAAATTGCAAGGTGTCAACTTTTAGCAAAGATGGGAAGCTGTTCGGATGGTGTAATGGAGAAGCGTAAGTCTTTTATTTCAATAGTGCGTCTTTTAAAAAAAAAAAGTTACCATATATCTTTATCTATGCTTGTGCTCTACAGCTTGTGGAATCTATTGCATTTTTATTTGTGAAGATGTAAATTTAACTTAAACTCTGACTCTGGAAGTCTGTCCCTTAAAATGTTTTGTCCTGTTTCAAAGGCTTCAATTAACAAAGGTCTGAATGTAAAAAAACAAACAAACATAAAACCGCATTTGGTGATTTCATATGAAGTACTTTTATGTCTCGGGTGGAGCGGCTGTAATAGTTAATGCCTTTGAAACAGGCGACCTGGGTTCAAATTTCTGCTCTTCCTATTCAGTTAGCCAGCACCTATTCAGTAAGTAGTCTTTGGACTAGATTTCCTAACTGCTACTGCCTACTGAGTCCGACAGGAGAAAAGCACAATATAAATGTTTTTTGCCTTGTTAATAAGGTAAAATATCCCAATATATTGATTAATTTTACCTAGATTAGTGGGGTATTTACTGTATGCTGCAGTGTAGTACACAGTAACCAACCAGTAATATCGGGAAGTAAGCAGCCGCTTGAGAATTGGCACGGTTACATTTTGGATCTGTGTCTCAGAGCTGGCTGACAGCTGTTACCGTTCCTCTAGAGCTTGCCATAAATCTAAACTAGCATCTAAAAATACAAACAAGGAATCTGAAGGAGCATCCCAGCACACCAAGCTGGGAAGCCATAGGATGAGCATGATAGCCAAGAAAGCCATAGGATGAGCATGATAGCCAGGGAAGCAGTGGATTCCACAACAAATCAGGTTTAGTTGAAAGGGCTTCTTGTAGTCTTTTAGGCCTAGTGCACACCAGAGCGCTTCTGCTGCGGTTTGCGATCCGCTTGCGGGTGCGGATCCGCTAGGGTAATGTATTTCTAAGGGCTGGTGCACACCAGAGCGGGAGGCGTTTTGCAGAAACGCATACTCCCGGGCTGCTGCAGATTTTGGATTGCGGATGTGTTTCTGCCTCAATGTTAAGTATAGGAAAAACGCAAACCGCTCTGAAAAACAGCACTTCAGAACGGTTTGCCAGGCGTTTTTGTTACAGTAGCTGTTCAGTAACAGCTTTACTGTAACAATACATGAAATCTACTACACCAAAAACGCTTCACAAAACCGCAAAATGCTAGCTGAAACGCTACAGAAAAAGAAGAAAAAGCGTTTCAATCTGCTAGCATTTTGCGGATCTGCTAGCGGTTTTTAGTGTGCACCAGGCCATAAAGCAGAATTTAGAGGGCTCAGTTTTAACCACCCTGGCGTTCTATTAAGATCGCCAGGAAGGCTGCGGGAGGGTTTTTTTTTTTATAAAAAAAAAACTATTTCATGCAGCCAACTTTCAGTTGGCTGCATGAAAGCCCACTAGAGGGCGCTCCGGAGGCGATCTTCTGATCGCCTCCGGAGGCCAGAAATAACACGGAAGGCCGCAATGAGCGGCCTTCCGTGTTTCGCTTACCTCGTCGCCATGGCGACGAGCGGAGTGACGTCATGGACGTCAGCCGACGTCCTGACGTCAGCCGCCTCCGATCCAGCCCTTAGCGCTGTCCGGAACTTTTTGTTCCGGCTACGCTGGGCTCAGGCGGCTGGGGGGACCCTCTTTCGCCGCTGCATGCGGCGGATCGCCGCACTGCAGCGGCGATCAGGCAGCACACGCGGCTGGCAAAGTGCCGGCTGCGTGTGCTGCTTTTTATTTGAGCCAAATCGGCCCAGCAGGGCCTGAGCGGCAGGCTCCGGCGGTACCGTCCAGACCGCTCAGCTGGTTACTAAGTAGATTGAAGATAAATAGTATTTAGAGAAAAAAAGATTGATTTCAGCTGAGTCTGCTTCTTGTTCATAAAAACCTGTGCGTGTTCTCAGAACTGTAGTGGACAGATGCAAATAAAATCGCAAAAAAATTGGCAACACTCCTAATCAGGCTGCAACTGAAATTAAACCAACAGAGGTGTACAGCGCCCCCTAGGGACATGAATACAGACCTTGAATACAAATCAGATGCAAACTATGCATTAATAATAATAATATTTGTAAAGCGCTTTTCTGCCATAGGACTCAAAGCGCATAGTTGTGTCTCAGCTTAATACAGGGTTGCAGGCTGAGTTGTGTTACAGAGGAGATAGTCAGATGTTCATGAATGCCAGACTTAAGAGGTAGGTTTTCAGTTTAGACTTAAATGCTTCCAGGGATGGAGTTGTCCTGATTGGGTGTGGCAGGGAGTTCCAAAGTGTAGGGGCAGCATGACAAAAGGCTCTGTCTCCAAAGGTTTTGAGGTGGACTCTGGGGGTGACCAAGGTGTTACATCCTTTTGATCTAAGATTGTGGGGGGGGGGGGGGGGTGATGCAGTTGCAACAAGTCCTTCAGGTATCCAGGGCCCAGATTGTGCAAGGATTTGAATGTCAGTAAGCCAATCTTAAACAGAATTCTCCATTTTATCGGTAGCCAGTGGAGTGAGCACAGGGTTGGCGTTATGTGGCAATGGCGGGGTTGGCTCGTTCACAGCCTTGCGGCGGCATTCTGTACTAATTGCAGGCTGCGTAAGTCTTTGTTATGCAGGCCTGTGTAGAGGACGTTGTAGTAGTCTAACCTTGATGTGACGAAGGCATGAACTAGGGTTGGAACATCCTCTAAAGGAATTAGGTGTTTCATCCTTGCAATATTCCTTAGGTGAAAGAAGGAATGTTTCACAACAGCTGAGATTTGATTCCTGAAGCCTAATTTCCCATCAATCAGTACTCCCAGGCTGCACACACAGTCTGAGTTGTTCAGGTCTGAGCTCCTTATCCTTAGCGGTGTTGGTTGAGACTGGGGCTGCTTTGCTGTTGAGCCCTGGCCCTCGATAACAAGAACCTCAGTTTTGTCAGCATTAAGTTTTAGCCAATTATTCATCCACTCCTGAAGCTCAGCTAAGCATGCGTTTATTTGTGGAGTAGGGTCTGTGACGCCAGGTTTGAATGACAAATATAGCTGGGTGTCATCAGCATAGCAATGATATGTCAGGCCATGTTTTTGTATGATTTCTCCAAGTGGCAACATGTATATGGTGAAAAATAAAGGGGACTCTGAAGCGAGTCTATATCCACGTTTTTAACGTCTATTTATGTTGAGCACTATAAAACGCTGCATCCCCGCGGCAAAACAAGGGGTTTATACCCCCCAAATCCCCTGTGCAAAATCCATTACTTTGTTGGTTGTGGATTTTGCTGCCCATGGAGGCAGAGCTTTGAGCTGCAGCTCTACTTCCATTCTTGTCAATCTGCCCGGAGATCTCTGCCTCTCCCCGCCCCTCTCAGTGAAGAAAGATTGAGAGGGGCGGGGAGAGGCGTCAATCAGCGGGGATTGACACGCGAAGTGGCAGAGCTACAGCCCTAAGTTCTGCCTCAAGCAGAAAGCGCTCCTCAGACTTAGCAGAGTGGATTTGGGGGTATAAACCCTTCGTTTTGTCGTGGGGATGCGGCGGTTTAGAACTAGCTATAGTGCTTAACATAAATAGAAGTTAAAAACGTGGATTTAGACTCACTTCAGAGTCTCTTAAAACCCTGAACTAGATAAATTGAATGCCCCCAGTATATGTAGGCAGGGGTATATGTCCCCAGTATATGTAGCCAGGGGTATATGTCCCCAGTATATGTAGGCAGGTGTATATATTCCCAGTATATGTAGCCAGGGGTATATGTCCTCAGTATATGTAGCCAGGGGTATATGTCCCCAGTATATGTAGCCAGGGGTATATGTCCCCAGTATATGTAGCCAGGGGTATATGTCCCCAGTATATGTAGCCAGAGGTATATATCCCCGGTATATGCCCCAGTATATGCAGCCAGGGGTATATGTCCCCAGTATATGTAGCCAGAGGTATATGTCCACAGTATATGTAGGCAGGGGTATATGTCCCCAGTATATGTAGCCAGGGGTATATGTCCCCAGTATATGTAGCCAGAGGTATATATCCCCGGTATATGTCCCAGTATATGCAGCCAGAGGTATATGTCCACAGTATATGTAGGCTGGGGTATATGTCCCCAGTATATGTAGGCAGGGGTATATGTCCCCAGTATATGTAGACAGGGGTATATGTCCCCAGTATATGTAGGCAGGGGTATATGTCCCCAGTATATGTAGCCAGGGGTATATGTCCCCAGTATATGTAGGCAGGTGTATATATTCCCAGTATATGTAGCCAGGAGTATATGTCCCCAGTATATGTAGCCAGGGGTATATGTCCCCAGTATATGTAGCCAGGGGTATATGTCCCCAATATATGTAGCCAGGGGTATATGTCCCCAGTATATGTATCCAGGGGTATATGTCCCCAGTATATGTAGCCAGGGGTATATGTAGCCAGGGGTATATGTAGCCAGGGGTATATGTAGCCAGGGGTATATGTAGCCAGGGGTATATGTAGCCAGGGGTATATGTAGCCAGGGGTATATGTAGCCAGGGGTATATGTAGCCAGGGGTATATGTCCCCAGTATATGTAGCCAGGGGTATATGTCCCTAGTATATGTAGCCAGGGGTATATGTCCCCAGTATATGTAGCCAGGGGTATATGTCCCCAGTATATGTAGCCAGGGGTATATGTCCCCAGTATATGTAGCCAGGGGTATATGTCCCCAGTATATGTAGCCAGGGGTATATGTCCCCAGTATATGTAGCCAGGGGTATATGTCCCCAGTATATGTAGCCAGGGGTATATGTCCCCAGTATATGCAGCCAGGGGAATATGTCCCCAGTATATGTAGCCAGGGGTATATGTCCCCAGTATATGTAGCCAGGGGTATATGTCTCCAGTATATGCAGCCAGGGGTATATGTCCCCAGTATATGCAGCCAGGGGAATATGTCCCCAGTATATGTAGCCAGGGGAATATGTCCCCAGTATATGTAGCCAGGGGTATATGTCCCCAGTATATGTAGCCAGGGGTATATGTCCCCAGTATATGTAGCCAGGGGTATATGTCCCCAGTATATGTAGCCAGGGGTATATGTCCCCAGTATATGTAGCCAGGGGTATATGTCCCCAGTATATGTAGCCAGGGGTATATGTCCCCAGTATATGTAGCCAGGGGTATATGTCCCCAGTATATGTAGCCAGGGGTATATGTCCCCAGTATATGTAGCCAGGGGTATATGTCCCCAGTATATGTAGCCAGGGGTATATGTCCCCAGTATACTGTATGTAGCCAGGGGTATATGTCCCAGTATATGTAGCCAGGTGTATATGTCCCCAGTATATGTAGCCAGGGGTATATGTTCCCAGTATATGTAGCCAGGGGTATATGTCCCCAGTATATGTAGGCAGGTGTATATGTCCCCAGTATATGTAGCCAGGGGTATATGTCCCCAGTATATGTAGCCAGGGGTATATGTCCCCAGTATATGTAGCCAGGGGTATATGTCCCCAGTATATGTAGCCAGGGGTATATGTCCCAGTATACTGTATGTAGCCAGGGGTATATGTCCCAGTATATGTAGCCAGGTGTATATGTCCCCAGTATATGTAGCCAGGGGTATATGTAGCCAGGGGTGTAGTAGTCCCCAGAATAGGTAGCCAGGTGTCCCCCCAGCAGGAGCGCAGAGAAAAGGGAAAGCGGTGGGCACAGCGGCAAAGGGGGGACATCTCCCTCACCTTGGGGCTCCCCCTCTCTCTCACTCCCCCTGCAGGTATGAGCGGTGGACGGGCGACAGGACACTTACCCTATTCGCGGCGGAGTAGAGCGATCTGTGCTCCGCCACTCTGGTCCAGTGTAGACCAGAGTAGCGAAGCACGGATCTTTCTGTGCGCCGCAAATAGGGTAAGTGTCCTGTCGCCTGCTCACGGCTCATATTTGCAGGGGGAGTGAGAGAGAGAGGGGGAGCCCCAATGTGAGGGAAGGGGGGGAGATGGCCCCCCTTCCCCGCTGTGCCCACTGCTCTCCCTCTTCTCTGCGCTCCCGCCTCCTACTATATATATATATATATATATATATGTAATCTACCCCGCCCACCCCTAGCTACGCCCCTGGCTGCAGGGCAGGCATGTTGTGCATACTGACCAGCTAGGTTTTAAAGGTCATAAAGGTTCTCGTCGGCTTTTACTCCAGTTATGTCGCTAGTAGTGTGTTTGTGCAACTATTGCTTTGTTATATATATCCAGGGCTGTGCAGTCCGAGACGGGCACAAACGGTGCAGGGAAATTTGGCGCACCATGCACCGCTATAAGTCGTAATGTGAATTACGGCTATAGTGGTGCTCAAACAGTTATTTGAGCCGCCGTCAAAAGACGGAATCCAACTTACTATGAAAAGAGGGTAATACAGCTGCCAGCAGTAGCTGGAAGCTGAATTATATATTTCCCGAGTCCAAAGCAGCCTAGAGGGGGAAAAGTAATTCATGCTGCTGGGACTTTTGCAGGAGCAGGGTGAGCAGTTTTTCAGCTCTGCCCTGCGCCCGAATTTCCTGGTGCCTGTACAAAATCACCCGACTCCAACCCCGCCTCCTCAGTTTATGAAACCTCCGACCCCAGGTACCCAAAAATTACTCCAACCCTCGACTCCACAGCCCTGGTTATAACAATACTACATAGATGACTCCATCTTTGGTCATGTTTGTGAATATTCTGTGAAATCTGTGCTGTGCTTGGGATTGTTGTCAGATATGTGTTTGTTGTTTATGTGTACTGATCCATCTACTCTCCATGGTGCTGACTCTGCAGGACCAGCTCTTGGAAGGCTACAGCAGGACTAAATCCAAATAAAGAAAGCAGCCCAGATTATAGCAGGGTCTTTGTAATTACATGTTTAAGGTATTCCCATATCAAATCACAGTGTAATAGGTTTTGTTAGCAGAAATTGGTGTTTTCAGTTTCTCCTTCTCTTGAGGCACAGTGTAAACACGAGCACCATGGAACACAGTGGCCTTATTTGACTAACTAGCAGCAAGCACCCACATCTCAGGGATTCGGAGAGAGGTCATTCAACACCGATCTGTCACTTCAGTAGGCCAGTGTTCAGACACTATGGGGCCAGATTTACTTAGGCATCTTGAGTTCTCTACAACAATATTGTAAATGATGCAGAAAACCTGGCTTGCAGCAATTAAACATTTTGGGTGTGTTTACAGTTTCAGGCAATTACAGTAGCAACTTTTTGTTTTGGTTAATAAATAAATCCAGTTAGTCAGATTTCACTGTGGACTCCAGCATGAGTCTGCAATGACACATGGCAAATTACTTAGTTTTCATCAATCCTCACTGTGTTTTGATATGACCCATGATGGGGCTGCAGTGTTTTATCGCCGTATAGCAGACAGTTTTAAATATCCTTCCACTTACAGTATTCCCAGCAGACCTCCTCAGGAATCACTGGAGATGTCACAGGACTATTATGCTTACAGTATCAGTGGTGCGTACACACATGCGACTATAGTCGTTTGAAACGATCGTTCCCCGATCGTTTCAAACGACGATCGTTTAAAAAAAAGCAACCAACGATCATTAAGTTTAACGACAGACGAGCTAGGTCGTTAAAAACGAACGATCTAGCTTGGCGGATTTTTTCCAACGACGATCGTTTGCAAAAGTAGTACATCGTTGGAAACGGTCGTTCGTACTAGGCTTGACATGCGCATTTCACTATTTCTCCATGGAACTTTTCATTTTTATGCGCAAGCGCAATAGTTGCTTTACGTTATGTAACGTTCGTTCTAACGATCAGATCGTTACACACATTTAAAAACTAACTTTACTTAGGTCGTTCTTTCATCAATTAAAAGTTCGTTCGTCGTTCACAATGAATGATCGTTGTCGCATGTGTGTACGTAGCATAATGGGGCATATGCATTTCTGTTGCATTTTTTGTGGTTAAAAAACTGAAGTGAGCAGAAAATGGAGGCTGACCTATTTATTTTCTTTTAAACAATACCAATTGCCTGGCAGCCCTGCTGTAGTGTCTGAATCATACCAGAAGCAAGCATGCAGCCAATCTCGTCAGATCTGACAATAATGTCAGTAACACCTGATCTGCATATTCAGGGCTCAGGGTCTATGGATAAAAGTATTACGCTGGGTACACACTATGAGATTTTCTGGCCGATTTACTGTCAGATCGATTATTTCCAACATGTCCAATTTGCTTTCCAATCAATTTCCTATTAAAGTGAACGGAAATTGATCGAAAAATGCTCGGAAATTGATCGGAAAGCAACTCTGATATGTTGGAAATATCCCTCTCATTCAGTTGTGCTTTAAAGTGCAGCACAAACAAATTCAATGTATAAGTGTGAATGATACCATCAAAGTCTATGTACAATATTATGGTATTAAAAAAAAAAAAAAAAAACATACAAACTTGTATAGTATGAAAGAACCCTAAAGGGGCCCATACACTGGTCGATTTAATCGATTCTGTCGATCGATTTGCGGCCGATTTTGATGGATTTGATCTACCTGACAGGATGGAGAATCTAGGTCGATCTGCTGGCTGCAGATCGATGGCCCATAGAGTTGCATTGGAACTAATGCTCCAGTGATGCATTTAGATCGATTTCCAATATATTTCATTCTGAAATCTATTGGAAATCTGTTCCTAGTGTTTGGCACACATCAGACTCCTGTCAGATTCGACTTGACAGGCATCTGACAAAAATCTATCTGATGGTTGAATCTTCTGCAAATCTATAAGTGTATGGCCACCTCTGCAAATCTATAAGTGTATGACCATAAGTGTAAAGGGGCCTATACACTCATCGATTTCAGCCATCAAACGATCAATCAATTCTATAGAATCAATCGATAAGAAATCGATTCTAATTCAAATTTTCCATTCGATCGATTTGTGGCTGATTTCGATGGATTTGATCTATCTGACAGGATGGAAAATCTAGGTCGATCTGCTGCTGGCTGCAGATCGATAGCCCATAGAGTTGCATTGGATCTAATGGTCCAGTAATGCATTTAGATCGATTTCCAATAGATTTCATTATGAAATGTATTGGAAATCTGTTCCTAGTGTGTGGCACACATCAGATAGATTTCTGTCTGGTGCGGCTTGACAGGCATCTGCCAGAAATCTATCTAATGGTCGAAACTGCTGCAAATCTATAAGTGTATGGCCACCTTTAGTTCTTATAGGAAACATTTCTTTCAGGATATTATTGACTCGTATACTGTACTTTAATCAACTACAAGGTCTCTTTAACCACTTGCCGACCGCGCACTCAAAACGTGCGTCGGCAAAGTGGCAGCTGCAGGACCAGCGATGCAGTTCTGCGTCGCCGGCTGCAGGCTAATTAATCAGGAAGCAGCCGCTCGCGCGAGTGGCTGCTTCCTGTCAATTCACGGCGGGGGGCTCCCTAACAGTAGCAGCGTTGTACCAGATCAGCGATCCCCGGCCAATCAGCGGCCGGGGATCGCTGTCACATGACAGGCAGGAGCCTGTTAGACGTAGCAAAGAAATGAACAGCGCTACTTAAAAACAGATGAGTGCATCTCTGAGCTGAGGCCCTTCAGAGGCGGCCTGGTAATGCGCTGATCCCACTTTTTTTAGGAGCCTGTTAGAGGCTGCACAGGACAGATCCGTTCCTGTGCAGCCTCTGATCTCTGGGGAAGGGAGGTAGGAGAGGGAGGGGGGGAATGTCGCCGCGGAGGGGGGCTTTGAGGTGCCCCCCCCCCCCCCCTGCAAACCTCAGGCAGGCAGGAGCGATCAGACCCCCCCTGCACATAATCCCCATAGGGGGGAAAAAAGGGGGGCGATCTGGTCGCTCTGCCTGCTACCTGATCTGTGCTGGGGGCTGCAGAGCCCACCCAGCACAGATCACAGAATACAGCGCTGGTCCTTAAGGGGGGGTAAAGCGTGGGTCCTCAAGTGGTTAAAGCTGTCCATCGCCCTCTTCTGTCTGCAAGCTAGCAGTGTATTCTGTGTAGGGAATATGCAAACATGCTCGACAGATTTGTCTGTGTGGCTCTCAAAGGGGTGATTTGGGTTACAGTTATGTACTCTTAGAAAACAAATGTTTTGTGATTTACACACCCATGAGCTGCTGTATTTTCCTTACTGTACCCCACTTTCAGCTTTGAGGACCACCTGATAAGAGATTAGTTAGAAATACAGCATCATCATGCTACAATGTTTTTTTAAGTAGACCGGATCTTTTTAAAGAGGAGCTTTAGCAAAAAGTGGAAAAATAAATAAATACATACATTGCAAAGTGAGAAGGTAAAAAATAGAAGAGAGATCAAGAAATGATTCATATTTGCCATGTAATTTGTTCATGTTTGTTTGATCCACAATGAGCCTGCTAGTCATCTTTACTACTGGCAAGCAAGAAAAAAATAGCACCTACTGCCATTATTTATAACCACACCCACTAACATTGCAATTTTTTTTATAGACATACGTATGCATATAGCAGGGGTAGGGAACTTATGGCTCGGGAGCCAGATGTGGCTCTTTTGATGGCTACATCTGTCTCACATACAAATCAGTAGGGGTTGATTCACTAAGCTACACTGCTCAAGCAGCGCGGCTTAGTTTGGCAATGCAAATAACATTTTCAGAGTAGGCACACTACTGCTGTAGCATGCACTACTAACTTACTCGCGCTACCCAAAAACTAACGGCTGCTCCATTTGTCCCACTCTGGACCCTGTCAGGTCCAGTGACTTTGTAGGACGAGATCCCCGCACTTTGATTGGCCCAATAGTCACCGGACAGGCAGCCTATTGGGCCGAAGCGCAGGGATCACGTCCTAAAAAGTGAATCAGCCACCAAGTCAGCTAGCTAATTGTACATGCTGTTAGGGCTGGAACCCACAGGAGCGCTTTTGGCAGCGTTTTGGCAGCACTGCGATACGCTAGCAGTTTGCCAAAACGCTGGGCTAATGTTAATGGATGGGGCAACTTCCACAGGAGCGTTTGCGTTTCTCAGAAACGCAAACGCAGGACATGCAGCATTTTGGGAGCGTTAGCGCTTCAATGCAAAGTATTGAAACGCTAGCAGAAACGCTCAGCAAAACCTAAACTGAGCGGTTCTGCTAGCGTTTTGCGGTTCAGCACACTGTAACAAAATTAAAAATTATTCACAGGACCAATCAGGATAAAAACGCGAAACGCAAAACGCTACACAACCGCTGAGGAAAAAAATACACTGTTGCAAAACGCGACCGAAAACTCGCATGAATCAGCTTGCAAACCGCTCAGGCAAAACGCTAGCGGTTGCGTTTAGCGTTTGCGGTTTGCAGTGGGTTCCAGGCCTTAGACTGTATTTCTCCTGTCTGGCTCTTAGGGAAATTGCTGATGTTGCTGAAACCCAAGAGAAGCTGAAGACGTGTCTGACACTTCCGATGCCTGGCGGATCAACTGTATACACATCACCATGGCAACAGGGACATGAGCCCTCTGCTACGCATGCGCACTGTCCCAGTTTGAAACATATTGTATGGCTCTCACAGAATTACATTTTAAAATATGTGGCGCTTATGTCTCTCTCAGCCAAAAAGGTTCCTGACCCGTGGCATAGAGGGAGATACTGGTTGCTTGGCAGTTGAAAACAGCTGTATATGCATCAAAGTTTACAGACAGGAAGCTGTCATGACCTAGGTCCTGACATCACACAGTGGTAGGGGTTTCACCCCAATATCAGCCATACAGACCCCCTGATGATCTATTCGTGAAAAGGTAAACATTTCTCATGGGAAAGGGGGTATCAGCTACTGATTGGAATGAAGTTCAGTCCTTGGTACAGTTCCTCTTTAAGTTGTCAGAATATCATGATAGACATAAGTAGCAACCAAACAGCGCAGTGACAGGCTGTAACAGAGCAAACGGTTAAGAGCTGGGGCTGATTAATATGGAACAAATAAGCAGAACTGAGCAGTTTCTGTGCCAAGTGAATTTTAAATGCAGTTGTTTTATGCCCTCGCGTAATGGAGCTATGTTTGTCAGGAAAATATGTGTTGTATCATATTGTAATGGCAATGCACTGGTCCGAGACAAATGAAATTCAGGAAAGTGTTAGAGTTGCCTGTGCAGTTTAATTATTAATCTGAAATCTCAGTAACTTCACATGACCTTCTTGTGCTTTCAGAGTAAATATAGTGAACAGCGCTGACAGCAAACTGCTGCACACCTTTGATCTCCCTAAACTTTTTGGCCTTGAATTCTCTCCAAAGAACACCATTCTAGCAACATGGCAGACCTACACAAGTAAGTAAATATATCAATGTGACCACTGCCCACTAATGACTAATTCAGTAAATGTAATTAAAGGAAAACTGCCCTGAGAGGGATATGGAGGCTGCCATATGTACTTCCTTTTAAACAAAACGCAATGCCTTGCTGTCCTGCTGATCCTCTGCATCTAATACTTTTTTAGTCATAGACCATGAACAAGCATGCAGATCAGATGTTTGACTGCATTTGCTACATACTTGTTTCAGGTGTGTGATTTATTTACTAATGATGCATGAAAGATTATCATGGCTGCCAGGCAACTGACATTGTTTAACCATTTCAGCCCGCGGGTATTTTTTACCTTATGGACGAGAGGAATTTTCCCATTTCAGCGCTCCTCCCTTTCATTCCCCAATAACTTTATCGCTACTTATCACAAAGAAATGATCTATACCATGTTTTTTTCGCCACCAATAAGGCTTTCTTTGGATGGTACATTATGTTAAGAATTATTTTATTGTAAATGCATTTTAACGGGAATAATCAAGAAAAGAAATTGAAAAAAAATCATGATTTCTTCGGCCATTAGTTTTCAAATGCCACATGCTACCGTAATTAAAATCCACACATTTTATTTGCCCATTTGTCCCACTTATTGCAACGTTAAAATTATATTCCTACTATAATGTATGGTGACAATATTTTATTTGGAGATAAAGGTACATTTTTTTCAGTTTTACATCCATCGCTAATTTTTAGCCCATACATTTATAATAATATTCCCTCTTGACCTACATAATATTTTTTTTTTATTATTCCCTAAAGTCAGTAGGTGTAATTTTACTATTTAGCCACAAGATATCCCCGCTCAGCAAATCCTATTAGCATATAAGTACGCTACATAGGAAACAATGTGTAGCTACATTGTAACTAGGGAAGTGACGCAGGGTTCAATAGGAGACTGCGATCACGGTGGCCTGCGGGGAGATTAATGATTGGCGACTTTGTTCCCATTCATAAATCTAACGATCGGCAGAGGAAATCGACGGCGGAAGGAAGCACGGCGGCTCTATTTAAAAATAAACACTGTTTTTGAACAAAAACAGTGTTTATTCTCGGCGGACATCTAAGGATTGGCTCAGGGGACTTTTGTCCCCTGCAGCCAATACCCCCCTGCTACTAGCAACATCGCGATCACGGGCATTTGCCCACACGATCGCCCGTCAAGCACCCCAAACTGCAGGAACGTGACTAGCGCGTCCCTGCAGCTGTAGCAGCTGCCGCTGTGGACATGAGGCTCACGTCTGCGCGACACAAATGGTTAATAAGTATATGTTTTCTAACGACAGTCTAGCGTGTGTACCTAGCTTCACATTTTACATGTCATCAGAAGACAGATCTGAAATCGGTAAACAGACTGAATTGAAAGTAAAACCTTGTACACACACTAGATGGTTCTCAACCAATATTGCCAGTCAGGACACATCTGCTGAGAATCTTGTGTGTGTACAGCTGCTACTAATCTCACTTAATGCATCAGTATGAAATCTAGACTGGTAGATCTCCTCTGCCAGTTCTATGCTGCTCCATTATGAGCAACACCATCAGCCCTCCTCCATAGCAGTGTGTGTAGCTAGCCTGCAAGCTACTGACCGGTACAGATCTCAGCCCCAAACTATTGCCTGAGTCCCCATTGCTGCAGGCGACAGTCCTTGTATGTATGTATGTACGTATGGTATGGTTTGCAAAAGTATTCGGCCCCTTGAAGTTTTCCACATTTTGTCATATTACTGCCACAAACATGAATCCATTTTATTGGAATTCCACTTGAAAGACCAATACAAAGTGGTGTACATGTGAGAAGTGGAACGAAAATCATACATGATTCCAAACAAAAAAAACTGCAAAGTGGGGTGTGCGTAATTATTCAGCCCCCTGAGTCAATACTTTGTAGAACCACCTTTTGCTGCAATTAGAGCTGCCAGTCTTTTAGGGTATGTCTCTACCAGCTTTGCACATCTAGAGACTGAAAACCTTGCCCATTCTTCTTTGCAAAACAGCTCCAGCTCAGTCTAAGATTAGATGGACAGCGTTTGTGAACAGCAGTTTTCAGATCTTGCCACAGATTCTCGATTGGATTTAGATCTGGACATTGACTGGGCCATTCTAACACATGGATATGTTTTGTTTTAAACCATTCCATTGTTGCCCTGGCTTTATGTTTAGGGTCGTTGTCCTGCTGGAAGGTGAACCTCCACCCAGTCTCAAGTCTTTTGCAGACTCCAAGAGGTTTTCTTCCAAGATTGCCCTGTATTTAGCTCCATCCATCTTCCCATCAACTCTGACCAGCTTCCCTGTCCCTGCTGAAGAGAAGCACCCCCAGAGCATGATGCTGCCACCACCATATTTGACAGTGGGGATGGTGTGTTCAGATTGATGTGCAGTGTTAGTTTTCTGCCACACATAGCGTTTTGCATTTGGCCAAAAAGTTCCATTTTGGTCTCATTTGACCAGAGCACCTTCTCTCACATGTTTGCTGTGTCCCCCACATGGCTTGTGGCAAACTGCAAATGGGACTTCTTATGCTTTTCTGTTCACAATGGCTTTCTTCTTGCCACTCTTCCATAAAGGCCAACTTTGTGCAGCGCATGACTAATAGTTGTCCTATGGACAGATTCCCCCACCTGAGCTGTAGATCTCTGCAGCTCGTCCAGAGTCACCATGGGCCTCTTGACTGCATTTCTGATCAGCGCTCTCCTTGTTCGGCCTGTGAGTTTAGGTGGACGGCCTTGTCTTGGTAGGTTTACAGTTGTGCCATACTCCTTCCACTTCTGAATGATCGCTTGCACAGTGCTCTGTGGGATGTTAAAGGCTTTGGAAATCTTTTTGTAGCCTAAGTCTGCTTTAAATTTCTTAATAACTTTATCCCTGACCTGTCTTGTGTGTTCTTTGGACTTCATGGTGTTATTGCACCCAATACTCTCTTAGACAACCTCTGAGGCTGTCACAGAGCAGCTGTATTTGTACTGACATTAGATTACACACAGGTGCACTCTATTTAGTCATTAGCACTCATCAGGCAATGTCTTTGGGCAACTGACTGCACTCAGACCAAAGGGGGCTGAATAATTACGCACACCCCACTTTGCAGTTATTGATTTGTACAAAATGTTTGGAATCATGTATGATTTTCGTTCCACTTCTCACGTGTACACCACTTTGTGTTGGTCTTTCACGTGGAATTCCAATAAAATTGATTTATGTTTAAGGCAGTAATATGACAAAATGTGGAAAACTTCAATACTGTGGAATACTTTTGCAAACCACTGTATGTATATATGAGCCTTGTATAAATGATACACTAAACTCTGCAGAGGTGCCCAGTTTGTTCCGTCTCCCTGATGGGTCGCTGAATGAGGTTCCCCTCCTTACCCTGCCCACTGGGAGCTGCTCTGTCGTGCACCGTACCATTATCCCTGTTCAGCCTCTATAGCAACAGAACACATTGCTCAGCTTGTAGCACAGTGACATGTCTGTACAGCACTAAACCCCAAACTGTCGCTCAGATTCCATTAAATGCAATCAATTCCAGGGCAGCAGGAGAATTTAGGCAGATTAAAGCAAAATTATTAAATGTACATAAAACCAATGAAACGTGACTGCTTCTGCATGACCACCTTTAATTTGCCACAGGAAAATAAAGTGAATAAGAAGGCTGTTTTTGCTGAAGTGTTTATATACTGCATGCTTTCTAAAATACACCTTTTTTTGTTTGTTTGTTTTTTGTGTTCATGGCAGCTGGGAAGGATGGGACAGCAGGTATTCCCAATCTCCAACTGTACGACTTGAAAAATGGAAAGTGTGTGAAATCATTCATCCAGAAAAAGCAACAGAACTGGTAAGTATTTGGTTTAGAAGCACCAATTCTCCATTACTGTTTATAGCCATTCAAGTGCTACACGAAATGCATGAATTATAGAAGGAGTTATGTAGGTAGCATGCACATTGCCAGTAAGCTCATATAATGGCAAGTCTTACTAACCACTATGCCACAGGCAGCACGGTGGCGTTGTGGTTAGCACTCTTGCCTTACAACGCTGGGTCCCCAATTCGAATCCCAATGTTATTCAGTTAGGCTAGTGCACACTTCAATGTGTTTTCCCCATGCAGATGAAAACAGACAGCATTGAAGCACTGCAGGCATTTTCTCTATCAATTACAATATCTTCTGTAATAAAACGGGCATGTTTTCACACATACAGACACACATGGTGTGCAGAAAACGCATACAGAAAACTGACAGACGAGTTTGCTCCCAGCCTCAGCTTCTTATTACTCACTCTGTCCATATCTGATGGAGCAGAACTGGCTCTGCAGACTCCTCCAGCATCACTACAGTACACAGCACTTGGGGAGGGGGTGGAGAGGCTGGGGTCTGGATGTTGTACACAAGTACGGTCTACAAATGTCTACAAAACTTTGTATGGTTCCTTATCAGTGGCTGAGCAGATGCAGTCATTAGAACAATTGTGCAGAGAGCAGAAAGCTTTTTCTCTCCATGCCCAGACTGCTCAAGCATCACTACAGTAGGGGTAGAAAGGCTGGGAGTAGAGCAGCACTGTACACAAGACCCTGCTTAACAGTGAATAGGGACTGTCTAGAAATTTTTGTTTGCAAAACTTTGTGTGATTCCATATCAGTGGCTGAGCAGCTGCAGTCATTAGAACAGTTGTGCTGAGTACAGAAAGTTTTTTTTTTTTCCTCTCCATGCCCTTAGTTGTCAGTCTCTCAGGACAGAGAAAAGAAACTTCTCCCCCTACGGCTTCTGGGCCCCCCTGCTGCTGCATCCTTTGTGGGGTCTATTGTTACGCCCCTAAGGAAAGGCTTCTCAGAATATTTAAAGGCACATGCTGTGCTATTGCTTTTCTAGCACAAGCAGACTGTGTTGCTTGGTCTGAGCACTTACCCTTTCTCCCCCTGTGCAGATTCTGGAAAACACTGTAGAGCAGGAGGCAGTGAATTCCATTTCTCACAGCTATGCTAGGCTATTGCTGATGCAGGAGATGTGCAGGATTTTCTGTAGTGCAGATGCATATATATACCGCCTTTACAGTGTTCGGCCTGCACCTGCTATTGTCCGATTCTGTCCAGTATAACTGATTAGCTATTATGGTCTTTTCCAGGTCTCCTTGCTGGTCCGACGATGAGAAGATATGTGCCAGGAGTGTAAACAATGAAGTGCATTTTTTTGAGGACAACAATTTTGGTACATAAATGATAGAATGTAAAAACCTATTTACCTGTGGCTTAATATCTGTTGAGCATTCTAAGTTTATATTGCACTATGAGTAGTAATTTAAATTGCATGAGAACTGAAAGGCATCTGATGTCTATACTTCTGGTCAGCTGCAAATAATAGTACATCTGCATAACTTGTAGTGGCCTAGAGTTCTCTGTGAGAATATACTCCAATAGCTGGAGGCTTTTGGTTAGGATGGTGGTTTAAACCATAAACCTGGGGCTGTTCTAGTGCTTGTTGTGGCAAGTATGATGCCCTGACACAATATCAGAGCTCAGAAATTAGATGTTCATCACATGGAGAGCCTCAATATAGTGATGAGGAAAAAAAAACTCCCAGCAAGCAGATCTTGTCAGACTCAGGAAAGGAATTCAATGTGGTCAATCGAAGCCTCCAGCAGTTAATCAACTGCAAAGTACATGATCCTCAGCTGTTCACTTTCATAGCATCAATTTCTTAAAGTGTTTGTGGACATTTGTTCTTTGTAAGGCCTCTTGCACACTACATGTAATTTCGATTCAGATTTTTGTTTTTTAATCGATTTTAACATGCGATTTACGATTTTTAATCAATACTACGTGCTGCGTTTTTTTTCCTGCATTTTTCTTTTTGTTAGCATCCAGGAAAAATCTGATTTGCAGTGTGCAGGGGGCCCGAGACTTGTTTTTGCTCTTCACTACACATTACTTATATGTATTGTGTTATTTATAATGTTACAGAACCTGGAGCTCTTCTGACATGATAGGCCGAAAGGGGCAAAAGGGGATGGTGTTTACAAAGCTGCTAGGCACATTCCACCCTGCTCATGCTAAAGCTGCATGCATGCTTAATGTGAAATTACATAGCATAGCATTGCCCAACTAATGTTCCATAATAGTTTCTCATCTGCCTTCATCCAAAAGTAATGTCATCTGTGTAAAATACACAATTCCCCCATATCACAGTACTGCTTATAAACCATTTCAAACACTTTAAACTGATCTTTTCCCTTAGTAGTTATAATAGTGTGGCAAGTCTTTGGAGAAGAAGGAAACTTAAGCTGAGTACACACGTACGATAACGATCGTTCAAAAACGAACGATAACGACAATCGGAACGATAATCGTGCGTTCAAAAAGTGTGAACGATCGTTTTTGTGAACGATAACGATCGTTATCGTTCAATCGGACCGATCCAACCCGGCGGATTTTTTCGAAAGATAATCGTTCAATCGTTGCAGTGTGTACAAAGATCGTCCGATAACGCATGTTCTTATTGCCTGTCATAACGTCACTTCCGTTTGCGCACGCATTTTTTAATCGTTCGTCGTTCAGTACTTTATACTTATATCGTTCACGTGTGTACACAATCGTTCATTACGAACGATCTTTTCAGTCTAATTTGAATATCGTGTAAACGTCACGAATCGTTCGTAACGAACGATCTTTATCGGACGTGTATACGAACCTTTAGACATTAATTCCAGTTCAAACATTTGTTGTCCAAAATCATGGTTTGTGATCTTTTCAAGTGGCAGTTTCCTATACGTTTGTTCATCTCATACAGCAGTTAAGCATCATCATTTCAGAATACTAGCTAAACAATTTCTAGTAATACAGTATAATCTCGTTATAGTAAACTTGCATATAGTAAAACTTTGCGTATAGTAAACTAAATGTCCTAGTCAAGCACAATTATAAGTATATGGGAGTAACACCTGGTATAGTAAACCCGGATATAATAGAACTTCTGTTATAGTAAACCTGTTTTGTGGCCCTTTGATATTCTGTGTCTAGCTGTAGTGGGCAGGCGCATGCTTAAAGAGACCAATGAGCCGTAGTCGATGGGTGGGCTGGCAGACACTTGTAGCTTCCTTGATATTTGCACACTTCTCTGGGCCTATGTGGATTACCTCAAAAGCAAGTCGGTGACACCCATGCTTCCTGTATAAGCTGCTGCCTGATTACTGAGGGAATTGCCTGTCATCGTTGACCTGCTTGTGCATGGCTGTGATGCTACAGTATCAGCCATGCTGCACAGAAATGTGGACAGACAAGCACACTATAAGTACTTTACCTGTATTAACTGGTGAGACCTATGCTTACTGTCATGATGTTGCATCATTATTACATGCAAATCCCTGCATATGGAGCACTGTGCATTTTGATCTAGCTTAGGCACTGTCTATGCTCGCTTGCTGAAGCATTGAAAAGGAAAAAATGACTCCCAATTATTGACTGAATTAAAGGGATACTGTAGGGGGGTCGGGGGAAAATGAGTTGAACTTACCCAGGGCTTCTAATGGTCCCCCGCAGACATCCTGTGCCCACGCAGCCACTGACCGATACTCCGGCCCCGCCTCCGGCTCACTTCTGGAATTTCAAAGTCTGAAAACCACTGCGCCTGCGTTGCAGTGTCCTTGCTACCGCTGATGTCACCAGGAGCGTACTGCGCAGGCCCAGTATGGTCTGTGCCTGCACCGTGCGCTCCTGGTGACATCAGGGCAAGCGAGGACACGGCAACGCAGTCGCAGTGGTTTTCAGACTTTAAAGTCTGAAATTCCAGAAGTGAACTGGAGGCGGGGCCAGAGCATCGGTGAGTGGCTGCGTGGGCACAGGATGTCTGCGGGGGACCGATAGAAGCCCCGGGTAAGTTCAACTCATTTTCCCCCGACCCCCCTCCACCCCCCCACTACAGTATCCCTTTAAAAGACAACTTTAGCAAGAGGGCTATGGAGGCTTCCATATTTATTTCATTTTAAGCAATATCAGTTGCCTGGCATCCTGCTGATCCTCTGCCTCTAAAACTTTTAGCCATAGACCCTGAACAAGCATGAAGCAGATCAGGTGTTTCTGACATTGTCAGATCTGACAAGATTAGCTGCATGCTTGTTTCTGGTGCTATTGAGACACTACAGCATTCAAATAGACCAGCAGGACTGCCTGGCAACTGGTATTGTTTAAACGGAAATAAATATGGCGGCCTCTATATACCTCGTTACAGTTTTCCTTTAAGATACAATATTATGGTATACTTTATGTGCTGGAGTATGACTATTTCTGATATTATAAACTTCTGATATAGTAAACTACTTTGTCCCGTCCCTTGATGTTTACTATAAAGGGATTGTACTGTGACAGGCTGTTTGATTTTAGTTTGGTCGCATGGAGAGCAGTGCTTGCTATTTCTATGGCCACGGATAATTTTTTTTTTTTTTTTTTTTTTTAACCAATACTCACTGTATACTGTAAAGGGTAGTAGGATTCATAATCTTATCCTGAGGATGGGGCCACAGAAACCTGGAATAGAAAGTGGTGGAGGAATGATTGCCAGAGTGGAAGAGCGGATGGAGTAGGGCTGGATTATACTAAATCAGCTGCTGTCAGCTATAATGCAGACTTGGAGAGCAAAGGAATCGGCACTAGTAGCTGACGGCAAACGGAGTGGGGGTTGGTGGATAGATCAATGTGCCTCCAGACAAGGCCAAGTACATCAGGTCAAATGAAAGGGAAGGTAGAATCCGGGCACCATGAGCTGCAGTTACCACACTTTATTACATCCCCAAACACAGACAGATACAGGTGTATAGGGCTGGTCTGACAGCCGTTTCACAAGCAGGCTTGCTTGCTTCCTCAGAGACGGTCTCTGAGGAAGCAAGCAAGCCTGCTTGTGAAACGGCTGTCAGACCAGCCCTATACACCTGTATCTGTCTGTGTTTGGGGATGTAATAAAGTGTGGTAACTGCAGCTCATGGTGCCCGGATTCTACCTTCCTTTTCATTTGGTCAGCTATAATGCAATGGACAACCGGTGATGAGGAATTTTCCATGTTTCCCCATGGGTCAGTTTACATCTATGTGTTGTAACATACAGTATGTAAACTGACCCATAGGGAAAACATGGCAGTTTCCTCCTCCTTCTTCTTATTATTATTATTATTAATAATAATAATAATTTAGAAAGCGCTAAAGTATTCCATGGTGCTGTTCAAAGTAGGAAAACAAACAAGGGATACATAATGATACATACAATGATATACATCAAATATGGACATTAGTACAAAATACAGAACTGGTGATTACAATAGCAGATGTAACATGATAAATAAAATGTATAGCAGTAAGGGGCAAAACTAGAGGCGAGGTTGAAGGGTGCATAAGCTAAGATAGAACATATGCTTGTCGGAAAAGGTGAGTTTTGAGGGAGCGTTTAAAGATTTCAAAGGTGGGAGAGTGGCGGATGTGCTGTGGAAGGGCATTCCAGAGTAGGGGTGAGGCACATGAGAAGTCTTGTACACGTGAATGTGAGGAAGCAATTGTAGAAGAGGATAAAAGAAGCTCATGTGCAGATCTGAGATTGCGGTTGGGTTGGTATCTGGAAACTAGTGAGGAGATGTACAGGGGAAAGAGATTGTAGAGGACTTTGTAGGTTAGGGTTAAGACTTTGAACTGGATCCTCTGGTTAATTGGTAGCCAGTGAAGAACTTGACAGAGAGGAACCACAGAGGAAGACAGAGAAGAGAGATGAATGAGACGAGCAGCAGAGTTCAGATGAGCAGTTCTTATCAGTTCTCCATTGCATTATAGCTGACAGCTACTGGTTCAGTATAAATCCAGCCTAAGAGGTGTATTATTCTCATTACTAGCTTTTAGGAGGATACTTTGCTGGTATTTTACCAGACTCTGATGAGTGGGACAGACTGCAGTGCTGCATGGGCTCAGTTTTGCCATTCAATTCTCTGCTCTTCTGGATTAATTAAGCTACCCAGTAATTTCCTTTTTGACAATTGATCAAGGTCTGGTGTGAAAGGTACTTTAGTAGTCTGGGAAAGGTGTTAATCGGGGTATGCACTGTATTCTTAGGTGGATGCAACTTTAAAAGAACCTTCTTATGACTATCCATGTTATGCCAATATAGTATACAGTAATTAGTATTTTACAATTATATGAAAGTGTTAACAGTGATTGTTTTACCTTGCCAGATACAATTGCCAACAAACTGCACTTACAAAAAGTGAGCGATTTTGAATTGTCACCTGGAGAACACCCTTGCAAGGTACAGTTTTGCCTGTTATACAACTAATTGGTGATAATTCCTATTGATGAATACTGACTACCAGGTATTGGTTTTAGTTTTGGATAAAATGTTACAGGTAGGATATCTGTCAGCTTGTTATGACTGGATAGTGTACTAGATAATCTGAGCGCGCCCAGACTGGTGCTGCTGCTCTCTAAGGCTGCTCCAGACATTACATCTCATTTCTGCTACTTTAAACCTCTTAATGGAAAGACTGGACCGAAATTTTAGTGGATTCTAATGTAGCACTTCTCCAGCAACACCTATAACCTTTCAGAACACCTGGATTACTTGGGATGGCAAAGATTTAAGCTGGATTGGATCTTCCTTGGTATCACACACGGCTGAACACTGCACACCTTCCTTGGAATTGACCTGAGACCTTAAAGACTTTCTGCCTCTTTGTGCCTGACCTCTCCCATCCTGTGAGTAACTTTAATCGATTATCTACAGCATCTATGCTCAATAGACTATATTTTTCTACATATATTATATATTATATCTTCAAATTCCTAAACAAAGGACTGTGTTTTCAAATCCATGCTGTCCATCCATACATCTCTGTGTAAGGACAATTCAGTCTATACAGGCCCTTTGAGCTCTGCAGGACACCAGCCACAGCTGAGAAAGTTCACACCTTGACTCTAAATAGGGCCTTTCTCAGCAGGAGCCCTGAGCTGTCTCTTGTACAGAGGAATCCTATTCAT
Organism: Hyperolius riggenbachi; assembly: GCF_040937935.1. Taxonomy (NCBI): domain Eukaryota; kingdom Metazoa; phylum Chordata; class Amphibia; order Anura; family Hyperoliidae; genus Hyperolius; species Hyperolius riggenbachi. Next base: position 154,955,372 of record NC_090649.1, read on the forward strand.
TCAAACGACCCAAAATACAGAGGAATCCTATTCATCACCTCTCTGGCAACAACTACAGCTCATCAGAAATTATGGATCACTTTGGATGGCTGATATTTAAACTGGATTAAAATTGGACTTGGACTGAAAATGCCTAGCCTGCTAGAAGCTGACCTCAAACTTTGAAATTCTTCAACTTTCTTCAACCCTCAGCTCCTGATCCTTCTTACAGCTTGCAAAAGACCCCTTCCCTTTGATCTCAGCAGGATGTCTATCAGCTGTCCAAATGTCACCATTAAAATACTCAGCTGTGATGCTTATCTTTATTGCAACCTCTGTTCCCAAGAAACTCTTTAGATTCTGCTTTGATTACCCCTCTAAAATACTTTGGGATTCTCAAGAAAACAAGGCGGGGTAAGAGGGGAAGACGTGCAGGCACCCATAACTCAAAGCCAAAGCAATCCTCACATATCTATAAATCAGCTGTATCAGTAAAGGACCCAGATAACAGAGACAGCTGCCACACTCCTGATTACAACCCCCAGCCAGGAGCTAGGAACACAGGCCTCAAAGTTAAGGCAAACAACATTAAAGCAGTACTCTGCAATGCCAGGTCCATAAACAACAAAACAGCAGTTATTCATGATCTAATAGAGGCTTCAAATCTAGCTTTAATTACAGATACATGGTAGGATCAGAACTCAGGACCCACTCTTGCGGCTGCGGTACCAGACAATTACTCAGTATTACACTGTGAACGGGAAAACCGCAAGGGAGGAGGATTAGCTTTGTGCTTCAAATCCAGTTTGAATATTAAACCCCTTGCTGTAGACCCCACCCACTCTTTTGAATGTCTGGCAGCCGAACTTTCAGCTGAGAAAAAAATAAACATACTGCTTGTCTACCGACCCCCTAATGGTGGCTCAGCTTTTCTCAAGGAAATAGCAGAACTTGTATCTTGCATAACACAAACACCCTAGGTGGATAATTCTGGGAGACTTTAACGCATGGGTCGAGACACACTCTTCCCAATTTGGAACTGAGCTACTTCTCTCCATGAATGAACTGGGCTTCTCTCAAGCCATCAACCTCCCTACCCACAAAAAAGGACACACTTTGGACCTCATTTTCCATTCAGAACTCCTAATATCCAATGTGGAAATTGATCCAGTAGTTTGGTCAGACCACCACACTGTCCACTTCTCCTTTACAGCACCGGCTACAAAACACCAAGTGAAAGAACTTATAAAATATCGTTCCTTGAAAGGTTTGACACCCCAACACCTGCAGAACAGCCTCAATCTAGGAGGACTGACAGATCACAACTTAGGCCTTGAATCCATTGTCCTTAAATATAACCACGATGTCTCAGCCGCTTTTGACGCCATAGCTCCATTAAAGCTAAAACGTTCCGCACCATTACATCACGCTCGCTGGTTTGACAACTCTATAAAGGAACTAAAGAAACAGGGACGCAGACTGGAACGAAGGTGGCGCAAACACCTGTCCCCTGATGACAAACTTTCCCTAACTGCTCACCTGAAAAATATCAAACGGCAATTAGCAAAAAGAAGTCCTTATTCCTGTCTCACGAAATTGCAAATGCAGCCAACAGACCTGCCCAACTATTCCGCACGTTGGCAGTCTCGGCAATCCATCTTGCAGGAAATCCAGCATCAGACCTTCACAGGAACTGTGCGCAAAATTTGCCCACTTCTTCTCAGACAAAGTCTCCTCCATACGATCTGCCATTCAATTCACAGCCCCAGAAACCCATGCAGAGCCATGAAACAGGTGCAAAAATAGCCTACCACCATGGTCTGATTTTAAAGTAATCACTGAAAAAGACATCTTGGACATCCTCTCAAACCTTCGCCAGACTACCTGCGATCTGGACCCTGGCCCCACTAAGTTCATGTTGAAATGCCCTGATCTATTTACACCGGCATTCCACAAAATAGTCAACGGTTCCTTACAAGAAGGGTGGTTTTTAATAAACTCATGCTTAGCTGAGCTTCAGGAGTGGATGAATATTAATTGGCTAAAACTTAATGCTGACAAAACTGAGGTTCTTGTTATCGAGGGCCAGGGCTCAACAGCAAAGCAGCCCCAGTCTCAACCAACACCGCTAAGGATAGGGAACTCAGACCTGAAAAACTCAGACTGTGTGCGCAGCCTGGGAGTACTGATTGATAGGAAATTAAGCTTCAGGAATCAAATCTCAGCTGTGGTGAAACATTCCTTCTTTCATCTAAGGAATATTGCAAAGTTTAAACACCTAATTCCTTCAGAGGATCTTCCAACCTTAGTCCATGCCTTCGTCACATCAAGGTTAGACTACTGCAACGCCCTCTACACAGGCCTGCATAAGACAGACTTACGCCGCCTGCAATTAGTACAGAATGCCGCCGCAAGGCTGTTAACGAACCAACCCCGCCATTGCCACATTACACCAACCCTGAGCTCACTCCACTGGCTACCGATAAAATGGAGAATTCTGTTTAAGATTGGCTTACTGACATTCAAATCCTTGCACAATCTGGGCCCTGGATACCTGAAGGACTCATTGCAACTGCATCACACCCCCCACAATCTTAGATCAAAAGGACGCAACACCGTGGTCACCCCCAGAGTCCACCTCAAAACCTTTGGAGACAGAGCCTTTTGTCATGCTGCCCCTACACTTTGGAACTCCCTGCCACACCCAATCAGGACAGCTCCATCCCTGGAAGCATTTAAGTCTAAACTGAAAACCTACCTCTCTTCAGTCTGGCATTCATGAACATCTGACTATCTCCTCTGTAACACAACCCAGCCTGCAACCCTGTATTAAGCTGAGACACAACTATGCGCTTTGAGTCCTTTGGGAGAAAAGCGCTTTACAAATGTTATTGTATTGTATTATTGTATATAGATAAGGGCTCTGCCTCTGACACAGGAGACCTGAGCTCAAATCTCGGCACTTCCTGTTCAGTAAGCCAGCACCTATTCAGTAGGAGACCTTGGGCAAGACTCCCTAACACTGCTATGCCTAGAGAGTGCGTGCTAGTGCTTGCAGTTATGGCACTTTGAGTCCGCCAGGAGAAAAGCGCAGTATAAATGTTCTGTGTCTTGTTTTTGCTCTCTGTCTTTACTGGAGACATTTCTCCTTAGTCCCATCTCAGTGACCATCTTTTACTTAAAGAGGATCTGTATGGAAAAAAACGCCCCTGGGGGGTACTCACCTCGGGAGGGGAAGCCTCTGGATCCTATCGAGGCTTACCCTGTCCTCCTCGGCCCCACGGCGGCAGCGATCGAGCTCCCCGAAAGGCGGGGATGTAAATATTCACCTTCCCGCTTCCAGCGCAGGCGCAGTAGCGGCACTCGGCTCGGAAATAGGTAGAAATAGCCGATCCCAGTCAGGTCTGCTCTACTGCGCAGGCGCATTTCTCCTGTGCCTGCGCAGTAGAGCGGACCCGACTGAGATCGGCTATTTCCGAGCGGAGAGCCGCAACAGCTGGAACAGGGAAAGGTTAATATTGCACAGCCTGACAAATTGTCAGTTGTGCATTCAGTGGGCTGCAGCGAGACCAATGTAGGCCACAGGAGGTTGGGGGAAGCCTCAATAGGATACAGAGGCTTCCCCCTACCGAGGTGAGTACCCCCCAGGGGAACTTTTTTTCAATACAGAGTCTCTTTAACAAGTTGTACAGCGTTCGGCATAGACCACAGTGAGAACCTGACCAAGATTCTTTTTTTTTTTTTTTTTTTTGTCTTCTGATAACCAATTGTAAGTATAACCAACAATAATAAAAACATGTCAGATGTTGAATAGCCTGTTCTACCACTTCACATATTACCACCAGCCTGGATTGTTGATACAAGTTAGGCTGGGTCTATGGAGTCCTGCTTCTGAACTTACCATCTGTGTGCCTGAGCAGAACCAGTAATCATCACATCAAGTTTTTTTTTTTTTTTTGCTTCTGCTGTCACATTTCTGTGATGCTATACCTACTGCAGCCTCACTTTTCTGTTCTTGGCTTACAGAAGGGAATTCTTGTATGGTGCTTCCATTCTGAGAATCTTTTTTGTTATCACAGTAGTAAAATGAGTCATGTGAGTTATTGTAGCCTTTCTGTCAGCTCAAACATGTCTGGCCACTCTCATCCATCCTCTCTCAACATGTTCACTTGTTACTTGTCCACACCTGGACTAATCAAGTGACTTGGAAACTCCCATATTGTTAGGAACTCGGACCCTGATTCATCAAACAGCGGTAAGATTGAAATGCTCAGGCACCACCGTTACTGGGATAAGGAACCACATACCTTGTGTTACTATAGCAATGCACGGCATACTTCGTGTTACCATAGCAGTGTGCGTGTAACACACGTAGCACGTACTAGGTTAACAGGCAGTGTCCCCTTCTCCGCTGTTAGGACTGGTAAAAATGCCATGTGCTGCCTGCACATGGCAATCTTACTAATGTTTAGTTAATCAGGGCCCTTGTGATATGTATTTTACGTGCGCCTGTTTTGCTTCTTTAGACAGAAGTAAGCTGAAGTGAAGCTTGTCATTCATCCCTGCAAAATATAGAGCAGCACAAAAGGATTGCCTTTTTTTCAGCAGTAATGTAATTTCACTTAGGCCGGGTTTCCACTGCTGCGAATCCAGGCCGATTCCCTGCCCACGAATTCGGATGGATTTCAGCAGCCTATAGAAGTCTATGAGAGCCATCCGAATTCGTGGCCGAGGAAAAATCTGAGGCCCTGCAGCATAATTTTGTGCGTAGCTGTCCGAATCCCATAGCCGTGCATAGCACGGCTAGAGGGATTCGGCTGCGAGAAGCAACAGCTGTGCCGGCATCGCGTCTCGCAAGACGCATGCCGCCGCACATATGGAAACCTAGCCTTAATGTTCTTCTATAGCACTTTTTATGTAGCTGTTTATATGCTTTAAAGCTTCATGCAAGAAGTCAAGGCTTGTATTTTTCACCTGTCTAGGTTGCAGTATATGTTCCTGGAAGCAAAGGGGCACCATCTTATGTGAGGCTTTACCAGTATCCTAACTTCACTGGCCCTAACTCTGCACTCGCAAACAAGAGTTTCTTCAAATCAGACCGAGTGACCATGCTGTGGAATTCAAAAGGTGATCTCCATAGTTACAATTTTACACCTTATATGCCATGCCTGGAGAAGAAAAGCTTGTTTAATGAATGTTTGTTTAATTTTTAAATCGAATATTTTTTACTTCTTAATTATGTGTTAATAAATAATTTTACTTTTTAAATGACACCCAAGGTGAAAAATAGACAGATGAGATAAACAACTGTATTGTAAGTTCTAGTTCCTCTCTACCGGTGATCTTCATAGAGAAGGCGGTTTGGTGCATAATTTCTTTAGGTCCAGACCTTTGGACCAGAACAACTTCAGCAACAAATTCCAATGCATGGACTTCCAGGAGGAATGCCAGAGTCAATCGTAGTGCAGCGCTTGACGAGTCTTTGCACAGCCTAGCAAAACTAAAGTACAGAGAGATAAGCAGTGGCGTAACTAAGGAGTTTTTGGCCCCAATGCGAGTTCTACATGGGGCCCCAAGAACTCTTGCTATAGAGCCTCAAAACTTACCAAGGACTTCTGCAGTGTCAGGTGCAATAAGTGTAAGAAAAAAGTTGGTTAAGGATTACCACTCTTCAGTGTACATATAGAGGTGTTCATTACCAGCATAGCACCAATGCAAAGCTAATAAGATGGATGAAGGAGGGCCCCTAGTAGGCCCCAGTGCTGTCACAGCCTCTACATCCCCTTTTGCTCTGCCACTGGATGTAAGGTACTAGAGGAGGAAAACCTAGGGGATTGTACTAGACAGGAGCAGGGGAATTGTTTTGTGGCTCTACAGTACGGGTGTAGATTAGTCCTAGTTACCCTCCTGGGAATGTAATTGTTACTAAAGGTAAATCTGGGACTATGCCATTACACGCTCAGTTTTCACAGATATACAATGAAACGGAGATCATTGTCCCAATCTTTACTCATTGGTTTGTAAGCATTCGGGGCTGAAGAGAAAAGCAGAACTGTAAGTTATGCAAAAAACACTGAACTTTGTACCACCCCCAGAGGACTGATTGTGTAAAGGAATCTTTGCTTTGGTTAAGGGCTGGTTACAGAGGTACTGGAGCATACTGGGTCTGCAGGATAAGTCAGTGACTTTACTTGCTCCTTGAGTTAGGAGTATCTCTTCTTGACTGGTGATTTGTAGGTCTAGTATTTGTTGGCCGAGCTTTCCTAATGCATTGTTGCCTCCCATGGCCTCCATTTTGGCTGTGGGATGCTGTTACTATACAATAAGTGATTAGCGACGTGTGTGGAGTCTCAAGAAGCCCCGGGTCTTCGGTAGAGCATCCTGCAAAGGACAAAGAGGTAATGGGCACCAGACCGTTTTCTACCAAAGGTTCCCATGTCACCATAATCATCCCATTGCCAGCTGCTGGGGCTTCAGATTAGGCATAGACGTGGTATCCTTTAGTATCCCTTGTAGTACATGGGGGGTTAGTACTTAGATGCTGTTTGTTCAACATAACATTTGAAATTTTGGACTCTCTCTTTCTCTCTCTCTCTCTCTCTCTCTCTCTCTGTGAGGTGGGTCAACAGGGGCCTCAGCTTGAAAAGTCTGTCGTGGGCAGGGTCGATTATTGGAATACTTTGGGTGTTGTCATTAAAATGTATGAATTTTTTTTTTAAAGATTTTTATTTAATTTTCAAAACAGACAAATAAACATGTATAGCCAATACAGGTGTATGACAATACCAATGTACAAAATATCACATGGGAGCTAAGAACATAACAGCTGTCACATTATAGATAAAGGATTATGAATTACCACCAGCTCATGCACTATAGAGGACCTGACTGTAGTAAAACATGAAGACTTTGCATATTTGGGCCGCAAGCCAGCGCGGCTAATGAAAGTACAGCCAAGCTGTTTGATTTAACTTATATATGTAATAGGTAAACAGATAGGCGCAGGTAGGGGTGCGCCCCTTCCAGATATATTCCACGAACGTCAGCCCTGGGCCCAGTGGGAACATACACCAGGAGCTGCCGCGCTATATTAGAAACACATGGGAGGGGTAGCATATCCCACACCTAATGCCTTTACTCAAAATAACTAAAGTTGCTAGTATTGTATAGGGTGATCCAAATAATCCCTTGGTTTACATAGGTAGCCTGTGGCCTATGTATCTTGAGTAAGAAGAAAGTAAAGATAAAGGGAGGAAAGGAAGGTAGATATTAGAAACATTAGAAGAGAAGATATAGAAGAAGAGTAAGATGTGTCAGGGGACCACCCCAAGTGCGAGCCCTCATCCCCAGAACGCCAAGGGGATAGGGAGTCAAGGCAACAAGATTGTGTTGCAAGGCCAGAGGTGGGCTCCCAGCCCGCTCCATCCCGTTCCCAAGCTGCTCCACCCAGCCTCCAAGTATGTCAAGGCTAATTCCGGTCGTTCATAAGGGACCGGTAACGATCAGACTCCTTGAATTCAAACCAGCCAAACCAAGTTTTCCAGAGTTGTTCATGTTTTCCATGAAGGGTGGCGGTAAGGTCTTCCATATAGCTTATCTGATCTATTTCTTTCAACCACTCCAACACTGTGGGTGGGTCAGAAGATTTCCATTTTCTGGCTATCAAAGCTCTAGCTGCGTTGATTAAGTGTCTTGTAAGGGTTTTTTTATATTTACGGATAGACCAGGTGTTATGGTGCAACAAAAAGAAAGCTGGTGAGTCAGGTGGATGAAAGTCTGTCATTGCATGCATCAAGTCCCTTATGCCAGACCAGTACCCTGTGATCCTACTGCAGGACCAGAATATGTGGAGCATAGTCCCTGTTTCTTGTTCACATCTCCAACAGAGAGGTGAAGTCCCTGGGAACATGAGGTGTAATCTAGACGGAGTGAGGTACCACCTTGTGAAAATTTTATACCCAGACTCTTGAGATTTAGAGGAGATGGAAGATTTGTGAGAGAAAGTTAGGATTTTTCCCCATTGTTTGTCAGAGTAAACCATGCCCAGGTCCTGCTCCCATTTCTCCCTGAGAGGCGAAGTGGGTGCTTCAGGATTATTTAAAAGTGAATACATAAATGTTACCATGCCTCGCATTTGGCCTTCCCCTTGACAAGTTTGCTCAAAGACCGTCAAAGGTCTAGAGTATTTAGCTTTGGGGCCCTGAGATAGAATGTAGTGTCTGAATTGGAGCCAGGACCAGTGATCCAGATTTGGGGAGCTAAGGTCTTGTTTAAGCTGTTGTAAGGAGGTCCATTCTCCCTCTGTAAAAAAGTTCTGCGCTCGTAGATTGGGGCGAGTGCGCCAGAGGGGGTAACTAGCGGAAGGGAGGCCAGGGGGGAAGGTCTTGTTTAATGCGTTCGTGGGAGGGGATAAAGTTGGCTGAGAACAGATCTCCTGGGTTTGGGGTAATCTGAACGCCTAGGTATTTCAATGCTTTGGTGGGCCATTTAAAAGGGAAATTGGACTGCAGTGTCGACTTCAGATCTTTGGGTATTAAGACCCCCAGAGCTTCACTTTTATTGTAATTAATGGACATGTTAGATAGTAATCCGTATCGTTTGAACTCCGCTAATAGATTTGGTAGGGAGATATGTGGGTTAGTGAGATAAAATAGGAGGTCATCTGCGTAAGCAGCTACTTTATGTGTTGAGGATGGGAAAGAGACACCTTTAATATCAGGATTATTGCGGATCATGCAGAGGAATGGCTCCAATGAAAGGGCGAAAATCATAGGGGATAGCGGGCAACCCTGTCTAGTTCCGTTATAGATAGTGAACGTCTCTGACAGCACCCCATTTGCTTTCACTCTAGCATATGGGCAAGAGTAGAGGGCAAGAGTAGAGGGCCAGCATTTTAGTCCCGAGACCCAGATGACCCAGCGTAGATTCAATTAAGTCCCAATCCACCCTATCAAACGCTTTCTCAGCGTCCGTGGATAGTAGCAGTGTTGGGGTGGATCGGGACCTTACCCAGTGAAGGATATCTATGGTACGGATGGTGTTATCCCTCGCCTCCCTCCCCGGTAAATATCCCACCTGATCGGGGTGGACTATTCCGTTTAAAAGCGGGGCGAGGCGGTTGGCTAACATTTTCGCATAATGCTTGAGGTCCACATTTAGCAGCGATATTGGTCTATAGCTTTGACATTGGGAGGGGTCTTTGCCTGGCTTTGGTATGACGGAGATGTGTGATTCCAACATCTGGGCTGGAAACCAACCCTGATCTGCAGGGAGTTCAGTGATAGCATTAAATGCTTTTAGCATGAATGGCATCAGGAGGGGTTGAAATTTTTTATAATATTCAGGTGTGTAGCCGTCTGGGCCGGGGGCCTTGCCTGATGGTATCTGAGACATTGCAATATGTAGTTCATCTTCAGTAAAAGGCTCCTCTAGTTCTTTAGACTGGGTTTCAGATAAAGATGGCATACCCGACTGACGTATGTAGTCCATCATTTTGTCTTTAATTACTGCAGGGGAGGGTTTATCTATGTGTGGGGAGAGATTGTATAGATTAGAGTAATATTCTCGGAAAGCTCCAGAGATTTCTTCATATTTGTGTAAAATTTTAGATTGTTTTTAATTCCCGCTATATAATTGGAAGTCTGTTGGGCCTTGAGGGATCTAGCTAGAATTGAGCTACATTTGTTTCCAAATTCGTAAAAGGTACGACGGCATCTTTCTGCCGCGTATTTAGCTTTATGAAACAATAGACGTTTGAGGGAGTCCCTATGTTTAGTGAGGTCAGATAAGATCTCAGGGGCGCATGACTGTTTATGTTGTATCTCTAGCTTTTTTATAGCGGCAAGGGTGTCTTGTATTTCTTTCTCCCTCTGCCGTTTTCTCCTGGCTCCCTCCCTAATTAACAGGCCACGAGCAAAGCATTTGTGGGTTTCCCATAGTATGAGTGGGGACACGTCGTCTCTATCATTAATCTGAAAAAATTCCTCCATATCTCTTTTAAATTTTTGGTAGAACGTTTTATCTTGGAGCAGAGAGCTATTAAGACGCCACGAGGCATTGCCCCTTCCACATTCCCCCAGAGCCAGGTCCACCGACACCGGGGCATGATCTGATAAAGATATGTTACCAATTGTGGAGGAGGTCGCGATGGAGAGCAGATTATGGGAAATAAAAATATAGTCGATTCTAGAGTAGGAGGAATGTGGAAAAGAGAAAAATGTATAGTCTTTCTGGGAGGGGTTGTGTAGTCTCCAAACATCTAACAGTTGCATATCGTGAAGAAGGGACTTGCACTTGCGGAGGAGCTTTCGAGAGGTCGGGGGTTTTTGAGAGGAGGAATCCAATATGGGGTCTAAAGCTATGTTGAGATCCCCGCCAATAATAATACTACCCTCAGCAAACGTGTTAAGTTTAGATAGAAAGGCTTGGAAAAATGTGACCTGCTGTGTATTAGGGGCGTAAAAAGAGCCAACTGTGATTTTCTGATTATAGACCAGGCCTTTAATTATATTGAAGCGTCCCAGTGGGTCACTATATTCTGCCTGTAGGGAGAAGGGGGTATCTCTGGATACCAGTATGGCTGTTCCTTTTGTTTTGGATTCCTGGGGGGAGCTATAATAAGCCTGTTTATAATACTTATTAAATAACTTGGGAGGCTTGGGGCCTTTGAAATGAGTTTCTTGCAAAAGGATAAAATTGGCTCTATCTTTGTGGCACATATTTAGAATAGAGGCCCTCTTTTCTGGTACATTTAGTCCCCTGGCGTTAAGGGTAAGCAATCTAAGTGACTGCTGGAATGCGAGCCAGCGTAGGATGGACCCCCCGACACACCGTAGAGAAAAGAGCAGGAAAGAGAGACAAATAAGGAATGAGAGATAGACAGGAATACAGAAAGATTAGACATAGAGTCAGACGTGTAAGGAACCACGTCAAAATCAGAGGTAATGTACAGACAGTACAAGATTTACCTGTGCGCCACATGGTGGCGTCAAGAACAGAGTGCATAAACACTTCAAGTGGGAAACTCTGGGTTTCCACTGAAAATGGCGCTAGCCGCGGGGTAATGAAACCCACACCTAAGAGGGGCGAGTATTTCAGAGCCCCCGGAGCACCCGCATGCATGTTAACATAAGCAATAGTAGCGAATAAAACTGTAACAGTCAAAAAGAACCTGATCGAGTTCACTTGGTAACAAGAAGAGTGATGTTTAGCTACTCAACGGCAATGACGTGCAGAGCCGCCTCCCCAGCCACCACCCCCCCCCCCCCCCCCCCCCAGGATCAAACCAAACCGGGGCAGCCCACATTTCTCCACCCAAGCATCCAATATCATTTTTCTTTAGTTCAGGTTTTCATTATTAGTTAGGGTATTTGTAGCGTTGATATTCAGTACTGGCATAATAACCCATTAACCCGATCAAGTCCCGTCCCCCTCGCCCTCCCCCCGGGGCTAGGTGCCGTGTGCCACGCCCCCCAAGCCAGCGGCCCCCCCAGGGCGCAAAAATTTACACCCAGAGGGAACCTGGGTATAAATAAGTTATGATTGTTAGAGCAGGTGAGGGGAGAGGCCCCCGGTGAGGCCCCCAGCGACACAGAGCCACCGCACCAAGTCCCATCCAGGTGGATCATGCCCTAGGATATATCCACTTTCTTAGTGAGAGTAGAAGAGGTCAGGAGATTATTGGAGACTGTGGCGGGCGTCCCCGCAGACCCCACCCAGTGCCCCATCCATGCCCCCCGCCCGCACCCCCCACACCCCCCCCTCCATGCATAGTATTACAACAAACTCCGCGGGGTGGACGGCCGAGCCCCCCCCCCGGCCCCACCGCACGCGAGAGCAAATACCAACGCGTCCAGTGGAAAGAGCGGAGGGAGGACCCCAGCCCCCCCCCCAACCCCAACAAAAACACACGGCCCCCCAGCATCACATATCCAGCACAGCCCATGTCTGAAGTCATATCAGTTGGGGAACACAAGGGCCTGCCGTGTGTAGCACACATGAGTTAAAATACATCACAATCGACTTTGGGTGTTATCACGGTCATCCTGTGGGCGAGGCGGGGAAATTGAAACGAACAGGCTTCTGGCAATAAGCGGGAGCGGGATACTGGGCATATACGGGAGCGGGGCCCTGTCCAAGGGTGTCTACGGAGTGGGCATTTTGACTCGGCGGGGTAGCTGCTGTTCAAGTACAATGGCAAAGATCCAGAGAGTCAGTTCAGAGTTGCCTGATTTGAAGTGTCCCTGCCATTGGCGGGCCGATATAGACCTGGCGCAGCGAACAGCCAGTGTAGAGGGGATATGGGAATAGCGGGGCACATCTGAGTAGGCCGAGATGGCCACGTTCAATGGAGGGACACCCACGTGGGATCTGCCTCAGGCTAAGGGGGTAGAGCGGGGAATGGCCGGGCAGACGGTCCGCATAGGAAGCGGCCCGAAAAATGTATGAATTTTGACAGTAATAATTCATACAGCTGCCAACCCATTTTAGCTGGATAGAGGGGTGCAATATGAAAGATGTCTTTTGACCAGTACATCTATAATTGTGGCTTTTGACTTATGCCCATTCTCAGTGTTAGGCCAAGATGAGTTTTAATTTCGGGCGTGTTGGTGGGCTTCCATTTTGTCACTATGTAGTTTGTGGGGTTTTGCGCCAAAAATTGCTGCAAATACAAATTTGTCTGCTTAAATAAGTGTAGCAACAATTCCTCTGTTATGAACATCTGGAAACATTTAACAGGTGCTAGATTGTCAGTAGGCACCTGACACGCCATTAGCAGCTGTGAAAGGTCGGATGGTGGGCGCAACAAGATTAGGGGGTGACCAGGTGCCATTTAGAATATGATTAGGTACCTCCTGCCTGTGAGGTACTCATTGCCGCACAACCTGTCTGTGCCTGGCTCCCCTCTGACCACTGCTGCTAGCTGCAGCGGTGTTGCCTGCCAAGCCCCCTACTATGGTCTCTGGCTGTCCCTTATCAGCGGACTCAGGATCCCTCCTCAAGCAGCGAAATGGAGGCCCTGCAGACTCTGAACTTTCAGATTCTTATTCGGACTCGGTGGCAGGGAGCCATTCGCTACCTGAATCATCCCCACTGCTGCTCCGCTGGAGGATGGTAGCTGCCTCCTCCGCAGAATACAGCCTCTCTGCCATACTACACAAAGGAGATAGACGGATAGATAGATTTTAGTTTTTTTAGAGAATGGTGAAAAGAATAGAAGAATATAGATAGAAATAGAGAAATAAGTATAGGTAGGGAGGGGCAAAAGTACCAAAAAGTAGTGGAAGTGGGGAGCAGAAAGACCCCAAGGACTAATTGACTAGGGAGAGGAAGGATCAGGGGTTGAAAAGATTTAGTTTTGGGGGCAAAGTTTTTAATTTTAAAAAATTCTGTAAAAGACCTTCCACTTCAGTGTTCTCCGCAGGCTCATTTAGCCGGTTGCTCCACCCGGCTAATTTTGATGAGCACCCGGCTGTCATCAGCTCGCCTCCTCCTATGCTGTAAGCAGAGTTGCGCTCAGAAGCACCTGCCCTGCATTCTCTCATATTACCAATGACTGGCACTAGTGCTGCTTCTTACTTAACTCCCACTGTCACTGTGATATTTATCTGCCACATCGATCACCCAGCCGCAGCCTATGCAAATCGATGGGTTACACAATCACATCGGACAATTGTGGGCCCTCCACCCGGCACACACCATGAGGCCTCCACATGCAAATTATATAGTGCACTTATTCCTGGGGACAGCTAGCTGAACAGTTCAATCTTCTTTCACCATACTTTAGCTTTCAAAGTCCTTAAAGCAATAGATGTAATATCAATGCACATTTGGATGGCCTCTTCCGGGGGGACAGATGCAATACAGTCCAATGTACTCCTACACATGTCGTCTAAGGCAGATCATTCAATCTATTTCGCTTGCCCGGACTCTGGCATTACTCATGGTGCCTCTTATTCACTACAGCAGCTCATCTCCCGCTCTTCCGCCCGTTAGGGCTGCACTAATAAACTTGCATTCAAAATGTGTTTTACTCACAACCTTCACGCAGTACTGCGCTTTTCCGAGGGAGCTCAGCTCAGGGCTCCTGTGGTTCTGGATGCCCGATGCCACCTCCGCATCACCTCTCCGCGTCTCCTGCACTGGCTGCTTGTAAATTTCCTGTAGAGGTTCCTGGCGTGGCCCGGCGTCCCGGGATCTCGTGAGCGCTCACATGTGTCAGTCAGGCCCCGCCTGCTGACGCGTTTCGCCCCGCCCACGGGGCTTTCTCAAAGCGAAATGGGGATCCCCATTTCGCTTTGAGAAAGCCCCGTGGGCGGGGCGAAACGCGTCAGCAGGCGGGGCCTGACTGACACATGTGAGCGCTCACGAGATCCCGGGACGCCGGGCCACGCCAGGAACCTCTACAGGAAATTTACAAGCAGCCAGTGCAGGAGACGCGGAGAGGTGATGCGGAGGTGGCATCGGGCATCCAGAACCACAGGAGCCCTGAGCTGAGCTCCCTCGGAAAAGCGCAGTACTGCGTGAAGGTTGTGAGTAAAACACATTTTGAATGCAAGTTTATTAGTGCAGCCCTAACGGGCGGAAGAGCGGGAGATGAGCTGCTGTAGTGAATAAGAGGCACCATGAGTAATGCCAGAGTCCGGGCAAGCGAAATAGATTGAATGATCTGCCTTAGACGACATGTGTAGGAGTACATTGGACTGTATTGCATCTGTCCCCCCGGAAGAGGCCATCCAAATGTGCATTGATATTACATCTATTGCTTTAAGGACTTTGAAAGCTAAAGTATGGTGAAAGAAGATTGAACTGTTCAGCTAGCTGTCCCCAGGAATAAGTGCACTATATAATTTGCATGTGGAGGCCTCATGGTGTGTGCCGGGTGGAGGGCCCACAATTGTCCGATGTGATTGTGTAACCCATCGATTTGCATAGGCTGCGGCTGGGTGATCGATGTGGCAGATAAATATCACAGTGACAGTGGGAGTTAAGTAAGAAGCAGCACTAGTGCCAGTCATTGGTTTTAGGATGTTTTAATGTTTGTGAGCCACTGTTGTTGTAATGATTTTGCAGGTAACTAAATTAAAGTACATTTAAGCACGCGATGAATCCTGGGTTTGACAAAATATGCAATATTCAGTTAGGGTACCCTGGAGTCTCCTCAATTGAGTAGTGCTATACTTCAAGTTGTGGCCGCCTAGATTAGGTGGTGTGATAGATTCTCTCATATTACCCCACCTGGCTACTTTTTCATGCCACCCGGCTGGAAAAAAATTCTGTGGAGAACACTGCACTTTCCTGAGTCAGTCTATCTCCCAGCTCCTGTCACCACAGAACACTGACAGCAACCTGTGGGGGTAGATGAGCTGGGAGAAAGAAAGAAGCATTTAGTTACAAACGTTTTTAAAGGACAACTGAAGTGAGAGGCAAATGGAAGCTGCCATATTTATTTACTTTTAAGTCATAGCAGTTGCTTAAAAGGAACTAAAATTAATGTCTAGCAGGGTTACCTTAGTAAGAATTTTTAATCTCTTGCGTTTAAAAATGACACTCTCTGTAAATACTGTTTGTAGGATTAAGCTGAACAAAACCAGTGACAGGGAAGTCACAAAGCGTAACTTGTATGCAAGAAATGACTTCAGTTGCAGGCTAATAGGTCAGCAATATAGATAAAGGTTATTCAGCACTGCAGTTCCAGTGGCATATTTTAGAACATTTATTTATAATTAATAGTTAATTTGAACATATTCAGAAATATGATTTTAACATTATTACTGTACCTGATTCTGCGTGCTTTTTCTTATTTGACTTAAGTCTTGCTTTGAAAGGTCAGTCCCCCCAGTTCAGATTTTTGCAGTTTGCATTGAGCTCCCGCAAACACGCACAGGAGCAGAGATGGTAGTTCGCGGTAGCATGGGTTCTCCTGCAGCGAACTTCCATCTCACAATTCCCAGCATGACTGTTAACCTAAAGTCCTCAGGCCACTGGCATTAACAAACCTTGTGTCCTGATGTGAATGCAAGCTCACAAGCATAGTCACCACAGCAAACTCCATCCCTATTGGCCAGCTGTCAAGTCAGAGGTCATGCTGGTTATTTTGGGATGGTAGTTTGGAGACATGAACTAATGTCGCAGCAGACTACCATCTCTACATAGGACAGGGTTTTCCAACCCATGTGCCATGAAACATTCATGTGTCGCGGCAGCCTCCGGTATGTGTTGCCGATTTGCTCTGTCTCCCTCGCACGCTGCAATGCTTTGCCTCTGCTCTGTGTAAAGTTAGAGCAGGGCTACAAGAAAATGGCCAGAAATGCGGACATCGGCGGTCATTTTGTTGTAGCCCTCCTCTAATTATACAGTAAACACTGAAGCGGAGGGAGACAGAGTGGGACCTGAAGAGAGACGTCAGCTCTGGATCCCACAGAGCTGGTGAGTGATCCGAGGCTGCCTGCATATTCTCCTAGGTGCACTTACACCTGACTTTTTATACTGGATGCACCTACACCTGACTTTCTGTGCTGGGGGTCCTACACCTGACTTTCTATACTGGGCACGCCTACACCTGATTTCTTATGCTGGGGGCTCCTACACCTGACTTTCTATATTGAATGCACCTACACCTGACTTTTTATACTCTGCACACCTACACCTGACTTTTTATACTGGGCACACCTACACCTGACTTTTTATACTGGGCACACCTACACCTTATTTCTTATGCTGGGGGCTCCTACACCTGACTTTCTATACTGGGGGCACCTGTGCTTAGCTACTTATACCGAGGGCTTCTACATACCTATACTGAGGGCTTCTACATACCTATACTGAGGGCAGGACACCTACATACTATACTGAGAGCAATACATACCTATACTGAGAGCAATACATACCTATACTGAGAGCATCTACATACTATACTGAGGGCACCTACACATAGCTTCCTATACTGGGGGCACCTATGCCTGGCTACATATACTGAGGGTACCTACACCTGACTACCTTTACTGGGGGCACCTATACTAGGCTGGCTAACTACCTATACTGAGTCTGAGAGTGTTTATTGTATTTACTTCCATTTCGTGGTTATTATTTATTTTCTATTGTATATATGTGATGTGTCACAGAGATCTGAGCATTTGGCGTGAAATGTCATGACTTAGAAAGGTTGGAAACCACTGACATAGGTGCTAAAGAGACCAAGTTATAAACAAATAAAAAACATTTTAGAATTTAAATGTAATTGTTTATGCATCAGCTTCTTATTTACAAATGTCTTGCTAGTTCCACACTAGGTTCGTGACAGATTAGATCCGTTTGAAAGGGATCTAGTTTGTTTTTTGTATTTTCCCCTCCGTTTTTATGTTTTTTTAATGTTTGGAGCATGTTTCCAGTCTGTGGAAATGTATGCCCGGGGGGGATCACCTGGGCCCCTGTCCACGCTACCCCTCCAGCTACATGCACAAAAGTAATTAAAATGTATTTGAGCGGGAAGCTTACCTTCTTTACGCTCGCCACGTCACTACCTGCAATGCCGCCCTCTATACCTCGGAGGGCAGCATTGCAGGTAGTGACGTGGCGAGCGGAGGAAGTAAAGAAGGTAAGCTCGCCGTATACATACATTTTAATTACTTTTGCGCATGTTGCTGGAGGGGCAGCGGGGACAGGGGACCTAGGTGAGGGGGGGGGGCATCCTCCCTTCCCGCCGACCGCTGTCACCCCTGCCCTGGCTGCTTTCCTCTCCAGCATGGCGGCCCCCTCTCATTCCCCATACCCCCCCCCCCCCCCCCTCCAGGCTGGGACACAGAAAACAGATCTGTTTCTGTGTCCAAAACTGCCTGTGTAGAGGGGGATCCGTTTTCCTATTGCCTGCCATTACCCCTCAGTGTATCCATATCCATATGCGTTGCGAGAAAATGCAGCAGATCTGGACCTTCCGCTCAGGTTTTAAAAACGGGTCCCCGCAAACGCAGACGGATCCTTTTTTTGTTTAGGTAAAGACGGCTGCTGTTTGTAACATTGCTATCCGTGGCTCCAGTTTTGATCAGGTTTTAAAAACAGAGCCACGGATACGTTCCCGGACCTAGTGTGAACCTGCTCTTATTAATGCCGGTAAGCATTTTGCTGTGTACTGCAGTTTTATTTCCCTATTTTGCAGATGGCTTTGAATTAGGGTGTAACAGTTTGACAATATGAGAAATAAATGGGGCTGTAAAAGAGA
This sequence comes from Hyperolius riggenbachi, assembly GCF_040937935.1. Lineage (NCBI taxonomy): Eukaryota > Metazoa > Chordata > Amphibia > Anura > Hyperoliidae > Hyperolius > Hyperolius riggenbachi. The sequence continues at coordinate 154,973,568 of NC_090649.1, forward strand.
GCTATGCTTCATCATGTCTGCCAGGTGATTTCAGGCTCTATTACTTCCCCTTGTCTCACCTTAAAACATTGTGTTATGTTCTGTTTCCTAACAGCCACTGCAGTACTAGTGACTGCCAGCACTGATGTGGACAAGACAGGAGCCTCCTACTATGGGGAGCAGACACTGCATTACATTGCAGTAAATGGGGAAAGTGCTGTTGTACAATTACGTAAGTATAAAGCTAGAACTAACCTTGTGTTCTAGTATGCAGCTAGAATATCTAACAACAGATTGTTGTGACCTCAAAAAGATGCTTGATGTAGTACAGAAAATAATTCCAGTTGCTTTAGTAGTCATCATTCAAATAATAATTTCCTTTAATACAATTAACACCTACTCTGAAAGTGTACCTGAGATGGGGTATATAAAAAATGTATACATACCTTGGGCTTCCTCCAGCCCCCTCAGGCCAGATCGCTCCCATGCCGCCATCCTCAGTTGCCTGCAGCCTTTGCAACTGGCCCTGGTAAGTCGTTCAGTCGGGGCCAGTCGGGATGTGCGCACTCCCCAGTCTCGCTCCCGTGGCTGGGAGCATTCTGAGCATGCACCGTACTATTGCGCAGGTGCAGAATGCTCCCAGCTATGGGAGCGTGCACAGTCAGCCTGCGTCTGCGCAGTACACCCCAGGCTTTCCCGGGGCAATTTGCAGAGGCTGCAGGCAGTGGGGGATGGCGGCGTGGGATTGATTTTTCCAGAGGGGGGTGGAGGAAGCCCCAGGTATGTATAGGTTACGGCCAGAACCCAAAGTGTGGCCACTTCACGTTCTGGCCGGCCACTTCGGGTTCTGGCAGGTCAATGTGCGAACTGGCTGCTGCGCTGCGGCCAATGTTAGAAATGGAATGTTTCCCTGTGAAGATTAATGTGTTTTCTGGCCTTCTCTGGCCAAATGTAGCAAAAGTTAGTTAACTTAATGAAATGAAGCCGGCGGCTTCCGTTCTCTCTCCTCCCCCTGTCTCCTCTCCTCCCCAATACTAGTAGCCGGATGGGGATGGGGGGGGGGGGGGGGCGTGTCCCCCAGAGTCGTTCGTCGCGGCAGGCAATCCTGCCGTTCCTGCAGAGCGGGTGCTGGCAGAAGCGATGTCTGCAGCCTCCCCACTCTGCTTCCCTGCAGCCACGAACGATGTGTCTAGCTCCCCCCCCCCCCCCCCCCCTGCAGCGCCCATAGGGGAGAGAGAGAGAGGCAGGGGGAGGAGAGATAGCTGAAGCCGGCGGCTTCATCCGTTACATTGCCGCCGGCTTAATTTCATTAAATTAACTAACTTTTGCTACATTTGGACAGAGACGGACAGAAAACACATTAATCTTCACAGGGAAACATTCCATTTCTAACATTGGCCGCAGCGGCCAGTTCGCACATTGACCGTCCAGAACCCGAAGTGGCCGGCCAGAACGCCGGGTTCTGGCCGTAACATATACAGGGAGTGCAGAATTATTAGGCAAATTAGTATTTTGACCACATCATCCTCTTTATGCATGTTGTCTTACTCCAAGCTGTATAGGCTCGAAAGCCTACTACCAATTAAGCATGTTAGGTGATGTGCATCTCTGTAATGAGAAAGGGTGTGGTCTAATGATATCAACACCCTATATCAGGTGTGCATAATTATTAGGCAACTTCCTTTCCTTTGGCAAAATGGGTCAAAAGAAGGACTTGACAGGCTGAGAAAAGTCAAAAATAGTGAGATATCTTGCAGAGGGATGCAGCACTCTTAAAATTGCAAAGCTTCTGAAGCGTGATCATCGAACAATCAAGTGTTTCATTCAAAATAGTCAACAGGGTCGCAAGAAGCATGTGGAAAAACCAAGGCGCAAAATAACTGCCCATGAACTGAGAAAAGTCAAGCGTGCAGCTGCCAAGATGCCACTTGCCACCAGTTTGGACATATTTCAGAGCTGCAACATCACTGGAGTGCCCAAAAGAACAAGGTGTGCAATACTCAGAGACATGGCCAAAGTAAGAAAGGCTGAAAGACAACCACCACTGAACAAGACACACAAGCTGAAACGTCAAGAGTGGGCCAAGAAATATCTCAAGACTGATTTTTCTAAGGTTTTATGGACTGATGAAATGAGAGTGAGTCTTGATGGGCCAGATGGATGGGCCCGTGGCTGGATTGGTAAAGGGCAGAGAGCTCCAGTCCGACTCAGACGCCAGCAAGGTGGAGGTGGAGTACTGGTTTGGGCTGGTATCATCAAAGATGAGCTTGTGGGGCCTTTTCGGGAGCTCAACTCCCAGTCCTACTGGCAGTTTCTGGAAGACACCTTCTTCAAGCAGTGGTACAGGAAGAAGTCTGCATTCTTCAAGAAAAACATGATTTTCATGCAGGACAATGCTCCATCACACGCGTCCAAGTACTTCACAGCGTGGATGGCAAGGAAGGGTATAAAATAAGAAAAACTAATGACATGGCCTCCTTGTTCACCAGATCTGAACCCCATTGAGAACCTGTGGTCCATCATAAAATGTGAGATTTACAAATAGGGAAAACAGTACACCTCTCTGAACAGTGTCTGGGAGGCTGTGGTTGCTGCTGCACGCAATGTTGATGGTGAACAGATCAAAACACTGACAGAATCCATGGATGGCAGGCGTTTGAGTGTCCTTGCAAAGAAAGGTGGCTATATTGGTCACTGATTTGTTTTTGTTTTGTTTTTGAATGTCAGAAATGTATATTTGTGAATGTTGAGATGTTATATTGGTTTCACTGGTAAAAATAAATAATTGAAATGGGTATGTATTTGTTTTTTGTTAAGTTGCCTAATAATTATGCACAGTAAAGGTCCGTACACACGCCGGACTGGAGGCAACAGACTGATACGGCTGTTTCTGAGCAATCCGCCCGGCGGATCGCTCAGAAACAGCCGTATCAGTCCGCCGACAGACTGTACACACGCCGGACTGTCGCTGGAAAACCCACCCAGCGGGAGGTGACGACAGACCCATCGTTGCCTCCAGTCCGGCGTGTGTACGGACCTTTATAGTCACCTGCACACACAGATATCCCCCTAAAATAGCTAAAACTAAAAACTACTTTCAAAAATATTCAGCTTTGATAGTAATGAGTTTTTTGGGTTCATTGAGAACATGGTTGTTGTTCAATAATAAAATTATTCCTCAAAAATACAACTTGCCTAATAATTCTGCACTCCCTGTATATTTTTGATATACCCAGTCTCAGGTTTTCTTTAAGTACTCCTATGCTAGCTACTGTTTGTCAAGATGCTTTGAAATATCTTTTATAAGAGCTGCCAATGATAACTTCATTACTAGACTTGCACTGGTGGAAGGTTAGGTGTACTGCAAACAATCACTGACCCTCATTAACGTTATAAATAAATTAATGAAATAAAGATAGACCTACTCCAAACGAGGACTTTCCTAAAATCCCAGTCTTATTTTGTGTTTAAAAAGCTAAAAATGTAAATTAAATGTTTTCATTGTCTCAGTTAACCACTTGTCTACTTGGTGTCTCTGGCCCCTTAAAGGGGAACTGAAGAGAGAGGTATATGGAGGCTATCATGTTTATTTCCTTTTAGACAATACCAGTTGCCTGGCAGCCCTGCTGATCCTCTGCCTCTAATACTATTAGCCATAGACCCTGAACAAGCATGCAGCAGATCAGGTGTTTCAGTGGTTCAGACTTATAAGTCTGATCTGACAAGACTAGCTGCATGCTTGTTTCTGGTTTTAATCAGATACTACTGCAGAGAAATAGATCAGCAGGGCTGCCAGGCAACTGGTATTGATTAAAAGGAAATAAACATGACAGCCTCCATATACCTCTCTCTTCAGTTCCCCTTTAAGGACCAGAGACTTTTTTTCTTTAAATATGCTGTGATCACTGTGATTGGCTCACAGTGATCATGGCATCAGGAGCCAATGATAGTGCTGAATTCGCTGTAGTGAAGTTGCGTGTCCGAGGCTGCCGCAATGGAGATGTAGTCCAGTAATGTGGTTATATCTCCCACCCGAGATTATGTTGCTGCCCCCTACGGGCTCACTAGGGAGATTAGCAGGTGATTCCCCGCTAATTGCCGAAGCGCTAGCACTTTTTAAAGCGATAGTACAATAGTAATCTAATGGCAGTGATCTCACTACCGCGATTGCCGTCGATCGCTGGCGTTTCGTGATTAATGGCAATCGCAAAACGTGTTACCTGCAGCATTTTGCCACGATTCTTGAGCGATCTCAGTACAGTGCTTAAACAAGTCGGGAATCGCAGGAGTGTACAGTACACGTGGCACGTGCATGTTGCGGCGACTGTCCCCCGTGTGTATGAGTGCGCCCCGAACTGTCGCCGGAGAAAGCTGTCGCCGTGCGATTGGAAAATTCAATCGCATGGCGACTGCTGTCTCCACAACTGTCGTACATACACACGCGGTATGCGTGGCGGACTAGCGACAGCTACCCACAGCCAGAAGGGAGCTTCCGGCTGTGGGACGCAACTATCAACGACAGCTTCCGCGGCATCTTTGTCCCTCTGTGCAGCATGTGTACAGCTGCCGCACAGAGGGACCTGGCGACGAACTGTTGTTTTTTTTTGTTTTGTTTTTTGTCTCTTGTCTGCAGTTGTAAGCAGACATTTGTGCCTCATGTGTATGAGGCTTAAGAGTGGTAGTTTAACCACCCTGGCGTTCTGATTAAATCGCCAGGGTGGCTGCGGGAGGGTTTTTTTTAAATAAAAAAAAAACTATTTCATGCAGCCAACTGAAAGTTGGCTGCATGAAAGCCCACTAGAGGGCGCTCCGGAGGCGATCTTCCGATCGCCTCCGGCGCCCAGAATAAACAAGGAAGGCCGCAATGAGCGGCCTTCCTTGTTTTGCTTATATCGTCGCCATAGCGACGAGCGGAGTGACGTCATCGACGTCAGCCGACGTCCTGACGTCAGCCGCCTCCGATCCAGCCCTTAGCGCTGGCCGGAACTTTTTGTTCCGGCTACGCTGGGCTCAGGCGGCTGGGGGGACCCTCTTTCGCCGCTGCTCGCGGCGAATCGCCGCAGAGCGGCGGCGATCAGGCAGCACACGCGGCTGGCAAAGTGCCGGCTGCGTGTGCTGCTTTTTATTTCATTCAAATCGGCCCAGCAGGGCCTGAGCGGCAGCCGCTGGCGGTGTTGGACGAGCTGAGCTCGTCCAGACCGCTCAGCTGGTTAAAGGAGAACTGTAGTGAGAGGTATATGGAGGCTGCCATATTTGTTTCCATTTAAAAATACCAGTTGCCTGGCTATCCTGCTGATCCTCTGCCTCTAATACTTTCAGCCATAGGCCCTGAACAAGCATGCAGCAGATCAGGTGTTTCTGACAGATATGACAAGATTAGCTGCATGCTTGTTTCTGGTGTGATTCAGATTCTTCCTTAGCCAAATAGACCAGCAGGGCTGCCAGGCAACTGGTATTGCTTAAAAGGAAAGAAATATGGCTGCCTCCATATACCTCTCACTACAGTTCTCCTTTAATGGGCTTTTACTGTTGCCACAGACAAGAGTCGTGTAAAAGTCTTTGCTAAAACATTCAAGTTGGGTGATTGTGTTTACTTGTACTTGGTTTCTTTGCCCAAAAAGAAAAAAAAAACTTTTCAATTTTATCTACTGATATTTATTATTTATTTTTTTTTTTCCCCAGCAAAAAATGGTCCTATTTACGACGTTGTGTGGAACAAAAATGCAACAGAATTCTGCGTTGTTTATGGATTTATGCCAGCCAAAGCCACTGTTTACAACCTAAAATGTGACCCCATATTTGATTTTGGGACTGGCCCTCGGAACGCGGCTTTCTACAGCCCCCAAGGACACATATTGGTGTTAGCTGGCTTTGGTAATCTGAGGGGACAAATGGAAGTGTGGGACGTCAAAAATTACAAACTTGTTTCTAAACCATCAGCTGCAGATGCCACCTATTTTGCGTGGTGCCCAAATGGTGAGCATATAGTTACTGCCACGTGTTCTCCCAGGTTGCGAGTTGGAAATGGTTATAAGATCTGGCACTACACTGGCACTATATTACATAAATATGATGTGCCTGACAACACAGAACTATGGCAGGTATCCTGGCAGCCATTTACAGATGGAGTCTTTCCAACAAAACCCATAGTTTTCCAGCCTGTACCAGGAGAGAAGCCAGCGGAGGAGAGCACACCAGCCCAAGCTTACAGACCACCAGCACTGAGGAACAAGCCTGTCACTTCTTATAAGCTGGTAAGGAGCCATGTACTGTGCAGCTTTCTTGTCTCCCCCCCAACCCCCCCCCCCCCCCACACACACACACACACACACACACACACACACTTATGCTATCTGTAGATAAGCTACATACACGAGCTACATTTTATTGCCTAAACTTGGAGCAATAATTTGTGATCATATTGCATCACAATTAAGGTAAGATAATGTCAGAGACATGCGGCCACCTGTCTTCCTAGTAGTCTGTTCCAAGTCCTGCATGCTGCTATTTTTCTGCATTTTTCTTCTTGTGTTGCTAGCATCCAGTGGAAATCGGAATTGTGATTTGCAGTGTAAAAGAAGCCTCATGAGGGCTTTTAATTCTGTTTAACCACTTGAGGACCCACGGTCTTAAACCCCCCTAGTGACCAGGCTATTTTTTACAATTAAGGTCACTGCAGCTTTAAGGGCTAGCTGCAGGGCCGTACAACTCAGCACACAAGTGAATTCCCCCCCCCCCCCTTTTCTGCCCACCAACAGAGATTTCTGTTGGTGGGCTCTGATCGCTCCCACAATGTTTATTTTTATTTTTTTTTATAAATATTTATTTCTTTATTTTTATAATAAATTTCCCTATTTTTTTTATCTCCCTCCCCTCGCCAGCCAGTAAGCACAATCGGCTGTCATAGGCTTCAGCCTATGACAGCGGATCGCCTTCCTGCCGCCCAGGAGGACAGCCGTGTCACACCGCTGTCCCCAGTGCAGCGCTGCTGTAGATTGCAGCGCTGTACAGAGTAAATAGACGTGGTTTAGCCGTCTTAACAGTCTGCTAGCGGCGATCTCCACTGGGAGACTGATGACTGAGCGGAGCCCCATCATTCGAGCGGTGAAACCCACGCGAGCTCCTGCAAAACCCGCCCCCAGGACTTCACGCCAATTGGCGTTACGCGGACGTCAAGATGTTAGTCAATGGGAACCTTCTTTTAAAAAAAAAAAAAGCCTTCCCTCTCCTCTCCCGGTGCCCGCTTCAGCGCTGGCTCCCCGTAGCAGTATTTGACTAAATTAGTCAAATACTGCTCTCTCCGCCGCTGAAGGGAGGCTTTGGAACTCTTAGGGGAGCCCGAGTGCTCCTGAAGACAGGCCGCTCCCTACTGCGCGTGAGCAAGAGAGGGTGCTCGTGGGTGTGCACTATGGTGCTGCCTTTCTTTGGGAGGACTCTGCTCCTGAAGACTTCCAAAGTCCCCTGCAAGGGGGGGGGGAGGGGCTGGGGTGGTATTTAAACGGAAAAAGCTGCCACTGCAACGAGGGAACCAGGGGAGGAGAGGGAAGGCTTATTAGGACCCAGAGGTAAGTATCTGGTTTCTTTCTTTTTTTTTTTTTAAACAGGCGCCCATTAGCGTTATATCATTCAGTCCCCAAGAGGAACAAGAAGCCAGCATAAGATTCAGGGTGCTAAAATAGCAGTTTTTGACTGAAATAGTGTTAATATTTCGGAGTATGTTTGCACAGGTTCTCTCTTATTCAGGTATAGTATGTTGAAGAGGAATAAAGTTTCAACAGGACTTTTTATTTATTTATATAATCTTGATAATTTGGGCCGTTGTTTAGGAAAAGATACAGTGGGTTGCAAAAGTATTCGGCCCCCTTGAAGTTTTCCACATTTTGTCATACTACTGCCACGAACATGAATCAATTTTATTGGCATTCCACATGAAAGACCAACACAAAGTGGTGTACACATGAGAAGTGGAACGAAAATCATACATGATTCCAAACATTTTTTACAAATAAATACCTGTGGTATGTGCATAATTATTCGGTCCCGTTTGATCTGAGTGCAGTCAGATGCCTATAGACATTGCCTGATAAATGCTAATGACTAAATAGAGTGCACCTGTGTGTAATCTAATGTAAGTACAAATACAGCTGCTCTGTGAGGGCCTCAGAGGTTGTCTAAGAGAATATTGGGAGCAACAACACCGTGAAGTCCAAAGAACACACAAGACAGGTCAGGGATCAAGTTATTGAGAAATTTAAAGCAGGCTTAGGCTACAAAAAGATTTCCAAAGCCTTGAACATCCCACGGAGCACTGTTCAAGCGATCATTCAGAAATGGAAGGAGTATGGCACAACTGTAAACCTACCAAGACAAGGCCATCCACCTAAACTCACAGGCCGAACAAGGAGAGCGCTGATCAGAAATGCAGTCAAGAGGCCCATGGTGACTCTGGACGAGCTGCAGAGATCTACAGCTTAGGTGGGGGAATCTGTCCATAGGACAACTATTAGTCATGCACTGCACAAAGTTGGCCTTTATGGAAGAGTGGCAAGAAGAAAGGCATTGTTAACAGAAAGCATAAGAAATCCCGTTTGCAGTTTGCCACAAGCCATGTGGGGGACACAGCAACCATGTGGAAGAAGGTGCTCTGGTCAGATGAGACCAAAATGGAACTTTTTGGCCAAAATGCAAAACGCTATGTGTGGCGGAAAACTAACACTGCACATCACTCTGAACACACCATCCCCACTGTCAAATATGGTGGTGGCAGTATTATGCACTGGGGGTGCTTCTCTTCAGCAGGGACAGGGAAGCTGGTCAGAGTTGATGGGAAGATGGATGGAGCCAAATACAGGGCAGACTTGGAAGAAAACCTCTTGGAGTCTGCAAAAGACTTGAGACTGGGGCGGAGGTTCACCTTCCAGCAGGACAATTACCCTAAACATAAAGCCAGGGCAACAATGGAATGGTTTAAAACAAAACATATCTGTGTTCGAATGGCCCAGTCAAAGTCCAGATCTAAATCCAATCGAGAATCTGTGGCAAGATCTGAAAACTGCTGTTCACAAACGCTGTCCATCTAATCTGACTGAGCTGGAGCTGTTTTGCAAAGAAGAATGGGCAAGGATTGCAGTCTCTAGATGTGCAAAGCTGGTAGAGACATACCCTAAAAGACTGGCAGCTGTAATTTCAGCAAAAGGTGATTCTACAAAGTATTGACTCAGGGGGCCGCATAATTACGCACACCCCACTTTGCAGTTATTTATTTGTAAAAAATGTTTGGAATCATGTATGATTATCGTTCCACTTCTCACGTGTACACCACTTTGTATTGGAACTTTCACATGGAATTTCAATAAAATTGATGCATGTTTGTGGCAGTAATGTGACAAAATGTGGAAAACTTCAACAGGGACGAATGCTTTTGCAACCCACTGTATATCAAAGAGAATTGTTGAGTCTTAGCCTGCCCATTCTGGCCTATGGAGAGAAGAGGGGGAGAGGGGCAGGAGAGTACCTGCTCAGTTTACTGTAATTAGGATTGATTAACTGGTGAAAATTCGGCCAGTTGCTGTTTCTGAAGGGGGGCTGAAACCCACTAGAGCGAATTATTATTATTTTTTTTGTGTGTGTGTCTAGGGAGCGATTCAAAACGCTAGTGATTTCCTTAAATGCTCAGCTAATGTTAATGGATGGGCCAAATTCCACTTGAGCGATTCGGATTTGCAAAATCGCAAAAGCAGAATATGCAGCATTTTTGAGCATTAGCGTTTCTGCAATGTAAAGTATATAAACCATGGCGTAATCACACATGAATCATTATACAGAGCGATTTTGCTAGCGTTTTTAAATTGCTGCACACTGTAAAAAAAAAATGAAAATTAATTGAAAGGACCAATCAGAATTAAAAACGCTAATCGCAAATCGCTTCACAATCGTTGGCAAAACGCTTTCACTTTTTTAAATCGCTACCAAAATCACCAGAAAACGCTCATGAATTTGCTTACAAAACGCTCATTAAAAACGCTAGCAATTGTGGTTAGCGATAGCGCTTTGTAGTGGGTTCCAGGCCTGAATGTGTTAAGAACAGGAGGTTGGACATGTGTAGATGTTCAGTTGTTGCAGAGTTTGACTGTAAAGTAACAACCACTAAAACTCTTAATTAATATTTTATAGTTTCTAAAAAAAAAAATATTGGTGTTGTTTGATTTAAGAAAATGAAAGTGACAGTGGAGTTGAAATTACAAAGCGTGTATCCATCTGCTGCTGCTGCACTAAGAATTTTTAAACCAAAAAGTCATCTGGCTTATCTGTACTGACTTTGTGAGGTTGTGCTAACTACTAATACTGTAGTACCATACTATTAATCACAAAAGGTGATGATGGACCAGCGCTGAGTAATATGTTGGCACTTTATAAACACAATAAATAAAATAAGTGATGGAGAAATATACCCTTAACAGCTCAACAGCGCAGACATGTGGTAGCAAACAGTATTGCCTAAAATGCCAAAATTGAATACAGCACAGTACTAGTTATTCATCATTTTTGTGCTGTGTGTTAAAACCATAAAAGAAAGATAAAGAATGAAAAATCTCTTTATAATATGAGGTGTGGCATGAACACAATGATGCCCCACAAGTGGGGTGAATTTCAAAAATTAGAAGTATGATTTTTTTTTTTCATTGTCCTCCATGGCTTCACTTCTGCAAAGAACAGTGACATCCACACACTAGCTAATTACATGATTTTAGTAGGTAACTCTAGTATTGCCAGTTTAATACTGGGATTTGGCGGGCTAAGTATCAGTGTAGTGATGTCCAATCAGTTCACTGGGGAAAGATGTCCATAATTTGTTGGAATCCCACCACAGTGCAAAAGCAAAGGGCTTTTTTTTTATTGCTTCACCCTGTGACTTTAACCGGGGGCACAACACTCCTGTATATGTGTGCCCGCCACCAGCAGGGTGGCGCTCACCTTTTGTGGTAGCTGCCCTGACCCACAGTCAGCGCAACAAGCTCAATGCTAGGTTCCACTGGCAACCAGCTACCGGGTCCGGTAGATATTCATTAGTCAGCTGTTCCTCCTAAACATAAATAACATTTAAAACACAGACACAACCTCCTTGTGCAGATGAATGGCAAAAGTACTGTACCATCACCAATTGCCTCCAAGTCTGGGTTCAATAAACTTCCTCTGTGTATATGTCAGTGTGGGGCGACCCACACCACATGTCTGTGCACATCACCTGCAGGGACCACACTCACCTGAACAGGTGGCTGCCCCAGATCATAAACCGCAATAACACTTGAGTGGCCCTGGTATATAGATCTCGATTACCAGATGCAGCCTTGTTCCACAATGACCTCCTGCTTCCGGATGTCCACACACTGTACTAATTTTGCCTGTCAACTAAACCAGACTTCCATGTGTAAAACCAGTTATTTATTTAGATAAAATGAAGTAATACTGCACACAACCGCTGATAAAATCAGCAGCCAGCGATCACTTCCTGCCAAGGCCATGTGGGCAGGAAGTGGCTGATCACTGGCTGCTGAGGAGACGTCCTCATTTTACATGCCTGGTTTTACCAGCGTTTGTGAGTAGTATTACTTCTTTTTATCTAAATACAACTTAATATTATCTGTTACACCTTACGTCTTACGCTGTCTACACAAGATCACTTTATTCACTTAATTGTTTGTCAAACAGAATGAATGGTTTACTATGGTTGTTCTGGATATAAGTACATTAAAAGTGTTAAAATTGGCCAACTCTCTCTCTTCCACATCTATAGTATCAATTTACAGATTTGTATCTATATTATTGCATGTTTGTTTCTTAAATATAGCATGAAGATGAGCCTCCCCAAAGTGTGAAGCCCCAGTCTGCAGACAAACCCTTGTCAAAAACTGCTCTAAAGAACCAGAAGAAGAGAGAAGCAAAAAAAGCAGCCAAACAGGTACAACAATCCATATATTCATAATAGACAGGATATGGGTGTGTGGCCAATAGCAGTTAGACAATGTTGATAAAATATTACTGTATACATGCTTACATTAATTACTTCCCAAGCAAAATAGCAACAGCATAACATTGCAACAACTTTTGGAACATGACCTTTATTGTAAAAGCTTATTCCTAGTCTGGCCCAGGGGTTAAATGCGTACTTTGGAGCCTTTTCTGGTGGCCCCCAAGGCTCTCTTAAGTTAAAGGGGTTCTGTGGAGGCTTTAAAACACAGCTGTAGCTGCGGTGCCACATGCAGGGGCCACCTTTTATTCATCTGTATTCAGCCCCCACTGTAGCCGTAGCAGTCACTATAATGCCACCAGCAGTAACAGTCACTGATTAGCAGCTGCCACTATGCCAGCAGCAGTAACAGCATTTGATTAGCAGCTGCCACTGTGCCAGCAACAGTAACAGCCACTGATTAGCAGCTGCCATTGTGCCAGCAGCAGTAACAGCCACTGATTAGAAGCTGCCCCTGTGCCAGCGGCAGTAGCAGCCACTGATTAGCAGCTGCCACTATGCCAGCAGCAGTAACAGCCACTGATTAGCAGCTGCCACTATGCCAGCAGCAGTAACAGCATTTGATTAGCAGCTGCCACTGTGCCAGCAGCAGTAATAGCCACTGATTAGCAGCTGCCACTATGCCAGCAGCAGTAACAGCCACTGATTAGCAGCTGCCAATGTGTCAGCAGCAGTAACAGCCACTGATTAGCAGCTGCCACTATGCCAGCAGCAGTAACAGCCTTTAATTAACAGCTGCCACTGTGCTAACTGCACACGGTATATGGGTTATTTCCTGTGGAAATATTTTATTTGACAAAATGTCACAGTCATAGTGTACCAAACGGCAATCAGCAAAAATGGTTTAATTTTGCTATATATCGGCCCCGCTAGCTCTCTCCAGAATGGCTATATGGCCCTTGGCTTGTTTGGACACCCCTGGCCTAAGTGGTTGGTGAAATTCTAACTCTACCTTGCAGTAGCCAGATCAGTTAGGATTTTTAAGGTTTTGAGCGAAGCCAGCAGCAAATCTTGGTGAATATGCCATTTGAATTCAGACTAACCTGTAGCTTAAAGGAATACTATCGATTCACATATTTTTTTCAATTGACACAGGAATTGTTTGGGAAGTGCTGCTAAGTACTGGTGTATACATTTCAGTAGCAACTTCTTTGTGTGTTTACTGTTATCAAAATACATTCAAACTTTACTGACGCCAAAACTGAAGGCTGACTGAGCCATGAGGAGAGGGGAAATTCCCCTCACACTTGATCAGTTAACTCTATGGGCTCGATTCACAAAGCGGTGCTAACCCAGTTAGAGACTTTAGGCGTGATAACCATTGCACCACACTGGTGAAAAGCCAGTTTAGGCATGCTAAGTTTAGATAAGTTTAGATCGCGCGCAAAGTCCTGCACGCAAAGCAGCACCATTAAACTCTATGCGAAGTGCACCAGACTTTGCTAGCGCAAAACTTTTAATCAGCTGTGCACTGCGGTGTTAACCCAGTTGGTGCTTAAACTTATCACGCCTAAACTTATCACACCTGAACTTATCATGCCTAAACTGAGTTTAGGCTTGATAAAGGGCTTTTCACCAGCGTGCTAACTGTTAGCACCGCTTTGTGAATCAGGCCCTATGTGTAGCTCTGTGTGTGACAGAGAAGAGAGCTCCCAACAGCTACAGCTCCTGTGTCCTGTGTTTCTGATTGACTTGTCTGAAGAGAGCAGAGGAAATGTAACTAATGTCACAGCTTTTCATACTGTTTTTGCTTTCAGTTTGATATGTTTGATATTTGCTTTCTGTAGTCTGATATGCAACTCTGGCTGTGCATTGAAGCAGACACCCCTTCTGCAATTGATTTGTCCCAATATAGCTAAATCCTACCCTCAATAAATTACAGCTTTTGCCTCTGATATTTAACATGAAACGTAGGAAAATGTTTACACAGCTACTTAGACATTATTTGCACACTGTCATTTTAGAACACTTGGGTATCGATAGTATTCCTTTAAGAGTACAGCACTTTGTACTTAACCCTCCTGGCGGTTTGCAAAAAAATCGCCAGGGGGCAGCAAATCTTTTTTTTAAATTTTTTTTTTTTTTTTTTCATGTAGCGAGACAAAGTCTCGCTACATGATAGCCGCTGCTCAGCGGCATCCCCCCAGCCCCTCCGATCGCCGACGGCGATCGGAGATCCGGAGATCCCGTTGAAAGAACGGGATCTCCTGGAGGGCTTCCCCCGTCGCCATGACGACGGGCGGGATGACGTCACCGACGTCATCGACGTCGTGACGTCAGAGGGGACTCCGATCTGCCCCATAGCGCTGCCTGGCACTGATTGGCCAGGCAGCGCACGGGGTCTGGGGGGGGGGGGGCGGCCGCGGCGAGAGGAATTGCGGCGGATCGGCGGGTAGCGGCGGCGATCGGGCACTGCACGCAGCTAGCAAAGTGCTAGCTGCGCGCAGCAAAAAAAAAATTATGCAAATCGGCCCAGCGGGGCCTGAGCGGTGCCTTCCGGCGGCATAGCCCGAACTCAGTTCGGGCTTACCGCCAGGAAGGTTAAAAGAGAAATCAGGCAAAATGAAAAAAAAATCAGATCTACTTACCTGGAGCTTCCTCCAGTCCCTGGAATCCTGTGTGTCCCTCCCCACAGCACCGATCTAAGCCGTTCTGCTGGGGTCTACTCCGTAGCATCCGCCTCTGCGCAAACGCCGCTCGCGATCGCACTCCCTTAGCCAGGAGCGTTCTGCGCAGATGCAGAGGTACTGTGTCTGTGCAGCATGCTCCCGGTTATGCCCTGGTTGGTCGGCGGCTGCTGCAAAGGGGCCTCCGGAAGAACGGCTTGGAGCAGAGCTGCGGGGAGGGACACATACATTTCCAGGGGCTGGGGGAAGCCCCAGGTAAGTAGATCAGATTTTTTTTCACTTGTGTGAGGTTTCCTTTAAAGGAATACCGAGGTGATGTGACATGATGATAGAAATGTGTATATACAGTGCCTAGCACACAAATGTGTTCCTTTTTTTCCTTTCTCTGCCAGAAAGAGTTAAACATCAGGTATGCAAGTAACCATTTATGTCCGGTCGGGTCCTGGTCTGACTAAATGTAACCCTCACTGATAAGGAATTACAGTCATAAAACTTTTCTGGCAGAGATGACTTCTAAGAGCAGGAAAGAGATAAAAGGAAAGAATAGTTCATAGATTTTAGCTCTGATATACTTCAATGAAGGTGTCAGGCATTTCCAGACTGTAGTACACCTCAGTCCACTGGATCACATACACAGGAGACTGATTGTGCGGTATATTCCTACTGTAGTAAAGGAAAGGTTCACCGCTGCACTGTGAGCTGCCAGAGACAGTGCTGGACCCTTAGCTGCTCAATCCAATCCAAGTGCAAGGTAGTAAGGAAGGTCCGCAACGATGTCTCTTACAATGCTCAATCTTTATTCAGGACATATCCTCAACAGTTAAAAAGCACAGCTGACATGTTTCGGGCCAGACATGCCCTTAATCATAGCTAAAATGGATAGTGTTTACAATTACTCCCAAATTTATTTATTGAGGAGCTAAAATGAGCCTGTAGCTACAACTAAGCTTACAAGGCATTATTACAAATGACAATTCTTTACAGATCTTGACATTATTAAGGGACGACTGAAGTGCGAAGAAAATGGAGGCTGCCATATTTATTTCCTTTTAAACAATAGCAGTTGCCTGGCAGTCCTACTGATATATTTGGCTGCAGTTATGTCTGAATAACACCAGAAACAAGCATGCAGATAATCTTGTCAGATTTGACAATAATGTCAAACACCTGATCTGCTGAGAGCCAGAGGATAGCCAGGCAACTAGTATTGCTAAACTTCTTCCTGGCCGCCTAATGCCTATAGGCGTCGGGAAGGTGGCAGCCCCAGGACCAGCTAACACCAAAAAGACGTCAAGTCCTGGGGCAGAGTTTTTCAGGGGATCCCTGCTTGAATGACAGAGCTCCGCTCCATCATCAGTCTACCAACGGCGAAACTGCCGTACATTGTACAGCACTGCGATCTACAGCGGCGCTGTACTGGGGACATCCGTGACACTCGGCTGTCCCCCAGAGAGAGATTGGCTCTCATAGACTTATGCCGTGCGGCTTCCTGTATAAAGTTCAAGAGCCGCGCCACTGGCGCTCATGATTGGTGCATGGAGTTGACGTCACTGTGTCCACGGGGATCGCCAACCTCCTCACTTCCGCACTTCTCCCCCTAATGACTGGCGCTTGTGCTGATTGCGTCAATATGAAGAAGACTAAAAATAAAAAATGCACTTACCTGGGGCTTCCTCCAGCCCCTGGCAGCATCCTCTGCCCTCGCCACAGCTCCCGTGGCTCCCAGTCCCCTCCGGTGCAGATCCCGACCTGGTGAGGTAGTCCTCTACTTGCGCTCCATCGTGCGGCTCACGGAGTCGCACTGACGTCAACCGGATTGTGCTGCACAGGCACAGAGCTACTACTGCTCCCGCACAGTACAGTCCGACTTGACGTCAGCGGGACTTTGTGAGCCGCACATTGGAGCGCAGTAAGCCTCTTGTACCGGAGAGTACCTCGAGCCACCGGTGGGGAGCAGAGCTGTGTCGAGGGCATAGGATGGCTGCAAGGGACTGGAGGAAGCCCCAGGTCAGTGGATTTTTTATTTTTAGTCTTCCTGGACTTGTCCTTGAAATTGTTTTGTTAATGGGTACAATCGATAAATGCCTTCTGATTAGTTTTGATCAAATCGCGTCAAGATCGAATCTGAGAAAAATTGTACCGTTAATGGGCACTTTTACATGTACCCAGAGTTAGATTGCTTAGGTCCTGATTGATGTTCTTTGTTCCCGTCTGCACCCTCTACATGTATTTTTACCAAGGACTAGTTTTGATTTCTCTTTTAACAGCTAGGTTTAGCATGTATGTGAAAAAAATGTTATTAATGCCTCATTGTTTTTCTTTTCTAGGCTGTTCATTACAGCCAATCAGATTAGTACAAGTCGATCACCCGATAAATCACCTTTCTTGATGAAATTTCTTGCAGGAAAAATGCTGATACGTTTTAATGCTTTTATAGTGTCATACATGTAAAACTTGATAAACCGGAAACTGCTGAGAAACTTCCCAGAATCTTTCAGAGGTTTTCTTAGTTTTTTGCTCACGTGGCTGCTTACAAGAAAGCCATGTACATAAAGAAGAACTTGCACAATGTTCTGCAGTTTGTGATTATCATCTTTTTTTATAGGAAGCCAAAGGAGAGGAACCTGATGAGCAAAGTAACCAAGAGGAACCCGCTTTGCTGAGTAACCAAAATATTGCACCAGCCACTGTGACAACAGGGGACCCTGAAACTGACAAGAAGATCAAGAATCTAAAAAAGGTCAGCCTATTTAAAGTGTACCAGAAGAGAAATTTTTGGGGAAAGTTACTCCTCTTAAAAAAAGAGAAGCCTCTGTGTAGTCCGGAGCCCCCCTCTCCCCCTAAAGCTTGCCGTTGCAGCACTGAGGCTCTCTGAACCTATTTGACAAGGGCTTGTTGAACAGGTTCACCTGGCTGCCCTCCTGGCTGTGACATGACTGTGATCCCTGCATGGATCACTCGAGCTCCCGAAGACATCTGAATCCTACTGCGGTGACAGAGAGCAGTATTTGACCGATCTGTTCAATACTGCTTCCAGGAGTGGCAACGCTGGAACAAGGGATCCGTGAGAGGAGAACGGTAAGGCTCCATAGGACCCAGAGCCTTCCCTCTCCTTAGGTAAATATCTGTTTGGTGGTTTGTTTTTTTAGGGTTCCCATTAACTTTAACCATTTCCAGACTGTGCTAGTTGAAATCTACGTCCAGCTGGTGGCTGTGCGGCTCTGACAGGACGTAGGTTTCAACATCGCAGTCCTGCAGATCGCAACGCTCTGCCCCCTGCCACAACCCACTCACCCTGCTGTCAGTATGATGGCAGAGCTCTGTTAGCCAGTCAGGAGTTGATATGATTGGCTCCTGACCCCGTGATCATTGTGAGCCAATCCCATGGACTTACATTGATGACAGGGTCAGGAGCCAATGAAATCGGCTCCTGACCGGTGCACTGTGCTCTGCCTTCATACCGACAACAGAGAGAGGGGCATATCGGCAGGTATGGGCAGCGAATCGTCGGTAAGCCCCGTATTGCGGTACCAGGGGTCTCTGGTCCTTAAAGATACACTGAAACGGAAAAAAATGATATGATTTGTATGTGTAGTACAGCTAAGAAATAAAACATTAGGAGCAGAGACATAATTCTACTATTGTTTCCAGTACAGGAAGAGTTAAGAAACACCATTTGTTATCTATGCAAAAGAGCCATTGAGCGCCACGACTTTCAAAGTTGCAGAGCGCTCTGTCTTCTGAAGCTTGTTATTTGAGCTGTCAGTCACTGTATTGTTTTTGTTTCTGCAGAGGACAGGTCAAAAGTTCACTAGCCTGCTCTGTAAAATCATTTAGAATGCTGAGTAGTGTATAAACTGCAAATATTAGAGAATGATGACATGTTATAAATAAAAACTATATAACTGAAAATAAAAATATGAAAATATTTTCTTTGCTACGAATGTTCTAGTAATTATCCGTACTACACAACCAATTCATTATATCATAATTTTTTTTTTTGCTTTAGTGTCTCTTTAAGGGGCCAGAGACTGCTGGTACAGAAAAGGTTAAAGGAAAATGAAGGTCTGTCCTACATAAAAGAAAAACAAAGCTGAATACCTGAATTTTACTCTAAACAGCTACACCTTCGACAGGCTCTTCTTTGCAAACTCTTGCCTGCTGTCCACATGCCTAGTAAATTTGTGGTTACAGTATCTCTTATATGTTCATTTACACACTGGTAATCCTATCCTGTAAGACATTTAATGGCTGGTACACACGAGTGACTCTTGTCTCTCAGAGACGAGAGACAAAAAAAAAGGCAGCGACTGTTCCGTCGCCAGGTCCCTCTGTGCAACAGCCGTTCACACGGCGCACAGAGGGACAGAGATGCGGCGGAAGCTGTCGCCGAACGTTCCTCCCCCCGCCGGAAGCTCCCTACATTGTGTATGGGGTTGCTGTCGCTAGTCCGCATACACACGCGGTACGCATGGCGGACTAGCGACAGTTGCGTCGGAGTTGCAGCGACAGCTGTTGCCGGCGATTGGCCGCACCAATCACCTGGCGACAGCTCAGAGTAGCGACGGTTCGGGCGCGCGCGTCATACACACGGGCGACCTGTCGCCGCAACACGCGCGTGCCACGTGGTTGCGGCGACAGTTGTAGCCTGTGTGTATGAGGCTTTAGACACACAGAAGTGTGATCCCCTTACCACAACAGATATCACAGATCCATTGCAGCGTGACAAGTGTGAACGGCTCCTATTTATAAAGTAGGAGCCATTCACTGTTTAGCAATGAGCAGAGAACAAACAAAAAATGTCTCCGCTCAAGTGGGAACAGAGCCTCAGTATTAAAGGGAAGGTTCCGAGGTGTTTAAATATCAACAATCTACTTACCTGGGGCTTCCTCCAACCTCTAGTAGCCATCCTGTGCCCTCGCCACAGCTCCGGTGTCTCCGACTGAGGCCAGGGGTCACCTCTGATGCAAGATGTCTACTGCGCTCCATGTGGCTCACAGAGTCGCACTGACATCATCCGGACTGTACTGCACAGGCGCAGTAGTTCTGAAAGCAATGAACTTCATCACCGGCATGTATTCAGTTGGCGGTGCCATGATTTTACCCAGCAGCTGTGATAGTGAAGTTGTTAGATATTGTTGATGACCTTCAGGCATTTATGGTATGTGTTAATTGTTTGACAGAAACTGAAAGCAATTGAGCAACTGAAAGAGCTGCAGGCATCTGGCAAGACGTTAGAGAAGAACCAGGTAATGTCCTCTTCTTGTATTTGTCAGATTCTAGACATGTTAAAGAGAACCCGAGGTGGGAATTACTTTTACTATTGGGGCACAGAGGCTGGTTGTGCGCACTAAGACCAGCCTCTGTTGCCCCATCGTGTGCCTCCATGTCCCCCCTGCTCGCCGCTATACCCCCCGCATTGCTGGCTGTGTCGCCAGCTCAATGTTTACCTTGCGCTGTCAGTCAGCGCCGCTCCCCCGCCTCCTCCGCATCGGCGCCACCCGCCGCGTCACTTCCCTCCTATCAGCGGGAGGGAAGGGACACGGGCGGGTGCGCCGATGCGGAGGAGGCGGGGGAGCAGCGCTGACTGACAGCGCAAGGTAAACATTGAGCTGGCGACACGCTGCGTGTCGCCAGCAATGCGGGGGGTATAGCGGCGAGCAGGGGGGACATGGAGACACACGATGGGGCAACAGAGGCTGGTCTTAGTGCGCACAACCAGCCTCTGTGCCCCAATAGTAAAAGTAATTCCCACCTCGGGTTCTCTTTAAGTTTTCATTATTACAGCTCACTGCTTCCACATATGATCTGGAACTGCACCAGATTGCCTGACACTCAAAAACCCACAGCTACCTGCTGAAACTTAACCTGTGCACACACGTTAGATGAAACCCGGGCGAGGCTAACGATCAGCCTGGTAGATAGGTTTGGCCAAACGCTGGCTCACTCACCAGGTTCCTGCTTGAAGTCACACCTGTGTCACCCCCCTGCATAAACAAAGAACACTAGCAACACCTCTATATAGCCTTGGCACTGCTTTGTCGGTGGTGGGATCGGATCCCGATCCCCGCCAGCCGACTTGTCTTATACGTGTGTGCAAGGCATGTAGCTGGTAGACTGACTGCGGTGGCATGCTACCTCAGCAAGCATGGCTTCAGAGTTACTGGGAGGAATGGTATGAGCAGGTACTGGATGGAGGTTGCTGAAATGAAATTGATGCTACAAGTATTTTTATTTATTTTATTACCATTCATAATTAATTTAAAATGGAATTCTGGTAAATGGTTATAAATAAACTGTCCCTGAACTGGGGTTTTTGTGACCCAGTAGTGACAGTGAAAGCACTAACCTTAGCACAGTAGAACACTGACTGTGTACTTACAGCCAGTCCTATTTGTTTACGGACCCATTGTTATCAGCATAGTTACCGCATCTAGATGTAGATGTAGTGGCCTCCTCCACCTACATTGTGACAAATCTGCCAGCCCATGTTTTCATGCTGGCAAGGGGAAGGTGGGCAAGAAGTAAAATCTCAATGTCGGCAGAGAGGAGCAGAGGAAACAGGAACACCCAGCTCAAGAAACTCTGGGAATACTGCACCATTCTAGGACGGATCAGTAAACAGGCAAACTCTATGTACATGTGCTACATGTTACTCTTAGTTTATTACTTGCACAGCCCTGGCACAATGCACACACTCGCAGCCCTCCAAAAACAGACACGCGCCTATGAACGCAAATGGAGGTAATCCCGCCTCAACTCCGACTTCTTGGAGTACAAGGCCATCCTGCAGCTGTTCTATTCCGCATTAACTGATGCTAAACAAAAATACTTTGCTGCCCTGATCGGATCCCAAGCCTCCAACCCTCAGCACCTCTTCGCCACCTTCAACTCCCTCCTTAACCCCACCACTCCTCCCCCCACCTCCGCCCTCTCAGCCACTGATCTGTCCACCCACTTTACTGATAAAATAGCCAGCATCCGACGGGAAATCTCATGCCTCCACTCCACCACTTTTTTCTCTCCCACAAATACCTATTCCCCACCCCACCCACCACTCACTGCCGTTACGCCTATCACAGAGGACGAAGTCAGCCGTCTCCTAGCCACTTCTCCTGCCACCTCCAGCCCCCTAGATCCTGTGGCATCCAACTGCCTCCGTCCTCACTTCCCTGTTCTGGCTCCTGTCCTCACCTCTCTGTTTAACCTCTCCCTCTCCACGGCCACCTTCCCCTCTGACTTCAAACAGGCCACTGTACTTCCCCTACTTAAAAAGCCCTCACTAGACCCCTCACTTCATCCAGCTATCGCCCTATCTCCCTACTCCCTTTTGCATCTAAACTCCTGGAGCGTCTAGTCCACCAACGCATGACCCATTACCTTGACTCCAACTCCCTGTTTGACCCCCTACAATCAGGATTTCGGCCAGCCCACTCCACCGAGACTGCCCTCACCAAGGTCGTCAATGACCTCACGCTTGCCAAGGCCGAAGGAAAATACACCATCCTTCTCCTCCTAGACCTCTCATCAGCATTCGACACTGTTGATCACCCCCTGCTACTCCAGTCCCTGCAATCTGTGGGTATCCAAGACCTTGCCCTAGCATGGTTCTCCTCCTACCTCTCAAATCGCTCCTTCAAGACCTCCTTCAATGGTTCCTCCTCAACCTCCATCCCACTTTCAGTTGGGGTCCCCCAAGACTCTGTTCTTGGTCCCCTGCTGTTCTCCATTTACACCGCCTCCATCAGAAAACTCATCTCCTCTCTGGGTTTCAACTATCACCTATATGCAGATGACACCCAGATTTACCTCCATACCACTGACCTCTCCACCACCACCATGGAGAAGGTATCCTCTGGCCTCTCGGCTATTTCATCCTGGATGTCTGCCAGGTTCCTAAAATTAAACCTGGATAAGACTTAACTCCTAATCTTCCCACCCTGTGCTGCCTCACCCCCCACTGACCTCTACGTCACTGTCAATGGCACAATCATTCATCCAACCACACAAGCCCGCTGCCTGGGTGTCACCCTGGACTCTGCCCTCTCCTTCACCTCCCACATCCAAACCGTATCTAGGGCCTGCTATTTCCACTTACGCAACATCTCCAAGATCCGGCCTTTCCTGACCCCAGACACTTCCAAACTCCTTGTCCATGCCCTTATCTCCCGCCTGGACTACTGCAACTCCCTCCTGTCAGGCCTCCCTCAAAACCGCATAGCCCCCCTACAATCCATCATGAACGCAGCAGCCAGACTCATTTACTCCTCCCACCGCTCTGTCTCCACGACTCCCCTATGCAAATCCCCAATTCACTTCAGAATTAGTTTCAAGATCCTATGTTTGGCCTACAAATCTTTGACATACCTGCTCTAGATTGTAAGCCTTTGACAGGGCCCTCTCCCCTTGTGTATCATATTTGACTGTGCACTTTACCCAGAATTTGGAACTTGTAATTTTTACCACTACCACTCCAGTTTATGATCTGGCATTGTACTACTGTCTGCATTGTGTTGTGTATCTTTTTGCTATTACCTGTATTGTTGTATCTATTGTCTATTACCTGTATTGTTCTGTCACCCCTGTTATCATTGTCTATAATCTTATGTATTGTACAGCGCTGCGTAATACGTTGGCACTATATAAATCTAATAAATAATAATAAATAATACTGCCCCTCATGTTAATGTTAAAGTAAATCTGAAGGGAAAATAAACTTATGAGATAATAAATTGTATGTGTAGTACGTATAATAAATATAACATTAGTAACAAAGAAAATAATCTTATATTTTTTCAGTTATATAGTTTTATTTATAACCTTGTATCAGACTGTCACAGTTGCAGTTTAGAATCCAAACTCTGTCTTTTAAGCTGTTAAAAAAAAAGCAGAAGTATTGACCCTTTAAATTTTCTTACAGTAAAACCTTATCACACGGTGTCTCTCACTGTTTATTGGCTGTTAAAGATCTTCAGAAAACAGGATTGAGGTTGGTCGACTAGCTCAAAGAAGCTCTTTTGTATAGATAACCACTCAAGTTTCTTGACTTTTCCTATACTGGAAAACAGAAAAGGACTTCACATATTTTTTTAGTAGGGCTAGTATCTTGTTAATATATTTATCTCATCATGTCACTTCAGATTCACTTTAAGATCTATCTAAACAAGTTCTATTCAGTAAGTGTAAAAAATACAATAGCCATTGCAAGCAATTGGATTTCGTCTTCTATTGACTTCTGACCTAAATGGAATCTAGTTGCTGTGAATAACAGTATTTTACTATATTTAATCATCTTTATGCCTGTAGTCTTCTTTGCTTTCCTTTACCTTGGAGTTGTCATGACTCGAGTCTGTTGCATCACTTGCATAAAATCCATTTCCTTTGTTGCCTTGCTTTTTAACCAACACGCTGTTCTTTCTACAGATTGACAAAATACAGAAAGAGGAAGCACTCCTAAAGGAAATAGAAGATTTAGAACTTGGCGTTTGAATGTATCTAGGCCTAGACATCATAAATAATTATGTTTTACTTCTATAGCTGAATAATGAACAGAGGTTATTCTGATGTGTTTTTTTGGACAACAGCTTTTTTTTTTTTTTTTTTTTACCGAAACATCAAGTATTAGCAGACATTGTTTAAAATGTTATTCACTACAATACAAAAAAAGTCAAATGGTGAATGTATCATGCTGGTCAATAGAACAATATCTCTCATACTTAAAGTGTACCCTTTAAAAATGTATACATACCTGGTGCTTCCTCCAGCCCCCTCCGGGCTGATTGCTCCCTTGTCGTCCTCAGTCGCCTTCTTCACCCGCAACTGGCCCCGCAAAATCCTCTAGCCCAGTTAACACATGTGCAGTCCAGCCAGGCGCACCCCTGTCTCTGCGCCCCTGCAGTACACTCCCGGCGACGTGAATGAGGCGGGAGCTGGCGCGTGGCCAGGCCATGCATGCGCAGTTGGCCCCAGACTGGAGGACTTTCCGGGGCCAATTGCAGGGTGAACAGAGAGGCAGTAGAGGACTGAGTGGGAGCAATCAGGCCGGAGGGGGGTGGAGGAAGCCCCAGGTATGTATACATTTTTTTTTCTAATCCCTAACTTCCCCAGGTTCCCTTTAATGTATAAAATGATTGCTATTACTGCAAGACGCCATTTAAAATTATCTGGCAAAGAAGTTTTAGAGGCCATTTGTAGGTAAGTGGGTGAGTAAACAGTCTTCAGACCTCTTCAGCAAGTTGAAGCCAGCAGTACCCTAAAATAAAGCTGTGTTATGTAAAACAGCAAAAATGCTATTTGGTGTTCTAGGAACAGTACCTATGTATCCTGACAATACAAGCTGAAACACAAGACAGGTTGGGAATACTTGGCCTGTTTCTTTATAGGATACCTGATTGAAAGTTGTTGCTTTTTCTTTATCTTTTTCAAAGCATACTTTGTTTTTGGTAGACTGCCAATGCTGAGTTCCTTTTAAATAGAATTAAAAATGGCCTCCTCCATTTTACTTCAAGCACACCTGAAATGAGAGGGATATGGAGACTGCCATGTTACCGTAATTTCCTTTTAAATGATGCAAATTTCCTGGCTGTCCTGCTGATCCTCTGCCTCTTAGGCCCTGTTCAGTGCTCAGTTGCATTGCAGAATAATTCTGCATGACAACTTACTGCCCATACAGTTCTATAGGCATGTTCACAGTACTGCATTGTAACTGATCATGTTATGCTAACTCGCAGCATGCAGGTTTTGCATTATAGTCTGTCCAGTTTCCATTATAACACGTATGTTATGCAACTGACCACTGTGAATTCAGCCTTATAGTTTTAGCCATAGACCATGGACAAGCATGGAAATCAGATGCTCTGACTGAAGTCTGACTGGTTTAGCTGGAGATAAGCAGGACTGCCAGGCAACTGATATTGTGTAAAAGTAAATAAATACCGCAGCCTCCATATCCCTCTCACTTCAGGTTCCCATTCAGCACTGAATGAATTGCATGATACTCCTTCTGTTTTAGGAAGGTATTGCAGTACTTTTCATTGTTTACAGTGGATGGCATTTTGGTTCTTTAGACTCTCTACAAATATAAAAATATATATTTTCCACTGCTCTCATGCTACAGTCATACCCCCACCCCCTCCCCCAATATTTACTCACCTTCTCTTCTGAATGGTGCCCCCTGTTTCTGCCTGCTTACTCCTTGAGTCCAGATACTCACCAGTGGTGCACAAACTGCAGTTGGCTTCCAGGAATCACACAGCCCTTCTAATGTTTCGTACACACCATGCAATTTCCTGTCAGGTCGAATCGATCATTTCCAATCAGGTTTCCGATCAATTTTCTGAACACTTCTGCACAAAATCGATCGGAAACCTGATCAGACCTGCCATACATTGATTTGACTCTTTGATCTGACGGGAAATTGCATGTTGTGTACCAGCCATAAGGACAGCTGGGTGACAGGAGCAAAGAGAATTGCTGCAGACATTTTGTTCCTATCCTGCCGAGGGCTGAGTAAAGTGCATGTGGCTGTCTGCAGTCATGAGGTAGCAGGAAGAAACTGGGGATGCCAGTTAGAAATTGAGGGGAAAGTGTGTGAATATGGGCCTAAACTCTGCAAATACAGGCCAGACGGCAACTCTACGTGTGCATCTTTTACAAATTTGAGGTTCATACTGGTAACTTGCCATTGTGAAAGTATGACATACATCTCCTTATCAGTTTGCTATGGTTTAAATAGCTTTATCCTTCATTTTTGGCTAAGGGCTTGAAAATTGAAAATGTGAAATATTGAGATCAGTGTGTCAGGGGTTTACCTGTAAGTTTGGTTTTTGGTTTGGGGCTTTCTTACAAAGCTAAATAAACATGTCCTTTGCTCTGAATCTGTGTATATTCAGCCATTTGTGACTATTGAGAAGAAAGCTGTAGGCTCATGCCAGATTTTTCTCAAAAGACAAGTACCACCTGACGGATCTTAACTTTTAAATGTAATTTAATATTACAAATGCTTGCCCTGGGTAGTAACATTGCTTGCAAAATGTATACCTCCACAAAGATCAAGCTTCTTCAATGGAGATACAATAAGTAACCCAGAAAATCTGCACTGGATTAAGAAATAATATTTTTCTCTTACGTAAACCCAAGCTTCGGCTTGGATACCTACCGAATGAGAGGAAAGCCTCAGAATCCTATTGAGGATTCCCTCGGTATTCTAAAGTCCCGTCTCTGAGCGTGTCACTAATCGCATCAGGACCGTGCAGCTCTTCTCCCTGTATCGTGGCTGTGTAGAAGCATGCATGCATGCATGCACAGTAAGCTGGAGTCGAGGGCTCCGTGCTACTCCACATGTGCAGCTGTGCCCGGTTGTCTACTACGTGGCCATGCTGCAAGATCGGAAGGAGTGTGGCCCCGTTCTGGAAGGGAGCTGCGCTCAGCAACCAGGGACATCTGAGTAGTGAGGGAAGCCTCAATAGGATCCTGAGGCTTCCCTCTCTTAAAGAGACTCCGAGAACAACTTAAGACCATCTCTGATACTTACCTGGGGCTTCCTCCCTCCCCATAAACACGACTAAGTCCCACGCCGCCGTCCTATGGTCTGCTGTTCAGCCGCGGTGATCTTTGTTACCAGCGTCAGTCGATTCCAGTCAGGGTCTACTGCACATGCGCAGACCTCCCGCGCAAGCGCAGTGGACCCGGACTGACGTCACTGAGGCTGAGAACGGAGCTCACCACGGCTGAACGGTAGACCACGGGAGGACGGCGTGGGACTTGGTCGTGTTTATGGGGTGGGAGGAAGCCTCGGGTAAGTATCAGAGATGGTCTTAAGTTGATCTCTGAGTCTCTTTAAAGTGTAACTGTCGGGCATAAAATCAAAAATCAGTTCTTTATTTTAATCTGGTAAACAAATAATAGGGATGCTAACCAGGCAATCCAAAAGTTAAAAATCACTATTACTTTACTTCTCCATAAAATATTATTTCCTAGTTTCCCTGGCTCTTATTTGGTACATTTGCCGCACAAAGGAAGTTGCAGGGCATGCTGGGTTTTCTTTTTTTCTTCCTTTCCACTCAGACAAAGCTAATACAGTCTGATTGGCTGAAGCCTCTTTCCCTCCCGGTTTCCCCTCCCACACCTCCGTTCCTCTCTGATTGGCCAATATTTCTCATGCAGAGAAGCTGAGAAAATCACTCAGAGCTGGGTGGGAGTGTTTGAAGACTAGGAGGAGGGTGGGCAATGCATTCATAATCAGGCAGAGGAGATTAAGGTAGGCAATTACATCAAGGTTGTGGCTAGCACTCTTGCCCTGCAGCACTAGAATCTAGCTCTAGCTAGGACACTATCTATATGAACATTGTATGTTTTCCCCTGTGTGTGTATGGGTTTATTCCCACTATCCTGACAAAACGGTATGTTAATTGTAACTCATCTCCTCCAAATTTAGACTACGGATATTAGATTGTGGGACCTAAAGTTAGTGACCTGAATAATTCAGAGTGCTCTGTAAAACTGCTGTGGAAAATGTCACTACTAGTGATGTGCACTACTAGTAGCCACTCCTAATCAAAAGGAGACAGGGCTGCCCGTGGCAGAGGGGGAGTTAACTTACCTTGAGCTAGATCCATCTCTGATCAGAGAGGGATCTGTTGCCTGACCATACACTGCACACTGATTTCCGATACATTTCAGCATGAAATCTATACGAAATTGGCCTAGCGCTGCCACCTGCTTGGCCACCTCCCAAATGTATGTGTCCTGCTAGGCCCATAAAAGCTCACCTCTCTGGTGGCATGACTCCTGGCCTACTCTGGTGCCCACCGTTGCCGCAAGCGCCTGTACCACATAGCACTGGAGCATGTGTGATGTCACAATATGTGCGTGGTCACGTGATACCGTGGCACTCTTGGTAACGGCGGACACCATAGGCTAGGATTTGTGTTGGCGTGACGGGGAGCCTTTACCACCGTACATGTGCATGGGGGAAACAGATGCACTTGAGGGGGACTCTGCCCAGGGGTCCATTATTTACATTGAACATCATAATATTGAACGCCATTACCACTGATCAAGCCCTTGTGATTGATATATTACCGGCATTCTCAATCCATCCTTTTGACAATTTAACCCTGAAATCGATTGAAAAATCGATCGGATCACCATGTCGCAGCATTGATTTTCCGCCAACTCGATAAAATGATTGAATCAGTCAGCCGATTGGCCCACAAAAATCGAGTAGTGTATGGCCACCTTAAAACACCAACCCATGGCCTTATCAGAACAATGTACTTTGTAAAACATTGCACAGGTTGCAGCGTTTGAACATGAGGACTGGTAATTAATGACGGCAGCAGGACCGGGAACGTATCGTCAAAGATAGGCTTGGGTTGAGGTCTTGTTTCCACCAGGGGGGATTTGGAGCAATTCCCTGCACATCCATTGGAAATCAAAGCCTATTGAAATCACCAGTGGCATAGCAATAGGGGTTGCAGAGGTTGCGACCGCATCGGGGCCCTTGGGCAGGAGGGGCCCCGAAGGGCCCTTCCTCAACTACAGTATTAGCTCTCTATTGATCCTGTGCTCATAATCACTTCTATAGATACTTTGAATAGTGGTAATCTTTAACAAACTGTTCCCCATCCCCTTTTTGCACCTCTGACACTGTAGTTGCCATTGGCAGGTTTTGGTGCACCATATCAATTGTTATGTATAGAGTTATTGGGGGGCCCCATTGTAAAACTTGCATCGGGGCCCACAGCTCCTTAGCTACACCACTGGAAATCACAGTCCAACCGGGTAACCACCAACAGCTTGTAGCAACGATACAAACCATAGGCTGGAGCTCCACCTCAAATCACCTTTAAAGAGTAACTGTCAGGCTGCAGAAGCTAATTTAAACCTCTATTCTCCTGTGTTAAACAGTTTAGAAGGAAGCCCAAAAGCAATTAGTGAAGATAAAAATCTCAGTTACCTTTGATGTGTGCTTATCAGCAAGGCTGTTATTCTTAAGAAGACGCAAGCCGCATACCATACTGCAAAGCATTCTGGGGCTCTCCCCTCGGCTGCTAATGAGACGTTACAGCAGCTTGTAATCGCGTAGCACTGATAAATCTCGGGCAGAGTACACTGCAGGAGTCAGCTATTGTTCCTAGCCACATGGCTCATTAACCACCCTGGCGTTCTGATTAAATCGCCAGGGTGGCTGCGGGAGGGTTTTTTTTAAATAAAAAAAAAACTATTTCATGCAGCCAACTGAAAGTTGGCTGCATGAAAGCCCACTAGAGGGCGCTCCGGAGGCGATCTTCCGATCGCCTCCGGCGCCCAGAATAAACAAGGAAGGCCGCAATGAGCGGCCTTCCTTGTTTTGCTTATATCGTCGCCATAGCGACGAGCGGAGTGACGTCATCGACGTCAGCCGACGTCCTGACGTCAGCCGCCTCCGATCCAGCCCTTAGCGCTGGCCGGAACTTTTTGTTCCGGCTACGCTGGGCTCAGGCGGCTAGGGGGGCCCTCTTTCGCCGCTGCTCGCGGCGAATCGCCGCAGAGCGGCGGCGATCAGGCAGCACACGCGGCTGGCAAAGTGCCGGCTGCGTGTGCTGCTTTTTATTTCGTTAAAATCGGCCCAGCAGGGCCTGAGCGGCAGCCGCTGGCGGTGTTGGACGAGCTGAGCTCGTCCAGACCGCTCAGCTGGTTAATATTCACTGCACACTGTGTTGTTCAAGTACGAGCTTATCTGTGATCAGGAAGCAGGCAGGACATGATGACACATTTGACAGAAAAACATGGAGCCTGCCATGAGCTGTCAGGAGCATCTATCTCTGCATATACTATATACAAATTCTGTGAAATCCAAACGTGGACAGTGAAATGCATATGTAATGTAAGTACAGCCAATCTTTAGCTACTGATATATGTGTTTATTTTCTCTGAGACCTTATACCTAACAGCTCCTCTTTAAAGGGAACCTTAACCTCCTGAGCGGTATGGACGAGCTCAGCTCGTACATCACCGCCGGAGGCTGCCGCTCAGGCCCTGCTGGGCCGATTTTCCTCAAATAAAAAGCAGCACACGCAGCCGGCACTTTGCCAGCCGCGTGTGCTGCCTGATCGCCGCCGCTCTGCGGCGATCCGCTGCGAGCAGCGGCGAAAGAGGGTCCCCCCAGCCGCCCGAGCCCTGCGCAGCCGGACCAATCAGTTCCGGCCAGCGCTAAGGGCTGGATCGGAGGCGGCTGACGTCCATGACGTCACTCCGCCTGTCGCCATGGCGACGAGGAAAGCCAAACAAGGAAGGCTGCTCATTGCAGCCTTCCTTGTTACTTATGCTTGCCGGAGGCGATCAGAAGAACGCCTCCGGAGCGCCCTCTAGTGGGCTTTCATGCAGCCAACTTTCAGTTGGCTGCATGAAATAGATTTTTTTTTATTAAAAAAAACCCTCCCGCAGCCTCCCTGGCGATCTCAATAGAACGCCGGGGAGGTTAAAGGAGAACTGTAGTGAGAGGTATATGGAGGCTGCCATATTGATTTCCTTTTAAACCATACCAGTTGCCTGGCAGCCCTGTTGAGCTATTTGCCTGCAGTAGTGTAAATCACACCAGAAACAAGCATGCAGCTAATCTTGTCAGATCTGGCAATACTGTCAGAAACACCTGATCTGCTGCATGCTTGTTCAGGGTCTAGGGCTAAAAGGAAGAGGATCAGCAGGACAGCTAGGCAACTGGTATTGCTTAAAAGGAAATTATTGTCAGCCTCCATATCCCTCTAACTACAGTTCTCCTTTAACTGAGAGGGATATCGATGTTTCCTTTTAAACAATACCAGTTGCTCATTACCAGTTGCTTGTCAGTCCTGCTGATCTCTTTGGCTGCAATAGTGTTTGAATCTCACACCTGAAACAAGCATGCAGTTAATCCAGTCAGACTTCAGTCAGCATACCTGATCTGCATGCTTGTTCAGGGGGCTGTGGCTAAAAGTATTAGAGACACAGGATCAGCAGGAGAATCAGGCAACTGGTATTAGGCTCTTATTCTTTATAAAGATATTCCCTAAAAAGGATTTAAACAATGATGCTGGCCAGCTTTCCTGCTCCCTACACAGTTTTTTGGGAGTTGGACAGAGCAACTAGTACATTTGAAATTGGCCGCCATGGATAGTGGGCGAATGAAATAATTCGGCTTCCAGCGATTGCTGGAGGCGGAATGATTGTGTTTTTTAAGCAACCTCGGCTCCGTCTCCTGACGGAGCCGACATTACTCACTGAGCGCTGCAATAGGAGTGATTCCTATTGTAGTCTATGAAGGCGCCGGCTGCGCCCAAATCTAGCAGCGTGCTTTTGAAAATAAATACATTTCTGAGAATCACCTATGAAGAGATGGTCTAGTCCAAAACCTGTCACTTCTGTCAGCTTTCTACTACCTACTGTAAGTGACAGCAATATAGGAGAAAAGTCATTTGTGGCTCTTTTTACTCTGGAAAAAACGTACTTCTTATCTGTATATGTTTGCACATATTTAAAATTAAAATTTCGCCATAGTGCCCCTTTAAGCAAAAAACGCAAATAAAATATGGAAAAAATCATCTTAGGGGCTGTAATTTCTCACATACATTTGATTTTTATTTCTCTTTTACTCATTTCTCCAGCAATCCTCATTAACAAGAAATTAGCATTGATTCTGACTTTTGAGCATTCATTTGCTCCACAGGAAGTGGAACTCAGCTGGACTGAATCAGAACTTAACTTGGGGCTATTAAGATTTAAAAACTATTACCGTGACAGATTATTATTGGTAATCATTAACTCTCCAACTGAATTTGTCAAGTACTGTACAAGGATATGGTTCAGCCCAGGAGTCTTTCTACTTAATGTGCAGCAGTTCAGAAAATGGGTAACAGCTCTATTCTGCATCATGTCTGCGTCATGCATGTTTGTTTATTCCCATGCTTCATTCTACACTTTTTTTTTTCCAGAAACATCAAAATTGTAAAGTGATAGCACACATTTATAGTAAAAATAGTGTGCGGCTCTTTATACTGTACCGTCTAGTCAGTAAAGGGACAGCAGCAAGCACGCAGTTTGCTCCAGACTAGGGATGTCCAATTGCCGGCTTGCGGGCCCGGACTATTTTTGTGTTGAGTAAAATCCCGCCCTCCCCCCGAAGCCAGAGCATTGCTGCTCTGCCGCCGCTACTAGACACACACCCTGCCCATGAAGTTGGACAGCACTGCTCCAGATCATGCTTTTCAATATTTGGGGAGTGGTAATCTTGAAGGTAAGGCATTAGAGCCACCGCCTCCTTCCCATCTTAAATATCACCCTTTACCCCCAGCCCCCCCCCCCCCCCCCTCCTCTTCCCCCAGTGTTGTGGACAAAGGTCTCGTAACCCCTTCATGTGCTGCGGGAATGATAAAGAGGAAATTATGGTGAAAGTTGCAGGCTAACTTCTGACATAGTCAAATCCTTCCTAATGCCAAAACCTAACCACCCACTGTAATTTAAACCTCCTTTCCCATGCCTAACCATACAATAACAGATCAACACAAGATACATTTTAAATAGTCTTTTATGCTTGCAGTAACACACCAACCAGCATGCATCTGTAAATCACAAATATGCCTGCAGAAAGAGGAATGTCTGTAATAATAGCAACTAGTGCCACACTGAGTACAGATTCCAGACCTGGAAATTAATGCCACTGGGCTGTCCATTTTGGAAATGCATGGCTGACAACAAACTAAAATGAAAAGGTAATTCTTTTTATTGTGAAAAAAAAATTGGAAAGGTAGTTCTCAATAAACCTAAATTGCAAAAACATTTGCTCAGCACTGATACATGCTTAAAACACATTTTTGTTGACAGTGGAATATTACATTTAGGCTCATTTTCACTGGGGCAATTTTACTGCATTTTTCCCACACATGAGAATACAGAACCAAAATGACAACCTATTGAAATCAATAAGCTGCTACCCATTCATGTACAGAAGAAAAAAAAATGTGACCGCAGCACAGGTGGAGACGGACATGGCACTAAGTGTAAAAACGGAGCATTAGGTTCCTTGGGCAGGGGTCACACTTGTCTTTCAGTTTCTACACTTTTCAGAAAACTGAAAGACAAATGTGACCTCTACCTTACAACAGCTAATGTAATTTATAGAGAAAATTGACAAATTGCGCAATATGTCAGTTTTTTTCTGCGTGCGAAATCTAAATTCAAGTGTGACCTAGCTCATTGATTAACATGAGTTCTCAGTTGAAAACAGTTTTTCTGTGCAGAAAACACGCACGAAAGCTGACAAGTGTGACCCCTGCCTTAGAGTCCACTAGCATCATTCCCATTACGTTACCCCACCTTTCTTTTGAAAGGGGGGGGGGGGGTGATGCTGGAAGGTAGGGGGATGCACGCTTGGTATCCTTTTCCTAAACGCACTCTGCATGTCTGATAATGGCTGGGAGAAACATCAAGGGGCGATTCTTCTTTGGGTTTTTTTTATGTACTTTGTCACCTTACATTTTTTAAGTTTAACCAACTCTGGAGAAAGAACTATTGTAGATCAAAGCTTGGGATGCTAATGAACACTCACACTAATCTCTCTATGGGCCATGTTCTATTAACATCTTTCCCGAGTTTTCTCCAAGTAGATAATTTCAAACCTCATCAATAGAACACTTTTGAAGCTCCCACCAAGCAAGACATTACTCAAAATTAGTTTTTAGTTACTATTTAGTACCTTTTCAGATCCTAAGTTCTTCTTTTTTTTCTACAATGAAAAATGATTTCCTTGGAGAAAAGGCTTTATATCTTTCAAGGCATATTGCCAGGAATTACTTATGCTGGGCATACACGGGCCGATGCGCCCTTATCAATCGAGCCGCTGATGGCTCGATTGATAATTTCCGACTGGTCTGATGACCCGCCGGATCGATACCCCGCTCGATCCCTACGGGTGGACAATAGCGGGGAATCGAGCGGAAGATAATGGAGCGCTCTGTGGGGACACGGCGGGAGTCGATCCGGCGGCTAATCGAGCCGCCGGGTCGACTCGTGTATGCCCAGCATTGTGCTGGGAATACACTGCTCGATTCTGAGGAATTTAGATGGCTCGATAGATTATTTCTGACACGTCCGATCTCCCGCCCGATGGTTTCACCGCTTGATTCCGCATTGAGGACAATGCAAAAAGATAAGAAAAACGAACGGAAGATAAGAGAATTGCATGTGGAATCGAGCGGGGAATTGATCGCTGCTATGAAACTGAACGTGGAGAGGAGCTCCGCCATCAGAGCGGGGATGCACCCGCGATTCACTCCTGCAAACCATGCCCCAAGGACCTTATGCTGATCAGTGTTAGGCGGTCTTGGGGCTGCCGCCACGTCCACGTCGGTGTAAAGTATACATTACCTCTCCGCGACCTCCGCTTGTCCCCTGCTGGCTTCCGGGATTCCTTCTGCATACACGTGCACCGCACATGGTTTCCTAATAAGGGTGAGCGTGTGTGATGTCAGACTCGCACTCTTACTAGAAAACCACGTGGGCTGCATGTGTATGTACAGCGAAATGCGCCCGGAGCAGTGGTGGACAAGTAGAGGCCTCGGACTGGTAATGTATACCTTACATTGGGTACAGGGGGGAACATTGTTCATTAGGGAGGACAGTGCCGATGCTTTAATTGCGGTCATTGATCATCGAGAAATTGCACGCTGTTCCTGCTGCGCACCTGATCGAGCAAGTCGGCCCAACATCTTGCAGTATGCGCAATCGACAATGCCACCAATTTTCGGTCTGAAATTGGTTGCATTGTTGGTCGAGCATGTGCTTCGTGGCACTGATTTTTATCCAATTCGATTATAATAATTGAATCAGATGGTCGATCAGCCACCAAGTCGCCCGATGTATGGTCACCTTTACTCTGCTAGCATGGAGGTGTCTGCAGACAGATCTGGTGAAATAGACTCAGGGATTGGAAGGCAACTAATTTGACGCCTGTGCTAATTATCGGTACTTGGGTACCCAGGCAGTGAGTTGGGGACCAGATGCTGTAGCAGCTGGGTGCCATGTAAGTGTATTGTTAAATATCAGTAATTTAAATGATCAATATTTTTATTATGTGAGGTTAGGTATTGAGACATTACACACACAGTGAGGACTCATTCACACCTAAAAAACAAAAACGCAAGAGTTTTGCATTTTTGTGTGCTGTTTTTTCCCCTCCCGGTGCTCCACTGCGCGCTGGTTTTTGAAAAAGCGCTTTTCTAAGCGCATTGCCAGGGCTGTTTTGACATACACTCCCTGACGCAAGTCAGGAAGTGAACTCTTTGACCCGGAAAATAATAAATATAACGTATTTATTTTTAAAAAAGCAAAAGCAAACGCAATCGCTGCACAAAGCGATTTTGTGAGCGTTTAGCACTCTTTCTGTACCTTCCATTAATGTCCCAGAAATGGTACAGGCACCGCTTTGCTGAACGCACAGCACACAAACCGCGCTGATATGAACCTTCTCATAGAGGTTCATCGCACAAGCGTTTTGTGGGTGATTTTAAAAATCGCTTGGGCTTGAAAAAATGTTTACAGGAAGGCGTTCTGTCTTTAACCTGAAGCCTCAGATTCTTGCAGTGCAGTTTTTAACACCCACTATAGCAAAACTTTGGACATTCTACCACACAGGGCTATAATTAGATTACTGATAAAATTACAATACATTTGTACCAACTCAGAAACATGTCATAGACCAGCATTCCTGGTGGTTAGTTATACACCAGAAGGCAGCATTAGTACACCGAACACCTCGCTTACCCAATACCCACAACAAACATGGCTGCTTAGAGCCTCTGCCCCGCCCTACGTGTGTCACGGCTGTGCGCACTGCGCAGTGACGCAAGGCAGGGTTGGAATCCAGGCTTGCAGCAGTAGCGGAGGGCAGGATGGCGGTGCGGAGTGTGCCGTGGCTGCTGTTGCTTGGCGGGGTGTTGGCCAGCGTGCTAAACGGGGCCTCGGCGGACGGGAACGGCTTACCGAGCAAGAAGCTCAGGATGCAGTACACGGCCGGCCCGCTGCTCAAGTTTCAGATCTGGTGAGTGCGGCATGGCCGGCCAGGCCTTCTTCATGTGTGTCCGGTCACCTTCCTCCACAGAGGGGCGCTCAGCTGCCCGGGATTATTAGCAGGCTGGCTGCTGCTGAGTAATGGCTGGGACGGGTGGGGGATGGGCACTGGGCTGCTTTGCTTCCTGCATATGGCCTGCCAATACTAGTGTAGTGAGGCTGATGACACATGGAGTAAAAGCGGTGGGGTGCAGTGACCAGTCTGCCTACCCATCCAGTAGGCTGGTGCCACCTGACTTTATCCAGAACTGGAGTATTGGGTATAATGATTAAGGGGTGGGCGACAGTGACCAGTCTGTTAGTAGGCAGGTGCCATCTGACTTTATTTGTAACTGGGGTATGGTGAATAGTGAGGAAGGGGTGCAGTGACCAATCTGCCTACCCATCCAATTGACAGGTGCCACCTGACTTTATCCGGAAATGGTGTATGGAATATAATTATTATTGAGTATGGGGTGGGGTACAGTGACCAGTCTGCCAGTAGACAGGTGTCATCTGACTTAATCTGTAACTGGAGTATGGGGGTACAATCAGTAAGGAAGGGGTGGGATGTTCAAGATTGATTATACAGCACCAGCATAATCTGTGGCACTTAACTATAAATACATGATACAGTACAAACAGGCAGTGCAGAAAATGCAGTCATACAGCATACCTGAGGTACATGACATCAGGCAATACAAGTGACATGCTCAGCAGTGACCCCTTCATATTGCCTATGAACAGTAAAATCCGTTGTGTTGACTCAATACTTATGGAACTATCTGACCTTGTTGGAACCAGGGCTGTGGAGTCGGAGTCGGGGCAATTTTGGGCACCCGGAGTTGGAGTCGTTGTCCTTGATTTCATAAACTGAGGAGTCGGATGATTTTTGTACAAAATCCACAGCCCTGTTAAGTATTAGGAGTCGAGGAGTCGGGGCAATTTTGGGTACCTGGAGTCGGAGTTTGAGTCGGAGTCGTGGTTTCATAAACTGAGGAGTCGGAAGATTTTTGTACCGACTCCACAGCCCTCGTTGGAACCTTACTGGTCAAGGAGATGCTAATTTTTTTGTTGTAAAACTTATGTTAATTGTATGCAGTTTGGGACAACAGTGGCTGATAAATTTTTGATTGGTCCATTTCCAAGTTACATAAAATTACTGTAACAAAAAGTGCATCAACTCAAAACTATCATCGTATTGGCCATCCTTAATGTTAACCCTTGTTCAGCCTTTTAAACTTGTGGACCATGTGCCTAACAGTAAATCCTGAACACTGAGCACAGTTGACATTTACTTCAACCATGTAAATTAAATGGCCACATTAGATTTATACATTATCTCTCACCATACTTGGGTTCTGGTATTGTGGCTCAATAGCGTGGCATAGTTTACTACAATCTATCTGAAACCTAGCAGTTCGAGGGGGTGCTTTCCACTCAATCATGTTTGCAGAATTTCCATATGAGGTTTCCTTCTGAACTAGGTTAGTGCCCGTATTTGTCAGGGCTGTGGAGTCGAGGGGGAGTCGGGGCAATTTTGGGCAGTCTGAGTTGGAGTCGTTGATTTCATAAACTGAGGAGTCGGGAGTCGGATGATTTTTGTACAAAATCCAAAGCCCTGTTAAGCATTAGACTAAGGAGTCAGAGTCGAGGAGTCAGAGCCATTTTGGGTACCTGGAGTGGGAGTCGTGGTTTCATAAACTGAGGAGTTGGAGTTGAAAGATTTTTGTACCGACTCCACAGCCCTGGTATTTGTACTAACCATACCTCTGTCCAGATCCAGAATATAATTTTATTTTATAATTCTAGTTTACAGCAGGGCTTCTCCAGCTAATGCACCTCGATAACCTCCCAGGGGTGCCCCTGCATTCATTCCCATCTTTTGTGCATCAGGTAATGCAACCACACATTGATATAAATGGGATGGGTCAGGGACCACTTGGAGGGGGCTGCCCAATGGGGGGTCACTGACTACTTGAAGGGGGAATGTGGCCTAATAAGCATCACCAGCTATTTTATTTTTTTTTGGGGGGGGGGGGGGATTGGTTGCTGCCTATTAAAAAATGTCATAATGACATTTCAGTAGTTGTTTTTACCCAGTGGTGCCTTGAAGAAAATTCAAAGCGCCTTCACTCCAAAAAGAACCATTGACAGCATTGCTGATTTAGGAAACTGATATCTTGGATTTTGGTGTGAGGCCTGGTTTACAGTAAATGTACTGCATCAGTGCTTCAGTTGCCACCCAGATGTGGCGCCATTACAATGTAATGGAAATGCGTCTTTAGCAGCACGCAAGGATGCATGTTCAGCTGTTTCTTTTAGAAAGGCATGCACCTGCGTGAGCACGGCCATGCATGAGCAGCTCCGGTATCCTGTGCAGGTGTGGCCGCACTCATGCCCGAAGACGTGGGCCCGAGCTTCTTACTGTAAAGTTCTTGTCAGTTTTCTTTGGGGAAGGGGGGGGGGGGGGTCATGCTCGGAATCGGGGGACTGGAGGACAGCAGTGAGTCCAGCATATGTATGGGGGCTTTAGTCTACTGTTTCATTCAGTTTATGCCTCTTGATTACAAAATCGGCTGCAGTGAATGCATCAATTAGTATTTTGCTAAGTAATCTCTGTAATATCGAAGGAACATGTATATCTGAAAGTTCCCAAATGAGGCTGGACAGCTACATTTGAATCCCAGCCTGCATGCTTCTTCAATCTAGATCATTTGTCTCATTTAGGCTCCTTTTTACACTAGGACACCTTGTTTTTTTGCGTTGCACCCAGAAGTTTCCAAATCACTGCAAAGTTAACAGCGTGCTACCGTCGGACTTCCACAGCAATGCAATGCATGGAAGTCTATGGGCGATGCAGTAATTTTAGATAAATTGCGGCGAGCATGTGCGGAGCGACGTAATTATGATGGGGAAGCTGGGAATCCCAGTGACATACTTCCTGTCCAGCAAGGAGTACGTCACTGGGCAAAGAGCGTGGGGGAGGTCGGCTATATGCATATGACTCTGTTGGTGCACTCTGCTGCAGGGTCATATGAATATATTTTGTTGTGATACGAGGGGGGCGGAGCACTGCAGTGCTCTCGCCAGTTGTACAACCGACCTCAAAATCACAGAATGAGCATGACTGCAAGAAAAGCCAGCCTAATAGGATTCTAGATGTCTGTGTGTGCCATGACTGAACTGCACTGGGGGAGGAGGCATAGCTGGAAGCAGGCATGTGCACATGAATCGGCACAAGGCACTGTAATACTAGCGCCATTGTTAAACAGGCTTGGTGGCTGGGCTAATAAGGCAAACAGTGGTAGCCAGCATATTGTCATAGGCTTCAACGCTGTTTATCAACTCTACATATCGGTGCCGTCTAATATGGGGGGTCCTGCTACACTATAATGTATGGGTTTATAATTTAAAGTGGACCTGAACTTAGAACTTCCTCTGCCCTAAAAGATAAACAACAACATAATCTTTAAACGAAAAACATTTCTTTGTTACAGCTGATACAAATCCTAAAATCTGCAGTGTCTACTTCCTGCTTTCATGGAAGCAGACATATTGTTAACCTGCCATAAGCAGGCAGTCATGTGACACAGTGGAGAGATCAAATTACATTTTGGGATTAGACTCAAATGAGGGGAATTAAAAGGCTAAACTCTAAATGCATACAGGGTGCATTTCTCTGTTTTCCTTCTGTCCTGTGCAAGAATTCAGGTCCACTTTAAAAAGTGTCAGATTCTAAGTAAATTTCTGTAGTAGTTTGGTTTTGTACAGATTAACTGCCATATATGAAGTAAAAACAAAAAAAAATGGATATCGCTGGTTTACATGAGACTAAACGTAGAGTGGATTACAAATGCACAAATCTGTTTCCCACAAGTAGCACGACCTAATCCACAGCTGCTGTACAAAGACTTCTGATTCCTTGTAAGATCACGCAAAGGAAATGCCAACAGGAATCTGGTTACTGTGATCAAGACACACCTCACAGATAATGATCTGCGAGGTTTAGATCATAAACTTATTTTAACTTTTCTCAGTTTGTTTTGCTTCTTGCAAGTGGTTGGAATAAAGCTGACATGTATAGCTTGTCATTTCTAGCACTGCAGTGCTTCTCTTCCCCAAACAAGCAGTTTGTTTTGTTGTTGGCATAGTAAACACAGGTGGAGATGTGGCTCCCCAAGGTTAATGTTGAAGCTCAAGTATTGACCATGTTGCTTAGAGATATTTGTTGTCTTAATTATATTTAAAGCATTGAATAAGAAGCAGAAAAACATGTTAGCAAAATATACGGTATATTGCTTTTTCTTTTATGGAGCAGAGCACACAGAGACCGGCATGCTGTCTAATGCTAGGTACACACCATCAGGCATGGGCTCACAAGTCCAGAAGGACTCGAATTTGGTATTCAAATGAAGTCTGACTTCACCTGTGACCACAGGCAACGGGGGTTTAACTTACCCAGAAGTCTTCTGTCCCGTCAGTACGTGTCAGGTGTAATGAAAGCCGCGTTTCAGGACTCATTAACGCGCTTCAATTTTTCCGGCTTGAAAAAGGATGCGCAGTAGTGAGTCTTGGACGCGTAATGAAACGCAGACGGGACCGAAGACTTCTGGGTAAGTTAATACCCTATTGTCTGTGGTTACAGGTGAAGTAATTAGACTTAATTTGAATACCGAGCTAAAGTCCTTTTGGACTTGTGAGCCCATGCCTGCACACCATACAATTTTATGTTAGATTTACCAGCCTGACATGTTTTTCCCAACATGTTTAAGTCAATCGAAACTATACATAGAATCTTCTTATTACTGCAGATATTAATCTATTAATATTAGATTCTGATGGCTATGGTCACCAGTTTTGATTTATATCTGTGCCTACTTGGCTGTAAATAAGTATACCTGATGTTGTTGAACTTTTTCACTGAGCCTCTGTGAAAGCAAAATGTGTCGTGAAACGTGCGTCAGGCATTGGTTATGTAATGAACAATGAAATTAGCCAAGCTTTTTATGAAGAAAATGCTCAGTACAATTTGAAGTGTAATGTACAGATACATTTGTGTGGCACGCACATTTCCTTTTAAGTTTAATCCTTAAGGGGTTACCATTACTTTTAACTCTCAGTTCTGCAGCTGTTATTAGGTGTACTGATGTATATTTGCTTTTTTGCAGCATCTCCTGAGGTTACCGGCGGGTGTTTGAAGAGTACATGCGGGTTATAAGCCAGCGGTACCCAGACATCCGCATCGAAGGAGAGAATTTCCTTCCCCACCCCTTTTATAGGTGAGTAATTTTCCACATTCTCAATGTTGATTATGTTAGAGATTGCTCTGAAAAAGAATAAGCCACAGGCTTATGCAAGATATTTCTTTTTTTTTTTTTTAAAACATACATTTGAAAAACAGGGTGACTTTCTTTAGTTTGGCTGCATTTCTGTATCAAGACTTTCATCGTTAAGCTTTGTATGCACACTACAGGGTTCTCAGCCAAGGCAGTCAATTGAGGATGGCTCTGTCTAGAATAGTGTGTGTACAGCCCCAGCAATGCTATTGCTGAGAGATCTCGAGTACCGGATCATCTCGGCTGAATGCATTGTTCCCCTCCGTACTCCTGTTGGTAGCCTTTCTTGTGCTACATCGTCACCCCACTTTCATAGCCTCAGAATGTGCTACATCTATACGGTACTCAATGCTGAACTTTCATTTGAGGGATCGAGACTCAATCCCTGTGGTTGAGATCCTTCCTGCTTGTGTAGACACCTCTGGGTAGCCATTGGAAGATAATGTACAACATATACAGCTGTTTGCCTCAGCAAACACATCCGGCACTGTCCCTGGTAGGGATTTGGACTCGCTCTCGGGTGATTGTGCAGGACCAAAGCTGTAGAGATGTTACTAGCCTTCATGCAAAGTGAAAGTACACATGAACTCAAAATTTGAGGTGGCCGTACTTGGGGTCTTTAGTGTCTGCATAACTGTATGTCTCCACCCCCAGCTTTGTCTGCCTCCTCTCCATGTTGGAGCTATGCCCCCAATTAAAGATCTGACTGGACCCAGCAGAGTATTGTGTATGTTGTGTCCACTCCTTATGCTATCTTTGATTGGGGCAGTGCGGTGGCGTAGTAGTTGGTGCTCTCCCCTTGCAGCGCTGGGTCCCTGGTTCAGATCCCAGCCAGGGCAACAGCTGCAAGGAGCTTGTATGTTCTCCCTGTGTCTGTGTGGGTTTCCTCTGGGTACTCCTGTAGGTTTTTGGGGTGTGGGAGGAAACCGATCAGTTAATTGGCTTTCCCCTAAATTAGCCCTAGACTTCGTTGCATACACTACACAATACATACAGACTTAGGACTATGGTAGAGACTAGATTGTGAGCCCACCTGAGGGACAGTTCAGTGACAAGACAATCTATATTCTGTAAGATGTCGGAGCTATATAAATACTAAATAACTGTGCTCACAAACAGCTGTGCACAGTAGCCATTGCCGGGAGCATTCTGGGTATCCATGGTTTGGAAACATTTGCAAGCCGCACATGCCCAGGATGGTCCCAGCAGAGGCTCCAGCACACAGCCAAGGCGAGCACGCACAAAGAATGTCTGTGTGACGTGTGGAGCATACACCCTTCATTTGGGGGCATTGCTCCAATATTAAGGGAAAGTTAGCAAAGCTGAGTGCCCACACAGTTTATAGAGAAGGCCCGGTTATGGCTACCTCTTACATTTTGATTGTGTTTAGGTGTGCGTTACGTGGCTGAAACCAGAATAATTAACATAAAAGTGGATCTCCTGAATGATTTACTACACTCTGTGACTTTAGTGCCCCTTTAATCAGATACAGATATTCTGTCACCCAGCAGTACTGATTGTGTGCTCGTCTTTCAGGCATGTAGAGAAATAATTTGTATATCCACTCACTGGCCTAAAATTACGCATTATTGGAGTAGAGCCTAAAGCCTTGTGCACACGATAGATTAAACTCCGCCAAGGCCTATAATGACCGCCTCTGCTGAGAATTTAGTCCGTCCCCTGACGCCTTGGCCAGCGGTCAGCCTGGTGCATCTATTCGACTGATCACAGGCAAAGGAGTCTTTTCCCCACTCCACCCAGCCACCGCGTGACATTTAGTGGCTGGATAGTGTACTGGTTAAGGGCATTGCCTTAGACGTGGGAGACCAGGGTTCAAATCTTGGCTAGAGTCAGTACATATTCAGCGAGTTCAAGGCAAGACTCCCTAATGGTGGCCACTAATGATCCAATCTTTTTCATCCAATCTTACCAAATCTATGTAGTAGAAGAATAAAATGAGTGAATCTAATGAATGGATACTATAGGCAGTCCCTTATATTACATAGAAATGGTAAGATTGGATGAAAATGATTGGAACATTAGTGGCCACCATAACACTGTAGGGTGGCCTCTGGAGCACACCCTTAGTAGCTGCAGCTCTTGAATGTTGAATCCAACAGGAGAAAAGCGCTATGCAAATGTTAGGATTACTTATTGGTTTATAGTCACTGACAGTCATTTTTAAGTCTTGCATGCAGCTAGTAATAGTCAGTCCAGGTGGTCAGGAGATGCAATTGCATACAGTTTACATGCAAACTTGAAAAAATTATTACCTTATTGGTCTGATGTAA
Organism: Hyperolius riggenbachi; assembly: GCF_040937935.1. Lineage (NCBI taxonomy): Eukaryota > Metazoa > Chordata > Amphibia > Anura > Hyperoliidae > Hyperolius > Hyperolius riggenbachi. The sequence continues at coordinate 155,017,894 of NC_090649.1, forward strand.
ATGTTCAGATGATGTGTACTTGCTTTCAAGCAATCTGTTTGTTGTGTTCGTGTGTCAGCAGGATATTGGCTAAATACTTGTAGCAAAGTTGCAAGCTAACGGGCATTGCTGCTTATTTGATTAGTGATTTAACTCTATGCAAACTTAAAAAGGAACTTTGGAAATCTTCAGTGAGTTCCTTTATTTGTGTTCTGTTAAAATTGACACTGACTGGAACGCAAAACAAAAGGATAAAACCTTTTTCCTTTTACTTGTTTCTTTTCTTTTTTTAATGACCGTGTGATGTACATGTGAATAGCCCTTAGCATTGGTATTTACTGCCATGTGAGTAGTATTTTCTCAGTTGCTGCACTGTAGAAAGTGAGGAAATCTTGCGGGTACACGGTAATCAAAATCTAGGCACACGTTTGCTACACTACGTGTCGCACCCTACATTTGTATTCAGTTGAGGTGATCTTTACTTGTTTGACCAGTATCTAGTGTATGTACAGCAGCCACCCGGCATCACTAAAAGACATCAGGTGGCCACTGTACACTTAGCTAGATACAATAAAGACCACCTCGTTGTGAGCCGCACAGCCTCCCTATAGTGAAACCTGTTGCCCTAGTAAAAGATTTCTGCAGGACAACAGTCCTGGTACATCTGTACAAGGCTAGTATGGAATTAGAATAGAGAGGCCTATTAAGCAACCCAGTCAACATTCTTTTGCATTTATGACCATTTTGTTGACTTGCCTAGATTCTTTAACAGCATGTACCTTTTTTTTTCTTTTTAGACATATTGCCTCATTCCTGTCTATATTCAAGCTAGTATTAATAGGATTCATAATTGTGGGAAAAGATCCATTTGCATTTTTTGGCATGCAAGCCCCAAGTCTTTGGCAGTGGGGACAAGAAAATAAGGTAAGATCATGGTAATATTTGCTTAGAAAATATTGCATGAAGCATATTGCCAAATGGGTTAAACTTCTCTAATCTCCTTTCCAAACCTTACAAGTGTTTTTTCTCTGTCACAACTAGCTCTTCAATGCCTTTTATTATCTAATAATTCTGTTACTAGATGTTACATCATCTTTCCTTGTGCATCCAAGTAACAGGCAGTTGTGCTCTGAGACCAAACACTGCAATGCTAAGACAGGGCACAGTGCACAGCAACAAGGCATACACATTATAGCAACTGTTGCAGAAGGTATCTTGGGCTTTTGTTACAGTACTGTATACTTGTCTTGTGAGAAATTCTACTGCCATTAAAAACCTTGAAAGATGGCTTTCGCCTGGCTGTAATATAAAATATTTATTGCTGGTTAAAGGCTGCAAATCAGACGTTCTATTGACATGTCCAGTCTTCTTACTTCTTCCAGGTGAGAATCCAGAAAAACTACCAAATAGAAGATAACATTTTTAAAGTCAAATAAGCAGTTGCAGCTTTCACATGTCTCATGACTGGTATTCTTAAAGAGAACCTGTAACAAAAATAAAATTCCCCTGGGGGGTACTCACCTCGGTAGGGGGAAGCCTCAGGGTCCCAATGAGGCTTTCCCCTCCGCTGTAGCTGCAGGCAACCCAGCGCTGGCTCCCCCGAAGTCTCCTGCAATCCTCCCTTGACAAGCCTGACAAGCGCTCCAATCAGCCGGAGGGAAGGGTAGCGCCGATACAGAGGAGGCGGGGTAGCGGCGCTGACAGTCACAGGTAAACAGCCTGCTGGCGACACGCTGTGTCGCTAGCACGGCGCTGGGGATAGCAGAGCGCAGGGGGGTCCTGGGGGCACACCATAGGGCAACAGAGGCTGGTGATAGTGGGGCACACAGGGCCGGCGCTACCATAGAGGCAAAGGAGGCAGCTGCCCCAGGGCCCCAGAGCTTGTAGGGGCCCCCAGTGGCTACAAGAGGAAAAAAAAATTCAAATCGACCTTATAGTTTTTGAGAAAATCGATTTTAAAGTTTCAAAGGAAAAAAAATACACATTTAAAAACCAGCCGACTTTAATGGTTAATAGCAAATCCACCTTAAATTCTAGAAACCCTAAATTTGCAGGATATGTTAAGGAGATCATTGGGAATAAGAGGAAAAAACTATTTTTCAAAAAGACCTTATAGTTTTTGAGAAAATCGATTTTAACGTTTAGAAGGAAAAAAGTATACTTTTAAATACGGTAAATGTCACTTTTAGTACCTAACGGTAGTGTAATTTTACATGTATCAAAAGAAAGAGCAATACATTTCCTGACGGGGTTTCCAGGGGGTCCATACGCAGCCGCAGCGCTTTGGCCAGGGATCGCTATACAGCCGCAATATGGCTGTATGAAGATCCCTGGCATTTTTTTCCTATTTTCCCAATTTTTTTTTTTTATGTTTAGAGTGTGGGAATTTTTTTTTTTTTTTTAACCTGCTGAGCGGTCTGGACGAGCTCAGCTCGTCCAGTACCGCCGGAGCCTGCCGATCAGGCCCTGCTGGGCCGATTTGGCTCAAATAAAAAGCAGCACACGCAGCCGGCACTTTGCCAGCCGCGTGTGCTACCTGATCGCCGCTGCATGCAGCGGCGAAAGAGGGTCCCCCCAGCCGCCTGAGCCCAGCGTAGCCGGAACAAAAAGTTCCGGCCAGCGCTAAGGGCTGGATTGGAGGCGGCTGACGTCAGGACGTCGGCTGACGTCCATGACGTCACTCCGCTCATCGCCATGGCGACGAGGTAAGCGAAACACGGAAGGCCGCTCATTGCCTAGCATTAGTGGTTCAGAAGAACGCCTCCGGAGCGCCCTCTAGTGGGCTTTCATGCAGCCAACTTTCAGTTGGCTGCATGAAATAGTTTTTTTTTTATTAAAAAAAAACCCTCCCGCAGCCTCCCTGGCGATCTTAATAGAACGCCAGGCAGGTTAAATTATGTGGGGTCCCCCCTCCTGAAACTTTTTAACCCCTTGTCCCCCATGCAGGCTGGGGTAGCCAGAATGTGGAGCTCCGACCGATTGGGGCTTCAAACCCTGACTATACCAGCTGCAAAAAAGGTCCCTTAATGCCAATTTTTGCTCTAGGGTATCTGTTGGGGGCCGGGCAGGTTTATTTTGCCCTGGGGCCCCATTGTTGCTTAAACAGGCCCTGGGGGCACAGAGGCTGGTTGTGCACACTAACATCATTAAATCCCACCTCGGGTTCTCTTTGAGGGCTCGTTCCCACTCTAGCGAATCTGCATGCAGGCACTGCATGCGGATTCGCATAGGCAATACAAGTGGATGAGATTGTTTCCACTTGTGCGGGTGCGTTTTGGTGTGCGGGGGAAATCTGCACAGCAGAGCCATCAGATTTCGCGTGCGGCTGGAATGCTTTTAATAGGGAAATCGCATGCGGCTTTGTCATGCGGTTTTCCCCGCGATTTCGCGTGCGATTTCACATGTAATGTTACGGAAATTTACACATGCAGTGACATGGTTAAATTCGCCTGCTTCTTAGCCATGCGAAATTGGATGCAAAATCGCGGGGAAACATCCACATGCGCTTTCAACCGTGGTGGAATCCAGGTGAATCCGCACCGCAACAGTGGAAACGAGCCCTAAAGGCAGTATCTCTCAAGTACCTCAAGGTCTGAAGTTCGCCACACATGATAAAGTAAAAAGAATCCATTTTACAGCAATTTGAAAAAAAATATCAATTGTATAGGGAAATCAAAATGTATTTTTTATTGGTATGTTAAATAGGAGTGACAGAGTTTTCTGATTTTTTTTTTTTTTATTTTTTTTTTTTTTCTTTGAAAGTTTAATGGTGTAAATTGGCAATGTTCTTAATTTATAGGCCCAAGCATAATTGGGTAAAAATAGAACATACAGGTGTGATACATTGGTCAAATATTTCAACTGTTACAATCAATCAGAGAATCTATTTGTATTTTTCAAATTGAAATGAAAAATAGATAGTGGAAAGCCTGCTGCTCCACACACTTCTAATTTACTGTTTTCGCAAACCAATTATATTCCCATTGCAATACCATATTGCATCCTACAGAGACTGGATGGGGGATTAGCTAAGTGAGGCATGTTGCCATTCACTGCAGGCGCTTCACTCATTAGTAGGTGGACAATTAGGACAACATTGTGTGGGATCAGTTATACACACATCTAGTGGATTCAAAAGTGGTAGTTCTTGTTCATAGCCTCACACATGCTTAATGTGGATCTGAATGTAAAACGTCCTCTCTGCTCTAAAAGATGAGCAACAGCATAATAACCTTTAAAGAAAAACATTTGTTGCAGCTTACAGAACGCCTGCAATAAATCTGCAGTGTCTACTTCCTGCATAAAGCTTTAAAAAGTCTGATTCATGCTGAAACATGTTTGTGGATATATATTTTTTTTAAATTGGTCCTTAAAGGGGAACTTCCGCCTAAACAAATATACTGTCATTAAGTAACATAAGTTATGTTAATTAAAATAGATAGGTAATATAATCCCTTACCCACTTTGTTTTAAAAGAACAGGCAAATGTTTGATTTCATGGGGGCAGCCATCTTTTCATGGGGGCAGCCGTCTTTTTGGTTGAAAGGAGGTGACAGGGAGCATGAGACACAGTTCTAAATGTCCGGTATCCTGATCACCCCTCCCTGCTGTGCACACTAGGCTTCAAATCTCAAATTCAAAATTTGGAGAAAAAAAAAATTGCACCAAAACAGCAGAACGAGAACATCATCAGAAATCCCATCATGCTTTGCACAGCATTAGGGAAAAAATGCCCGGGTAGTTTTCTTCTGTGCAGCTAAAAATTAGGCTAGGATAAGAAAAACTAAGTTCTGATGCTGTGAAACTGTTAAAGAAACACAAAGCCTTTTCAGTGCTGCTGAGTAGGTTTTTAGTCTGGAGGTTCACTTTTACCACTTAATTCTATCTGGACGGATATTTCCGTCCAGATAGCCTGCACTGCTGGCGCTGCCTGAGATTGTGCGTGCTCCCGCTGCCTTCTGTTGGCCTGGAGATCAACGAATGGCAACAAAGTTCCCATTCATTGATCTAAGTCCCCGTATGAAAGACCAACACCGTCAAAGAGACTGCTCCGTCTTTCACAAATCCCCTTCTGTCCCATATTTGCATTACTTCCGCTTTGCATAGTAATGCTATGCATGCAGAAGTGAGCCGTGAGGGCAACTTGTGGCCAAATAGTAAAATTACATCTGGAAATGAAAATTTCCAGCTAATGACATTTTTTACTTTCAAAGTTTGTCCCTTACCTCCCACACTGCCCAATAGCTACATAACATTTTATTTTGTAAAAAAAAAAAGTTACCTTAGGGACTAAACTTTTTTTGTTTGTTTGTTTGTTTTTTTTTTTTTTATGTCTGTGGCAAGATATATCACTGTTATTTTTTTAAATGATGGGCTTGTAATAAGTGATGGACGCAAAACTTAAAAATGCACCTTTATTTCCAAATAAAATATCGGCGCCATACATTGTGATAGGGACATGATTTAAGCAGTGGAATAACCGGGACAAATGGGCAAATAAAATACATGGGTTTTAATTACAGTAGCTTGTATTATTTTAAATCTATAATAGCCGAAAACTGAGGAAAAAAATCATTTTTTTTCTTAATCTTCCTGTTAACATGGATTTAGAATAAAATAATTCTTGGCAAAATGTACCACCCAAAGAAAGCCTAAATGGTGGTGGAAAAAACAAGATATAGATCATTTCAGTGTGAGAAGTAGTAATAGTTATTGGCGAATGGGAGGTGAAAGTTGCTTGGATGCATAAGGTGTAACGACACTGAAGGCTGAAGTGGTTAAAGGAAACCAGAGCTGATGAGTAAAAGTTTTATACATACCTGGGGCATCCTCCAGTCCCATAAGCTCGGATTGCTCCCATGCCGCCATCCTCTGCTGCCCGCAGCTCCGGTACCGGGTCCCCGCTTTTCTTACACACTGGCTGAAGTGAACGGCGTGGGAGCAATCCGAGCTTATGGGGCTGGAGGAAACCCCAGGTATATATAAAACTTTTACCTTTCATTAGCTCTGGTACACTCTAAATCCCAACAGCTTTGTAGCTATCTAGATAGTAGCACAGCTTAAATTAAAAAAAAAAATGGACTGGTTCAGTAATTTCTTACTTGCCAGACCTGCTATTTTCCATTTGGTGGGACATGTGCCCCCCTTCCTCTCCCTGGTTCCCTGACAAATATGCAGGGCTGTGGAGTCTGTAAAAAAATAAAAAAATATGGCTCCAATGTTTATGAAACCTCCGACTTGAGGTACTCAAAATTGCTCCAATTCCTTGACTCTGACTCAGCAGCCCTGCAAATCTGACTGCAGCTCTTCTGTACCTTCTGCCAGTCAGAGATCCCGTCCACTAATGCTAGGCAACACATGCCATCTAGTGCTCATATAGAGGAAGTAGGAGATAACTCGAACATGTCAGATTGCTGCCTTGGAGGTGAGGAGGCCACATATACTCTACACTGTAGAAAACTAGTTTAAATCACACCATCAGGCAAATGACCAATTTCAGTGTGAACATTGCATATCCAGCTGTGAAGTAGTTTTTAGATCTCTTGGTGTACTTGGACAAAGTTAGCTGTCAGCACTAGGACTTGCATGGACCTGCAGTGTGGAAGGTTGGAAAACTGTCAAAGCTTTACTTTGGGCTGAAAGTGTGTGTTCTGTTCCCCATTAGGTCTATGCCTGCATGATGGTTTTCTTCCTGAGCAACATGATTGAGAACCAGTGCATGTCCACCGGAGCCTTTGAGATCACTTTGAATGGTAAATGTTTCTGTGTATTTTCTAGTTTTCCTTAGCTGTCAAGCAATTTGCATCTGGACAATTTTCATAAGTCTATGTAAACTCAGTCCACCGGTTTTAATCTTTTAGCTTGCATGTTTTATGCTGCTTCATTTGTTTGGGAAATGTGCATTGTAGCACAGACAAGATTTGATCAGAGGGATGTGTATCACGGTGAAATAGCTCTTCCTATATTATAGTGTGTCCTTATAGGTAAAGAATGTAGATCAAGGGCTGATAAATACAGTGCAGGTGCTTATAATCTTTTTAACCTTTTGCTGACATGAAACACATTGTTTGCACTGCAGAACCAAAGCATCTGAAGGGCTTCAAAGTATCATGTCATTGTTAGCAAGAAGGCAAAAAGGGGGGACCCGCAACATCCACACACAGATGAGCCAGGAACCTATAAAGCTCAGCAACCAGCAGGAAAAGAAAGTTCCGCTACACCAATGGCTGGGTGAAAAAATTCTCCATTTATTGACACATCAGTGAGTACAAAAAGTAAAAAAAAGCTCGCGCGTATCGTAGCTCATGGCTCCTTAATCATACCGTAGCTACGATTAAGCTATCATAAGCTATGATTAAGGGGCCATGAGCTCCGATACGCGTGAGCTTTTTTTAACTTTTTGTACTCACTGATGTGACAGTAAATGGAGAATTTTTTCACCCAGCCATTGGTGTAGCGGAACTTTCTTTTCCTGCTATCATGTCATTGTCCTCAGAAGTTTACAATATAATCTTTACCATAGTTTAAAGTAAGTTTTTGGGAGAACCAGTTAGCGTCTAAAGGGGCCCATACACTGGTCGATTACAGCCATGGATCAATTAAATGGAATCGATCGAACAGACATTGGTTCTATCAAATCGATCGATCGATTTGTGTCCCATAGAGTTGCATTGCATCTCAATCTCTTTCTCCACTCCTGTGTCCTATTTGTCCACTGTGATCAATGGAATTTATTTTTCGTCCTCCATTTTAAAAATGGCCATTACCCCATAACAGCTTACTGGTCAGCACACTGTTAAACTGTAATATCGCCCACTTGAACCATAAGGAATCATGGACATTACCTTGCACATTCAGTTGTAACCGACAGCTGCTGATATATAACTGGCAGCAACTGGTATATTTCAGTTCTGACAAAATATTGTCAGAACTGGAAGGGTTTGTTGTCAGAAGAAAGTAGTGAGCTTCTGAGAGGAATTGACGGTGAAGTTAGTATGCAATATTAATTTGCAGTTATGTCATGTGTTTATTTTAAATAATGTTACTCGCTTTAAGTATATGTTTGGCTTTTAGAGCCACAAGTTATGAACTAGCATGCTTTTAGCATGCATCAAGAAAATAATCCTTGCTTAGATTCATACTTTGTTTGCACTAGAGTTTTACATGATCTAACCCATACATGTCAAACTAGAACCATTAAATTTGTCCCTTTAGTGGTTTCCTCACTTTGCATTATGTTTGGCCCAGACCACCAGGGAAGCTATATTGGAGGTGAAGCCCTAGAACACCAGGGAAGCCATTTGGGGGAGGTAGAGGGAAAGCTCTAAACACTAGGAACTGTAGAGAGGTCGGGTTAAAGTGGAACTGAAGAGAGAGGTATATGGAGGCTGACCTGTATTTCCTTTTAACCTGCTGGGCGGTCTGGACGAGCTCCGCTCGTCCAGTACCGCCGGAGCCTGCCGCTCGGGCCCTGCTGGGCCGATTTGGCTCAAATAAAAAGCAGCACACGCAGCCGGCACTTTGCCAGCCGCGTGTGCTACCTGATCGCCACTGCAGCGCGGCGATCCGCCGCATGCAGCGGCGAAAGATGGTCCCCCCAGCCGCCTGAGCCCAGCGTAGCCGGAACAAAAAGTTCCGGCCAGCGCTAAGGGCTGGATCGGAGGCGGCTGACGTCCATGACGTCACTCCGCTCGTCGCCATGGCGACAAGGTAAGCGAAACTGTTACTTCTGGTCGCCGGAAGCGATCAGAAGAACGCATCCGGAGCGCCCTCTAGTGGGCTTTCATGCAGCCAACTTTCAGTTGGCTGTATGAAATAGTTTTTGTTTTTTTTTATTAAAAAAAAACCTCCCGCAGCCTCCCTGGCGATCTTAATAGAACGCCAGGGAGGTTAATCAATACGAGTTGCCTGGCAGTCCTGCTGATCCTCTGCCTCTAATACTATTAGCCATAGCCCCTAAACAAGCATGCAGCAGATCAGGTGTTTCAGGCTTTAAAATCAGATCTGACAAGACTAGCTGCATGCTTGTTTCTGGTGTTATTCAGATACTACTGCAGAGAAATAGACCAGCAGGGCCACCAGGCAACTGGTATTGATTAAAAGGAAATAAATATGGCAGCCTCCGTATACCTCTGACTTCAGTTCCCCTTTAAGGCAACTAATAATAATAATAATAATTAATAATAATGGCAGTATTTGTATAGCGCCTTTCTCCTGTCGGACTCAAAGCGCTTGCGAGGCAGCCACTAGAGCGCAATCAGTAGGCAGTAGCAATGTTAAGGAGACTTGCCCAAGAAACTCCTTACTGAATAGGTATTGGCTTACTGAACAGGCAGAGCTGAGATTTGAACCCTGGTCTCCTGTGTCAGAGGCAGAGCCGTTAACCATTACACTATCCAGCCACTGCTAGACACCATGGAACTGTATAGGGGAGGGAGGAGGACCACTACATGCCAGGGAGTTGTATAGGGGTTGGAGGGGAGCCATTATGCCTAGTACACACCATACAATTTTCTGTTATATTTTCTGTAATTAGATTATTTTCTGTAAAGTACTGGTAGAGACTGGTCATTATCTTTGATGCATTGTCTTCTGGTTATCTCCTGCTGAGTAGAGCAATGCTTAATTGCTAGGCAGATAGTTAATTTCCAACATATTGGTAGGCAGGTAAATCTTGTATGGTGTGCACTAGGCATGAGGCCCCGTTCACATCTAAAATCGCAAAACGCCGGCTTGCGGGAGTCATTTTCTTGCGGCGGTTTTGGCGTGATTGCGATTAGCGGTGCTATGCATGCTGATCACGAATCGCCGGCAAACCACTGCATGTAACACAATTGCGTGTTTAACACTGCCATGTGTTGCATGCTGCAGCGGTTTTTAAAAAAAACGCTCGCGGTTTGCCTTGAGCGGGAACCGCGCGATTCCCGCTCAAGTGTGAATGGGCCCTGAGGGAACTTTTATAAGGGAAGCCAGTAGACATTGAGGTTGGCCCGTGACTAGGCCCACTTTGTGTTTGAGTTTGACACCCCTGATTCTAACCCCATCTAATGCTGTAGTCTATGCAGATCATTTAACTTTGGAATGATAGACAGAATTTTTTTTCTTCCTTATTCCTCCTCCAATATATTACAGCACAGCTCACTAAATAACTTCAAAAGGCAGTTTCTGGTGGCTTTATGACTGTATGACTTTATTAGTCCATTTGTAGTCAGTCATTGCTGAGTCACACAGGTCATCAGGTCATATTTTCTATATTACAAGTAGGTCCTAAGCCCATTTAAAAAACGGGCTTTAGGTTTCTCTCACCGCCGCCACGGCTGCATGTCAGAGCGCACGCGCCCACCTCCGTCCAACCGCACCCACTGGCCCCATCCTCCTACACATGCGCAGTAGCCAAAACACATGGGGCACAGGGACGGGAGGATGACGCAGGGACAGTTAGGGTTTAATTACATAGGATTCCATGAACGGACGGTGTCAACCCGCCAATGTAATAGTCAGATGATACAGCACCAGGTCTTGGGTGTTTTAATGAATATCTGCAAACTCGCTAGTCTTAAATATACAATGATTTTTTGTTGCTGGGAGTAAGATTTGATTTTAAGGTTCAGAACTGAAAAATATTTTAAAGGGGTTTTTTCTATTAATTATAAGCAGGGGCAGAAAAACAAATACAAGGCGTGGGCTCCCTCTGTGGCTGCTTTGTTGTCTTCTGATATCCTTTGGTAATGTGGCCGGCCGTGCTCTTATGCGCAGTTCAGCCGCCCTATAGATCGGGTTAGTATTTTCCCATGCAAATAAAGCTTTTATGGTAAACTAAAAACAACCAAGGTTGTACATTGGAAAAACTTTAATGTAAACCTCTTTGTAAGTGGCCATGTGACGAAACTCACCCATACTCCCGTATTTTGAAACGCCACAGACTCAGAAACCTTTAGGACAAAAAACAGAAGGTTTTAATAATGACAGTGGGCGGAGATTCAAAATACAAATTACGGGCGAGAGGTGAGTTACTTCGCCTGACACTCACCGATACTGGTATTGCAGTCAGAATGTTATTAAACTTGTTTTTACTGGAGGTCCTCTTTAAAGGCTCATAACTGTGTCTCTTCCACAGATGTTCCTGTGTGGTCCAAGCTAGAATCTGGACATATCCCATCAGTGCAGCAGTTAGTCCAAATAATCGACAATGAAATGAAGTTAAATGTTCACATGGATGCGATCCCACATCACCACCGCTCCTAGCCACATTTTCCAGCACCAGATTTATTTTGTAAGCATGGTGTTTGAACATTTCTATTTTTATGTGACTTTCACATCTGTCTTGTTTTACAAAAAGTAACAATGTAGACATGAGTAGATTTATCCTCTAGAGGGCAGTTGGGTGGCAGGCAGTTTATGTAAAAAAAAAGTCTTTCTTTTGAGATGGGTATGTTGGCTGCATATGCATTTCCAGTGACTTGGTTCTATATTTAACCACTACCCCTCTGCCGGGACGAGTAACTACGCCCCTGCAAAGTGCCACAACTCTGTGCAGGGGCGTGGCTACTACGTCCCTCCCGCCGTGGGAGTCCCATTAAGACTGAGTTAGAATGAAATTCTTAGCAAAAAGTACCCCCCAAAGAAAGTCTAATCAGTGGTGAAAAAAACAAGATATAGATTGTTTCGTTGTGATGTGTAGTAATAAAGTTATAGGTGAATAAATGGAAGGAGCGCTGATGGGTGAAAATATATCTGTTTTTTTTTTTTAACCTCCTGAGCGTTACACCACTCAGGAGGGTTTGCAGCCCTCTATGGGGAGGATCGAACATGACGTCGGCGACGTCATACGCAGACCCGATCCTCCCCATAGAGCGGATCGGAGATGTGCAGGGAGGCTGCGTCGATCGCTGGATCCAGGGGGAGTAATGAATTTGACGGGCGATCGGGGGGGGGGGGATCAAAAGTAATCGGGGGATGCCGGCTACCACTGCTAGCTAGCCTAGTGCTAACTGAAGCTATTACAGCTATACAATCTCTAAAAATTATACTGGGGACAGCCGGCGGTATGCCCGACACAGTGTCGGGCATACCGCTAAGGAGGTTAAGGGGAAAGACCCTTCGTGTTGAAGTGGTTAAAGTATAACGAGTGTTCACATTACAGCATCATAATTCAGTTGTGCTATAGCTGTCTCACCTGTATGGAAGTCTAGGATGTGTGACCTCCCCTTTAATCAGTGGTGTAGCTAGAGGTCATGGGGCCATCAGATGCAGGCACTCTTAAAGAGACTCCGTAACAAAAATTACATCCTGTTTTTTATCATCCTACAAGTTCCAAAAGCTATTCTAATGTGTTCTGGCTTACTGCAGCACGTTCTACTATCACCATCTCTGTAATAAATCAACTTATCTCTCTCTTGTCAGACTTGTCAGCCTGTGTCTGGAAGGCTGCCAAGTTTTTCAGTGTTGTGGTTCTGTGATGCATCTCCCCCCTCCTGGCCCCTCTATGCACACTGCCTGTGTATAATGATCTCTTGAGATACAAAAGGAAGGATGTATACAGCCTGCTTGTGTATGGATATATTTTCTATGTGTGAACATACTGTACATCAACCTACCTCCTGTTTTGGTGGCCATTTTGTTTGTTTATAAACAAACTTTTAAAAACTGTTTTTAACCACTTTTAATGCGGCGAGGAGCGGCGAAATTGTGACAGAGGGTAATAGGAGATGTCCCCTAACGCACTGGTATGTTTACTTTTCTGCGATTTTAACAATACAGATTCTCTTTAAAGGACCACTGTAGTGAGGTATATGGAGGCTGCCATATTGATTTCCTTTTTAAGCAATACCAGTTGCTTGGCAGCCCTGCTGCTCTATTTGGCTGCAGACGTGTCTCTGAATCACACCAGAAACAAGCATGCAGATCTGTCAGATCTGACAAAAATGTCAAACATCTGATCTGCTGCATTCTTGTTCAGGGTCTATGGCTAAAAGTATTGGAGGCAGAGGATCAGCAGGGCTGCCAGGCAACTGGTATTGCTTAAAAAAAGATAAATATGGCAGCCTCCATATACTTCTCACTACAATTGTCCTTTTAAAGGGAAGGTCCGAGCAACCTAAAATTAAAAAATCCACTTGCCTCTGGCTTCCTCCAGCCCCTGCATCCATCCTGTGCTTTCGCCGCAGCTCCAGTGGCTCCTGGGTCTCCTCCGGTGCAGATGCAGACCTCGCCGGGTCGGCTTCTGTGCTACAGCATGTGGCTCACTGGTCGGCTGACGTCATCCGGACTGTACTACGCTGGTGCAGAACTACTGCGCCTGTGCAGTACAGTCCGGATGATGTCAATGCGGATCTGAGAGCAACACGTTGGAGCGCAGTAGACATCTTGCACCAGAGGGGACCCTGGGCCTCCGGCAGGGACACCGGAGCTGCGGTGAGGGCACAGGACAGCTGCCAGGGGCTGGAGGAAGCCCCACGTAAGAGTAAGTAGATTGTTGATATTTAACCACTTAACGACCAGCTAACGCCGATAGTCGGCGGCTGGTCGTTTGTGGTTTTGCATGGAAACTGCCGCTTAATGCCATGCCACTTCACGGAGGGTGTCTCCATGAACAGTGTGCGAGCCGCCGACCGCGGCTCGCATGCGTAATGTAAACACGCTGTTTACATCAATACGGCGCTGGGGGGGGGGAGAGAGAGAGAGTCTTTTTGCCCTGCTGTAATCACGATCTGTGCTGCGGGCTGGAAAGCCCACGCAGCACAGATACTGCAGAGTGAGCCCGGTTCTTAAGTGGTTAAACACCTCAGAACCTTCCCTTTAACACTGAGGCTCTGTTCCCATTTGAGTGGAGAACAGGCATTTTTTGTTCGTTCTCCGCTCATTGCTAAACAGTGAATGATGGCTCCTCTTTTATAAATGGGCGTTCACACTGGTCACGCTGCAACTGATCCGTGGCACCCTATGGATATGAGTTAATTGGGCAATTTACATTCGTACGCAATCAACATTGCACATAGTTCATGGGCACTGAGACATAGTCAGAGGGTGGAGCAACATAAGAAAGTGAGTGGTGGGCCCCCTATGCTCCAGAGTCCCATAGCAGCTGCTATTGCTATGCCAATGCCTTTTTTTTGATTATCAAATGTCATTTTCTTTGTTCTCTCCCCATCAGGCATGACGTGGACTTTTAACAAGGTGTCAGCGGGGCTGGTCCTTATGAAGGCCTGTTCTGAAGACAGTTCCTGTTAGTGCAGGCTGGATGTCCCTCTGCCGACTCGTTGTGCCTTTCGAAGTCCTAAATGCAAGATTTTCTGTGTGCTGCCCTCCTGTGGAATTTTACAGACAGTGCAATGATATACTGTAGTTTCATCCCAGATTTTCTTTAAGCCATTCTTTCACTGTTCCATAATTCACATAATGCTGGCATTAAAACCTTTCTTTTTTTATGCATAATTTACAGTATTTAGGTTATGTAATTTATGTTTCCACTTAAGACATATTTTTTGTCTTTGATATCTAATTTTTATAAGAATCTGTTCCTTTTTATAGTTTAAAGTGATGCTCTAAATGACCCAGATGACCCGCAGCTGTCAGTCCTAGATGTATAACTTCTATTAATGTTCTATCTTTAATGAAATTATATTGCAGATCACTAAGTTATTCTAAATTATAAACAAGATGTTGGCAATGTAATTGCAACTATATTGGTGGCTGTGCATATTGAACCTCCAGCTGTTTGATGTATTCAACTTGATGTAGAGTTTTTAAACTGAGCCTTTATACCGATCCTCTTTACAGAAGATGCAAATTAAGTTAAATAAACCTATCATTACAGTAATATTCTTTTTGTGTTGTCTTTGTTTTTGCTCTGAGTTTAGAAGCGCAAGCTCACATTCCCAGCAAGTTGCAGCCAAAAGTATCCCTCTATGGGGAATTTTATCTGGCCAATGTGTGGACAGTGAAAGGATTCTGTTCAAGTTAGAGGCAGTAAGATTCATTGACTTTAACAGGAGGGGATGGCAGGAAAGGCCTTAAATAGGAACTGTAGTGAAAATAACAATTTATGAAATTGCTAGTTTTTTTTTTATTTACAATATTCATTTAGTTAGCGTTTGCCCATTGTAAAAAATTTTCTCTCCCAGATTTACATTGTGAAAGTTTTCCAGGTGCTGACAATTTTTACTGCTGGCAGGTGCAGCTCTGTAGTAAGGCTGTTTTGGGGTATTCCGAAGCCAGTACAAAATATACTGCTCTGGGAGGAGATTTCTGCATAGCTAAACAGCTTAGGCTAAGCAACACTAGTAGGGTTTGATTACATACCAATATATAGCTATAGGAAGTGTTTCTGATGCTGAAACTAGGATAATTAACAAGTGTGTATTCAGAAAATGTACTGGATTCTGTGTGTCACTATGGTGCCTCTTCAAGCAGGGCACATTAGTATAATCTTGAATTGCCCCCTACAGCTGCCCTATGCCAGTACTGAACTATCCTCCGATCCCCCGCCACGGCTTGATTATGATTCTGGCAGTCGATGGCCGCTCCATCTCTGTGGTCCTGGCCGGGCACGTCCTTGTTCACACTCCTGTAACCCGGGAGGGTCCTGCGCAGGCGTAGAGATTTTCTCATACTGCACAAGACACTCCCGGTGATGGGAGTGCGAACGAGGACGTGCCCGGCCGGGACCGCACAGTAACTGTCAACTTGCAAGTCGGCGGTAACAAAACTTACACCGGAAGATCATTCCAGGGGGCTGGCAGAAGCCTCAGGTAAGTGAAACTTTTTTGTTTTATGTTCTCTTTAAATGGGGTCCAGTTTGCTCAAACCTGAATGGGGGAGCAAGAAATATATAATACAGTACAACATGCATCTGCTGGTGGAAAAATGTTGTAGGTAAGAAGATCTATTTGGAGGATAAGGCTTAATTGGTTGCTATCAGGCACTTGTAGCTTGGTAACTGTATAGGTGCACTAAATCTGCAGAGTTTGTAGGCCCACTTTTAAAATGCTTACCAGAAACCAATATCTGAGCTTGGCTATGCCTGGCTCCCTCCCCCAGGTTTTGTTAATAATTGGTCCAACCCTGTCAGATCGAATGAAATGGTAAGCTGTATACTAACAAATCACTATTACTAAAGCTCCCTCAATGAACAAAACCTGTATGAAAGCAATTTCTAATATCAGTAAAATCTACATATTATTAAACGGGGGGGGGGGGGGGGGAAGCTGCATCCCAGCCATAAGGTGCCATCATTTTGGACTTCTGCAGGACTTTTTTTTTTTTTTTCTTTTTTTTTTTTAGCAAAGACCCTCCAGACAATGGCTTGGAGCGCCTTTGTGTCTTTTGGTGCCACTACACTGATTAATGTGCAGATTGTCTGCAGCAGCTTCCTCCATTTCAACTTCTTTCAAAGCCCTGTTTGCCACATTCCCTAAACTCCGGCAAGTGCCTGGCTTACAAAGGTCCGTGACATGTACCAGCATTTGGAAACACCGCATCAGTAAGAGGCGGCCTGGAATTAAGCAGCAGTGGGCAAAGGGGGTACATTTGGGTGGAGGATGTGCTTGGGAGCAATTTCATATGCGGAACTGATTGACAGCAGGAAATAGGTGCACCTCAGTGAGATAGCACAGTAGGTATCCCTGCAGCATTTTAAAAATCATTGCAGCGCTTTGTGCAGCAATTCCTAGGATTATGCGTGCATTTCCCGGTGATTAGAAGTGCTTAGCATTTTTTTTTTTTTTAAATCAATAAATGTAATTATTCTTACCTGGTGTCCGGCTTCCGTCCAGAGTCCTGCCCGTTATAGGAGAAAATGAAAGGTTATATGTGCTTTTCTAGGACAGAGAAGTGCTTATGATCTCTTCTGCTTGGGGAATAGAAATACATATATCCAGGCACATCGCCTCTAGTTAGGACATTAAATAAATTATTAGGGAAAGGGAGGTGCTGAAGGGGGTGTGGCTAGAAAACAGCAAAAATCAATTAACCCTTCGCACTCTCACATGCAAATGTTCAAACAAATGCATTCACAGATTCACTCATCCAGGCACAACTGTTATCCCTACAGCTAAATTAAAAGCCAGGGTTTTAGTTCACAGAAGAATGCATTCTTATGCTTAGTCACCTATACTGCGCAGAAGTACCCAGGTAAACATAGGTGTCCTAACTCTGGCCCTGTAACATGCATAGTGCAGACATGCAAACAGATTCATTGCATCAAACCTATCAATGGATTAGGAGCACACATCCTAATCCATTGTGGATGTGTGCTCCTAATCCATTGATAGGTTTGATGCAATGAATCTGTTTGCATGTCTGCACTATGCATGTTACAGGGCCAGAGTTAGGACACCTATGTTTACCTGGGTACTTCTGCGCAGTATAGGTGACTAAGCATAAGAATGCATTCTTCTGTGAACTAAAACCCTGGCTTTTAATTTAGCTGTAGGGATAACAGTTGTGCCTGGATGAGTGAATCTGTGAATGCATTTGTTTGAACATTTGCATGTGAGAGTGCGAAGGGTTAATTGATTATTTCTTCTGCTTGGGGGTGGGGCTATGGACGGAAGCTGGTCAACCCTGTCAGTATAAATCTATTTAAATTTACAATCGCTCGCCTCCTAAATTGCTGCAAAATCCCTCTTAAAAGGCGATTTTGCAGCGCTAATATACACAGCATTGAGCGCTCAAAACGCTGCATGTCCTGTGATTACTCCTAATCGCAATCGCACTAGTGGGTTCAGCCCCATTTAGAAACATTGGCAAAGCCTTTTGTGAATCGCCAGCGATTGTTGGCAATCCCAGAACTACTAAAACGCCCTATAGGGTCCCAGCACTAAGATGTGAAGTGGTAAGAGATGTTTGCATATTTTTCAATTGAATTGTATACAATTGGTACATTATCTGTATGTCACAGACACAATGTAGTGGCCTACATCAGAGCTTTTGTACATTGACTGCTGCAGACAAGTTAAAATTTAAACAAGAGACTAAAACAGTAACTATATTAAAACAGATTAAAAAATTGAGACCAATCTTAATGTTGCTGTATTGCCAGTAGAGTTCATCAACTGCAAACAGAAAATAATTTAGCTTGAAGAAATGCAGGCTAAAGAGTGCTGATGAGGTGGCAAAACTTCCACTTTCTCCTCTGCCTTTCCTGTACATGAACTCTTTCAGGTATAAGGATGAGATAATAGCAATAGTGTCCCATTATCACAAAGTTTTGGTTGGAAATGGAAGCCTTCTGTTATTGGCGGGTTAAAAATATTTGTAAGTTTTCGGAACAAGTTGTAATTTTTGGGATCAGAGAGAATGAGATTGAAGGGTTTGACTCGGATTTGACAATACCTGTGGCAATAGTAGCCAAGAGATTAATAGCCCAAAAATGGAAAAACTCAGACACCAGTTTTATATGAATGATTGCAAGAGATGGGAAACTTCCTGGAATTGGAAGAATGGGAACTTGATGAGCAATACCCTAATAAGACTCTGGACAAATGGCGGTCAAAGTGGCTTGAGATAATGAAGTAGAAACGGCAGTGGATATTATATTGTAAGGCAATTGTTATCAGGTTGAAAGACAGGGCAGGAAGTCGGGGGAAGCCCGGGGCAGACTTGAGAATCTTGGAGAGTGGTTGAGTTATATAGATGAATTTGGTAGGATGTCTGTAGATTTGATTGCGTATGTAAGCATTATATTGTTTGTTTTCTATATAAGATAGTATCCTCTATAATGAAAAAAACTCCTGTGTAGCTTGGTTCGTGCTTTTTGCTACTGCGCTTGTGCGCAGCACGGACCCAGCCTCACAGAGACAGGAGGATGGGGCCAGGGAGCCGGGCGGCAGGTGTGCGCGGCAGGTGCGCACGCAGGGTAACATGCTGTGGTGAGAAACACCCTAGAGCCCATTTTTAAACGGGCTTGAGTCTACTCGTAATATATATAAAGGACTGCAAAGACAATGATGAGTACAGCTCAATGCAGGAGCACGGCAATGAAGCAATGTATTCTATTTGTTGAGGTTAATAACTTAAAAAAAGACGATAAAAGCATACTACTTGTTCACAAATGTGCAAAATGAGCACACCACATATCATCTTGCATGTATATTTTGTAAAGCAAAGATATCCAACGTTGAATGGCCAATTTTTCCACCTCCATATAATCTGTTTACCTAAAAAAATCTGTTAGCCCTCATAACACTTGGAATCAGAGAAACTGACCAATCATTGGCCAATCAAAATTTGGTGTATGTACGCATCCTTAATCCGACACTTTGAACTAAAAGGGCAAACACTGTGCCGGACCACATCTCGCAACCGCGCCCCTAGTGGCAGCCGTGTTTTTCTCTGTCACGCCATGTCTCACACACGATTATCTGGATTGGAAAGTGTTTGTTGACACCAACAGTAGTTTCTTGAAGGGTTATGGTAGCCCTCCAAAGTGCATCCCTTTGTCAGCTCAACAAGCATACAAATTCAACTTCTAAATTTTTACATAAGGACAGATTTTGCCTCTTTAACCTTCCTGGCGGTAAGCCCGAGCTGAGCTCGGGCTATGCCGCCGGAAGGCACCGCTCAGGCCCCGCTGGGCCGATTTGCATAATTTTTTTTTTTTGCTGCACGCAGCTAGCACTTTGCTAGCTGCGAGCAGTGCCCGATCGCCGCTATCCGTCGCGCCGCAGCCGCCCCCCCCCCCCCAGACCCCGTGCGCTGCCTGGCCAATCAGTGCCAGGCAGCTCTATGGGGTGGATCGGAATCCCCTATGACGTCACGACGTCGGTGACGTCATCCCGCCCCGTCGCCATGGCGACGGGGGAAGCCCTCCAGGAGATCCCGTTCTTTGAACGGGATCTCCTGATCGCCGGCGGCGGTCGGAGGGGCTGGGGGGATGCCGCTGAGCAGCGGCTATCATGTAGCGAGACTTTGTCTCGCTACATGAAAAAAAAAAAAAAAAAAAATTTGCTGCCCCCTGGCGCTTTTTTTAGCAAACCGCCAGGAGGGATGAATTGCAGGAAAAAAACAGGTTGTCAACAGGAACACAAGAAAATTGCATAGCAAATAGTACTGTGTGTTTTTTGTGATCTTGCGTGACATCCATGACATTACCCCCCGAAGAATTGTAATCACAATGCGACCATTGATGATGAATGCACAAAAAATTGGACCACTCTGCTCGAAAAATTGTGTTTATTAGGTGCAAATCACAATCAAATCAGAGTGTTTGTGATCGTGATCACAGTTTGCAGTGGAAAACAGCCCTTTCTATTTGAGCTGATAGCATTGAATACTGCA
Organism: Hyperolius riggenbachi; assembly: GCF_040937935.1. Lineage (NCBI taxonomy): Eukaryota > Metazoa > Chordata > Amphibia > Anura > Hyperoliidae > Hyperolius > Hyperolius riggenbachi. The sequence goes on from NC_090649.1 coordinate 155,038,150, forward strand.
TCTCCCTAGCATCCTTGAGAAGTTATACTGGCCTGGTATTATCAACCTCAGCAATGACTTTTATTATTTATTCTATCCATCGCTGTATCTTAGTGTTTATCTTAGTAACCTTTGCTACCTAAGATAAAAGTATTAGTGCTGCAATCACAAAATGGAATTGTATTAGTAAATATTATTCCTCTGTTTTATTAGCATATTGCATTAATCTTCCCATGGCTTGCTTTCAGCATTTGGATCCTCCGGATATTGTGCTGTGCGTTATTCATTTATCATGTGGCATCAGAGGAGACTATGATGCTAATATCCATGCGTGAGACAGGCCACAGGTAATCACATTTTTATTGCTCTCTGAATCCTTTGGGAGGTTGCTGGGTTATAAATCTTTATCGACTGCTTCCATATGAAGAATGAAATTTGTGACATTTATGGGATGATAGTCACTGTCAATAGATAGTTCCACATTAACGTAAAAAAAAAATCCACGAGAGAAAAACATTATTTTCTGATTTGTGTAAAGGAGACGTATCTTCTGTCAGAGATCAGAAACATAGCAACAGTGGTTAGCCATCTCCATGCAGTATGTAATATGTATTCACATGCAAGTAAAAGAAAAGGTGGGTGATGAGATTGTATGAGACTTGCATGATGTGTGTTTTGTGGTGTGTTCACAGCTGCATTTGTGGCCGCTCTTTAACCACCTTACGACCGCCTAACTCCTATTAGTGGCCACAAGGTGGCTCCCTCAGGACGGCCTAACGCCCATTGGCATCAAGTCCTAGGGGAGTGTTTTGCAGGGGATCGCGCACCCCTGCTTGAGTGACGGAGCACCGCTCTGTCATCAGTCTACCAGCGGCAATCGCCGCTAGCAGACTGTTAGACGGCAAAACCGCCGTCTATTTACATTGTACAACAATGCGATCGAATGGAGCGCTGTACTTGGGGACAGCCATGTCACTCGGCTGTCCGCTGAAGAGGATCCAAACGTGTTCCCCTCTCATAGGCTGATGCTTATGAGTAAAAAAAACAACCTAAAATTAATGGTTAAAAAAAAGCCTGCAGCAGCGATCAAAGATCAGATCAGAAAGCTCTGTTAGTGGGCAGAAAAGGGATGGGGAGGGTCGGGTTCTGTGCTGGGTTGTATGGCTCTGCAGCAAGCTATTAAAGCTGCAGAGAACTGAACTGTAAAAAAAAATAGCCTGGTCACTAGGGGGTGTAAGCCTATGGTCCTTAGCAGGTTAATAGTAGAACAATAATGTAAAATGAACCCTTGGAAGCCAGCCTGTAAGAGGATGAGAGGTGAAATATTTCTGAATTTCAAGTTATATTTTAAAGTGTTCTTGAGACAGGAGGATATAAAACAAACTATTCATACCTGGGGCTTCCTCCAGCCCCCTCCAGGCTGATCGCTCTTTCGCCATCGTCCTGGGCCACCTGGATCCTCCGCAAAGTCCTTGAGTCCCCCATTGCATTCCTGTGGTCGGGAGCTTCTGCACAGAACACTCCCACCAATGGAGCCGATGGGGGTTTGCAGCTGGGCTGCGCATGCACAGTACTACCTAGACCAGAGGACTTTCTGGGCTGAATTGCAGAGGATCCAGGCATGCAGAAGGACAGCGAGGGAGTGGTCAGCCTGGAGGGGCTGGAGGAGGCCCCAGGTATTTATACATTTTTTTAATATCTCCCTTGTCTAAGGTTCCCTTTAGGTAACATTAAATTACCTGTTTGGGAACAATGTTTCAAATTTTAACCTCCCCAAGACCGCCTCACGCCAATGGGCGTGGCCGCGGCGGCAGCCAAAGGCCCCCAGGACCGCCTAACGATGATTGGCATCAAGTCTTGGGGCTGCATTGTGCAGGAGATCGCGCACAGGGTGCGCGCGCATCTCCTGCTCGGGGGGCGGAGCTCCACCCTGCCTTCAGTCTCCAAGCGGCTGATGCCGCTGTTAGATGGCGAAACTGCCATCTTTACTGTTAGTACAGCGCTGCGATCAGCAGCAGCGCTGTACTGGGGACAGCCGTGTGACACGGCTGTCCCCTGGGGGATGAGAGAGCAATCGGCTCTCATAGGCAGAAGCCTATGACAGCCGATCGCCATGATTGGCCGGCTGGGGGGGGGGGGGATTGGAGAATAATTAAATAAAAAAAATAGTGAAAATCAGAAAGGAAAAAAAAACATGAATATTTATAAAAAAAATAAATAAACTGGAGTGCGATCAGACCGAGCTCTGTTGGTGGCGGGAAAAGGGGGGGAATCACTTGTGTGCTGTGTTGTGCGGCCCTGCAGCTTGGCCTTAAAGCTGCAGTGGCCATGTTAGTAAAAATGTGCCTGGTCTTTAGGGGAGTTTACCACTGTGGTCCTCAAGTGGTTAAAGTGAAACTTCCTTGTAGTTTAACAGCCCCTGATGAGTCCTGGTGACGAAACGCGTAGGGCGGAACCAGTACGCCTGACGTAGGTCACGTGGGTCGGAACGCGGAAGTCCGGAGGTGCGGGAGCCGGGAGAGCAGGACGCCGCGAACGGCTGGTGGAGACTAAGCGTACCTGATGCCGGAGGGTCTTGCCGCTGTGACACGCTAATTCCTATTCCTATTGGGATCTTGTAAGTTACCTAAGTGCGCGAGAGGCGCTGTGTGGTTTAGTATTGGACTGACATGCTGCATGATGATGTTGTTTTATATTTTTTACTGAGATTGGATATGGTCACTGATGTCCTGAGTGATACATATGTATTGATGCGAGATTGCCACCTGAGTTACGGTGGTCTACATCTGGTGAGCCTTTTTGATCTCTAGGGCAGTGGGGATCACGTGTGCACACAACATCACTTGCACTTGCACTGGGGAGTATATTAACATAGCTGGTCATACAGTATTACGCTATGTAGAGATGTTTCACTTAGGTTTGTGGAGGAGCGTGCAGTGGAGTGCATAGCACCAGAAGGACATAACATTGGTTGTAGTTGGCAGTACAACATTAGTTGTAGTTGGCAGTGGGTGGCAGGTAGTGACGGGTACTGGCAGATAGTAGGTAATGATAGTGACAGATGTATTGTGAAAAAAATCGTATAGCAGTGATTGCTATGTGATTTTCCTGCTCTCCTATACTTTCTATAGGAACTCAAGCACATGAAAAATGCAACAGGCACAATGCTTCGGATTAGGAAAAATTGTATTGCAAACGCAGTGCACTAATGGAAACATACCTGTGCAGTTGCCATCAGTTTGTAGAGTACTCAGTGTTTTGCGATTGCCCCCACCTTTAATTCCTTCAAACGAGCCCCCAAAACATACCTTTTCATGCTCACCTACCCCCGGCATCAGTAATATAATAAGTTCTGCTAAACACCTTCTCAACAGACGCACCTAGTGTGTCTCTACCCCCACCTTTTAGATTGTAAGCTAAGGATGTCCCTTCCCCTCGAGGCTTGCCTACACGCTCCTTGTCACTACAATCCAAGGGGGCTGCAGGGTGCAGGGGACACGGAGATGTGCATGGAAGGGACACAGAGGCATGTCCTTTAGATGGGAACATGCCTCTGTGTCCCATTTGTGCCAACTTCTGATGTGAAGTTAAAAATCTATTTTTTACTCACCTGGGGCTTCTTCCAGCTCCTCGCAGCCGTCCGATTCCCTCACCGCAGCCCTGGTCCTCCGCATTATCCCGCTAGCCACCCGTAATGTTTGCGGCTCTGCCATTGGGTCGCAGTCACTGTGCGCAGGCTCAGTAAGCACCAGATGAGGTGGATGTGTGGGCACGAATGCTCGCGCAGGTGAAGAAGACCCAACATGCCAGCGGGGTCATGATCATCAGAGGCAGCCAGCAGGACAACGCGGGGGAACAGGGCTGCAGCGAGGGCTACTTTGGGCTGAAAGAAGCCCATGGTGAGCAAAAAATGTACAGTATTTGTAACTTCACATCGGAAGTCCTTTAAGGAACAAAAGACTCTACCTATGAGAACATGCTTATCTTTGTTAGCACAGTACAGAAACACCTTCCAGCATTTAAACTGTGCTTAGAACACAGTGAGGTTGATGCATGAAATTGCGGTAATATTGCCATGTATAGACAGCCCACAGCAATATTACCCTGACTACCAGCACTGTAAACTATGAGTTACACTATTAGCACGACCCATGGTACTCAACGCGACTATTGCTATGGTAACGAGCATTACTAATGAGTGTTACTTGTAGTTTTACACGTTTCTGTAGCAACAGGAGACATTAGCAGCGCTACCAAACAGAGGCTGCACCCAAATTGGCTACCTGCAATAGATGTGCAGAGCTCCACAATGTGGACTAAAATACACAACTTGCATTCAAAACAGGTACAGCAAGGGAGGACATTAGCTTCAATATAAATAATATGTGCCCAAATGATTCCCTACTAGACGGCGATGATGGGTCCTCTCGGTGAAGACCTACCGCTAGTCTAACGATAAAAACATGATTTTTTTCCTGGTGCTGCTAATCATAAAATGGTATACACATTTAGGGAATAATTTATGCACATTATTTATACTGAAGCTAATTTCCTCCTTTTCTGTACCTGTTTTGAATGCAAGTTGTGTATTTTAGTCCACATTGTGGAGCTCTGCACATCTATTGCAGGTAGTCAATTTGGGTGCAGCCTCTGTTTGGAAGCTCTGCCAATGTCTCCTGCTGTACAAAATTCATGTAAGTATACGTATGGCTAGCTGCATCCATGTGCTTCAATTTGCAATCAAATTATAGATTAGGACTAGTACATGATTTGCATTCAAGGCATTTATTTAGCCCTTGTGGAGCTCTGCATGCCTCTGTTGGTCTACAATTCAGTTGCAGCCCATGAGCGCTGTCATTTGTTTGATGTCAGTTTGAAGAAATGTGTATACCATTTTATGATTAGCAGCACTAGGAAAAAATCATGTTTTATCGTTAGACTAGCGGTAGGTCTTCCCCGAGAGGACCCGTCATCGCCGTGGGGAAATCTAGTAGGGAATAATTTGTGCACATATTATTTATGCTGAAGCTAATGTTCTCCTTTGCTGTACCTGTTTTGAATGCAAGTTGTGCATTTTAGTCCACATTGTGGAGCTCTGCACATCTATTGCAGGTAGTCAATTCGGGTGCAGCCTCTGTTTGGAAGCGCTGCCAATGTCTCCTGCTGTACAAAACTCATGTAAGTATACCTATGGCTAGCTGCATCCATTTGCTTCAATTTGCATTCAAATTATAGATTAGGACATGATTTGCATCTGATTTGCATTCAAGGCATGTATTTAGCCCTTGTGGGGCTCTGCATGCCTCTGTTGGTCTACAATTCAGTTGCAGCCCATGAGCGCTGTCATTTGTTTGATGTCTGTTACTGCAGCAACGGTCACGCTAGCCGAGTCCCATGGGTCGCGATTATAGGGTAACTTGCGGTACAGAGTGCTGATAGTAAGGATAATGTTGCCATGCTCTGTGCATAGCAATAATACCGCAATTTTCTGCTTCAGGCACATAGACTTTTCAGGGGCAGAAAATAGCATAGTAAGCAATCTTCCAAAGTGAATTACAGAGGGTCCCGAGATAACAAACAGGTCCCAGGAGATTGTAAGTTGAATTTGTTTTTTAGTTGAGTTCTGTTAAATTATAAATGATTTACTTTTGGACAGCTCTGGATTTGGCCATGTAGTATAAACTATGTTTTTGGGTTGTTTTTTTAAGGTGTTTTTAAAAGTATTTTCAACTACTTATAACAGTGAATACAATACTGTAACATTTAACAACAAAATACATAATAAAAAACTAGCATATCATTTGTATGTGATGACAACTTTGTATCTTTGAAACATTGTAACTTGAATCGTTTGTAAGTAGGGGACTGTCTGTATAAGCAAAAGAAAAAAAAAGTATAAAAATGAACTGCAGTAATTGATAGAACTTGGAAAATACTTATATTTAATGCTTTATTTTACAGTATATGTTATGCAACAAGAGATTCAATGAAATGGTCGCGCATCTAACCAAGATGCATCTGACAAACACTCACTGCATAGGGCTAATACGCCTCACAAAGGCACAACTGTGCTCATTGCAGTAGAACAGGTGCATTAAGATCTAATGCATCTCACAATACAAATAATGGAAGCAAACCTACGCATTACACATTATTCAACTTATTTTAGGGGACCTTACCCTTCTCCTATTGAGAGAGACATCGGTTCCACTTTACAGTATATGTTGTTTGTGGTCCACCTGCCTATGCATTTTTTCTGCCATATTGGAGGAGGACACCTAAGAAAGCTGCACAAGGTATAAGTCAGCCAGGGCTGGGTGTGTTGTTGATGTGACAGGAAGTTGTGACAGGAAGTCTAGCCAGAGATCCACTTTATATTCATCAGTATTCAGCCAGTCTAGCCTGCTGTACAGTATTGCCAAATTCTGTGTGCCTGACATCTCCTCAGGGTCGGCGCTACCATAGAGGCAAAGGAGGCAGCTGCCCCAGGGCCCCAGAGCTTGTAGGGGCCCCCAGTGGCTACAAGAGGAAAAAAAAAATTTTCAAATCAGCCTTAGGCCTCTTGCACACTGCAAGTGATTGCGATTCAGATTCCGCTTTTTAATCAGTTTTTACCTCCGATTCAGATTCAGATTTGCAGTGTGCAAGGAGCAAACTGCAAATCTGAATCGGAAGTAAAAACAGATTAAAAAGCGGAATCTGAATCTGAATTGCTTGCAGTGTGCAAGAGGCCTAAAAGTTTCAAAGGAAAAAAAATACACATTTAAAAACCTGCTGACTTTAATGGTTAATAGCAAATCCACCTTAAATGCTAGAAACCCTAAATTTGCAGGATATGTTAAGGAGATCATTAGGAATAAGAGGAAAAAACAATTTTTCAAAAAGACCTTATAGTTTTTGAGAAAATCGATTTTAACGTTTCGAAGGAAAAAAGTATACTTTTAAATGCGGTAAATGTCACTTTTAATAGCAAACCCAGCGGTAGTGTAGTTTTACATGCATCAAACAAAAGCGCAATAAATTTCCTGACAGGGTTTCCAGGGGGTCTATACGCAGCCGCAGAGCTTTGGCCAGGGATCGCTATACAGCCGCAATATGGCTGTATGAAGATCCCTGGCATTTTTTCCTATTTTCCCAATTTTTTTTTTATGTTTAGAGTGTGGGAATTTTTTTTTAAAAAATTGTGGGGTCCCCCCTCCTGAAACTTTTTAACCCCTTGTCCCCCATGCAGGCTGGGATAGCCAGAATGTGGAGCTCTGACCGATTGGGACTTCACACCCTGACTATACCAGCTGCAAAAAAGGTCCCCTAATGCCGATTTTTGTTCCGGGGTATATGTTGGGGGGGGGGCCAACATATACCCCCAACAGGGTTATTTTGCCCTGGGGCCCCATTGTTGCTTAAACCGGCCCTGCATCTCCTACTATGCTAGCCCTCTAAAGGTGGCTACACACCATACAATAAAATTATACCATTTTACAGCAATTCGATAAAAACGATGGGTTGTCCTGAAAAATGGAAAGCTTTTCCTCATTCGGTCGAGAAATCTGATCACATTTCCCGTTTTTATGCAATAAAAGAAGATTTGGAATGTTGTTCTTTTTCTGATGAATTTTTATGAAAATTGAATGGTGTAGGGTAGATTGTCAATGACTTGATGTACAAGCCCAAGGATTTGTTTCTGAGTTTTCAATCATTTTTGTTTTAATAATTGGGGAAAAATTGAACATAGGGGTGTGGTCAGATTTTTGAATTGTTACAATCAGTCAGAACAATTTATTGCAATTCTTGAATTGAAAAGATATTTTAAAAATTGTATAGTATGTGGTCATCTTTAGGCTATGTTCCCACTTGACAGTAAAACTCATTTTTGTCCGTTTTACTGCATAGCAAAACTGATAGTGAATAGCTCATATTTTATACAGTATATAGGAGCAGTTCACACTTGCAATGGATCCATTGGATCCACTGGATCCACTTCTGTGAAGTCTCCAATAATCCTAGGCACGCCGATGCGTTCCCCATATAGCCTATGGGTGTAATGCATCTGCCCTGGGCTCCAGCTGGAACACATTGGAGCAGACACACTACAGTGTCCACTCCTGCTGGCCGCTTGTGGCCCAGCAGAAGCTTTGGTTGGGAACCAAGCCTGCCTCCTAAACCTTTTAACCACTTTAGGAATACAGGCTTACATCCCCCTAGTGACCAGGCCATTTTTTTCCAAATCAGTGCTGTGCAGCTTTGACAGCTTGCTGCACAGCTAAACAACTTAGCACACAGATGAGTCTTACCTCCTTTTCTTGTCCTAAACAGTGTAGGTAAAAAAAAACCTCCGGCGTGCACTGCACATAGTTACAGACACATTGTCCGTACAAAATGGCAATGCTAGCCTAATGGCCGCGTACGAGAGAATTTGCCACTGGGAGACTTGGGCGCAGGATACAGCCAATATATGGCTTATCCTGCTGCTGCACAAGTCCCGGCGTCGTTAATTACTATCCCCCCTCTAGGTCCATGTGGATGGTGGGAATGATGTAATTCGGCTTCCAGCTATTGCTGGAGGCCGGATTACAGTGTTTTAAAAGTAACTTCAGCTCCGTCTTCTGAGGGTGCCAAAGTTACTCACTGTGCGCCGCTATAGCCATAATTCCTATTATGGTCTATGGTGGTGCCGGCTGCGCCCAAGTCTCCTGCGCTGGATTCGTAGTGTTCGTTCAGGGGAGGTTGAGGGACCACTGTTGTGTTGCTAGAGACAAACTGACCACTGCTTTGCATGTCACCAGAGGCCTAATCTATCTAAAAACAACAGACTTTTGTTGCTTAAAGCGGAATATAACCCTGCATTTCAACTTTGCTCTAAAACATTATTTACAGTATATTATATGCAACCAGCATTTTTTTTTTTACTAGACCAGCATTGGAAGGGTTACACAGGGCTTTAAAGTCCCTTGAGATTTCTGCAGACGCATCCGAACCTGCAATTAGATACATTTTGTTTACATACATGTATCTAATTCTTGAATGTGACTCATCTCTCTCACTGAGAAGGAGCTTGGAGGACTGCCAAAGAGTGTGTAACTATTTATCATTAGATACATCTAACTAAATACAATGTAACAATCTGAACTTCTGCAGTTCTCCACGGAACTTGAAACGTCTGTGTTTAACCCTTCCAATGCTGGTCTAGTAAAAAAAAAAATGCTGGTTGCATATAATATGCTGTAAATAATGTTTTAGAGCAAAGTTAAAATGCAGGGTTATATTCCGCTTTAATATAATATAACTGATAATTATTATGGTTGACAGTCTGTACAGGTATCCCCCTAATGTTGGCCATCTTATGTTCATAAATCCACCATGTTGGATCATGTCAGCTAATGCTATTATGTATTCATGCAGTGTTTTGCATCAAGGCCCCTTCAGCTTATCTTTCACTTCCCCTCTCCACAGGACAGTTTTTGCTGCTCAGCAGAGAGCTAAGCCTTCATGTCCATGCTAGGTTCATAGGAAAACCGCCACTTGAAATAACCATAAAAAAAATTTGGGGGCAAATTTTAAATTTCCTAAGAGACTGAGTGATCTTCTGATGTGTCTCAGTGACCTAGAGCAGTGTTTTTCAACCGCTGTTCCGCGGCTCACTAGTGTGCCGCGAGATGTTGCCTGGTGTGCCGTACGGCAGGGGTCCCCAACCACCGGGCTGCGGCAGGTCTGGCCTCTCACTCCTCCCCTCCCCGCGGCCGCCGCTCCTGTTACCTTATCATGAGCGGGCGGCCACTTGTCCGATTAGATTCCCCTGTAGCCGCTCTCCTCAGTGGCATCTCCTGTTACAGCAGCGTGCTCAGCGGCTGCTGTGATGAGCAGGAAGCAATACAGCGGTTCCCATGGTAACGGCGATGCATATCACATATGAAAGTGTGAGGATGGCAGCAGTCTGAATTTCCTCATCGAAAGTCACTATATAAAGTAGTAAATGTGATTTTATGCTGGACAACTTTTTTCAAACTTTAATGACCAACTTGACATTTCTCCAATGAAAGCCAATGAGTAAAATATAAACAGCTATTGATGGCTCCACCCACTTTTTCACATCCACCAAATGTCCCCAGTTTCTCCAGCGTTAGCACATGACTGTAAATCGAGGTTGGTGAGTTTAGACTGTTCAAGTGGCGGCAGTTTGAAAATCTGCCCAATGGAAGTAAATGAGAAAATTGGGGTCCCTAGTGGGGCATCACTTGAAGATGGAAGGTAGAAATGCTTATAAAAATGCAAACGCACTCCACCGCTTTGTAATGAAGAATTGTGCAAATAGTTTTACACCTTAAACTGTAGAAGTAAAAGCATTTAAGAAGAATTTAGATGGTGTAGCTTGTGAACAAACTTCATGTTAGCTTGAAAAAGCTAGCTATATAAACTGCATTCACTCCGGGGCTATGTATATGTTACGGCCAGAACCCGAAGTTTGGCCACTTTGCGTTCTGGCCGGCCACTTCGGGTTCTGGCCGGCCAATGTGCGAACTGGCTGCTGCGCTGCGGCCAATGTGAGGAATGAAATGATTGCAGTAAAGATTAATGTGTGTTCTGGCCGTCTCGCTGCGGCCAAATGTGTCAAAAGTGCATTCATTCATTTAATGAAATTAAGCCGGAGGCTTTCTCTCCTCCCCCCCCCCCCCCCCCCCCGCCTCTCTCTCTCTCGGTCAGCCGGCGGGGACGCGCGTGTCCCCGAGATTCGTTCGTCGCGCCAGGGCAGCAGAGCGGGGAGGCTGCAGACATTTCTTCTGCCAGCACCCGCTCTGCAGAAACGAACAGCAGGATTCCCTGCTGCGACGAACGACTCCGGGGGGACACGCATGTCCCCGCCGGATGCCAGGAGAGAGAGGCAGGGGGGAGGAGAGAAAGCCGGCGGCTTCATTTGCTACATTGCCGCCGGCTTAATTTCATTAAATGAATGAACGCATTTTTGACACATTTGGCCGCAGCGAGACGGCCAGAACACACATTAATCTTTACTGCAATCATTTCATTCCTCACATTGGCCGCAGCGCAGCGGCCAGTTCGCACATTGACCGGCCAGAACCCGAAGTGGCCGGCCAGAACGCAAAGTGGCCAAACTTCGGGTTCTGGCCGTAACATATACAAATGTCAGGGGACAAAGCCAACAAAAGTGGGAGATTTGCAGCAGTTGAAATTGGCCCTTGAGAGAAATCTGATTGGATATTTACTGCTCCACCCACTTTTCCTAACCTTGAACCACAGTGCTGCATTGACCAGCTTTGTAAAGTTTGATGAGCTTGGCCTTCAAAGTGTAAAGCCCAGGGGCGTTTCTAGGGTCCTTGGAGATCGGGGGCACCTGTGGGCAACAGGCGGGGAGGTATATGCGGTGCGCGCAGCGCGCCGTGGCAAAAATGGGCGTGGCCTTGCAGTGAGTGGGCGTGGCCATGGGTGGGGTCAAATGTACATGAACTTAGCAGCGGTGTAAGCTACAGATAACGGGCCTGCCCATTGAAATATTGGATGGAGCCCCCTGCCCTTTATTTGGATAATTTACAATCAGTATAGGCATAGATCAAAGATGTATACGCACATACAATTTTGATTGGTCAATCACTGACCCCCAATTTTACCACCCCCGTGCAGTAAGTGGGCCAACAGACAATTAATTTTATGAACAGAGCTAAAATTGGCTAATTAAAATTGTATGTGTGTACCAAGCTTTACAGCTAATACTGTACATACTGAAAGTAGCAGGGATCAGCATACAATATAGCTGGTTTACAATCAGTAAAGGCACAGAGTAACACCTTACACTGTACACACTGGAGGTAAATCAGCACACAGTGCAGGCACTAGAGAACAGCGTATACTGTACATACTGTACGCAGCAGAATTCAGCACACTGCTGCTAGCGTGCCAAAAATAAGAGGATCACGTTGTGCGGCGTGCTTATCGTGCCGCACCGAAAAATGGGTGGGCCATGGACCAGAATATAGGTGTGGTAACGGCCGGGTGGAGACAAATTTACATGAACCTAGCAATGGTGGGACATTAGATTATGACAGTGGTGGCGAACCTTTTAGGGGCCGAGTGCCCAAACTGCAACCCAAAAGTCACTTATCTATCGCAAAGTGACAACCGCAATTTAAACTAAATACTGTACAAATGTTTTAACTCATACATGAACATTATGAAAAATACAAGTTGAAAATAAACTGTGAAGATAAACAATTTCATCCATCCTACTCCTGAAAAATGTATTCAATTTTTTAGAACCTCCCAGTTTTATTTTCTGTTTTAAAAAGCTAAAAAAATTAGGTTTAATGCTATTGTCTCATATGATAAGGATTCAGCTTTTCCCATAGTCTCGCAGTTAGCAATCATGTGACTCCCAACAAGACAAATTCAGCAATCATGAGGCCCCCAACAAATCATGAGGCCCCCAACAAGACAAATTCAGCAATCATGAGGCCCCCAACAAGACAAATTCAGCAATCTTGAGGCCCCCAACAAATCATAAGGCTCCCAACAAGGCAAATTCAGCAGTCATGAGGCACTTAAATAGACAGCATTTCACATAAATAGGCAGAATGCCCCCTTAATACGGTAGCCCCCCAAGTTAGGCAGTGAGTGACCGGGACCCCCAGGTTAGCTAGTGAATGACAGGCGCCTCCAGTTAGGTAGTGAGTGACAGGGACCCCGATAGTGAGTGACAGGGAGCCCCTTTAGGTAGTGAGTGAGTGCCAGGGAGCCCCTTTAGGTAGTGAGTGAGTGCCAGGGAGCTCCTTCAGGCAGTAAGTGAGTGCCAGGGAGCCCCTTCAGGCAGTAAGTGAGTGCCAGGGAGCCCCTTTAGGCAGTGAGTGAGTGCCAGGGAGCCCCTTTAGGCAGTGAGTGAGTGCCAGGGAGCCCCTTTAGGCAGTGAGTGAGTGCCAGGGAGCCCCTTCAGACAGTGAGTGAGTGCCAGGGAGCACCTTCAGGCAGAGAGTGAGTGCCAGGAAGCCCCTTTAGGCAGTTAGTGAGTGCCAGGGAGCCCCTTTAGGCAGTGAGTGAGTGCCAGGGAGCCCCTTCAGGCAGTGAGTGAGTGCCAGGGAGCCCCTTCAGGCAGTGAGTGAGTGCCAGGGAGCCCCTTCAGGCAGTGAGTGAGTGCCAGGGAGCCCCTTTAGGCAGTGAGTGAGTGACAGGGAGGCCCTTTAGGTAGTGAGTGAGTGCCAGGGAGCCCCTTCAGGCAGTGAGTGAGTGACAGGGAGCCCTTTAGGTAGTGAGTGAGTGCCAGGGAGCCCCTTCAGGCAGTGAGTGAGTGACAGGGAGCCCTTTAGGCAGTGAGTGAGTGACATTTAGGGAGTGAGTGAGTGCGAGGGAGCCCCTTTAGGGAGTGAGTGAGTGCCAGGGAGCCCCTTTAGGGAGTGAGTGAGTGCCAGGGAGCCCCTTTAGGGAGTAAGTGAGTGAGTGAGTGACAGGGAGGCCCTTTAGGGAGTGAGTGAGTGAGTGACAGGGAGGCCCTTTAGGGAGTGAGTGAGTGACAGGGAGGCCCTTTAGGGAGTGAGTGAGTGACAGGGAGGCCCTTTAGGGAGTGAGTGCCAGAGAGCCCCTTTAGGGAGTGAGTGAGTGCCAGGGAGCCCCTTTAGGGAGTGAGTGAGTGACAGGGAGGCCCTTTAGGGAGTGAGTGAGTGCCAGGGAGCACCTTTAGGGAGTGAGTGAGTGACAGGGAGCCCCTTTAGGGAGTGAGTGAGTGAGTGAGTGAGTGCCAGGGAGCCCCTTTAGGGAGTGAGTGAGTGCCAGGGAGCCCCTTTAGGGAACGAGTGAGTGCCAGGGAGCCCCTTCAGGGAGTGAGTGAGTGCCAGGGAGCCCCTTTAGGGAGTGAGTGAGTGCCAGGGAGCCCCTTTAGGGAGTGAGTGATCGCCAGGGAGCCCCTTTAGGGAGTGAGTGAGTGCCAGGGAGGCCCCCCCTACAGCCGCCGCCGCCGCTCCCCCCACCCCCCTTACCTCGTAGCAGACCTCAGGATCAGCGGCGACCCGACCAGTAAGAGCGGGCGCCAGACGCACCCGCTCGATATGCGGAAGTGATGTCACTTCCGCATATCAGTGCGGGCGCTGGGTCCTAGCGCCCGCACAATTGGTCGCCGGCTCGCCGCCTGATCCTGAGGTCTGAGTGACGCGGCGGCTGGAGGGAGCTGCTGCCAGAGGGGGCGACCGGGCGGAGATCCGTGGCACCCCAGGACAGATTGGGGGCCAAAATAGGGCTAGCGACGCCCTGGTAAAGCCCAATCTACACGATACGATTCTTTGTGCGATTCGATTACGATTTTATTTACGATTCGATTAAATCCGACATGTCCGATCGGAATTCCATTCAATTCGATTTGCCATTGCAAAACAACGGCGAATTGAATCGAATCGAATCCCGATCGGACATGTTAATCGGATCGTAAATAGAATCGTAATCAAATAACACAAAGAATCGTATCGTGTAGATGGGGCTTATATGTGCACGTACAGCTGCGATTAAGTGCAGTTTCCACTAGTGCGATGCGATTCCGTTGCAGAAAACATGAAAACGAATTTGCATGCGGATGCGTTGGTATGCAAATTTTAACGCGAAAACGTGTTAAAATTTGCATCTGTTAGTAGGTATGCGAATTTAACCACTGCCTGTGTGCTTTTACATTGATTCTAAGCGAAACCGTACGCGAATTCACATGGAAAATTCGCATACTGAAAAATTCATGCAAATTTACTATTAAATATATCACAGGCGAATCACACACTAGCCTTGCGGTGTGTGAATTCTGATGGCTCTGATGTGCGTATTTCTTCTGCGCAGTCCACCGACACCGCAAAGACTTTCTGAAAAGTGGAAACAGGGCCATTGATTTATATTGGTTATGCGAATCTGCATGCAAAAAATGCATGCAGATTCATTCTAGTGGAAACGGGTCTTTAGGGTTGCCACACAACTACAATATATTGTGTCTATGGAGCTGGGAGTAGGGACGGCTCATGCGCTTGCGTGAGATGATCTGGCACTTTGGCTCTTTCAGTCATATGTCAGGGGGATGACCTGCTAGATTCTCAGTCCCAAATTATTGCCAAAGCTGACTTCCGTGTGGTGTGTGTGCGAGGCTTAACTACTTACCGCACGCCGTGCAGTACATTCCCAGCCTGGAAACGGTCGCCGGGTGCACCAGCAGGGGCGTAGCAATAGGGGGTGCAGAGGTTGCGACCGCATCGGGGCCCTGTAGGGCCCTCCCTCAACCACAGTATTAGCTCTCTATTGGTCCTGTGCTCATAATAATCACTTGTGTAGATACTTTGAATAGTGGTAATCCTTAACAAACTGTCCCTCATCCCCTTCTTGCACCTCTGACACTGTAGTTGCCAGGTTTAGGAGCACCGTATCAATTGTTATGTATAGATGAGGCTTGGAGGGCCCCAACGTAAAACTTGCATCGGGGCCCACAGCTCCTTAGCTACATTACCGCCAGTTAGAGGGGAGATGAATGAATGGGAACGCAGTTCCCATTCATTAATCTAAGTCCCCGATTCGATGAATACCGGAGTCTATGAGACGCCTGCATTCATTGTATATTTCCTGTTGTTAAGTGCCAAGCATTACTTCTGATTCACATGCTTACATACCTGAATCGGAAATGATGACTGAGGACATCTTGTGGCCAAATAGTAAATTACACCAAAATTAATTTTTATTTAAAGGAGAACTGTAGTGAGAGGTATATGGAGGCTGCCATATTTATTTCCTTTTAAGCAATACCAGTTGCCTGGCAGCCCTGCTGATCTATTTGGCTGAAGAAGTGTCTGAATCACACCAGAAACAAGCATGCAGCTAATCTTGTGATATCTGTCAAAATTGTCAAAAACACCTGATCTGCAGCATGCTTGTTCAGGGTCTATGGCTGAAAATATTAGAGGCAGAGGATCAGCATGATAGCCAGGTAACTGGTATAGCTTAAAGAGAATCTGTACTCTAATATTCTTACAATAAAAAGCATACCATTCTATTCATTATTTTCTCCTGTGCCCCTCTGTGCTGTTTCTGCCACTCTCTGCTGCAATCCTGGCTTGTAATTAACAGTTTTAGGCAGTGTTTACAAACAAACTATCCAGCTTCTAATAGGCTCAGCTAAGCATAGTGTGTGAGTCATTCACAGTGTGCAGGGGGCCTGCAGAGGGTGTGTATCGCTTCTACCAATCACAAGCAGCCCTGCACATTCCACACAATCAATCCTTAGCCCGACAAACAGGACAGAGGAAAGATACATTGATTTATTACAGAGACAGTGCAGTTAGGAAAGACTGCAGTAAGCCAGAGCAGATTAGAACAGGCATAGGAACTTATAGGATAGAAGAACTAAGGCTGAAAAATTTGTTACAGAGTCTCTTTAACCACTTGCCGACCGCGCACTCATAACGCGCGTCGGCAAGGTGGCAGCTGCAGGACCAGCGACGCAGACTTGCGTCGCCGGCTGCAGCCTAATTAACGAGCGATCGCGCGGCTGTAGCCGCGCGATCGCTACGTCATACTATTCGGCCCCCATGTGACTTCAGCCCGCCGGCCAATCAGCAGCGCCGGCGGGCTGTAAAAATTCAAAACCACCAATAGAACGCGTATAATACAGTTTGTTTAGGTAACAAACTGTATTATACTGCCTGCCTCCCGCTGGTGGTCACACTTAGCGATCGACCACCAGCGAGGAGTGCAGGCATAGTATCAGCACACACACACACACACATTAGGAGCCCCACAGACCCCCCGATCACCCGCAGCACCCATCAGACACCCCCCTGTACCCCCCTGCAGTACGCAGATCAGACCTAACCAACCCCCATATCACCCATCAATCAATCCCTGTCACCACCTGTCACTCCTATTGATCAGATCAGACCCCTAACTACCCCTTAGGGTTATCTGATCACCCCCCACCCCTTCAGATCTCCCCCCCGCCCCCCCCCCCCCCTGTATACTGAACCTATCTATCTCCCCTGCATCTGTCTATCTCCCCAGTGATCAGCTGCCAATCACCTATCAGTCACCTGTCAATCATCCCTTGTCACCACCTGTCACTGCCCCCCATTAGATCAGACCCCCCAACTGCCCCTTAGGGGTATCTGATCACCCCCCACCCCTTCAGATCTCCCCCCCCCCCCCCGTATACTGCATCTATCTATCTTCCCTGTAATTGCCCGCTGATCAGCTGTCAATCACCTATCCGTCACCTGTCAATCATCCCTTGTCACCACCTGCCACTGCCCCCCATCAGATCAGACCCCCAACTGCCCATTAGGGGCTTCTGATCACCCACCCACCCTTTCAGATCCCGCCGAGACACCCCCCCTGATCACATCAGCAGTCCATTGTTTACATCTGTTTTTCCCTGTAAACACCCACTTATCACCTGTCAATAACCCATCTATCACCCCCTGTCACCACCTGTCACTCCTATCCATCAGATTAGACCCCCAACTACCCCTTAGGGGTATCTGATCACCCCCCCACCCCTTCCGATCCTCCCCACACCGTCCTAGTTCATTGATTGCGTATATTCTCCCCCCTGCCATTGTGTATCTTATCTCCTGTCTGTAAGGCTTGATTGTGCTTTGTTTGGCTACAATTGTCTCAATTGCACTGTGATTGGCATCGATTGTCGTGTGATTGGCTTCGATTGTCACGTAATTGGGCTTCGATTGTCACGTAATTGGGCTTCGATTGTCGCGTGATTGGCTTCAATTGTGCCAATTGCCCACTGATTGGCTGTTTTGCCCTGTGATTAGCATCGATTGTCGTGTGATTGGCTTCAATTGTCACGTAATTGGTTTTTGATTGTCACGTTATTGGATTCAATTGGTCCGTGATTGGCTTTGATTGCGCCGATTGCTGTAATTGTGTTGTAATTGTCTCGTGATTGTTTTTGATTATTTGTGATTGCTCTCTGATCCCCAACCCCCCCCCCTCACTATCACTATCCTAGTGATCTAAAAACTTTTTTAGTATCACTAGTGGTAACAAACAGTTAGGCCAGTTAGCTAAGCAAAAGGGTTGTTAGTGTCAGTTAGTGCTCAGCCCACTGCACCACAGTCACTAATTAGCGTCATCACTGTCGCTAATCAGCATTGGTACTATATAGTATCTGTAAGTGATTATTAGTGATCACAGTCAGATCTATATTAGGGTCTCTAGGATCCACAAAAAAACGCAGTGTTTGCCCGATCAGACCTGATCGTTCGCCTGCACTGCGTTCAGCCCGCCCCACCGCAGTGACCGAAATTTCTTTTTTCTGATCACTGCAAAAAACACTGTACACAAGCTGTGGCACTGTAAACATCAGTTTTGATTTTTTTTATCTAAACTCAGTGACCACAGCTTTCTACCTCTCAAGTACTCCCTTTCGCTAGGTAGGTGCTCTTTTCCTGGGTAGTCTCAGAGGAATACCTCCTAAATTTAGCAGGCCACCATGGCAAAAAAGAGGTTTTCCAATGAAGACATCTACAGGTACATGGACCAGTCGGATGAGGATGATTGGGTCGACTTATTCGACGAATCTTCGGGTTCAGAGTACGATCCTGTAGACAGCAGTGGCTCTCTGACCGATAGTTCCGATGACGAGGTTGAGGTCCCGGCTAGAGCCAGGCGTACCACACCCCATGTCACTGGACTGCAGGTGGCGGAAGATCAGTCTCAAGGGCAGCAGAGTGGCGTTGATCTGATTTTTCTTGGTGAGGCATGCACCAGCAGCGCAGCATCTCCTGGACCTATCAACACCAGTACTTCCGCAGAAGACCCTGATGAAGTGGCGGACACCATCCTGGAAGTAGAAACTGGTTCGGTGGTACGTGAATTAAGATCCGATCCGCAGCCACCAAGTAGACGGGCCCGTACTCCCATTGGTTTTCCAGAGGTGCTGGCAAACCCTGATTGGCATTCCCCTGATCCCGCCGCACCCATACTGCCCCCTTTCACCGCCCAGTCTGGAGTCCAGGTGGAGACAGTTGAACTAGGATCGGCCGTAGACTTTTTTGAACTGTTCCTCACCCAGGATCTCCTTGACTTAATTGTGGCTGAGACCAACCTATATGCCACACAATTTATAACCGCCCATCCGGAAAGCTGCCACGCCCAGCCTTTTCGGTGGAAACCACTCCAAGTTTCCGAACTTAAAATTTTTTTGGGCCTTCTCCTCAACATGGGTATTACTAAAAAAAATGTATTGCGCTCTTATTGGTCTACACGCCAAATACATAACATGCCCGTGTTCTCTGCTGCCATGTCCAGGACGCGATTTGAGATCATCCTGCGCTTCCTGCATTTCAATGACAACGACACCTGTCATGAAAGAGACCACCCAGCTTATGACCGGCTCCACAAAATTCGGCCCCTCATAGACCACCTGTCATCCACATTTGCAGATGCTTATACCCCTGAACAGAACATCTGTGTAGATGAGTCCCTCGTACATTTTACCGGGCGCCTTGGCATCAAACAGTACATCCCAAGCAAGCGCGCCCGGTATGGGGTGAAACTGTATAAGCTCTGTGATAGGGCCACAGGCTATACATCTCGTTTTAGGGTCTATGAGGGAAAAGACTCAAAATTGGAGCCGGTCGGATGTCCTGACTACCTGGGGAGCAGTGGAAAGATTGTGTGGGACTTGGTGTCACCCTTGTTCCAGAAGGGGTACCATCTTTATGTGGACAACTTTTACACAAGTGTGGCCCTCTTTCAGCACTTAAAGTTAGAAGGAATCCGATGCTGTGGCACCGTGCGGCCTAGTCGCCGGGGCTTCCCCCAACAGCTCGTTAACACCAGACTTCAACGGGGGGAGAGGGCCGCCTTGTGTACCGATGACTTGCTCTCGGTGAAATGGAAGGACAAGAGGGACGTTTACCTTCTGTCTACCATTCACACAGACACGACAGTACAAATTACACGGGCAACAGAGGTCATTGAAAAGCCCCTCGCCGTCCACAGCTATAATGCCAACATGGGAGGGGTGGACTTCAATGACCAGATGTTAGGGCCCTATTTAATTTCCCGGAAAACCAGACGCTGGTATAAGAAAGTGTCTGTGTATTTAATTCAATTGGCGATGTACAACAGCTTTGTTCTCTACAGTAAGGCCACATACACACATCAGACTATAGTCTTTGGAAAATGAAAGATCACAGACCAATCTTACCACCCTTCATGTAGTATGAGAGCCATACTCTACACAGTCTTTTCTATGGAGCTGAACTCCACATCAGAAAAAAATCTTTGCAAGATGCTGCACACACAGATGCTGTACAGACACAAAAGATCAGTAGCTGCAAAAGATCTGTTCCTGCCAAAAATCCATTCCTGCAAATTGCAATGATAGTCTATGAGATCTGCAGGTCATCATACACACATGATTTAACTGACATTCATCTGCAGATCAGATCCACCAGGATGGATTTTCAGATCTGCAGATCTGCAGATGAATGTCAGTTAAATCATGTGTGTATGATGATCTGCAGATCTCATAGACTATCATTGAAATTTGCAGGAATGGATTTTTGGCAGGAACAGATCTTTAGCAGATACTGATCTTGTGTGTCTGTACAGCATTTGTGTGTGCAGCATCTTGCCAAGATTTTTTCCTGATGTGGAGTTCAGCTCCATAGAAAAGACTGTGTAGAGTATGGCTCTTATACTACAGGAAGGGTGGTAAGATTGGTCTGTGATCTTTCATTTTCCAAAGACTATGGTCTGATGTGTGTATGTGGCCTAAGGCTGGGAGAACTGGATCTTTCCTTCAATTCCAGGAAGACATTGTTTCGGCACTCCTCTATCCAGAAGGTGACAGAGCCCAACCCCCAAATGCAACTAGCCGGCTGCATGGAAGGCATTACGCCTACCCGATTCCCAGTACCCCAACTCAACGCAACCCCAGAAAAAGATGTCGTGTCTGCAGCAAGGCTGGAATAAGGCGTGACACCCCCGTTTACTGTCCCCGCTGTCCTGACCAGCCTGGCCTATGCCTAGGGGAGTGTTATGAGAGGTACCACGAGAAGGCACACTTTTAGAACCTAGGGAACTACAGACACAGCAGTAGGCACACAAGGGTCTCTCAGTGCTATTTCACACTGGCGCGATGCGTTAGGGCAAATTGCCTAGCAAAAGTCACACTTTGCGGTCCCCCCCTACGCCGGAAGTGCTTGACTTAACGCTAGTGCATGCCTACGTTACTGCGTGGCTTCTGCGGCAATTTGGGTCGGCCCGGAAGTCATGTTAGTCTACGGCGACGCAGTTAATTACTAGGCCGAATGCTACTCTTGTGGTATTCCCTGAAGATCTATTTTGGGCGAGACGGTGCGGCGGGCTCGACCGACCGGATAGGCCAGTATGCAGTGTGAACCCAAACATCAGGTTTTGAGAGATCCAAATACACTGGCCTGCCAGAAACCTCTCCTTTCACTTGGGACAGAATGCATAATGTACTTCGCCACATATCTGTGCGATTTGCACTTTGCACATTGACCCATGGGGGAGGAGAAGTTTATCCTCAGCTCGCAGGTAAAAAAAAAACAAAAAAAAAAAAACAGGTAAGCAAAAAAGTTAATATTTGGTTACCAATGTTATTGTTTGGTTTGAACATATTTAATAAAGTTTAAAAAGTTAATGTTATTGAAGTGCTTTGCTGCTTGCTTGCTTTTTTTTTTTTTTTTTTTTTTCTTCTCTCTTTTTTTCCAACCGACCAATCAGCTGCAGCACTGATGATGCATCCTGACAGGAGCATTGCGCTTCTGTCAGGTTACACAAAATCGGTGCATGCAGCGCTGTAGGACGAGATTTCTCCTCCACAGTAAAAAAGATACGTTTGCCGAGGCATATGGGCCAAGGTGTGGTGTTGGGGATTCATATGCTTTGGCAAGCACTTTGTATCAAAAAAGAACTCAAGCAATGATTTCTCCATTCACATCGATCAATGTGGATGAATAAATCAGGATTGCCTGGGCATACGAGCTGGTGGGTTTGGATTTTTGGGGTGGCAGCTCCTATGTCCAGGCGGACGCCTTCCCCTCCTTTTTGTTTTTTTCGTTTTTCTTCTCTCTTTTTTCTATCCAGACCGACCGACCGACCAATCAGCTGCAGCACTGATGGTGCATCCTGACAGAAGCATTGCGCTTCTGTCAGGTTACACAAAATCAGTGCATGCAGCGCTGTAGGACGAGATTTCTCCTCCACAGTAAAAAAGATACGTTTGCCGAGGCATATGGGCCAAGGTGTGGTGTTGGGGATTCATATGCTTTGGCAAGCACTTTGTATCAAAAAAGAACTCAAGCAATGATTTCTCCATTCACATCGATCAATGTGGATGAATAAATCAGGATTGCCTGGGCATACGAGCTGGTGGGTTTGGATTTTTGGGGTGGCAGCTCCTATGTCCAGGCGGACGCCTTCCCCTCCTTTTTGTTTTTTTCGTTTTTCTTCTCTCTTTTTTCTATCCAGACCGACCGACCGACCGACCAATCAGCTGCAGCACTGATGGTGCATCCTGACAGAAGCATTGCGCTTCTGTCAGGTTACACAAAATCAGTGCATGCAGCGCTGTAGGACGAGATTTCTCCTCCACAGTAAAAAAAGATACGTTTGCCGAGGCATATGGGCCAAGGTGTGGTGTTGGGGATTCATATGCTTTGGCAAGCACTTTGTATCAAAAAAGAACTCAAGCAATGATTTCTCCATTCACATCGATCAATGTGGATGAATAAATCAGGATTGCCTGGGCATACGAGCTGGTGGGTTTGGATTTTTGGGGTGGCAGCTCCTATGTCCAGGCGGACGCCTTCCCCTCCTTTTTGTTTTGTTTTTTTCGTTTTTCTTCTCTCTTTTTTCTATCCAGACCGACCGACCGACCAATCAGCTGCAGCACTGATGGTGCATCCTGACAGAAGCATTGCGCTTCTGTCAGGTTACACAAAATCAGTGCATGCAGCGCTGTAGGACGAGATTTCTCCTCCACAGTAAAAAAGATACGTTTGCCGAGGCATATGGGCCAAGGTGTGGTGTTGGGGATTCATATGCTTTGGCAAGCACTTTGTATCAAAAAAGAACTCAAGCAATGATTTCTCCATTCACATCGATCAATGTGGATGAATAAATCAGGATTGCCCGGGCATACGAGCTGGTGGGTTTGGATTTTTGGGGTGGCAGCTCCTATGTCCCTCTTTCTTTTCTTTTTGTTTCACATTTTTTGGCAGATATTTGTTCATCCACATTGATCGATGCGAATGAAGGGATGTTTGCCGTTCATTTTTCCTTTCAGCCCAGAATGCACTACCTGTATGCCCAATATAAGGAGTATAGCAGAAATACTGGCCATACATGTAATGATTGCAGAGGCCCTAAAATGCCAGGACAGACCCCACAAATGACCCCATTTTGGAAAGAGGACACCCCAAAGTATTCCGTGAGGTGCATGGTGAGTTCATAGAAGATTTAGTTTTTTGTCACAAGTTAGCATAAATTGTTGTTTTTTGTTTTTTTTCACAAAGTATCCTTTTCTGCTAACTTGTGACAAAAAAGAATTTTTTTTATAAACTCACCATGCCCCTCATGGAATACTTTGTGGTGTCTTATTTTTAAAATGAGGTCATTTGTGGGGTTTGTTAACTGTCCTGTCATGTGGGGGGGGGGGCTAAATTGTGAGCACCCCTGTAAAGCCCAAAGGTAGTCATTGCACGTTGGGCCCCTTAGCGCAGTTAGGCTGCAAAAAAGTGCCACACGTGCTATCGCCGTACCCGGGAGAAGTAGACCAATGTGTTTTAGGGTGTATTTTTACACATACCCATGATGGGTAGAAGAAATCACTCTGTAAATGACAATTTTTTGATTTTTTTTACACACATTTGTCCATTTACAGAGATATTTCTCCCACCCAATATGGGTATGTGTAAAAATACACCCCAAAACACATTGTACTACTTCTCCCGAGTACGGCAATACCACATGTGTGGCACTTTTTTGCACCCTAACTGCGCTAAGGGGCCCAGAGTCCAATGAGTACCGTTAGCATTTCACAGGTCATTTTGAGAAATTTGGTTTCAAGACTACTCCTCACGGTTTAGGGCCCCTAAAATGCCAGAGCAGTATAGGAACCCCACAAATGACCCCATTTTAGAAAGAAGACACCCCAAGGTACTCAATTAGGAGTATGGTGAGTTCATAGAAGATTTTACTTTTTGTCACAAGTTAGCGGAAAATGATTGTTATTGGTTTTTTTTACCAAGTGTCATTTTCCGCTAACTTGTGACAAAAAATAAAATCTTCTATGAACTCACCATACTCCTAACGGAATACCTTGGGATGTCCTCTTTGTAAAATGGGGTCATTTGTGGGGTTCCTATACTGCTCTGGCATTTTAGGGGCCCTAAACCGTGAGGAGTAGTCTTGAAACCAAATTTCTCAAAATGACCTGTGAAATGGTAACGGTACTCATTGGACTCTGGGCCCCTTAGCGCAGTTAGGGTGCAAAAAAGTGCCACATATGTGGTATCGCTGTACTCGGGAGAAGTAGTACAATGTGTTTTGGGGTGTATTTTTACACATACCCATATTGAGTGGGAGAAATATCTCTGTAAATGGACAATTGTGTGTAAAGAAATCAAAAAATTGTCATTTACAGAGATATTTCTCCCACCCAATATGGGTATGTGTAAAAATACACCCCAAAACACATTGTACTACTTCTCCCGAGTACGGCGATACCACATGTGTGGCCCTTTTTTGCACCCTAACTGCGCTAAGGGGCCCAGAGTCCAATGAGTACCTTTAGCATTTCACAGGTCATTTTGAAACATTTGGTTTCAAGACTACTCCTCACGGTTTAGGGCCCCTAAAATGCCAGAGCAGTATAGGAACCCCACAAATGACCCCATTTTAGAAAGAAGACACCCCAAGGTACTCAATTAGGAGTATGGTGAGTTCATAGAAGATTTAGCTTTTTGTCACAAGTTAGCGGAAAATGATTTTTATTGGGTTTTTTTTTACCAAGTGTCATTTTCCACTAACTTGTGACAAAAAAAAAATCTTCTATGAACTCACCATACTCCTAACGGAATACCTTAGGATGTCCTCTTTGTAAAATGGGGTCATTTGTGGGGTTCCTATACTGTCCTGGCATTTTAGGGGCCCTAAACCGTGAGGAGTAGTCTTGAAACCAAATTTCTCAAAATGACCTGTGAAATGCTAACGGTACTCATTGGACTCTGGGCCCCTTAGCGCAGTTAGGATGCAAAAAAGTGCCACACATGTGGTACCGCCGTACTCAGGAGAAGTAGTATTATGTGTTTTGGGGTGTATTTTTACACATACCCATATTGGGTGGGAGAAATATCTCTGTAAATTGACAATTGTGTGTAAAGAAATCAAAAAATTGTCATTTACAGAGATATTTCTCCCACCCAATATGGGTATGTGTAAAAATACACCCCAAAACACATTGTACTACTTCTCCCGAGTACGGCGATACCACATGTGTGGCACTTTTTTGCACCCTAACTGCGCTAAGGGGCCCAGAGTCCAATGAGTACCGTTAGCATTTCACAGGTCATTTTGAGAAATTTGGTTTCAAGAATACTCCTCACGGTTTAGGGCCCCTAAAATGCCAGAGCAGTATAGGAACCCCACAAATGACCCCATTTTACAAAGAGGACATCCCAAGGTATTCCGTTAGGAGTATGGTGAGTTCATAGAAGATTTTATTTTTTGTCACAAGTTAGCGGAAAATGACACTTGGTAAAAAAACCCAATAACAATCATTTTCCGCTAACTTGTGACAAAAAGTAAAATCTTCTATGAACTCACCATACTCCTAATTGAGTACCTTGGGGTGTCTTCTTTGTAAAATGGGGTCATTTGTGGGGTTCCTATACTGCCCTGGCATTTTAGGGGCCCTAAACCGTGAGGAGTAGTCTTGAAACCAAATTTCTCAAAATGACCTGTGAAATCCTAAAGGTACTCATTGGACTTTGGGCCCCTTAGCGCAGTTAGGGTGCAAAAAAGTGCCACACATGTGGTATCGCCGTACTCAGAAGAAGTAGTACAATGTGTTTTGGGGTGTATTTTTATACATACCCATGCTGAGTGGGAGAAATAACTCTGTAAATGGACAATTGTGTGTAAAAAAAATCAAAAAATTGTCATTTGCAGAGATATTTCTCCCACCCAGCATGGGTATGTGTAAAAATACACCCCAAAACACATTGTACTACTTCTCCCGAGTATGGCGATACCATATGTGTGACACTTTTTTGCAGCCAAACTGCGCTAAGAGGCCCACAGTGCAATGACTACTTTTAGGCTTTACAGGGGTGCTTACAATTCCGCACCCCCCAAAATGCCAGGACAGTAAACACACCCCATAAATGACCCCATTTTGAAAAATAGACACTTCAAGGTATTCATTGAGGGGCATGTTGAGTCCATGGCAGATTTCATTTTTTTTTTGTTACAAGTTAGCAGAAATGGAAACCTTTTTTTTTTTTTTTTTTGTGACAAACTGTCATTTTCCGCTAACTTGTGACAAAAAATAAAATCTTCTATGAACTCACTATGCCTCTCAGTGAATACTTTGGGATGTCTTCTTTCCAAAATGGGGTTATTTGTGGGGTATTTATACTATCCTGGAATTTTAGCACCTCATGAAACATGACAGGTAGTCAGGAAAGTCAGAGATGCTTAAAAATGGGAAAATTCACTTTTTGCACCATAGTTTGTAAACGCTATAACTTTTACCCAAACCAATAAATATACACTGAATGGGTTTTTTTTCATCAAAAACATGTTTGTCCACATTTTTCGCGCTGCATGTATACAGAAATTTTACTTTATTTGAAAAATGTCAGCACAGAAAGTTAAAAAAATCATTTTTTTGCCAAAATTCATGTCTTTTTTGATGAATATAATAAAAAGTAAAACTCGCAGCAGCAATCAAATAGCATCAAAAGAAAGCTGTATTAGTGAGAAGAAAAGGAGCCAAAATTCATTTAGGTGGTAGGTTGTATGACCGAGCAGTAAACCGTTAAAGCTGCAGTGGTCTGAATGGAAAAAACAGCGCTGGTCCTTAAGGGGGGGTAAAGGCTGAGTCCTCAAGTGGTTAAATGGAAATAAATATGGCAGCCTCCATACATCTCTCTCTACAGTTCTCCTTTAATAAAAATCCCCACACTGAGTTTTATAATGAACTATTTCCCTCCCACACCCTCCCATAGTACCCAAACTTTTTTTTTTATGGGGAATTTTTTTTTACACATATATAAGTAGTTACCTTAAGGACTGAACTTTCCAATATTTATGTCAAGAGGGTAAATTACTATTAATTTTTAATTCACAGGCTTGTAATTAGTGAAAACTGAAAAAATGCACCTTTATTTAAAAAAAAAATATTGGCGCCATACATTTTTTAAACATTGCAATACCCGGGACCCATGGGCAAATAAAATGTGTGGCTTTTATCCACCGTAGTACATTTTATTTTAACACTATAATGGCCAAAAACTGAGAAATAATGCATTTTTCAATTTTTTTCTTATTATTCCAATTAAAATGCATTTAGAATAAAATAATTCTTAGCATACTGTACCTCCCAAAGAAAGCCTAATTGGTGGCGAGAAAAACAAGATATACAGGGTGCGCCATTTATATGGATACACCCCATATACGACACCATACCATCAATTTTTTTGTTCCAACAGTCTTGGAGGGATCTATCCAGTGTGGGTTAGTGTCAGACCAATAGTGGTGGTTTTGTTTGTTAACTTCACCATTCACATAAAATGGTGTATCCATATAAATGGCCATATTAGGAGTATCCATATAAATGGCCCACCCTGCAGATCATCTTATTGTGATTAGTAGTGATTAAGTTATTGGCGAAAGAATGGGAGGCGCAGTGACAGGTGAAAATTGCTCTGGTCCACAAGGGGAAAAAACCCTCAGTGGTCAAGTAGTTAAAGAGAACCCGCACTGAAAATGTAGTTAAACAGCAAATAGCTAAAGAGAGGGAAGCCAGAGGAACATTTGTAAATTGTACTCCTAAAACTGTAGCAACATTGACAACAAAAGTGAGGCAGAGAAATAGACAGGAGAAGCATTTGAAACAAAATGGGGGTGTAATAAGGATAAGCTGAAAATGAAGAATAATATGTTGGCTTGGCTCTTTCAACCCATCATAATTAAAAACGTGAATATTGGAGTCAGGCTGTCTTTTTGATGCTTCTCCAGGTAATGCTTTGTGACCAGAACTGCTTTACAGTAATCTAGTCTCCCACATTACAAAATCTACGTCCTCAAACTTGTCAGTTGGCCCCAATGTTCACTATGCAGCTGTCTGCTTGATATTCACTGCACTGCCGTGCAATACTACAATTGCTTTTTACCATCTGCTAGCTATCTAATCAAACCAACAGGTGGAGCTCTAAACAGATATCATATTTTCATTTCTGGTATACAGTGCATCCAGTACTCTGTGAAGTGACACTGGATGAGGTACTGAAAAAGAATGGCATATGTATTTCTAACTTTATTTCTTTCTCTGTTTTGATTTGTTTATGGTCAGTTATCAGCTGAAGAAGTTTAGAACTCTCTCTCTAGCAAGCTAGCAATCTCATCTATCTGAACATAAAATTCAGATTATTGATGCTTCAAAGACAATGTTACCTTTAAACACAAAGGAATAAGAAGGAAAAGTTGCTTATCACTGTTAACCAAACAGGATGTGTAAAAAAAAGTCCATTTAGGGCCTGTTTCCACTATTGCAGAATCCACAGAGTTTCACCGCATGCGATTCAAGTGGGGAAACGCTGCCTATTCTGTCAATAAGCACAGCAATTCAGGTAGGCCTTCACACAAGCATGAGTGCTGCGTCCAATATGAAAACGGACATGGAACTCCAGTGGCAATAGGTCCTTAACCACTTGAGGACCACAGTCTTTCTACCTCTTAAGGACCAGAGCCTTTTACTCCATACAGACCACTGCAGCTTTTACGGTTTATTGCTCGGTCTTACAATCTACCACCTAAATGAATTTTACCTCCTTTTCTTGTCACTAAAACAGCTTTCTTTTGGTGCTATTTGATTGCTGCTGCGTGTTTTAGTTTTTATTATATTCATCAAAAAAAGACATGAATTTTGTCAAAAAAATGATTTTTTCTTTACTTTCTGTACATTTTTGTCCAAATTTATTGTGCTACATGTCTTTGATAAAAAAAAGTCCATTCAGTGTATATTTATTGGTTTGGGTAAAAGTTATAGCGTTTACAAACTATGGTGCCAAAAGTGAATTTTCCCATTTTGAAGCATCTCCGACTTTTCTGACCACCTGTCATGTTTCATGAGGTGCTAAAATTCCAGGATAGTATAAATACCCCTCAAATGACCCCATTTTGGAAAGAAGACATCCCAAAGTATTCACTGAGAGGCATGGTGGGTTCATAGAAGATTTTATTTTTTGTCACAAGTTAGCGGAAAATGACACTTTGTGACAAAAAAAAAGTTTCCATTTCTTCTAACTTGCGACAAAAAAAAATGAAATCTGCCACGGACTCACTATGCTCCTCTCTGAATACCTTGAAGGGTCTACTTTCCAAAATGGGGTAATTTGTGGGGTGTGTTTACTGTCCTGGCATTTTGGGCGGTGCTAAATTGTAAGCACCCCTGTAAAGCCTAAAGGTGCTCATTGGACTTTGGACCCCTTAGCGCAGTTAGGCTGCAAAAAAGTGCCACACATGTGGTATTGCCGTACTCAGGAGAAGTAGTATAATGTGTTTTGGGGTGTATTTTTACACATACCCATGCTGGGTGGGAGAAATATCTCTGTAAATGACAATTTTTTTATTTTTTTTACACACAATTGTCCTTTTACAGAGATATTTGTCCCACTCAGCATGGGTATGTGTAAAAATACAACCCAAAACACATTATACTACTTCTCCTGAGTACGGCGATACCACATGTGTGGCACTTTTTTGCACCCTAACTGCGCTACGGGGGCCCAAAGTCCAATAAGTACCTTTAGGATTTCACAGGTCATTTTGCGACATTTGGTTCCAAGACTACTCCTCACGGTTTTGGGCCCCTAAAATGCCAGGGCAGTATAGGAACCCCACAAATGACCCCATTTTAGAAAGAAGACACCCCAAGGTATTCCGTTACGAGTATGGTGAGTTCATAGAAGATTTTATTTTTTGTCACAAGTAAGCAGAAATTGATTTTAATTGTTTTTTTTCACAAAGTGTCATTTTCCGCTAACTTGTGACAAAAATTAGAATCTTCTATGAACTCACCATACTCCTAATGGAATACCTTTGGGTGTCTTCTTTCTAAAATGGGGTCATTTGTGGGGTTCCTATACTGCCCTGGCATTTTAGGGGCCCTAAACCGTGAGGAGTAGTCTTGAAACCAAATGTCGCAAAATGACCTGTGAAATCCTAAAGGTACTCATTGGACTTTGGGCCCCTTAGCGCACTTAGGGTGCAAAAAAGTGCCACACATGTGGTACCGCTGTACTCAGGAGAAGTAGTATAATTAATGTGTTTTGCGGTGTATTTTTACACATACCCATGCTGGGTGGGACAAATATCTCTGTAAATGACAATTTTTTGATTTTTTTTTTACACACAATTGTCCATTTACAGAGATATTTCTCCCACCCAGCATGGGTATGTGTAAAAATACACCCCAAAACACATTATACTACTTCTCCTGAGTACGGCGATTCCACTTGTGTGACACATTTTTGCAGCCTAGGTGCGCTAAGGGTTCCATCGTCATATTCACAGGTCATTTTGAGGCATTTGTTTTCTAGACTACTCCTCACGGTTTAGGGCCCCTAAAATGCCAGGGCAGTATAGGAACCCCACAAGTGACCCCATTTTAGAAAGAAGACACCCCAAGGTATTCCGTTAGCAGTATGGTGAGTTCATAGAAGATTTTATTTTTTGTCACAAGTAAGCGGAAATTGATTTTAATTGTTTTTTTTTCACAAAGTGTCATTTTCCGCTAACTTGTGACAAAAAATAAAATCTTCTATGAACTCACCATACTCCTAACGGAATACCTTTGGGTGTATTCTTTCTAGAATGGGGTCATTTGTGGGGTTCCTATACTGCCCTGGCATTTTAGGGGCCCTAAACCGTGAGGAGTAGTCTTGAAACCAAATGTCACAAAATGACCTGTGAAATCCTAAAGGTACTCATTAGACTTTGGGCCCCTTAGCGCACTTAGGGTGCAAAAAAGTGCCACACATGTGGTACCGCTGTACTCAGGAGAAGTAGTATAATGTGTTTTGTGGTATATTTTTACACATACCCATGCTGGGTGGGACACATATCTCTGTAAATTACAATTTTTTTATTTTTTTTTTTACACACAATTGTCCATATACAGAGATATTTCTCCCACCCAGCATGGGTATGTGTAAAAATACACCCCAAAACACATTATACTACTTCTCCTGAGTACGGCGTTAAGACATGTGTGACACTTTTTTGCAGCCTAGGTGCGCTAAGGGGCCCAACGTCCTATTCACAGGTCATTTTGAGGCATTTGTTTTCTAGACTACTCCTCACGGTTTAGGGCCCCTAAAATGCCAGGGCAGTATAGGAACCCCACAAGTGACCCCATTTTAGAAAGAAGACACCCCAAGGTATTCCGTTAGGTGTATGGTGAGTTCATAGAAGATTTTTATTTTTTGTCACAAGTTAGTGAAAAATGACACTTTGTGAAAAAACAATAAAAATCAATTTCCGCTAACTTTTGACAAAAAATAAAATCTTCTATGAACTCGTCATACACCTAACAGAATACCTTGGGGTGTCTTTTTTCTAAAAAGGGGTCACTTGTGGGGTTCCTATACTGCCCTGGCATTTTATGGGCCCAAAACCGTGAGTAGTCTGGAAACCAAATGTCTCAAAATGACTGTTCAGGGGTATAAGCATCTGCAAAATTTGATGACAGGTGGTCCATGAGGGGGCGAATTTTGTGGAATCGGTCATAAGCAGGGTGGCCTTTTAGATGACAGGTTGTATTGGGCCTGATCTGATGGATAGGAGTGCTAGGGGGGTGACAGGAGGTGATTGATGGGTGTCTCAGGGGGTGGTTAGAGGGGAAAATAGATGCAATCAATGCACTGGGGAGGTGATCGGAAGGGGGTCTGAGGAGGATCTGAGGGTTTGGCCGAGTGATCAGGAGCCCACACGGGGCAAATTAGGGCCTGATCTGATAGGTAGGTGTGCTAGGGGGTGACAGGTGGTGACAGGAGGTGATTGATGGGTGTCTCAAGGTGTGATTAGTTGGGGGAATAGATGCAAGCAATGCGCTGGTGAGGTGATCAGGGCTGGGGTCTGAGGGTGTGGGTGGGTGATTGGGTGCCCTAGGGGCAGATAGGGGTCTAATCTGATGAGTAGCAGTGACAGGTGGTGATTGATGGGTAATTAGTGGGTGTTTAGAGGAGAGAACAGATGTAAACAATGCACTTGGGAGGTGATCTGACGGCGGGTCTGCAGGCGATCTGATGGTGTGGGTGGGTGATCAGATTGCCCGCAAGGGGCAGGTTAGGGGCTGATTGATGGGTGGCAGTGACAGGGGGTGATTGATGGGTGATTGATAGGTGATTGACAGGTGATCAGTGGGTTATTACAGGGAAGAACAGATGTAAATAATGCACTGGCGAATTGATAAGGGGGGGTCTGAGGGCAATCTGAGCGTGTGGGCGGTTGATTGGGTGCCCGCAAGGGGCAGATTAGGGTCCAATCTGATGGGTAACAGTGACAGGTGGTGATAGGGGGTGATTGATGGGTGATTGATGGGTAATTAGTGGGTGTTTAGAGAAGAGAACAGATGTAAACAATCCACTTGGGAGGTGATCTGACGACAGGTGATCTGATTGCGGGGTGGGTGCGGGCGATCTGATTGTGTGGGTGGGTGATCAGATTGCCTGCAATAGGAAGGTTAGGGGCTGATTGATGGGTGGCAGTGACAGGGGGTGATTGATGGGTGATTGACAGGTTATCAGTGGGTTATTACAGGGAAGAACAGATGTAAATAATTCACTGGCGAATTGATAAAGGGGGTCTGAGGGCAATCTGAGCGTGTGGGCGGTTGATTGGGTGCCCGCAAGGGGCAGATTAGGGTCTAATCTGATGGGTAACAGTGACAGGTGGTGATAGGGGGTGATTGATGGGTAATTAGTGGGTGTTTAGAGGAGAGAACAGATGTAAACAATGCACTTGGGAGGTGATCTGACGGCGGGTCTGTGGGCGATCTGATGGTGTGGGTGGGTGATCAGATTGCCCGCAAGGGGCAGGTTAGGGGCTGATTGATGGGTGGCAGTGACAGGGGGTGATTGATGGGTGATAGGTGATTGACAGGTGATCAGTGGGTTATTACAGGGAACAACAGATGTAAATAATGCACTGGCGAATTGATAAGGGGGGTCTGAGGGCAATCTGAGCGTTTGGGCGGGTGATTGGGTGCCCGCAAGGGGCAGATTAGGGTCTGATGTGATAGGTAACAGTGACAGGTGGTGATAGGGGGTGATTGATGGGTAATTAGTGGGTGTTTAGAGGAGAGAACAGATGTAAACAATGCACTTGGGAGGTGATCTGACGGCGGGTTTGCGGGCGATCTGATGGTGTGGGTGGGTGATCAGATTGCCCGCAAGGGGCAGGTTAGGGGCTGATTGTTGGGTGGCAGTGACAGGGGGTGATTTATGGGTGATTGACAGGTGATTGACAGGTGATTGACAGGTGATCAGGGGGGATAGATGCATACAGTACACAGGGAGTGGGTCTGTGGGGGGTCTGGGGAGAATCTGAGGGGTGGGGGTGATCAGGAGTCCCCAGGGGGCAGTTTAGGAAATTTAAAAAAAAAATAGCGTTGACAGATAGTGACAGGGAGTTACATAGTTACATAGTTACATAGTTATTTTGGCTGAAAAAAGACATACGTCCATCGAGTTCAACCAGTACAAAGTACAACTCCAGCCCGTCCCCCACATACCCCTGTTGATCCAGAGGAAGGCGAAAAAAAAACCACCAGGCATGGTCCAATTAGCCCCAAATGGGAAAAATTCCTTCCTGACTCCAGATGGCAATCAGATAAAATCCCTGGATCAACATCATTAGGCATAACCTAGTAATTGTAGCCATGGATGTCTTTCAACGCAAGGAAAGCATCTAAGCCCCCTTTAAATGCAGGTATAGAGTTTGCCATAACGACTTCCTGTGGCAATGCATTCCACATCTTAACCACTCTTACTGTAAAGAACCCTTTCCTAAATAAATGGCTAAAACGTTTTTCCTCCATGCGCAGCTCATGTCCTCTAGTCCTTTGAGAAGGCCTAGGGACAAAAAGCTCATCCGCCAAGCTATTATATTGCCCTCTAATGTATTTATACATGTTAATTAGATCTCCTCTAAGGCGTCTTTTCTCTAGACTAAATAAACCCAGTTTATCTAACCTTTCTTGGTAAGCGAGACCTTCCATCCCACGTATCAATTTTGTAGCTCGTCTCTGCACCTGCTCTAAAACTGCAATATCTTTTTTGTAATGTGGTGCCCAGAACTGAATTCCATATTCCAGATGTGGCCTTACTAGAGAGTTAAACAGGGGCAATATTATGCTAGCATCTCGAGTTTTTATTTCCCTTTTAATGCATCCCAAAATTTTGTTCGCTTTAGCTGCAGCGGCTTGGCATTGAGTACGATTATTTAACTTGTTGTCGATGAGTACTCCTAAGTCCTTCTCCAAGTTTGATGTTCCCAACTGTATCCCATTTATTTTGTATGGTGCTAGACCATTGGTACGACCAAAATGCATGACTTTACATTTGTCAACATTGAATTTCATCTGCCATGTATGTGCCCATATAGCCATCCTATCCAGATCCTGTTGCAATATGACACTATCTTCCTGAGAGTTGATGATTCTGCACAATTTTGTATCATCTGCAAAAATAGCAACATTGCTCACTACTGCATCTACTAGGTCATTAATAAATAAATTGAAGAGCACTGGACCCAGTACAGACCCCTGTGGGACCCCACTGCTAACAGTCTCCCATTTTGAGTACGATCCATTGACCACAACTCTTTGTTTTCTGTCCATTAGCCAGTTCCCTATCCATGCACACAAACTCTTCCCCAGTCCTTGCATCCTCAACTTTTGCACCAGACTTCTGTGGGGAACAGTGTCGAAGGCCTTTGCAAAGTCCAAGTATATCACATCTACAGCATTCCCAATATCCATATTAGCATTCACTACCTCATAAAAGCTGAGCATGTTAGTCAAACAGGACCTGTCTTTAGTAAACCCATGTTGATGCTGAGAAATAAGATTATTTTCTACTATGAAGTCATGTATAGTATCTCTTAGTAACCCCTCAAATAGTTTGCATACAACTGATGTTAAGCTTACAGGTCTATAATTTCCTGGATCAGATTTTTTGCCCTTCTTAAATAATGGGAAAACGTGGGCTGTACGCCAATCCACTGGGACTCTGCTAGTTGCAAGAGAGTCACAAAAGATAAGATAAAGGGGCTTAGCTATAACTGAACTTAATTCTCTTAGGACCCGAGGATGCATGCCATCCGGGCCAGGTGCCTTGTCTATTTTTAATTTATTTAGTCTTGCCTTTACTTCTTCCTGCGTTAAGTATTTAATATTACAGTTAGAAGATTGAGACTCTTCTGCCTCTGTAATTTGCAACAGTGCTGTTTCCTTTGTGAAGACAGAAGCAAAGAAAGCATTTAATAACTCTGCCTTACCTTGGTCGTCCACCATTGAGTTCCCACCCTCATCCTTTAGGATTCCTATACAATCAACCTTTCTTTTTTTAGAGTTGATGTACTTGTAAAACTTTTTTGGGTTAGATTTGATATCCCTAGCGATTTGATTTTCAGCTTCGATCTTTGCCAGCCTAATTTCTTTTTTACAATTTTTTTTGATTGATGGGTGATTAGGGGGGTGATTGGGTGCAAACAGTTGTCCTGGGGGCGGGCAGGGGGGGGGGGGTCTGAGGGGTGCTGTGGGCGATTAGGGGGCGGGGGGGCAGATCAGTGTGTTTGGGTGCAGACTAGGGTGGCTGCAGCCTGCCCTGGTGGTCCCTCGGACACTGGGACCACCAGGGCAGGAGGCAGCCTGTATAATACACTTTGTATACATTACAAAGTGTATTATACACTTTGTATCGGCGATCAGAGCAGGGACAAGGTCCTCCAGCACCCAAGGCTGAGACACCAAAGTGCGCCCCTCCTCCCGCCTCAGCTGTCACACACTGATTACTATTAGACTAAGAGGGCCACAGGGCCCACAACCTCCCCAACACCTTAATATCTAGTTATCTGGCTTGCAGTCACTGCTATGTATCCCCTTTTCTTATTTCTTTCTGCTTCATGCACAATTAGGAATGACAGCTGAATGAATTGTGCGCCCCTCCTACACTGCACCCTGAGGCTGGAGCCTCTCCAGCCTATGCCTCGGCCCGGCCATGTCGGCGATCGCGGGGTTAACAATCCGCCGGCGCTTCCGAATGGCCGGTGGGTTGTCATCGCGGGTGGGTGGAGCCAGTTGCGGGGGAAGCGCGCGTCATCAATGACGCGATCGCTCCCCCGGCATGCCGAAAGGACGCAACGCCCTTGGACGTATTGCGGTCATTTCGGCGTCCACTTTGCTGCCGCCCATCGGCTGTGGGCGGTTGGCAAGTGGTTAAAGAGGGACTTTGCTGAGAAATAGTAGTAGGTGGGATAAATAAATCAATACATTGTAAAAGTGAGAAGTTAAAAAATAGAAGATCAAGAAATGATTGATATTCGCCATGTACTGTAATTTGCTCATGTTTGATCTACAAGTGAGCCAGCACATCATCATCATCTTTACTACTGGCAGACAAGAAAAAAATAAGACAGCACCAGTTACCACACCCATGAACAATGAGATAGGCTAAGGGCTTGTTCACACCTAGGGCATTTTCACTATTTTTTAAGCGCCAGCGATTTGCAAAATCGTCCTTAAAAGCCATTGTGCAATGATTCCCTATGAGAGAGATTACATCTGAGCGGTTCGTTTCCGATCTGCTCAGCAAAGTGCTGCCTATACCATTTTTAGGGTGATTTCGCTACAATGGAAGGTATAGGAAAAGCACAAAATGCTCACAAAATCGCTTTGTGCGGCAATTGCGTTCGCGCTTAGATGAATACATTGTATTTATTAATTTCCGGGTCAAAGAGTTCACTTCCTGACTTGCGCCAGGAAGTGAAAAAAAAACAAAACAAATCGCTCTGCAAAAGCACTTTGAAAAGCGCTTTACACAAAATTAAACTGCGCAGGTAAGCGCCGGGAGGTGCAAAATATCGAAAATCTCTGTTGTCAGCGATTTTGATTTTAGATGTGAACAAAGCCTAAAAGTTTGTTTTTTGTATAGACATACATATGCACAGATAGATACTGGTTTCTAGGCAGTTCGAAAGAGATGTTATTTCCCACAATGCAACAAGTTTCACAAAAAGGAAACTGTCATGACCATGGTCTTCAGAAATTTAAATACATCAGAGTTCTTTTTTATCATATTACTTATTAAAAATGCATTCAAAATCTATTTGTCAATACTAAATTAAATATTTATCCAAAACCAGATGGAGTGCCACAGAAAAATGTAGCCCTTTTGAGAGCTACCACCAGAGGTGCTCTGCTTGCTATAACTGAATTGCTGTTGTTTATCCCCTGCTTATTGCCTGAAGAAGTGGGCTGTGCCCGCGAAACGTGTTGCATCTTTGGGGTATTTTCAATAAATGTGTATATCTATATATTTACAGTCCTTGGTGTCTGCTTTAACGGAGGCGAGTCCACCACTTCCTCCCAGCAATTTTTTAAAAATTTTATGTACTTTTATCCTTCTGGCGCCTTTGTTCACCTACCAATATATTTGAGTCCACCCCAGGTGGAGGGGTGATCTACCCCCTTTCTTCCTATCTACAGAGAGCGACTTCTTAATCCTGAGTGAGGACAGGTCTAATCTCCTCACCTGCCTAATGAGTGGTTACCTAGGTGGTAACCCGTGTTTGTGAGTATTACCATCTCACTGTTTCATTTATCCAATCAATTTTGACATACTACACCATATTGGGCTTTCGAATTCTTTTCAACCATAGTGTTCCTGGTAATATTCAGTAGCACCAGTAGCAAGCACATCCCCGAGTTGTTTGAGTGATGCTGACATAAATATGAATTGTGTGTTCATGGCTTCATGAAGACATGCTCTTAGCAACAAAATGATATCACTAATCTTGAAAAGGATGCAGGTACTGTACATGCTGGTGCAGTGAAGGTCAGTTCTATTAACTATGGAGCCCCCCTTGAAACATCCTCCCAATAGACCTGAGCCCCCTTCCCTAAAGTGTCAGTATGCCAAATTACCCCCCCCCCCTCTTTTCCAGGGCCTTTAAAGAGAATCTGTATTGTTAAAATCGCACATAAGTAAACATACCAGTGCGAAGTAAGAATGGGGGGAGTACAGTGGGAAGTAAGAGCCTTTATAACATGCCAAACTAAGTTTGTCTCCTACGTCATCTTCTGTCCCTGTCAATTTTTTTACGTGGGCAAAACCACCAGGCCCCTCAAGGAGAGAGTGGGGGAGCATTTTAAATCCATAAAATCAGGGAAGGGGTGCCCACGCTTAATCGATCACGTTAGAGAGGCCCATGGAGGTAAGGCGAATTGTTTGAGATTCGCAGGCCTTTTGCATGTCACTAATCCCAGGAGGGGAGGCAATAGAGACCAAGAGCTTACCAGACGAGAATCCCGGGTGATGGGGCCTCTGGGCCTCAATGACAGACTGGAGTTGTCCTGTTTTTTGGACCCCTAGGGCACAGGGCGGTCCCGCATTGGGGACTGTGTGTGCCCCAGTGGGGGAACTTGTGCTTATGTTTCCCCCCCCCCCCCTTCCCCTCCTCCTACTGGGTTTCTTCTCTTTCCTCCCCTTTTTCCCTGCTCTTCCCCACCCGCCTCTCCACCATCTGATCCTGCTTCTTTAATTTTTGACCTAGACAGGGGTGCTCCTTTAAGTCCTGCCCTATTCCCTTCCTGCCTGTCCCTCCTCCCTTCTCATCTCTTTGTTCTCCCACACAAGCTGCTCTCTCTCTCAGATCTCCACTCTTCTTATGCCACAACTGCTCCCGTTTTGGGTTTGTACTCGAGGGTGGCGCCCCGCGATGCACGGGCACCCATCCAGGGGACTTGGACTGAATGTAGGTAATTTGGGCGGCAGGTGCAGTATATGGACGAGATAGGTGGACAGAATTTGCCACCAATATTTTGGTGGCAACGACACTTTTCCTGCATAGAGGGAGGGAGAGACATCACGGAGGGGAAATGGAATTGCCCTGGTGATTGTCCCCCCCGATGCATGAACTCCTCCTTACATGCACTGTCGTACCCGATGTACCCCTGTCCTACCCCTGGGGGATCCTATGTGAGTCGCTGGGGGCCACCAACTCCTGAGGACCCTGTGGTCTTCTTGTTCTCCCTTTTGCGTATGATGCTCCCAGCTTGCTCCTTTTAGTGAGCATTGGGGGAGCACATCTCCTGCCATTCTGGCCCCAACCCTGACATTCCGGGAAGAGGAAATGCATGGGTGGGAGCTAGGACAGCCCCTGATAGGGTTTGTGGGACAGTTGGGGTTGAATGCAGCCCTTTAATTCCAGGGGTTTCACCCATGTATTTTGTGTCCTTCTCTACATGCCTTCCTCCATCAGCATGTTGATTTTAGATTGGGAAATGAGGTGGTTTCTTCTTTTTAAACAAACAAATTAAATAAAGGTGAAGAAAAGGAAATTTCTTTATGTCAGCGAATAAAAAGGAACTCATGGGATATAGACATGACCATAAGAATGTATACAGAATGGAGCGGAATGCACCTTTTCACAATGTTAACCTTTTCAATGGCACTTGGTTTGAGTTTCCCTTTATGTCAATATGTATTGATAAATTTTCCAGCATGTCACAGTTTGCTAGCCACTGGATTTGTGGCCACACAAAGTTGTTTACGTAGCACATAAATGTTTCATTCGCCGTAACGAGGCGATCCTCCCCCTCCTTCACATTCATTGGCTCCACAGGGAACAGCCCCCACTGTCATTCACGCCACACGACGTGGCCAGTCCCCTCCTCCTCAGCCCAATCACTATCACATCACAGTTCCAAGGGCCAATGACGAGCGTGATGGGCGGGGCTTCCTGTTTACATTACGGAAGTCCGTACACGCCGCCATTGCCCAAGGACACACGCACGCGAGCAAGCGCCATACCGGCGCGAAACGGCTGTTGTGCCGTCCTCTCACCCCCTGGTCACACCTCCGCACCCGTCCGGAATACAGGTCAGATCCTTCCGCTTCTTTCATGCTGTGAACCTGTATACCTTGATGCTTATACCTGCTGGTAACAACCTGAAATAAATTATGTGATTTAAGGACGCAGTGCACGGACTGTCTTATATGTACTACAAACATACCAGTGCGTTAGGGGACATCTCCTATTACCCTCTGACACAATTTCGCCGCTCCTCGCCGCATTAAAAGTGGTTAAAAACAGATTTAAAAAGTTTGTTTATAAACAAACAAAATGGCCACCAAAACAGGAAGTAGGTTGATGTACAGTATATCCACACATAGAAAATACATCCATACACAAGCAGGCTGTATACACCCTTCCTTTTGAATCTCAAGAGATCATTTGTGTGTTTCTTTCCCCCTGCATCTCTCATGCACTGAAGTTTCAGGCTGCTCTTTTCTTCCTGCAAACAGCTTTGACCTTGTCTGAATTTCCTCAGTATGTGAAAGCCCAGCCAGCTCAGAGGACGATTTATCCAGCTTGTAAAAGAGAAGAGAGAAGCTGTCCTAATCTAAATAATACACAGGCAGTGTGCATAGAGGGGCCAGGAAGGGGGAGTTCACAGCAGAACCACAACACTGAAGAACTTGGCAGCCTTCCAGACACAGGCCGACAAGTCTGACAGGGGAAAGATAAATTGATTTATTACAGAGACTGTGATAGCAGAAAGTGCTGCAGTAAGCCAGAACACATTAGAATAGCTTTGGGAACTTGTAGGATGATAAAAAACAGGATGCAATTTTTGTTACGGAGTCTCTTTAAGGTTACACCCGCACACACACACTTAACCATGGTCCCAGGGGCCCTTGCCAAGTCTTCAGCAAAGTAGCATCTTACCTGTCCTTGGATGGTTGAAGTTGGAGAAGTTGCAGTCAGAGGATGTTTTGGTACCATTCTTTATTCATGGCTTTGTTTTAGGCAAAATTGTGAGTGAGCCCAGTGCCTTGGATGAGAAGTCCCACACATGAATGGTCTCAGGATGCTATACTGTTGGCATAAGACATTGTACAGCACCACGGAATATGTTGGCACTTTATAAATAATAAATAATAATAATAATAAGACAGGACTGATGGTGACACTCACCTTTACTTCTCCAGACAGTCATTTTGTCAGATGCCTCAAACATTCAGAAAGGGGCTTTATCAGAATAAAATGTCTTTATCTCAGTCCTTAGCAGTCCAATCCCTGAACTTTTTTCGCTCCAGAGTAACTTTAAGCAGAGTGTTATTAGAGACTGGTAAATGGATGATGTTGAGCACAATTTGGTTAATTTTCTTGCATTTTATGCAGGAGTCCCAGTACACACAAAATAATTACGGTACACACAGGCACTCTGAGAGGGAGAGAGAGACATCATTTGTGTACACACACATCAGGCAGTCTCTCTCTATCTCTCAGCATGATTTAAGTTAATAGAGGCCAATGTCATGCAGAGTTGGGCAGGGAAGCTGGTATATAGTTACCTGTTTTGGCACATGTTGTAGATCCTCTGTTCACACCTGCCTTGCTCTGCAATCCTCTTCTCCTCACATCCATCTTCTGACAATGCTCCTGTACCATGACACAAGTTTTCACTGTGGGAGAGAGAGGTGGATGTGAGGAAAAGTGCTTGGAGAGTGGGATAAATGGGACTACAGCATGCACCATGACTGATAACTATAAAAAGAGTACTGCTATGGGAGGTAGGTAATAGTGGCCACACTTGCTGTATGACCCCTTGCCAGTGGGATGCCTAATGGCAGAGATCCCCACAGGAGTGTAGGGGAAGGATTGTGGGGTGGGCCTTTGATTTGCAGTTTTTC
Organism: Hyperolius riggenbachi; assembly: GCF_040937935.1. Taxonomy (NCBI): domain Eukaryota; kingdom Metazoa; phylum Chordata; class Amphibia; order Anura; family Hyperoliidae; genus Hyperolius; species Hyperolius riggenbachi. The sequence continues at coordinate 155,080,341 of NC_090649.1, forward strand.
CCCTGCTTGGGATACATTTATTGCTTTGATTGCAGGGTTCTACATGTTCCCTTAGTACGTTACTGGACTTGTTGGAAGAGTGGTGACTCTTTGCTGAAATCTCTGCCGTGAGGTAATGGTCTACTTTCTTTTAAGTCAGGCATTAAATTGAAAGGAGTGCCAGTGGTGGCCTATATATTTACATAGGTACATGGGTTACGCCAGTGACATCATTGGTCAATAAGGACAGTAGGAATTATTTTTTTATGGATGAGATTACAAACATGAATCTCTGTTTTTCCAGAGTCAGAACAGAGGCAAAACCTTATGCCAGATACACACGATGAGATTTTCTGGCAGACTTCCTGCCAGATTGATTATTTCCAACAGGTCCGATCTGATTTCCGATCGATTTTCCATAGAAGTGAACGGAAAATCAATCGGAACCTGTTGGAGATAATTGATCTGACAGTAAACCTGTCAGAAAATTGTATCGTGTGTATCTAGCATTATACATGTGGGCCGCAGTATGGGGATTTACTCACTCTTGTTGTCACCTCTGGCCACTGTGCTACATGCCCCATTCCATCACGCTGATACTGGAAGAAAGAAGCATCTGAGTGATGGAATGGGGCGTGGAGTGCTGCGGCCAGAAGTGGCAACAAGGGTGAGTTAACCCCCTCTGTCACGATCCGCTTATATAAAGCTCTGCTTCTGTCCCAATCCTGCTGGGACAGAGATAAATATAAGCACCGGTGTGGTATAAAAGTGGAAGAAAGGAGATGGAGAAATAGCAGAAACTTCCATGCATTGGGCCACTGCTTTTCAGTTAAGTCCAGATATCTCCTCAAAGAACATATTGCCACCTATGATTACAAAAGACTTCTGACAAGCTAATACAACCCCCAAATATACCAGAGATTGCCGTATAGAAGAGGGGACATCGATCAACACAGAAGATACCAAGGATTACTGGCAGGCAATATTAGATGTGTATGTGCGCGTGTTTCCACTTGCAAAAATGTATTAGAACTGACAGCCCATAATATTTTTTCATTAGTTGATCAAAAGCTTTCAGCTTTCTCCTTTTTTCCCAGCCTGCCAGATTTTGATAGCATAATGTATCACACTCAAATACAGTAATTAGTGTATGGATCATTTTATATTAGGAAAAAAAATTGGAGCTAGGGTTAGTCTATTTTATTTAGTTGTTTACATTTACAATGTTCTGTTTTTTTATATTATTAATTTACCCCCAAATGTAATAAAATAAGGCTGATAGGCAGTGGCGAAGCTAAGGAGCTGTGGGCCCCGATGCAAGTTTTACAGTGGGGCCCCCCAAGCACTCTATACAGAACAATTAATACGGCGCACCAAAACCTGCCAATGGCAACTACAGTGTCAGAGGTGCTAGAATGGGATGGGGAACAGTTTGTTAATGATTATCACTATTCAAAGTATCTTTAGAAGTGATTTTTATGAGCACAGGACCAATAGAGAGCTAATACTGTAGTAGAGAGAGGGCCCTTCAGGGCCCCTCTGGCCCAAGGGCCCCAATGCGGTCGCTACCTCTGCACCCCCTATTGCTACGCCCCTGCTGATAGGAATAAGTTGATCAGCAGAGGTAAATTTTTCTTATGGAAAAAAAAAACTGCAGCTATTTATCAGAGCACTTTCTGTTTACAGTATTAAGGAGACATTGTATACAATGTTGTTCATGTTTTTAACGTGTTATTGACATGCAATTTGCCATTGAAATTAATGAAAGTGTTTGCCATTTTGCATTGCAGTATATTACCAAAAAGGTTTATAAATGCAGGATATGGAGAGGACAATGCATGCAAATACACACAAATTAAAAATAAAAACCCCTTTCTCTAAACCACAGCTAATTGTCTGCACTTTTTACCAGTAAATGCTTATATTTATACTTTAACCCATTGTGTATGGAGCCCTCCATGAAGTCAAAATAGACTTGGATGCCCAGAAATACTGTATATTATTATAACTGGGATTCAGGCAGATGAGACCCAGTGCAATTTCTTGCTGAAGCGTGAGAATTCATTGTACAGTTACAAATTAATAATGACTTCTTAGAAGGCTGAAGAGCTTTAGCTTGAAGATGCAGCCCTGGCCCTCCACTTACCATCCACTTCATCCTAGATGGCCTTTTCAAGTCTCTATGCATCTCACACAATGCATGGGTGAAATGGATGAAGGCAATCAGCAAATATTCATGTTGAGCACAGGATAGAATTGGTTTTGGCTGAGAGGACATCAGTGAGCTCTCATGCTGTGGGTGCTGCGGGGTTCTGGACTCTGTGTAACATCATTGATTTGTATCAGGATGAGAGTTGCTGCTGGTTGAATTGCTGCTGTCCGAGGTGCTGAAGTGACAGCATAAAACGCCTGGGATTACTGCTTCAGCTTTATATGGAAAAGCTGAATGCCTGGATCGTTTCTTGTCCCTGATTATATCAGTGTGTATAGTCTGCTGTCACCTCTCTTCCAGTGAGGGATTAATAGGTGTTTATTAGCCGGGGCCCTCGCACTATCTATCTCCCGTAGCTGCAATAGTGAAGCACAACTTCCCCGAGAAGCCACTCCTCCCCATTCAATATATTGAGCTGCTTTACGCATTCTGCTATCAAAGTGAGCAGTGGAGGGTGACGGGGAACGTTTATGCAGATGAATCTTGCAGACACACTTTTTATGAAAGGAAACTTATCTCTGGAGAAACAAAATGTTCCAACGATGTCTGGTAAGAGGGGACCTGAAAAAAAGGGTTAAAACTGGCTGAGGGATAATGGGAACAGCTGGTACTTGCAGACTTTTTCCAGGCTGACACTGGCAACGGTTCTAAAGCTCTCAAATGATGTCCAACGCCGTCTATGCTGCGCTCCACATTCTGCTCAGCATCCTCATCCCCACTGCCAACATTCTGGTCATTGTTATCCTGTCCAATCTACTGAAGAAGAAACCCTGCAAGAGTTACATCTTCATCCTCAACCTGGCGGCTGCAGACCTTCTGGTGGGACTCATGTGCATCCTGGAGACTCTGGATGATATGTTTGATGGGGATTTTGACCGGAATTTGTTCTTCTGCCTGCTGAGGCTATGCTTCACTGTCACTCCTTGTATTGGATCCATGCTGACTCTGCTCTTGATTTCTCTGGACAGGTACCTGGCCGTCAAGATGCCTCTGTATTATATGAAGATTATGAACAACCGGTGCATTGGCATTTCCCTAACAGTCTTGTGGTTGGTGTCCTTCTTGGTTGGCCACATGCCTTTGATAACCCCTTCGCTGCAGCATACCAACTATACGGGGGTGTGTGGACTTTTCTATGCAGCTAAAAGTGACTATCTTTATATCTTATGCTTTATTATTTTTGTGCCAGCCTTATTTACTATTGTGTGTCTCCACACAGCCGTGGGCAGGATTGCTTATGCCCACCATAAACGGATTCAGAGGACCCGGGCCATTAGTGGACTTCCCAACAACCACACAGCACACTCATCTCACTTTAAGGCAGCCCGGACAGTCCTTATTGTCATTGTCTGCTTTACCCTCTCCTGGGGTCCTTATTACATCACTGGAATCATTCAGGCCACCTGCACATCTTGCAAACTTGTTGACTTGCTGAAGGACATATTATTTCTCTTAGGGGAGGCAAACTCCCTTCTTAACCCAATCATTTACACGTTCTATTGTTCGGACATCAGGAGCTATTTTTACAAGCACGTTGTGTGTAGAAGTAGGAAAGTCAAGCCCCAGGGTCTAGCTTTGGTCCAGTTCGCCAACATCAGAGCAGAAGCTATACCCGAGGAGTCCTCCATGGCACAGACCTCTGCTGACAGTATCCACAATATGTCCTTATTCATTGCTTCTGATGACTATAGCAAAGGCACGACTTGAGTGACTGCATACTATAAAAGAACACTATAGGGATGTATTTTGTTCTGACTCCTTTCCTCAACCTGCATTCTGTACCATACATATATATAATGCAGGCTGAGGCTAAGATAACCTCTTGCTCTCCAACATCCATAGAGACAAGCGTAGTGTCCTTCCAGCCAATGGCCAGGAAGGTGACTAACAGTTGGAGCCCTCAAATAACAGTTGGAGTCCTCAGATAACAGTTGAAGTCCTCAGATAACAGTTGGAGTCCTCAGATAACAGTTGGGAGTCCTCAGATGGCTGTTCCCTGCAGTTTGTTTGCCCATTTGCTGGAAGCCCTTATTCTAGCTCATTTGTGTTAGTGCAAAGAGCAATGATGTTGTGTAAAGTACAGGAACCCATAGCAACCACATGCAAGTGTGCTGAAGTCATTATCAGAGAGAATGAATCCTGAGTGGTTGGTTGATACAATTACTGCACTATTTACATTGCCCTCTGCTTAGCTAAATGAGCTCATTTGCCTTCATCTTTTCGACATTAAATAACCCAGCATGAAATCGCGGTTGTAATGTAGGCTGAGGCAGGTAGTGTTGCCCTGTTCTCTGTACAGCATCATTCCTGAACCAGAGATGGCAAATTTAGCTTTTTCTATAATCTCAGGATTTTGTGCTATATTTTCACTACAATTTTTCTACAAATCACAGCTGTAAGTAGCCTTCCAGGCAGCTTAGGGTGCTGCAGATTGTGCTGGATACCTTTCCAGGCTGACACTTTGTTTACTTTGAAGAGAAGCCAGCTCTGCATAGCTGACATTTCAATGATGCATTCAACTTGGAATATATCCATTTGTGCTGTATGGTGTTTCTGGTTAGTGTATAGGGCTTGCATAACCAGGGCTTCTGTGTTTTGATTTTAAAATAAAGCTTGTAATGATTTACCATTTCCACACTTTGTCTACAGTGACATGTCTGTGAACACCTATGTGTCCTGCAAACATACAAATACATCCATGGAGCAAGTCACTGCTAAGCTGATACAGCTGAGCTCAGCCTGGCCATTACTGCCTTGGTACTGCAGCTATGCACAGAGCAGTTTTGAGTGCTGTTGCCTTTGATGCAGGGTTTGAGTCTTTGACCAGGGTTCGAATCCTGTCTCAAGCCAGTAGTAAAACAGTAAAAGGCTCCATAATGATCCTGGTTGCCTAAAGCCTTATTCTGCTAGTGTGTCCGTCCGTGGTGGGCTTTTTTTGAGGCTTTTTTTTTTCCAATTCCCGGCGCTTGGGTGGGCGATTCGTTTTTGTGGTTAGCAGTTTCCGACGCGTTTTACCCGAGCGTTTTGGTAATTCACTCCCTGATGCAAGTCTGGTAGTGATATCTTCGATCCAGAAAACAATAAATACAACGTATTTATTCTTTAAAATGCGAACGCAATCGCTCCACAAAGCGGTTTTGTGAGCGTTTTGCGTTTTTTTCTATACCTTCCATTGAGGCGAAATCGCCCCAAAAATAGCTCAAGCACCTCTTTACAAAGCAGAACGCAAACAAGCCGCTCATATGTGAACTATCTCATACAGAATCATTGTGTAAGTGCTTTCAGGGCAATTTTGAAAAATCACCCGCGCTTAAAAAATAACAAAAACGCCTGCAGTGTGAACACGCCCTAAGAGGTTGCAGCCCTGAAGCACTTTGAGTCCGCCAGGAGAAATGAGCAATATAAATGTTAGTTGTCTTGTATAATATTAACTGAAAACAGTGAGTACACAATAAGCAGTACCGTAATAACTTCTGATGCTCATACTAATGGAAACTGAGGTTTTTATGACTGCCAGACAAACACTGGTAAATTCTAGGATGATGCAGTGCTGTCAGGATCGATTTATCCAACATTCATTTCAAATGAAAATTCACACAGCATATGTGAAAAATCCCTTGGCATAAGAATTCAAATCTTCAAAATGCTGAAGTCAGTCAGTAGGAGTTTTGGGGAAGGGGTCTGTAAAGTCCATCTCAATGCACAAAGGCCACCAAGTCCAGTCTAGATACTCGGTGGCAGAACTTGATTAGAGCTAAACATAAAGTTAGAATTAACTGATGTCAAGTGGAGCAGACATTAGGCTTGCACATATGCTAGAACAAATGTGGTGTGTATGATCGTTCTGTGAGGTCTCAGCCGACAATCTTGCTTGTGTACAGGTTGTCCTACAATGCCATGTAGCAATCCAGCTCTCCGGACCACTAAATGATGATGAGGAATGAACACATTGTTAGAGGACTTTATCTGCCAATAGAAGCTGCTCTCTTGTGCACTGCCCTTCCGGCAGGAAATTCAGGTGCAGGGCAAAGCCGAAAAAGTCTCACCCTGCTCCTGCAAAAGTCCAGGCGGCGTTAATTACTAATCCCACTTCAGGCCGCAATAGACTTAGGGGAAAGACGTAATTCAGCTGGCGGCGGCGGCTGAATTACGCTGTTTTTAAAGTAATTTGGGCTTCGTCTTTTGACAGCACCCAAATTACTGTCTGAGCGCCGCTATAGCCGTAATTCACATTACAGCCTATAGTGGTGCCTAAATCTACAGCACCATTTTGGGCTGTTTTGTTTAATCCCTCCTCCCCTCTCCAATGAACAATAAAAAATATATCTGGCCAGGAACCCTTTGTACAATCACTTTCGACAGATCAGAAGTTTGTAGCTCAATAGACCAGCACAACTAATGTTTCTTTAAAGAGGCACAGTAGTGATTAATTATCCTGGTTTCAGCATCAGATCCCTCTATCTATATATTGCTGTATATTGGTATGTAGCCCTACACTCCCAGTGATGTCAATACTCACTTATCCTGATTGCTATTAGAATCTGCCTGCTTTAGTTTTTGGTTTAGATTAACCACTTGAGGACCCAGCCTTTACCCCCCCTTAAGGACCAGCGCTGTGTTTTGTGATCTGTGCTGGGTGGGCTCTGCAGCACCCAGCACAGATCAGGGTGTATGCTGAGCGATCAGATCGCCCCCCTTTTCTCCCCCCTATGGGGATGATGTGCAGGAGGGGTCTGATCGCTCCTGCTGGCTGTATTGTTGTGGGGGGGGTCACCTCAAAGCCCCCCTCCGCGGCGAAATTCCGCTTCTCCCTCTCCTACCTTGCCCCCTGGTGATCGGGGCTGCACAGGACGCTATCCGTCCTGTGCAGCCTGTGACAAGACGTCCCCTGTCACATGGCGGTGATCCCCGGCCGCTGATTGGCCGGGGATTGCCGATCTGCCTTATGGCGCTGCTGCGCAGCAGCGCCGTACAATGTAAACAAAGGAGACATACGTCTCCTACGTTTACATTTAGTCTGCGAGCCGCAATCAGCGGCTCGCAGGCTATTCACGGAGACCCGCTCCGTGATCTAACAGGAAACGGCCGATCGCGCGAGCGGCCTTTCCTGATTAATTAGGGAGGCACCTGGCGACGCAGATCTGCGTCGCTGGTCCTCCAGCTACCACTTTGCCGCTGCACGGTATGAGTGTGCGGTTGGCAAGTGGTTAAGATAAGAATTAGTATCTGCACAACAAATCTTAAATAGAACTTTAGGCTGTTTAGATATACAGAATTCCCTTCCTTGAGCATTCTGGGAAAGCAGGTATTATTTCTACTGGCTTCAGAACACACAGTATGGAAGGGATCACATTTGTGTCTATGGGAAACACAGAGTATGCCTCACAAGCATTTTTCCACACTATGGGCTTGATTCACTAAACCGTGATAACGCAAATATCACACCTTATCAAAGATATCACACCTTATGAAAAGATATCACACCTTATGAAAAGATATCACACCTTATCAAAGATATCACACCTTATCAAAGTTAACACGCCGTATCAGAGTAGCATAGTGAGCCCTACGAATCCGAGTGCCAATGCCAATTAGCAGGCATAAGTTTGTAGCGCTCGCTATGCTACTCTGATACAGCGTGTTAACTTTGATAAGGTGTGATATTTTTTCATAAGGTGTGATATCTTTTCATAAGGTGTGATCCAGGGGCGTAACTAGGCCCCACCGGGCCCCCCTGCAGAAATTCTGAGCTTTTATACAGGAAGTTGCGTCGGAGACTAGAGTGAGGAACGCACGTTGGAGCGCATGGAAGACGGAAGGTATGTAACAGCCGTTGCCCGCCGCTGCCTGGACACTCATTAAGCTGGAAGGGAGCGCAGAGGAGAGAGCCCCGAGGTGAGGGAGGGGGGGGGGGGGGGACCGTCCCCCCTCCCTGCCGACTGTGGGCATGGCTTTCCCCTCATGCTGCGACCCCTCCAGCCCCCCAAGACGGCCCCGAGCGGGGACAGGGGTCGCATCCCCTATTGTTACGCCAGTGGTGTGATCTTTGATAAGGTGCGATATTTGAGTTATCACAGTTTAGTGAATACTAATGGAAACTGAGGTTTTGACGACTGGCAATATTGCCAGACACACATTGGTAAGTCCTAGGATGATTCTGTCTTTTTCAGGATTGATTTATTCAAAATTTATTTTGAATTAAAATTCATACAGCATATTATTATTTAGTATTTATATACTGTAGCACCAATATCTTACTTACTCTGTACAGAGTATATTGTCTTATCACTGTAAAGTCCATCTCAATGCACAAAGGCTGCTCAAGTCCAGACTAGATAGTCATTGGTAGGTTTTCAATTGCAGGGTGCTGAAAAGTTATTTTAAAAAGATGAAAAATTAGGAGAAAAAGTGAGTTGAAAAACGGTGAGTAAAAGGTGATGGAAGAAAGATTTTTACGAAGAACAAACACTGACTAAATACCGTAATTGTATAAAGTAATATTGTAAAACATAAGCAATTGTATTAACAATGTTTTTCTTAGTACAACTGGCCTAAATGGAAAAAAATGGGCGATCTGGGATATTGTGTTTAATCAAAATTTGGAAATTATTTGAAAGTAATGTAAATTAGACACAGATAAAAGTAAAATCCCCTTATTTGACTTACTGTGTTTGTACAGCCATTCCATAGTGTGCCTAACAGAGATTCTCTGATGAGAATGTACAGTAGGAAAATAAATATTTCTAGGGAATTTATTTAACAAACAGAGTACATATTTCATGTTTGCAAAGAAACATAATTTGATTTCACGGACAATTTTGGAAATTATTAGCTGATTCAAAATTAAAGGGTAACTCAAGTGACGTGGCATGACAAGATAAACATGGGAACACCTAGCACCAGCCCTGCCTATGTTCCTTTTTGATTATTTTTTATTGCAAGGTTTAAAGTGGCATGAAAATCAAATCTCATCTATAGTCTAAACTTAAACATTAAACAAAGCTAAAATTAAAAGAAAATTATATATAAATGGTTTCCAAGTTACTGAAAGGGTTAATACTGAAACTTTCAATTCACTTAGAAGCTAATTCTATTCTAAGATGTGTGAACAATGTAGAAAATCTGCTGTTTTCAGGAAGAAGCAGATAACTTTCTCTGCATTGTTTGCCCAGAAATTACTTAATTCCAAGACAGTTTGGTATTTTTTCCCTGCAACAGGCAATGTTATCACTCATCTTAGGTGAAGAGTAAAGTCTTCAAGTGACATATTATACTTTTTACTGTTTTCTTATTTATTTTTGTTGTGTTTAATGTTTTAAATCAAAAGTGTATTTTTGAGTTTCATACCACATTAATAATTAGTGCTGTAGCTACATAGTAGGGACTAAAGTTCTATTTAGGATTAGTTGTGCAGATACTAATTCTTATCTTATAAGTTTACTTTCATTGGCTTTAAATGGGAAGATACTTTTAAAAGATAGTATCATATGAAAAAGACATGTGAGCACTGGTATGTGTTTATAGCTGTCTCTTAAAGAGTACCTAAGTTATAAATTACAATTTGCTTTAAACCTAATAAGTTGCCAAGATATATAAACTCACACATGATAAAGTGTGATTTTCTTAGGCTGAAGAGGTGGGCACAATGCTTTCAGCTTCAGGAGGAATAAGGAAGTGCTACTTACAGATATAAATGTGAGTCTGTTCTATCCAATATGATGTACCAGATGTAAACTTTATATGTTCATCTAACTGTACACAGTGCCTATACTAAATATATGTATTGCCATTCAGACCTTTTTTTGGCTTTCTTTTCCATTATATAAAATTCACTGAAATCAAAATGTGGGCAGTGCAATATATCTGTTATGTAAATAGAGCAAGCAGAGGCGTCTGAGCCATTAGGCAGCTATAAATTCTTGCCTAGGGCGACAGGAGGAGGGAAGGGCGCTTCTGCACTGAGTAGTGAGAGAAGAAATGCCTCTCAGATCACTCAGGTATCAGGTTACACAGCAGCAGCAGCAGCAGTGCCTGACTCGTCATAACTGATTCATTGACTGATTCATTCATTTCCTTCAGCTCAATGATTCAAAGAACCACAGCAATTAATGAGTCAGTGAGAGAAGGCACTCATCCTAGTCAGGGATCCGAGTACAGCATCAGCTCCTAAATCCTGAGATTCATTCAGTCCCTCTCTCTCTCTGCTACTGGTAACTGTGTGGATGCAGAGACTGTGTAGCAGCCAGGCATTGACTGCCCCCCAGGCCACCTTTCATTCAGTGATTTAGGGTTGGCCCTGTGTCTGCTGTATTCAGGTTTGTTGATGTAAGGCATTGTAAAACACTAGGCTAGCTGATAAAAGTGCAATTAGAGTGCAGGCAAGCTGGTAAATATACACAGCATGATGCAGAGGAGGGTCCATGGGAAAAAATCTGTCTTGTCTCTTCCCATTGTTAAAATGGCTGCATGTGCAGATAAGGTGTTAAACAGGTTGAAAAGTTTTGACAGTCCCTAGGCTCCAGGAGGGCTGCTTGCTGACTTGTGTGGGAGACTGGCAGGGACAGCAGTCCTATTACCAGCAACTAGTCTCTGTGTAATGTGGGACTGCAATACAGATAAGCTCTTTGCTCCATCTCAGGCTATTCTCAGTCTCACTCCACTCCTCCTATCTCTGGGCTAGTGCATGACAAAATCGCAATAGCAATCACTAGCAATTCGCCAGTGCGACTTTGTGAAGCGATTTTCGAAAGAATCGCTCCAATAAATGCTACCTGCAGCATGTTTGCGATTTTAAAAAGTCACAACACTGCTGTGGGAACACCCTCAAAGGGTAACATTAGCCCAGCGGTTTTCAAATCGCTGTAAATTTGAAAAGCGCTTTGAAGCACTCTTGGTGTGCACCAGCCTCCTTCATTCACCTTTGTTTCCCTCTTTCCCTAGTGCTGGCTGGCTGTGTCTTCTTGTCATACAGCAAAGCTAAATAAAAGTGCAATCCTGGTGAGGCAAATATCTTCTTCCCTCTCTTTCAGCTTTTCTCTCCTCATTATTTCTGTGCATAAGGGATCAGACACACTATAAGGTAGTGAAAACCGGGATTAGTAGAGATGGTGGTGAAGGGGAGGACATAGGTAGGTGTATGTGTGGGGATTGGCCTTGAGGGAATTACAGTGGCCATACTTCTGTTGACTTGACAGCCGATTGACCAACCGTTTTGATATTCGGATAAAACATTTTGGGTGGAAATCTTGGGCCAATGTGGTTGTCAGGTGCGATAATCATGGAGTGCGATAACCACGAATTATAGACAAGACAGAAACCCCGGCCGTTGTCCCTCAAAATGTATTGTGCCCCCCTGATGCCTGTACTTTTCCTGTCACACTGTTCACAGAGTGTCCTTGCTGTATTTCCGCATTGGCGCTCCACGTGATTACTGGCATATACGACATGGGGTGAGTGTGTGACATAATTTGGGCTGAGGCTGCCATGATAACAGGCCTCTAGTCTGTGTTTCCCCCCAGGCCAGAAGGTCCCAGTACTCCCCTGGTAGCAGCATAGTGTGTGTGTGTGTGTAGTGTTTGTGTGTGTGTGTATATAGTGTAGTGTGTGTGTGTGTGTGTGTATAGTGTATGTCTACTGTATTCTGTGCATAGTGCTCTGTGTGTGTGTATGTGTGTGTGTAGTGTAGTGTAGTGTAGTGTAGTGTAGTGTGTGTGTGTGTATGTCTACTGTGTGCTGTGTATAGTGCTCTGTGTGTGCTGTGTATAGTGTAGTGTGTGTGTATGTATAGTGTGTGTACTGTGCGTGTCTAAAGTGTGTGTGTGTGTGTGTGTGTGTGTGTACTCTGTATAGTGTGTATGTTGTGTGCGGTGTGTGTGTGTGCGTGTATAGTGTGTGTGTGCTGTGTGTGTGTGTATAGTGTGTGTGTGTACTGTGTGTGGTGTGTGTGAGTGCATGCCGCAATAAGTATATTTTATGGTGAAACGCTCTGCTGCATTACAACTATTTTCTGGTGAACCCATGCCGCAATAAGTGTATTTTCTGGTGAAACACTGCTGCATTATGATTTTCGGGGGTCTTGGGGGTGGGGTTCACCACAGGAGTGGTGTTCCCCACAAGGGGTGGGGGGTATGGGACTGGGGGCAATCACGGGGGGGCGCAACAGGATTTCTCGCCTGGAGTGACAAAATGGATAGAGACGCCCCTGAGAACAAGTATTTATCTACTTACATATGTGTTTTTTTCCTGGCATAGTATGGCTAATAGTTGCTCTTTAAACAATACCAGTTACCTGACTGCCCTGCTGGTCTATTTGGCTGCAGTAGTATCTGAATAACTCCAGAAACAAGCATGCAGCTAATCTTGTCAGATCTGACAATAATGTCAGAAACACTTGATCTGCTGCATGCTTGTTCAGGGTCGATGGCTAAAAGTATTGGGCCTGGAACCCACTAGAAAGTGCAAAGCGCTATCGCAATCGCTAGCAACTTGTGATAGCATTTTGCAAGCGATTTTGGGAGCGATTTCCCTGCTCCTATACAATTCATTAGAATGTAAATGCTCCCAAAATGCTGCATGCTGTACAATTGAGATTTCCTTTGATCACAATGGCTCTAGTGAAATCTGTCCCACCCATTTACATTGGCAGTGCGTTTAGGGAAATCGCTAGTAATTGAAAGCGCTCCCTAAACACCCCAAAAACCGCTCTAGTGGGTTCCAGGCCTTAGAGGCAGAAGATCAGCAGGACAGGCAGACAACTGGTATTGCTTAAAAGTAAATAAACATGGCAGCGTCCATACCCTTCTTGCTACATTTGTCCTTTAAAAATGAGATCAGGTATGACAGTGAAAACAATGGATTGCAGCATCAGTATCAAAAATGTGCTAGAGACATAAAGCAGAACTTTTTTTCTTTCCACAATCTAAACCAAAAATTAAAGCAGGCAGATTGTAATAGCAATCAGGAGATGTGAGTATTAAGTGTACAGAAGCAAAGCGATGCGATGTACAGAACATCTGTTTCACAGGTGCTTGCCAGTGCAATACAGCTCACTTCTTCACAACGCTGCAAACAGGAAGTAACCAGCAGGAGAGGTCTCAAGCCTGTATGGATAGGTGTACATCTGCAACAAGCACACCTACTCAAAGTGTTTTTCAGTTTGAAAAGTGAATATCCAAAGGTAAACTTATTAATTTACTCTAATCATCAGCATGATTTATTTTATCCTCTTTGGGACCTACGGGAGAAAACACTTTACAAATGTTTTCTTGTTGTTGTATTTCTTTTACAATTTGCTTTGTTCATGTCCCGGTTTGGTTGGGCTTTGCAAACTGTTCCTACAACTCTGTGTAAAGAAGAGCAAGTACTATTATTTCCCTACTCACTAATTAGCTACTTAAGTACCAGCGGTCTCTCCCACCTTAAGGACCAGAGACCGCTGGTACAAGAAACGGCGGAACAGCAATGAATATCAACAAATCGCCGCACTTACCCACCGCAACCGCCGCACGTGGGGAACCTGGGCCACCCACTCTGCCGTCTCTATGACGGCAGAGTTCTTGTGAGCCGGTCAGGAGCCGCTTTTTCATTGGCTGCTGACCCTGCCTATCAATGTCAGACAATAGGAGCCGCTTACGTAGACTGGGTCAGGAGCCAATGAAATCAACTCCTGACCCGCTCAAAGGGCTCTGCCGTTATAGAGACGGCAGAGCGAGTGATCTGCGGCGGGAGAAAGCGGCGAGATCGTCAGGAGAGACGAAAGCGGCGAGAACGTGAAACCTACACCCTGGCAGCCAGGTAGCCATCAAAACAGGGCGTAGATTTCAATCATCAAGGTCCTAAAGTAGTTAATGGCTAACTAAGGTGGCAGAAAGTAAACTTGGCTGTGTTTGGAATGTCTCATTCTGAAGCAGGAATTTGGTAGAACACTCTGAGGGTGACAGTCATTCTACAGTATGTGTAGCAGGTCTAGGCTCATATTTTCAGGGCCTAGACCCGCTGCACATACTGTTGAATTTTCAGATGGGTAGAAGCAAACATAGGTTCACTTACAAATTCAGTGAGAAGAAATACATACTAGAAATTATGGAATTGTCTGTAGTCTCAGCCTTCAGGCTAGGGTCACATTTGGACAAAAAATGCTCTGATCCAGCTGGGTGGAAGCGCATGAATATAGATTCTATGTTATTTCCATTTACACTTGCTAATTACAATGATGCGGAGCGGGAGCAGAACACACGTTCATATGGAGCCTGCATATGCTGTGGATGCTCATGGAATCAGGGCATGCCTGTGGAAGCAGTATCCATTCTCACTAGCAGGGCCGGATTTACCATAAGGCACTGTAGGCACGTGCCTACAGGCGCCTGATTGGGCAAGGGCGGGGTTTAAATTGTCTCCTTTATAATTAAAAACCTAAAAATGCGTTCCTGTGTCAGCGCCACTTGCCCCGCCCACTTGCGTCATAATTCGGCGGCCGCCCGCAACTACAGTGACAGCCAGGCTGAGGGCGGCTAGTCAACAACTCACAGCTTGTCACGCTCTTCCCACCCTCTGCTGTACTCATGCCTGCACGCAGTGCTGCAACTTGCTAGTGAGCAGCAGCTGCGTGCATAGGCAATCGGGGGGAGCGGGCAGCAAGATTGTCAGCCTCTGCTGCCGCTATCTGCTGGGACTGGAGAAAGTATGTGGGTGGCCAGGGCTGAGCGGGCATCGCTTACCTCCTGTGAAACTAGCCTGCCAGAGCCCTGAACGAGGGGTAGAGATAGTGACAACTCTAATGGAGGTAGGCAAAAATCTCCGACCTGTCCTCCTCTCCTATCCTGTTTAGCAGCCAGCATGTGTACTCGAGTGATACTGTGACAGGCAGGGAGGGGGCAGACGAAACAGCCGTTAAGGCCCTGGCTTCTTGTGGCTTCTTGTATAGGCTACAGCTCCTTCCCCTGTGTATGTACTATTGGGGACTTGAGGGGCATGATGTATCTGATCTTTCCCCTATGATCTGTGACACACACGAGGGAGAAGGGTTCATGCTGGGGGCACACATACATTTGCAGTGTAGTGTAAAGCATAGCTGCTGCTGTCCTCTCCCCAGATGGATTCCTGCTGCTCGGCTCCAGCCTGATAAAGAGAGGCACCTGGCTGACTCTGTGTGTGTGTGTGTGTGTGTGTGTGTGTGTGTGTGTGTGTGTGTGTGTGTGTGTGTGTGTGTGTGTGTGTGTGTGTGTGTGTGTGTGTGTGTGTGTGTGTGTGTGTGTGTGTGTGTGTGTGTGTGTGTGTGTGTGTGTGTGTTCTCTCTGTGTGAGTGTGTGTGATCTGTGTGTGCTATTGTGTGATCTCTGTGCGTTAGTGAGCATGTGTGAACTCTGTGCGTTAGTGAGTGTGTGTGATCTTTGTGTGTGTGTGATCTCTGTGCGTTAGTGTGTTTGTGTGTGTGTGATTTCTGTGCGTTAGTGAGTGTGTGTGATCTCTCTGTGTTAGTGAGTTTGTGTGATCTCTCTGTGTTAGTGAGTTTGTGTGATCTCTGTGTTAGTGAGTTTGTGTGATCTCTGTGTGTTAGTGAGTTTGTGTGATCTCTGTGTGTTAGTGAGTTTGTGTGATCGTTTTGTGTGTGTATGTGTGGGTGGTGTATGTAATCAAAGGGCACCTAAAAATGTGGATGCCCTGGCAAGCTGATAGTGGAATATTGGTAAATTTACCAATATTTTACTATTAAAGTGTAAAGAAGGGTCATAAAATATCGGTATTAAATACCGATATTTTACTATAGCTCAACCTCCCTTTACTCTTACACAGAATCCTCCCCCCTGACGCCTAACCATCCCACACTGCACAGACACCTTACTGACACCTAACTCTAACCACCCATTCCACACAAACACCATACCCTAATCGTCTCCCTCCTCGCACAAACACCCTACCTGATGCCTAACTGCCCAGTCCCCCCCACACAAACACCGTACCTGACACCTAACCTTAACCGCACCCCCGCCATCAATGGCCACAGAAACAGAAAATAAAAACGTAAATTTTCGGGTGCTGCCTAGGCCCATTGAAATAGCGGCATTGAGGAGTAATTTGATCACCCAATAAATATCGTGTACTGGCTAGGCTGCTTTTTATCGGGCACCGTGGTTGCCCAAATTTTCACTCTGCCGCTATTTCAATGCCTTGTGAAGTTTTATTTTGTAACAAGGGGGTGTGACTTGGGGTGTGGCCTGTGCTGAGGGGCGGAGTTTAGGGCACCAGATTTTCTGTGCCTATAGGCAGGGCCGGCCCTAGACTATTTGCCGCCTGAGGCAAAAAAAAAAATTTCCGCCGCCACCCGGGGGCGCGCTCTGGGGGGCCCCCGAGCTGGAGGGGTAGCTGGCAGGACGGGGGTATTGGGCCTAGCGGTGGGGAGGGGGTCGTACCCCCCCTCCCTCGCCTGGGTCCCCCGTGCTCCGCTCCTCTCCAGCCTTAAATACAAGCAGCCGCTATGTGTAATAGGCACGGGCGGGTAGGACTCACCTCTTCCTCGTTCCAAGCGTGCGCTCCACTGACGTCACTTCCTGCAATGCTGCAGGAAGTGACGTCAGTGGAGCGCACGCTTGGAACGAGGAAGAGGTGAGTCCTACCCGCCCGTGCCTCTTACACATAGCGGCTGCTTGTATTTAAGGCTGGAGAGGAGCGGAGCACGGGGGACCCAGGCGAGGGAGGGGGGGGTCTGACCCCCCTCCCCGCCGCTAGGCCCAATACCCCCGTCCTGCCAGCTACCCCTCCAGCTCGGCGGCCGGCTCCCCGCACCCACGGACGGGCGGGTGCCGCCCCTGGAATTTTGCCGCCTGAGGCAAAAGTTTCACCCCGCCTCATGAGCGGGCCGGCCCTGCCTATAGGCTCCACAGCTCTAAATCCGGCCCTGCTCACTAGGTTGTGTTTCCCCTCCGGTCCAGATCTACTAACCTGTCTTCGGTCCTCATAGAGGTCCTCCACATGCACTGACTGCTGCTGGGCTTGAGAACAAGCCCTGATATCGTAATCCAGGCAGAACCATAGGGCTATCATTGGAGTGCAAAAGACCAATAGGAATCTTCCATAGCACCAGGGAGGATTTTCTTAAGGGCTGTGAGGGTGGACCAATGAGAACCTCCCCTGTTGCTAAGTAGGCTGCAGATCTGTACAATGAAGCCCTATGTTTCTGCCAGGCCTCTGAGCTTGCCAGCGCTTCTCCGCAAGCCCAGCAGAGGGGTTACCAGTGCGGAGGACTCAAATCCTAGCAGCGACAACGGTGGCAGTGGCAGGCTGGATGCACAATGGTAGGTAGTGTTAATCATTCACTGGATGCTGCGATGGGGCACAGCGTGAACCTAGCCTTATTCCTTTCTACAGATGGCCATACACTTTCCATTGATTACCTACAGATTCAATCAATCTGATCAAATTTGCTAGAAATCGATGTCCCAACGTACCGCCTGATCAATAATTCAATGTATTTTCAGAAAATATCGACTGACCATTGGCAGGTCATGAGCAATGGTTGACTGATGGCCCATAGCATTACGCTACATCAAGCAGTGCCATGCTGCAATGCGATAGATTTTTAATAGATTTCATACTGAAATGTATTATCTATGTCTGTTTGATCCCTCTCTGAACAGACTTTGATCTTATGGGCATCTTAACGCTAATCTCTCCTGCTCTGCTGTAACTGTCTACCCATCCGCATGCAGGAGAGATATCAGCACAGGTAGGCTCTGTTACAGCAAGAGGGATAAAGTACAAATCTCTACCTTTGGCTAATCAAGAGCTTTGAGATTTGATAGAATACATTTACATGTAATCAAGAACATCCGGTTACAATAGATTGGTATGTAAATGAAACTTCCATCCAATCATGCTTTCAAATTCTGAATGTATGATCACCATCAAATTGTTAGATCAGGGAAAGGGTTGTGGAAGCATCTATGTTTTACATTGGAAGGTCAAGGTATTTTCTAGAAAGACAGTGCATGAAATAAATGCTGAACACATTTCTAATTGGCTAGGTTACATGATTGACAAGGATATCCTGTATGGAAGTCCGGACATCTATGCTAATGTCATACACGCTGCAGAGGTAGAGGAGTTTCTGTGCCTGAGCCACGATAAATGCCGGAGACTTCACCCTGTCCCATTGCTTCTGTGATGGATAATGCAAACACTGGGAACATTTATTCAGTAAGCTGAGGAACTTGATCTTGATGGCAAAAAGGATCAGCTCATCTTCTGGAGATGTTAGTGACGTTTTCTTCCTTTGCATGTCAGCATCTACTTCTTCCACCTTTTAATAAAACACATAAGGGTAAGGAAGTGTGGTTGAAAAACAAATTATAATTTTGGCAAGTCTTAGGCTAGGTTCACACTATGGGCCTTATGCGCAATTCACTAACTCGCCAGCAATAAGCACTGGCAAGTTCTAAAATTATTATGGCTCTGTACACATTAACAAGCTGACACATCATTGCATTCCAGCGGTTCTGGAGGTGTGTTTAGCTTCTAAGGGTACAATGGTTAATTTGCATATATTCAGCAGTGGTGCCTGGGAGACATCTCGAGCTCACTCTAACCTGAATTATCACAAATTCTTTCTGTTTCAGGAAAGCAAACTTTTGTTTTTCTAAAATTAGATGATGGTACCGTCGCCTAATTCAGTGTAAATTATTACCTAGTAAAAACTCACTTGGACTATTTAATTGAGTTTGTTTCCCCTTATGCAGTGTCACTTAGATGCGCCGGGAAGCAATGCTTCTCGTCAAACATAGGTGAGAGCTTTTCACCCGGCTTCTTTGGCAATCTGGGAGTCTCCTTTACTATGGAGATCCCATAGGCGCATCTTTAAAGGATACCCGAACTGACATGTGACATGATGAGATAGATGTGTGTATGTACAGTGCCTAGCACACAAATAACTATGCTGTGTTCCTTTTTTTTCTTTCTCTGCCTGAAAGAGTTAAATATCAGGTATGTAAGTGGCTGACTCAGTCCTGCCTCAGACAGGAAGTGACAACAGGGTCGCACTGTAGTCACTTCCTGTCTGAGTCAGGACTGAGTCAGCCACTTACATACCTGATATTTAACTCTTTCAGGCAGAGAAAGAAAAAAAGGAACACAACATAGTTATTAGCGTGCTAGGCACTGTATATACCAATGTCTATCTCATCATGTCACATGCCACTTCGGGTATCCTTTAATGACTCTCTAGCTATTTAGTGGGAAAAATAAATAAACCCGTTGCTCCTCCGCTGCTTGTCGGGATACACGCTGCTCCACCACCACTGGCCACTAACACATGCACTCCTCTCTGCTGGTGGCCAGGACACACTGCTGGCAGTCAGGTGGCTGCACGCTTGCTGGATCTCTAGCTATATTGTTCAGGGAGCCCCAGCAACGCATCTTTGAGCCTCCCCCAGGACTTTCCATTGGTTCAGATTTTTAACCAATAAGAATCCTCCCTGAAGATTTTCATTGGTCCGTTTAGAGGACCAATGAAAATGCTTCTCAGGGAGGATTTTCATTGGTTGAAACCCTGAACTTATTGGGAGCCCCATCAGGAGGCTCAAAGATTCTTTGCTAGGGCTCCCTAAATAGTAGAGCTGTGTCCCGGTAGCCAGCAGTGGAGGAGCAGTGTGTGTCCCGGTAGCCAGCAGTGGAGGAGCAGTGTGTGTCCCGGTAGCCAGCAGTGGAGGAGCAGTGTGTGTCCTGGCAGCCAGTGGTGGAGAAACAGTGTGTGTCCCGGTAGCCAGCAGTGGAGGAGCAGTGTGTGTCCTGGCAGCCAGTGGTGGAGAAGCAGTGTGTGTCCCAGCAGCCAGAGTTGGAGCAGTGTGTGCCCTCAGGCTGCGGATAAGCGACGGGTGGTAGAAACAGGCAGTGGCAGGGAGGATACTTCAATCAAGACTGAAAGGAAAATAAAGAAGTAAAAAAAAATAAAGACGTGACAGATGAAAAACGGAAGAATAGAGAAGTATTTTTCCCCTAATAAAGTTTACTATTCCATTTTTTAACACTAAATAGGTATATGGTCAAAAGATATTAAAGGGGGCTCCCAGATTCCAACATAAGCCTAAAGAATCAATGCCCATATACAGTGGCTACCAGTGGTGGGGAAGACCCCCTTGTCCATAATATGGACTAGAACTCTGTAGGAGAGGATTAGGCTCTTACAAAGCCCCCCGTATCATATACCATGTGGACTGGTATGCCTAGTATGGCAGAGCCCCATGCACCAGCCTGAGCCTGCCTGGGTAGAAAGGGGTTAATTAAATGGAACCTTAAGCGAATGAAATAAAAAAAGAGTTTCACTGTCGATTCTACCAGCCCCCTGCAGCCGTCCTGTGCCCACACCGGTCCTTAACGATCCTCCGTTCCCCCGCTGCGGTTTAGTTTCTTTCTCCACCGATCGGCGGGACACTGCGACCTGTGCATGCGCAGGAGGCTCTTGCGGACGGGAACCCAAACAAAGATACGCATAGCGAGGGCCGTCGATCCCAGTTGCCAGAAAACGAAAGAAAAGCGTGGCGGGGGAACAGAGTATATTAAACAGAAGAGGGAAACAGAGAAAGGTGAATCCCTGCACAAAGGCATTAAGATCGTGGTGGTCGGGGGTGACCAGGGAATAACCCCAAGGCGCTATCAGACCAATCTATTGGTCTCCTCAAAGGGTGAGTCCCCTTATTATCGGGTGTGGTGAAGGTTAATGTGGAAAGAAATACAGTGAATGTGTATCAGAGGATAGTATCCCAAGGAAAGGACTGTGTTGCGCTGAAGTGTTTATAATAATAACTTTGGACTGTTTTGAGCATACTTAGCGCACTGCCTACTGCTTTGAACTGTGTGAATGATTGAACTTGAGGTGTGCGTGCTGTTATACATCGTTGCAGAGTATTGTTAAGGACTGGCGTGGGCACAGGACGGTTGCGGAGGGCTGGTAGAAGTCCCAGGTAAGTTAACTTTTTCTTTCATTCGCTTTAGGTTCCCTTTAAAGCTTTAGAAAAGAGGGGACACTACATTATTTATAGAAAAAGAAATTGGCATCCCCTTCCCCCTTAAATTTTCTTTAACCGTTTCTCACACATACTGGCTGGTATAAACAGGATGGCTGTGCCAACCTGCATGGGGCTTTTGCCTCTTTAAAGACTTTTCTGAGAATAAGCATAGTTTCCTGTTTGCAAGTATCTATGTGGAGTCATTTGGTCTTTCTCTAGACTACTGTATAACTTTACTCAACCCTGATTCAGTGAATGGTGTGAGTTTGAAAAAAATGTAACATTTTGCATAATAAACCACAATTTGAAGTGATAAGAAGCTTGCAGCATGTATTTAATTACTCCATTTTCAAGCTGCATATATTGCATACAATTACCATAAAATTTGCATCAGCTCTGGGAGATAAAGGTGATTCTGCCATCATACGCATTTTGTCTTAGGTATTCTATGGTCTTACCTGTGATGTTGTCAGCTCTTTCCTTCCAACGCTGAATCTGGCTTGCTTCCCCAGGGCCAGAAAAGAAACATAAATCTTGTTCTGTGCAAATATTCGAACGCCTACTTGGTGATTCAAGGATATAAAGATTGGTCTGAACTGCACACAGGACTTGCTGGAATCACTTTTCCAATTCCATCTTCTGACTCGTCTGCCTGCTTCATCTGAGTACTGTCCACCCACCGGATTTATATTTACCCTGGATTTAAAGACATAAATCACTCTTAATACTTCATTTTGAAGAGGTTAGTGCAGCTAAAGTTCAGGAGCAGGACAGAGACCAGGAGCACACTAAGGGCCCTTTTCCACTAGCAATCACTAGCGCTTGTTCTAAACGCTAGCGATTGCAATACAGCAAGTCCCAAATTTTATTGCGTGTTTGCGATTGTGACTTTGCTATGCAATGCACTGCATAGCAAAATCGCGATTTGGTAAAAATCGAATCGCGGTAGTGGAAAATACCTAGCAATTAAAAAAAATTGCTAGCGATTTGCGATTTTGCGATTCAGCAAACACTCACAGTGGAAAAGGGCCCTAAGGGCTCAGCCACACTATGGGTCCTTTTCCACTAGCAATCGCAATCACAAACGCCAGCGATTGCCAGTGATTTTTACTTATTCTGTTATGCGATTTTTCATTTGCACTGCATTATCACTCTAAAAATCGCTCCAGAAAGCGATTGCGATTTCCAAATTGAATCACTATAGTGGAAAATACTTCTAATGATTTCTATGATAAAGTAGCAACCCTAGCGATTAAAAAATCGCTAGCGATTTTGTGATTCAGCTATGCAGTGGAGTGCTTTTCTGAGCGCTTTGTGATTGATTAGTGCTTTCTGAGCGCTTTTTTAAAATCACTCTCATACACTTTTATTAAATTCGATGTATAAATCGCCGCTATCGCATATGCGAAAAATCGTGGCGATTGTTACTGAGATTTTAATGAAGGAGAATGGTAGCAATTTTTAAAAAGTGCTCAGAAAGCGTTAAACAATCACAAGCTCTCAGAAAAGCGCTTATACTGTGGCTGAGCCCTAGGAGCTGAACCATACATTCATTTAATCCACAGTATAAATATAGTCACAGAAGACCCCGCTACTGAGCTCAGTCCTCTACAGGGAGCAGCACTTTAGCTACATTTGTGTTACCGGTATATGCTATTCCCAAATTTTGTCAATAAGCAGTAATTTAGGGGCTGATGCATATAGACGTTTTTGCAATGTTAAATGAATGAATGCTTGTACTTTAATGCATTCAGATGAATGGACAGCTGTCGGTACTATGACTAACCACCGCGTTTTGATACCAATTTTCGTTGTCATCTGCCCAATGCTTAGCTGTTCCTGAAAGCAATATTTTGCTTCCAGGATCACTTATAGCCACAATTCCGTGTTTCCCTGTGGGGATGAAAAACGCTGCATGTCGGGAAACACCGCCAATGCTTTTCTGCATGCTTGAAGAAAAGCAGTGAAACAAGACGCCGGGCTGCCAGAGGAAGCTGGTTCGGACGTCCATCTGAACCAGCCCTTAGTCATTTAGGCCTCTTTTCCACAGGGAGCACAACTGCTTGTTCCTCAGGCAATTGAGCCGCCTGCCAGTTGGGCTTGTAGAGCGGCTTTCGATCAGAGAGGGATCTACCGGTAAGATAATGCCTAGATTGATTAATTCTAGTTCCCACCATTATTCCCTTTCTCACTTTAATGCATGGCACACCTTCAGCAAGTGTGGCACTGTGTCATTCCTGATAAGTAGTCCCTAATGAGGATCCAACTGTCATGGCATCAATGTTGTGTTTTTTTATTGGCATTAAGTTAGTGTTTTTTCTTTTGTTTCTTTTTTAGTATATGTTGTTCATCTCACTTTACCTTAAAGAGAATCTGTATTGTTAAAATACCAGTGCGTTAGGGGACATCTCCTATTCCCCTCTGTCACAATTTCGCCGCTCCCCGCCGCATTAAAAGTAGTCAAAAACAGTTTTAAAAAGTTTGTTTATAAACAAACAAAATGGCCACCAAAACCAGAAGTAGGTTGATGTACAGTATGTCCACACATAGAAAATACATCCATACACAAGCAGGTGGTATACAACCTCCCTTTTGAATCTCAAGAGATCATTTGTGTGTTTACCTTCTGTCCCCTGCAGCTATCATCCACTGAAGAGTGACAGGCTGATTGTTTCTTCCTGCAGACAGCTCTGTGTCTGTAATTCCTCAGTATGTGACAGTCCAACCAGCTCAGAGGACGATTTATCCAGCTTGTAAAAGGCAGGCAGCTCTCTTCTCTCACTGACAAGAGAGCAGACAGGCTGCCTAATCCAAATAACACACACGGGAGTGTGCATTGAGGGGGCCTGGAGGGGGGCATGCATAACAGATCAACAACACTGAAGAGTTAGCAGCCTTCCAGACACAGGGCGACAAATCCGATAGGAGAGAGATAAGTTGATTTATTATAGAGACGGTCATAGTAGAAAGTGCTGCAGTAAGCCAGAGCACATTAGAATAGGTTTAGGAACTTGGAGGATAGTAGAAAAAAGGATGACATTTTTGGTACAGAGTCTCTTTAACCACTTAACAACCTCTGCCACGCTTATCTACGCCCCTTTAAACTTCACCTGAGTCCCAGGGGCATAGATAGGCAACTCCTGTTTATTTTGCTGCTGTGCGCGAT
Organism: Hyperolius riggenbachi; assembly: GCF_040937935.1. NCBI lineage: Eukaryota > Metazoa > Chordata > Amphibia > Anura > Hyperoliidae > Hyperolius > Hyperolius riggenbachi. The sequence goes on from NC_090649.1 coordinate 155,104,693, forward strand.
CGCGTCCACGATCGCGTGCGCGTTCGCGCGGATGTGCATACGCGTCGGGCACCCGCTGGTCTGTGATTGGCTGATGTGAACATGTGTTCACAAAGCCAATGACGTGCTCATTCATGCAGAATGTGTGTAAACATTGCATCAGTCTCTATGCTGTTACAGTTACTGAGATCACTCGTGAGAGGATCTCAGATAACTAACACAGCATTAGTGACTGATCAGCATCAGTGAGGTTTTTTTTAAAATAAATTATACCCCCATTAACCCTTGCCTCCCTTAAATGTGAAAATTGCTGTGGTTTTTAGGTGAAAAACCCTGTGGTAGAGAAGTGGTTAAACAACCGAGGTGACATGTGACTTGATAACATAGACATTTGTATGTACAGTGCCTAGCACACAAATAACTATGCTGTGCTCCTTTTTTTCTTTCTCTGCCTAAAAAAAGGTAAAAATTTAGGTATGAAAGTGACAGTTTCTGCCCGGTCAGGATCGGGTCGGACTGATAACCCTCACTGATAAGAAATTACAGCCATAAAACACTTTCCTGTTAGTAAATGGCTTCTGAGAGCAGTAAAGATAAAATGGATCAATAGTTCAATGATTTGAGCCCTAACATACTTCAATGAAGGTGTCATTGAGCAGAGACAATGAAACAGTAAAAACCTAAAAACTCGATTTAAATATAAAATAAAACTGTGGGATATCTTTAAAAAAAAGTCATTTTTAGGGGAAGGAGGATATATACAATTGTTTTTCTCATCAGTTTTGTTTCATCAGTTTTGAATTAGCTCATGACTATTACTATTAGGAATGAGGGGCGGATCTAGGGGGGGGGGGGGGGGGGGGCAGGCGGGTATCTTGCCCCAGGCGCAGTTTGTTGAATTCTTAAAAAGTCAGCAAAATGAATGGCAGTTTAGGCACCAAAATCTGACCTTTAGGTGCCAAAACCTAACCTTGCCCCAGGCGCAACTTGGTCTTGATCTGTCCCTGTTAGGAATGTATATTGTGCAAAATAACAGCCACTTTGTGCTCTGAATGCCTCTCAAATTGATTACAGCCAATTAATGTACAAGAAACAGCTGAAGAGGCATTATCGATGTGTATACAGAAGTAGATAAATATAGAACATAATTGACAACTGGCAAAGGCACATGGTTCATCCTTCTCAATACTGTTGTTAAATCAGGCTCTTTGTAACTGTTCACATTCATTCTTTTATACATGTGTTGGTTTGACTTTCCTCAATACTGATGTTAAAGAGAATCTGTATTGTTAAAATCGCACAAAAGTAAACATACCAGTGCGTTAGGGGACATCTCCTATTACCCTCTGTCACAATTTCGCCGCTCCTCGCCGCATTAAAAGTGGTTAAAAACAGTTTTTAAAAGTTTGTTTATAAACAAACAAAATGGCCACCAAAACCAGAAGTAGGTTGATGTACAGTATGTCCACACATAGAAAATACATTCATACACAAGCAGGCTGTATACAGCCTTCCTTTTGAATCTCAAGAGATCATTTGTGTGTTTCTTTCCCCCTGCAGCTATCTTCCACTGAAGTGTCAGGCTGTTTCTTCCTGCAGAGTGCAGACAGCTCTGCCTGTATGTAATTCCTCAGTATGTGAAAGCCCAGCCAGCTCAGAGGAGGATTTATCCAGCTTGTAAAAGATAAGAGAGAAGAGAGAAGCTGCCCTAATCTAAATAATACACAGGCAGTGTGCAGAGAGGGGCCTGGAGGGGGAGATGCATCACAGAGCCACAACACTGAAGAACTTGGCAGCCTTCCAGACACAGGCTGACAAGTCTGACAAGAGAGAGATAAGTTGATTTATTACAGAGATGGTAATAGTAGAACGTGCTGCAGTAAGCCAGAACACATTAGAATAGCTTTTGGAACTTGTAGGATGATAAAAAACAGGATGCAATTTTTGTTACGGAGTCTCTTTAAAGAGGAATTGTAGTGAAAATAACATAATGAATAAAACTGCTTATTTTTTACAATATTCATTTATAAATGATTTAGTCAGTATTTGCCCATTGTAAAATCTTTCCTCTCCCTAATTTACATTCTAAAATTTATCACAGGTGGCGACATCTTTAGTTCTGCCAGGTGATCTGTACGGAATGTACTAAGAGTTCTAAGCACAGAGAGAGAGATATTGCTTGCTTGGCAGTCAGAAAAAAAAGTTAATTCCTACAATGCAACATGGCTCACAGACAGAAAACTGTCAGGACCATGGCCATGGCATCACACTGTGGTAGGGGTTTCACCACAATATCAGCCATACAGATGTCCATGTGATTACTGATGACGTGTATAGCCGAAACCTGGTCGGGAAAAAGAGACGGGCTATTCTTAAGAACACCAGAAACTGTTTCTTCTATTTAAGGTGCATATGACTGATGTCAGTGCAGAGTCCTTATAGGCAATTTAATGCAGTAAGGGTCCAGTGTGCATGGACCCTAAATGTAAGTTGTTCTGTTTTCATTGAGGTTTGGTTTCACAAATAAATTGACAACCTCCTGTTGCATTTAAAACTTAGCCTGTGTTGTAGTTTTTACCCTGGGTGGTGGCCACATCTTGTCTATGAGCACCGAGTGTCTGCAGGCAGCAGCAGCAGCAGCAGCAGCGCCGAGGATTATACATACTTACCTATCTGTTCCATTGTGCATTGGAAAAACTCTGGCAGCCACTACAGTTGTTGTGTAGCACTCAATTATTCTTCTATTCTCAATTCTTCGTTCTTCAAGTGCCATGTGTACCTGCCTAAAAAGTGTTATGTGCAGCCAGTGTCTGAGAATGAGATGCCTAAAAAATGTAGCATTTATCTGCCTAAACTTTTAAATTGCAGCCACAGTATGTGAGGCCTTACATTTTTGGCAATTACATGCCTAAGGGCTCGTTTCCACTATAGCGAATCCGCATGCGGGCACTGCATGCGGATTCGCATAGTCAATGTAAGTGGATGGGGCTGTTTCCACTTGTGCGGCGGCGGGAGCGTTTTTCGGTGCGGCAGAAATCTGCGCGGCAGAGCCGTCAGATTTCGCGTGCGGGAGGAATGTGGGCGAATCGCCGCTAATGCATTTAATAGGCAAAAATCGCATGCGGCTTTGTCATGCGGATTTCCCCGCGATTTCGCGTGCGATTTCGCATGGTTTGCTATGGAGCTTTACTCAGGCAGTGACATGGTTAAATTCGCCTGGCTCCTTGCCATGCGAAATCGCATGCGAAATCGCGGCTAAATCCGCATGCGGAAACGCAGCCGCATGCGATTTCTTCTGCGGTGGAATCCAGGCGATTCCGCACCGCAACAGTGGAAACGAGCCCTTAAACATTGTAATTTACCCTCCGAATAAATATTTGAATTTCAGCCTTTGTATGAGACAGAAGCCAGAAAAACTGAACAATTACCTGCTGAATAAATATCTGAATTTCAGCCCCATTTTAAGACAGTGGCCTTAAAAATTGGGCAATTAACTTCCAAATAAATATTTGAATTTCAGCCTCTGTATGAGACAGAGGCCTGAAGTAATTGGCATGCACCGGGGAAACTAACAATATTAATATTTGCTTTTGGGCACAGCTAACTGAAGTATGACCAAATTACATACTGTGTGCTTCCCTGGTGGTGGTGCAGGATAGCTGTGCCTGTGGACAGGGGGGACATGAAACCAGAAGTAACAAGTATGTGCCAGGCTAATAATATATTTTTTGGGGGGGTGCAGCCAACTAAAGTAAGACCAAATTAAATACTATGTGCTTTTCTGGTGGAGCAGGATAGCTGTGCATGTGGTCACTCAGGGCGGACATGAGGCCAGAACTAACAGGCATGCACTATGATAATATTTTTGGCAGGAGTACAGCCAATCGAAGTAGGACCAATGACATACTGTATGCCGTGCTGGTAGTGGTGTCAGATAGCTATGCCTGTGACCAGGGCAGACATTAGGGTAGAAGCAACAGGTATGGGTCAGGATAATAATCATTTTTTTGGGGGTAAAGGTAACAGAAGTAGGACCAAATTACATACCGTGTGCCATGATGGTGCAGGGTAACTGTGCCTGTGGCCAGGGCGGAGATTAGGCCAGAAGTAACTGCCATGCAACAAGGTAATTTTTTTTTTTTTTGGGAAGGGGGGGGGAGGTACAACAGACTGAGGTAGGACCAAATGACATACTGTGTGCCATGCAATGATATTACACATTGGTAATGTAATGTAACCCCCATAGATCCACGCCCCATTCATTTTTATAAATGCTAAGTAATTACAGGCCACCCGAAGCGAAAATAAACAAATGAAATAAACTATTGTATCTATCTTCCACAGTTTTATTTTATGTTTAAATCGACTTTTTAAGTTTTAACTGTTTTATTGTTTTTGCTCAATGACACATTAATTGTATGCCAGAGCTAAAATCTATGAACTATTTGACCCTTTTTATCTCTTTCCTGCTCTCAGAAGGCATTTTCTGCTAGGAAAGTGTTTTATAGTTGGAATTTCTTATCAATGAGGGTCACACTGTAGTCACTTCCTGTCTGAGTCAGGACTGAGTCAGCCACTTACATACCTGATATTTAACTCTTTCAGACAGAGAAAGAAAAAAAGGTACACAGCATAGTTATTTGTGTGCTAGGCACTGTACATACACATGTCTATCTCATCATGTCACATGTCACTTCAGGTATCCTTTAAGTAATTGACACTGTTGTGTGCAGCGACCAGCCAAGGGGTATTGTCACACATCTATTTTTTTTTGCCACTTGGACATTGCCTACAACACACAGTACAGTCAGTTGTTGAAGTGGCACAGTAACAGTACATGTTGATCACACAGCAGGCAGTGACCAGTCTAGGGGTATTGTGAAACTGTTTTGTTTTTGGCACACTGATATGACGTATAACACAGTATGGTCAGTAACACAGTTCTTGCTGTGGCACTGTGTGGGGGTAACAGCACATTAGGGCTTGATTCACAAAAGAGTGCTGTTAGCACGGCCGTTTTCGCGCGAATTTTCGCATTGCGCACGATCGAGAATTTTCGCGCGAAATGATAACGTTTTAGCACGCAAACGCGAAATTTCGCGCGAAAACGGTAAAATTCTCGTTTGCGCGCAAAAACTTATCGTTTCGCGCGAAAATTCGCAATCGCGCGCGATGCAAAAATTCACGCGGAAATGGCCGTGTTAACAGTTAGCACTCTTTTGTGAATCAAGCCCATGGTGTATCCCAAATATCAGACACTAAATCACTTTTGCCCAGTGACAGTGGGCTATAATGGTGACGCAGCTACACACAGTACAGTCACACAGATGTTGATCACACAGCAGGCAGTGACCAGCGATATTGTCACAACTATCTGTGAATCTGTTTTTTTGGGGGGGGCACACTGATATCACTGATAACATCGTGGAGTCAGTCACACAGGTGTTGCTGTGATGCTATTTAGGAGTAACACAGCACGCATTGGCCTCAATTCACTAAGCTTTATCAAACACTTTATCAAACGTTTGATAATTTACCTCATAGGTAAAATCTAATTTTGAATTCACTAAGGTGTTATATATTTATCGAATGTTTTATCGATAAAAAGTTCAATAAATCTATAACACCTTAGTGAATTCAAAATTAGATTTTATCTATGAGGTAAATTATCAAACGTTTGATAAAGTGTTTGACAAAGCTTAGTGAATTGAGGCCATTGTGTGTGTACAACAGGGTCAATGTCACTGTCAGTCCTCAAAAGGACTTTTGTAGCCAGGCAGGATCTTCAAAAGGCCTATTGGAAGGTCCCTAGCTGGTGAGAACAAGTAGCAGAGCACCCAGAAAGCAAGTAACAAATGCAAGTAACACCTGCAGTACCAACAGTTTACCAAGGCAGATAAACATTATTCTATATGTACTGAGTTATTCTGGCAGCTGGGAAGTAAAAAACAAATTATGGTACCCACGTTTTCTAAAAATATAAATAATATTAGAGACTGCTGCTGGTCATGTATGATTGACTCTTTCTATAACAGAGAAGCACTGGTTTTGTTGGTTTTCAGAAAAGGTAGCAGTAAAAGGATAACTGGCCGATACTGGAACTCGTTATTTCAAACCAGTTTCAGATCAAGTCAAGCCAAGTCAAGCAGTCAGACTGCTGATGGCTAACTAGACAATACTTCCTCAATCACTGTATCTACACTAAATACAGGATGCTATTATGTCACTGATTATAGCTGCTATGTTGATCTGGCGAGAGCTAGAACAAATAACATAAATGAAGATACAGTGAGCTACAAGCTGCTGTGAATGGAGACAGGTAAGGATATATACACAAATAAGGAATCCCTAATTATAAACATGGGTAAAGGAACATTCTTCAAAGATCTACACTTTCTACATCCATTAAGGTGGCCATATATCTAGCGATTTATCAGCCTAATTATTATTGAATTGGATAAAAATTGGTGTTGCAACAAGCTTGCCGGACACTAATGTACACATACTGTGCTGCGTGATCTGGTTTGCATGCATTCCTGTATTGTAGTATTGCTGTATGTCACCCCTAAATATTGTCTGTAACCATAACTAATGTCCTGCGCTGCGTAATATGTTGGCGCTTTATCAATACAATAAATAAAAAAATAGGCACCACCAGGGGAGGGGCCTGCGTGAGAGTAGGCAGAGTGTAGGTCGCACTAAAATATTACTAATATTTTATTATATGGATGAAGTAGGAGAATATCTGTAAATTTACTGATATTCTACTAGCACTATCCTGCGCCATTTAAACGGGTACCTTACATGACACTAGGTCAACAGGTCAGAGACACCTTGGGAATGGAGACAGAAGAGGCCGAATAAAGAAAGGGAAAACCTTGTGGGCCCATGCAGACAGCTCTGGGGCCTTGGGCAAATGTCCAGTTTGCCCCTATAGCACAGGCCCAGGGCCGGTTTAAGAGGCTTGGGGGCCCTGAGGCAAAGGTAAATTGGGGCCCCCCTACACTATACCCACCCAGAAACATCAGCCCTCTGGGCCCCCAAACTTGCTGCTGTACTACTGGCCCTGCCGCGGTCAGCAATATCGTCCCCCCCCCCCCCTCTCTTGCAGCATCTCACTTACTGTGTGGAGCGCTTTTGGTGAAGGTGAGGACCGTAAGGTGGAAGCTCAGCAGGCAGGGGCGGGAGGCGGGGATTCATACTTTACCTGCTTCCGTTGGCATCACAGTTACCATGGTTGCCTTCCTGTCTGCTGGACCGCAACGGCGCTCTCCCCAATGTGCTGCAGGCATGTGACATCATGTCGGGGAGAACGCCACTGCGGTCCAGCAGACAGGAAGAGAACCATGATGACTGTGATGCTGACGGAAGCAGGTAAAGTATGAATCCCCGCCTCCTGCCCCTGCCTGCTGAGCTGCCACCTTACAGTCCTCACCTCCACCACAAGGATACAGAGCAGCCGCAGTGCCTACGATTACAATTTGGGGCAAAATAGGAGACCCGTTAGGGGGCCCTACAGAATCTGGGGCCTGGGGGCAATTGCCCCCCTTGCCTTAATGATTGCCCTGCACAGGCCCTGCATGTGTGGCAAAGCGAAGAAAAGTTAAAAATAAAAAAATACACATAGAAAGAAATCCTGTGCTGAACAGAACAGGAGAAGGGACAGAAATTCTGGCGACATGGACATGAGTAAAATCTACAGAAGCTTCAAACAAATGTGTAAAAATACGCCTTGTAGAATCAAACATGACAAGTGTAATCTGCCGTACAAAAAACTGCACATGGGTGAGCGGTGATTAAAACGCCAAGCTTAGCTCTAAGAAAAACATTTCAAGAAGACGTCATGGGCCTGCCAGCCTGACCAGCTACATAAAGGCACCTATTAAGTTTGTGAAAAGTGGCAGCTCATCTAATATTAGCTACATACTAGTACTGCAAATCAGTGTGTTGTCAGCAGGAAGACAGCGCTCATCAACATGAAGAGTTCTTCAGCACTGGCAGCAAATCTCTGCCTCTTCTAATACTGAAGAGGAATAAAGTGCACCTGTCACCAGTACACATAGAACATGAACTGGAGAAAATGCATGGCACTGTTAAGTATATTATGTTATGGTAGCTAAGCTAAGGGTATTTGCAATACATATTCCAGTGAAGTTTGCATTCATCTGGAGAGTTTTTGCAAATACTCATGGGTTTTAAATATGGCTTAAAGATCATACACTATGGAAACTGCTGAGAGATAAACAGTGGCATAGCAATAGGGGTTGCAGAGGTCTTGACCGCATCAGGGCTTTTGGGCCAGAGGGGCTCGCAGGGCTCTCCCTCAACCACAGTATTAGCTCTTTATTGGTCCTGTGCTTGTAATGATTAGTTCTATAGAAGCTTTGAATGATAATAATTGTTAACAAGCTGTTCCCCATCCCCTTCCTCCTCTGTCACTGTGGTTATCCATGGCAGGTTTTGGTGCACCGTATCAATTGTTATGTATAGAGTGCTTGGGGCAGCAACTCGCACTGGGGCCCATAGCTCCTTAGCTATGCCACTGGAGATACACATGATTTTGATAACGGAAGCATCTTTACTTGAAATCCACAAGTTTTATCCAAACCATGAGGGTGGCTTCCTAGGAGTCGTGAGTATTGGACAAGCAGCTCTGGATTGAACAGCAGCACTGAGTGGACTGTCTGCTCACTGGCACCTGCTGTGAATGGAGACAAGAAACATCTGTCAGCTATTGTTTTCACCTAGTGCCAGCCTGACTATGTCTCCGCTTAGTATCCTAGCTTTGGACTCTGGTCTTGTAAGTGATACATATGCACAATAACTTGAGTTATATATTGCCAATTATGACTGTGCCTGAGTTGCTTCTTCATATGTGATACACTGCTATCATCTCATTTTAGTTGCTGAGCACGCCACAGTTTAACTTAAAGTGTGTCTGAGGTGAAGCTCACTTATAAAAACACATGCTTACCTAAGGAGAGGGAAGCCTTTGAATCCTATTGAGGCTCTCTACGCTGTCCTCCAGTTCCCTGTTGGCAAGTGCAGACCCCCCCCCTCCCCCAAAGATTACCAATAAGCACTGGTCGGAATGAGGCAGGAGCACAGCTGTACTGCGTGCTTGTGCCAGAAGAAGAGCATAGCCCCAAAGTTCCAGAGGGTCCTGGCAAGCAGCGGCGAGGAGGATTTAGGAAGCCTCTACACAGTAGTGTAGCTGGGGATCTTGGGGCCCCAGTGTAAGTTTTACATGGGGCCCCAAGCTTTCTGCCGATATGTAACCCCAAAACCAACCAATAGAGATGGCCCGAACGGTTTGCCGGTGAACGGTTTTCCGGCAAACTTCCGGGGGTTCGCGGTCGCGGAGACCCGCAAACTTTTGTGGAAGTTCGGTTCGCCCCCATAGTGCACCATTAGGGTCAACTTTGACTCTCTACATTACAGTCAGCAGGCACATTGTAGCCAATCAGGCTACACTACCTCCTGGAGCCATTCCCCCCGTATAAAAGGCAGGCATTGCCGGCCATTTTACTCATTCGTGTGCCTGCAGTAAATAGAGAAGGGACAGCTGCTGCAGACTCTCTCATAGGGAAAGAGTAGTTAGGCTCTTGTAGGCTTGTTAGCTTGCTCCTTGCTGATTCTTATTGCTAAAATAGCACCCCACAACAGCTCTTTTGAGAACTAATCTTGTTCTTGTGATCTATTTTTTTTTCTATGTGTCCCACTGACACTTGTGTTGCATAGACCGCCTTGATAATTCATACTGTGTGTGTGCCACTGCCAGGCCCAGCACATTCAGTGACTACCTGTGTGTGTGACAGGTGCACATTGTAACCTACCTACATGTTGTTCACAGTGCACCCACCCACCTACCTACGTAATTTGAGCGCACACAGTGTCACTATGCCTGTCCGCTACCTGTCTGTGTGAGACAAGTGCACATTGTAATACCCATCACTGCATATACCTACCTACCTGTTGTTCACAGTACACCCACCCGCCTACCTACATGAGTTGAGCGCACGCAGTGTTACTGTGCGTGTCCAGTACCTGTCTGTGTGTGACAGGTGCACATTGTAATACCCATCAATGCATATACCTACCTGTTGTGTTCAGTGCACCCACCTCATCACTGCACATACCTACCTGTTGTGTTCAGTGCACCCACCTACCTACGTGAGTGCACGCAGTGTGATATACCACTCTGTGCATACCTGTTAACTGCACCTCTGTAACTGCACATTGTATTAGTCAAGTCAGTGCATACGTTTCACTTCATCCCCCCCGATATGGACACAAGGGACAAAACAGGTAGAGGTAGAGGCAGACCCAGAGGAAGGCAGGTCTGTGCAAGGTCGTGTTGATGTGATTTTGTGCGACCCTGGCCCAAAGTACAGTGCTCAAAAGAAGGCACGTCCCATCAACTCCCATGATTGTCAGGACGTGGTTGACTATTTAACACAGAACACCTAATTTTCCGCAGCCACCAGCGCTACTACAAGCACCACATCCGTTGCATTTGACACTTCGCAAGAGTTAATTGGTGGGGAATTAACTGATTCACAGCCATTATTGTTACAACCAGATGAGGGCGCTAAGCAAGTTACACTACCTCATATGTCTGAGTTAGGCGACGACACCATGGACGTAATTGTGTGAGGAGGAGGATAATGAAGTACCTGTTGTTGGTGCAGTTTTGGAGGTGTCTGAGGCAAACGAAGCTGGGCAGGATGATTATGATGATTATGATCATACGGATCCCACATGGGTTCCTAATAGACAAGATAACCAAGGGGACAGTTCAGAGGGGAAGTCAGAGAGGAGTAGGAGGAGACGAGTTCCTGAAAGAAGCAGGGGGAGCTCGTCGTCAGAAACAGCTGGTGGCAGTGTCCGGCGCCATGCATCGCCACCTATGTACAGCCAGCCAACACGCCCTTTAATGTCAGCTGCTGATGCCACCATAGTGCCATCACCCCAGGGGGGCTCAGCGGTTTGGAAATTTTTTATTGTGTCTGCCTCAGATCGGAGCAATGCCATCTGTTCTCTCTGCCTCCAAAAATTGAGCCGTGGAAAGGCCAACACTCACGTAGGGACAAGTGCCTTACGAAGGCACATGGAGAAAAGGCACAAAGTGCAATGGGAAGAGCACCTGAGCAAAAGCAGCACACAAAAGAAAAGTCACCCAGCCAGGTGTCTGTGAAGGAAATCTTAGAGTGAAGGAAGCCAATTTCTGCCAGTCACCCTCTTGCCCGGCGTCTGACAGCTGGTGTGGCGGAACAGTTAGCTCACCAGCTTTTACCATACAAGCTGGTGGACTCTGAGGCCTTCCGTAAATTTGTGGCCATTGGGACACCGCAGTGGAAGATACCAGGCCGCAATTATTTTTCTAAAAAAGGTGATACTCAAACTGTACCGTGAAGTTGAGAGGCAAGTGGTGTAATCTCTGGCACACAGCGTTGGGTCAAGGGTCCACCTGACCATGGATGCCTGGTCTGCCAAGCACGGTGAGGGCAGATACATAACTTACACAGCCCATTGGGTCAACCTGGTGACCGATGGCAAGCAGGGAGTACGTGGCTGTGCAGCGGACCAACTTGTGACACCTCCACAGCTTGCAGGCAGGCCTCCTGCCACCTCCTATCCTCCTAAAACATCCTCTTCACTATCATCCTCCTCCTCCTCCTTGGCTGAGTGGCAATTCAACTCTACTGGTGCTGTGATCTCCTCTCCAGCTACACAGCCCCATCTCCCCAGGGCCTATGCTGCATGCCAGGTACGACGGTGTCACAACATTATATTAGACATGTCTTGCTTCAAAGCTGAGAGTCACACTGGACCAGCTCTCCTGGCTGCTCTTAACAAACAGGTGGATCAGTGGCTGACCCCGCACCAGCTGGAGATCAGCAACGTGGTGTGTGACAACGGCAGCAATCTCATTTCCGCGTTGAATTTGGGAAAGCTGACACTGCTTGGCACATGTGCTGAATCTAGTCATTCAAAGATTTTTGTCAAAGTACCCAGGCTTAGAGGACATCCTGAAGCAGGCCAGGAAGTTGTGTGGGCATTTCAGGCGGTCTTACACGGCCATGGCATGCTTTGCGGACATTCAGCGCAGAAACAACTTGCCAGTGAGATGTTGCTTGATATGTGATAGCCCGACTCACGGGAATTTGATCCTGGTCATGTTCACTCGCCTGCTAGAACAGGAGAAAGCCGTCACCCAGTACCTGTACAATTACAGTAGAAGGACACAATCTGGGGAGATGGGGGTGTTCTGGCCCCCGAACTGGGCACTGATGTGAAATGCATGCAGGCTCATGCGGCCGTTTAAGGAGGTGACCAACCTGTTGAGTCGCAGTGAAGGCATCATCAGCGACTTGATCCCATACGCTTGCTTCCTGTAGCGTGCCATGTGTAGAGTGGTGGATCAGGCTGTAGAGGAGCGTGAAGGGGAACAGTTATGGGAGCAATTTACATCAGAATCAGATGTTTCCTCAACACCTGCGGCAGCACAGCACAGAGGGGGAGGAGGAGGAAGAGTCGTGTGGGGAAGAGGAGTCAGACTCGGATGATGAGGAAGGTGTTTCTTTGGAGGATGAGGAGGCGGCGGCAGAAGAACAACCACAGCAGGCGTCGTAGGGGGCTTGTGCTGCTCGACGTTCCCGTGGTATTGTTCGGGGCTGGGGTGAGGAGGAGGACTTACTTGACGTCACTGAGGAAGAGCAGGAGGAGATGGATAGTACGTCTACATCCAGCTTTGTGCAGATGTCGTCTTTTATGCTGTCCAGCCTGTTGGGACCCCCGTATAAAAAAACTCAAGGGGAATGAGCTGTACTGGGTGGCCACGCTACTAGACCCTCGGTATAGGCACAAAGTGGCGGACATGTTACCAACTCACCAGAAGGCAGAAAGGATACACATATAAGAACATGCTGGCAACTATGTTTTACAATGCGTTTAAGGGTGATGTCACAGCACAACGCAATAAAGGTACCACTGCCAGTAATCCTTCTCTCATGTCCACGCATGCAAGGACAGGACGCTCCAGCGATCTCATGGTGATGTCGAACATGCGGACATTCTTTAGTCCAACGCCTCGCCTTAGCGCTTCCGGAATCCACCCTCCGCCACCGCCTGGACCGGCAGGTAGCTGACTACCTGGCCTTAAGTGTGGATGTAGACACTGTGAGCAGCAATGAACCCTTGGACTACTGGGTGCGCAGGCTTGACCTGTGGCCAGAGTTGTCCCAATTTGCCATCCAACTTCTGTCTTGCCCTGCCTCAAGCGTCCTGTCAGAAAGGACCTTCAGCGCAGCTGGAGGCATTGTCACTGAGAAGAGAAGTCGCCTAAGTCACAAAAGTGTTCAGTACCTCACCTTTATCAAAATGCCAGCAGAATAAAAGTGGATAAAACCTTTAAAATTTGCTTGGAGGAAGTGGTGGACTTACCTCCATAAAGCAGACACGAAAGACTGTCTGAAAAGTAGCAATCACATTTATTATATGGTACCCCAAAAGTGCAACGCGTTTCGCAGGCCGAGCCCGCTTCATCAGGCAATAAAGTGGGGACAAAACTGTAGACAAGAGACAGTACATTATGCTATAGTGAATTCTGCAGTTACAAGATGCATATTAATATATTACATGTCATAAAGCATACCATATGAAAAAATTGCTTTGTGGAGATAGCTTCAAAAGTTGCATATTAATATATTACATGTCATAAAGCATACCATATGAAAAAATTGCTTTGTGGAGATAGCTTCAAAAGTTGGGTGTACAAGTAAACAATAGGGGGTAGAGGCTATGGTGCTCATGATAGTAATGGGCTATGGGGTGTTTTTTACACAGATTTGCAATGAGTGGTATTGGTAATGAAAAAGGGTATGTGTCAGCAAGTGTAATGGGTAATAGAGCATTTAGAAGAGAACAGGGGGCCAGAAATATAAGGTAAAGTGTGCAAATAAAATAACATAAAGAACTCACCAGAATTCCAGCAGTAGCTTTTCTTATTAACTATCCCCTGGCCGGGATTTGAACCCTGGTCTCCCATGTCAAAGGCGGTGCCCTTAACTAGTACTCTATTTAGCTAGTACTGGACTCAGCTGCACATTTAGTAACCATGATACCTGTATCCAACCCCCCAACTACCCAACACACTGTACACAGGTGGCGAGAGCCCATTGGCTACTCGCAAGCCCGCCCTAACCCCGCCCACCCTTCCCAAAAACCCAATTCACTGAACACAGATGGCGAGAACCCATTGGCTGCTCGCACACTCGACCTAACCCCGCCCACCTAACACTTCCCACACATCTAATTGGCCCTAATAGCAAGTACCTGTGTATATATAAGGAGTTGAGAATCCTCACCACTCCACTGAGGCGCTACACCTGCTACTGCTGGAATTCTGGTGAGTTCTTTATGTTATTTTATTTGCACACTTTACCTTATATTTCTGGCCCCCTGTTCTCTTCTAAATGCTCTATTACCCATTACACTTGCTGACACATACCCTTTTTCATTACCAATACCACTCATTGCAAATCTGTGTAAAAAACACCCCATAGCCCATTACTATCATGAGCACCATAGCCTCTACCCCCTATTGTTTACTTGTACACCCAACTTTTGAAGCTATCTCCACAAAGCAATTTTTTCATATGGTATGCTTTATGACATGTAATATATTAATATGCAACTTTTGAAGCTATCTCCACAAAGCAATTTTTTCATATGGTATGCTTTATGACATGTAATATATTAATATGCATCTTGTAACTGCAGAATTCACTATAGCATAATGTACTGTCTCTTGTCTACAGTTTTGTCCCCACTTTATTGCCTGATGAAGCGGGCTCGGCCTGCGAAACGCGTTGCACTTTTGGGGTACCATATAATAAATGTGATTGCTACTTTTCAGACAGTCTTTCGTGTCTGCTTTATGGAGGTAAGTCCACCACTTCCTCCAAGCAAATTTTAAAGGTTTTATCCACTTTTATTCTGCTGGCGCCTCTGTTCTCCTACTGCAAAATCGTGTCCACCCCTGGTGGAGGGGTGATCTACCCCTTTTTCTCATCTACAGAGAGCGACTTCTTAGCCCTGAGTGAGGACAGGTCTAATCTCCTCACCTGCTTATACAGTGGTTGCCTGTGTGGTAACCCACGTTTGTGAGTATATTCTTCTCACTGATTTGCCTTACTTCGTTTATGTTTTAACATACTACACTATATTGGGCTCTCGGTTTCTCTATATTTTACCTTTATCAAAATGAATGAGGCATGGATCCGGGAGGGCTACTGCCCGCCTGAAGACTAAGTCAGTCCCCACACACAGCATCTCTGCCTGCACGCCGTGTGACTGGCTGCCTGCCCCAAGACTAAGTCGCTTCCCACACAGGATCTCTGCCTGCAGGCCGCTTGCCTTCTTCGCCACCACCAACAGGGTCCAGGACTCCAGGCGGATTCCTGAATTTTTAAGGCCGCTGCTAGAAGTGGCCGCTATACTACTTTTTCTGGTGCGTGTACATGCCTGCCTAATTTTTCTGGCTGCACTGCAGCTGCAACAACAAAACAAAAGGCATATACATGTGCCCATTCCCCTTCGTGATCATTACCTTGCCACGGTGAAGGGGCTTGCGTATCACAATGAAGCAATTACTGCCAGCTATATAAGTGTCTCGGGGGGTGGCACACCAAAGATAATAAGGTCGTTGCTTCATTGTGGACAGACCAAATTTGATCAGCTGGACAGTCACTGTTGTTCTATCATTGAGCTACCACAGTCCGGCGACCATATGGGCTGGAAAACTGCCACGGCCTGCACTCTGGCCATGTTGCACATCAGTCCAGCACGGCCGTCACTACGCAAACAGCTGTTTGCGGTGCATTACACAGTGAGTTTGGTGTGTCAGTGTGAAGCAGTACTCTATTTACACTCCCTGATTGATGTATACACATGCAAGATGTTTTAAAGCACTTTAGTCCTGCAATTTAGCATTCAATGTGATTTCTGCCCTTAAAACGCGGCTTTGCATCCAATCTGGATTTTTCCCGGGGACTTTTGGCATATATCCCACTCCGCCATGCCCCCCTCCAGGTGTTAGACCCCTTGAAACATCTTTTCCATCACTTTTGTGGCCAGCATACATTTTTCTAGTTTTCAAAGTTCGCCTCCCCATTGAAGTCTAGTGCGGTTCGCAAACGTTCGCGCGAACCGAACTTTCGTGGGAGCGGAGGTTCGGGCCATCTCTACCAACCAATTATATTTTCATTGTCAGAGAGGTGTTACCAGAGTAAGGAAACAGTTAGTTAATGATTACTACTATGCAAAGCACATATAGAGGTGTTCATTACCAGTATAACATCAATGGAAAGCTAATAAGATGGATAAAGGATGGACCCTGATGGGCCCCTCTGGTCCAGGGGCCCCAATGCAGTTGCAACCTTTATTGCTATGCCACTGCCTCTACGGTATCCAGAGACTTCCTCTTCTTTAGTAAGTATGTGTTATCTTACCCTCTTAACTTGCCTTTGGTTCTCATTAAGATTTTGCCTGACGCTTTGCCCCCGCCGCCTAATACAGCATTGCGCATGAAGCTCTTGATATTTTCCCGATTTGGACACAGGATCATCTCTCTTCTACCACCAGGAAGCCATGAAGCCAGGGCCATATTTGTACTTTTTACCGCCCAACGCTTGAAAATTTAGATACCCCTCCAGGGGGAACCAACCAATCAGATGACAAGAATGTGAGCTAATCAAGCATCTCCCAGTCACTACTTGACCTGATGGGGAACTGCATCAAACCAAGACAGATCCTCTCATGAATGGGAAGCATGAACCTGTATGCACAGTACTGCCCACCAGCACATAAACCAAGATGACTCAAAAATAAAGAGAACAACTAAGCTTATCATAAATCTGCTATCAGATAGGGCAATCTGGATCAGTCACTTTCTAATCTTGTTACCACTAATAGACAAAGACAGTATTACTCAACTCAGGGTACAGAGGATAAATGGAATATCCCAATTTGGCTTTCATTGGCTCACAGTCTTGTCATCTGACTGGTTCCCATTGGAGGGGTATTTAAATATGCACAAGAGTGCTTTTAAGCTAATGGCGTCTGTAGCAGCTTGAGCAAAGACATACAGCCCAAAACAGTGAGCTATGCTGTTTGTACTACCATTCATGTGTGTCTTACACAAATAAAAGAGCTTTTAATAGCAGCGGTGCTTCTGACTACTATTGTTCTGCGAGAGTGGACTCTGGAGGGTAGCCGAGTCATTCTGGTTTGAGCATGCTTACCTCCCATAGGATACAACTGGGTGCTGATCCATTTCTCTTTGGACCATGGAGAAGTTAAACGTCCAATTTGGATCCATCTGAAAATGGCGCCTGCGAATAATGGCGCATGGTGTTGGCGCTAATCCGTTTGTCGCTTATCGCTATTTAACGTTAAAGCCTTATCGTTATTTAGCTCTGTTTATTTTATTGAAAATTAGCGTTAACACACAGAACCCTCTCTGTACCTATCCCTAACCCCTAGACCCCCCCTGGTGGTGCCTAACTCTAAGACCCCCCTGGTGGTGCCTAACCCTAACCACCCCCCTGGTGGTGCCTAACCATAACCACCCCCTGGTGGTGCCTAACCCTAAGACCCCCCTGGTGGTGCCTAACTCTAAGCATCCCCCTGGTGGGGCCTAACCCTAAGAGCTCCCTGGTGGTGCCTAAAGCTAAGCACCCCCCTGGTGGTGCCTAACCCTAAGCACCCCCCTGGTGGTGTCTACCCCTAATCACCCCCCTGGTGGTGCCTAGCCCTAAGCACCCCCCTGGTGGTGCCTAACCCTAAGACCCCCCTGGTGGTGCCTAACCCTAACCACCCCCCTGGTGGTGCCTAACCCTAAGCAGCCCCCTGGTGGTGCCTACCCCTAACCACCCCCCTGGTAGTGCCTAACCCTAACCTTCACAGTGTTACATTAAATCCATTTACCTGTTTGCAGTTAAATAACGTTTGCAGTTTGGCTTATGTTGGTTAGCTATTGATAATAAACGTTACTGTGCTCAATATCGTCTGCTATTTGGCATATGAACGGTGCTAATGATAAATAACGTTACTGTGTGCTGTTTTTCTTCTTTTTTCCCTGTGCGCCATTATTATGCAGTACTAACGATAAATAGCGATAAAAGCGTATCTTTTTAATGCAGCGCTGTGCGCCATTATTAACTGATCCGCCCAATTTAGCTATATCATAACTGCTGACAGCTTACTTGCTAATGCCTGGAAAACCAGTATATACTGTTTTCAAGGCAGTTGCATAACCACTCATGTAAACACGGACACAAAGTGTAGCTGAAGTGTCCATAATCTAAAGGACACTCCACATGGAGGGGTGAGGGGACTCACACATCATGCCCTTTTTTATTCTCAGTATATTGGTATAGTGCAGCAATGTAAGCTGTCATACTGTGGGCAAACTTGACTATCTGAGGAGTCACATGAAGCTTGACTACACGTCACCCAACCCTGCCTACACAGTGATGTATCTCCCTCCCAATCTGCCCCTCACCAAGGACTAGCTCATGGGTGGCAGGGGTCTCTCCTCTGACAGCTGGTTGTGTTCAAAGTTTGACATATCACATTACTGTACTATGCTAATAAGGATGGGGGACTACATTCTATACTCTACCTTGGACCACCTATTTCAGGTGGGAAACCTAGAAAACCTTCTAGTAAACAAGCAACATAAGCTTTGATTTGTCAGAAAAAAATGTTTTAAAATAAGTGAGACAGGAATAAGCACGGACTTGCCTTGGGCAGATGTACAACTGAAATCATTACAGGAAGTTGTGTAAACATACCATACAATTCCGCTGGGGTGATAACATGTAGCTTTCCCAGAAGATCCAAATACTGCTAGAATTTCTGCATCCTGGTCTTTATCCTCTTGAACAACACACAGTGATTCTCTTACTTTGCTTGGAATGACTATAATAGCCAAGTTGCCAGATGGATAGCTGGAGAAAGATGAGGAAATAACTACATGTAATACAATGTGCACATCTCTGTTGTATAGTGCCTCCTGCTTATGAGCAACATTAGGTTTAGGGCTACATCACAAGGCAGGGCTTCAGAAACCACAACAGGGAGTCTAGAGAGCGGGGGTGTCGTACTCCAGTCCTGAGGGGTTGAGGTCATCACACATTGTTGGCACCGCTCAGATTAATAGATGGGACTGAATCAGGAAAAGTAGAAAACATATCTCAGTCCATTCTAAACACTGGCATGGATATGGCCCTTGAGGACTGGAGTTCGAAATTCCAGCTTTAGTGCCTGTAAAACTCTGGACTGCTGACCTCAGTGCTGTCACTAAGGCCCGGTTCACATTAGCGTTCGCTGTCCGGATTCGCCGGGCCGGATCCAGACCGTATACTGTACAAACGGAACGGACGTTCGGCATAGCAATGCAAAGTCTATGCGACCGTACACACGCATCCGTTCCGTACGGACCGGAGCCGGACCAGATCCGGACTCCGGATACTTTTCCAACATGCCCTATTTTTCAGGTCCGGATCATCCGGCCGAAGCACCCGGACCGGAGCCTGACTGCACCGTCCGGCAATAGAAACCAGTGGGAAACGGAAAGCACAGAACACACTGGCTATAAAAACCAGACGTTCTACCCCACTTCCTATGCGTTTTCTAGCGGCCATTTTGGATGGGGACACATGGGCACAGCATTTCTGGAGTGGAGCAGCAGTGACTTTGTGCTGGAGCTGTTTGGCAGTATGTCGGACGTGGAGGTGAGGCCCTACACAGCGGAGGACCTGATTCTACAGGTGCAGCTTCTGCTGACCTCCCAGACCCCAGGAATTTATATAGTGTGTTATCTCTTTAAAAAAACAGATCCGGATCACAGCCGTATTCATACCTGATTCAAAACTTATGCAAACGGACCGGATCCGGATAGGAACCGTACGGGTCCGGTACAGTACGGTCTGGATCCGGTACGGACATCCGGTCCGTTTTTCCCAAAAACGCAAGTGTGAACGGGGCCTTAACTCTCTGTTAATATACATGGGCTGACTCCCACCAAGGGTATGCAATCAATCTACCATAAATTAGACAACCATTTTTTTTACATGGCTTCCCCATCTTACTTACGTACGGACACACACACGTGTGCATGCACACACACACACACATGCACGCATGCACACACACGCTCGCACACCAAGTGCTCCTATTACATTCATTATTTTCATTCGATTACCTTCTGTTCCAGTATGATTAAGTGGAGGGCCCCAATATTTAGCAACCCAACAAAATGGGTAATTCAATAAACCCAGACCAGGTTAGCAGGATCATTTATATTCTCTTATGTTCACTGACTTCCGGCTCAGGAAAACATCCGTAAATCAATTCCGCTGTGTCGTGCCAAAGCAGAAAATAAAGCGATTCAGGGACTTTACTATTCTTTGTACGGAATAAGACATCACATACAAACAAGACATCTGTCACTAGATGGAATGTAAAGTTTGAAATACAAAGGATACAAAATCTGTGCACTTCCATCTGGAAACATTGTGAGGAATTTCCTTCCTGTTCTGTAGTATTTTTCTACAAATTTCTCTGGCGCCATCTGAAATAAAGCACAAATCTGAACAATAACATCAGCAATCCATATTACATGTGAA
The DNA here is from genome assembly GCF_040937935.1 of Hyperolius riggenbachi. NCBI lineage: Eukaryota > Metazoa > Chordata > Amphibia > Anura > Hyperoliidae > Hyperolius > Hyperolius riggenbachi. The sequence goes on from NC_090649.1 coordinate 155,125,368, forward strand.
GGACTAGAGGAGCAATACTGTCAATGGGACAGTTCACGAAGTCTGTTCTTTCCTTTAAAATCACAGTTCTATACAGATTCTGTGCTGGGTAGCTCACCGTTTTCTTACCTGCCATTGAGGCTGTATCTAAGGAATGTGCTTCATGGAGCAGCCATGAATAATAGTCCCCTACTCTATTTCTCACATTATATTGGCAGCCTTTAGAGAGCATCTCTAACAAGTGTCAAGTATTTCCATAACTTTTCATGCATTACACACTTCTCAGCCAGATACTTTGCTGGGCATGTCAACAGACATGAAAATTCTAGATAGACCTGCAGAGTATTCAGGTATGTACAGATGCAATGGTTGCTAGACTATTGGTGTGCTGAGAGTGTGAAGTGTGACTAGGGGTCTGATGGGAATGTGACTAGGGATATGGGGCTTGATTCACAAAGCGGTGCAAAGTGTTTGCACGCCAGTGAAAAGCCCCTTATCACGCCTAAACTCACTTTAGGCATGATAAGAAGCAACTCGCGCGAATTTTCCGCGCGAAAAGTTTTGCGCGCGCAACTGCGCACGCGCGCGCGCGCAGCGTCCCCGCTTCGCGCGAAGCTCCCATTAAGCCCTATGGGACTTTGCGCGCGCACGTACGCGCGTACGCGCGGAAACTTCGCGCGAGTTAGAGCAAAAATCGGTGATAACTCAGTGGTGCAAAGGTTATCACGCCTAAAGTCTTTTAGGCGTGATAACTGAGTTATCACCGCTTTGTGAATCAAGCCCTTGGTGTAGTGTGACTGAATGTGCAAGCAAGCGAGTGACTAGGGGTGTGGTGGGAGTGTGACTGGAGGTGGGTGTGGTGGGAGTGTGACTGGAGGTGGGTGTGGTGGGAGTGTGACTGGAGGTGGGTGTGGTGGGAGTGTGACTGTAGGTGTGGCAGGGCTGAGACTAGGGGTCTGATGGGAGTGTGACTAGGGGTGTGGGCAGAGTGTGAAAGGAGGTGTGAAATAGATGTTACAAGGGGTCTGGTGGGTGACTATGGTTGTGGGGAGAATGTGACAGGGGAGTGTGACTGGAAGTGTGGCATATATATTGGGGTCTTGTGGGAGTGTGACTGGAAGTGTGGCATATATATTGGGGTCTTGTGGGAGTGTGACTGGAGGTGTGGGGGAGTGTTACTGAGGGTGTGGTGGGAGTGTAACTGGAGGTGTGGTGGGAGTGTAACAGGATGTGTGGAGTGAGTGTGACTAGGAGTGTAGTGGGGGTGTAACTGGAGGAGTGGGGGAGTGTGAATAGAGGTGTGGTGGGAGTGTAACTGTAGGGGTGGGGGAGTGTGACTAGGGGTGAGGTGAGAGTATGATGGGGGTGTGGGGAGATGTGTGTGTGTGGAGGGGGGGGGGAGTGTGACTAAGGGAGTGGTGGGAATGTAACTGGAGTTGTGGGGAGAGTGTGACTAGGGGTGTGGTGGGAATGTACCTGGAGTGTGACTAGAAGTGTGGTGGGAGTGTAATTGGGAGTGTGGCAAGAGAATCTCCTGTAGGTGTGCATCTTTCTCATCCCAAAAATCTAGAAGGTATGCCACTAGTAGTAGCAGCATTTGTTGCAGGACTTTGTTAAGGCCCTATTTTCACAAGGCAGAAATCGCGGCCATTTCCCACACACAATTTTGGATGCGCAATTGCAGCCTTGGAATCACAGGTGGTAAAAAATGAAGCATGCTGCAGATTTCCGCAGCACACATCCGAAGCCATATAGCTGTGCATGAGACAGCAAAGCGATACGGATGTGATTTTGCATCAGCACAAGTGCTGCAACTGTGGAAATGCATCCTAAGAGGTTCCAGAGCAACCGATACATCTCACCACAGGTGTTTACATGGAAGGTATGCATTGCAACAGCTACTTTGGCTTTTGAAATAAATCTATACAAATGAAGCAGGTTTACATGTCCAACAGGGCTGGATTTACCATAAGGCACTGATGATTTTAAGGCGGCTCACTCCCCTCCCCAAGCACCTGCGTCCTTCCTTCCCTATGCAGAGTCCTGATGAGAGTATAGATGAGAGGTTACTCACCCACCTCTCGGCATTCCACTGACCAGATCTTCCTTTAGTCAGGGGCACCTCTAGATACTTAATACGGAGGTTCCTCTAGCTACCTAATACTTGGGAGCACCTCTAGCTACTTAACCACTTGCCGACCGCATCACGCCAACGGGCGTGGACACGGCGGCAACTCCAGGGCCGCCTAATGCCGATCAGCGGAAGGTCCTTGGGGCATGGTTTGCAGGAGATCGCGCGCGCATCCCTGCTTGGATGGTGGATCTCAGCTCCGCCTTCAGTCTTCCAGCTGCGATCACCGATAGGAGACTGTTAGACGGCAAAACCGCCTTCTAATTACCCTGTACAGCACTGCGATCTAAGGCAGCGTTGTACTAGGTACAGCTGTGTGACACGGCTGTCACCTCCAGAGGTAGGGAAGTGATCGGCTGTCATAGGCTTTTGTGAATGAAGCCCTGTGTATTTATATATGAAAAATGTTTTTGGGTGCAGTTTTACTATTTGGCCACAAGATGGCCACAGTAATTTTTTGTGCAAGCGTCCTGTAAGCGTAGGAAGTACGCTTACAGGAAGTGCAATGAGGCTGGGAAAATCACAATGATCGCGCTGCTTCTCATAGAAGCAGCCAATCATTGCTGGGGGGCTTAGATCAACGAACGGGAACGTTTTTTCCCGTTCATTGATTTTCGGGCGAGCGGGCGGTGCACAAGCGAGCGGGAGCACGGACAGGGGCGGTAGCGGTGGGGGTTGCGTGTATCTACGCCCCTGGTGGGGAAAGGGTGTTAAAAGGGGCATAGATACACGCACCCCCGGTGGTAAAGTGGTTAATAATACCTGTAATCAATCAATATATTGATCACAATTTAATAAGAAAAATACCCCTTTTAAAGAAATACTGAGGTAAAAATAAACTGGTGAGATAAATAATTGTATCTTTGTTCCTACTCCTAAAATGACAGTTTCATTTTATGTTTAAATCTACTTTTTAAGTTTTTAATGTTTAATTGTCTCCACTCAATGACACAGTCTTGAAGTACGCCAGAGCTAAAAATCTATAAACTATTGAACCTTTTTATCTATTACCTGATCTCAAAAGCTGTTTGCTGTGAGGAAAGAGCTTTATGTCAGTAATTCCTTCTCAATGAGGGTTAATCTATAGTCCCGACTGTAAGCCCGACTGGAGAGTAAAGGTGTCCACACGTCAGGCAACTTGCGGCCGATCAACCATCCAATTTATTATAATTGAATCGGATGAAAATCACTGCCACAAAGTGCATGCCCGATCGATGATGCAACCAATTTCGGGCCAAGCATGTCGATCGGACATGTTGTAAGATGTCGGGCTATCGTAGTCGATTGGGTGTGCGGTGCTAACAGCGAGCGATATCAGGACGAGTGACAAATGCTACTAAACTCCCAGAGCTGCTTCCCCAGCGTATAAATGTGCATGTGTGTGTGCATTTATACATTACCTGTCCTGTGTCATGGTGCCCTTCTGTCTTCTGAATCCGCCACTCTTCTGTTAGCCCTATACATGGGGCGTGTATAGGGCTTATGGAAGAGCAGCGGATTCGGAAGATGGACAGGCACAGTGACACAGGACAGGTAATGTATAAATGCACACAAACATACATTTATACACTGGGGAAGCAGCAGCAAGGAGGTAGATTCGGAAGATTCCTGAGAGATTTCATGCTGAAATGGATCGGGAATAGGCCTGCTGTGTATGGGCAGCTGACAGATCTCTCTCCGATCAAATTCGATCAGAGAGAGATTTGTCTCTTGATTAAATCTGCCCATAATCGCCTGATGTGTACTTTACATACTTGAATGTTAACCCTTTCAGGCAGATAAACAAAAAAGGAACACAGCCGAATTGGTGGCACTGTACATACACACGTTTATCACCTCAGAATTCCTTTAATCAATTGGGTGCAGGGAGAAGTGTCAGTGTCAGAAGCAGAGCCGGGACAAGGTCCTCCAGCACCCAAGGCTGAGACACCAAAGTGCGCCCCTCCATCCCTGCCTCCCCAGCCGTTACACACTGATTGATATTAGACTAAGAGGCGCCACAGGGCCCACAACCTCCCCAACACCTTAATATCTAGTTATCTGGCTTGCAGTCACTGCCATGTATCCCCTTTTCTTATTTCTTTCTGCTTCAAACACAATTAGGAATGACAGCTGTATGAATTCTGCGCCCCTACTACACTGCGCCCTGAGGCTGGAGCCTCTCCAGCCTATGCCTCGGCCCGGCCCTGGTCAGAAGTGACTGTGTAGCTTTGTTTTGCATGGACAAAGCTATGCAGTCACTTCTGGCACTGCCACTTCTGCCTGCATCTAATTGATTAAAGGAATCAGCTAGTGCTGATGGTGGTTTGATTGATTCTGAAACAGATTTTTGCTAAAATCGGATGGAGATCAAGTTTTGAAAGGTGGTAAAATGATCACTAATATCGAATGAATGTACCGATGATGGAAATTGCTGGACAGGGTGAATATTGTCTAAGGTGTGGCTACCTTATGCTTTCTAGTAAAAAGCCACACTGTAGTTCAAAAACAAGTCACTGTGATAAAAGGGGAAACCAGCCCAGCTTTGCTTTAAAGTATGAGGATTACCATTTCATTAGTAAAATCACATAGAGAAATCTCCTCCTCCAATGCGTTTGTGCTGTCCGTGGAATCAGCTTCTTCAGGGATAATTGTCCAGTTGTCCCCCACCGGTGGAGCATTGGAAAGCTGGTAAGAAATGGTTTTCATTGGTTTTCCAACTGTCGTTTAAAAAAAAAAAAAGTCAATGTAACATTGTCATAATGAATACAAAGGTTGTTGTTTTTTTTCAAGAGTAGGTATATTTGTCTTTAATAAATAATAAGGGTTAATTTGAAGCAGAAACAGTATGGTTGTCTGTTTGGAGATTTGTATTCCCCAGTATGTATATTGCATAGAAGTTGGCAAGATGGTTTTGTGCTAGTTCCAAAAACAACTGTCTTCCTGCATTAGATCCTCGCTCTGCAGTCCACTTGATATAAAATAATACCACTGTGCTGTTAAGGAATAACATAACAATCTGCTTTTTCAAATCAAGAAGATAGGTCTGTAAGGCATTCTGCAGGGCAAAACTTCTACTTTACTTGGATTGCTTGATTTTTAATCGTGGAACCATAACCCTGGTAACTGGCATCTGATGTTGCCAACTGCTGGTAGAAGTAAATTTCACAACTTCCTTAATAATCATATTGCTTTCTTATGGAGCTTCAGAAAGATGTTTTGTGCAGGTGGATTGGTCTTGCATAAGGGAATTAGTTATTTTCTCTGAGAGACCTTCTCCATAGGAATTCACCTGGACTGCCAATGGAAAAATAAATATATGCCTAGTTAACAGCTCTAGGTAAAAAAGAGAACTCAGAATGCACTCCATTATAAAACAACCCCCCAGTCTTCTCCATTGCACATCAAGCTAACGGGATAATTGTCAAGATAGAAAGAAAATTGACAGGGCAAAATACCCTCATTCTTTATCAAAACCTGCTGTCCTTTTGCCAGAAAGTTGTTAATGGGAAGAGGGTTCACTTTCCAATATGACAACTACGCAAAGCACACAGCAAAACAGACCATGTGAGTGGCTGAAGGAGAATGCCTTTCAGAGCTCAAACTTAAACCCTGCTGAAACTCTGTGGAATGACTTGAAATTGCAATCCAACAGTTTTCATAATCCAATTTAATTCAGATTAAACAGTTCTGTAAAAAAAAAGCATGGAAAAATTACACAGTTTGAATGTGCAATGTTGGATTTTGGTAATATTGCAACGGACAATTAAAGCAAAATTTGGCTCTATTAGTACTGATGTAGGACTAGGGGGATCTTTTATTCTTAGTGATTTTATTTTTCTTCTTCTGTTGTTATTATATCTTTCACTCAGCTGTTATAACCTGCTTTAAGTAAATACAGCTGGAAAATGTTTTCTTTATGTGAGAGCAGCGAACACTTACCCGGGCAGCTGGGGAACATTATCTCTAGGCTACATGCTTATGGACATTATACCTCATTAGGTAATATAAACAGCCTAGAGAGACCCCAGAGGAGAGCTCACACACCCGTAGGATTTTTAAGAAACTTGATTTCCGGACTCCAGCCAAGGAAGGAGAAGGACCCGACTGGTAGTGTAAAAAAAGCAGGGTTAAAGGAGTGGATTAAGGTGTCAAGAGGCAAAATAGCACCTCTGGCCTGTCCCTGCTGGCCAGGAGCCACAGCCAGGACCCTTGACACTACCCAGGCCCTAGGCACTTGCGTAAGTTGCCTTGTAGATGATCCAGCTCTCCTGGGTAAGGGTACAAAAAAAACCCCATCAAAAATAGGCTCTGACCACTAAACAGCAGCTTAATAATGGACATCGTCTTTATATTTAGGGAGGTCCATTTGGGGTATACCGCCATGAACGCACCAAGCCATTGCTAATGCTTTTATTATCCTTCACTTTCCATATAACATTTGACACTCTTATCTTTCTATGGCCTCTTTTCAGTGGAATATTTTAGCGCCTTGGCTACACGCTGATTCTTATGAGCAGTTATCTTACAGTACATGAAATAAAAGAAATAATGGCAGGTGCAGCAGCTTCATCATGTGATCTGAACATGCAATTTACATATATTAAAATGAATGCATGTAGCGAAAAAGCACTATGCACTACACAAGCGGATAATAACTATACTGTGTATTCATGAAAAATCGGCACTGAATAACCTCAGCTCTAAATTTAAAAAAAAGACAAATCATTTATGATTTTCTGACCCTTTTAAGCAAGTGAGTCGAAATTCATAAGCAAGAGAGAGAAGCAATCTATCAGCTTACCAAACAGAATAAATATTCCATGTAGCACCTGAATTATGTCCAGACAGGTGAGCACTGGAAGACTATTGCACAATGGGCTCATTAGACAGGGCTGGCTTGTGAAGTCATTGGAAGTCTAGTAAATGGTATGGACTATAAATGATAGTATAAATGTAAGTGTAAACAGCCTGTTCTGCTTATAATAGTCAAGTAATCTTAAGCAGTGAGGATAAAGCTTTTTTATAGTCAGAAATGGAGTGACCGAGTAAACAAGGCTACAGCTGGACACATACAGCCTCTGTTCAGGCTGGGGATAAGAACGCTGCTAATTTTAGACCTCAAGAGTGTAAACAACATGTTCATCTGGGCAGAAGCTTCCCCACATTGATTCAGTGCAGGCAATTGCTTTTCCAGAGGAGAACGAAGATAGACACAGAGATAAAGACACTTACAGGATAACAAATAAATTAAAAGATACAAACATAGGCGGTCTATAAACTTGCCATAGAGAAAAATCTTAACTGCCTATTTGCCGAAAACCTTCCATTTTCAAATAAAATTTGAACACCATATTTAACCCTTAGGCTGGTTTCACACTGGAAACCAGTGTCAGCAATGCGGTACGTCGCGCCCGACGCACTGCATCACACTGACAAAAACAGGCCTTCAGGGAACACCACACAATTGCGCAGTGTTCCCTGTCTGACCACCGGCCAAGCAGGCAGTGATGCGCGCTTGCCATCACTTCCTGTTTCGGGTATGCAGAAGTGCACGAAAGCGTATTGGTAAAATACGCTTCCGCTCATGCGCACCACTTCAGTCGATTTATACAACTCCACGCACCGCCATAGAATAACATGACTTCCGGGCCGATGCAGATTGCTGCAACTTCACGCATCGCCACCGCGTTAATGTAGTTCTTGACCTGCGTCGAAAATGTCACTTCAGTTTAATCGCACCGCGCAAGTATGAAAGTCTCCATAGACTTTCAATGCCCGGTGGTGGGGTGCTGTAAAAATACCGCACCACCTCAGTGTGAAAGGGCCCTCAGACTGCCGACAACGTCCATAGACGTTTCATAAATGCTTTGCGGATGTCTAAAGAAGTTTTCCGCTGAAACAACTTCTGCCTGCCCGACGTCTTTAGACGTTGCAGAATTTCCACATCTATGACGTCTTAAGACGTTTTCCGCCCAAACTGCTGAATTTCCACATTTCATTTTCCATTTTTCTGTTTTCGTTTTTCCACTTTTCTCTTTTTCGCTCTCTACTTTTTAGAATAAAGGCATGTTTGCCTATTAGCTTCATGGATGTAGCTCTTCTAGTTCTTCTTTATATGGTTTATTGTACTTCACTCCACTCCACAATAAGAAGTTGGGGGTTAGCGCACTTTTTTTCGGTTAGAGATATGCAAATAAGTTCATGCATAATTATGCAAATGTTGTTGAAAATCTATCCATCTTGAGAATGGACCAATCCCATGTTTTCCATAATTACCATAATTCTGTATCAAATCTCAATTATTTCCTTTCAAACACAACAATCCCTACTGACTAATGTGGAACATGTAGAGCTTGTCAAAAAATTCAATGACCAGTATGCCAAAATACTGTAGCTGGCACAGGCCAGTTGCTATATATATAAAAAAAAAATAGTTGGGAGTGTAACAGTTAATTACCCTTGCTGTATAGTAGTGGATTGCTCAAACTATTGTCATTGGCACTGTGAGCATCTGCAAGCAATCAGCACTGTCTGCAAATCAAATATGTATATAGAGCTTTAAATTCATATTTTATTTACAGAGAGAGCTGATTACTTGTAATGAAATTAATTACCCTCACAGCATAACAGAGCGGTCCGTGGTAAAACACAGGTCCCAGGATAGTTGCAAATCTGAATAATCGGCATTTTATCTGCTCGGAAAACTCAAATGAACCGAACTGGGTAACCCATGTTGTTTTCTTGTGATAGAAAAATGAATGTGAAAGAAATTATATAGCTGTTACATATGCTGCTGTGAAAAGACTCATCCTACTCAGTCCTCTCCAACAACAAAAGCCTGCCACATAATCATCTCTACCCCCATACATAACTACTGCCTAATTAGTACTACAATTGTCAGCCCTGCCTTCCTTCCTTGCAGTATTACTAAACCTCCCTCTACTGGTGGCACAGTCTAACCTGTTCAATACTGTTCTATGCAAGTCATGGCCCAGCTCTACACAGAGGTAAATGGGACAATGTGACACCAGCTCCTTGTACTCTAAGGCCTTGGTTCTCAACATGTGATATGTGTACCCCCATGGGTACCTCAAGGGACCCTGAGCAGAAGCCGTGGGCATGCATATAAGCATACCTACGGCTATTTGGTACAGAGTAGGCACTCACTGGCCCCTTATAGAAGTGCTCCTGCTCCCGGGCTGGCCGCTATTAATTACATTGGATCCGCCGACTCTGAACTAAAGTCACGCTGTGACCCGGAAAAGGAAGCCTGCGGGTCCTGTCTGCGCATGCGCAGGTCTCGTGGCTTCTTATATGAGAGAGTATATGGGAATTTTTGATAATTGGGGCAAAGTTATATGTTATTACTGCACTTACAACTGCATTTATATTGTGTGCTTTAGATATTCCTTTTATATTGGATGTGTGTCTTTCAATAAAAGGGGGATTATCTTATTATTATTATCCTATCAGCCTACTCCATTGCATTTAGGACTAGTTGGGGACCTGAGGAAGGGGCATTTCCTTGCATTCAGATGCTGCCTATTATTATTTACATACGGATTTAAAATCTTGACCTGTGAAAGCTCACTGGTTATATAATTCAGACTTAAAGAGAATCTGTATTGTTAAAATCGCACAAAAGTAAACATACCAGTGCGTTAGGGGACATCTCCTATTACCCTCTGTCACAATTTTGCCGCTCCCCGCCGCATTAAAAGTGGTTAAAAACAGTTTTAAAAAGTTTGTTTATAAACAAACAAAATGGCCACCAAAACAGGAAGTAGGTTGATGTACAGTATGTCCACACATAGAAAATACATCCATACACAAGCAGGCTGTATACAGCCTTCCTTTTGAATCTCAAGAGATCATTTGTGTGTTTCTTTCCCCCTTCTGCTCTCATGCACTGAAGTTTCAGGCTGTTCTTTTCTTCTTGCAAACAGCTTTGCCCTTGTCTGTTATCCTCAGTATGTGAAAGCCCAGCCAGCTCAGAGGACGATTTATCCAGCTTGTAAAAGATAAGAGAGAAGAGAGAAGCTGCTCTAATCCTAAATAACACACAGGCAGTGTGCATAGAGGGGCCTGGAATGGGGAGTTCATAGCAGAACCACAAAACTGAAGAACTTGGCAGCCTTCCAGACACAGGCTGACAAGTCTGACAGGGGAAAGATACATTGATTTATTACAGAGACAGTGATAGTATAAAGTGCTGCAGTAAGCCAGAACACATTAGAATAGCTTTTGGAACTTGTAGGATGATAAAAAACAGGATGCAATTTTTGTTACGGAGTCTCTTTAAGCAAATTAATAAAATAGAAAAAAACTATAACAAACAGAATTGAACAGAATAAAATAAAAAAAGAAAAGTGGCTCAGGATGAAAATAACTAATAGCTGTAAGGAAACGCGGAAAAGCCGCCGTCTCTCAAGGTGAGGCGGCTGTTTCTGCGTCCAGCATGGCGTCACAACGCGGAAAAACCGCCGCATGCCGCTTAGGCAGAGCGGCGGAATCCGCATTGGGAACGGCAGAATCCGCATTGGAGGCGGCCCCCGCAAGTGGTTCACAAAATACATTGCTAGACAGTACTGGTGTGGCTGGGACTGATAGTCCACCAAGGCTCAGAGTGACATGCGCGCACAGAGGCTGAGTTTAAATAACAGCCAGAAGTGAGTCAGCTGACCAGGCGGGTCAGCTGACATTTTCCACAACTCTCATTGGTCCAGCAATTAGGGAGGTCCTGGAAAGGTCCTTGTGTATATATACTGCTGGCTGTTCACTTGCTCTTTGTCTGGCGTTGCGATCACATATGTGGGAGCACCCAGATCCGTAGTCAGATCCGCAAGTGTGCCGGGACCAGCTGGAGCTGTAATCCTACACTTAGCTAGATTCTGTTGATAGCTAAAGTACTAGTATGATTGTGATTATCTGTTATGACTTTTGCCTGCCTTGACTACCCTTCTGAACTCTGATCTTGTACCTCGATATTTCTGATACCCTGTTGCCGATCCCCGGCTCGTTTCTAGACTCCGCCTCAGCCTCCTGATTCTGTACCTCGATATTTCTGATACCCCGTTGCCGAACCCTGCCTGTACTTAGACTCCGCCTTTGCCTCCTGATCTTGTACTTTATCTGTCCGTGTGTGTACTACCTGGCTTGTCCGACCTCGAGAACCGACCTTACCGTTAGAGGCGGTTCCTTGCTCTGTTAGCGACCCTTCCTCCTGAGGGTCACTTCCAGACATCCTTCCTACTGTCAGTCTGACTCCTCCCGTCTTGGAGAGCTCAGGTCTGCAGAAGGAATCTGTGCAGTACTCCTTGCTGCACTGAGGCCTAGTCCTCAAAGTGTTACTGTTACACCAAACACTACACTCTACTCAGGTGAACAGAGGTTAGCTAGTATATCGGATTATTGGTGAGACTGCAGATCACTTATAATCTGGTATATATCTGTATTCCCAGTGATACTGCAGATCACCGGTAATCATATACTCTCTGTGCTCACTGATCGTGACAGAACGCCAGACCAAATAACAGATGGACGCACGCGCTGACCCTCTGACTGTGCTTGCCACTTCGGTGGATGCCATCCATCAAGCACTGGGCCAGCACAAAGCTTTAATTTATGCCCTAACAGGCTCTGTGCAAACCCATCAGACGTCAGTTGATTCGGTGCGATCCCCTCCTAGTGATGACATACGTATGCCTGTACCTGATAAATTTTCCGGCCACAAGTCTGACTTCCGGAATTTTAAGAGTAGAGTGTTATCGTACTTCGAGTTGAGAATCCGATCCTCGGGAACTAAGACCCAACGGGTCACCTTTATTAAAACTTTGCTGACTGGTGACTCCCAGTCATGGGCATACAACCTGCCTCCTACCGATACTGCTCTGACCTCGGTAGAGGAATTCTTTAAGGCCATGGCCGTAATTTACGACGACCCTGACCTTGCTGCGTCCTCTGAGCGGAAGCTCAAACTTTTGCGGCAAGGCAGAGCTTCGGTCGAGGATTATGCGGCAGAATTTCGTAGATGGTCAGTCACCGCCAGATTCGACAACTTTGCCCTGATGGATTACTTCCTGTCCGGGTTGTCGGAGGAGGTTTCCGACCTAATGTTAACTGTACCCGAGCCTAAGACAGTCGATGAGGCCATATCATCAGCCATTCGAGTTGATCGTAGGCTACGCCATCAGAGGCAGACTAGGGGCAGTCACCGTGTCAGAGTGACATCTTATGCGGCACCATCTGCTACACCCCCAGTAGCACCCTCTCCGCCTGTCTCACCCTCTCTGGCCTTGCCTCCGCTCGAACCAATGCAGATTGGGCGATCGAAACTGACCCAGGTGGAGCGAAGGCGGAGAATGACGGAACAGTTGTGCCTGTACTGTGCTGCAGCAGGGCATAGGGTGCGAAACTGCCCTAACAGGTCGGGAAACGGGTCTGCCTAGGAGTAGTGGGGGGTGACACCCTGGGCACACAATCCTCACCCCTTAAAGAAAGAAAATTGCTTCTCCCTTGTACTGTCACATGGGATGATAAGTCTGTAGCCACTGAAGCCTTTATCGACTCCGGCTCAGCGGCTAATTTTATGAACTTCGAATTTGCTCAGGAGTTGGGTCTACCACTCACTCCCGTGAGACCCCCCATTCAGGTCACGGCAGTGGACGATTCCCCCTTGCAACGGAATCATACCCTGTCACAGACTCCGCTGGTGAAGCTCACCATAGGGGTTTTGCATGGGGAACAGTTACAATTTTTTGTGTTACACATGTCAACCTCCACTATTATCCTAGGCATGCCATGGTTACAAATTCATTCTCCGCAGATAGACTGGGCCACAGGGCAGTTAACAGCATGGTCACCTCATTGTTTCCAGCAGTGTTTGGGGAGGCTGGCATTGGGTCAAACCAGGGTACAGGTGGAAGGTGTACCAGAACAGTACTCGGATTATGCTGATGTGTTCTGTCCCAAGGCTGCGGATAAATTGCCCCTGCATCGCCCGTTTGACTGTCCTATTGACCTTCGTTCTTGTTGTATGCCTACTCGAGGCCATTTGTATAATTTATCTGGCCCCGAAAAACTAGCCATGCAGGAGTATATCCGTGAGAACTTGGCCAAAGGCTTCATTCGGCCGTCCCGGTCACCCGCTGGGGCAGGTTTCTTTTTTGTTAAGAAGAAAGACGGGGGCTTACGGCCTTGTATCGATTATCGTGGCCTTAACAAAATCACAGTGAAGAATCGCTACCCGTTGCCACTTATAGACGATTTATTCACACAGGTCACGGAGGCTAGGATATTTTCAAAACTAGATTTACGGGGGGCATACAATCTGGTGCGTATTAGAAAGGGCGACGAGTGGAAGACGGCCTTCAATACCCCTGACGGGCATTACGAGTACAGGGTGATGCCCTTCGGGTTATGTAATGCCCTGGCCGTCTTCCAGGAGCTCATCAATGAGGTTTTTAGGGAGGTGTTAGGGAAGTTCGTTTTAGTCTATTTAGACGACATTCTCATCTTTTCCAACAACCTCTCAGAACACAGAACCCATATCAGGATTGTATTAGACAAACTGAGGCAGAATATGTTATACGCTAAACTTGAGAAGTGTATTTTTGAGGTTACGTCGGTTGCCTTTCTGGGATATATAATCTCCACCTCAGGTCTGTCTATGGACCCTGCCAAGGTCTCCGCGGTTCTGGAGTGGCCGCAGCCGGTGGGGTTAAAGTCGCTACAACGGTTCTTGGGGTTTGTGAATTATTATAGAAGGTTTATAAAGGGGTACTCCACAGTAGTCGCCCCCCCCCCACTAGCCTTACTAAAAAAGGGGCAGACACCACTCATTGGCCTCCCGAGGCCTTACAGGCATTTTCTACTTTAAAAGGGTTTTTCTGCTCGGCACCCATACTGAGACATGTGGACACTTCTTTCCCGTTTATTGTTGAGGTATACGCCTCGGAAGTCGGGGTGGGGGCTGTGCTGTCTCAGCGTTCTGGTCTCCAGGGTAGATTATACCCGTGTGCCTATTTTTCCCGTAGGTTCTCTCCGGCAGAGAGAAACTATGATATAGGCAACAGGGAGCTCCTAGCCATCAAATTGGCCTTCGAGGAGTGGCGTCATTGGCTGGAGGGAGCTGAGCACACTATCACGGTTTATACCGACCACAAGAATCTGGAATACATCGAGGGGGCTAAAAGGTTAAGCCCTCGGCAGGCTCGATGGTCTCTATTCTTCTCGAGATTTACATTCTTGATCACGTACACGCCAGGTAGTAAGAATACCAAGGCAGATGCACTCTCTAGGTGTTTCGAGCCGGAGACAGCACAGTTCTCTGTTCCCGAGACCATTGTCCCACGAAGGGTGGTGTTAGCCGCTACTGAGACTTGGGAGGACTGGAAGGAGACTTTGAGTCCTTTCCAGCAGGATATCCCGGAAGGGAAACCAGACGGGGTGTTGTTTATCCCGTTACCATTCCGTCTCCAGATCTTGGAGATGGTCCACTCTCATAAAAATGCAGGACATCCTGGGGCGTCTAGAACGCAAGATCTCGTGGCCAGATGTGCATGGTGGCCTTCGCTAGCAGCCGACTGCAAAGAGTTTGTCAGGGAATGTGCGGTGGGCGCAAAAAGTAAGCCCTCCCGGCTGGCATCTGTAGGTACTCTGCAGCCTTTGCCCACCCCGAGTGAACCATGGACCCACTTGTCCATGGATTTTGTGGGAGAGCTTCCTAGGTCTGAAGGCATGTCGGTCATCTGGGTGGTGGTCGACCGTTTTAGTAAAATGGCCCACTTCGTGCCCCTGAAGGGACTCCCCTCAGCCCAGGAACTGGCCGATTTATTTATCACCCATGTCTTCCGACTGCATGGCATTCCAGAAGACATAGTGTCCGATCGGGGAGTCCAGTTTGTTTCAAAATTTTGGAGGGCATTCTGTCACCAAATGGGCATGAAACTGTCGTTTTCCTCGGGTTACCACCCACAGACAAATGGCCAGATGGAGAGGGTCAATCAATCGTTAGAGCAATTTCTGAGATGTTACGTTGCCGAGGCGCAGAGTGATTGGGTTAAATTTTTACCTTATGCAGAATTTGCCCACAACAACTTAAAGAGTTCTTCCTCAGGTTTCTGTCCATTTCAGATAGTAACCGGTAAACTACCTAAATTCTCTCCGTTGCCAATTGCGTCCACTCCATTTCCAGCCTTGGAGGCTTGGCAAAGGCCATTTAAGGACATGTGGTGGACCATTAAGAATAACCTGGTAAAAGCATTTCAGAGTCAGAAAGGTCAGGCTGACAAAAAACGCTCGTTAGAGTGGAAATTTCAACCAGGAGATTTGGTTTGGGTGTCAACCCGTCACCTGACCTTGAGACAACCTTCTGACAAGCTTGGTCCCAGGTTTGTGGGTCCATTTCCGGTAGTCAGGAGAATCAACGATGTTACTTATACCATTGACCTTCCCACCAGCATGCGGGGGGTTAGGTCCTTCCACGTGTCTCTTCTTAAACCAGCAGTCCAGGTGGGTCCCACTCCTCCTCCTCCTGTGTTAGTTGATGCCCAACCCGAATATGAAGTGGAAAAAATTTTAGATTCACGCACGGTACAAAACTCGGTACAGTACCTCGTACATTGGAAAGGGTACGGCATTGAGGAGAGGCAATGGGTACCGGGCTCACGCATGCATGCAGACGAGTTAAGGAGGGAGTTTCATGCCTTACACCCCGAGAAACCTGGTAGGAGTTGTCCGGAGTCCACTCCTCGGGGAGGGGGGGGTACTGTAAGGAAACGCGGAAAAGCCGCCGTCTCTCAAGGTGAGGCGGCTGTTTCCGCGTCCAGCACGGCGTCACAACGCGGAAAAACCGCCGCATGCCGCTTAGGCAGAGCGGCGGAATCCGCATTGGGAACGGCGGAATCCGCATTGGAGGCGGCCCCCGCAAGCGGTTCACAAAATACATTGCTAGACAGTACTGGTGTGGCTTGGACTGATAGTCCACCAAGGCTCAGAGTGACACGCGCGCGCGCACAGAGGCTGAGTTTAAATAACAGCCAGAAGTGAGTCAGCTGACCAGGCGGGTCAGCTGACATTTTCCACAACTCTCATTGGTCCAGCAATTAGGGAGGTCCTGGAAAGGTTCTTGTGTATATATACTGCTGGCTGTTCACTTGCTCTTTGTCTGGCGTTGCGATCACATATGTGGGAGCACCCAGATCCGTAGTCAGATCCGCAAGTGTGGCGGGACCAGCTGGAGCTGTAATCCTACACTTAGCTAGATTCTGTTGATAGCTAAAGTACTAGTTTGATTGTGATTATCTGTTATGACTTTTGCCTGCCTTGACTACCCTTCTGAACTCTGATCTTGTACCTCGATATTTCTGATACCCTGTTGCCGATCCCCGGCTCGTTTCTAGACTCCGCCTCAGCCTCCTGATTCTGTACCTCGATATTTCTGATACCCCGTTGCCGAACCCTGCCTGTACTTAGACTCCGCCTTTGCCTCCTGATCTTGTACTTTATCTGTCCGTGTGTGTACTACCTGGCTTGTCCGACCTCGAGAACCGACCTTACCGTTAGAGGCGGTTCCTCGCTCTGTTAGCGACCCTTCCTCCTGAGGGTCACTTCCAGACATCCTTCCTACTGTCAGTCTGACTCCTCCCGTCTTGGAGAGCTCAGGTCTGCAGAAGGAATCTGTGCAGTACTCCTTGCTGCACTGAGGCCTAGTCCTCAAAGTGTTACTGTTACACCAAACACTACACTCTACTCAGGTGAACAGAGGTTAGCTAGTATATCGGATTATCGGTGAGACTGCAGATCACTTATAATCTGGTATATATCTGTATTCCCAGTGATACTGCAGATCACCGGTAATCAGATACTCTCTGTGCTCACCGATCGTGACAATAGCAAAGTGAGACGGATTAGATCATCTCATACAAAGCAGGTAACAGATTTGAATACAATACAAAGGTAAAATATGCAGATGCAGATAAGCAGCAAGATTATGTGAAGGGGAAGCCTGGGAAATAAGATTGATCTGAAGGTGGCCACTAATGATCCAATCTTTTTCATCCAATTTTACCAAATTTAAGTAGTATAAGGGTAAAATGAGTGAATATATTGAATGGATAATTTGGGCAGTTCCCTTATATTACATAGAAATGGTAAGATTGGATGAAAAAGATTCGATCATTAGTGGCCACCATTAGATACAAAGGAATATTACACATAAAGGTGGCCACTAATGGTCCAATTTCTAGCGAAAAATCATTAGAGCAATCAGAAGTTCTGATCGGATTGGTTGTAAATAATCTCCATTGGTGGACACAATCGATTATGAACGAGTGAAAAAAATGTCGTCCGAATGAATTTTCGTCGAAACAAAATTTGGATTTTCTTGTTGGTTGTGATAGATAGGAAGCAAAGATTAGTTCGTTGATGGTGTAGTGAACGATTTATTACAATATTTCACTTCCGTTCAGAATTTCTGATCGCTCTAACGATTTTTCGATAGAAATTGGACAGTTAGTGGCCAGCTTGAGGGTCTGATTTATTAGGTTCTCCAAGGTTAGAGAATAGTGGAACACGTAAGTGAAGTCACAAACCCGGCCAAGATTGTTAAAAACAGCTTCTGCTATTGGGTTCCAAGTGTTTGCAATCCATGGCTGCATCACAACTGACCAGAGAGAGTTGTTAGAGGTTAGCGGAGGAGCAGCCATGCAATTGTACTGATGTGTGTGTTTGGTACTGCAACTGAATATATGGTGCTGCTTTACCTTTAAGTGGTCCAAACTACAATCTGATATGACCCAGGTAAATATAGCTAACTTTTGCATTATAATTGGTCAATTAAAATAAAAACCTTGGAAGCCAGGTTTGCAGGATAACTTAAGCTCTACTGTGTTTCCAGCCTTGAAAAACCTTAAGGGCTCAAACACACAAAGGTGTGTGGGAGGCAGTCCTGTTCAGCATGGAAGCTGTCAGCATGTGCCTAATGTTACCTACCATTGCCCCGCATTGTGTCCCCCACTGATGCTCTTCCTCTTTGGTGCACTTGTAGCTATAGGGGGTTGCCACAACAGCATGGATGAGCCCTAATAAATCTGACCTTAAGATTAATAGGAGAGAGAGACTACAACAGTACTTTATAGTTCTCACACCAACAAGCTAATACATCTCTATAGTAAAGGTTCAAATCCCCAAAAGACTGGCAATAAATGCACTTTACTGTGAATCGCTTCAAAGAGTGTTATCTAGCAATGTTATGATATTATGCACTTTCCCATCTGTGTATAATTCTGTTCTGGAGTTAAGGGAAGGAGTTAGAAAACATCTGAATATATTTAGATTCGAAATGATTGGAACACCAAATAGCATCTTTCATGAGCAGCGGATGGCAGAATGGTATAATTAACAGGCACTTACATTCCGTGAAAGCGGCTGGCTCATTCACCACTGATTCAAAGACTCTTGCCATATGTCTTTCCCTCAGTCTGAGAAAAAGTAAAAATCATGTATATTTCATTTTGATATTATTTTTTTTTAATAATTTATACCAGAAGAAATGCTGTCTGCTAACCACAGATTCTAAATAAAATGTTTATTCTGCTGTAATTTATCCTATAAACGTGTACCAGTATTGGTGACACCTTAACCACTTCAGGACTTAGCCTTTACCCCCCCCCCCCCCCCCCCCTTAAGGCCCAGCGCTGATTTACAGCCCCCAGCACAGATCAAATAACAGGCAGAGCAACCAGATCGCCCCCCTTTTTTCCCCACTAGGGGGATGATGTGCTGGGGGGGGGGGTCTGATCGCTCCTGCATGCGTGTGGGTGGCGGGGGTGCACCTCAAAGCCCCCTCCACGGCAGGATTCCCCCTCTCCCTCTTCTCCCTCCCTGCCCCGGAGATCGGAGGCTGCACAGGAACGGATCTGTCCTGTGCAGCCTCTAACAGGCTCCTGCCTGTCATGTGACAGCGATCCCCGGCCGCTGATTGGCTGGGGATCACTGATCTAGTACAACGCTGCTACTGTTAGCAGCGTTGAAAAATGTAAACAAAGCGGATTATTTCCGCTTGTGTTTACATTTAGCCTGCGAGCCGCGATCGGCAGCACGCAGGCTATTCACGGAGCCCCCCGCCGTGAATTGACAGGAAGCAGCCGCTCTCGCGAGCGGCTGTTTCCTGATTAATGAGCCTGCAGCCGGCGACGCAGATGTGCGTCGCTGGTCCTGCAGCTACCACTTTGCCGACGCACGTTATGAGTGGGCGGTTGGCAAGTGGTTAAACCAAACATCAGCTATGTATGTATTTGTACTTGTTTTGCCCGATGTCCTGATTGTCCAGAGTTTTAAATGTCTCATGTATGTATGCTCTCCACCAGGGCAGTTTCCAGGCTAAATTGCACTCAGAGCGAGGGTATAAAAATTGCGCCCTCTTCACCCCCACCCCCAGGGCCGGGCCGAGGCATAGGCTGGAGAGGCTCCAGCCTCAGGGCGCAGTGTAAGAGGGGGCGCACAATTCATTCAGCTGTCATTCCTAATTCTGTTTGAAGCAGAAAGAAATAAGAAAAGGGGATACATGGAAGTGACTACAAGCCAGATAACTAGAGATTAAGGAGTTGGGGGCCCTGGGGTGCCTCTTAGTGTAATAGTAATCAGTGTGTGTCGGCTGGGGTGCGAGGAATGGGGGCGCACTTTGCAGTCTCAGCCTTGGGTGCTGGAGGACCTTGTCCCAGCTCTGCCCACCCCCATGGACTCGAGAACCCTTACTCTTTAGGGACAGTTATACAGCCAAAGATCACAAGTAGATCTGAACACACAGGCAAAGAGAGCACGGAAAACCAAATCCTCCATGGGCGCCGCGCACTGACAGCTTGCAGTACCGCTACAGGACATCAGGTGTCATCCCGCGGTGGTGACATGATGATGACTTGCTGCACAGCACGTAACCAGCTCCCTAGCAGTTATGTCCTTCTGCCTGCATCCCCCTTCTTCTACTTGCCGGTATGCGCCCAGGGCGGTCGCCCTGCCAATACTTCCCAAGAAACGGCCCTGCTCTCCACTACTTGTTTTGTACTATGTACAGCGCCATGGAAGATGTTGGCAGGAGGGAAGAAAGGGGTTAAAGTGT
This sequence comes from Hyperolius riggenbachi, assembly GCF_040937935.1. NCBI lineage: Eukaryota > Metazoa > Chordata > Amphibia > Anura > Hyperoliidae > Hyperolius > Hyperolius riggenbachi. The sequence goes on from NC_090649.1 coordinate 155,145,578, forward strand.
ACCCAAGCCGAAGATCGGGGCAAAAAGGAAGTACTCACGTAAAAAAAGGGAAGATTCTAGATCCTGTAATGCACTGTTCCCTAACCCTGTCCTCAGGACCCACCAACAGTGCATGTTTTGTGGAAATCCACAGAGGCAGTTAATCAGCTCTGCTGAGACACTAATTACCTCACCTGTCTGTGCTTGTGTTTTCCTGCAAAACATGCACTGTTGGTGGTCCTTGAGGACAGCGTTGGGGAACTATGCTGCCTGTAAAGGCTTCCAACAGCATCCTCCGGTTCCGCCCAAAGATTTCTGATCAGGGCTTGTCTGAAATCTGATTCAGGCCATGCTCCTCTTCAAGCACAAGCACAGCCGTGCTGCACCTGCGTGGATACAGTGGCAAATTACTGCACAGTAAGCCCGAGACGCTCTTGTTATTGCAAAGAAGTGGCTGTGCTCGCACAGGTGGAGCATGGCCGAACTTGTGCTTATAGAGGAGCATGGCCTGGATCTTCAGGCGGGTCCAGCGAGCAGCAGCAGGAGCAAGGAGGACCTGGTAAATCTCTACAGGATCCAGAAGCTTCCCTCTTCTTAGGTAAGTATTTTTGTCCTGAGCTTTGGGGAACTGGACCATTTTATTTCTAGACAAAAAGGTGTCATAACAACAGCCTCTAAAGGACATCCGAGGTGAAAATAAACTGATGATAAAAACAATTATATCTATCCTCCTTCTCCTAAAAATGACTTTTTTTTAGATATCACACAGTGTTATTTTATATTTAAATCTAGTTTTTAAGTCTTTACTGTTTCATTGTCTCTGCTCCATGACATCTTCATTAGAAGTATGCTAGAGCTCAAATCTATAAATTATTGTACCTTTTTAGCTCTTTCCTGCTCTCGGAAGCCATTTACTGACAGGAAAGTGTTTTATGGCTGTAATTACTAATCAGTGAGGGTTATGCTATAGTCTGACCCAGTCCGACCCAGTTCCGACCCGGCCAGAAACTGTCACTTGCATATCTGATGTTTAACTCTTTCAGGCAGGGATGCTCATCGACCATTTTTTCACTATCCAGGTCGGATCCGGATCCAGATACCTGGGCCCAGATCCGGATAGCTATCTGCGGGTATCTGGCCGCATAACCCGGGTACCCGTGGATATCCGGATCCGGGTAGTGAAAGTAAAGGGATGATGTCATTGAGCCAATCAGAGGTCTCTCAGCAGAAGCCCTAGCAACCAATCACAGAGGGGAACCCTGGCCAGCCCCCCCTGACCTCATTGAGCCAATCAGAGGCCTCCCAGCCTAAGCCCTGGCACCCAATCACAGAAGGGAACCCTGGCCAGCCCCCCTGTATAGTAAGGAGGGCTGGCATGATGAGACAGATCGTCTTTGCTTGTGTGGCTGGCTGGCTGCTCACTGACAGACTTGCTCCAGTGCTGTTTAGCAAGTGCTGTATACAGTGATAAACCTAAAGCTTTGAGTGCTAAACACCTTCAATACACTATTGTTCTATTGTTTTTTTTAGCTAGCTAGCTTGTAATTGTTTGATTTCATTCACTCAGTTAGGTCCTGTCTGTGTCTGTGTGTGCTGTGCAGGCCAGCAGGACAGTATAGGGAATAGGAGGATTACTGTGTTATTATATTGTAGTTAGTACTGCAGTTAGTTGTTATGGTGGGTACACACGGTGCGATCCCGCACTTGATTTCCCGCTCAATTCCTATCGACTCGATTATTTCCGACATGTCCGATTTGCGTTTCGATGGATCATTAGGTCGATTCGCATGTAAAGTATGCCAAATTGACCTAACGATCCATCGAAACGCAAATCGGACATGTCGGAAATAATCGAGTCGACGGGAATCGAGCGGGAAATCGAGTGCGGGAACGCACCGTGTGTACCTGCCAGGCCGCCACTATAACACAGTGTGCACTGTCTGTCCTCTACTCTGCGGTCTGTCACTCCGTGCTGATTTGATTTAAAGTCCAACCCCGATTTTATTAAAGTAAAAGTACCCCACATCATCTGGTGACATCATCACATATAAGTTGTACTATGTCTGCTGGCACCGGCATCCGGGGGAGGAGCAGCAAGGGCAAGAGGACAGGGGGCAACATTACGGCCACCCTCAGAACGCCTGCCGTGTCAGTGTCGTCCCCAGCGGGCAGCCTACCCTCAGTCAGCGAGCTTTTCGCTCCAGACGTCACGATTGAACTCAGGGCTGTTAGCTGCAAGGAGTTTGAGGAGGATGTTCTGGGTTTTGAGGAGGGATGAGCATGAGGAGTTCAAGAGGCTGAAGCAAGCTGGCGCTGGCTCCTACCGCCACGGTGCCACAGGCCACTGCTGCTGAACCCACCACCTATATTCAACCCAAAACACAATTGCGGTGTCATTTTTTGGAGGTGTCTGGGCTGAAAACTGTCATGTCCCAATTGTGCGGTTGGACTTTGGACACAATGTGGGCTGCACGACCGTCGACCGCTTTCTGGAATCTTTTCTGATGTTAATAATTTACAGGCCCTTTTTTTTTTTTTTTTTCAATTTATGTTAACAAAACAATAAATTAGTGTTTCCCTTTACAAAAAACATGATGCTACATGCATCATTTATCCTAAAAACCCTTTTTAAAGTTATTTAAAGGGCACTTCCGGTTTTTCTATCCGGGTACCTGAATAGGTGGGGTACCCGCGGGTAATTTGGTCGGATATCCGAATTCTATCCGGGTACCCGCAAGGTCGGATATTAAAAAGTACTACCCGAGCAACCCTACTTTCAGGCAGAGAAAGAAAAAAAAGGAACACAGCCAAGTTATTTATTTGTGTGTTTGGCAGTGTACATCCACATGTATCTATCTCATCATGTCACATGGCACCTCGGTTGTCCTTTAAATGTCCAAGCTTCACTTTCCTAGTTCTCTAAACATGGTTTGTTGTTCTTTTATCACATGAACGGTCATACTGAGTGAGGATAATTTAATATGTATATGTAGCTTAATAGAAAGATATGAAATCCAGCATAAAGCCTTCCTCCAATGTTTTTTTTTGATGGAGGAACAGTAACATAAGGAGAAGACATGCTAAACGTGTTCATGTACGCTGCACTCTTCAGGAAATGGAGATTTAACAAATACACTGTCAAAGGGACAGATCCCAGGCTACCTTTTTATTTATATCTTTCCCTCGAGGTGACTTAGCATGACAGCATTTCCATATACACAATCCTTTGATGACAATCAATCAAAATTCAGGAAAATAAAAATAATACATGGGAAATCGACATGATCTTTGGAAATAGTTTACCTTTGTGCAGTCTTTTCTTTGGCTTTTTGCCTCTCGACCTCACTTCCATAAGGCCCGTGGGGGGCTACCGAAATCAGTTCTATTTTATTGTTCTGTATCAGCTGCTTCTGCTCTTTAAAGAGGTATTGGTACATGTTCTTAAACTGTATGCAGCAAAACAGCTGAAAAGCAATAGGCTGTAATCAGAAACATTCATAGGATAATAAGGCATTGTTTACTTGGGAAAGGAACCCAAGTTCAGAGACATATGGAGGCTGACATATTTATTTCCACAATGCACATTGCCTGGCTAACCTGCTGATCCACTGCCTTTAATACTTTTAGCCATAGACCCAGAACAAGCATGCAGATCACGTGCTCTGACTCAAGTCTGGCAGGATAACCATATGCATGTTTCAGGGTTGTTACTTGGACACTACTGATGCCAGGAATGCCAGGCAACTTGTACTGTGTAAAAGGAAATAAATATTGCAACCTCTATATCACTCTCACTTCAGCTTCATTTTAAGGTCCATACATACTAGCAAACTAACCGGCTCGGGGCCTGCAGAAGTGAGAATCTAAGCTGCACTTGCGGCAGGCCATCTCTGATGCAGCGCAGATTCTACGCCACCAGGTTCCAAGGTCCCAAGTTGATAGCTGCTCACTGTGGCCACAAACTGGTAATAAAGATGGGTAAGGAGCTAGTTTCATTGGCTCCTTACCAGGTGATCATTGTGAGCCAATCACAGTGATCAAAACAAGCATATTGAAAAAAAGTCTTTAATAGGCCAGAGCCAGCTGGTCCTAAGTTGGTTTAGTCACTTGAACTAGTCATACCAGTTGGTTTTGGGCACCTTTACAATTACTCTTTTAAACACTACAAAACTACGCCCCATTGCTATTGTTGTTTTTAAGCCACAGGAACCCACAGCTGATGTTTTCTTGTGTTCCGTCCTACTTCTAGAGTAACACGCCTTCTTAGTAACACGTGCAGCAGATCTGTAGAGGAGAAAGCTGATCAAACAATCAAAAAAAAACATTCTGAATGACATTATTGCATGAGTGCGTCGGCTCATAGAATTAACTGTTAACTGTTATCTTTAGGCAAAAATGTGTAGCTAACAATTGCAGGGCCCATGGAAAACTTTTCAAGAAGCTTCCGGGTCTAGGCACAGTCCGCCATTCCCCAGTGTATGAATGGACAGAGCAATGTACCCCCTAGAAAAGGCATCCCTCTACGAATGCAGAACATGTGCACAGATTAATAGCGACCCCCAGCTTATGCCCAACAATATCTAGTTATCACCATTTGCGCTTTAACACGCCACAGTCTTTTACAACACAACATTTCTCTAAACTCTAAAACCTTGCATATAGCATAGTTTACTGTTGTGTGAATCAATACTGCAAATGCTTTGTGTGACAGTTTATCTGTAATCCCTGTATCGATATGCTTGCTCAGCTCTTGGCTGAAATGCATGTATTTCCTTATAGAGAGGGAAAGAAAGTGTTGTAAGACAAAATAATAAAAATCAATTAAATAACTTCAACATGGCCAAGTTCTTAAAGGACACCCGAGGTGAAAATAAAGTAATGAAATAAACAATTTTATCTATCCTCCTTCTCCTAAAAATGACTTTTAAAGATATTCCACAGTTTTATTTGATATTTAAATCTACTTTTTACGTTTTTACTGTTTTAATGTTTTTGCTCAATGAGTCATTCATTGAAGTATGCTTGAGCTAAAATCTATGAACTACGATATTGGCCCTTTTTGAATCTCTTTCCTGCTCACAGAAGCCATTTTCTGCTAGCAAAGTGTTTTATTGCTGTAATTACTTATCAGTGAGAACACACTGTAGTCTGACCCAGTCCTGCCTCAGACAGGAACTGCCACTTACATACCTGATGTTTAACTCTTTCAGGCAGAGAAAGAAAAAAAGGAACACAGCCTAGTTATTTGTGTGCTAGGCACTGTATATACCCATGTCTATCTCATCATGTCACATGTCACCTCGGGTATCCTTTAACCTATTTTGGTTCCTGGACGTAGTTTCTACGTCCAGGAACCATGCGCGCTACCGCACGCTCCCGCGGCCGATCGCGCGCGTGCACGCGCACTCCCGGCCGCGTATTCGGTAGCCAGGGAATCAATGTATCGGGCTATGGTGCCCGATCATTGACTCCTCTCCCCCGCTGAAAAAGCGACAGCTTCTCTCGGAAGCTGCGCCTTTTCTGGCCGTTCCCTCTCCGATGAGTCACTCTAAGCGTGTGTTACGCTTAGAGTGACGTCATGTAAACAAACTCATGGCCGCCATCTTGTGGCCAAAAAGTAATACTACACCTGTAAGAAAAAAAAAATACAAATTAACACACATTTACATTATAAATCTATTGTTTACCTCCCACCCTCCCAAAACTACCCAAATAAAATGTTTACTATAAAAAAAAAACCATTACAATAAAAAAAAAAAAACATGTAAATATTTACCTAAGGGTCTAAACTTTTTAAATATCAATGTAAAGATGAAATATTTCTATATTTTTTTTTTATTATTTTAAACTTGTAAATAGTGATAGATGCAAAATGGAAAAAATGCACCTTTATTTCCAAATAAAATATTGTCGCCATACATTGTGATAGGGACATAACGGTGTAATAACCGGGACATATGGGCAAATACAATACGTGAGTTTTAATTATGGAGGCATGTATTATTTTAAAACTATAATGGCTAAAAACTGAGAAATAATGAATTTTTCCATTTTTTTCTTATTCTTCCTGTTAAAATGCATTTACAGTAAAGTGGCTTTTAGCAAAGTGTACCCCCCAAAGAAAGCCTAATTGGTGGCGGAAAAAACAAGAAATAGATCAGTGCATTGTGATAAGTAGTGATAAAGTTATAGGCTAATGAATGGGAGGTGAACATTTCTCACGTGAAAACGACGGGACCTGAATGGGTTAAAGAGGCAGCAGTTATGGAAGAGTGCCCTGTATAAACCATGGAATGTCATTTGAAAGGCTCAAAAACAAAAGTTTCTGGCAACAGATGTTCCCTGTGTGTTCTGTAGCTTTACCCATACCTTATTCTGCAGAATAATTACAAAAACAAATAAGAAATATGATGCAGCACCATAGCTGCAGGTTTATAATGATGTGTTTCTATAGATTAGTATACACTGGCTTGCAAAAGTATTCGGCCCCCTTGAAGTTTTCCACATTTTGTCATATTACTGCCACAAACATGAATCAATTTTATTGGAATTTCACATGAAAGACCAATACAAAGTGGTGTACACGTGAGAAGTGGAACGAAAATCATACATGATTCCAAACATTTTTTACAAATAAATAACTGAAAAGTGGGGTGTGCATAATTATTCAGCCCCCTTTGGTCTGAGTGGAGTCAGTTGTCCATAGACATTGCCTGAAGAGTGGTAATGACTAAATAGAGTGCACCTGTGTGTAATCTAATGTCAGTACAAATACAGCTGCTCTGTGACGGCCTCAGAGGTTGTCCAAGAGAATATTGGGAGCAACAAGACCATGAAGTCCAAAGAAGACACCAGACAGGTCAGGGATAAAGTTATTGAGAAATTTAAAGCAGGCTTAGGCTAGAAAAAGATTTCCAAAGCCTTGAACATCCCACGGAGCACTGTTCAAGCGATCATTCAGAAATGGAAGGAGTATGGCACAACTGTAAACCTACCAAGAAAAGGCCGTCCACCTAAACTCACAGGCCGAACAAGGAGAGTGCTGATCAGAAATGCAGCCAAGAGGCCCATGGTGACTCTGAATGAGCTGCAGAGATCTACAGCTCAGGTGGGGGAATCTGTCCATAGGACAACTATTAGTCGTGCACTGCACAAAGTTGGCCTTTATGGAATAGTGGCAAGAAGAAAGCCATTTTTTAACAGAAAAGCATAAGAAGTCCCGTTTGCAGTTTGCCACAAGCCATGTGGGGGACACAGTAAACATGTGGAAGAAGGTGCTCTGGTCAGATGAGACCAAAATTTAACTTTTTGGCCAAAATGCAAAACGCTATGAGTGGCGGAAAACTAACACTGCACATCACTCTGAACACACCATCCCCACTGTCAAATATGGTGGTGGCAGCATCATGCTCTGGGGGTGCTTCTCTTCAGCAGGAACAGGGAAGCTGGTCAGAGTTGATGGGAAGATGGATGGAGCCAAATACAGGGCAATCTTGGAAGAAAACCTCTTGAAGTCTGCAAAAGACTTAAGACTGGGGCAGAGGTTCACCTTCCAGCAGGACAACAACCCTAAACATAAAGCCAAGGCAACAATGGAATGGTTTAAAACAAAACATATCCATGTGTTAGAATGGCCCAGTCAAAGTCCAGATCTAAATCTAATCGAGAATCAGGGACGGATCTAGGTGGGGGGGGGGGGGTTGTCAAGCGGGTCTCTTGCCCCAGGCGCAGTTTGTTGAATCCTTAAAAAGGCGGAAAAATTTGGATGGGGAATTGCAGTTTAGGCGCCAAAACCTGACCTTGCCCCAGGCGCAACTTGGGGCAACTTGGTCTAGATCCGTCCCTGTCGAGAATCTGTGGCAAGATCTGAAAACTGCTGTTCACAAACGCTGTCCATGTAATCTGATGGAGCTGGAGCTGTTTTGCAAAGAAGAATGGGCAAGGATTTCAGTCTCTAGATGTGCAAAGCTGGTAGAGACATACCCTAAAAGACTGGCAGCTGTAATTGCAGCAAAAGGTGGTTCTACAGAGTATTGACTCAGGGGGGTGAATAATTATGCACACCCCACTTTGCAGTTATTTATTTGTAAAAAATGTTTGGAATCATGAATGAGTTTCGTTCCACTTCTCACGTGTACACCACTTTGTAGTGGTCTTTCATGTAGAATTCCAATAAAATTGATTCATGTTTGTGGCAGTAATGTGACAAAATGTGGAAAACTTCAAGGGGGCCAAATACTTTTGCAAGCCGCTGTAAGTAGCAGCAGAGCCAGGACAAGGTCCTACAGCACCCAAGACTGAGACACCAAAGTGCGCCCCTCCATCCCTATCACCCCAGCCGTCACACACTGATTGCTATTAGGCTAAGAGGCACTCCAGGGCTCCCAACACCTTAATCTCTAGTTATTTGGCTTGCAGTCACTGCTGTGTACCCCCTTTTCTTATTTCTCTCTACTTCAAACACAATAGGGGAATGATAGCTGAGCGAGTTGTGCACCCCCTCCTACACTGCGCCCTGAGGCTGGAGCCTCTCTCGCCTCTGCCTTGGACCGCCCCTGAGTAGCAGCATTACCTCTTGGGAGGTGGCATTGTTCAGGGTATATTCTACAGGGAATGGTTTCAGTGGTCTTTCACAAAACTCGCACTGCTGTTCTCCACACCTCTCCCTCAGGACCTAAGAGAGAAAGAGTATTTCCAGAAAATAATTCGCATATTACATTGAGCAAAATAACTCAATAATGCAGTCAGAATACTAACATATTAAAAAGTATCTGTAAAAGTGAATGAGACTATTCTAAGGCCTTCTGTTTCTAAAAACTCTGGTTGATTCACAAAACTTATCTTTTGAATTAACTCTCCTTGGAACCTTTTTCCTGAGTTTTCTCCCAGGATATATTTTTTTAATCTTATCTTCAAAACAACATTTTGGCAATTGAAATAGTACTAAAAAGTTGGTAGTTCTTGTTTTCTGGGGGTTCAAAAGGTATTTTGATAAAGTGGGAAAATAGGAGTCCTTTTCCTGTTAACTCATGACTTACCACTCCTTATGGCTCCTATTCAATTAATTTTTGGAGCCTTTGACTAAGCTTTGCTTTTTGCTAAATATGATGTCAAATTGTACTGCTTTTGGATATACACCTTATGAATTGTCCATGTCTTTTCCTCCCTATTCCCTTAAACTGAAACCACACAAGGGCTTGTTTCTTGCAAGCTTCTGTATATTTTATTAGTCGCAATGTGTCAGTCACTGTAACATTTGCGAACAAAAAAGGAGGATCCGCAAGCCAGACCAGGTAGAAGTATAAAAAGGTTGTAGTTTATTAGAAAAATCCACAGACATGGCAATAAAATCACAGGATCAACTCACGTGTATCGGGCCTACCATCTGCCCTTAATCGTAACATTTGCGTTGTATTCCAACACTGCGTTATGTACCAATGTCTGTATTTTCATGCACCTACGTACATTTTGTACTCTGTTCAGCACCATGGAAGATGACAGTGCTATATAAATCATTCAAAATGATATAGAGATTTCTCTTTGGCCCTTATCCAATGCACTTTTTTTTCTCCTGAGTTTTCTCATAGGAGATCATTTTCCATTTTCTGTTTTAAATACATTTTCAGCACTTGAAAACAAACCAAAAAGTAGGTGAAAAATTTCGGTCAATATTATTGAGTATTTTTTGCTTGCTAGTGGCTTGGCATTTTATTGATAAGGTGTAAAACTACCACCTAGGAGAAAACTAAGGAGAAAAGGTGAATTGAAATGCCCAAATTTGTTGAAATTGTACATTAAGGAGCGTCTTCTTGGCCTCATCCCAACTTTAAAATGTCTTACTGACATCAAATTCAAAATACTGTATATATTTTTAATACAACAATAACATTTCTCAGTTTATATTGTGCTATTTCATACTAAATATTGGGTTTATGGCAGACCACCATATTCTGTTTTTATCTGTACTTTAAACAGCATCTGAGCTGTTTTAGGAATGGTGTTGTTATGGAAAACAAAAGACTGTCACATATGTAGACAACTTCTAATAGGAAAGGGCACAAACCTTCATCATAGCCAAAAGGCGCTCATTTTCCGATGATTCTCGCTTGTATGCCAGTATAGCCGGTGGTCCAACACTGGGCAAAGTTTTCAAGTGTTCCTCAAAGAATGCCTTGTAATCAGAAGTGAACTAAGGAAGAAAAGAGCTGATAATTATTATTATTGATTGCCTCATTTTCCAGAAGAGAAGTGGATGAAATTAGTGTACCTCCATGTCACACAGAATGCTGAGCTCACTCAGATCATCGGAAAGCGAGGAGTATAAATCTGCAGACAAAGTTGAAGGTTAATGCTGTCTAAATACATCTTATTAGAGTTATTCTTTTCTATTCATTTCTTACCATCTTCTTTATCCATAAGATCGGGCAGGTCTGCATGTAGAGGACTTGCATTTTGTGGGCTTTCAGCTGCTGAAAGTAAAGGGTTTAAAGTAATTCTCTCTTGTAATAGTTTCACAAACGGTGTCACTTACAGAAATGGTACACAGAGAGATCTGTAGCAGCTACGTGTCTCCGGCTGAAGTTGCCGGAGACACGTAGAAGACTGTTCTGAGACCAGTTACATGGGGTGAATCATGGGATTGCCAAATGCTATAATGAAGTTCAATCAATCATGTGTATGTACTGCCACTGGGGTTGTATAGTGGGGGTCAGTTTGTTTCATTGGAACATGATGTTACATATTGTTGGGGCATATATTGTTACCTAACACTTTTTTTTAGGAAGGGGGGGGGGGCCTTTTGCCACATCTCTTACTGGCCATGCTTCATTTCTGGCTATGCGTCATTTCAGGTGGCCTTAGCAGTCCCTTGGGGTGCATTTTTAGTTTGTGCAATAGGTGTTATTTTTCCTAAATAAACCCCTGACTACCATGTTACAGCCACAGCAATGAACAGCAAAGGATTCGGCAGAAGATGTGCAGCTGTGTCCTAACTAGGATGTCAGAAGGTAAAGCAGAACCATGGAGAGGAAGCGGATGAGAGCTACACTAACCTGGACTACCTGACCAAGTGTAACAAGGAATATTGAGATATACCAAGCTGATACAACCGCATTGCAAGCTTTAAGAGCCACTCTTCCTTCACTTCCCTGCACAGTTATATATTATCCTTCCTCCTCTCTTAAAATGCTGGCTACTAGCACCGGTACTTGAATGGGATGTGAGTGAGCTTAATGTGTGTGGGTGGATGGTTGGGAGCGCAATCTTTCTTAATTGATTTTAATTGGCTAGTCTGTTGATTTGTTACGTGAATTGCAATAAAGGTGGATTTATATTTTTGCTAACCCTATGGCCTCAATTCACTAAGCTTTATCAAACGTTTGATAATTTACCTCATGAGTAAAATCTAATTTTGAATTCCCTAAGGTGTTATAGATTTATTGAACATTTTATCGATAAAACATTTGATAAATCTATAACACCTTAGTGAATTCAAAATTAGATTTTACTCATGAGGTAAATTATCAAACGTTCGATAAAGTGTTTGATAAAGCTTAGTGAATTGAAGCCTATGAGTGACAGCCCTTTAATCTTTATTTGCAGAAGGTCAAACATTGCCAAGCCTAGTTAGGACAGATAGAAAAAACAGATTTCAAAATTATAATCTAGATGGGTCAGGGAACAATTTTACATATTTACTGTCTTTACTGGAGTCCTTTCATTGTAGAAGGATAAATATATCTGTCAAGGGAAAAGGTGGAATTTTACAATACTACACAATTACACAACAGAAACTACTCACTAAAAGTGTGCTCATGTAGCCAACTTGCTTCCGTTTGGAGGGATACGGAGATTCCCAAAGATGTATCTGTGCTTTCTGGGCTTAAACACACAAAATACACAATTCAGAAATGTATTAAAAGAGAGTAACAGAAACTGAAAGACTAAACACTAACTGCAAGTATCAAACTAACTGGGTAAGTCAACGTTTACATATAAAGCAACCCTGCTGTTGCCTCTTGATCAAGCATACAGTTAGAATGCATTGCTAAATTTGCAAAAATGTGTTTTTATCTTATGAAGTCACTCTTTGCACTGAGCCCACTCATGTGGTTAGAGCATTCTCCCTGTATGCTATGTGCAGGTAATGAGATGTTGCTGTTCATATGACATAATGAATTGAAGTTATGGGTTAGCATGCCCTGATTCAGTTGTTACCTGTAATGTTGTATCTGAGATCCAGCATAAAATCATTAGACACACATCACTTGTTTCCTTTGATTACCAACACAGCTATACCAGTGACAGGTGAATACAGTACTGGTGACCTAATAATTTCTACATCAGTGGTTAGTGTTTAGGGAGTCCATTATGTTTGTTGCCATGAGAGACATGGTTATTATTACAACAAAGAGGAATCCATTTAACTGCATGGAGCAGTTTAATTTGATGGATCGACAAATTGGTTGTAAAAGGACACCTTAAGTGTGCAAATTAACGTTGTGGTAAGGCTGAATATCTTTCAGAATGACTATCTTGTTTGTAGTATTACTTTTGTAAAATGTAGGTGTTTTTGGCCCCAAAAGTCAGCTGGAATTCCAGATAAAGAAATCTAGCATGTCTTAACCGCTTCATGAATTAAGTTGTGCCACATACTATGGTGATGAGAAATAAATTAACCCCCACCTTCTGAGCAACAGAGTTAAGCAATATACCTATTGTCCTTGATATAGGCAAGGGGGTTGTGCAAGAAAAAAGGAAATGTTTACCCCCTCTTGCAGAGCCCACCATGTCATGGACCAGGACTTCCCGGGAGGGGGGTGTTAAAAACTCTTACGCTAGTGAAGCAGCAGCAAGTGATGTGTGCTACTGAAAAACAGCTCAGTAAAAGCAATGCAATATGCCTGAAAACACCTTTCTATAGCTATGTATATACTGTCACACACCCCTAGTGGCCAGACCGCACAATGGATTCCAATCGGTTTCTGCACACAGACCATGCAATCTGTGGTCGCAATCAGTGCGCAGAAACTTTTGGCAGCAGACTGACTAGAAGGGAGCTTGTGCGTTACTGTAATACAAACTACACACTATTTCAGGGTATAACTGTCACCACTCCAACAGAAGGGTAGGAGTCCTAACTACACTGAAACTAATACCTGCAAATAAAATGATTAAACACACTCTATTTTATCTAGCTATCAACAGTAGTAGCGACTTTTCAGAAGCTAGGTTCAGTTTATTGAATAGCAGGGTAGCTGAACAAATAAATGACTTTTAGTTGGTTATTATAAATGCAATATAAATAATTAATATATACAGAAAATAATTAAAATCAACAATTATGGAGACAATCATAGCACAGTATAAAAAATAAAAAGGGAAGAAAATATGAATACATAAGTTCATGTGGAAATATGTCCTTTCTGGGAAAACACGTGCAGTTCTTTGTTTCAGTTCAGGAGCCAAAGTTCAGACAAGATGGTCGCTACTCTTCTTCAAAGCAGCAGCATGCTCCCATGAAGATGGAATTCGGAGGAATAAAGGAGGAGCCCCTGGCAAGTTCTTTTGAATGACCTACATTTTTGGGTGGAGTCTCAGGTTCAGCCCAGGGGCTGGACAGGGTGCGGTTAACCTCCTGGGTGGGTTTCTGGTGCCCACCAAATATGACATTCTCCATATCTCAGCTTACGCTTCCCGCACACACATAACAGTCACAGATTCATATTCCTTAGAATATGACACTTCATATGACATCAAACTTGGTTGCCGTCGCATGTCCGGTTACGAAGTACCGGAATACCTCGGGTTCTGGGTATGTCAGTGGCCTCAATTTAATATTAAAATATTCACCAGATCCAGACCAGCAGAATGAGATAACTTTCATACCTCTCATATGAACGGTATTTCTTAAACAGGCTCAAAATCATATACAGCATTAATTTTCTCTTTGCTTCCAACGAAGTCTAGCAGTCTGGTCTCCTGCTGACTTTATCCTGTCTCTTCAAAAAGGCAGCAACACTTTGCCATATCGGGCTTAAGGTGCGTACACACGCTCTATTTGCAGGAACGACGGGTCCGTCGGACCCTCCCGCTGGGCGGGCGTTCCAGCGATAGTAGAGCGTGTGTACAGTCTGTCTGCAGACTGATAAGGCTGTTTCTGAGCGATCCGCTGAGCTCAGTTGCTTTTGCCTACTATTGATGATTTTACAAAAAAGTTCCTACATTAAAATGAAGTACAATTTTGCAGCGTCAAAGGGAGAACCACTGTCTCAGTTCTGATGACATGACAGTGTATAAGTTCTTTGCTCGGATATCAAGACATTGCTTGCTTATCAAGTCAAGGTTTCATAATATGTTTTACTTGTCTTGCAAAGCACTAAACCAAGTTATTTGCAATCCAAGGTTTTACTATATGTCTCATTGCATTGTATATTAATAACAATTTATGTAACCGTAGGAGAATACCTTCTGCTTTCTGTGGATAGTGATGGGCTTCCGCAAAAAGCTCCACTGTTCCTAATCGTAATTTTGCATTCCACATCACTCCAATGGTTCCGGGTTTGAAGAAGGAAGCATTGGAGTGACGTGGAACGCTAGTGAGCGGCAGCGACATCAGTAAGTTAAACCCACCCCCTTCTGCCTTGGCTAGCAGAGTATTTGAAATTAAGATTAGGAACGGCAGGGCTATTCAAAAGCCCATCACTTATTGCAGAAGTGGTGGCTTCTTCTTATACACTGAACATAATTTAAAATGTGTTATAAGAAATCATTAAATAATTGTGTGTGAGCGTGTGTGTATGTGCGTGTGTCTGTGGGGGGGGGGGGGGCAGAGGGGGGATGGTTGTGTGTTATTATAGTGTTCTTAGCTAGTGGTCCTCAGTATAAAGTCTTGGTTTTGTATATGGGCAATATCATGGTGATGTCATAGTGTTTTCAGATGCGTATCTAGAGACGTGCAGGCATGGCTAGTGCCCTGGGTGCCTCCTCCTTCAAGCCACTCCTCCATCTTCACTTTCTTTCCCCCTGTATCCCTCTCTCCTCCCCTTCTCCCTCCCCCACCATATCACGTCTCCCTTTCCTTTAATCTATCCCCATCTCTCTCTCCACCCCCCCCCCTTTCTCCACTCCACACATTTCCCAAAGGGGTGCAATTTCAGTGATTGCTATGGGCGCCATCTTTCCTAGATACATCACTGAGTGTTTCAAACTGGATGAGAATGCAGTAAGATGTGCCCACACTATATACTGAGGAAGCTCTTGGCAGAGAGCTAGGAATAGTGCATACCTGTCATCTCCTTTGGAAATAGCATCAACACATGCTTGATCCCTTCTATATGTCTGACATACATAGTGGATCAAAAATAGAGAAACAGAACTGTAGTCTTAATGGTGATCACCACACCAATATATAACTACAATTAGAAAACAGTAAACTGAAGTACAGTATATAAGTTGCAAGAAAAAAGTAGTAAGCACTTTCCAATAGATGCCACAAAGGGAGATGCAGCAGCCAAGATGATCTATTCCACCAATAGATAGCATAAGTATTTCCAGAAATCTCAGAGCAATCCACATAACACTAGTCTTCTTTAGTTGTCAGGCAGCCACCTGTAATCACCAGTGCCCACAAGACACGGTGACCATCACCCAAGCAAGTAAAAAAGAACTGTTCAGTACACAGGCACAGCCTCAAAGGCAGAGTTATTCATACATTTTTCACACAGAAAGGTAACAGCAAGCACTCACATCGCGGGTCCAGTGCAACAGGGACCCGATCAATCTATAAGCACAGTAGAAGCACAGTGCTAATCACAAACAATCAGTAACGACCAAAAACAGCTGCAAACAAGAAATGCATTTGATAATGTTTGAGCTATGCAAATATGACACCTCTTATACTGTATATACTGATACTGTATTATAGGTAAAAGGAAAATCGTGTCTCTCTTGTTTGGGGTACTGAGGAGGTGGGAGAGGAAATAATCCTCCTAGTTTGCTTCGCTAGGGGCTACTCTTACTGGGAGACACCCGGGCCTTGGCTGAGGGAGTAATTGCTGAGGCTTACAGGGAATGGTTAATGTTTGGTTTGACTCTCCCCCTGCGGGGCTGCAGCATATATTGTATTGTGTGTGATTTGATGCTTATGCCACCATTTACTGTTATGACTTATATGCGCTACACTTGTAGATTGACGCTATCTTGATGACTATACTGTTATGCATTATGAGCTTTGTTGTGTAATGCAAAAATTAATAAAAATTGAAAATAAAAAAAAAATAATCTCACTTGAGCAGATACTGAATGAAAACGGTAAGCATATCCGCGAGGCGGATGTGTTCCGTCCTTTTTGCATCCGCATGCAACAATTAAACCCATCCGTTTTGCGTCTGCACCCCGTCCTTATTCTGCGTTGCCTGTCCACCTATTCACTCCTGCGTTGATCACATCCGTGCGTACGCAATGCCACTTACCTGTCCTGCTGTCGCCACTTGGTCCCTTCTAAACAGCCTAGAGGCCAGCAGAAGCATGGGGCTCTCCATAGGCTGCAGCAGGCCAATTCTCCTCAGCAACATGAACCAATGAGAATTCTCCCTGTTGCTGAGGATTCCCATTAGTCTTTTGCAAACCAGTGAAGATCCCCATGCTAATACCGGCCACGGGGCTGTTTAGAAAGGTCTGAGCAGCAGCAATTGGCGATGGGACACGTGAGTATCATGTCATGGCGGCGATCAAAACAGCAATGCGGATGCGGCGACTAGGCTAGTGAGAATGGACAGTGTCCCTTCTCATAGGCTTTCATTAGACACCTTTTCCCATTTAGTCAGGGAAAATGTGCCAAATTGGGAGTCTACGTTTCATCTCGAACGGATCCATGTTTTTTAACAAGTTAAAAAGCGGATCGTATTTTTAATGTAGGATGTGCTTCCTGCGTTTAACCACTTCAGCCTTCAGTCGTTTTCACTTAATGCATCCGAGCAAAAAACGGAAAAAATGCATTATTTCTCAGTTTTCGGCCATTATAGTTTTAAAATAATACATGCCTCCACGATTAAAACTCACGTATTGTATGTGCCCATTTCTCCCGGTTATTACACCGTTTAAATTATGTCCCTATCACAATGTATGGTGACAATATTTTACTTGGAAATAAAAGTGCATTTTTTCCGTTTTGCATCCATCACTATTTACAAGCTTATAATTAAAAAAAATAGAAAGATTTCATGTTTACAGAGATATTTAAAAAGTTTAGACCCTTAGGTAAATATTTATGTTTTTTTGTTTTTTTTAATTGTAATGTTTTTTGTTTTTTTTTATTATTCAACATTTTATGTGGGTATTTTTGGGAGGGTGGGATGCAAATCAATTTTTTTTTTTTACATATTGGTCTATTTTTTAATTTTTTTTTGCATTTTCATGCAGTTGGCTTTTTGGCCACAAGATGGCAGCCATGAGTTTGTTTACAATGACATCACTCTAAGCATAACACGGACGCTTAGAGTGACGTCGGGGGAAATAGGAACAGAAAAACCTCAGCTTCCGTGCGAAGCTGACGGTTTTTCTCAGGGGGAGAGCAATCAGTGATCGGGCACCATAGCTTGATTCACTGATTGCCTGGCTAGCAAACCGCGGGCCGGGAGTGCGCGTGCACGCGCACGATCGGCCGCGGGGGCACGCAACAGCGCACATGGCCTCCTGGGCGTAGCTAGTACGTCCAGGAGGCCAAAGTAGTTAAGCAGAGGGTAAAAAAAGTCTTGCCCTTAGGGTTCGTTTCCATGCAGCGCAGAGCCCCGTGGCTCAGCACTGTGCTTCACTCCCGGTGGAGCTTGCGATCCCATTCATAGTACTGAATGGGATCACAAGCTGAAGAGCCCCGAAATGCAGCAAACCATGTGTGGTGATTCAGCGGTGAATCGTCACACAAGAATGGAAACAGCAGATAGTGAAGTCTATGCACTGTCTGCTTTCCCTGCGATCGTGTTTCCATAAACGCGCCTGAAAGCGCGCTATATGAAAATGAGCCCTTATACAAAATGATTCACGCTTCTAAAGCAAAAAGTACATAAGGACATTTGGTTCTTTCCCACCAAAATGCTGGAAAGTCATCGACCCATCTCAAGCCAGGCTCTGGTATTCAGAGAAGAGTGACCAGTCCATTCTTCAAAATGTCCATATACAAAAGAATTTCTCATAAGGCACTGTAGGCACATGCCTACAGGCCCCTGTTGAGGAAAAGGCAGCTCATTCCCCTCCCCTAGAGCCTCCCTCCCTCCTACCCTATGCAGAGTCCTGATGAGAGTGTAAATGAGAGGTTACTCACCCGGCTCTCAGCATTCCACTGATGAGATCTCCCTTCAGGGGGCACCTCTGGCTACTTGATACTGAGGGTACCTCTGGCTACCCAATACTTGGGGGCACCTCTAGAAACTCAATACCTAGGGTGCCTCTGGCTACCTAATACTTACAGTGCAGTTTGGTGGGGGGTTTGTAGGTTCCTGGAGGGTGAAGTCTAAGGTGCCTGGACATCTTTGCCTACAGGCTACTGTGATGTAAATCCAGGCCTGCATGTACACACTGTATACAGAGCCTGCTGAGGAATTTCACAGGCAACACTGACGTTTATATTGGTTATTATGCAATAAAAGATTAACCCAGAGCTGCTAGGTGACCCAGGGGGCTGGGGTAAGCTCAATTACTGATAGCTTTTACTTACATACAGACAGTTTATATTACTGATATTATTAGTTCCCACAAATAGATTTGGTAAAAATGTTTAGTAAATAAGGTGAGTTATTAGAGAAAGGATTAAGGCTATGAAGCTCATCCTAACTGAGCCTCTAAATAAATCTCAGGGATTCCTGGCAGGCTTGTGGGCTTCAGCACAGAGCAGGAAAGAGGACAATGATAGAAAGTGACAGAAGTTAAAATATGTTAGGAGAAAACATTACATAAACTGGAATTATAAAAAAAAGAATAAGAAATAAAAAAGGCTTTTGACACATCTATTCTCTTGTATAATCTAAATCCAAAATGGTTGCTGTAAATAGAGCGTTTATTTGATTTTGATCTATATATAGCAACACCAACATTATGCAGAGCTTAGCAGAGTACATGGAAGCAATCAAAGCTGTTTGGCTCCAAAGGAGTTCTAATTCACACACACAGGGGAGTAACAATAGGCCCTGCAAGAGATGCATCCTCAGGGAGGCCCAGAAGCAACAGGGGGCCCTGTGGGGGGGGAGAAGTTTATTTTTCCTGTCCTGAGAGACTGAAAACTAAGGACACAGAGGGAAAAAAAACGTTCTGCTCTCTGCACGATTGTTCTAATGACTGCATCTGCTCAGCCACTGATAAGGAATCATACAAAATTTTGCAGACAAATATTTGTAGACAGCACCTATGCAGTGTGCAGTGGGCTTTTGTGTACAACGCCCAGCTCCCATCCTCTCTACCCATCCCCAAGTGCTGTGTACTGTAGTGATGCTGGAGAAGTCTGCAGAGCGAGGTGGACAGAGTGAGTGTAATAAGCTGAGGCTGGGAGCACACTCATCTGTCGGTTTTCTGTATGCGTTTTCTGGCCACCATGTGTATCTGTATGTGTGAAAAAATGCACAATTTATCACAGAAGCTAATGTAATTGATAGAGAAAATGCGTGCAGTGCTTTACTGCCATCTGTTTTTATCTGCATAGGGACAACATATTGTGCACTAGCCAATTGAATAACATTGGTTCTCAGTTTACCTGTGCAGAAAGCGACGGGCCCGGGGGGAGGGTTGGGGGTTAGTTTCGCAGGGGGGCCCAATGATTTCTAGTTAAGCCCCTGCACATACATGTGCTCCAACTGGGGCTTATTTCAGTTTGCTGTCACACTGATGAAACTCAGCTGCATCACCTTGCTGCCAGCCACATTGATGTATGTAGGTGAAACTAGCGGTATTACATCAAATGAGCCCAGAGCTCAAGGGGGACAGATGCTGGGGTCATGGGCGTCCGCACATATGGCAAAACCGGGCATCTGCCCGAGCCTGGCCGCCCGCTGCCCCCCCCTGGCCGCGTGCCCGTGCAGCCAGCAGGAGGGGAACACGCAGAGAAGAGAGAGAGCGCTATGGGCACAGTGGGGAAGGGCGGACGTCTCCCCCCCCTTCCCTCACCTTAGGGGTCTCTCTCTCCCTCGCTGTCCCCTCCGGAATGAAGTGTGCAGCGGCTGGCAGCGGTGGGCGGAACTTACCTCCTCTCGCTCCTGCGCCGGAAGTTCTGGTGCCGCACTCTGGTCTGGATCAGGCCAGAGTAGCGGCTAATCCATCCGGCGCGTGCGACGAGAGGAGGTAAGTTCCGCCCACCGCTGCCAGCCGCTGCACACTTCATTCCGGACTCCGGAGGGGAGAGCGAGAGAGGGAGGGAGAGCCCCCTAAGGTGAGTGCCCATAGCTCTCCCTCTTCTCTCCGCTGCTCCCCTCCTCCTGCACACATGGCCACTTTTTCTGGGGACATATCCCCCTGGCTACATATACCGGGACATATACCCCTGCCTACATATACTGGGACATATACCCCTGCCTACATATACTGGGACATATACCCCTGCCTACATATACTGTCTGGGACATATACCCCTGCCTACATATACTGTCTGGGACATATACCCCTGCCTACATATACTGTCTGGGACATATACCCCTGCCTACATATACTGGGACATATACCCCTGCCTACATATACCCCTGCCTACATATACTGTCTGGGACATATACCCCTGCCTACATATACTGGGACATATACCCCTGCCTACATATACTGGGACATATACCCCTGCCTACATATACTGGGACATATACCCCTGCCTACATATACTGTCTGGGACATATACCCCTGCCTACATATACTGTCTGGGACATATACCCCTGCCTACATATACTGTCTGGGACATATACCCCTGCCTACATATACTGGGACATATACCCCTGCCTACATATACCCCTGCCTACATATACTGTCTGGGACATATACCCCTGCCTACATATACTGGGACATATACCCCTGCCTACATATACTGGGACATATACCCCTGCCTACATATACTGGGACATATACACCTGCCTACATATACTGGGACATATACCCCTTGCCTACATATACTGGGACATATACCCCTGCCTACATATACTGGGACATATACCCCCGCCTACATATACTGGGACATATACCCCTGGCTACATATACTGGGACATATACCCCTGCCTACATATACTGGGACATATCCCCCTGGCTACATATACTGGGACATATACCCCCTGCCTACATATACTGGGACATATACCCTTGCCTACATATACTGGGCACATATACCCCTGGCTACCTGTTCTGGGGACATCTCTACCCCTGGCTACCAGTTCTGGGGACATCTATACCGCTGGCCACCTATTCTGGGGACACCTATAGACCTGGGGCTACCTATTTTTGGGGAACCACTGCTGTCAGATTGAGTGTATTTTGGGGAACTGCTGCCAGGTGAGAGGTGTCTACATATTAAGGGGGCATTCTGCCTATTTATGTGAAAAGCTGTCTATTTATGTGCCTCATGACTGCTGAATTTGTCTTGTTGCGGGCCTCATGGTTACTGACTTTGTCTTGTTGGGGGCCTCATGATTTGTTGGGGGCCTCAAGATTGCTGAATTTGTCTTGTTGGGGGCCTCATGATTGCTGAATTTGTCTTGTTGGGGGCCTCATGATTGCTGAATTTGTCTTGTTGGGGGCCTCATGATTGCTGAGTTGGTCATGTTGGGGGCCTCATGATTGCTGAATTTGTCTTGATGGGGGGGGCCTCATGATTGCTGAATTTGTCTTGTTGGGGGTCACATGATTGCTAACTGCGAGACTATGGAAAAAGCTGAATCATCATCATATGAGACAATAGCATTAAACCTACTTTTTCTGCTTTTTAAAACAGAAAATGAAACTGGGAGGTTCTAAAAAAAATGAATAATTTTTTTCAGGAGTACGATGGATGAAATTGTTTATCTTCACAGTTTATTTTCAACTTAATTTTCCATAATGTTCATGTATGAGTTAAAACGTTTGTATTTAGTTTAAATTGCTGTTGGCACTTTGTGATAGTAAAGTGACTTTGCAGTTTGGACACTCGACCTCCAAAAGGTTCGCCACCACTGTCCTAATCTAATGTCCCACCATTGCTTAGTTCATGTAAACTTGTCTCCACCCACGACCACACCCACATTCTGGTTCATGACCACACCCATTTTTCGGCGCGCCGCGCTACGCGCGCCGCATGACGTAGCTCCATTTTTTGGCGCGCCACACAACACCAGCCCAAATTTTTTACCCCGCACTTTTTACCCCCCCTGGAAAATTTTCTGCGGACGCCCATGGCTGGGGTAATCATCTCCTTAATAAGCTTGGTGAAGACTACATTCAGCATGGAGAAGGCGCTGCAAGCAAGCTTAGAGGAGTGGCAGATTTAGGCAAGAATAATGGAGAACCTTGAAAATTTCTAACAACATTTAGGCTAAGTTCACACTGATTGTGTTGCATAAGGCTTGCGACATACAAAGGCATAAGTAACACACACTGCATGCTATGCACATTACATTTCATAGTATACAGAATTACTATGTTAACATGCTTGTTACCACATTATCTAGAAATCCACTGTGGAACGTGCGTTTGGATGAAGTGCTCCATGTGAACATACTCATACAATTGTATAATGTGAATGCACCCTGGGGCTAGGTTCACACTAGCAATAAACAAGTGTTATCCCTTTGCTCCCATCACCATGTGAGTGCAGAAGGAGTGCAGGCTTTCAGCACTGGTAGGATCCTAGCATTAAATCTGTTAGACGTATTTTCCTTAAAGAGGCCCTGTAGTGACATATAGCAGAATGCAGTAAATTATTCACGATACCCACTTTTAGGGCCCTTTTCCACCTGCAATCGCTAGCGTTCACGCTGAACGCTAGCGATTGCTGAATCGCAAAACCGGCGATTCCCCCGACGTTTGCGGCCGCGATTTTGCTATGCTATGCACTGCATAGCAAAATCGCGGCAATTATCGCTCCGCCGCGCGTTCGCGTTCCCGACAAAAGCGAATCGCGGTAGTGGAAATGACCTACCGCGATTCCTATGTTAAAAAGCAAACCGTAGCGATTGTAAAATCGCTAGCGGTTTGCGGTTTTGCGATTCAGCCAGCGCTGGTGGAAAAGGGCCCTGATAGAGATTTTCCTGGTTTCAGCATCAGAAACACTTCCTATAGCTATATATTGCTGTATATTGGTATGTAGTCTCACCCTCCCAGTGATGCTTAGACTAGGCTGATTAGCTATTATCAAGCTATGTGTTCACTGGTTTCAGAATCCTCATAAAAAAAACATTCCCCAGAGCTGCACCTGACAGGACTAAAGCTGTGGCCACCTGTGATAAGTTTCAGAATGTAAATCAGGGTGAGGAAAGATTTTACAACGTGCAAACACTGACTACATCATTTATAATGTAATATATTGTAAAAAAAAAACCTGTAATTTTATTTGTTACATTATTTGCACAACGGTTCCTCTTTAACCACTTCAAGACCTCAGGCCTACACCCCCCTAGTGACCAGGCCATTTCTCGCAATGCAGGGCTGTACAGATTGGTCAGGTTGCTGCAGATTCCTACAACTTAGCACATAACTGAATTTTCCCTCCTATTGTTGTTCTTAATAGGACACTCTACCTACCGGAGGTTTCTGATCGCTGCTGCAACCTTTTTTTTTTTTTTTTAATTGAGAAAGGGGAGGCTTTTCCTCCCTCCCTCTTGCTCCCTCCCCCCTGTGCCGTCCTAATCGCCATAGAATGGTAATCGTCACTTAAACCCGCCTCTCATAGGCATCAGCCTATGAGAGGACTTTATTCCCTACCCAATCCCGGGAACAGCCGAGTGTCTGTTGTACAGCGCTGCAGGAGATCGCAGCACTGTGCAAACATAAACATAGGGGAATACTTTCCCCTTTCAGCACTAAACAGTCTTCTAGCCGCGATCAGGCCGTTCCCTGCTCAGCTCCAGGACTTGACGCCAATCGGCGGTCACGCCCATCGGCATGACGCGGTCGTTAGGTAGTTAAGAATACATATTTAATGTCAACCACTGACTAGATGTGTCACACTTTATGGTGTTTGGGTCAGCAGCATGGGAGCATTTTCAATAGTAAATACGTATCCTGAGGACAAGTTTTAGGTGTATTAATGGTCATTGGTCCTGGTCTGGTCTATAAGTATTAAATGTCATTGGTCCTGATAAAGTGCTGCTGAGAGCATGAATGGGCTGTTGAACTTCCCTCTGCACCTCTTATGTTCTCCTCATAAAACTATGCGAGTTATTTAATATTAAAATAGGAATCTTTTAAACCTCAATAAAAGAAAAGTTGCTGTTTAACCGCTGCAGTACCACAGGTTTTATTCCATAAGAACCAGAGCAATTTTCACATATCAGTGCTCCTCCCATTCATTCACCAGTAACTTTATTGTTACTTATCACACTGAAATGATCTATGTCTTGTTTTTTTGCCACAGATTAGGCTTTCTTAGGGTGGTACTTTTTTGCTAAGAATTATTTTATTTTGTATGCATTTTAAAGGGAATAAAAAAAAAAAGAAAAAAATCATTATTTCTCAGTTTTCAGACATTATATTTTAAAAATAAAATGTGCTGCTGTGGATAAAACCAACATATTTTATTTTCCCATTTTGTCCCGGTTATTGCAACATTTAAATTGTGTCCCCAGTACAATGTATGATGATATTTATTTTATCTGGAAATAAAGATGTATTTTTTTCTTTTAGTGATTTTTAATATTATATCACTAATTAGCCTTTATTTGCAAATTAGCAGTAATATACCCTCATATTAAAAAAGTCCCTAAGGTATTTATGTTTTTTTTTTCTTTATTAAATTATGTACTTTTATTTTGGTAGCTATGGGGTAGGGGTGAAAGGGTTTAAAAAAATAATAAAAATGCATTTAATTTTTCTATTTAATAGTGTGGAGGCTTCGTTCATATTGCGTTCCGATCATGTGTTCGTTCACGTTGGGCGTTTTTTGACGCACTTTTTTTTCCTTTCCCGATGCCTTGGTGGGTGATACGTTTTTGTTAAAAGCACTTTTCTAAGTGCTTTTTCCGAGTGTTTTTTTAATTCACTCCCTGAGGCAAGTCGGGAAGTGAACTCTTTGACCAGACAAAGAATAAATACCATGTATTTATTCTTAAAAACGTGAATGCAATCGCTGCACAAAGCGATTTTGTGAGTGTTTTGCGTTTCTCCTATACCTTCCATTAAGGGGGAATCAACCCAAAAATGGTCCACGACCGCACAGTGCTCGACCCATGCTGATATGAACCTTTTTATAGACATTCATTGCACAAGCATTTGGGGGGCGATTTTAAAAATCGCCTGCGCGTGAAAAAAGGCAGAAAACGCTTCCAGTGTGAACGAGCCCTAAGACTGTATTTGCGTGTATTTTTACTTTTTGCCCACAGATGGCTCCACACTTAGTTCCCAATAAGACGGGAACTAATAAATGTATCTGTTTACTTTCACTTTGAAAATAAAAGCCGTTGTCTCGCTGACATCGGTTTTTATTCATCACAGGCACAGTGATCGGGTTTGGGAACGGCTGTTTCCCATACCCCGAACACAAAATGGCAGGGTTGCGGCGAAGGTGAATTGGAGCAGCCCGACAATCGCGAACGGTGATGGTAAGTAAACATTATGCATATCTACGCCCCTGATCCACAAGTGAAGTATACAGGGATGTAGATATGCGTAGCAAAGGTACGGAAGTGGTTAATGAAAGTGTCCCATTTACCATGTGATTCAAATTCAATTATAAAAAGGCTTAAATCCTTGAACAGCTTGGAGGAACCCAGCTTTATTTTAGTACATGACGACTTTATGAACATGGTAAGTGGAAACAATTTTTCTGTTTATGACTTTTTCTTCTATAAAGCATTGCACAAAACTGTCAGTACTGTAGAAATGAATAAAATAAATCAGTAATTTAATGTTGTGTGTAGGTGTAATTTCAAATTCAGGTCCATATTCATTCGTCCACCTACGTGAAACTTTCAGAAGGCAGATAATGAACTGCTTATGGACGTAATGTGGATAGCTTTCAATGCATGCTAATACAGAATTATGAGTTTTACCCAAGCATGGTAGTAACAAGTCACACAGAGAAACAAATAAACTACTTGACATGATGTGAACATGAGTCATGCTAAGGACATAAACGATTTTTTATGTGCTGATTCTTAGTGGTGGAAGTATTAATGTTCCTGACCACACTTTATTCAGTCTTGCAAAACAAAGTGCACTAAATACTACAGGTCAGAAAGGCAGATACAAATGCCTTTCCAAGTATAGTTATTGTGGCAATAATGTAAATTTAACCATTTAACAGTTTCCATGTCATCTTTGAATATAGTATGTATGCATGTTGTATTGGTGTCACTACATACAATGCCTGTGTAGAGAGGCAACCATACCTGTGTTGTGCATGTGTATTCCAGAACCACTCTGTTTAAATAAAATCTAGGATTACTGTATCTCTCTTAACCACTTCCCAACCACAGGTCTTTTCCCCTTAAAAACCACAGCAATTTTCACATCACTCTCCTCCCATTCATTCGCCAATAACTTTATCCCTATTTATCACACCGAAATTATCTATATGTCATTTTTTTGCGGGACAAATCAGGCTTTCTTTGGGCCATACTTTTTGCTAAGAATTATTTTATTCTATATGCATTTTACAGGGAAGAAGAATAAAATTACAATGTATGTGGATAATTTTTTATTTGGAAATAAACGTGTATTTTTTTTCTATTTATATTTTATCAATAATTATAAGCCTTTATTTACAAAAATAACAGTAATATACATATTAAAAAGGTCCCTAATATTTATGTATTCTTTTAATGATGTAATCATTTTTTACGTGTTTTTTGGGGGGTTTTTTTTGGTAACTACAGGTAGGGGTGAAAGGAGTTAAGAAATAATAAAAATATATTCATTTTTATATGTAATAGTGTATGTGGGTGTATTTTTACTTTTTGGCAACAAGATGGTACCACATTTAATTCTTGTGTACTGTAAACAGAACACAAAATTGTTACGTGTAACGTTTTTCTTTCACTTTGTAAATGAATGCCAGTGTCTCACTGACACCGGCTTTCATTTATCACAGGCATTGTGATCAGGTTTGGGAAGAGCCGTTTTCCATTCACTGATCATGGAACGGCAGGACTGCAATAAAAGTGAACAGGAGCACGCCAGGATTGCAAAAGGCGATGTCAAGTAAACAAATATGCATATGTATGTCCCTGATCCACAAGTGAAGTTTACAGGGCCTTAGATATGCATAGCAGGGATTCGCAAGTGCTTAATATGTGATAAATGTCTTATGCTGGGTTCACTCTGTACCTGATAAAAAAAATTATCCTGTAAAAACTGATCCATTCTCCATTACAAACAGATCAGTAAGCTTTGCCTGCATCAGTTTTTCATACTTTTTTTAGTTCTGTTTTTTAACGGACAGGAGAGGATGGTAAAAATAGACTTGTGCACAAAAAGAGAGATTATTGGGTCTTAACCTGGATTTTTGCAATTATAGCTTTAGCTTTATTAGCACCATAGTAGCAGAAAACACACGACGTTTCGGGCATACGGCCTTTATCAAGTGTTTGAACACCTAATAAAGGCTGTGTGGCCGAAACATCATGTGTTTTCTGCTAATATAGTGCTAATAAAGCTAAAGCTATAATTGCAAAAATCCAGGTTGAGACCCAGTAATCTCAGTTTTTGTGCACAAGTCTATTTTTCAGTGCCTGCAACCCTTTTGTCTACCACAACCAATGGCATAGCAATCACCATAGCAGCCAGGGAATTTGCAGTGCTGGCTGTCTTGTCTCTCCAACTTCCTAAAAACAGACTATGGTTGAAAGCTATACATTTTTAAAAAAAGTATTGTAAAAAATGGGAATGTGATACAGCATTTAAAATACTATAGAGCTGACGGGAAATAGCCGGTCAGATTTCCATTTTATAACCAGTATGTTCAGTGAAAATGTTTTTGCCCTTGTCTCTATGACAAGTTGTCCGCCAGCCTCCGATTTGTTTTAATTGTCTGGAATTATTGTGCACCGCAAATGTGAATGAATACCATTGCTTTGCATAGATCCATTTACATTTCTGAAGATCTACTCCATTCTAACAAGGGGAAGGGTTTTTTTTATGGTAGTGTGAACCCAGCCTTAGACATGAAGGAGTCTATTTCCGATGTAGCTGAGGTTTTTCACATCCCACTCTCTGTCATTTTGATGTTCTTTTATTTCATATTGTGCATGCAACATGTGTGTAATTAACTGTTTTACTTTCATCTCTTATCCCTGAACTAAGCCCTATTTCTGCCTGCCAGTGCTATAAAAAAAAAATAATTGTAGCATTTATGTTTCTATTCTGCTTACGTATTCTCTGCACTAGGGAGCACCTGTTTATTCAGCCAAGTTATAAAATCAAATATACTAATAAATCAAATTAACAAGCTTAAAAAACAAAACAAAGCTCCACAATCCTGCTTTGAAAATAAATTGTATTTACAGAATGCATGTCTATATTCCCAAGCTTTATCTGCTAACTTGTAATTTAATTGTTGTCTCCTAGTGGCCGTTCCATCCTTCTGCTTTGAAGTTTCACTAACAACAGCACCAGCTTATTTGAACTTGGAGTGGGAATTCCTGGGTAACAATACATTAGTATGTTTACCTTTTTTTTTTTTTTGTTCTGATATGTTTACCTTTTTAACCCCATTTGTGAGTAGGTTAGAGGCTTACAAAAATTGCAGCAATGATTCCTATGGGTTAAAGTGGCTATCTAGGTCACCCTCATTAGAAGACAATCTAAATAGCACAACTTAAAATGATCTCCCACCCCTCCATCTCCACATGAGCACCTCCTAAGAGGAACTCATATCGCTGTAAGGTCTAGCAAAATAGGCTCAATACCAGAGGAAGTGTGCCAGACCCACGAAATGCATTGTAGAAGTGCCAGTACATACTCCAGAGCACTTAAAGTGAACCAGAGACAAAGCACCCTCATGTATTTACCATATATATCAGTGGGAACATTCGAGAAAACACCTACCCTGCTCTCTGTTTCATTCTTCATTGCTCAGCCTGCTTGTTAGCAGCCCTGATAAAATCCCCGACTGAGCATTCAGTCTGGCTTTGCTCAGGAATCATTATAGCTGAGTCATTATAGCAGAGCCAGCAGGGGACAGGCTTGAAAAGACATCAGAGAAGACAGCC
This sequence comes from Hyperolius riggenbachi, assembly GCF_040937935.1. NCBI lineage: Eukaryota > Metazoa > Chordata > Amphibia > Anura > Hyperoliidae > Hyperolius > Hyperolius riggenbachi. The sequence continues at coordinate 155,174,911 of NC_090649.1, forward strand.
TTAGCTATAATGATAACTGAGCAAAGCCAGACTGAATGCTCAGTCTGGGATTTTATCGAGGCTGATAACAAGCAGGCTGAGCAGTGAAGAATGAAACAGAGAGCAGAGTAGGTGTTTTCTCTAATGTTCCCACTGATATATATGGTAAATACGTGAGGGTGCTTCATCTCTGGTTCACTTTAACATTTAGAGGCAAAGTATAAATTAGGTTAATTACTTAGTATACTTTGATCAAGAGAATAATCATAAATGAGAATATTTAAAACTCTCTACCTTCATTTCAAACTTCATGAGTTCTCAAAAGGCTAAATAACACTTGTGCGAGGGGAGTCAGGGGAAAACACTTGTTATGGGCAGTTTGTTATACAGCACCTTCACTTTACTTTAGTTTCATGAGCACACTCTGGGCACCTTTTCAGTTGTATATAGGGTTGGGCTTGTCTTTCCGGCCAATGGGAAACTTTGGAGAGGCTGGGAGTATCTTTTGAGTTGGGATCCATAATGACCACCAATTTTATTGAGACTTCGTTCCTCCAGATCCCCCCTACCCTTTTTCTAGAGCAATAGCTCCAGCTCCATTGTACCAGTTATAGAACTAGTAAGTCTATTACCGTAATTCTCATTGGATATACTGTATACACACTAGCACAGGTAGTACAACCCAGATATACTATTCCTCCTGTGTTTCCGCCCCAGAGTTTGTGATGTATGTTTGTGCCTTTGTTCCTATTTTAATGATCTAGTAAATATTATGCATAGGTTATATTTTATTGAGTCTATAGGGCCTGGTACTCCCAGTTTTTAGGAGGCTTTGTTTGGCTGCACTGTAGCAAAGACCTGATAGCTCCACAGAGCACAATAGTGTCCAGTTATCAATTTCCAAGTCTGAAGACTTTAGCCTAGTACACATGAACATATTTAATACAATTTTGTAGCTGGTGAATTCTTCCAATTTCCTTCCCAATCTGCAATCAAACATGCATGATGGCTCTTTCTTTGATTCTTTTGTTTCTAAGCAACTTCCTTTCCCTGTCCTATTGTGTTGATTCACACAAACAAACAGTATGATATACATATGATTGATTGATATTTACCAGGATACCCATTCAATATTTGTGCAGTGTTCTCGTAGTCAGATAGTGTACTAGCGGCCCTGGTTAAGGGTTCAGCCTCTGACACAGGAGAGCAGGGTTTGAATCTCAGCTCTTCCAGTTCAGTAAGCCAGCACCTGTGTGGTAAGAAGACCTTGGACAAGACTCTCTAACACTGCTATTGCCTACTGATGGCGCCCCCTAATGACTTTGCGTCCGCTAGGAGAAAAGCGCGATATAAATGTTCTGTGTCTTGTCACTACTGTGCTCTGAGGACGGACATTATACAAGGATTAATCTGTGGTGAGACCACTTTTCATCATTTCACTAACTGGATTGACTTTTAAATTCTCTGCACAAAAAACTGATATACCTGGCTGTCATTGGGCTAGTTTTACTTCTTTATGAAGGGTTGGAATTGTTGGTCTCTTCTATTTCATTTCCGGATTCATATACATTTGCAACTGCATATGACTGTGACCTGAGCTAGCTGTTCAATGCTCTGCATACAGTCTACTAGATGGCTGCAATTAGGCCTCTTTGACTATAGGATTTCTCCACCTAAATACTAGAATACTTGAAGGACAACTGAAACAAGAGGGATATGGAGGCTGAAATATATATTAAAGGGATACTGTAAGGGGGTCAGGGGAAAATGAGTTGAACTTACCCGGGGCTTCTAACGGTCCCCGCAGACATCCTGTGTTGGCACAGCCGCTCACCGATGCTCCGGCCCCGCCTCCGGTTCACTTCTGGAATTTCAGACTTTAAAGTCTGAAAACCACTGCGCGTGCGTTGCCGTGTCCTCGATCCCGCAGATGTCATCAAGAGCGCACAATGCAGGCCCAGTATGGTCTGTGTCTGCGCAGTACACTTCTGGTGACATCAGCGGGAGCGAGGACAGGGGCGTGCAGGCGCAGTGGTTTTCTGACTTTAAAGTCAGAAATTCCAGAAGTGAACTGGAGCGGGGCCGGAGCATCGGTGAGTGGCTGCGCCAACACAGGATGTCTGCGGGGGACCATTAGAAGCCCAGGTAAGTTCAGCTCATTTTCCCCCGACCCCCCTACAGTATCCCTTTAAGCAATACCAGTTGCCTGGCTATCCTGCTGATCCTCTGCCTCTAATACTTTTATCCGTAGACCTTGAACAAGCATGCAGCAGATCAGGTGTTTCTGACATTGGCATCAATTCACTAAGATTATGCTGGAGATAATAAGGCAAGAGAAAACTTACCTCCACACAGTGAGAGAGTTATCTTATCTCTTCATTCCTTAAGTTACCTCCTCTGTAGTTAAATCAACTCCTCTGTAGTTAAGTTACCTCCTGTGTAGGTATTTTCACACGCAGTTAATTAACAGCCTGTCTAGAATTCTGGAGTTATTTTAAGGATTTAAGAGTTAACTTAAAGACAGAAGAGTTAACTTTAGGTTTGCCTGAGGTAAAATGTTTCCTGAATACTACATGCCTCGTCACCATGGTGATAACTATAGAAACATTATTAAAGACAGGAGATAAGCTAAGTGAATTGGGGCCATTGTCAGATCTGACAGGATTAGCCGCATGCTTGTTTCTGGTGTTATTCAGACACTACTGCAGCTAAATTGGCAGGGCTGATAGAGAACTGGTATTGTATAAAAGGAAATAAATATGGCAGTTTCCACATCACTCTCGTTACTGTTGTTCTTTAAATCAGGTGTGTGCCATTTTTCTTACATTGCAATTTACCTATATGCTCAACCTAATCTGATTAGACAGCTGCGATTGGGCCAATCTGATCTAATGACCTTGTCGCTTGTATCTTTAGTACAAAGTGTGCTATACAGTATATCTGTGCTGCATCCATATTCTGCCTGCTTGTTCATGTAACTTGTCTGTAAAATATTATATGGGTATAGTGCCATAGAAGGTAATGGTAATGCAGAAATAATAATAGTATTAACAAGACTAACATCACAAATAATAACTTCATTCATTCGTTTATGGATTTGGCAGAGTACATTCAGGGTAAACATTAAACAGGGATGTAAAAATAAATCCGCAAACTAAAGAAACCTAAGACACATATAATAGATATCTGATTTTATGATTAATATTGGCCAGCAGTCTCGTAGTTAGAAGATTCTAAATATTTCTCTAGAAACCAATTTGGCAGGCAGATAGACTCTTCTTTCCAGGAAATACTTTCTCTATACCGTGGAAAATAAAACAGCTGTCATTACCATACAGAACAGATGAAAACTGCTCCTAGACATAAATGTATTACTCACATTTAACTTATGTGAACTAAAGAGGCATTCTGATATCTATTTTAAAACGACAGAAGCAGAGCTGACCCGATTATGGAAATGGATAGGCTGGCATATTATTTCAGGCACTTTCCCAAAATATCAGTGTGATTGACAGGAATGGTCTGATTATAGACATCTCTCTTCTGGATCATAAGGTCGGGTTCGCTTTCAGCATAGCCAAAAGTTCAGGTAAATGGTGTATACTGTACAGTATATGCTGTTTTAGTAAAGAGGAACTCTAGTGAAAATATTGTAATAAATAAAAATGCTTACCATTTCTCAATATTTATTTATACTGTAAATGATTTAATCAGTGTTTGTCCTTTGTAAAATCTTTCCTCACCCTGATTCACATTCTGAAATTTATTACAGCTGGCAACATCTTTAGTTCTGTCAGGTGCAGCTTCGTGGAATGTTTGTTTCTTAGAACAGTGAAAATAATGCCTGGTCTCCCGGAATGCTCTGGGAGGAAAATTCCCCATAGCTAAACAGCTTAGACTTAGCATCACTGGGAGGGTGGTGGTCACATACAGCAATTTATAGATATGCAAAGTGTTTCTGATGCTGAACCCAGGAAAATCACTGTAAAAGTCAGTATCCTGCATAATTTATTGTATGTACATATTGAGAGAACGGATGCTCGGTAGTGGGGAAGAGGGACTCTTAGTACTCAAGGTACAAGAAGGTGGCTTGCCTTTTTATAGAGGACAAGGACAAGATGGTAGAAAATAAGATTTATCCACATTGTGCTGTGCCAGATGCAGCCCATAAAGGTGATGGTGTATGGGAAGGGAGGAACAGTGGGGACACAGTCACAGCTGCTGTGGACATTAATGCATATTATGAATTGTTGACTTCTATCAGAGCATTTAAGCAATTCAGGAGCAAGCAGTCTGACATGCTGCCACACAAGTGCCCCATGACCTCTGGGTCCATGCAGCTTCACTAAAAACTCTTTCACTCAGTCTATTGTGAGGACCTCATTTTGCACAGAGCCACTGTTGGCTGTGTCTATTACTGCAGTCCAAGCACCAAGTACTTAGAGACCCTCTGTAGTGGTCTTTGTAAACAGGTGAGCTTGATGTGCAAGGCTCCAAAGCATTACATTGGATTTGGGGCAGAGGTGCTTGCTGATTTGCTGCCTCCACTCAGTGGGAGTGAAATGGAACAAAGGAGGCCATAGACCAAAAACGCTTCAATACAGCAAATACACACAATATACAATTGTACATACTAGAAACCAATGGTAAAATCACATCGCATGGGCTGGATGCTCATCAAATCGTCCTTGGAGCAGCTTCCCTATCCACTCTGGCTAGCAGTGGAAGTTGTCCAGATATTAGATGAGACACAAGGTTCCGCACCAAACTTTCGCGTGGCAGTGACCTCACTATGTGTTTTTGGCGTGTCCGCGCTTTCATCTGGTGAGTCAATGGCGCGCACATGTCAGTAATTGTAAGCTATTACGAATGCCGAGTTGCCATGGTAACGCGAGTGTAGCCTCTGTACAAGTGCTCCTCTCTGTATTATTAGGAAGAACCAGAAGCGCTATCAGCTTGTGGAGTGAGGCGTAAGTGGTTCGCCCATTACTGTGGGTACCCAGTGCCCTATTAGCTGATGGAGTCAAGAAATCCAAAGACATAACAACAAAAGTTGTTTAGGTGATACCATTAATGACTAACTGTACAAGAGCTTTTTGCAAGCTTTCGAAACTTTAAAGGGAACCTTAACTGAATGGGGGGTAAAGAGTTTTACTTACCTGGGGCTATTACCAGCCCCCTGCAGCAGTCCTGTGCCCTCGGCGCCGCTCTGGAATCCTCTGGTCCCCCGCTGTCACTTAGTTTCATTTTTGACGACTCACCAGTCGCCGGCCGCCATGCGTATTATTGGACGCATTCACCAATGCAATTAGCGCTATTGCGGACCGCAACGCATACAAAAATACGCATTGCCGCATTCCGCACGCGTAGATGCGCCAATGCGTATTTTTGTACGCCTTGCAGTCCGCAATAGCGCTAATTGCATTGGTGAATGCGTCCAATAATACGCATTGCGGCCGGCGACTGGTAAATCGTCAAAAACGAAACTAAGTGACAGCGGGGGACCAGAGGATTCCAGAGCGGCGCCGAGGGCACAGGACTGCTGCAGGGGGCTGGGAATAGCCCCAGTTAAGTAAAACTCTTCGCGCCCCCCCCCCCCCCCCCCCCGTTCAGTTAAGGTTCCCTTTAAGTTTCTTTTTCAGGCATGTTTCAGAACTGGATCAGAACCATGGTTTTGATCCAGTTCTGAAACATGCCTGAAGAAGAAAAGCTTGCAAAGAAATCTTGTACAGTTAGTCATTAAAGGCATCCCCAAACGACTTATGTTGTTATGTCTTCGAATTCTCTCCATGACTAATACCGGACCACACGCAACTGGAGTCAAGGCAGAGGTTGACCATGCATTGCCAGGGAAACACGGGTCAACTAACTTAGCCCAGCATGCTGTCCTCAAAGGGAAGATTAGATCAAGTAGCTTGTCATAGAGATAAAAAACTTAAGTTACAATTAGTATATGACTGAATAATAATAAGCTGCACATATGGAGTGTGGAGTGGGAGTGAGCGTGACTTACTCCTTCAAATCCTCCCATATAATCTTGCATGAATGGTCACTTTAAAGATTAATATAGGAAAGCACTTAAAGTTAGAAACATGTGCCAACCCAGTCCCTCATACTGCAGAGGCGTAGCTAGGGCTTCCAGCGCCCGGGGACAAAGACCATTAATGCGCCCTGTAAGGAGGTCAAAAAAGGGGCGTGGGCATGGTAATGGGTGGGGCCAAATATACATGACCTTAGCAGTGGTGTAAAAGGTCTGGCAGGGAAGTTTGAGCTCTGCCATAGTGTTTCCTCCCAAAATACATGTAATCTGACAGCATTTCACCAAAAATACATGTAATTTGGCAGAGGTTCCTCCAAAATACAGATATTTGGCAATGGTTCCCCCAAAATAGACACAATCTGGCAGCAGTGGTTCCCCCAACATACATATAATCTGTCAGCTGTTCCCCAAAATACAGTTAATCTGGCAGCAGTTTCCCCAAAATAGGTGCCCCCAGTATAGGTAACCAGGTCTATAGGTGTCCCCAGTGGTAGTAACCAGGTAAATAAATAAAAAAAATACCCACAGGTCACAGCTGGGCGCCCCTAGGGACCCAGCGCCCGGGGGCACGTGTCCTACCCCGCCCATCCCTAGCTACGCCCCTGTCATACTGGGACCCTCCCCTAGACAGCTGAGAGCTTATACGTTTTGCAGGAAACATGCATGTTTCCTCAGAGGCAGTACTAAGGAATTGCCTTTAATTCACAGTTACATTCAACCTCCTTTATTCAGTGCAATAGGGCCATAAGGAGGCTGGATCAATATTTTAATGCAAGTAATCCTCCTGATATAAGTTTGAATTGTACATTATATAACTCCATAAACACTACTAGATGGTAATCAATTTTGTTTAGTAACCCTGCTGTACATACTGCATTCATTCAATCAGGCTTTTCATTGGCATTGTTGTTAGCATGTAATCAACATGTACATTACCATAACCCTTCGACACCTGTCTATTCTGAAGAAACAATACAAAATGGACCAACACTGGGTAGAAAAATAAAAATAGGCTTCCACTAGTGAATATTAACCCAATCTTACTCATTTTGGTTTGGTTTCAGTTGCGTGTTTGATATTTGTCCTTCTCTTCTTACGGTTTTAATTACTCGAGGGAAAAGAGCTGCACCTGAAATTAAACAAATGAATACTTAATATTTAAAGATTGTATTTTTGATCCACTTTTCCTTATTACCAATATGTTAGCATGTAAGAAAGTGTAAAGTTTAAGGAATAGCAATCATTTTACTCTCTTGCATTACTCTCCTATAGTCAGAGTTTAGCAGACATATGCATAATAATTGTCATCATTGCTCGCCTTACACCAACCGATACAGTACAAAGCTATGCAGCTGTTGATCAACCACCCCTCCTCCTCACACATGATTGATACCACTTTTCCCAATCAACTTTTGATCAATTTCTCAATGGAAATCACTTAAAGTGGACCTGAACTCAGAACTCCTCTCTGCTCTAAAAGATACACAACAGAATAATAACCTTTAAACAAAAAAAAAATCTTTGTTACAGCTAATACAAATCCTAAAATAAACCAGCACAGTTTCTACTTCCTGATTCAAGGAAGCAGACATATTGTTTAAAGCCTGTACATATGGGCTTATCTGCCATAGGCAGTCATGTAAAACGGGGTAGATCAAATTACAACTAGTGATTAGACACAAATGAGGGGGAATTACACAGGCTAAACTCTTAAAATTTGTACAGGGTGCATTTATGTTTGTTGCAAAAGGCAGCTGAAGATCTTCCAGAGCTATAACCCTATTGTGTAGAGTCTGTTACTAAAGGTCTGGGATTACCACCTAGATATGACTGGACGTGCTTAGTGGCCTCCTGCTGCACTGATCATAGCTGCCATGCAAGGAGAACATTTTCCTTGGCCATTTAGCTAATAAGAGCCTCATTTACTAGTGGTCTTCCAAACCTGAGAAGTCCCCAAAAATGTAAGTAGACTAATTCCGTTTCCAATATCACAAGACTAGAAATGGTGACAGTTGGTAATTAGAAGCAGGTAAAAGAGAGAACAAGGAGTGAGCACAATTACTGTACAACTCAGGACTAAACCTCCCTCTATGAACACATACACACAAGTTCAATATAAATATTAGATTAGATTGAGTCCAACAGGGGATAATGGTTCCCAAAAACTGCAAATTGAAATCAGGGTTGGTTGGTCCAGAGGCACTAGACCAGGGGTAGGGAACTTATGGCTCGGGAGCCAGATGTGGCCCTTTTGATGGCTACATCTGGCTCACAGACAAATCAGTAAGGGTTGATTCACTAAGCTACAGTGCTTAAGCAGCGCAGCTTAGTGTGGCAGCGCAAGTAAAAATTTTAAAGTAGTACACGCTACTGCTGTAGCATGCACTACTAAACTTACTTGCGCTACCCCAAAACTAACAGCTGCTCCAATTGTCCCACTCTGGACCCTGTCGGTCCAGTGACTTTGTAGGACGAGATCCCTGCACTTTGATTGGCCCAATAGGCTGTCTGTCACTTGACAAAGTCAGTCACTTGACAAAGTCAGCTAGCTAATTGTACAAGCTGTTAGTCGGTATTTCTCCTGTCTGGCTCTTGAGGAAATTGCTGATGTTGCTGAAACCCAAGAGAAGCCGAAGACGTGTCCAACACTTCAGATACCTGGCAGATCAACTATATACACATCACCATGGCAACAAGGACGTGAGCCCTCTGCTGCGCATGCGCACTGTCCCAGTTCGAAATATATTGAATAGCTCTCACAGAATTGCATTTTAAAATATGTGTCGTTTATGGCTCTCTCAGCCAAAAAGGTTCCTGATCCCTGCACTAGACGTTAAGAGGTTAATGTACTTGAGATCATCAAGTGACAAGTGAGATTTCTGTTGCAATAATTTTTATTATTAATTAAGTAGTTTTGCATATACAACAAGAGCAGTACATCAACTTATTTCAAGTTATATTCCAAAGGCACATCAAGTTTTTCAAATCCAGGGTAAATCTTAGCATAAAATATGGCATTACAAAGAATAATTTCACAACATAAAGGCAACGGGCCAGGTAAGAACGAGCTTGACTTCAAAAGGTATCCCACTCCATATGGGACGATAGTCCACTCGACCCTATCTGGCAAAAATGAATCAAATGTATGATAATAACACACCCCTATGACTTTTTGATCCCTCCTATACTACAGCTGCCCTTATCTTTAAAGAGAAACCGTGACCAAGTATTGAACTTCATCCCAATCAGTAGCTGATACCCCCTTTTACATGAGAAATCTATTCCTTTTCACAATCGGATTATCGGGGGGCTCTGTATGGCTGATATTGTGGTGATACCCCTCCCACAAGAAACTCTGAGGACCATGGTACTCCTGGCAGTTTCCTGTTTGTGAACCTTGTTGCATTGTGGGAAATAGCTTTTTACAGCTGTTTCCAACTGCCAAAAAAGCCAGCAGCAGCTACATCACCTGCCAGTAGTAAAAATGTCACCATGTGATAAATGTCAGAATGTAAATCAGGGATTTAAAAGATTTTACAATGGGCAAACACTGACTAAATCATTGATACATACTTATTGTAAAAATGAAGCACTTTGTTTATTACATTATTTTCACTGGAGTTCCTGTTTAAGAAAGGCTACAGTATTACTGGATCATTCCATTAACCACTTTAACCAAGTAGAGCAGAGCAAGTAAAAGTAAAGTACAGAAGGTAGAAAGAAAGGAAGTGAAAAAAGAGAGAGAAGGGGTGGAGGTAAAGAGAGTTCCCCCGGGGAGGAAATTAGGCTGTTAAAGTGCGCCTAGTGAGGGTGGAGGGAGCACATGTTAGTATTGAGTATACAATGGTTCCCATAGATTTTCAAATTGTGTGATCTTATCAGTTCCAATTGCATTCAATTTATCATAGAACATAGCTTGACCTAAGCGCTGTAAAACAGAGTCCTATGAAAGACCAGGTGCCTTCCATGCTGCTGCTATAACTTGTTTGGTTGCCGAAAAAATGTGAGATGCCAGTTTATATTGTTTTGTTGTAGCTCCTGGGAGGGAAAGAGTTACCAGCTACTGAGTACACAATTTGGTAAACCCTGTGCCACAATCGTCTAGCTTTAGCACACTTCCACCATATATGAAGATAAGACCATTCTTGAGGGCAGCCTCGAAAGCAGCAATCAGAGTATTTGCTGTTAAGTTTTGCTAACCTATTAGGAGGTAAGTACCACCGAAACATAACTTTAAGATTCGTTTCAATGACATTAGAACAAATGGAAGTTTTGTGTATATTTATCCATAATGTGCTTAATTCCTCAGAGTCAAATTCTGTGTTAAGTTCACGCTCCCACTTCTGCATATATGGGGGTTTATAATTTTTGGGGGCTGCCACCAAACAGGCATAAATCAAAGAAATCATACCAAGGGTGAATAGGTTGTGATAGCATTTATGTTCGAAGCTAGTGCGTGTAAGTAGGGACACAGACCCCTTGGCTAACTTTGGAATAAAATGTTTAATCTGCAGATATCTAAAGATTTCAGAATTGGGTATTTGCATCTTGTCAACTAAGATTTGATATGCCTTAATACCCGAGTCTGTAACCAGATCGTATACGAGAGTGAGGTTTTTGTCTTTCCATTTTTGAAAGGCTTCAGGGTTTGACAGCCCAGGCGGAAAAAGGGGTGACCTATAAATGAGGACAAGGGCCGATGTTTGGACATCAACACTCCCCCCTTTTTTGCACTATTCCAAATTTTTAGTGAGTGTACAATAATCGGATCTAGTATTCGTTTTCGGGCTTGGGAGTCTGTCCATAGCAGATTAGACAGCTGGACGGGCTGACATTTTCCTCTTTCAAAGGTCACCCATTTGAGAACATTGTCTTTGGCTTGCCAAAAAGCTATTTTTTTTTTTTATTTTTTTTTTCGAACTCAGCTTGGCTTGACCTCGCCCTTGCCAGACCATAATTTGGGCTTCATTGAAAGACTCCTTGTGTCCGGCTATTAGTTGCATCATAGTTCGATAATTAGTCTTATTTTTATTTAACCATCTAGTAAACCAAATTAATATCATAAGATATCTTACTAGGGCTGAGTACACTCTAGGCCCCAAAGTAAAACAACACATAATTCCTTCCTGCATTCTCTCACCCCCCCCCCTCCCCCATCTCACAGACTCCACTTTGAACTAAAACATACATACCCACCTCCATACCCCAAGTTAACCATTCATCCCTCATTTATTCCATCCCCTCCCCCCCTCATTCTTCTTCACCATTCAGTCCACAACACACTCATTTATCTATTTAGCCAGGTCATCCCTACTGTTTTCTGTTGATACCTCCTCCCTTCGTATCAGGTCCATCCAGAAGTCTTTCAGTCCCTTTATCTTATTTGGTTCCCTTATATTCTTTGTCCCCTCCTCACAGACCTCCTCCCAAAAGGAACCCATCCCAGCGAGCCACGTCTCAAAATCTAGTGGATTCTTCTCTTTCCATTGTTTTGCTAAAATATTTCGTGCTACCAAACTCCCAATTTCTCTTAATTCCTTTAGTTGGATATTCTCTTCGCTTTCTACAATTCCAAATACCGCTTCTAGACATCCTATAAATATGCTTTTTTGCGTATATTTGCTCCAGAAACGGAGGTGGCTCCGCTATTCTGCAGCCTTGTTAATCAGGATATATCTCCTATAACTTTTTCTAAAGAAACTAATATGGCTTTTATTTCTGTAATCCCAAAAGAAGGGGAAAACTCCGAAAATTGTAAACAGTATAGGCCTATATCTCTGATTAATGCAGACGTAAAAATTTATTCAAGAATTTTGGCTTCCAGATTAGAGGCGGCCACAGAACAAATAATGAGCAAGCAACAGAACGGCTTTAGGAAAAACAAACTCATTCAGGAAAATATCTATGCAGCCATCGGCTTTATTCATGACTGTAAAAAAAAAAGGAAGAAGCTATAATTGTAACAGTGGATGCCGAAAAGGCGTTTGACAGAATCTCCAGGGAATTTATGTTTAAAACCTTACAGAAATACGGACTTACAGAGAAATGTATTAATAGAGTTAAGAAACTTTATGAGAACCAGTCATCAAGTGTAAAGCTGAATGGTTGCATAGCAAGAAGCTTTAGATTACAGAATGGGGTACGTCAGGGGTGCCCGCTGTCCCCTGCTCTCTTCAATCTCTGTGTAGAACCGATTATTAGTTTGATTCAGAATGATCCCCAGATAGAGGGTATGCCACTAAAAGGAACAGAACTAAAATTATTAGCATATGCAGACAATATACTACTGACGTTAAAAAACCCAATAACTTCACTGAAGAAAACCTGGGAATTATTGGAGGAATTTAGTATGTTTTCAAACTTTAAAATTAATAATGGGAAAACTAAGATATTAAATATAGGGTGTTCAAATAAGACGAGAATAGCAATTCAAAAAACAAATCAATTGGGATGGTGCGAAGATTCTGTCAAATACCTAGGGATCCTATTGAGCAGCAATCCAAGTATGCTTTTTTCTGATAATTTTCCCAATTTGGTTAAGGATTGTAAGAGGATATTAAGGGGAGCTGATCGCCCCTGTTTTAACGCCCTGGGAAGGATAGATATTATCAAGATGCTAATCCTGCCAAAGATTCTATATGTGCTCCAATGTCTCCCGGTAGCTTTACCACACCATTGGTTTATGGATCGGAACAATATTTTCCAAAAATTTATTTGGGCCAATAAAAAACGTAAAATTAAATATGCACAGTTGATGAGGGAGAAAGAACAAGGAGGAATGGGTGCCCCGGATATCGAAACCTATTATAAAAGCATCCATATTTCAAGAGTGATAGATTGGAGGATAGGCTCTGAGGAGAAATTATGGGTTATGACGGAAGAGGGTGAAATAGATCTTAATCTTATATTTACATGGATACCGGGGAATATTCGGGCTATAAAACATGGGGCTACGCACCCACTTATCGGCCCAACACTTAGGACTCTGCATGATCTGGTGGCGGATTGGAATAGGAAAGCTGGTGTCTCCCCTCTGGTCACACTGAGAGATAATATGGAAATTCCTCCAGGTAACCAAAGAAATTGGTTTGTCTCTAACAGATTGGACAGTGAGACGCGGATTTTGGATCTAATGGGCAATCACGAGCTGAGAATCACTGGCTATTTGGGAGGGGAGAATAATATTCGCCCATGGGGTAGATTGCAAATTAATAACTTTTTGAGAGCATTGGATAAGAAAGGACCAGGTATAAGACAAAATATAAATATGGTAGAAAAATGTATTTTCTTTAAAGAAAGACTGCCAAAATTACTATCACGGGTATATAAATTTATCCTCGGGGGAAAGCCAGAGAAACCCCTTACGTGGCAAATAAAATGGGAAAGGGATATAAGAAGCAATTGGGGAAAAGAATTATGGCATAAGATCTATCAGATTACTTGGAAATACCCCAATCATAGGTGTCAACTTTCTCAATATAAAATACTGTCCAGATGGCACTTTACACCGGCAAGACGGGCTAAGTTCTCCAAAGACGGTGTAGACCGCTGCTGGAGGTGTGATCAGGAGGGAGGTGACCAGATTCATATGTGGTGGGCCTGTCCTCAGGTGCACCAGTCGTGGCAAATAATAGAGGGTTTCTGGAGCCAAAAAGCTATTTGTGCAACCTGCACCGCCTGGTTGTGCAACCTGCGCCGCCTGGTTGCACAAATAATTGCTCGTTTGGCAATTATGGGTCTAGTGCCCCCCTCCCATGTATAGGAATCAGCTTTTGTATGTGGATGAAGGTAGACAAGGGTATAGACACAGGCAAGAGCCTGAAGAAGTTTAGGGAGGATCACCATTTTTACTGCAGCTAGTCTACCTAGCCAGGATATGCTATATCTCTTCTAGCTTTCGACAAGTGAGATTTCTAGCACATAGCCTGAGAAAATGAAATATAGTTATCCCAAAATTATTTGTTTAAAATGAACCTGAGGTACTGTATGTGAGATCAGGAGTGGCTGATTTTTCTGGTTAATTCTAATGAAAATTGATGATGTGAAATTGATTGTCAGTTTCTTGATATATAGACCCAAGTAATTTATCAAAGTTCGCAATAATTGTTTTTATAATTAGGGAAAAATTAAGCACGTGTGTGATTGGTCAAATTGTTCAAATGTTTCAATAAATCAGAAAAAAATTATTATAATTCTTGAATTGAAAAGAAATATAAAAAAATTGTATCATATGTGGTCACTTTTAAACTGAACTCCAAGCTTAAGAAATCTGAGCATTGTATTACCGATCACCTGTCATTTGCTGTCATACGTTTATTTTTTTTTAAAACCTCTGCTTACCTTTAGGATCCTTTCATGTTGCGCCCGTTGCACTCCATCGCAACAGTCAATATAACCGTATCACAATGTGACACAATTATATTTCTATGGTACATTCACACCGGGTGTGGTGGGTTTTGTCAGGGCCTGAGCCTATTAACGCAGTTGTATCCGCTTCTGTCCGGTTTTCAGCATCTGTAACATTGCTGTGTAACTGAAAAGCGGACACAAATGCGTTAGTGGCCTCAGAGTAATAGAGAGCATGCTGTGCGTTTACTGGACAAAGTGCATGTTTAAAGTGGCAGTGAAGCCTACTTTCAATGTACTATATGCTTTACTTCATGTGTTACATTACACTTCTAACGTGCAATGCAACTTTTCCCCACCGTTCACCATGTATACTGTGTACTGTGAAATGACCCTAACACCATCAGTAAAGTTTTTGACTCATTTGCCCTATTTCCAGGACTATAGCTGTCTCCATCAGCTCTGGCTACAAGTCCTTTCCATTCTACCTGGTTCTTGCCAGAGTCAATGAGGCGCTACATCACAAGCCAGTCAAATTACTTTTGAGGTAACATTTATATTTAGGTAGATATATTTTTTTAAAAAATTGAATAAATAGATTTGTGCAGGCCAGGTTTGTACATTGGAGAACTGCAAATGACAAATCCAACCATGGTGGAGTAAGACATACGTGAAGGATTCCATGCTTTCCCATAGAAAAAAATAGGGTCTTGTTCTGCATGTCCACTAGTTGACTCTTGGAAGAGGCCATAAAGTGGACCTACTGTTAACAATCAAGTTAGGCTACACTGATGCACCTATGGATGAGGAACAGTATCCATATTGTATTAGCTCACATGATTTATTTTAATGCTTTGCAGTTGGAGGTCCCTAAAGGGATACAACCTATATTCATATGGACTGCAGCAGCCAAATTGCTGATTACTATACCACTACATCTTTTTAGAGCGAGTGTAAAGCTTCTCTTATTAGGAACTGCAAATTAACACTGTGGGCTTTCTTTTAACAACAGCGCCTGCATGGCCTAAGGGCTGCTACACAGGTGTAAGTTAGTAACCATTTGAAGCTAATAATATCACAAATGACACAGCCTCACCTGACATAGTAAGATACAACAGGCTAATTATTGCTTTATGGGGAGCATCATTCAAATGACATACCAGGCCTTTTCACATTGAAAATCGCAAAACATAAAGGCACTGTAAAGCGGTTTCAATTTTAGTATAAGATTGTTTCACATTGTGTGATTTTCTTTTTATTGAATACAATCAATTGCAAATGCAGGAAAAAAGCAGCATTTGCCTTTTTTTCAAAATGTAATCACACTCAGTACAAGGCTCCTTTTACATTATGTCTGGAGCATATCAGTGCGACAGACAATATAATTGCATCAAAACACAATGCAATTATAGTTTGATGGGGCCTTTCACAGGGGTAGTTGTGCAGTGCATTACGTCCCAAAAAAACAACAAACTGCCTTCATTGCATTACCCGGTAACGTGTAAGCATAAAGTCTATGTACTGTATGCTGCACTATGTGGATCACATCGAAGTGGTAGGCTGTGGTAGTGTTGCAATGCTTTATTTCAGGATACACAATGTACATACTGTGCATTAAAGGGTTACAGCAATTCTATTATCAGAGCAGCACCCCTGTAATTGGATAAATGCAAGCGACACAATAAAAGAATAGATCCTGAATAATGGCAAAGTGAGCCCTGGGGTCTTCTTCCTTATAGTTTGCCCTCTTCCACATATGGGGGCGGGGGGGGGGGAATTTTCTGAATGTTTTCAAGACCGCACATGGGGACCATGTGTGATATCAGCAATAGGTTTTTTCTTCTTATGTCTATATATAATTTTGCACTGGGTATATGTGAGATATTAATCTGTGCATTTGTGAATTACACGTTGCGTACCAATGGTACTGGATCGTCCTTTTTCTTTCTCATGCTTATGTTTTTAATGGGATGCAGTGTGTGTTTCCTCAGTGCTAATACTTTGCTTTGGAAAATTATTATTTAAAAAAAAAAAAAGAATAACAAAGTGACAATCATTTTGCCATACATGCCAAACTCTACCCCACAGAGCCATAACATTTGGCCCTCAAATGGTTTCCTCACTTTGCATTATGTTTGGCTCACTCTAGACTGCGAAGACAGGGAATCTATATTGGGGGTGAAGCCCTAGATCACCAGGGAAGCCATATGGAGGGGTAAATTGCTACCAGGGAATAGTACAGGGGATGGAGGTCAGTTTAGGGGTACGGCGGGGAGGGGGCGACTACTAGACAGCAAGTCAGTTAGCGGTAGGAGGGGACCACTAGACACCAGGAAACTGAATAGGAGAGGGAGGGGGCCACTAGACACCAGGGAATTGTATAGATGATGGAGAGGGATGAGGCTTTAGTCACAAGGGAGCTTTATAAGGGAGGGAGGTGGTCTTTAGACATTGCGCTTGGCCCACAACTTGGCCCCAGTATTAAATTCAATATAAAATGCTACTTTTATAGAAAGGATGCAGAACAGCAGTCTGATGGTACAGTTACACTAATTGCCTTGAAGGCTGAAATATGCTCTCACCCTTGCACGATATCATTATTGCATATTTATAGAACACCGTTCTCTTCCATGGCACCATACATGTCACTTACTATTCCTCAGAGGAGCACACAGTTTAATCCCTACCATGTCAAAGTTGTAGCCAATTAATTAACCAGTATTTTGGGGAGATGTGTGAGGAACCAGAAAGCCCAGAAGAAACTCACACAAACACAGGGAGAGCATACAAACTCCATGCAGATATTGTTCTGTTCAAGATCCCAACCCAAAGACTCTAACCAGGCAAGAGGGCTATCCACTACAGCACAGTTCTGCAACATACTGTATATCTTAAGTATACTGACACTACGCAATAAACATTCTGAGAAAAGTATATGAAGAGTTAGGATCAGCTCTCCGTCCATAACTATTTCATTTGAGTGAGTAAAAGTAACTGAATCTCATATGGCAGCTTTGTGTTTGTAATAATAATAAAATAGAAACCACAGCAATGATTACAATCAGCAGAATAGCTGTTTGATGGATAGTATTAACAATGCTGAATATTTTATTAGTTTTTTTTACGGTATTTTTGTGCATTACTAAAAAGAAAACAAAGGCAACAGATGTCCCTACTAATACATGATTCAGATGATATCAGATATTGTGGCACCTCTCCATGTTCCTGTCATGTGCCACAACAGACCTGACTTTGCATAGTAGTAAACTATAAACTTTCACTTTAAAAACTTTCACATATTATGACACAGATCAGGCTTTACTTGTGATTCATCCTCACTCACCCAGCCCTGGAGCCTGCTCAGCCCCCTCCATGCTGCAGCTTGTTGACGTCCAGTCTCCCAGGCAACCTTGTATGGGAGGGGCAGGACACCCTGTTTAACCAGCTCCTGCCTGTAAGCTTACCTAGCCAGTGACACATCTAGATTTCACGGCTGCTGTGCGGCATAATTCCACACAGATAAATCATAGCTTGTAATAAGTAGTTTGAGAATTTGCCAAATACTTCATCCAGCATCAGAATATTGTACCGGTATTAACCCATTCCTTGATAGGGATGGAATTTGCTGCAGTGTCAGTGCGCACATTCGCAAATCACGAACCCGCCATTACTGGCGGGACACGGTTTCAAAAAAGCCAATGGCCAGCTGACTTTAGGTATGAGCTGGACATTATGTCCTCTGCCTCTAATACTTTTAGCCATAGATCCTGAACAAGCATGCAGATCTGATGTTTGACAAAAATCTGACAAGATTAGCTATATGTTTGTTTCAGGCATGTGATTCAGACACTATTGGGACAATAGGACGGACAGGCAACTGGCATTGTTAAAAAAAAAAATGAAATAAATATCAGCCTCCATATACGGTACCACTTACTTCACATTCCCTTTAAACATCTAATATTGTATGGCATGTGAATTTGTTCAGATAACATGGCAACTCTTGCAATTGCAGTTAACATTTTGTATAGCCTGACAAATGTATCTTTGAAATAAAATATAGTTGACCAATACTATTAATGTGCAGAATTGTAAGATTGTATTAAATTGTAAAAAAATTTAAATATATATATATAGAGAGAGAGAGAAATTGACCGGTATTTTGAGGGATACCCATAGAAAATTTGAGAAGATTTGGGACCCCTGAATCCAATTAGAACATCCTCTCATGGAGAGCTCCTTGATCACGAGGCTATGAGTCAGGATGGCCCTCCTCCTCTTCTTCCTCTCTCTCTCTTTTTTCCTTCTTTCCTTCATTCTCTCTCTTCTGGTTCTTTCTTCCTCGTTTGAACTCCCCAGTTGAGCTCGTCATAGCGACCTCTTGGTTGCTCCTCTATCGCTGGACGACGGGTACCGGAGATCACAGTCTTTCCCAGCCTCAGGCTGGGACTACCCTCCCCTTATTCATATACATGCCCTAGATAGTTGGACGTGATCCTCTGGGGCACACCTTTATAAAGCTTTCTGTATGTGCATTTCCCCTTTGTTTACATTGTGATTATGTTATCATCCGTTTTATTGTAGGACAACTGTCCAACGTTACGTTGACTGTTATGTTATTATTTGGCTCTGTTGTTAGTCTTAATGTATTCTTTTATTTTTTGAAAACTGAAAACTTAATAAAATCTTTGAAAAAATAAATAAATAAATATATATATATATATATATATATATATATATATATATATACACACACACACACACTCCTGAAAATTCAAGGCAAGCTGGTAGAACTTGGAAATTTACACTGAGTCATTTGCAGCCAGGTATCAGAAGTATTGTCCCAAGAGGAGACGTTATCAAAAAGCAATGAAGACCTGGTTATCTTGATGGTGAAGATGATGAACAGTCATGTCCCCAAATCCATTTATTTTAATGCATATGTACTTGAGGAAGATGTTGCTAAGGAAACCTGTTTTGAAAGAACATCTTCCTTCTTTATAGGCACCCACATACAGCCCAGTAAGAAAAAGTAGGATAACAGTTCCCGGGAATTTAATTTGTTAGGTCCATAAATATAGGGACAGAGACAACAAGTGCAGGCTTTCAGCTTTAATCCAGTTGGGTGAACAAAACTATTGCATAAATATGTGAGGCAACTAAAGCATTAAAAAAAAGCAAAAAAATCCCCCCCCCCCCCCCACACACACACACACACATTTGGGGGGCTCAAAAGTAATTGGATAAGCTAACTAACTTAAATGTTCATTTCTAATACTGTATTTGGTGGAAAACCTTTTTTTCTGGCAATGACAGCCTGAAGTCTTGGACTCATGGACATCGCCAAATGCTGTTTTCTCCTTTTATAGTGGACCTGACATTTTGCACAGGACACAAGGAAAACAGAAATAAATGAGCCCTGTGTGTTTTTAAAAAGAAGAGGTCGTCTAATTCCTCCTCATCTTAAAGTAATGACAAGTAATTTGTCAGCACAGAAATTCAGCAGTCCTTAGCAGACACAGCTAATATGTAAATACAAGACATTTTAAGTCAATTGTCCAATTACTTTTGAGCCCCTCAAATGAAGGGATTGTGCTAAAAAAATGCTTTAGTTGGCTCACAACTTTATGCAGTAGTTTTTTTCACCCCACTGAATAAAAGCTGAAAGTCTGCACTTCCAACTGCATCCGAGTTCTTTCATTTAAAATTCATTGTGGTAATGTACAGAACCAAAATCAGGAAAAAAAAGTTCTCTGTCCAAATATATTAATGGCCCTAACCATGTAACACTGGAACTAGAAATATGCTTTCAACTGAAAGATGTTGTTCTTCGTGAAATTCAAAATGTGATAAATACTAATCAGTCTATAATGTCCATGTTGTCCTCATTGTCTGTGTGTGACTGGGACACTTTTTATTTAGGAATTTCAGAACGTGTCTGTTTTGCATAATGTGTACTGTATGTTGCTGTTGCTGGAGAATCCTAGTGAAATTTTTGTCCAAGTGTACAATAATTCTTTCCTACTATACTTTATTTTGTACCAGTCACAGGTCACAGGTAGTTATAGTCTAGGAAGGAAGACATCAAATTCATTACATTTTTAGATTTTTATCAAATAATTTCAATTTCATCACATTAACAAGAAATTAGGCATTTTTGTCTCCCAACAGGGAGCATTACTTGTTCCTTGGGCCACAGTAAAGTGCTGAGGCTGGAGAGATGTGTCTCTAGCCTCCAGCCTAGTGATGTGTGTTGCTATGTAAGGAGGGGAAGGGGGTGGAGGGACAAGCAGTGAGTGATGTAGGAGTTTGCCATGGGCGAATGGGGAGAACAATTCGATTGAACAGGGCTTGGGCAACGGTGATTGCTAAAGATCGAGGAAAGCCAAATATTTAGAAGAAGTCGAGTGGCTGCTGTACATTCTGTTTTCTTTCAAGATTCTCGGCGGTCTTTTTCGTCCACCATTACAGATTTCAAACCAGCGTGTGCACGTAGCTTAAAGCAACAGACTGAATAGTATTCCTACAACATGGGTGATGTCCCCTCCAAATTAAAGTGGACCCAAACTAAAAATACAAGATTTCAGAAATAAAATCTATTTTCTAAATAATAATAATAATAATAATAATAATAATAAATAGCAGCCTTTTTTTCAGCTGCATGATGACAAATATAAAATATTTTGCATTTATTGGAGAAACCCCTCCCTTCCATTCATATTGCCGGCAAATAATCCGGCAAACTTGTGGAGTAGATAGTGTCCAGCAAAGGAGGAATTGCTAATGGCTGCCACCTGTATAACCCTAGTTATGCAAAGAGGAGGGTGAAAAGCATGCACTGCAATGCTCATAGGCTTGAAGGAGTGTTTATTTATCTTTGTATGTGTCAGAGTGGTGCAACTACATATTTTGAATTAAAAAAATGTTTGGTTTGGGTCCGCTTTAGGTGTTGTTCAAGTCTCACTTTTGACCATTTTTTCTTTTGTAGGGCCGGAAGGGCAGAGCTCTCTTTTTGGGTTGTATTAACTGACATTTTCTCATTTCTTTTTTTTCCTCACAGGAGAGATTTTAACCCCTTATTAATACAATAACTTTTAAGACCTCATGTTCGGTTTTGTGAGGTTGTTTTGTAAGTAATGGGTTATATATATATACTGAAACGTGTGATGCAAATTAAGCTTTGGAACAGCTTGGGGAATATAGCCCCATATCTTGAATTGAAATAGATGGCAAATCACTTATTCGTCTGAGAAAACATTGCTGATAAAAATTTTAGGGATAAAAATTTTAGGGGTAAAAAAAAAAAAAAAAAAGGTTCAAGGGGTCATTATTACCCCTGTTTGTTTTGCAGTTGTATGAAGAAGACTTTACATTAAACTGTCATGGCTACTGTGGAACGTGGCCATACACAATTCATTTTGTTTTTACCAAATTTTTACACTTAATTAAATAATTTGAAAAATTTAACCAATAAAACTATCCGTTAGATTTTTACAAAAATCTAAAAAAAAAAAAAAAAAAAAATGCATTCAATTTTTATTTAAAAAAAAAAAAATCAATTAGCTAGAATCATGTATGCAATCTTAAGTTCTAGGTTACTAAGGTTCTATTCACCAATAATACTACGCATCCAATTATATTATGTTTATTTCAGTTCAGGCTTGCTTCAAACAATACTGTAACAAAAATATGTAATGAAGCAGTACAATATACTTGTATACGAGGACAGCTTTGTATGTTGGAGACCTTTTATAACGCGAGTCATTAGTAAGCAGTGGTGCTCAAATACCCCTTTTCAAAATTCGAGTTTGGTCGAATTCGAATAGTAAATTATTTGAGGTCAGTCGAATATTCGAGTCGAATAATTTTTACTATTCGATTCGACCTCGGACTTCGAGCTCACTATTCGAGTCGGTATTCGAGCTCATTATTCGAGCTGACTATTCGAATTGGCCTTAAATAGCTTCCTACACTTGTTTTGAGGGTGAATGATGCAAGAAACATCTTTTTTTCCAAGTAACAACAGCAAGTGATTATGTGGGGATGTTCCTTAAAAAAAAAAAAGGTGAAAAGAGAAGTTGTGTCCAGAATTTTGTTCAGTACTGTATATACTTCTTCTTCTTCTTCTTCTTTATCTTCTATATCTTCTTCTTCTTCTTCTATATCTTCTTCTTCTATATCTTCTTCTTCTATATCTTCTTCTATATCTTCTTCTTCTTCTTTTATATTGTCTTCTTCATCTTCTTCATCTTCTTCATCATCATCTTCTTCTTCTTCATCTTCTTTTTCTTCATCTTCTTCTTCTTCATCTTCTTCATCTTCTTCTTCATCTTCTTCATCTTCTTCTTCATCTTCTTCATCTTCTTCTTCTTCATCTTCTTCATCTTCTTCTTCATCTTCTTCATCTTCTTCTTCATCTTCTTCTTCATCTTCTTCATCTTCTTCATCTTCTTCATCTTCTTCTTCATCTTCTTCATCTTCTTCTTCTTCATCTTCTTCTTCTTCTTCTTCTTCTTCATCTTCTTCTTCTTCATCTTCTTCATCTTCTTCTATATCGTCTTCTTCTTCACTTATTTCTCTTTTCAATTTTTTTTTTTAAAGAAATGCAGCTATTTTTGAGCGTAACAAATAGCTGGTGGCGCACGCATGTTGGAAGCGCCATTGTATGTGCTCCCTGGCAGTGGAAACACACAGACAGCAGGAGGTAAATTCAGCAGCAGGAGGAGGAGGATGAGTGTGTGGCAGCAGGCAGTCAATGAGGCAGGCAGCGTGACATAATAGCCCTGATACCTAGCGGTGATACCAGGGCTGTAAATAAACACAACAGGAGGTCCCAGACAGCGGTCGTGCAGCCCACATCGTGTCCAATACACAACTGGGACAACACAGTTTTCAACCCGGGCACCTCAGAAAAATTAAACCTTTTTTTTAATGGTTTTTTGGTTTTGTTTGTAAAACAAATTACACAGATATATAGCTATTGTTTGACGTAATAGCTGGTGGCAGAGTGGCAGCAGAATGTAATTCTGTGTACCCTGGCAGTGGGAAACACAGACCGACAGCAGCAGCAGCAGGAGGAATGGAGGAGTAATGTGAGCAGCTATTGTTTGACGTAATAGCTGGTGGCAGACTGGCAGCAGAAGGTAATTCTGTGTACCCTGGCAGTGGGAAACACAGACAGACAGCAGCATCAGCAGGAGGAATGGAGGAGTAGTGTGAGTGTGGCAGCAGGTAGGCAGAGTGACATAATAGCCCTGGTACCTAGCGGTTATACCAGGCCGTAAATAAACACAACAGGAGGTCCCAGACAGCGGTCGTGCAGCCCACATTGTGTCCAATACACAACTGGGACAACACAGTTTTCAACCCGGGCACCTCAGAAAAATTAAACCTTTTTTTTGGTAATGGTTTTGTAGTTTTGGTTTTACAACCAATTACACAGATATAGCTATTTTTTGACGTAATAGCTGGTGGCAGAGTGGCAGCAGAAGGTAAATCTGTGTACCCTGGCGTTGGGAAACACAGACAGACAGCAGCAGCAGGAGGAATGGAGGAGTAATTATGTGAGCAGCTATTGTTTGACGTAATAGCTGGTGGCAGAGTGGCAGCAGAAGCTAATTCTGTGTACCCTGGCAGTGGGAAACACAGACAGACAGCAGCATCAGCAGGAGGAATGGAGGAGTAGTGTGAGTGTGGCAGCAGGCAGGCAGCGTGACATAATAGCCCTGGTACCTAGCGGTGATACCAGGCCGTAAATAAACACAACAGGAGGTCCCAGACAGCGGTCGTGTAGCCCACATTGTGTCCAATACACAACTGGGACAACACAGTTTTCAACCCGGGCACCTCAGAAAAATTAAACCTTTTTTTTTTGTAATGGTTTTGTAGTTTTGGTTTTACAACCAATTACACAGATATAGCTATTTTTTGACGTAATAGCTGGTGGCAGAGTGGCAGCAGAAGGTAAATCTGTGTACCCTGGCCTTGGGAAACACAGACAGACAGCAGCAGCAGGAGGAATGGAGGAGTAATTATGTGAGCAGCTATTGTTTGACGTAATAGCTGGTGGCAGAGTGGCAGCAGAAGCTAATTCTGTGTACCCTGGCAGTGGGAAACACAGACAGACAGCAGCATCAGCAGGAGGAATGGAGGAGTAGTGTGAGTGTGGCAGCAGGCAGGCAGCGTGACATAATAGCCCTGGTACCTAGCGGTGATACCAGGCCGTAAATAAACACAACAGGAGGTCCCAGACAGCGGTCGTGCAGCCCACATTGTGTCCAATACACAACTGGGACAACACAGTTTTCAACCCGGGCACCTCAGAAAAATTAAACCTTTTTTTTTGTAATGGTTTTGTAGTTTTGGTTTTACAACCAATTACACAGATATAGCTATTTTTTGACGTAATAGCTGGTGGCAGAGTGGCAGCAGAAGGTAAATCTGTGTACCCTGGCGTTGGGAAACACAGACCGACAGCAGCAGCAGCAGGAGGAATGGAGGAGTAATGTGAGCAGCTATTGTTTGACGTAATAGCTGGTGGCAGAGTGGCAGCAGAAGGTAAATCTGTGTACCCTGGCGTTGGGAAAAACGGACCGACAGCAGCAGCAGCAGGAGGAATGGAGGAGTAATGTGAGCAGCTATTGTTTGACGTAATAGCTGGTGGCAGTGTGGCAGCAGAAGGTAATTCTGTGTACCCTGGCAGTGGGAAACACAGACAGACAGCAGCAGCAGGAGTAATGGAGGAGTAGTGTGAGTGTGGCAGCAGGCAGGCAGCGTGACATAATAGCCCTGGTACCTAGCGGTGATACCAGGCCGTAAATGAACACAACAGGAGGTCCCAGACAGCGGTCGTGCAGCCCACATCGTGTCCAATACACAACTGGGACAACACAGTTTTCAACCCGGGCACCTCAGAAAAATTAAACCTTTTTTTGTTTTTTTTAATGGTTTTTTGGTTTTGTTTGTAAAACAAATTACACAGATATATAGCTATTGTTTGACGTAATAGCTGGTGGCAGAGTGGCAGCAGAAGGTAAATCTGTGTACCCTGGCAGTGGGAAACACAGACAGACAGACAGCAGAAGGGCAGTACACAGCAGCCCACTGTAGGTGTAAAATGTGTGGCTGCAGGCGACGTAATAGTCAAAGTGAACCAGGCTGGCTTAGTGAGCAGGAGCCAGGAGGTGGTAAAGGGTGGTAAGGCACATTAACGATGGTTCTTAGCCAGTTCATGTCCCCCTCTCGCCGACAGCAGGGGCCAGGAACTCGCCTTCCACCCACGCCTGGTTCATCTTGAGAAACGTCAGTCTGTCCACAGACTTGTGAGACAGACGTGAGCGTTTCTCGGTGACCACACCACCAGCTGCACTGAAGCAGCGCTCGGACAGCACGCTGGAAGGGGGGCAGGACAGCACTTCCAGGGCGTACTGCGCCAGCTCGCTCCAGATCTCCAGGCGCTTGACCCAATACTCCATGAGATCAACAGGGGCATCGCTGTCAAGCCCGCTGTAGGACCCCATGTAGTCAGCCACCATGCGGGTCAGGCGCTGGCTGTGACCGGAGGAGGATGCTGCTGCATGCACCTCTTCTCTAGTCACTGCTGCCGGAGCCTCTACAGTCCTGTAGAGCTCGTGGCTGAGAGACAGCAGGTCTGTGGGGCGCTTGCTGCTGGATGCAGGCACCTGCTGCTGCCTCTGTGCTGGCTGCTGGACAGTGGGGGTGGAAGGCTGGGGGAAGGCTTCCTCCAAGCGCTCAACAAGGGCCTGCTGCAAGCTCCTTATTTGTTGCGCTGGGTCTCCTCCTGCAGGCGGCAGGAACTGGCTCAACTTCCCCTTGAGGCGTGGGTCCAACATCATGCTGATCCAGATGTCCTCCCTCTGCTTCATCTGGATCACCCTGGGGTCCCTGCGCAGGCACGTCAGCATGTGCGCTGCCATTGGGAAGAGGCGGGCCACGTCTGCTGGCACATCGACGGCAGTGCTGCTGTCCTCATCCTCCTCCTCTGCCTCGTCAGCCTCATCCTCTCTCCACCCCCGCACCAACTCAGCTGCACTGTGCTGCTCCCCCTCATCAGCAGCAAGGTCAGGGACCTCCACCAAGTCCTCCTCCTCCTCCCCCTCAGAGGTGGACTGTGCAGCTGCTTGCCGCTCCTGCTGGTCCAAGGCTGCCGCTCCCTGTTCCAGCAAAGCATCGAGGGCCCTGTTCAGCAGACAAACCAGGGGCACCCACTCGCAGACCATAGCATGGTCCCTGCTCACCATGTTAGTGGCCTGCAGAAAGGGAGCCAGCACTAAGCACACCTGCTGCATGTGCCTCCAGTCATCATCGGGGACGATGGACGGGATGTTGCTGGTCTTGTCCCTTCTCTGAGCGGCGGAAACAGTGGCCAGGGCAAGGTACTGGTTGACAGCGTGCTTCTGTTCAACCAGACGCTCCAACATCGCCAGGGTGGAGTTCCAGCGAGTCGGAACGTCAAGGATCAGCCGATGGCGTGGCAGATCCAGCTCCTTTTGCACGTCTTCCAGGCTCGCACAGGCTGCAGCCGAGTGCCGGAAGTGACGCACAACGTTCCTTGCCGTTTCCAGCAGTTCGCCCATCCCCTGGTAGGTGCGCAAGAACTTCTGCACCACCAGGTCCAGCACGTGGGCAAGACAGGGGATGTGGGTCAGGTTTCCCCTGTCTATTGCGGCAACCAGATTGGCCCCATTGTCGGCCACCACCTCTCCGACTCTGAGGCCTCTGGGGGTCAGCCAAATCCTCTCCTGCTCCTGGAGTTTGGCCAACACATGGGTTGCCGTCAGCTTGGTCTTCCCAAGGCTGACCAAGTGCAGCAGCGCTTGGCAGTGGCGGGCCTTCACGCTGCTGCTGAGGCGGGGGGTTTGGCCAGGTGTGCCGGAGGATGGCAGAGGATCGGAGGAACCTGCTGCAGTTCCCCTGACCCTGCGGGGTGGCACCACCCACTGTGTTGCTGCTGCTGCTGTGCCCGCTGCTGCTCTCCCATCCTCACCCCCTTCCACCAAGCTGACCCAGTGGACAGTGAAGGACAGGTAGCGGCCTGTCCCGAAGCGGCTGCTCCAGGAGTCCATGGTGACGTGGACCCTTTCACCAACCGCGTGCTCCAGCCCTCGCTCCACATTGGCCATCACAAAGCGGTGCAGTGCAGGAATGGCCTTGCGGGCAAAGAAGTGTCTGCTGGGGAGCTGCCAGTCTGGGGCTGCGCAAGCAAGCAGCGCACGAATGTCGCTCCCCTCCTGCACGAGCGTGTACGGCAGGAGTTGGGAGCACATGGCCCGTGCCAGCAAGCTGTTCAGCTGCCGCACGCGACGGCTGCTGGGAGGCAGAGCCCTAACCACCCCCTGGAAGGACTCGCTCAAAAGGCTCTGGCGTGGCCTTTTGCTGGCACGGGAATCAGCAGACACAGCGGAGGAGGCCACTGAGGACTGGCTGCCAGAACAGGCCTCAGTGTCGGCGGCAGGAGTTGCAGAGGGGGGAGGAGCAGTGCGTTTCCGCACTCCTGCTGGTGCTGCTGGAGGAGCAGGAGGGCGGGTGGCTGCTGTTGCTGCTGCTGCTGCAGCTGAAGGCTGTGCAGTGATGGGTGTGGTGCCACTGCCAGCACCAGATGCCTTCAGCCTCTGGAACTCCTCATGCTGGTGGAAATGTTTTGCAGCAAGGTGGTTGATGAGCGAGCTGGTGCTGAACTTTAAGGGGTCTGCACCTCTGCTCAACTTCCGCTGACAGTGGTTGCAAGTGGCGTACTTGCTGTACACAGTGGGCATGGTGAAAAATCGCCAGATTGGTGACAGAAACATCCCCCTACGGCATGGAAGCGCTGCTGCCGCCTGTCTCCCTGTGGTGGTTGGGGGGGGGGCTTGGGTGCGGCTGGTGGTGGTACTGGCAGATGCTGCTGCTGCTGCTGCTGAGCCTGAGACACCAGCAGGCTGTGGGACCTGCCTACTGCTGCCAATGCTTGCAATGATGCGCCTCCTTGCAAGGCCCACAAGCGCATCCTCCTCCTCCTCCTCAGAGCTGCTGAGGACGACATCCCCTGGAGGTGGTGGCACCCAGTCTCTGTCTGTCACCGGGTCATCTTCATCCTCCTCCTCCTGAAACATGTCCTGCTGGGATGATGACCCCCCAAACTCCTCTCCTGATGCATGGATGGGCTGCTTGACTGTCGCCACAGTCTTGCTGTCCAATCCCTCATCCCCCAAAGTGCCCATCAGCATCTCCTCCTCCAAATCGCCAACAACAGCAGACAATACCCTGATGGTGCCTGGGGTAAAAATACTGCTGAGTGACAGGTCGCCAACTTGTGACGTGAACTGGCCTCCTCCCCAGACCCTGCTGGGCGGCTGCTGCGAACAGGGGTGGTGGTGGTGAGGGTGGAGGCCTCGGATGCAGAGCTGATGGCGGGCTGCTCATCCTCCGTCATGAGTTGCACCACAGTGTCTGCATGCTTTTCCTCAATGGGACGTTTCCGACCCGGCTGGAGGAAAATCGGAGCAGGTGCTACACGCTGCTGCTGCTGTGTCTCTGCAGCGTGAGTTGCAGATGCTCCTGCTGGGCGGCGCCCAAGGCGTCCACGGCCAGTGGCTATGGGAGGAATGTTAGCCACTGACGCTGCTGCTGCGGAACTGTGCATGGTGGCGCGGCCGCGGCCTGCCACAATGCTGCTCCCTCTCCTCCTGATTCCCTTGCTGCCCTTCCCCTTGCCCAAACTGCGCTGGCTGCCACTTCCAGACATCTTCGATGTTTTGGGGCGTAAAGACAAAAGTTTTTTAAAAGGGCGGGTTAAAAGTGGGGTACTTCAATGGAGTGGGTTGGTGGGTGAGGTGACTGAGTGAGTGTCCCTAGTACAGTAAGTAAGTAGTAACAGTCAGGAAGTACAACTAGAAGTTACAATAATCAGTAGTAATCACAAGGAAATTTAGTGTGTGTACACTACAGACAGTGAGTGCACGCACGCGCAAACACGCGCAGGAGCTAGCCTATGAACAGTGACTGAGTGAGTGTCCCTAGTACAGTAAGTAAGTAGTAACAGTCAGGAAGTACAACTAGAAGTTACAATAATCAGTAGTAATCACAAGTAAATTTAGTGAGTGTACACTACAGACAGTGAGTGCACGCACGCGCAAACACACGCAGGAGCTAGTAGCCTATGAACAGTGACTGAGTGTCCTAGACTCCTATAGTACAGTAAGAGTAAGTAGTAACAGTAAGTACAACTAATTACAATAATCAATCAGTAATCAGAAGGAAATAGAGTGTGTGTGTACACTACAGTACACAGACAGTGAGTGAGTGCACACACGCAGGAGCTAGTAGCCTATGAACAGTGACTGAGTGTCCTAGACTCCTAGTACAGTAAGAGTAAGTAGTAACAGTAAGTACAACTAATTACAATAATCAATCAGTAATCAGAAGGAAATAGAGTGTGTGTGTACACTACAGTACACAGACAGTGAGTGAGTGCACACACGCAGGAGCTAGTAGCCTATGAACAGTGACTGAGTGTCCTAGACTCCTAGTACAGTAAGAGTAAGTACGTAGTAACAGTAAGTACAACTAATTACAATAATCAATCAGTAATCAGAAGGAAATAGAGTGTGTGTGTACAAGACAGTGAGTGCACACACGCAGGAGCTAGTAGCCTTAGCCTTAGCCTATGAACAGTGACAGTGAGTGTCCTAGTACAGTATAACTACAATACTAAATACAGAATCAATCAGTAGTAAAGGACAGCAGAAATACTGGTATAGATGAGAGAAATATACTAACAGAGGACAGGAGAGAACAGCTGCCCACACAAGCAGGCCCTGAGGCCTAAAGCTGTAAGCTTGCCTGCAGCAGCTGTCTCTGTCTATGTAACACAAAAGCTACTAACTAAAATACAATGTCTATCTAACTAACAACAATATAGGTGTGTATAGGAGGTGTATGTGAGCAAAAACGCTAGGTAAATGACCACAATAGAGCTCTTGCTAAGCCAAAGCACAAAGGAGCAACTCTCTCTCTATGCAAGTCTCAGGCAAGGACGGAGAAACCTAACATGGCGGCCACTATTTATAGGGTAGGGGCTGGCCAGGGTCCCCCTCTGTGATTGGCTGCCGTCAGAGGGCCTGGGAGCCCTCTGATTGGCTCTAAGGACATCAATCTGCGCTATGACGCTATTCGAGCTCGGTACCCGAGCTCGAATAGCGCCGTTTGCTCGAATAGCTCGAATAGTGAATGGGCTATTCGCGTTTACTCGAATAGCCCATTCGAATAGCTGCAGCTATTCGGAGCTCGAATACCGAGCTCGAATAGCTGAAAAAGAGCTCGAATATTCGAGCTACTCGAATATTCGAGCTCTGCTGAGCACCACTGTTAGTAAGTAGGGGCCTATCTGTACTCAAAGTAAGTTTGATACTACTTTTTAACATGCTATAATTTGCTAAATAAAAGGGGGGGTTGTATATAAAATGAAAAATTAGGTCTTGGGAAAAAATTCAGGAGAAAAGATTGACTAAGGGCCTATTTACACTAGTCAATCTTTTCTCCTGAATTAAAAAAAATTTTCTATTTAATATACAGCCATCTAAATTGCAAGAATACATAACTGTATATCAAAAATTATTGAACACCCTGCTTAAAAAGTCCCAGAAGCAGCAGCTGTGCGATAAAATTTGCCAAGGAGGATAAATTAGGGTTATACAGAATGCACATTACATGCATCTTGTTCCATCTATCTACAGATACATAAACATATGGCTACATATGCAGAACAGCACCATCTAGCAGTGACTATTTTCAGTACTGTCAATCTGTCCTCTCCAAAACAAGTGTGTGTGTATAATATTATGTATAATTACCTATATTTTACGAGTTCTTTTTTTTTCATTTTTTTAACTTACAATGCAGCAAAACAGAAAGAATTCACTCCTTAGTAGGACTAGTACTACATGCAGCTATGTTTAGCTTATTACACATCAGTTTAACCACTTCAGGACCGCCCCCAGCCGATGGGCGGCGGCAAGGGTTGGGCCCAAATGACCGCAACACGCCCATCGGCGGCAGGCGTAGTTATGCAGCGATCGCGTCATTTGTGACGCGATCAGCCACCAGCGACAGGCTCCGCCCCCTCGCGCTGTAACCCGACGGCCGTTCGGAAGCGCCGGCGGGTTACTAGCTCACAGATTGCCGTACACCAAGCGTATAATACGCTTTGTAATGTATACAAAGTGTATTATACAGGTCCGAGGGACCACCAGGGCAGGCTGCAGCCACCTTAGTCTGCACCCAAACACACTGATCTGCCCCCTGATCGCCCACAGCACCCCTCAGACCCCACCTGCCCAACCCTCCAGACCATTGTTTGCACCCAATCACCCCCCTAATCACCCATCAATCACTCCCTGTCACTATCTGTCAACGTTATTTTTTTTTATTCCCTAAACTGCCCCTGGGGACTCCTGATCACCCGCCCACCCCTCAGATTCTCCCCAGACCCCCCCCCCTCTGTGTACTGTTTGCATCTATTCCCCCTGTATTAACCCACTCATCAATCAGCCCCTAACCTGCCCCTTGCGGGCAATCTGATCACCCACACCATCAGATCGCCCGCAGACCCGACGTCAGATCACCTCCCAAGTGCATTGTTTACATCTGTTCTCTCCTCTAAACACCCACTAATTACCCATCAATCACCCATCAATCACACCCTATCACCACCTGTCACTGTTACCCATCAGATTAGACCCTAATCTGCCCCTTGCGGGCACCCAATCACCCGCCCACACGCTCAGATTGCCCTCAGACCCCCCCCTTATCAATTCGCCAGTGCATTATTTACATCTGTTCTTCCCTGTAATAACCCACTGATCACCTGTCAATCACCTATCAATCACCCATCAATCACCCCCTGTCACTGCCACCCATCAATCAGCCCCTAACCTGCCCCTTGTGGGCAATCTGATCACCCACCCACACCATCAGATCGCCCGCAGACCCGACGCCAGATCACCTCCCAAGTGCGCTGTTTACATCTGTTCTCTCCTCTAAACACCCACTAATTACCCATCAATCACCCCCTGTCACTGCTACCCATCAGATTAGACCCCTATCTGCCCCTAGGACACCCAATCACCCGCCCACACCCTCAGAACGCCCTCCGACCCCAGCCCTGATCACCTCGCCAGTGCATTGCTTGCATCTATTTCCCCCTCTAATCACACCTGGGACACCCATCAATCACCTCCTGTCACCCCCTAGCACACCTACCCATCAGATCAGGCCCTAATTTGCCCCGTGTGGGCTCCTGATCACTCGGCCAATCCCTCAGATTCCCCCTCAGACCCCCTTCCGATCACCTCCCCAGTGCATTGATTGCATCTATTTTCCCCTCTAACCACCCCCTTAGACACCCATCAATCACCTCCTGTCACCCCCTAGCACTCCTATCCATCAGATCAAGCCCAATACAACCTGTCATCTAAGAGGCCACCCTGCTTATGACAGGTTCCACAAAACTCGCCCCCTCATAGACCACCTGTCATCAAAATTTGCAGATGCTTATACCCCTGAACAGTCATTTTGAGGCATTTGGTTTCCAGACTACTCACGGTTTTGGGCCCGTAAAATGCCAGGGCAGTATAGGAACACCACAAGTGACCCCATTTTAGAAAGAAGACACCCCAAGGTATTCTGTTAGGTGTATGACGAGTTCATAGAAGATTTTATTTTTTGTCAAAAGTTAGCGGAAATTGATTTTTATAGTTTTTTTTCACAAAGTGTCATTTTTCACTAACTTGTGACAAAAAATAAAATCTTCTGTTTCAACATGTTTATTGAATTTTACATTTTGTATAGAAAAGCGATTACAGTTATGTATGGTCGCAGACAAACTTATAACAAAGGTACAGCTCGTGAACCAACATAGATTGTTATGTAAGTTTAACTACTGAAGTTTCCATTAGTCTTGCCGTGGCATCTCAATCAGAGTAACGTAATATATTCACGGAAACTTTCCAACTAGGTCACGAACATGACCAGGAGCGTATACAGGTGGCCAGTTGGCCACAAAGGAAGAGTGAGAAGAAAGGAGAAAGAAGAAAGGAGAAGGAAAAGGAAGAAGGGGAAGAGAGGAGGGTGGGGGGGGGGGAGATGGGAGGGGAAGTGTGTCAAAAAGAAAGGTCCTAAAGGGGTGTTGTTTAGGGCCTTCGAGGCCTTGACAGATGAGTTCTTTAGGTGAGGCCTTCTGACAGTCGCCAGGGTTCCCAAATTCTATTGAATCTGTCCACCCTGTCTTCAAGGGTGGCTGCCATCTTTTCCTGAATCATAAAGGCAGTTACTCTTCTTTTCATCTCCGGGAAGGAGACAAATTGTGTCCTCCAGGCTCTAGCAATACTCTGCTTAGCTGCTACAAACACAAAATGTGCTAGCACTTGTTGGTCTCTGTTCAGAGTGTCTATTCTGAAGTGCAGAAGGGCAGCCCAAGGGTCTTTTGCTATCTGGACCCCAAACAGGGTGTGGAAGAGCCTGAAAATTTTTGACCAGTATCTGGAGAACATTGAGCAGGACCAAAAGGTGTGGACCATGTTGCCTGGGGCCCCACAGCCTCTGAAAGATAGGCCAGAGTTTGCACTTGAAAAGTGTTTTAATCTAGTAGGGACCCAGTACCAACGTAAGAATACTTTATATGCAGATTCTACTATTGAGAGGTTGATTGATAGTTTCGGGAGTGCAGTCCAAGCAGGGGCGTAGGGCCAGTGGTCGCAACGGTCGCCACGGCGACCGGGCCCGGCTCCTGAAGAGGCGGAGGAGGGGCCCGGGGGGGCCCATGTCTTTTTGTAGTGCCCGTGCGCGCTATTGGGAGGGGGAAGCCGCAGCCGCGGTGAGGGCAGCCCGACCTCTCCCTCCCTTCCTCTCCCCGGGCCCCCCCCTTCAAATGCAGAGTGCGCGGCGCACGGAAGCGCTGTAGTAGGCTGAACTCACCTCCGTCCCTGCGTTCCAAGCGCCGCTGATCTCCTCCCGCTGTATAGATGCTGTTGCACACTGCTTCTGGCTAAACAGGAAGCAGTGTGTAACAACATCTATACAGAGCGGGAGGAGATCAGCTGCGCTTGGAACGCAGGGACGGAGGTGAGTTCAGCCTACTACAGCGCTTCTGTGCGCCGCGCACTCTGCATTTTAAGGGGGGGGCCCGGGGAGAGGAAGGGAGGGAGAGGTCGGGCTGCCCTCCCCGCAGCTGCGGCTCCCCCCTTCATTATGGGGGGGCACCTACCTACCTACCTAATCCTGGGGGGCAGCTACCCACCTAACCTATCCTGGGGGGGCAGCTACCTAATCTAACCTATCCTGGGGGGCAGCTACCTAATCTATCCTGGGGGGGCAGCTACCTACCTAACCTATCCTGGGGGGGGGCAGCTACCTACCTAACCTATCCTGGAGGGGGGGCAGCTACCTACCTAACCTATCCTGGGGGGGGGGGGGGGCAGCTACCTACCTAACCTATCCTGGGGGGGGCAGCTACCTAATCTAACCTATCCTGGTGGGCAGCTACCTAATCTATCCTGGGGGGCAGCTACCTAATCTATCCTGGGGGGCAGCTACCTAATCTATCCTGGGGGGCAGCTACCTACTCTAACCTATCCTGGGGGGCAGCTACCTACTCTAACATATCCTGGGGGGCAGCTACCTACTCTAACCTATCCCGGGGGGCAGCTACCTACTCTAACCTATTCTGGGGGGCAGCTACCTACTCTAACCTATCCTGGGGGCAGCTACCTACTCTAACCTATCCTGGGGGCAGCTACCTAATCTAACCTATCCTGGGGGAAAGCTACCTAATTTATCCTGGGGGGCAGCTACCTAACCTATCCTGGGGGGCAGCTACCTAATCTAACCTATCCTGGGGGGCAGCTACCTAATCTAACCTATCCTGGGGGGCAGCTACCTAATCTAACCTATCCTGGGGGGCAGCTACCTAATCTATCCTGGGGGGCAGCTACCTAATCTATCCTGGGGGGCAGCTACCTACTCTAACCTATCCTGGGGGGCAGCTACCTACTCTAACCTATCCTGGGGGGCAGCTACCTACTCTAACCTATCCCGGGGGGCAGCTACCTACTCTAACCTATTCTGGGGGGCAGCTACCTACTCTAACCTATCCTGGGGGAAAGCTACCTAATCTATTCTGGGGGGCAGCTACCTAACATATACTGGGGGGCACCTACCTCATCTAACCTATACTGGGGGGCAGCTACCTAATCTAACCTATACTGGGGGGCACCTACCTATCTAACCTGGGGGCTACTTACTTGTCTAACCTGTATTCGGGGCACCTAGCTAGCCTATACAGGTGGCAACTATACTGGCTACCTATATTGGAGGCACCTACCTAACTAACCTATACTGGGGGCACCTACCTATCTAACCTATGCTGGGGGCAACTATTCTGGCTACCTATATTAGAGGCACCCACCTAGCTAACCTGTACTGGGGGCACCTATCTATCTAACCTATACCGGCGGCGCCTGCCTATCTAACCTATACTGGGGGCAACTATACTGGCTACCTATGCTGGAGGCACCTACCTGGCTAACCTATACCGGGGGCAGCTATACTGGCTTACCTATGCCTGGCTACCTATACTGGGGGGACCTATAGCTGGCTATAGGGATTTGGATATGTGTGTGCGTCGGGTGTTGCCGGGGGAGGGGGGCTGTTGTTGCCGTGAGGGGGGGGCCACATCCAGATTCCGCATCGGGGCCCAGAGGTTTGTAGCTACGCCACTGAGTCCAAGCCTTCTCCCATCCTTCTCTGGGCCTAGACCCTCGTAAGTCAGACTCCCATCGGGCCATGTACGAATGAGTAGGGGGACAGGAGGGCTCATTCAAAATAGTATAAAGATATAAAGTATAAAGGACAGATATAATCCCTTTGGAGAAGAGATCCTTAGAACAGAAGTGTTCAAATCTGGTAAGGGATAGCGGATAAGTTGTTTGGGGCGGCAGAAAGGACCTGAGCCAATGGCGCAACTGCATGTAGCGAAAGCGTTCTGCATTAGGGATTTTAAATTTGTCAACTAGCCCCTCCCAGGAGAGAACACCTGAGCTGTCTGTCAATTTCTGAATTTGTTCCAGGCCCTGGTCCCTCCACCACCTGAAGCTATAGGAGTTATATCGACCTGGTGTGAACAAAGGATTGTTGATAAAAGACATGAGCGGGAGAGAAGGGGACATCAGGCCTTTCGAATATCGGATTGAGTCCCAAACCGCTAGACAGTGTTGCATTACTGCACTTAGGTTAGTAGGTCGGTGAGATTTAGAAAGCCAGATGGGAGTCTGAACTGACTGAGGAAATGATGCTGGGATATCAAAGTAAGTCCAGAGGGGCATTCTCTCACCTTTGTATAGATCTATCAGGTGTACTATCTGGGATGCCTGGTAATAACTGGTTAGGTGTGGTACCACCAGGCCTCCATTGCTTCTGTGGGTATGCATTATAGATTTAGAGATCCTAGGGCGAGAGTTTGCCCATATAAACTTGGCTAATTTGTTTTGGAGCATTATGAGAAAGTGAGGGGGGACCTTCACTGGTAGCATCCTAAAGTAATAGAGGATCTTGGGCAAAAGTGTCATTTTTATCGCATTAATGCGGCCCAGCCAGGATAGGTTATAGGTGGACCATTGTGAGAGCCATCTAGAGAGGGAACGAGACAGGGGGTAATAGTTCTGTTTGAATAGTGACTTATATGAGCTAGACAATTGTATGCCCAGGTATTCTATAGAATCCGAGTGCCACTTAAACGTATATTGAGACTGGAGAGAGGAGCAGGACTCTGGGCCCAAGGTAACATTCAAAACTTGGGACTTGGTTGGATTTATTTGTAGTCCCGAGGTCTTAGAGAAATCCGACAAGAGGGACATTAACTCGGGAATCGAGGAATCAGGTTTTGTAAGAAAGAGCAAGAGGTCATCAGCAAACAAGTTTTGCTTGTGTGTTATACCTGCTACTTCCAATCCCGAGATCCCGTCCCTCTGTCTTATTGCAATAGCCAGGGGTTCCATTGCTAGGATAAACAGAATAGGAGACAAAGGACACCCCTGTCTCGTTCCTCTATCAATGGGAATGAGCTCCGACATATAGCCCGCGTAATGTACCCTGGCCGAGAGTCTAGAGTATAGTACCTTGATCCCGGTCAAAAATGACTACCTGAAACCCCATTTCTCTAGAACCTTAAATAAATACTCCCAGGAGACAGTGTCGAAAGCTTTATAGATGTCCAGGGCTAAACATAGTCCTGGGATCTTCCTGCTATGCATCAACTCTATCAACTGCAGAGCTCGGAGGGTCGCGTGGGACGCCTGCCGGCCTGGGACAAATCCCACCTGATCCTTATGTATTATGGAAGCTAAGAAGAGATTCACGCGTGTTGCTAAAATTTTACTAAGTAATTTAAGGTCTATATTTAGGAGTGAGATGGGCCTGAACTGGTGGGGTTCCAGGGGTTCCTTATCCGTCTTCGGGATCATTGTTATATTTGCATTAAGTAAGTCAGCATGAGGATAAACTCCCTTCCTGAGCTCGTTGAAAACTGAGGTCAGAAGAGGCGTTGACTCCTCGCTGAACTTTTTGTAGAACATACCTGAATAGCCGTCTGGCCCTGGGGTTTTGGAGACCTTAAAGGGGCACTATGGCGAACAATTATAAAATGTAAATATGTGCAAACAGACAAAAAAGAAGTACGTTTTTTCCAGAGTAAAATGAGCCATACATTACTTTTCTCCTATGTTGATGTCACTTACAGTAGGTAGTAGAAATCTGACAGAAGCGACAGGTTTTGGACTAGTCCATCTCTTCATAGGGGATTCTCAGCAAGGCTTTTATTCTTTATAAAGATATTCCCTAAAAAGGATTTAAACAATGATGCTGGCCAGCTTCCCTGCTCACCACACAGTTTTTTGGCAGTTGGACAGAGCAACTGCCATTCACTAAGTGCTTTTGAAAATAAATAAATGCCTGAAAATCCCCCCATGAAGAGATGGACTAGTCCACAACCTGTCGCTTCTGTCAGATTTCTACTACCTACTGTAAGTGACAGCAACACAGGAGAAAAGTAATTTATGGCTCATTTTACTCTGGAAAAAACGTACTTTGTATTTGTTAATGTTTGCAAATATTTTACATTTTACAATTTTTCGCCATAGTGCCCCTTTAAGGGACTTTATAGCCACCAGGGTCTCTTCTTGTGTAATTGCCCGGTCCAGGTTCTCAATTTGGTCTGTTGGAATTGTGGGGAGGGGTATTTTATCAAGAAAGGATTTAATAGGGGTGCCAGAGTGTCTGGAGGGCGACTGTAGAGGTTACTTAGGAACTCTTGGAAACCGTGGGCTATTTTTTGGGGGTTGCACGTAATCTGACTATTAGATAGACATACAGCTAGTGTAGGTGGCTTATAGATTCTGTTTTTGAGCTTATTTGCCAACAGAGTGTTGGATTTATTCGCCCATCTATAGTATTTATTTTTCTGCCAGCGGAGAGGTTTCTCAGCCGCCTCAGTTAACACCGAGTCAAGCTGAGCTCGAAGAGATTCTCTCTCGTTTCAGCGCGAGTGTGGGTTGTGCTTTCCAATCTGCCTCCGCCCTTTCCAGTTTTAGGGTGAGGTCTTGTCTCTTCTGAAGGCTTTGCTTTTTTAGGTATGTAGCTAGCCCGATGAGCCGACCCCGTACCGTGACCTTTAAGGCTTCCCAAAAAGTAATGGGTGACTCTACTGACCCTCTGTTATCCTCTGCAAATTCTGTAAGGAAAGATCTAATCTTTTCCATGGTGGGTGGGTCTGATAAAAGGGAATCATTTAGTCTCCATCTAAAGCTGGTCTTCCTGGGGACTAAGGATGAAAGGCGAATCATTAAGGGATTATGATCCGACCAGGTTAACGAAAGGATTTTGGCCACGTGGGCATTAGGTAGGAGGGGCTGATGCAGGAAAAAATGGTCTATCCTACAGAAACTATCATGTGGGTTAGAATAAAAAGTGTAGTCACGGGTGTTGGGGTGCAGGTCCCTCCATACATCAAAGAGGCCTTGTGCTTTAAAAAGATCTGCTACTGCGTTTGGGTGGGAAGCCCCTGGGTTTTGCGAGTTCGCCTCTAGGGGAGAGGGACGTGACCTATCTGCTAGGAGCAATGCCCCTTCACAGTGGCTGTTTGTGACCTGGATCAAGTGGGACAGAAAGCGTTCCTGGAAGCTGTTAGGGGCATAGTAGGACACCACCGTAATAGTGGCATCATACAGTGTCCCTGTCAATAGAAGATATCGCCCTGTAGGATCTGAGATTTTCTTTGTGCATTTAAAAGGTAAACTTCTTCTAAAGACTATTGTTACCCCCCTCACTTTCTCACGTGTCAATGAATGATACACCATGGGGTAATGGTAACTAAGGTAGGAAGGATGGGAGGAGGCCGAGAACCTGGTTTCCTGAAGGCATACGATATCAGCCTTGCAGGACTTGTAAAACTGAAATGCCTTTATTCTCTTTTGAGGGACATTGAAGCCCTGGACATTATGTGAAATAATGGAGAGTGATTCTAGATCAACATGTGTAGCCATTTGGATCGAAATAAACTACATGATTCCATCTCAAACCCCAGATAAACCACATCCTTCTCATAACCAGGTCTGCTGATTGACACAAATGGTGGGGGAGAGGGAAAAAGGGGGGAAAGGATGAAGAAAGAGAATAGCAAGAAGTTTTAAATCAGGATGATACCATTTATTGGCTAACTACAAATGAATAAGAATAAACAAGCTTTCGGCCTTGCAGCCTTCGTCAGGTTTACATCCTGTTAGTTTGCAAGCTGGTGGTACAGACAGCTTATATACATGCAACATCAAAAGGGAAAACAGATATTTTTTTCAAGCATAAATACGTCATTAAGATGCCTTAATACAAACAGACCATCTAAGGCCCGGTTCACATTAGCGGCTGCTATCCGGAATCGCCGTGCCGGAGCCGGACCGCATGCGGACCGGACGAAACGGACGCACGGCATAGCAATGAAAGTCTATGCGACCGTTCACATGCGTCCGTTTCGTCCGGACCGGAGCCGGACCGGATCCGGACTCCGGCGTCCGTTCCAACATGCGCTATTTTTTGGTCCGGCTGACGTATCCGGACCGGAGCCGGAATGTTGCATCCGGCCAATGGAAACCAATGAGAACCGGAGAGCGCACAACACACTGGCTATAAAAACCGGATGTTGTACCACACTTCCTATGCTGACTCTATGGTATGGTGGCCATTTTGGATGGGGACCACATGGCACCAGCGTTCACAGAGTGGAGCAGCAGTGACTTCATGCTGGAGCTCTTTGGCAGCAATATGGAGCAGGATCTGTCTGATAGCGAGGGGGTGAGGCCCTACACATCAGAAGACCTCATCCTACAGGTGCAGCAGGTACCAGCCCTGTGGGACAAGGGGGATGCGGACCACAGCAACATCAAAAAATGCAGAGGCCTGTGGAAAAAAATTGCCAAGCTGTATGTGGAGGACTTTGAGAACTTGAGCAAGAGACAGCAAGGCACAGAGGGTATGTTGACTAGAAGTTTTTTGGGGGGGGCTTGTGGTTTAAGCTTGTGATGTATTCAACTTTTGCTATGGATTTGTGTCACCCACGTGTTGCCCACCCACCCGTGGCCCACCCACCCGTGGCCCACCCACCTGTACCCCACCTGTGATGTATCCCACCCACCTGTGATGTATCACACCCACCTGTACCCCACCTGTGATGTATCCCACCTGTGATGTATCCCACCCACCAGTACCCCACCTGTGATGTATCCCACCCACCTCTACCCCACCTGTGATGTATCCCACCCACCTGTACCCCACCTGTGATGTATCCCACCTGTGATGTATCCCACCCACCTGTACCCCACCTGTGCTGTATCCCACCCACCTGTGATGTATCACACCCACCTGTACCCCACCTGTGATGTATCCCACCTGTGATGTATCCCACCCACCAGTACCCCACCTGTGATGTATCCCACCCACCTCTACCCCACCTGTGATGTATCCCACCCACCTGTACCCCACCTGTGATGTATCCCACCTGTGATGTATCCCACCCACCAGTACCCCACCTGTGATGTATCCCACCCACCTCTACCCCACCTGTGATGTATCCCACCCACCTGTACCCCACCTGTGATGTATCCCACCTGTGATGTATCCCACCTGTGCTGTATCCCACCCACCTGTGATGTATCCCACCCACCTGTACCCCACCTGTGCTGTATCCCACCCACCTGTGATGTATCACACCCACCTGTACCCCACCTGTGATGTATCCCACCCACCTGTACCCCACCTGTGATGTATCCCACCCACCTCTACCCCACCTGTGATGTATCCCACCAACCTCTACCCCACCTGTGATGTATCACACCCACCTGTACCCCACCTGTGATGTATCCCACCTGTGATGTATCCCACCCACCAGTACCCCACCTGTGATGTATCCCACCCACCTCTACCCCACCTGTGATGTATCCCACCCACCTCTACCCCACCTGTGATGTATCCCACCCACCTCTACCCCACCTGTGATGTATCCCACCCACCTCTACCCCACCTGTGATGTATCCCACCTGTGATGTATCCCACCCACCTGTACCCCACCTGTGATGTATCCCACCCACCTGTACCCCACCTGTGATGTATCCCACCCACCTCTACCCCACCTGTGATGTATCCCACCCACCTGTACCCCACCTGTGATGTATCCCACCCACCTCTACCCCACCTGTGATGTATCCCACCCACCTCTACCCCACCTGTGATGTATCCCACCAACCTCTACCCCACCTGTGATGTATCCCACCCACCTCTACCCCACCTGTGATGTATCCCACCTGTGATGTATCCCACCCACCTGTACCCCACCTGTGATGTATCCCACCCACCTGTACCCCACCTGTGATGTATCCCACCCACCTGTACCCCACCTGTGATGTATCCCACCCACCTGTACCCCACCTGTGATGTATCCCACCCACCTCTACCCCACCTGTGATGTATCCCACCTGTGATGTATCCCACCCACCTGTACCCCACCTGTGCTGTATCCCACCCACCTGTGCTGTATCCCACCCACCTGTGATGTATCCCACCCACCTGCGATGTACCCCACCTGTGCACATAAAACATACACAATGACCAATTATTATACATCAATTTATTGTAAAAAATTAATACATTTAAAATCACTCAAACTTGAAACTCCAAAATAAACACATTTCAACAAAACAAATTAAAAACCAAACATTCACCCTCGTCCAGGTGGTGTGGTAAAATAAAGTCTCAGTTGGTCCCTGTTCCGCAGTGACACTACCCTTGGCCTGGTTGCATACCTCCGCAGGGGCATTAGTGGAAGCACATTCGGGGGTTCCGGAGTCTCTCTTTCCTCCTGCCGCACAAAGTTGTGGAGGATGCATGCTGCCTTCACCACGACAACTGCGTTGCCCGGTTTCAGCAGCATGGGCGTGTGGAACACCCTCCACTTTGACACCAGGATCCCAAATGTGCACTCCACCATTCTCCTTGCACGGCTCAACCGAGCATTGAAGTGTAGCTGGCTGGCATCAAGTCCCCTGTCTGGGTACGGACGCATTACATGGTCGGACAGGGCGAAGGCCTCGTCC
The DNA here is from genome assembly GCF_040937935.1 of Hyperolius riggenbachi. NCBI lineage: Eukaryota > Metazoa > Chordata > Amphibia > Anura > Hyperoliidae > Hyperolius > Hyperolius riggenbachi. Next base: position 155,217,961 of record NC_090649.1, read on the forward strand.
CCCACAAACACATAGGGGTAGGCCGGTGCCCTTGTCCCAGGCCAGGGTCTGTCACGGGGGAGACGCAGTCTGCCTTCCTCCATCAGCCGGCAAAGGGTCGTACGCTGGAAAATTCCAGAGTCATTGGAACTACCGTACGACCCCACATCCACGTACACAAACTTGTAGTCCGCATCTGCCACTGCCATTAGAACAATGCTGAAGTATTTTTTATAGTTGAAATAATGGCTGCCACTCCCCACGGGTTTCTGAATCCGGATGTGTTTCCCATCCAGTGCGCCAACACAATTAGGAAACTTGCACTCGGTCCAGAAGCCCTGGGCGATCTCCTCCCATTTCGTGGTGTCCGGCACAGGCATGTATCTGGCCCTCAGTCGCGTCCAAAGGATCCTCGAAGTCCTCACGACGATGCCTGCCACCGTGCTCTTCCCAATACGAAATGTGACATGTAGCGATGTATATGTTTGTCCAGTTGCGATGTACCTACAAGAGAAATAATCGAAATCAATTTTTCATGTCGTTACAGGAGAAAGGTACAAGACAAGGTGGCGCAATATACGGGATGCATATGTGAAATGGCTACGGAAGAAAAAACTTGCCGAACGAAGTGGCAGTGGCGGGGGAAGGCGACAAAAAGACTACCAATTTGCCAAGCAATTGTCTTTCATCAATGCAAGCCTGGAACCTAGACTGTAAGTACCACTACTGTGGGCAGGAACTGAGAGCTCATTACCATGACTTCGGCCATGTATTGCTATGGCCTCAATTCCCATGGCTAGCGAACTTTTCTCACAAGCTTTATCAAATGTTGGGTAGAAACTGGTGATAAAGTGATTGCTAGTGCTTGCTAGCTCTGTGAATTGACGCCACATGCTGTTTGGCACACCAATAAATATTTTTTTTATCTACAGGACTGAAGACAATTTGGAGCAAGAGGAACCGACCCAGGAGGCACGGTTCAGCAGTGAGGAGAGCTTGGTGGATGATGACGTCGCCGATGTAACCTATTGCCCCGAGGCGAGGAGTAGGAGGAGGGAGTCCTTAATCACAACTCCGTCCTTTGATGATGACTTGGCAGAAGAGAGCTTGGATGTTGAGGTTGCAGGACCGAGTGTGGAAGAAGCTGAACCTCCACAATCGACCGCTATGGAAGCTCCAGGGGAACAAGAACAAAGTGAGGAGCACCGAGAGACTGCAGCACAACCAGCGCGCAGGGCAACCCCGACACAGGCCAGAGGACGGGAAGATGCTGCCACACCACCAGTGAGGACCACCACACCAGTGAGGCGTCGAGGTACCCTCCCCCCAACAAGGAGAGAGACAGAGTCCGAGATGTCCGGGGCTGTCTCCGGACTTCTCGGGATTCTTCAGAGCCACCAAACTCTCATAACCCGGCAGTTGCAAGATGAGGACAGGGGCCATATCATGGAGCAGTACAAGTCCCACATCACTACACTGCAATGTGAGCTCGACGCTGTACATGGGCACTACAGGGACGAGCTTAAAATGATGCATGAGATGCACACAGGAGAAATCGACCAACTGCGTGCGCAGCATCATCAGTCGGTGGGCCAGCTGCAGAACATGATGCAGCAAATGCATCAACAAAGCAAGGAACTACTGAAATTGCAGGCACACCCGTGTTTTCACACTGTGATGTCTCTAATACCATATCTTGAAAAGGTGCCTTCACAAAACCTGATGGCGTGCCATTCCAATTTGCTGGAGGTGATTAAACAGCACATGGACACGCCATTATTGCAACCACCAATTTTTAGACCCCCACAACCAACAGCGGTGCCCACCTGGCAATCATCACAGATGTACACCGGCTACAGAGGCAGTCAATATGGGCCACCGCTGTCAGGGTCCAGCTCATCCACGACCAGCACCCAAGAGAGTCCAGATTTCCAGGCAGCAACTCCCACCTTTTTTCCAGTAACCTCCAGGACAGGTCCACCATGAGACGACCTAGGCTCCTCCCAGGAACAGGAAACGTACCAATTGAGCACTCTATAAATTTTCAACTGACCCCTCTAACCTCAGTTGACGTTTCCTGTTCCAGGAAAGAGTACTCTAGGTCGCTCGCCGGTCCGTCTAGCCAGGTGTGCTGGGGACCTTTGGTTGGCGATGTATGGTGGACCGGCCCGGAGAGGAGAGCTGTCTGAGGCGTGCTGGTTTACCTTCTTCTACGCGTTATGGCTGCCCGGGTGGTGGTGGTTCCGAGGACGCGAGCGGCGTCCATGATTCACTCGTGGCGGAGGCTGTGGCGCGCCGGAAGTGACGTGGGGCAAACCTGGGCGTCCGGAGGGACTGGCAGTGGAGTTGCCCTCAATGGCGGCGATCGGAGTGCGTACTTCCGCCCATACATGACGTCATTTCCGGAAGGCGCGAGTGAAGAGACGCCGGATGCCTGCAGAGCTCGGCATTTCATTGTGCGAGCAGAGCAGGATGGACGCTAAGCAGGAGCCAGGAAAGGTAAGATGGGCGGAAGGCTTGGTGACCTTTATGGTATGAGCCGAGGAGCCCTATGCCGCGTCTATGCTGAGGTCTTATCTGAGAATAGAAATTAAGGCAAGGCATATTATACTGCTTAGCGTCTGATCTGAGGTCTCTATTTGTAACAGAGTATATCCATATGTATATATATATTACGTCTGTCTGAGGTTTGAATACATAGAGGTTGTGTATATGGGCAGGTTGTGTGACATTAGTGTTACTTAGTTGCTATCACATACCTCAGTTTATGTATTTGATAAACCCTGTTCTTTCTGAAATTTCTCAGGGAGCCTCAGTAAAGGTTTTATGTACTGCTATTCTTATACTTATACCTTTTTTCTGTTCTGGTGTTGGAGACATTATAAAAATCACGCTCTGAAATCATACACCTGGGTGTCCTTATAAGCGGCAATTAGAGGCAAGGGATTGACATTCGGTTTTTTTCTGTGTTTCATTATAGGGCACAGAATCTGCTGACCCATCAAGGCCTAGGAGGCGTTGCCCGCTCTGTGACACAAAACTTGCCAATACATACAGTAAACAGTTTTGCCAGGCGGCGTGGCTATGCACGCAGACTGAGCGGTCGCTAGTTCTCGGAGCTCCTGATCTCCTCTCGTCTACCCGGCTTAAAATCCTATTTTTCACCCTCTATAATACCCTGCCAGCCGGCGGAACAACCCCTGATACCGGTGAGGTGATTATGCCGAAGGGAGGTGCCGGTGCGGACCAGCCGGAGAGGAAGCAAAAAACAGCTAAGTCACGCGGCATTCAAACCAGCGCCATCTTGCCTTCAGCTAAAGTGAAGGCCACACAAACTCCAGCCCCGATGGCGGCAGATGAGCAACCCGACCTCACTCAACTCATGGCGGCCATTACAGCATGTAAAGACCTAATCAGCTCTACGAGCGACACTTTGGGCACTAAAATTGACTACTTACAATCTCAGATGACGACTCTGCGCCAAGATGTCTCTAACATCCGAAACAGGCTAACTCAAGCGGAGCAGCGCATAAGTGACATCGAGGACTCTAGTGTCACACAGAAGGCGACCACAGCCGACCTGGTGAAAAAAGTTAAGCGTCTGGAAGACAGGATCGAAGATTCCGAAAACCGCAACAGGCGCAGTAACATACGCATAATGGGCCTCCCTGAGGGCAGTGAGGGAGACGAGCCAGTGTCCTTTACCACAACCCTGCTTAGACGCCTCATGCCTGAGGCCCTCTTCTCCTCGTGCTTTGTGGTGGAGCGGGCGCACCGCATACCGTCTAAACCTCTACCTCCAGGCTCTCCTGCTCGACCCTTCATATTCAAACTTCTCAATTTCCAGGACAGAGATGCGGTCCTCCGCGAAGCCAGGAAATTACAAGATATCCTCTATGAAAACACCCGCTTGATGTTCTTCCCGGACTTCGCACCGGAGACTCAGAAGCGTAGGAAAACCTTTGAGTCGGTGAAACCTCGGCTCCGCAAGAAAGGCATACCTTATGCCATGCTCTTTCCGGCACGTCTGAGAGTGCAAGACGGGGAAACCACCCGCTTTTTCAACACCCCTGAGGCCGTTTCGACCTGGCTGGATACCCTTCCTGCCTGATGCGGGCGAACGTGTGCTGCAGTTTGCTTCTCCGGCTTGTCGGCCTAGGTTCACCCACGACTACCTAACACCTGATGGGGTCGCAGTGAGTACTGTATGCAAGGCTACCACCCTTTGATTCCCCGTTCCCAGGGCCTAGTACATTGACTAATCCTCTCCGAATTCCAGCCTCTGGACGGACTTGAACACTTGCCACCTTACGTGTACATTCCCTGACCCCCTCCTTGCACCACTGCAACCCCCCCCCCTCCCTCACCGGCCGAAATGCTTGCTTTCCCAAGGAGTGAAGGAGTGAAGACGTCCGAGGTCTATCCCCCACTTCTTACCGCCGCCTTTAGTTAACGGCCAGTCTGCACCCTTGGAAGTGCAAAGCTACCTAAGTATAGCTTAGTTAGGGGCCAAAGCTTCAGCTAGTTAGAAGGTTGAGGCAGGGTGGGATAGGGTTTCGGGAAATGAAGATGATCTTCAGATCTTCATGGGCTGTATATATTATGTTTATTGTATATGTGTGTGTATGTCCCTTTTACTGCAGCAGCTCAGAGCACCCAGGGTTTTTCCCTCCCCAAAGGTTTAAACTTTACTTGGTACAAAGGTTCCCTACTTGTATGCAATGTCTCTGATCTCCGCTGAACTAAAGGTGATCCTGTGGAATGTCAGAGGTCTCAATGACAAGATAAAAAGAGCTCTTGTCTTCTCTTTTATGCGTAATTATCAACCAGACATTACTGTCCTTCTGGAGACTCACCTCACCGGCAGTAAGGTATTGTCATTAAAAAAACCCTTCATTTCTGCATACTACTCCTCTACCTTTTCAAATTACGCACGCGGTGTATCCATTTTAATTCACAAAAAGTGCCCTTTTCAATTACTCCACCTTAAAATAGACACTTTCGGCAGGTACGTAATAATACATGCCGTGGTACACGGCATGGAGATGAACATAGTAGGGTTATACCTCCCACCCCCTGCTGACATTCAGATTCTCCAAGATATACTGGAGCACATTAACAAATGGCCCTCATGCAAGACCTTGCTATGCGGAGATTTTAATATGGTGATTTCTCCCCGGAAGGACAGATTGTCACCCTCTAACAGGGACTCACTAATACTGAAACACTGGATTGAGTCTCTTGGCCTGGTGGATATCTGGAGGGAGAGATTTCCTGATGAAGGCGGCTATACATGCCATTCCACTACGCACCAAACTCTTTCTCGAATTGACATGTTCCTCTCTTCTCCTGACCTGGCTCCCGGGGTGTCTGGTCTCAGGCTCCTCCCTAGGGGTGTCTCGGATCACGCCCCCCTGGAGCTAGCAATTAGAACGGAGAACTTTCAATCCAGACCCGTCTGGAGGCTCTCTCCCAGGTGGCTAAACAGCATGTTCGTGGAAGAAGTGATTAGGGTTCCCCTTCAGAAGTATTGGCATGAAAACGAGACATCCGCCACATTGAGTGTGGTGTGGGATGCATACAAGGCCGTCGTGAGAGGCTCTTTTACTGCAGGCATCAAGTACGCAAGAGATCAAACTAGAATGTTGCTCACTAACGCGGAAGAGGCTGCCAAAAAGGCGGAGACAACCCATATCTCTACCCAAACCTCAGAATCCTACTCTGCATGGCAACTAGCTCTCTCCGCCCTTAAATTTAGACAAGTTAACAGTGCGCAATCAGCTCTTAAGCTTAAAACAGTCCGCATTTATGAACAAGGGGATAGCACGGGTAGGTTACTAGCGCACCTCATAGGTCAGGAAAGATTTATCCCACATATATCTACTATTCTTGACCATAACGACCAACCTGTCCATGATGCTCTGGCAATAAATCAGCTCTTCAGGGAATACTACACGGCCTTGTATGCATCCTCTGCTCATTACTCAGATGCTATGCTATCCGAATTCTTAAATGGTATCCATTTCCCTCAATTATCTCCCTCTGAGAGGGAATATCTGGATGGGGACATCTCCAGGGAGGAGCTAGATGCTGCCCTGGATCTAATGCCAGCAAATAAATCCCCTGGCACAGACGGCCTCCCTTTGGAGTTCTTTAAAAAAAATAGGGGCATACTTTCTCCCCGCCTACTCCAGGTGTTTCACCTCCCACACTCAGGTAAACCTTTACCAAACTCAATGGCTGAAGCGCTGATAGTTATAATCCCTAAACCAGGAAAGGACCTTACCAAATGCTCGTCGTACAGACCTATCTCGCTCCTAAACACAGACTATAAACTACTAGCCAAGATACTGTCTGTTAGAGTGAATAGGGTCTTATCGACCTTAATTCATCCAGATCAGTCTGGTTTCGTTCCTGGGAAGGGCACTGACATAAACATCAGACGACTAATGACAAATCTTAGTATACAACACGACAATTGCGGCTCGAGAGTGATTGCGTCCCTCGACGCTGAAAAAGCGTTCGATTCAGTAGAATGGACGTTTCTTTTTGAAGTACTTCGACGCTTTGGTTTTGGGCCTAAGTTCATTAAATGGATTCAGGCACTATACCTTTCCCCATCGGCCAGGGTCAAAACCGGCCTACATGTTTCAAACACTTTTAACTTAGGCAGGGGAACGAGGCAGGGTTGCCCCCTGTCCCCCTCCCTCTTTGCACTAGCAATAGAGCCCCTGGCTATCCAGATTAGAGCTGACAGCGCGATTAAAGGCCTGAGAGTTGGTGATATACAAGAAAAAATCTCCCTCTATGCTGATGACCTTCTTCTTTATTTAAACGATCCTGGCCCCTCCCTTGAGATGTCCCTTGAAGTCATACAAGAATTTGGCCGTTTCTCAGGCCTACAGATCAATTGGTCTAAGTCTCTTGTCCTTCCTATTGACCCGGCTCCCCCTCCTCCTGGTAAGCAATCCCATCTAGCATGGGTATCTGAAATAAAATATTTGGGGATTAGGTTCACCACTAATGTCCTAGATTTTCAAAAGCTAAACCTAACTCCTGCCCTGACAACCCTTAGGGATAAATGCAAGGCGTGGCGTAACCTCCCGCTTACCCTAATCGGCAGGGCAAATGCAATAAAGATGAATCTTCTCCCTAAATTTACCTACATATTTCGTAACTCCCCAGTCACTATTCCGAACAAATTGTTTAAAGAAATAGATACCTCTGTTATATCTTGCCTTTGGGATGCCAAAACCCCTAGAATTGCACTTAAAACCTTGCAGCTGCCAAAGGAGGCGGGTGGGATAGGCCTTCCGGTATTCAAATTTTATTACTGGGCTGCAATACTAGTAACTGCCAGGTGGTGGTTCTCCCGCTCTCTGGATAATCCCGCCACGGCTCTCGAGGCAGCAGTCCTGGGTTCACACACGGCCCTTGCCAGTTTACCCTATAGAGGCACCAAATGCTCCCCCAAGCTTACACACTCAATGAAAACTGTAATCCTAGTCTGGGACGCAGTCAAAAAATTCCAGTCCTCTCCAGGCCAGGTGTCCCCGTATCTGCCCCTCTGGAACAATACTTCCCTCCCTCATTTTGCCTTAATACCTGACCCTTCGGTCTGGGCTAACAGAGGTATCTATAGACTCAAAGATCTACTAGAACATAACCAGTTATTAACCTTCGACCAACTCAAATCCCAGTACCAACTTACAAACAAATACTTTTTCAGGTACCTTCAGTTACGCCACGCCTTTCATGCCCAATTCCCAACTTCTGATTCCCCTATGCTGGTTTCCACCTTCCCACTAGAATATAAGACGGCCCTCAAAGAACTCCCAAAGGCCTTATCTACTCTATACAAAACTATCCTCCCTGTCTCCTCCCCCTCCATGTCTAAGCTATATGACAAATGGAAAACTGACATCCCGGACCTAGAACTGCCTGAATGGGACGAAACTGTTCAGAGTACGTTCAGCTACTGTATCTCTGCCAGGAACAAAATGATAGCACTTAAGCTTCTCCACAGGGCGTGCATTTCCCCAGCCAAACTCCGCTATTATAATGCTCAAGCTCCTTCCTCCTGTGCAAGATGCGGAATGTTGGATGCTGGCTTTATGCACGTACTGTGGTCCTGTCCCAGCCTAACATGCTTCTGGTCAGAAATGGGCCAATGGATTCACAAATTATTCCCAAGGGCCTATGTCCCCCCCAACCCTAAACATTTTATATTGGGAGTAATCAATGACCACATTAAAGCAGTCCCTAAACAAATCCTATATCGCAGTCTCCTCTTTTACGCTAAAAAACTTATTACTCTCCATTGGAATCAATCTAAACCACCCTCAATCTCTGAATGGCACACTTATGTTAACAAAGAACTCCTTATCCTCAGAGAGGTATACGAAAAAAGAGGTGCCAACAAAAAATTTGAGAAAATCTGGTTCCGCTGGTTGGCAGCTAATGAGATTGACTTCAGTTGAGGGTTTCTTCTTCTTTTCAGGATTTATCTTTACCAAGCTCGGACTCCTTCCTAAAATCCTTACATGGGGGGGTAGCTCTGCTCTGCTGCAGCTGTTATGTTATGGTATGTGTATTTGTATAATCTGTTCTAAGCCGACTGTTTCGGCTTTGTTGTAATAATATAAAATAACAATAAAAAACTATCTTTAAAAAAAAAAAAAAAAACAGTTTTGCCAACCCTGTCTGGTTAAAATAATTCAGGAGCAATCGGGGGGCCTAAAAGATGAAATTATGACAGCTGTTAAGCAGGAAATGTCAGATACTATTAAGTCTTTGAAGGAGGTTTTTTCTTCGGCTATGGTCCCACCTACAGACAGATCTAATGCTAGCACTAGTACGGCTGTTCTAGCAGCTTCCGTACCTGATACTGGGGACGCAGTGGCTGAACAACCAGCAAAGTGTAGAACTAAAAGTAGAACCTCATCTAAGAGACCTATCATTTCCTCCTCTGAGGATGAAGAGGTAGAGGAGAGGGAAGATGAGGATGATAATGGTTCTGATATATCTTCAACCAAAAGTATGGAAAGTATATCAGACATAAAGAAAATATCTAGATTCAGATTCCCGGCAGATGAGACTGATCAGCTGATATTAGCAATTAATAAAACTTTAAAAATTGAACCAAAGAAATCGGAAGAGATATCGTTACATGATAGACTGTACCAGGGAATGGAACCAGATGAGCCACTCACATTTCCAGTACATAGATCAACAAAGAATACTATTCTGAGTCAGTGGAAATTCCCAGATAGGAAATTATTTATGTCCAAGGGATTTATGAAGAGATTTCCATTTACCGAGACGGACGCCAAGGTTTGGGACCGATGTCCTAGACTTGATGCAGCTTTCTCTCAAGTCAATAAAGATAACGAATTAGCCTTTGAGGATCTAGGATATCTTAAGGACCCACAGGATAAAAAGGTGGAGTTTGCCCTTAAGAAGGCATGGACTTCAGCGGGAGCAAATTTTAGACCTGCAGCCGCTACGACATGTGTGTCCAGGGTATTAGCCTTATGGGTGAAAGACGTTGAAGACAAGGTAGAGAGAGGAGCATCTAAAGAAGAAATACTAGAATCTTTGGAGGTAGTATCAAAAGCCACAGATTATATAACGGACGCGGCAGCCGAGAACATAAGGGTGAATGCTAGAACTTCTGCCTTAATTAATTCCGCAAGACGTAATTTATGGATCAAGAATTGGGAAGGCAGTCAGGCCTCAAAGACAAGGGTGTGTAACATACCCTTTGATGGAGACCTGTTATTTGGGGCCCAACTGGACGAAATACTGGAAAGAACAGGAGATAGAAAGAAGGGATTCCCAAAGAAAAAGAAATTTATACAGAATAAGAGGTTCTTTAGAAGGAATAGGCAGGAGATCAGGGATAAACCTCAGCAGAGGAGAAAGCCCTGGGCCTTCAATAGAGAGGTAACGAAAAGGAATCCTTCCTTTCGGAACCCAGATGCTCAAGAAAAGAAGTGACGCCAAAGAAAAGGTTGGGGGTCGTCTAACAAAATTGTATTCACAATGGACGAAAATAAGCAGAAACGATTTCATCCTCAGTCTGGTAAATCAAGGGTACAAGATTCAGTTTCAATCATCTCCAAGAAACAGGTTTGTTTCCACTCCTCTGCCAAGGGACAAACAAAGACGTCAGGCCTTACAAGGCATCATAAAGGATATGATAGAGGAGGAGGTGGTGGTTCCAGTTCCTTGCGATCAACATCGCAAGGGATTTTACTCTACGATATTTCTTGTAAAGAAACCGTCGGGGAAATTCAGGTTAATTCTAAACCTAAAACCTTTAAACCCGTTTGTGACTTATCAAAGATTCAGGATGGAATCGATCTTCTCTGTGAGAAACTTGCTAACCCCCAACTGTTTCATGACAAATATAGATCTAAGAGACGCCTATTGGCATATTCCGATAGGAGAATCATCACAGAGATTTCTCAGATTTGCGGTAAGACAAAACAAATCAATCCAGCATCTCCAATTCAAGGTCCTGCCTTTCGGCATTTCATCGGCACCCCGCATATTCACCAAAGTAATAGGGGAAGTGGTAAAGAATCTTCACGAAAAGGGAATACTAATAATTCCCTATCTAGACGACTTACTAATAGTGGCAGACTCTCATCAACAAGCAAGAGAGGACACGGAAAAGGTACTGGATCAACTTCAAGCTCTCGGATGGTTGATCAATTGGGAGAAATCAGTACTGAAACCAACATCAAGGATACAGTTTTTAGGGACAGTCATAGACTCAGGAAAAGAAAGACTGTACTTAACAGAAGAGAAGATAATAAAATTAAGGAGGATAATACAGGATTGTATGACAAATCCAAGACTGACGATAAGGGAGGTCATGCGAATACTGGGTTTTCTGACGTCCACATCTCCGGCAATCCAGTGGGCGTTATTACACACAAGACAACTTCAAAGTTGGTTGATGGAAATCTGGAGCAAGAGACAGGACGATCTGGAGAGAGAGGTAACATGTCCAGAGACAGTACTAAGATCATTAGAATGGTGGATGTCAGAGAAAATCCTAACCGAAGGAAGATTATGGACAATTCCAGCACAAAGTTACGTTACCACAGATGCAAGTCTTCTAGGATGGGGGGCTCATCTAAACGGAAGGATGTTCCAGGGTCTCTGGACAAGAGTAATAAGACACCAATCATCAAATTACAGAGAACTAAGAGCAGTAAAAGAGACATTGATACGAACAGTACAGCTTTTGAGAGGACAGCACGTACAGATCAGAACGGACAACACGACAACAGTAGCATACATAAACCGCCAGGGGGGTACAAGGTCAAAGAAACTTCTAGACCTAGCAATAGAGATCCTAACAATGGCAGAGGAAAACTTCCTATCCCTGTCTGCAGTCCACCTGAAGGGTTCATTGAACAATATGGCAGATTTTCTAAGTCGACACAGACTCTCGAATTCAGAGATGGAGATATCCAGGAGGGTCTTCAGAACATTGGTCAAGAGATGGGGTCGGCCCCAATTAGATATCTTCGCAAACAGAGGGAACACGAAGTGCAAGAGGTTTTATTCCTTAAATCCAGGAGAAGGGGCGGAGGCAGTCGATGCGCTCAGCCAGACTTGGACCTTCGAGAAGGCATACGCGTTTCCACCAATACAATTGATACCTCGAGTTTTGCAGAAGTTAGGACAGTCCAGAGCAACATTAATCCTGATAGCTCCAGACTGGCCAGGGAGAAGCTGGTATCCGATCCTTCTAAAGATGAAGCTGGAAGGACCCGTGAGACTCCCTCACGGAACAGTGCTAGCACAAGTGCAGAAGGGAAGTGTAAATTGCATACCAAATCTAAACCTGTCTGCCTGGCTTCTGAGAGGTCTCCTCTAAGGAAGAGAGGTGTTTCCGAAAGAGTGATCAGTACACTTCTGGATTGTAGAAAGAAGATAACTAGAAAAATATATTTGAAATATTGGAAGACTTTTAACATGTGGAAGGAGCAGACAGGATTCTCTGGCGAACTGATACCCACAGTGTTAGAGTTTCTGCAGGACGGAGTAGAAAAGAACATAGCTCTCAGTACATTAAAGGTGCAGGTGACAGCAATATCCACTTATATGGACAGAAAATTAGCAAACGATCCCCTTATCATTCAGTTCTTTAGGTCTATAGAAAGAAAGAAACCCATTATAAATAGAAGAGTTCCTCCCTGGGATTTATCCCTGGTATTAAGAGTTCTAAAGGGAGATCAGTTTGAACCTATTACGGAGATTCCGTTAAGACAATTAACAATGAAGGTTATCTTTTTAGTAGCTATTACTTCAGCCAGAAGAGTGAGCGAGCTGGAAGCATTATGCTGTGATGAACCCTTTTGTCTAGTGTTTAACGACAAGGTGATATTAAAAACATGTGAAGAATTTCTTCCTAAGGTAGCTACTAGATTCCATAGATCGCAGGAAATTGTACTACCATCATTCAAAGAAGAACCATCTTTAGATGTCAAAAGGTCTCTTATAGCTTACTTAGATAGAGTAGCAGACTTCAGAGAATCAAGAGCCCTATTCATCAATAGCACAGGCGCTACAAAAGGAAGAAAGATGTCTAAAAGAACTATAGCTAAATGGATAAAACTATGTATAGAAGAGGCATATAGATTAGCAGGGTCCACACTGCTAGGTACAGTAAAGGCTCATTCAACTAGGGCAGCTGCCACATCATGGGCCTACAGAGCGGGTGCTACGCCAGAAGAGATTTGTAGAGCCGCTACGTGGTCAAGTATGGGCACCTTCTCGAGACATTACAGGGTGAATTTGATGACTGCAAGACAGCAATCCTTTGGAGAAAAAGTTCTGCAGGCAGTCGGCCCACCCTAGAATTGGTAAGATCTTCTTGCTCATCTTCTCATGGTGGACCTGTCCTGGAGGTTACTGGAAAAACCAGTGTTAGTTACCTGGTAACATCCTTTTTAGTAACCTCCAGGACAGGTCCGTAACCCACCCGGATAACGGGAAAAAATATATACATATATATGTTTACAGATTGATTTAGATGTGTATAGATATGTAGTATGATGATATTATGACCCTCTTTGATGGAAAACAGTTCTTGTGGTTGACTGAGGTTAGAGGGGTCAGTTGAAAATTTATAGAGTGCTCAATTGGTACGTTTCCTGTTCCTGGGAGGAGCCTAGGTCGTCTCATGGTGGACCTGTCCTGGAGGTTACTAAAAAGGATGTTACCAGGTAACTAACACTGGTTTCTAGTAGTGGTGCCGATACAATTTGAAAAAAAGTCAAATTGTTCCTGGACATGCTCCTCTGAATACCTCCGATCCTCGGAGGAAGGATACCATCACAGGGCTTTTTAACTTTTGGTTTTGCTGGACTTGAACTTTAGGGCCTGGTGTCCCCGAAAGACACTACCTGGGTCACAACCTTGTGCCTGTTGCACTGCACCTGTAGTCCTGCACCTGTGCCTTTGATTCCTCTTGTTCCTTACTTTGTTGATCCTAATCACTTGCACAAGACCCTTGGAGCCATGGGTGAAGGACACCTTCACTGGTCGGTGAGAGGCCTAGCCTTTTCACTGACCTGTGTCCTTCATCCATGGCTCAGAGGGTCCTGTGCCAGTCGTTAGGTTTTAGAAGCACTAATAATTTAGGGCCTGGTGTCCCCGAAAGACACTACCTGGGTCACAACCTTGTGCCTGTTGCACTGCACCTGTAGTCCTGCACCTGTGCCTTTGATTCCTCTTGTTCCTTACTTTGTTGATCCTAACCACTTGCACAAGACCCTTGGAGCCATGGGTGAAGGACACCTTGACTGGTCGGTGAGAGGCCTAGCCTTTTCACTGACCTGTGTCCTTCATCCATGGCTCAGAGGGTCATGTGCCAGTGGTTAGGTTTTTGAAGCACTTCAATTTTAGGGCCTGGTGTCCCCGAAAGACACTACCTGGGTCACAACCTTGTGCCTGTTGCACTGCACCTGTAGTCATGCACCTCTGCCATCGGTTCCTCTTGCTCCTCACTTTGTTCTTGTTCCTAACCACTTGCACAAGACCCTTGGAGCCATGGATGAAGGACACCTTGACTGGTCGGTGAGAGGCCTAGCCTTTTCACTGACCTGTGTCCTTCATCCATGGCTCAGAGGGTCATGTGCCAGTGGTTAGGTTTTTGAAGCACTTCAATTTTAGGGCCTGGTGTCCCCGAAAGACACTACCTGGGTCACAACCTTGTGCCTGTTGCACTGCACCTGTAGTCATGCACCTCTGCCATCGGTTCCTCTTGCTCCTCACTTTGTTCTTGTTCCTAACCACTTGCACAAGACCCTTGGAGCCATGGATGAAGGACACCTTGACTGGTCGGTGAGAGGCCTAGCCCTTTCACTGACCTGTGTCCTTCATCCATGGCTCAGAGGGTCATGTGCCAGTGGTTAGGTTTTTGAAGCACTTCAATTTTAGGGCCTGGTGTCCCCGAAAGACACTACCTGGGTCACAACCTTGTGCCTGTTGCACTGCACCTGTAGTCATGCACCTCTGCCATCGGTTCCTCTTGCTCCTCACTTTGTTCTTGTTCCTAACCACTTGCACAAGACCCTTGGAGCCATGGATGAAGGACACCTTGACTGGTCGGTGAGAGGCCTAGCCTTTTCACTGACCTGTGTCCTTCATCCATGGCTCAGAGGGTCATGTGCCAGTGGTTAGGTTTTTGAAGCACTTCAATTTTAGGGCCTGGTGTCCCCGAAAGACACTACCTGGGTCACAACCTTGTGCCTGTTGCACTGCACCTGTAGTCATGCACCTCTGCCATCGGTTCCTCTTGCTCCTCACTTTGTTCTTGTTCCTAACCACTTGCACAAGACCCTTGGAGCCATGGATGAAGGACACCTTGACTGGTCGGTGAGAGGCCTAGCCTTTTCACTGACCTGTGTCCTTCATCCATGGCTCAGAGGGTCATGTGCCAGTGGTTAGGTTTTTGAAGCACTTCAATTTTAGGGCCTGGTGTCCCCGAAAGACACTACCTGGGTCACAACCTTGTGCCTGTTGCACTGCACCTGTAGTCATGCACCTCTGCCATCGGTTCCTCTTGCTCCTCACTTTGTTCTTGTTCCTAACCACTTGCACAAGACCTTTGGAGCCATGGGTGAAGGACACCTTGACTGGTCGGTGAGAGGCCTAGCCTTTTCACTGACCTGTGTCCTTCATCCATGGCTCAGAGGGTCATGTGCCAGTGGTTAGGTTTTTGAAGCACTTCAATTTTAGGGCCTGGTGTCCCCGAAAGACACTACCTGGGTCACAACCTTGTGCCTGTTGCACTGCACCTGTAGTCATGCACCTCTGCCATCGGTTCCTCTTGCTCCTCACTTTGTTCTTGTTCCTAACCACTTGCACAAGACCCTTGGAGCCATGGGTGAAGGACACCTTGACTGGTCGGTGAGAGGCCTAGCCTTTTCACTGACCTGTGTCCTTCATCCATGGCTCAGAGGGTCCTGTGCCAGTGGTTAGGTTTTTGAAGCACTTCAATTTATTAGGGCCTGGTGTCCCCGAAAGACACTTGGGCAGCTATGCCCTACAACTCTTCCAGCACAAAGTTGGTGGTTGGTGTTCCTTAAAACTGACCGGGCTATACCATAGATATGTTATTTTTTTGTCTTCCATGTTGGAAGAATGTTTCCATGTTGGAAAGTGGTTGTTTTTGCAATAAAAAAATTTGTTTTTACATACCTCAGTGTGATGAGTAGTTGTTCTTGTGGTGTGACTGCTCTCCTGAACGTGGTATCCTTCTTCCTAAGGTCATCCTTCACCATCTCCAAAAGGGTATCAAACCTGTCAGGAGATGTAAAGGAAGAAGCTGTAAAGTATGTTGTGGGACAAGGTGTTGGGTGGAGGATGGGGGAGGTGTGTTTACAGAGGTTTGGAAGTGTTGTGGAGGGTGGGGGTGTAGTGTATAGCTAGGTATACAGGGATGAGGTGTTGTGGGGGTGAGGGTGGGGTGTTTAGGAATGGTGGGGGTTGGTGTATTTAGGCCTATATACTTACAGGGGAATAGACATCCGAGTGTAGCTGTAGAACTTCTGTGGGTGTCGTCTGAGGTCCCGGTAGAGGGCCTGGAACTCTCCCTTCCTCTGCCTCCTGGCTAGTAGAGGGTGCACCCACCATCTCCTGCGAGGAGCACGCCTTCTCCCCACATAGTAGTAGGTAAACAACAGGAAGGAGAGAATTCCCAGGTAATAAGCGTAAAAAATGACTGGATCCATGGTTCCAACTGCTGTCTCTGTATCCAAGGATGGTCTCCACACGTCCAGCTGTCTCCAACAATGACCCCAGAGCTTCTGCTGACCTCCCAGAACCCCAGGTATTTATACAGGTTGTTATCTCTTTAAGAATCCGGATCCGGACCGCAACCGTGTTCATACCGCACGAAAACCGTATGCAACCGGACCGGATCCGGACCGGATCCGGACAGGAACCGTACGGTTCAGGTCCGATCCGGCTCCGGTGCGGTCCGGACATCCGGTGCGGTTTTTGCAAAACCGCAAGTGTGAACGGGGCCTAAATGGGGTAAGATAAGGATCCTTGTTTACTCCATTGCTCACAGACCTGGTATTAGGATTGACCCAGAGGTATCGTAAATTCTTAGTTCACAAGTTCAGCTAGAGTGGCTGAGACAGTTCATATATCATCAATCTCATACCAATATAGAAAGTTGTTGTCCTTATTCAAACCCTTCTGCACAGCTTTGAACCAATTTATAAATTTTGTTTTTGCTATTAATCGGTCATTTGACGTTTTGAAGCTGCCCTTCAGGGCAGTGACACGAAGATCATCCATGCTGTGTCCGTTGGACCGAAAGTGTGTAGCAACTGGGAGTCCAGATTTGGTATCATTAATAGTGTGCCTGTGTTCATTCATACGTTTGCGCAGTGTTTGTCCAGTTTCTCCCACGTACATAACATTGGGGCATTTAGCACACATGATCAGATATACCAGATTGGTGGACCCACAGGAAAATTTACCTTGTACTCTGTACTCCTGTTGTGAACCTGGTATCATTACCCTGTCAGTGGAGTAAATGTGTCTGCAGGTCCCACATATTTTTTGTCGGCAGGGTGATGTTCCGTTTTGTTGAGGCCTATTCAAAGAGCTCCTGACAATCATCTGTTTTAGATTGTGTAGTTGCCGATATGACAAGAGTGGAGGTTTAGGGAATATCGTTCTCAGTCTGTGATCCTTGTGTAAAATGGGATGAAGTTCCTTAGCAATCCTCCTTAAGATTTCCAGGTGTGGGTTGTAGGTGACAACCAAAGGGACACGTTCCTCTTTCTGGTTTTGCTTATATTTCAGGAGTTCAGTCCTGGGGATGTTGCCGGCTTTCCTGATTTGGGTCTCAGCCATGGGAGGACTGTAACCTTGTTTAATGAAAGTGTTCTTAAGGTGATCCAGGTGCTTGTCTCTGTCCATCCTGTCAGAACAAATCCGGTTGTACCTTATAGCTTGGCTGTAAATTATAGAGTTCTTAATGTGCTTGGGATGAAAACTGTCATATCTTAGGTATGTGGGACGGTCTGTAGGTTTGCGATACACAGAGGTTTGTATGTTGTTACCCCTGATGTATATGGTGGTGTCCTGAAAGTTAATTTCTGTGTGAGAGTAGGTAAGTTTCAATTTGATTGTAGGATGGAAGGCATTGAAGTTCCTGTGGAACTGGAGAAGATTATCCTCACTTGCGGACCAGATGATTAAAATATCATCAATGAAGCGGAAGTAGGCCAAGGGTTTTATGCCACATGCATTGAGGTATTCCTCTTCGATTTTGGCCATGAATAGATTTGCATACTGTGGAGCGAATCGCGAACCCATTGCCACGCCCATCTGCTGTAAATAGAGGTCCTGTCCAAAAGTGAAATAATTATGAGTGAGAATGAATTTGATCAGTCCAGTAATAGGCTTTACAGGTATGCCCTGACCCTGAAGATATTTACGGCAGGCCGCAATACCATCATCATGGGGAATGTTCGTGTACAGGGACTCCACGTCCATCGTGGCCAGTATGGTTCCCTCAGGTACTGGGCTGATGGCTGTCAGTTTGTTCAGGAGGTGGGTGGTATCCTGTAAGTAGCTGGGTCTTTTACAGACAAGAGGTTTCAAGATGTTTTCCAGCCACCCTGAGATGTTCTCTGTAAGAGTTCCGCTCCCTGAGATTATGGGCCTGCCTGGGTTTCCCTCTTTGTGGATCTTGGGAAGCATGTAAAAGCAGGCTGTTCTAGGCTCTTCAGGGATAAGGGTCCTTACATGTAGTCTGATGTTTGCAGGCAATCTGTTAACCATCCTATTAAGTGCCATCCTGTAGCCTTTTGTGGGGTCCCCCTGTACTTTGGCATAGTGAGCGGTGTTGGATAATTGTCTTTGTGCCTCCTGGATGTAGTCACTGGTGTTCATTATGACTATGGCACCACCTTTATCCGCTGGTTTAATAATAATGTCCTTATTCTCCTTAAGGGATCTGATGGCCTGTTGCTCCTGTGGTGTTACGTTCTGGACCAGTGTCTTTCTTTTATTCAGGATCCTGTCAGAGATTCTGCGTCTGAATTTGTTGATGTATTTATCCAGGGCCGGTTTTTTCCTTCTTTGAGGGTCCATCTTTTTTTTTTTTTTTTTTTTTAGATCTGGTGCGTTTTGGTCCATTATCCATTATAATAGCAAATAAAGAATAGATATACAGAAGTAAAGAATAAGAGAAGAAAGATGCATCCCTCCAGAAGGAGGCCAAATGGAGGGAGGCTGTGTAAAACACACGAGCGGCCTGTTCTGTGCCTGGTGGGCACAGAAGGGGCCTGGTTCCCCACAAAGAGCTCCAGAACCTGAAGCATCAGCATGGCTAAACAAGGGTTGGTAGCCTCCCTCAGCCGCATCGTCTAACAGTAAAATTACAGAAAAACATAACATCTTTCAGAAAGTTATTCATTAACCATGTTCTGGGACTGCCTCGGCCTAGGCAATCCCGGGACATCTCATAGCTAACTATAACTGGATAGCAGTCCCTGGGGCACACCTGAGAAACACAAGAATATATTACACTTAACTGAGCCAACCTGATTAGCAGGACATCATATAGGCCAAATATAGGTGAACAATAGCCAGGTGAGCCTACCGCTGCTGAAGCAACTACCTGGATCCTCACTTGGATCAGGAAAACAGGGGGAGGATGGGAAAGGAGGGGATGGGGTTGAGTAAGGGATTCAGAGGGGGCGAGGGATGAAGAGAGGGGGAGGGGTGGGATGAAGGGAGGGGGGGGGCGGACAAGGGGGGGGGGGTAACTGGGATAGGGGGAAGAGAAGGTTCAGGGCAAACAGTTGTTAGACACCTCTTGTACAGGGGGACTGATGTCCGATTTCCAGTGCTACCCCCTTGTATGCAATTATAACTCTGTCAGTCCGTGTGTCTAAGAGACCTTGTGAGGTGGCAGAACAGTTAACTGGATAAGTTATGAGTGATCACAACCACTGGTGGCCTGGGGATCTTCTCAAACAAGAGGAGAGCCCAACAGTTTGTTCAGGTGGAGTTTGTTTGAGCACCATTAAAGCTTATCAGTGCTAAAGACCAAACAGTAAACTCAGGTTAGTTATTTAAAGCCACGAACACCATCTGGGCAGGTGTAGTATGAAAACAAAAATAACTATCAGACAGTATGAATGAGGGCATTTTCTCGTCCCCCATACTTATAACTCACACAGGAGAAGTCTTAGTTCAAGTTCCCCCTAGGCTGAGAGGGGTTCGGATGCTTCAAAAGCCAGGTAACCAAAAATAGACAAAAAATGCACAAGAGGCCAAAAAGAAAGGCTTAATACATAGTCAGTCTGAATACTTAGCCATCCTGACGTTTCACAGTTCTTCAGCCTGGATCCTATAACTGAGAGAGTGGGGCGAGATTCTTTCGGCGTCTGGGTTTGTTTCGGCGGGGTTTCACCGTGTCCCAGAGAGGGAGTGATCTCGAGGTGTGCTGACCGTGAGCGGGCGAGCTCGCTGGGAGACAGAGGCAAAGTTGTTCAAGTTTCTGCTGGGCCTCTTCTAGCGACGACACAGATATCGGTTCATCTTGGTAGGTAAAAATCAGCTTGAAGGGGAAGCCCCATCTGTATTTTATCTGCTTAGTAAGTAGGATCTGAATGAACGGCTTCATTGCTCTCCGACGCTGCACCGTTGCTGGGGCTTGGTCCGCGAAAAGTTGATAACTATTCCCTTGAAAGGACAACTCGCCCTTATCTCTTGCGGCTCGGAGCAGCGCTTCCTTGGTGTTATAAAAGGTGAGTTTGCGAATAATGTCTCGCGGAGGACCATTTTGTTTTAAAGGAGTCAGGGCTCTATGGATGCGGTTGAACTCTAACCGATCTATGGGGATGGTTGGGTCGAGCTCTTGGAAGAGCGCAGTGATCGTGGAGGTGAGGTCGGTCACTGTTTCTGGGATTCCCCTGACTCTCAGGTTTCCTCTTCGGGCCCTGTTCTCAAAGTCCTCCATCTTAACCACCCTGGTGTTCTATTAAGATCGCCAGGGCGGCTGCGGGAGGGTTTTTTTTAAATAAAAAAAAAACTATTTCATGCAGCCAACTGAAAGTTGGCTGCATGAAAGCCCACTAGAGGGCGCTCCGGAGGCGTTCTTCCGATCGCCTCCGGCGCCCAGAATAAACAAGGAAGGCCGCAATGAGCGGCCTTCCTTGTTTTGCTTACATCGTCGCCATAGCGACGAGCGGAGTGACGTCATGGACGTCAGCCGACGTCCTGACGTCAGCCGCCTCCGATCCAGCCCTTAGCGCTGGCCGGAACTTTTTGTTCCGGCTACGCTGGGCTCAGGCGGCTGGGGGGACCCTCTTTCGCCGTTGCTCGTGGCGGATCGCCGCAGAGCGGCGGCGATCAGGCAGCACACGCGGCTGGCAAAGTGCCGGCTGCGTGTGCTGCTCTTTATTTGATGAAAATCGGCCCAGCAGGGCCTGAGCGGCAGCCTCCGGCGGTGATGGACGAGCTGAGCTCGTCCATACCGCCCGGCTGGTTAAGTTGTGAAGAGTGAGCGTCGGTCTGTAGGGTCCCGATGTCTCTATCATGGACCTCTAGGTCTATTTCTGCCTTGTCCATTTGTTTCTCGAGTTCACGAGTCCGGGAAAGTAGCTCCCGGATTTCTTTCTTAAGTTGGGATGTAATGCGGGCTGTAGTCTCGTCCAGCCTACGCAGCATTTGCTCAAACTGTTCTAGCAGGGCTTGGTCGCGGGCTCGCTCACCTGCTGCATCCCGCGGGGTGGCTGAAGTTTTCTGCTTCGATCTGGTAGACAGGCGGAGTGAGGAGACTCGCCGTCATCTGAGGCTGGGCTCGGAGACTCGCCACGCTGGTTCTTCCCTGGCGCCATCTTGGGCGTTTTCCGTGGCTCGGGGAGAGTTAAGTATCAGCTTCTCGGGTGGTTTGGTCCGCTCGATATCGGTGTCCCGTGAAAGAGGGTTATCTTGCCGTCAGGTCCAGCGTGCTAGACTGGTTGTGAGATGCCTAAGGTAGGTCGGATTACTACGGATGCAGCTGAGGGGTGCAGAGCGAGGTTAGATTGCGGCCATTTTCCTCGGCTGCCGGCCAAGCCCCCAAAAAAATAAAACCTTCTGTGAACTCACCATACACCTAACAGAATACCTTGGGGGGTCTTCTTTCGAAAATGGGGTCACTTGTGGGGTTCCTATACTGCCCTGGCATTTTAGGGGCCCTGAACCGTGAGGAGTAGTCTAGAAAACAAATGCCTCAAAATGACCTGTGAATAGAACGTTGGGCCCCTTAGCGCACCTAGGCTGCAAAAAAGTGTCACACATGTGGTATCGCCGTGCTCAGGAGAAGTAGTATAATGTGTTTTGGGGTGTATTTTTACACATACCCATGCTGAGTGGAAGAAATATCTCTGTAAATGGCCAATTGTGTGTTAAAAAAAAAAACAAATCTAAAAAATTGGCATTTACAGAGATATTTCTCCCACCCAGCATGGGTATGTGTAAAAATACACCCCAAAACACATTATACTACTTCTTCTGAGTACGGCAATACCACTTGTGGCACTTTTTTGCAGCCTAACTGCTCTAAGGGTCCAATGAGCACCTTTAGGCTTTACAGGGGTGCTTACAATTAGGCACCCCCCAAAATGACCCCATTTTGGAAAGTAGACACTTCAAGGTATTCAGAAAGGAGCATGTTGAGTCCGTGGCAGATTTCATTTTTTTTTTTTTTGTCGCAAGTTAGAAGAAATGGAAACTTTTTTTTTTGTCACAAAGTGTCATTTTCCGCTAACTTGTGACAAAAAAATAACATCTTCTATGAACTCACCATGCCTCAGTGAATACTTTGGGATGTCTTCTTTCCAAAATGGGGTCATTTGGGGGGTATTTATACTATCCTGGAATTCTAGCCCCTCATGAAACATGTCAGGTGGTCAGAAAAGTCAGAGATGCTGGAAAAATGGGAAAATTCACTTTTTGCACCATAGTTTGTAAACGCTATAACGTTTACCCAAACCAATAAATATAGGCTGAATGGGTTTATTTTTATCAAAAACATGTTTGTCCACATTTTTCGTGCTGCATGTATACAGAAATTTTACTTTATTTGAAAAATGTCAGCACAGAAAGTTAAAAAAAATCATTTTTTTGCCAAAATTCATGTCTTTTTGATGAATATAATAAAAAGTAAAAATCGCAGCAGCAATCAAATAGCACCAAAAGAAAACAAGAAAAGGAGGTAAAATTCATTTAGGTGGTAGGTTGTATGACCGAGCAATAAACCGTGAAAGCTGCAGTGGTCTGAATGGAAAAAACGCTCTGGTCCTTAAAGCGGATCCGAGATGAAAAACTAACTATAACAAGTAACTTGTCTATATATGTTACCTAAAGTTTAGATGGTTTACACAGCAAATCTAGCTGCAAACACTTTTAATGGAATATGATTATTTATTCCTGTGATACAATGACAGCGGCCATGTTGTTTGTAAACCTTACACAGAGGCAGGCTTATCTGTATCTTGAGCCATCAGCCTAATCCCCCTCCTCCTCCCTCCTCCCCTCTGCCTCTGAAATCAATGGCTAGTATTACCTCCCCCTCCTCCTGCCCAGACTGAGCTCCCATGAGCCCTTGCTACTGCCTTGGCTCTCTGAAAACTTGTGGGCGTGGCTTTTTTAGTTTATAGGGAATTTGAGTATTAAAACAAAAACAAAAAGGTATTTGGCTTGAGGAATGCCCTATAAACAATAGGAAAGGAACACAATTATGCAATGTGTAAAAGTTCACCTCGGATCCACTTTAAGGGGCGAAAAGACTGTGGTCCTCAAGTGGTTAAATATGCTTTTAAAAGTAAGTATGCTTTGGGGGGGGGGGGGGGGGGGGGGGTTAAACTCCCCCCCCCCCCCCCCCCAACAAAATCCATGTCTTTTTTGGTTGTGGATTTTGCTGCCCATGGAGGCAGAGCTTAGGGCTGCAGCTCTGCTTCCATGCGCGTCAATCTGCCCGCGGATCTCCGCCTCTCCCAGTAAAGGAAGATTGAGAGGGGCAGGGAGAGGCGGCGATCAGCGAGGATTGACGTGCTAAGAGGCAGAGCTCTGCCTCAAGCAGGAGGCGCTCCCCGGACTGAGCAGAGGGGATTTGAGTGGTATAAACCCCTTGTTTTGCCGCGGGGATGCGGCGGTTTAGCAGGGCTTATAGTGCTTAACAGGATTACAAGTTTAAAAAGTGAATTTAGACTCGCTTCAGAGTCTCTTTAAAGGACAACTGAAGTGAGAGGTATATGGAGGCTGCCATAATTATTTCCTTTTAAGCAATGCCAGTTGCCTGGCAGCCCTGCTGGTCTGTTTGGCTGCATTAGTGTCTAATCACACCAGAAACAAGCATGCAGCTAATCTTGTCAAGTCTGAAAATTATGTCAGAATAGCTGATGTGCTGCATGCTTGTTTAGGGTCTATAGCTAAAAATATTAGAGGCAGAGGATCAGCAGGAAAAACAGAACAGAACATTTTTATCGCACTTTTCTCCTGGTGGGCCCAAACCACCAGAACTGCAGCCACTAGGATGCCCTCTATAGGCAGTAGCAGTAAGGTCTCCTACTGAATAGGTGCTGGCTTACTGAACAGGCAGAGCAGAGATTTGAACCCAGGTCCTCTGTGTCAGAGCCCTTAAAGAGACACTGAAGCAAACTTATTTTGCACGTTACCTTATAAGTCGCTTCAGTGCTCTCATAACAAGTAATCCACCGTGTCCCCGCCGCTAAACGAGGGCTGCAGAGCCCCCAAATCCCCGGGGGGCAATCCAGCCGGCATTTCCTGAAAGGGGCAAAGCTTTCAGCTGTAGCTCTGCCCCCCCTGATGTCAATTGCAGCGCATTGCCGCCTCTCCCCGCCCCTCTCACTCTTCCTTCACGGAGAGGGGCGGGGAGAGGCGGCAATTGACGTCACGAGGGGCAGAGCTACAGCTGGAAGCTCTGCCTCTCAGCGCAGCAAAATATACGACCAAGTTGGTTGTGGATATTTGCAGAGGGATTTGGGGGCTCTGCAGCCCTCGTTTAGCGGCGGGGACACGGCGGATTACTTGTTATGAGAGCACTGAAGCGACTTATAAGGTAACATGTGCAAAATAAGTTCGCTTCAACCATTACACTATCCTGCCATAGACAGCACAGACAAGACACAGGCAATTGGTATTGCTTTAAAGGAAATAAACTTGGCAGCCTCCATACCCCTCTCATTTCAGTTGTCCTTTTAATACACCAATAATTATAAATCCCAATAGGGGAGCAATGTAATGGTTAACAGTTCTTCCACTTTAACTACCGTATATTCCGGCGTATAAGACGACTGGGCGTATAAGACGACCCCCCAACTTTTCCAGTTAAAATATAGAGTTTGGGATATACTTGCCGTATAAGACTACCCCTCTTCCAGCGCACACCAAATTAAAATAAAAGTTAAAAAATCCTGTACTGGTGCGGTGTATGAACAGATACTGGTGCTGTACTGTATGTGTTACCCAGTATATAACAATATATAGTCAATTGACTTGTTGCATTGGTCAACTCTCCTTAAGTAGACTGGTCAGCTCTCCTTGTCTACCTGTTTATCAGAGCGGTATGGAAGAATAGATTGCGCTCAGCAGGGAGATCTGAGAGGCGGTAACAGGATAGGGCGTAACACCCCGCATCAATGACACCCGGCGTAAGACGACCCCCAACTTTTTAGAAGATTTTCAAGGGTTAAAAAGTAGTCTTATACGCAGGAATATACAGTATTTAATTTTTTGCAAATGAAACAAAGCAGCAAAGCTTTACTGAAATCCAGAAGGGAGGCATAATTTCTCTGCAAATAATTACAAGCCAAAATTATAAATTGACAACCCAGCAATGTTATCAATTAACTTCAGTGATGTGGAAGTGCTAATTAACCTGTCCAGTGACTTTACGCCAGTTTTTTATGCAGCGTTTAATGTTTTAGCACAGAGATGAAATTTCATACCACTTTAAAAACAAAAACACTTCCTCATTTTCCTTCCCATTGGCCTACTGTGATTGTTAGCTTTAACTTGAGAGAGCAGTTTCCAGTAGGGGAATTCTTGGTATGTTCTGGAAAAAAAAAAAAAAAGACTTCTGGTGGCCACAAATATTTTCACTCAATTTTTTTTAATCGTTTTAATCAAATTGGTGTAAAAGCCAAAAGAAAAAGGATAACGTGTGACCACCATTAGGTTCCTTACATGCTGTCTGTTGCATTCTATTACAAATGGACAATACCATTGCATTGTAACAAAATGCAGTGATATTCCTGTGGTGCTTCCACTTTGGAGTGCAGTGCAGCAGGTTCTGATGCAGTAACCTACAGCATGCTGTGCATTTACAGTGGCAGTGAAGCATACTTTAACCACTTCAGCACCACAGGGTTTTTTGCTTAAAAACCAGAGCAATTTTCACATTTCAGCGCTCCTCCCATTCATTCACCAATAACTTTATTGCTACTCATCAGATGTAAATGATCTATATCTTGGTTTTTTTTGCCACAAATTATGCTTTGTGAGGGTGATATTTGCTTTTAGTAATTATGTTATTATCTGTGCATTTTAAAGGGAAAAATGAGAAGAAAAAAAAAGTAAAAATACACTATTTCTCCATTTCCATCCACTATAGTTTTCAAATAAACAAGGTTACCATAGGTAAAACCCACACATTGTATTTGCTAATTTGTCCTGGTTATCTCAACATTTAAATAATGTTCCTAGTACAATGTATGGCGATAATATATTAGTTTCTGGTTTGTGTTTTTTGTTTTCTCATTGTACTCTATCAGTAATTAAAAGCCCTTATCTTCATGATTAACAGTAATACACTCTCTTGGCATACATATTTTAAAAGCTAAGTCCCTAGGGTAACTATGTATTCTCTTTTCAATGCTGTCACTTTTGTTTTTACAAGTATTTATTTAGGGGTATGGAGTACATGAAAATAACAGTTTTGCTTTTCATTCAGTTTTCCGGTAAAAAAAAAAATCACATGACTTAGCCCTCTGTTGTCAAACAACACAAAATCTATTCTCTCACTTGTCACGGTTAAAATGATACCCTATATACATAATCAGATAGCTTATTGGGCATACAGCACACTGTTTACCACAAGTACGCCTATCTACTCCCCTGAGCTTTAAGTGAAGTTTTGTGGGGAGTAGATAAGCGTAGCAAGGGATTCAAAGTGGTTAACTGTACTGTATGCTTCATTAAATAGTCACACCGCACATCTAGCACGAGGTGTGACTGTCAGCACGGTTGTGATGGTATTGCAACGCAAATGGCACCAAAGAGCTCATTAAGATAAACTGCTTCCACTGGTGAATTGGCAGAGAATGCTTCTCTTGATAAAATGTGTAAAATCCCTTCTAATTCACGACATCTGCATTCTGCCAGAAAACCAAGAACAAGTGGCCGGGGGAAGACTTCCACTTTGAAAACAGCTACTCCAAGTCAGCTCAATCTGACGACACGCAGTTTGGGTGTTGGAGGAGGGTGGGTGCATAGATGTTCCCGGACAGCACCAGGGCTGTGGAGTCGGTACAAAAATCTTCCAACTCCGACTCTGGGTACTCAAAATGGCTCGGACTCAGACTCCTCGACTCCAACTCCTTAGTCTAATACTTACCAGGGCTGTGGATTTTGTACAAAAATAAGCCGACTCCGACTCCAGACTCCTCAGTTTATGAAATCAACGACTCCAACTCAGACTCCGGGTACCCAAAATTGCTCCAATTCCGAGACTCTGCAGCCCTGGACAGCACACAGACAAGACACTGAATAGGTAATAAATAGCCTGGTACTACATGACACACATGATTTTAACTGGCGTTTTTTAATAGCTTTATCAACCAGGGCTGTGTAACCAACCAATACAAAAATACATATTTAAACATTCAACAGTAATGTACTATTCAAACTACATTTCTGTGTTTTATAGCAACTTTCATGTAATGTACATAGACTCAAATATAATGTACAAACAAACAGAACAAAGTACATTCTCCACAGTAATTCCGTAACACAATGAAAGTCATTAGGAACTAACTATGCTGTATGAAAAAAAAAAAGTATGCAAAGGTAATAGAAACACAAATACAGGAATTGCTGTATATAAATATATGGGGTTTATAAAAGTAACAGACATCCCTGCGTAAACTGTTCATACATCCACTGGTAGGTAGGACTGTCACAACTGGCAGGTGACAAACATATGGAAGCTATGGTACAGCAATTACATAAAGACTTGCCTCCTGGAGCACTGACTTCTGATTTTAGCCTGCTCTCTTCATGTAGCAGCTGGATGGAAGCAGATCCTGGAGCTGAACATGGTGCAGATAGAGGGTGCACAGCACAAGAGGACACATCTGCAGTAGCATAGTAAGCAGTGCAGTATGTATTAGAAAAATCAGTGTAATCCGTATCAGAAGTAAAACACATTAAAGTGCAACTCCAGGCACATCGTTTAACCTTGTCAGCACTCGGTGGCAATGCTCATTTTTAATCTAAGCATTATCTTCCTGATGGTATACAACCCATTTTGAAGTACTCGATCAGGAGTCCTTTCACCAGCTACTTACTGTAGCACAGACCTCCAGAAAGTCTGTCTCCGCCTCCTCCACTGTACCCACCATACTGAAGCAGAGCCAACTACCGTATAAACTCACATACAAGCCGAATTTTTCAGTCCAAAAAATGGGCTGAAAAGTCCCCCCCCCCGTCGTATGCGGGTCAGTTGCCTGTGCCCCCTGCTGTGTCTGTCCTCCCATGTCCCGCAGCAGAGCAAGTGCGGCTGTTAACAAGATTGATGTGCCCCAGAGCGTGAGGCATTGCAGAGAGCAGGAATCCCTTTCGTGTAGCTTTTGCCCTCTCTCCCAACAGGCTGCAGCCAGGAAATGTACACCCGCTTCTTGTATTCTGAATGCTGCATTGTCCTTGGCAAAGCTGCGCTGTTATGTGCCGATACATGCGTTTACGGACAGGCGGCCACACACTGTAATTATGCTCAGAGATGTATACGGACTGATAGTGAGCTGCAGCCATGTCCGTATACATCTCCGAGCATAATCACAGCGTGTGGCCGCCTGTCTCATAAACACATGTATCAGCACATAACAGCGCAGCTTTGCCAAGGAGGATGCAGCATTAAAAATACAAGAAGCTACATTTCCCGGCTTCAGTATGTCGGGAGGGAGGGAAGTAAACGGTGAAAGTTACAAGCACGAGTCTTCAAGAGACTACATCTCCCTGCATGCTTTGCTGCCATCTACTGGGCATGTGCAGAAGACAAGCAGAGAAAAGAAGACAGCTCATATAGTGCACATGGAGATCTGCAGAGATGGAAGGAAGTTATTCATGGCAGATGTGGGCTGTGTGTCTCAAGGCTCAGTTACATTCTCTGCAGCTTTGCAGATCCTGTGAGAAGCACCTAGTGCCCTGGTGGCGAGTCCGGCTTCACCTCACTGATGTGTCCTTTGTTTGGCTGCTGTGAATTATAATCTGCCATCATGGGGAAATTCTCCAACTCCAGGTAGCAACATTTGAGAGTCCAGACTCCAATATTTGCCTTGTTCCTGGTTGTCAGAAGGATTTGCGTCTAGAATAGGTTGGGAGCTAACAGATGTGAGGGGCAATTAGCAGAGACATGGATGCACATCTGGCTATGTGGAGGGGGCTGCTTTGGGGGTTATTTGGCTATAGGGAGGGGGACTGTCTCATACTGGGAGCACATCTGACTTTACTGGATATTGGGATGCCTCTTATTGGGGGACCATCTGGTTGTTTATCCTGGGGGAGGGGGCTTATATGCAAGTCAATCACTTTTTCCTGGTTTATGGGGGAAAAGTGGGTACCTCAGCTTATATGAGAGTCGGCTTATGTGTGAGTATATATGGTATTACTGTTTGAGCAGTGGATGGGAACTATAGATATGTTCCTGGAGTTGGCCTTTAACATCAGAACATCTACACAGAAGTATTCAAGACTGCTGTCAGAGACAGGAAGAAATTGTTTTGTTTTTTTTTGCAACAAGGAAGAAGTAGAAAGGGGTAGGGGGAAGATAATACTGAAGGCAATATCTTTAAACACACACAAATAAATAAAAGGAGAACAACCTTTGGCCTGCATTATATAAGTCAATGCTTTGGATGCAGGGGTTTTGCTCAATTTGTGATAACCAGTAAAAAAGAAAAAAAAAAACACACACAACACAAAAAACTAAGAATCTTGCCCCAAAGTGCTCCTATGTACCAATACGTACAAGTTGGTGTGGCGTATACATGCAAGTCTTACTTTTATTAAGTAAAAAAGGAATCCTACTGAAATGGTTTTCAGATATAGCTACTGGTATATTAAATGCTATAGCAGCTGAATGAAGAATGCTATGTGTACGCATCCACAAATTCTGTGCCAGCGTGTCTATATTTCGGTTTTGTGTATCTGTATGGACATTGGCAAATCTTGCATGCATGGCATACTGCCTTCTATATAGCATGTACGGTAACTTGCTGCTGCTCTTTGTATATAAATTTGGCACAGTTGTAGTAGTGCATTTATGAGTGCATCCCTTTTGCTTTAAAACTGCAAAATACATTTTTCATAGAATTGTACACACTTCTTGTACTGCTAGTATAGAGATGCAGCAATACTGCGAAGGACATTGCTTGCTTCTTTCTGTTCCTTCACTGATATTGTATGCAAAGCCCTGGAGAAACCTCATATACAGTACATAAATGCTGTCTTCTGATGGACTTTTTTTTCCCCCCCTGTACACACATCACCACACTAGTGTGTTATGTTAAAGAGTAACTGTCGGGCATAAAATCAATTCTTTTTATCTGGTAAACAAGTATTAAGGATGTTACCCAGGCAATCCAAAAGTTTAAAAATCACTTATTTTTATTCTCCATAAAATGTAAATTCCCCAGCCCTTATTTGGTACATCTGCAGCACAAAGAAAGTTGCAGGGCATGCAGGTTTTTTTTTCTTTCTTCATTACTTACCCTCAGACTTAACTAATGCAGCCTGATTGGCTGAAGGGGGGGGGGGGGAGGAAGAATGGGACAGGGATGGGCAATAAGAGAGTAGAGTAAGGGAGGAAATGTCAGGATTGGTTTCAAGATGGACACAGACAAAATGGAAAATCCTAAGGAGGATTTTTTTTTTTTACTATAGAACTTTCACTAAAATACAAATGTGGACAGTGCAATATGGTACGTAATTAGAGCAAGTATTTATCTACTTATGTGTTTTTTTTCTTTCTGAAATAGTTTGGCTGACAGCTCCACTTTAATGTACTGTAGACTATTTGTACCATCATTACTATAATAAAAAGCACAACTTCTGTCAGTGAGAAAGATCAATTGGCAGGCAAGTGCAAGCGTTGAATATAGGGCAAAAGTGCATATTCAGCACCAGTCTTTGGCAGATTTAGCAACATTAAACTCAGAGCTTAACTGCTTCTCAAACAAGCCTTATGTGAGAGAAATAGGCTTTTGGAAGCAGCGGTGAACTGAATGAAACAAATATAGGAATAGTCACTGCTAACACTAGTTTAAAAAAAGGTAAAACATACCAAGGCAATTATCCCATTCCTGACTTCACTACCTAGGCAAACTTGAGCAAGCAGCCAGTCAAGTCTGGATAGTCTGAAGTCACCTCACATACGTCATTTCATTGTCAGGAAATAAGTAGGCAATGGAGCCAGTTTTTCCCTTAACAGCCCTGGAGTTTGCACGTTTTATAAGAAAAGTTGCTAATCAGAATATAAGGCTCATGATAACTCCCCATGGGAGATGCCATATCAGTTCTGTGACTGCAAAAATGTTTTTCTGGAGTCTTAATTGCGTACATGGTCATAAGTGGCAACCATATCACAGCAATACAAGAGCATGCAGTTTTGGACCTGTTCCAAGGTGTATGCATATTGAGGTACCCATAAATGTATGAGGTGATCTGCATTAAACCACTTGACAGAAAATAGCACTGCTATATCAAGAGAAGAGAATCTCAATTATCAATTAACCCACGTTATGCAATATATATATATATAAAAAAAAAAACCAAAAAAACAAAAACAAAAAACACACTTGCACAATTACAAAGACTAAGCTTAAAGAGAATCTGTATTGTTAAAATCGCACAAAAGTAAACATACCAGTGCGTTAGGGGACATCTATTACCCTCTGTCACAATTTCGCCGCTCCTCGCCGCATTAAAAGTGGTTAAAAACCGTTTTAAAGAGTTTGTTTATAAACAAACAAAATGGCCACCAAAACAGGAAGTAGGTTGATGTACAGTATGTCCACACATAGAAAATACATCCATACACAAGCAGGCTGTATACAGCCTTCCTTTTGAATCTCAAGAGATCATTTGTGTGTTTCTTTCCCCCTGCAGCTATCTTCCACTGAAGTGCCAGGCTGTTTCTTCCTGCAGAGTGCAGACAGCTCTGCCTGTATGTAATTCCTCAGTATGTGAAAGCCCAGCCAGCTCAGAGGAGGATTTATCCAGCTTGTAAAAGATAAGAGAAGAGAAGAGAGAAGCTGCCCTAATCTAAATAACACACAGGCAGTGTGCAGAGAGGGGCCTGGAGGGGGAGATGCATCACAGAACCACAACACTGAAGAACTTGGCAGCCTTCCAGACACAGGCTGACAAGT
The DNA here is from genome assembly GCF_040937935.1 of Hyperolius riggenbachi. Lineage (NCBI taxonomy): Eukaryota > Metazoa > Chordata > Amphibia > Anura > Hyperoliidae > Hyperolius > Hyperolius riggenbachi. The sequence goes on from NC_090649.1 coordinate 155,250,153, forward strand.
CTGACAAGAGAGAGATAAGTTGATTTATTACAGAGATGGTGATAGTAGAACGCGCTGCAGTAAGCCAGAGCACATTAGAATAGCTTTTGGAACTTGTAGGATGATAAAAAACAGGATGCAATTTTTGGTACGGAGTCTCTTTAAACACATTTTATCTAACTTGGGCAGACTATATGCCCTGACAACAAATACACAGAGGATGATGGCAGTCTGCTTTATTTGCAGCAAACAGACCTGGAGGGGTTGGGGGATTAAGAGCAACACAAAACCTGATTACACAACCTTGACCAAGTATGGAAGGGTTTATCGAAATACAGCCCATCATAGTGGCCATGATCCATATCATGGTTGTATAATCTTACCACATTTACACAGTACTAAGGCAAACTGAGAAAATACTTTTAAAGTTCCTACTAGGTTAAAGAGACACTGAAGCGGAAAAAAAAATATGATATAGTGAATTGGTTGTGTACTATGAATAATTACTAGAAGATTAGCAGCAAAGGAAATATTCTCACACTTTTATTTTCAGGTAGTGTTTTTTCTAACATTGCATCATTCTATATTATGTGCAGATTACACAACACTCAGCATTTAAAATGAGTCTTTCAGAGATAATAAAAGTCAGATAACAGCGCTCTCCACCACAGACTTAGTCTGAGAGATTAATGGCTTGTTTGCACAGAGATAACAACTGGAGTTTCTTAACTCTTCCTGTACTGGAAACAATTAGACTGATGTATCTGATCTTAAAACATTTCTTGGCTGTACTACACATACAAATCATAATATAATTTTTTTTTCGCTTCAGTGTCTCTTTAAATACCTCTTTGGGACTCCTCAAGCAGGCTCAGGAGATGCTCGCATCCCTGAGTACTTCCAAATATGAACTGATCAGTATGGCACAGGCCCAGGCTTGATAATGCGCAGTATGGATGCACCAGTCTTCATAAACACTTGGGGACACCAGTACACCTACCTGTAGCCTGCTGAGGTGTAGCAAAGATGCATACAAAAACGTAAATTTAATGGGGGACATCGGCGGAACGATGAGAGAAAGGCTTTCCTCACTTCAAGTTAACTTTAAATGTAAGTTTACCAGTTTTAGTAGTCAGTCTTACATTTATATCCTCTCCCCTATAAAAACCGCAGTGTCTGTAGTTTGAAACATGGATTAGCTTTGTGGCATGTCACAAACTTTAATAGCTTCTTGAATTACTACCCTACATAAGTACACGTCTCTCTAAATGGCAGGAGAGTACCATTACGGCCACTTCTGAATTTTACTAGATGCGTACACAGAGCACATCAGCCACTTCCTGATTACTCCTTACAGAACCAGCCACATTGAAGCACAATGATTTAAAGGGAACCTGAGATGAGAAGTGTCTCATGTACCATACTTACCTGGGGGCTTCCTTAAAAAGGGATACTGTAGGGGGGGGGGGGGGGTTCGGGGGAAAATGAGTTGAACTTACCCGGGGCTTCTAATGGTCCCCCGCAGACATCCTGTGCCCGCGCAGCCACTCACCGATGCTCCGGCCCCGCCTCCGGTTCACTTCTGGAATTTCAGACTTTAAAGTCTGAAAAACACTGCGCCTGCGTTTCGGTGTCCTCGCTGCCGCTGATGTCACCAGGAGCGTACTGCGCAGGCACAGACCATACTGGGCCTGTGCAGTACGCTCCTGGTGACATCAGCGGGAGCGAGGACACAGCAACGCAGGCGCTGTGGTTTTCAGACTTTAAAGTCTGAAATTCCAGAAGTGAACCGGAGGCGGGGCCGGAGCATCGGTGAGCGGCTGCGTGGGCACAGGATGTCTGTGGGGGACCATTAGAAGCCCCGGGTAAGTTCAACTCATTTTCCCCCAAACCCCCTACAGTATTCCTTTAAGCCCCCTTAGGGCTGCTTGTCCTTTGCCGTCTCCACGGGTGGCTCTGGTCCCCGGCAATTCAGTCCGAAAGCCTGGCTGAGTTGCATTTTGTCGTGCATACGCGGCCCGCAGGTGCAGATTGATCCCAGGGAGCACAACAAAGCGCAACCCTGTCAGGCTTTCAGGGTGAATTGCTGGGGACCGGAGGCACCCTTGGAGAGAGCTAGGGACAAGCAGCCCTAAGGGGGCTTAAAGGATTATCAGGCAAATAGGGAAGCCAATTTACTTACCTGGGGTTTTCTCCATCCCCTTGCAGCTGTCTGTCCCACGCTGACTCCGTTCGCAGCCATTGGCCCAGGGTCCCCACACGGTGCAGAGGACGACCTCGAGGTCTTCCTTACTGCACCTGCATGAAGCGCCCTCAATTAAGCAGTACGCCGCGGGCACCTTCGAGATCAGTAAGGACCACTTCAAGGTCATCCTCTGCACCATACGGGGACCCCAGGCCGGCGGCGGAGCTGGCAGCATGGGACAGATACCTGCAAGGGGTTGGAGAAAGCCCCAGGTAAGTAAATCTACTTACCTATTTGCCTGATGATTCCTTTAAGGAAGCCCCAGGTAAGTATGGTACCTGAGACGCTTCTTGTCTCAGGTACACTTTAAGCACTTTCACATAAACTAAACCTTTTAGGAGGAAAATCTTACAAACATAAAATGCTTTAGGATGCAAGCAGATAGGCACATAGCCTAACAGGAAACGTGTATGTGAGCATCTAGGCTGACCGTAAAGTGGAGCGGTACACCAACATAGATCAGTTGTATCTTGATTTGAGTTGGTCGATGAGATACAAGTAAGTGATTTGCATGCAGATTTCACGCAAACTATACGCATCTTCTATCTGGGCCAGGTTCACTTGCTGATATCAATTAGCCCAGCTCCATGCTGCATACCATTTGCATGAAATATGCATGCAAGCCTTTTGTTTACCTTCTCTAGTCTTGATACAAGCCACATCGACATGTTCCACAAATGGCTACAGATGTGTAATATCCAGGGAAAGAAGCAGAGAGTCTGAACTGGTAGCCAATTTTACACAAAAACTTTTAAAGGGATCCCCTGGACATGAAATACCCTATACATATATACACATACCCAATTGTGACTGAATTACTCAAACCATAAAAAAAGGAGCCTATCCTTTTGATATACAGTCACATGATTAACTTTACCTGTTCACAGTTCTGTACAACTGGGTGCCCAATGTTATACATACACAAAAAGCAGGATTTTGCAGTGCAGCAAGAATGAGCTATTCCCATGTAAAATAAAACAGCAGAATCTAATGATGATAATAGCACAAGAGTGACAGGAAAAGGGTTGCAAAATTTAGACAACGACAATCTATTTTTCAAACCTTAAAAATAGCACGGCACCAGCAGAACTTTTCAAGGATTTCCAACGTTGGCGTGTGAACGTGCAAAAGCATTGGACTGAACAAGGCTAAATATACTGGTTAATACATTTCAATAAGGCTTCCTTCACACTGGGGTATTGCAAATCGCACTGCTAATGCAATGCAGTTATATTGTAATGGCACATTTACATCAGAGCAGTGTTCTCCCCAGGCTCTTTTAGCCGGGTGCTCCACCCGGCTAGATTTGGTGACCACCCGGCTGTCATCAGCGCAGCTCCTCACCTCCTCCTATGCTGTAAGCAGAGTTGCCCTGCATTTTCATCTCGCCCCACCCGGCTACTTTTTTATGCCACCCGGCTACTATTTCATGCCACCCGGCTAGAAACAAATTCTGGGGAGAACACTGCAGAGGATTCCACTGCGGTGGAATCTGCTGCCGTAATGCGAGGCATGCTATGCGGTACCAGACAACACGTGCATTTACAGTTGCAATGTAGCATACCTTTTATTAACTGTATGCTTCACCGAATACTTTGCAACGCACGCATACTGCACAATGCCAATTTTCCCCTCTGTTGGTATCCTGTTTTTGCAGGGTATGACATCCAAAACCCCAGTGTGAGTCTAACAGAAGACAGTATGGCTGGCCAAATAGGTACATTGCTACTTTAAATACTGTAGTCTGCTTTTTTCTATGGATCATTTACAAGGACCACGAGATCTCAATTGGTCTTTCAAATGGGGCATGTCAAACATTCACAGAAAAAAAGCTGTTTGGTAAGGCGACATTGAATATTGACTAAATCCTATCACAAAATTTTAGCTTTAGGTTACGTCTAAATTCTGGTGAAGAACTTGAGGGAAAGACACAGAGGTGTGACCTTATGAAGACAAATATAAATAAAATAAAAAAGACAAAAAAAGTAGAGTATTTACTTGGTAAATGAAACAATGATTCTAACTGGATACTCCAGCTGCCTAATTCTGCTCGAGTTATCAAGCATCTGGCTTGCTACATCAGTCTTTCATTCGACACAAGTCTTGTTCTACAGCAACAACTGCATATTGTATTAGCAAATATTTCTCATTGCACATGAAGAAAACGAGCATATTTCACATAAGCATTGCCCATGTGATCATTGGTAAATCCAGAATACATCAGTAGAAACCTACTTTAACCCTACACTCCACTCATGGTAGAAGGCTCAGCCCTCTAACAGTTATGCGCCTAGGGAAGTTTAGCTGCATACAAATCAACTTCCTGTTCATACAAATCAACTTCCTATGCAAGCCTCTACCTTTCAAACTGACAGGCAGCAGTGATAAGAGGAAAGCATATATTTCAATCTCTGCAGTTAACCTGCTGGGACAATATTTGCAATTCTTGTAACTGTGTTAAATCTCCTACTTGCAAGAGACAAATCAATATTCTTTGAAGCAGGAGGAATACTCACTAAAGTAAGGAAACACAAACGTGTTGCTCATAGCACCAAAATTACAGCCATCTTTCTATAGCTAGCATTTGTTTTTTTTCACTGTGCAAAGCTTTTGCTCTCTTCCAGTTATCCTACAGGTGGCCTAACATAATTAAAGCACTAGTGAACATACATTCTAACCTAACAAATGTGTTTAACCATAGACAAAGCTTGATTACAACATATTGGCCCAGCAATATTCCGCCGATCATAGTGCATATTCTCTATACACCAAAATGTTTAGCGGGACTGCATCATACAGCACTGCTACAAATTCAACTGCTGTACCGTAGCTTCAAGTTTTGGCAATCTGAAATCAGTGTACATCCATTTATTTTTGTCAGAAAATAATTTAAGTAAAAGATATTTCTCATCATAGCTCTTTTCAGGTTAATAATTCACAGTCTCGTTATTCTTATATACAAAAAGCCTCTACAAAAGAGATTGGCAATGTTTCTACAAGATGCTTGTTGAAAAAAAGTGTGTCCCTTGTAATAAAAATAAAATGTAGACAGCACAGATGAAGCTGCTTAAATAAGTCTTCTCTACAAAAGAACAATGAAATCATGGACAACAAGTAGATATGGTCACATTAATGCCCAAGTTCCCATTATCCGCGAAGAGGTGTGCAATTGCAGTATCAAAAACCAAGCAGTCACTGTTCATAATGGCAGCTGCTACACCATCATGAATGGACCTTGGTGTGGCTTCCCAGGTCAAACGCCTGCGGTTTCCATTCAATTCAAGTCTGTAAGCAAAGTTCTCAGCTTGTTTCCGCGTGCCGATCAAGAGCACAATGGCGAAGAATTGCTGGTGTCCCTCGTACTTTTCCTGTTTCTCCAGCACCAACATGAAGTGATGGCTGAAGCAGAACTGCATCATCACCCAATCGACTGCCCCGGGCAGATTAATGTCTGTTGCAAGGAAGACTATGTCTTCACCCTGAAGGGTGGTGATACTTTTGTGAGCATGCGTTAGGTGGGGCATGACTGCTTCCAGTGAACCCTGCCATTTGCAGGAGGCTCCAGGACAGGGACACGAGTATGGACGATATTCACAGATATCCTCATGTTCAGGTTTTTCAGTGTGATGGAGAGACAAGGAGCACCCTGTAGATGCATACTAGAAGAAAAGAAAGAAAAAACAAAAACATTGTTTTAAAATGTGTATACATGATTTGTCAATCAATAAAGTACTTAATACAGAGTCATAGTGATCACCTAATAGGTCATTTGCAAAAAGTAGCCTGTAATAATAATAAAAAAAAAATACTCGCTACATCTGCCTTCCAGATAGACCACTGATTTCACTCCATAAAAACTAGAGGCTACTTACCTTACCACCACACCGTAATTAAAGAGAACCCGAGGTGGGATTTAACTAGGTTAGTGGGGCACAGACGCTGGTTGTGCACACTATCACCAGCCTCTGTTGCCCCATGGTGTCCTCCAGGACCCCCCTGCGCGCCGCTATCCCCTCCGCAGTGCTGGCGACAAACAGCGTGTCGCTAGCACAATGTTTACCTATGCCGTGTCTGTCAGCGCCGCTCCCCCGCCTTCTATGCATCGGCGTTACCCGCCCGCGTCCCTTCCCTCCCGCTGATTGGAGGGAAGGGACGCGGGCGGGTAGCGCCGATACAGAGGAGGCGGGTGAGCGGCACTGACAGACACGGCATAGGTAAACATTGTGCTGGCGACACTCTGTGTGTCGCCAGCACTGCGGAGGGGATAGCGGCGCGCAGGGGGGTCCTGGAGGCACACCATGGGGCAACAGAGGCTGGTGATAGTGTGCACAACCAGCCTCTGTGCCCCACTAACATAATTAAATACCATCTCGGGTTCTCTTTAAAGATGGGAGAACAAGTTCCAGAAAATCTGCCGTGCCGGTGCACTTTTCCAAATCTAAGAAGTGGTTCAAAGCCATTTTTCCCAGTGCATTTGCAATTTTTTGAGGACTGTTTCACTGGCAATAAAAGATCCACTTTTTTGGCATTTTTATTACCTCAACCCTGACACAATTTCAGAGGGGGGGTTGGGGGGAGGAGAATGTATAGCACACACTGCATTAAAGAGGGGGGTGTCATGGAAGAAGAGAGGGATGAAAGAGACATCGAATCAGCAATGGCAGTGGAAGCTGCACAGGTCGATTTCTGTTATGCTGACAATAGGCTGTATTCACTAAAGTCTCATAAATGACTTATGTATCACCTAATTGATAAAAATAACCTTTCAGCACATTTACAAGCACAAGAGTCACTCAGAGTAAGTTGTTCCTGATTAACTTTATTTCAATATTACTTTTCTCTCCTTAATTATATTGTATTTTTGCTCTTTGGAAGCTCAAAAATGTAACATAGGTAAGGTGAAAACAGGTGAGAAAGCTTTGTGAATCATGCCCAAAGTCCTTGAAATGAGCCAAAGAAAATCTGTTTGGAACACATGCAGTGGAGAAGGAAGGGCCTAGTGTTTTACCCAGGGCTGTAAAGTCAGTACAAAAATCATCCGACTCCTCAGTTTATGAAACCACTGACTCCAGGGCCCATATTCAATTCCATTTTTCACTTGGGTTATCTCCTAGGAGATAACTTTCATATTCCCTTTAAAATAAATTTTAAGCATTTTACAATTGAAAAAGTACCCAAAAGTGAAGGAAAAAGTACTATCAAAAGGATTTGGAATATTTTCTCGCTTGCTGGTGGTTCAATAGGCATTGTATGACAAGGTGTGAAAATATCACGGAGGAGAAAACTCAGGAGAAAAATGGAATTGAATATAGGTCGAGGTACCCAAAAGTTGCTCGACTCCTCAGCCCTGGTTTTACTCATAAGCTGGCTCAGAAAGAGGCGTTATGAACAAGAACAGATGTGAAGTTTTCAGATTCCTCATAAAGATTGTTACCATTCACACCCAGTACATTATTGCACAGACTTTTTCTCCAGTATTTTTGAGGACTACTGAAATGACAAAGCAGCAGCCCGATCTGACACGCTAAGATCTTGGTCTTCTTACATGAACAGTTTTCTTTGGTTTAATAAGGATGCTTTTGAATATCTGAGCCTTTTCTATACCATTACTTCCAATGACCTTCACTGGATTAACAAACTTGTTTTCCTGTATTTGCACTCTATTCCCTAGTGAAGCATGCCTGGGAAATGCAAGAGTATTTAGTAGCAGACACACAAAGGGTATGATTGTGCAGGAGGCTGAAAAGTTAGGTAATCTGGTTGATTGTAAGATGCCCTACATTCTTAAAATACCTTCTGAGTACAGAACAGGCATTTACTGGAAACTGAATCAAATATCTGATATTTCCTCGGACCCCGAAGAACTGGATACTAATGTAGTAATCTGGAAAAATACAAAAAGCTATAAGCCCAGTTAGGCCTGAAAGATAAATCGAATTTAAATCGAAATCGCGATCACAATTTCAGAGTCATCAAAGTGGCGAATATCGTGATCACGTCATTTCCACATGAGGAAGTTTGAAGAAGCGCCTTCAAACTTTCCCAAAGTCCCAGTGCCCGCAGCGTTGAACATACCTTCCATCCTCTATTGCCCTCTGCCGCCTCTTGTGCTTGGCAAAACTTCGGAGTCTTGTATGTCACATGATATGCAGGAAGTATGCCGTGCATTAGAGCCTGCAGGAGGCAAAGTGGATAGACAGGCATCGCTGGACTCGTGCTTGAAGCAAGGACTGATGCAACTTGGGGGACAGAGGAGGCACAGAGAAAGACAGCGTGGGCACAGACACAAAGGAGGCAAGAGAGAGACCCAGAGGAGGCATGAAGAGGCAAAGGGGGCACAATGAGAGACGGTAACAGAGGGGGGGGGGGGGAAACAAAGCTTGATTTTAAGGAAATCGTGGATCGGAATCGTAATTTTGGACAGAAATCGCTTAATTCAGTTTTTTCCTAAAATCGTTCAGGCCTAAGCTCAGTCAACATCTCAATGTTGTACATATTTGTGCTCCATAAACTAAAATGTCAGTCAATCTTAAACAATACACTTATCACATCCACTAAATATTCAAATTCTAAAGGTGGCCATACATCAGACGACTAGACAGCCGATAGACCATCCAATTCGATTATTGTAATCAAATTGGATGAAAATCGGTGCCGCCAAGTGCATGCCCCGACCAACAAAGACAGAAATTGGTTGCATTGCCGATAGAGCAAGCTGCAAGATATCAGGCCAAAGTTGGTTGGTCGGGTGCGCAGTGGGAACAGCACACAATTTCCCAACGACTGACGAAACCATCCGCCACCTCGCCGATATGCCGTGCCAAAGTGTATACATTACCTGTCCGTGGCCTCCACTTGCCCCCTGCTGCTCCAGGCGCATTTTCCTTTCCCGCATACACTCACGCCCCACGTGGTTTCCTGGTAAAGACGCGCGTGTGATGCCACACACGTACGCCCTTACTAGGAAACCACGTGGGGCGTGCAAGTATGGAAGAGGAGAATGAGCCCGAAGCAGCAGGGGGCAAGTGGAGGCCACGGACAGGTAATGTATACACTTTGGCACGGCGGGCATTAGGGGGGGGGGCACAGTGGCGAGGCAGCACACCGGGCCAATTTCGGATCGATTTCAGCATGAAATTGAATGGTAAACGACCTGTGGTGTATGGTCAGCAGACAGATCTCTCTCTTATCAGATTCGATGAGAGAGATTTGTCTCTTGGTCGAATCTGCCCACACATCGCTAGACCTTTACTGTACTTATTTGTATGTAAATAATCCAGGTCAAGGAAGGAAGTGAAATGTGAAAGATTTACAATGAAGTTTTTTTTTTTTTTTATGCATGAACATGGATAAATAGTGCTTTCCACTAAGCATTGCATTTTTGTAATAGGGTTTAGAAACGATGCAATTGCAATCATCGAGGATTCCCAAGAACATCTCACCCAGTATTACAAATCCAACAGACATGTGCCTGACTGCCACTCCTCTGACAAGACAAACAAGTTCAGCTATTTTAATAAGTACTGCATCATCACTTTTCTGTTATAAACCGTAGCTATGGCTTAGGTGTAACGCTGCACACTGTCACACAAATACAATACACAACGTGCTCTACCAGACAATAGGGCTCAACAAATGACCTGTATAACAGAGAGCACAATAAGAATGCAATGCAAAGTATAAAGTAATGCTAGGTGCGCACACACTTGAATTTAATAGATCGAATGCTTGACCCAAAAAAAACTCTAACACATTAATCTACTGAAAGTAATTTTTGGTACATATTATACCATCTACTCAATCTGACTGGCCTGTTTAAAAGATATTTTCTCCCCTATGGTACCACAACTTACATTTACACCATTCCCTGTGTGAGTGCGATGCACTGTTCTTGAGTTAGCGGGTGTTGACCAAGTAGTGTCCATTGCGTCTGGCTGCTAGCAGCACTAACCTGGCGACCAGAGTGTCAGCTCGAAGCGAGCAGATGAGAGTCCTGGGGCCATTTTCACCTGAGTTTTCTTCCTAGGTAATATTTTCACCAGGGCTGTGGAGTCTGAGTCGAGGCAAATTTTGGGCTCCCGGAGTCGGAGTCGTTGATTTCATAAACTGAGGAGTCGGGAGTCTGATAATTTTGTACAAAATCCACAGCCCTGTTAAGTATTAGCTTGAAAATGGGGGAGAAACAGACAGCCCAATATGGTGCAGTATGTTAATATGGAGAGATCTGTTGTGAATAAATGAGATGATTATACTCACAAGGGTGGGTCGCCACAAAGGCAACCACTGGACAGGCCGGCGGGGAGAATTGTAACCTGACCCCGCTCAGGTTTAAAAAGTCGCTCTCTGTAGATAGGAGAAAATGGGGATACACCCCTCCACCAAGGGTGGACTAGGGAATATTGAAATACGATAACAGAGGCGCCAAGCAGAATAAAATTAGTTAAAATTGTTAAAAAAGGGGGAAGTGGGTGGACTCACCTCCCTTCTAAAAAAAAAAAAAAAAAAAAAAAAAAAGCCGGACAATGGACAGGTTACTTACAGTCTAAAGTAACATTTATTAGTAACTCCAGAGTAACCAAGCAGCTCAGGGGAGTTACTAATAAATGTTACTTTAGACTGTAAGTAACCTGTCCATTGTCCGGCTCTTTTTTCCAGAAGGGAGGTGAGTCCACCCACTTCCCCCTTTTTAACAATTTTAACAAATTTTATTCTGCTTGGCGCCTCTGTTATCGTATTTCACTGTTAAGCATTAGACAAAGGAGTCGGAGTCGAAGCCATTTTGGGAACCCAGAGTCGTGGTTTCATAAACTGAGGAGGAGTCAGAGTTGGAAGATTTTTGTACTGACTCCACAGCCCTGATTTTCACATATATTTTACACCCCCAGCAAGCAAGCATATACTCAATATAAATTCGACAGTACATCCACACATACTCTTTGGTACTTTTTCCATTGCAAAGTGATAAAACGTTAATTTAAATTGAAGATGAAAAATTACAGTATCTCCTAGGAGAAAAAAAAGTAATGAGAAAAAGTGACTTGCATATGGCCCCTGGAGTGCAATGTCCACTATCCAAGTGAACATAGAGTTGGACATCATTTTTTTTTTTCCCGAGTGAAGAGATGACTGAGCCCTCAGCCCAGCAATTGAAGTGAGCGGGAAAGGATACAGTAATTCAAGTTAAAGGATACCCAAATTGACATGTGACATGATGAGATAGACATGTGTGTGTACAGTGCCTAGCACACAAATAACTATGCTGTGTACTTTTTTTTTCTTTGTCTGAAAGCGTTAAATATCAGGTATGTAAGTGGCTGACTCAGTCCTGACTCAGACAGGAAGTGACTACAGTGTGACCCTCATTCATAAGAAATTCCCCTTTTTACCTCTTTCTTGCTCTTAGAAGCCATTTTCTGCTAGGAAAGTGTTTTATAGTTGGAATTTCTTATCAGTGAGGACTGAGTCAGCCACTTACATACCTGATATTTAACTCTTTCAGGTAGAAAAAAAAAAAAAAAGGACCACAGCATAGTTATTTGTGTGCTAGGCACTGTACACACCCATGTCTATCTCATGTCACTTCGGGTATCCTTTAAGTGGGGGCTATCACTTAAAAAAAAAAAAAAGTTGAGGGCACTCCCTCATTCAACACCTTGCAACGCAGATAAATGTATTACACCAATGTGGGGCGTAAAGAAAATGAAGGGCGAAGACTTAACTTTTCAACTATGTGTATGTTACCAAAGCAGAGTAAATATATTTTTTTTAAACAGGACAAAAGCGTTACAGTATAAAAATGTAAAGCGGACCTAAACCCAGGACTTCCTCTCTGCACTACAAGATCAGCAACAGCATAATACCCCTTACAGAAAAGCATTTCCTTGTTACAGCTTATAGAGCCCCTTTCAGAGATGCTGCAGCGTAGTTACTTAACCCCCTTGCCGTTCCAATTATTGCGGCAAGGGGGCAGCGCAGCACTTTATTTTTTTTTAAATCCTGTAGCTAGCCTAGCGCTAGCTACATGATAGCCGCTGACAAGCGGCATCCCCCTATCTTCTTTGATCGCCGCTGGCGATCTGCGCAAGCAGGAAATCCCGTTGAGAACGGGATTTCCTGCAGGGCTTCCCCCGTCGCCATGGCGGGATGACGTCACCGACGTCAGAGGGAATCCCGATCCACCCCTCAGCGCTGCCTGGCACTGATTGGCCAGGCTGCACAGAAGTCTGGAGGAGGAGGGGGGGGGGGGGGTAGCGGCTAATCGGCGGCGATCGCGTAACACACGCAGCGTAAAAAAAAAAAAAAAACCTATGCAAAACGCCAGAGCAATCCTCCTGCGCGAGTTACCCCGAGCTCAGCTCGGGATAACCGGCAGGGAGGTTAATGGTTTGCTGGGAGCGCAGAAAGGTTTAAACTCCTGTTCTTATATATAGCCTCTTCTTATAGATTACAACTCAAATGAAAGTGGCTCATTACTTCCAGATAAGGAAGAATTTGACAGGATGTTCTCTCTAAAAAGACAGCATGGGTTTCTCTGCGTTTTCCTTCTCTCCCACATCAATCATTTTGATGTTCACTGATCAGCAATTATTTTGTGCGATTAGGGGAGGGTGTTTGCATCTATAACAGGGAGAGGGTTGTTAGGATCTCTGCTAAAAGCTAATCTAATAAAGCAATGTGGCACAGGTTATTTAGCCATCTGCTAAGGTGGATCGCAAAACAATGAGGAAGCATGTTTCATTACTCATGTGGGGGCTTTGCAAGATGCTGTTCATTCTTCCCCCTCTCCACTAAGCACCTACAGCATTATCTGTATGGCGCCCTTTCCCCAAACTGCCAGCTTTTGCTCAACAGTGATTGACAGTGTGTGCAAACAGCCCGGTACTGGTGTCATGCAGTAAAGATACCTCCAAGAGAACATTCCGTCCTATTAGCAGGGATGGCAAATGAGATGCTAAATCCAATTTGCTGTATTTTTAATGCAAATTTACATAACTTAATTGGACTAATTTAAACAGCATCTGCATTTGACTGGTCTATTTTCATGCTACATACATTTGCATAAAGTTAGCATCAACTCGGAATTCTTAGCATTTCATTGATCATCCCCAGTTATAAAACACACTCTGGTCTACTACCAAAGTAAATTGCTGTAGATATATCTTTAGTCAAAGTTCACACTCTAAAAACATTTAAAGAAAATCTGTAACGGAAAAAAAAAGTTCCCCTGGGGGATACTCACCTTGGGTGGGGGAAGCCTCCAGGTCCTATCGAGGCTTCCCCGATCCTCCTGTGTCCCACGGTGACGGCGATAAAGCTCCCCGAACAGCGGGGATGTAAATATTTACCTTCCCAGCTCTAGTGCAGTATCTGCTCTCCGCTCGGAAATAGCCGATCGCCGTCGGGCCGCTCTACTGCGCAGGCACAAGTCTCCTGTGCCTGCGCAGTAGAGTGAACCCGTCGGAGATCAGGTATTTTTGCCTATCTCCGTGGGAAAAGCCGCAACAGCATCCCCGCTGGACCCAGAAAAGGTAAATATTGCACAGCCTAACAAATTGTCGGTTGTGCGTTCCGTGGGCTGCGAGACATAGGACACAGGAGGATGGTGGAAGCTTCGATAGGGCGCAGAGGCTTCCCCCTGAGGCGAGTACCCCCAGGGGAACTTTTTTTCGTTACAGAATCTCTTTAAGAGAAAAATAAGCCACAAAGGTTGGTAGGATTGATTTGTAATATGCATTGACAACACTTTTACTTAAGAGAACCTGAGATGAATGATATAAAGATGTATACTTACCTGGGGCTTTCTCCAGCCCTTTGACCACCGTTGCCTCCCTCAATGTCCTCCTGAGTGGCTCCATTCGCCTGCTATTGGCTCTAATAATTTTCGCTCTTCTACGTATGCGCAGCCTGACCTCGCAGAGCCATCGTCTGGAGCGTTCTAGTACGGCGCATGATGCATCTGGCACAGGAATGTGATGCGTGCGCACACCGCCAAGCTTGCACAGAAGAGCACAACTGAAAGAAGATTACAGAGGGCCAATAGAGGTCGAACACAGCTACCCGGGCGGACGGCGAGGGAGGCAACGGTGGTCATAGGCCTGGAGGAAGACCCAGAAACTATTTTACATCCATCGTTTCAGGTCACCTTTAAAAAAGGGAAGGTTCAAGCAAAAAAAAAAAAAAAAAAAAAAAAAAAAAAAATAGCCAATGCATCTTAAAATTACATCTAGTGCCTTATAATTTGTGCACCCTTTAACTTAAAGGGAAGGTCCAAGCAAAATAAAAAATGAGTTTCACTTACCTGGGGCTTCTACCAGTCCCATGCAGCCATCCTGTGCCCTCGTAGTCACTCACTGCTGCTCCAGTCCACTGCTGGCAGCTTTCTGACCTCGGAGGTCGACGGGCCGCATTGCGTACATTTTTACGCATTCCCGCTTGTGCAGGAACATTAACACATATTTTTACGCGTTACTGGTTCAATGCGTACATTTTTATGCATTGAACCAGTAATGCGTAAAAATGTATGTGTTAATGTTCCTGCACTAATGGGAATGCGTAAAAATGTACGCGATGCGCCCCGCCGACCTCCGAGGTTGGCAAGCTGCCAGCGGGGGACTGGAGCAGCAGTGAGTGACTACGAGGGCACAGGATGGCTGCATGGGACTGGTAGAAGCCCCAGGTAAGTGAAACTCATTTTTTATTTTGCTTGGACCTTCCCTTTAAGTTAAAGGGTGCACAAATTATAAGGCACTAGATGTAATTTTAAGATGCATTGGCTATTCGGAATCGTCATGCCCAGCTTCATATGTAAAAACGATCCTCAGCAAATATAAACACTGCCCTACATAAGCTGCCAAAATGCAAGGGTGGAAGGGTTATAGGGCCGCTGTCATAATCTAATACTCAGTTTTGTTATGTCTCACATTCATGAGCAACCAACTGAACAGAAGATTCCTCTTTGTAAATCCACAATATGAAATGGTGAAACGGGTGACTTCATGGAAAGCTGCTTGCAATTATACATTTGCAGAAATACCTAGTCTCAGTGTTAAGCAAGTCTCAATTCCGCCTTCTGGCTACTTCCTCCTGTGTGTCACAATGTACAACCACACATTTCAAAACAACTCACCACCCAGTGAACACGTCAGTTCTAGGTGCGCCTAGCTAGACAGTGTGACATCAGCTGTTATTGTAAACTTATTGAAAAGTAACATGTTCCATTACGGGCCTACAGAGCTTGGTAGTTAACTTATTACTACTCAGAATCAAGGTTATGGATTTATACCAGGGCTGTGGAGTCGGTACAAAAATCCACCAACTCCGACTCCTCAGTTTAGGATTCCACCGACTCCGACTCCTCTAATTTGCATATTACAATCTTGTTGATTGAAAGTATGTAACATGAAATTCGTCTCTTAACTACCAACGTTTAGGAATTTTAAAAGACAACCGAAGTTAAAAGGATATGGAGACTGCCTTATTTATTCCCTTTAGTCATAGACTAAAACTAGTCCTTGGTAAGAGTACTTGTAAAAGGTACAGGCCGGAACAAAGAACATCAGGCCCAAAGCAATGTAACTGGGTACATATAAGAGTGATGTGCAGGTACTTTGCAGGGGAATAAGGAGATTCTTCCTCTATTACACATTCTTCATGCACAATCTGAACCAAGTTTATGGGTGATAGACAACACCTCTGTGCTCAATGTGCACAACATTCTCAGAGGATTCCCTGCAGCTCTGTGGGGAGTGTATATGTAGAGTATAGTACTACTGTGTAACAAAGTAAACCTGAGACAGGTGAAATTAAAGTTGTATACATACCTGGGGCTTCCTCCAGCCCCCTTCAGGCTAATCAGTCCCTCACTGTCCTCCTCTGCCACTTGGATCTTCTGCTATGAGTCCAGGTACTTGAGCCAGTCTGGCGTAGTGCGCATGCACACACTCTGCCGCCGGGAGCGTACTACACCTGCGCAGCACTGTAGCGCAGGTGCAGAACGCTCCTGGCTGTGGAAGCGGCCGGACTGCGCCGACTAGCTGAATTACCAGAACTCATAGCAGAAGATCCAGGTGGTGGAGGTGGACAGCAAGGGACTGATTAGCCTGAAGGGGGCTGGAAGAAGCCCCAGGTATGTATAAAACCTTCTCAGGTACCATTTAATTTGTAGTCACCAAACCAAATACTAACATATCAAATTATTTGATTTCATGAGCAAAGAGAGTGCGTACACATTTGCATAAATCAGAATCAACGCAGAATTATTTACATCTCATTTAGTGACACGGCTACACATCAGGCTTTATACTTACAGCATAGATGTTTAGTGTATATGTTATGGCCAAAACCAGAAATCGGCCAATTCTAGAATTGGCCGGCCGTTTCTAGAACTGGCCGATTTGACGTCGGCCAAAGTCCAAAATGCTGGGAATTTCTGACATTGGCCGGCCAGTTCTAGAAACGGCCAAAGTCAGTCGGCCAAAGTCCAAAACGCACAAATCCCAGAACATCCTGGGTCCTGTCCAGCACCGTGAATGGCACTCGGAACTTCCTCTCTGCTCTGAAAGATGCAGCATAATAATCTTTTTAAAGAAAAGCATTTCTTAGTTACAGCTGATACAAATCCTGCAATAAATCGGCAGTGTGTCTACATCCTGCTTTCTTGGGAGCAGACATATTGATAACATCCTGTGCTTTTAAATTAGCTGCTCTGCTGTGGCAGTCAGGTGACACAGGGGAGAGATCAAATTACAGTGGTGATTAGTCATAGATGAAGGGGGCTTTTCTGGGTGCTTTGCTGGGCACTTTGCATGGCTGTGGGTGCTTTGCTGGGGGGCTGTGCATGGCTGGGGGTGCTTTGCTCGGGGGCTGTGCATGGCTGGGGGTGCTTTGCTGGGGGGCTGTGCATGGCTTCGGGGAGGTGTCTTTGCTGGGTGCTTTGCATAAATGCAGGTGCTTTTCTGGGGGGCTGTGCGTGGCTGTGGGTGCTTTGCTGGGGGGCTATGCATGGCTGGGGGTGCTTTGCTGGGGGGCTGTGCATGGCTTCGGGGAGGTGTCTTTGCTGGGGGGCTATGCATAAATGCAGGTGCTTTTCTGGGGGGCTGTGGGTGGCTGTGGGTGCTTTTCTGGGGGGCTGTGCGTGGCTGTGAGTGCTTTTCTGGGGGGCTGTGCATGGCTGTGGGTGCTTTTCTGGGGGGCTGTGCGTGGCTAGGGGTGCTTTGCTGGGGGGCTGTGCATGGCTGTGGGTGCTTTGCTGGGGGGCTATGCATGGCTGTGGGTGCTTTGCTGGGGGGCTATGCATGGCTGTGGGTGCTTTGCTGGGGGGCTATGCATGGCTGGGGGGTATTTGATGGCTGGAAATGCATGGTCGGGGGGGGGGGGGGGGGCTATGGGCTTTGCTGGGTGCCTTGCATAGCTGGGGGTGATTTGCTGGGCTGGGGGAGCTTTGCTGCAGACCTCCAATCAGGGCGACCAGAGAGGTGGAGAAAGGCAGAGCAGCGCAGCGCACTCGCTACCCGCCCGGACCCATACACTTCATATGCGGAAGTGTTCAATGACACTTCTGCATTGAAGTGTTCGGGTCCTGCGGGTCTCGCGTGAGCTGGCAGCTGCTCTGCCTCTCTCTGCCTCGCTGGTGCGGTCGCCCTGATCGGAGGTCTGAGTAGCGGGGGAGGAGAGGGGAGCTGAGATTTCTGGCGGTGGGGAGAGGAGAGCAGCTGGCCGGCAGTAAGGGGGACTTCGGGACTTGGCCGGCCGGGTGAAATCACAACGCGTTCTGGCCGGCCAAAGTCCGATAATCACACACATTTCTTACTTTGGCCGCATGAGCCGGCCACTTCGCATTCTGACCGGCCAGAACCCGAAGTGGCCAGACTTCGGGTTCTGGCCGTAACATATATAAGAGATTCCTGTGTACACATCATATATACAGTCACAATCAGATGTGTATATCTGACTTTAAAAATACGGGGACTGCTTTATTGAAGCAGCACAAGTAACTAATTTTGATTGGTTTATTTCATTTTTGTGAACTAAGCACAGCTATTACTGTATGTATAAATTATTTATGATGAATATTATCTGAGAAATAGAACATTTTATCATATTTTCTATTTTAATTACAGTTTAAATTTATTAGGAGTCGGAGTATTTTCTCTCGACTCCAGGCACCCAAAATTGCCCCGACTCCGACTCCACAGCCCTGATGTATACCAATAGTCTTGTTAAAGCACTTAGGGCCCATTTCCACTGGCCGCATTGCGGTTTTATCATTGCACTGCACTGCGTACAACTGCATGCACTTCCAGTCGCACCGCAATGCTTTTCAATACAACCCCTATGGGACCCAGATACGAAACTGCAGAAAACTGCAGCATGCTATCCATAAATTTAGGCGCACCGTATCTCATCGCAACAGGAAATTTGCAACAGTTCCATTAACAAATTGACTGCAATTTGTGTGCGTGAGGTGACATGGACATTTTCATGACTGCAGAAGACCCGACCTGTCCTGGGGTCTCCGATCTTCACAGGCTGACAGCAGGAGACAGGAGAGGACAAGAGTTGCAGAGAGGGACAGAGTGAGGCCCAGTGCACACCGAGCGGATCTTGATGCGATCCGCCGGCCGCATCCGCATGTAAAGCCGCTCAGGTAATGTATTTGAATGGGCTGGTGCACACCGGCGGTTTGAGGTTTTTAGCAAACCGCAAACGTGCCTCTTGCTGCACGTTTGCGGTTTGCTTGAAACCTCAAACTACCGGTGTGCACCAGCCCATTCAAATACATTAGCCACGCGGATGCTCAGGCGGATGTGGCCAGCGGATCACATCAAGATCCGCCCGATGTGCACTGGGACTAAACTCTGTCATCCTCACCCAAAACCGCTAGCGTTTTGTGGATCTGCTAGCGGTTTTGGTGTGCACTGGCCCTGACTTGTAGGGGCTTGAAAAAGCTCCAGGTAAGTAAAGATAAAGCAAAGATATTTTTAAAGCCCTCACCTATACGAATATGTCCTGTAGCCACCCTGGCGTTCAATTGTCCCAGGATTTCTGTGCAAAAAGTGGTTTAATTAATTTCAAATACCGTAATTTTCAAGGTTTTTTTTTTTGTGTAAATTTTTTATATTGAAATCAATCTAGGTTATTGTATTGATTTCTATAAAAAAAATAAAAAGTGTTTGCATTGAGATGTTGATGATGTTGTGTTACCTTGGTGTCATCAACGCCAATCGGCGGTGGACATGTCATTGCCGAAGGAGAAGAAAAATCTGCCAAGGGACATGGAAGAAGGCACTAGGGAAGCTATCACTGGTATGCGACGAGGGATCAGCACGCCAATGGTGAGTATAAAACCCAGATGTATAGCAAGGTATACAGGGAGCCAGATGTATAGCCAGGTTTTTAGGTAGTCAGATTTGCAGCCAGGTATATAGGGAGCCAGGTTTGTGGGTGGGGGGATCCCCATTCTATGTGTGCAGATGGCCTGGCCAGGTGGGGGATCCCCCTTCTAAGTAAGCGTGGGGGTTCCCCTTTCAATGCGTGCGGATGTCCGGGTGGGGGATCCCCCTTCTATGCAACGTGCTGTGGGTGTCCCCTTCCCCCACATACGATCTGCCCCCCCCCCCCTCCAGTCTGAAGCACCTTGAGGTGGGATCTACTCACCCAAGGGCTCTCTCCTGCTGCAGCTGGCGCACTTCCTCCTCTATTGCTGAAGTCCCGGGCTGTGTAGTTACAGTACAAGGCTTGATGACGTCACCAAGCCTCGTACTGTAACTACACAGAGAACGAGACTTCGGCAATGGAGGAGGAAGTGCGCCAACTGCCGCAGGAGAGAGCACTCGGGTGAGTAGATCCCACCCCAAGGTGCTTCAGACGGGGGGGGGGGGGGGGGGGGGGAAGAGATCGTATGGGAGGAGGGGGGGGGGGGGAGACACCCACAGCACGCCGCATAGGAGGGGTATCCCCCCGCTTAGAAGGGGGAGCCCCCACCCAGCCATCCGCACACATAGAAGGGGGATCCCCCACCCGCATAGAAGGGGGAGCCCCAGCTCGGCCATCCACACAAATAGAAGGGGGATCCCCCCACCCGCAGTGCCAGCACATACTCTGCCCCGCTGGCTGCACAGGGATTCCCCAGGGTGGCTGGATGCTAGTTCTACACGCTGGGGGTAGCACAGATCGCTACCCACAGCGTGCAGACAGGCATCCAGCCATCCTGGGGAATCCCTCTGATGAGGGAAAGTGGAGGCGGCGGCGCAGAGAAACAGGAAATCTCCCTGGCAGTATTGACGAGCCTGGCTCGTCATGACCACTTTCAGCAGGTTTCTGCTGGAGGAGCCAGGCTCGTCATTACCGCCAGGGTGGTTAAATTAATACTTGAACTGGGCTACTTTGCAATAAGATCATGACTGTATGCAAAGAGTACTAAACTGTCAATTTACCATTTTTCACTCATCTGTCTGGGTACCACAGTCTATAATCTGGTAAGTCTGGTTTTCTCCTGAACTGAGAGGGAAATAGAGGCTGACATATGCATTTCCTTCCCATGGCCAAGTTGATTGTTCCCCTCCTTACTTCTCCCGTGGAAGCAGGTCAGTTCCCATCATCCCTCTTGCCTTTTTCATAGACGCAGAATGCATAACTTGGCCATTGCCCAGTGACATGTCTGTTCAGCATTGAGACCCGCTGTGTGAACCACAAGATAATAAGTTTGGTCCTGGCAGGCAACACAAATGAAAGGGAAGCTGTGCACGTGAGCACCTTTAACCTCCCTGGCATTATGACTATTTCCAGATTCAAGGTTTAAAAGCCATACAATTTTTTCCACAAGCTTTTAGACCCTAAAAACAAGAAGAAAAAACATACTCAGATAGGTCTGCACCAGCTCCCGCATGAAACTCACTCAGGCACGGGACTACCACCCTATTCTGCGGCTTTCCGTCCCAAGCCTGACTCGGGATTACTGCTAAGGAGATTAAAGCAAAGCACTGTGCAGTTTCAGGCCTGGGGCCACTAGAGCGCTTTTTGGAGCTCCGACAATTGCCAGTGCTTTAAAAAACAAAAAAATTGCACTTGCAGGACATGCAGCATTTTGTTAGCCTTTGAGCTCGATACAATACCGAAATCGCTGAACCTGATCTTTATACAGGAAGTTACAGCCTAGTGGGACACCTCGGAGTACATATCGGCACCTGGCATCTCCATGGAGAAGGCAGTAGCAGGTATTTGTATGGGTATGTAATTTTGTGCCTTGTGAGCGCGCCCTCATCCCATTGTGATTGGTTGTATACCAGTTGGAGACAGGTCTACAGTAGGCATGCACACGGCATCTGTGCCCTTCCAGATCTTATCTCCAAAAGCTGCAAGCAAGCCTTTTAGCTCGAAATAGCCACCCCATCACCCATCTGCTTGGGCATCCTATGATACAGATGTAGATTAAAGTTTGCTGTGAGCACATTCATAGAATAAAGTACACAGCACAGGCTGGTACTTTTCACTACAGATGGCAACGCCCTGCCTTCCTATCCAGAGCAGCACACCAGTGCAGTGGCCACATTTAGGTTTGGACCCTGACATATTTGGTTGCCCAGTACAGACTCCCACTGTTAAATTTGCCTAAACATTTTAGCCCGCAACTTGTTTTTTTAGTTCATGTGTATTTTACAGACCAAAGACTTAGGAGTGATTACTGATTGAGAGACAGAGCGAGCGGGTAGCAGCATTGGCACGAACGACATGATTGTAAGTGGTATGAGTAAGTGGCAGTTGAAATCTATGCCCTGGCAGGGATACGCGGACATTAAGAGGGGGTAGATTTAAATTACAGCCGCCTGGAAGAGATTAAGATGTGTTTTGTGAATTAGACAGTCCCACTGATAAGAGAAACTAGTCAAGGAATAAAACTGAGGCAGAAGGGTAGTTATGGTTGTTGACATTTGGGATCTGCAAAAGCCTTGCAGACACTATGTAAATAAAAGTCTGTTGGTTAACAAAACAGAATATGCAAATGCATAAAGAAAACAGGTTATGCTCAACCTGTTGGGATCCATGATTCACACTAAGCTGAAGGCAACCATGCACTCGATTCTCCCATTTCATTCCTGGCAGATACAAAGTGTAACAGCCAGTCAAGCATGTGTATTAAGAGGACAACAGGTGGGAGTTAGGCATACGTTCATTGTCCTGTATGGTTGCAATGCAAACCTACTGTGCGGTGCAACTTTTCGGCTTTCGACTCCAGCCTTCAGTTTCTCAACATCTTCTGAGCAACAAGTCTTCCTCAACACTTAAAGGGAAATGGCCAGCATCCATTATTCCTGACCGACCTGCCCAATGGCTGAATCCAGACAGAAAGTAGCGCAATTTGCCAAGGATAACTTGTTATTGAAATGGCTACGTTTTCAGTTTTAAAAAGACAACTGAAGTGAGAGGGATATAGAGGCTGCCATATTTATTTCCTTTTCAGTAATACCAGTTACCTGGCTATCCTGCTGATAAGCTGCCTCTAATACTTTTAGCCACAGGCCTTGAACAAGCATGCAGCAGATCAGGTGTGTGACATTGTCAGATCTGACATGCTTGTTACTGATGTAATTCAGACACTCCTGAGCAACATGCTTCTCTTAATTTTTTTTCCCCCTTTTAAATTTTAAGCTCACCTCATTTGTAATCTACAACCCTTAAAAAAAAAACTCAGAAGAAATAAAAAAGAAAGGCTATCATCTTCCTTACCCTGTATGAAAAGGCCTTCCGTGTGGCTGTCCTGCTATCTCTCTCGGTTTCTGTATTATCTTAGTTATTTGGAACAAATATGTAGATACTTGTGACTCACTGAATTAGAAATAAGGCTTGGTTCACATAGCATCGGATTCTTTCCACGCATGGTAACAATGGATGTGCCGTCACTGTCCACAGCATGGAACCCTTGTCCCCAGCATCTTCGTTATGCCTGTTACATTAGACACATCATGCTATGTGTGACCTTTCAGATGTCTGGAAATAGTGTACCGCACAACAGAGTGATCCACTTACCACAATGGACATATATGAACAGATCTATACTTTACATAGGATCTGGCAGTGTGCCCATTGATCCGCTACTCTCTGATGCGGTAAACAATGATTTTCATTGCAGTGTGAACCAAGCCCTAGAATAGAACTAAGGGAATATATTGAAAAGTCAGCAATGGCACCTTACGTCATGGCAGGTTTCCTTTAACCTGCTGGGTGTTTAAATTTCCGTGGCCGCGGGAGGGTTTTTTTTTTTCGCCCGATTTTTTTTCTTCTCATCATGTAGCTAGCCTAGCGCTAACTACATGATTCTCCCCTTCCTCCTCTCTCCCTCCCACCCACCGGCGATCACGCCCATAAGGAAATCCTGTTCTGAACGGGATTTCCTTTAGGGCTTCCCCCGTCGCCATGGCGACGAACGGAGTGAAGTCGTAACGTTTCTGGGACTCCCGATCCACCCCAAAGCGCAGCCTGGCGGTAAGTCAGATACTTACCTACGTAGTGGGAAGCCTCTGGATGCTCTATCCTTTTAGAGTTTAGGACCTACAACACCAAGTTTTAGCATCACTAGGGATTAGGAATTGGAATTTTTTTGGGAGTCGGCGTAAATTTTGTTGCAATTTATAAGCAGACTAAGGGCCCTTTTCCACCAGCGCTTTTGCGCTGGCTGAATCGCAAAGACACAAACCGCTAGCGATTTAACATAGGAATCGCGGTAGGTCATTTCCACTACCGCGATTCGTTTTTTACGGGAATGCGAGGCGGAGCGATATTTGCCGCGATTTTGCTATTCAGTGCATACCATAATCGCAGCCGCAAACGTCGGGGAATCGCCGGTAATTGCGATTCAGCAATCGCTAGAGTTCAGCGTGAACGCTAGCGACTGCTAGTGGAAAAGGGCCCTAAAAATGAACAACTCAATTGCAAATCATATTGATTGGGTTAATGACAATCTGCAACTGGGAGTAACATATACACTGTCAATGTAAATTACAATTTTTATATATTTTGTTAGAATTCATGTCTACATTTTATCTAATGTCTAACTCCCTAAAGTGTAAATTATTATTTAGTGTATGTATATCAGTACAAGGGGCTAAATCAGAATGCTGAACAGCCTAGTGCAAAGATACAGCTTCTATATATCCTTTTATTAAACAATACCAGTTGCCTGGCGTCCTGACTCTTTAGCTGCAGTAGCGCGAATCACAAGCCTGAAGCAAGCATGAGGCCTCTTCCGGGATTGTCGCTGACAGCACAGAAGTGCTACCCGCTTACCACAGCAGATCCAATGCAGACTGTGAATGGCTCCTATATATAAAATTGGTGTCATTCACTGTCAGTTTTGCAATGAGCAGAGGGCAGACAAAAAAAACAAAAAAAAAAATTCTTGACTCAAGTGGGGACACAGACTCAGAGGCCAGCCAATCTGCACTGTTCAAAAGGAAATAAATAGGTCAGCCTTCACATCCCTCTCAGTTCAGGTGTACTTTAAAGACAACGATATTCTACAGACAAGACAAGACAAATAACATTTATATTGCGCTTTTCTCCTTGCGGACTCAAAGCGCCAGAGCAGAGCAGCAGCCACTAGGGCGCGCTCTATTGGCAGTAGCAGTGTAAGGGAGACTTGCCAAAGGTCTCCTACTGAATTAGTGCTGGCTTACTGAACAGGCAGAGCCGAGATTCGAACCCTGGTCTCCTGTGTCAGAGGCAGAGCCCTTAACCATTACACCATCAGCCAACTGCAGTCCAGTTCATATTTACTTGTTCAGTTATTGTCCATTGTGTGAAAAATGCAATATGTGCACTATCCCAAACAGCTGACTGTGAAACCATTTGATAAGAAACTTGCCTCCACTCCAGTGTGGCAGCAGGGCACTGCCAACAGTATAGCACATCCATCAGGCCACATTCACACTATGGTCCTTATTCAGTTCACTTTTTCTCCTACATGGTATTTTTGCCCTTACCATAATATGCTCTTTAAACCACCAGCAAGCAAGAACAAAGTCAGAAACTTTTGACAAACACTTTCAAGTACTTACTGACTTTTTATTGCATAGTGCTGAAAAATGTATCAGCGCTACCCTAGGGGACACAGCAGGAGGCCTCATGGGGAACAGTTCTCCACAGCATCCACTACAGCACAAAGCATCGTGATTGGCCGAATAGTGTGGGCAGTTTACTACAACCTATTTGAAACCTAGCAGTTTGAAAATGTGCTGTCAACTCAATCACGTTAGCGTAATTCACCTATGAGGATTCCAGCTGGATCCCCTAAACTAGACTAGCTCCAAATTTTCTACGATAAAACTTTGTAGAAAAAGTGAAGTGTATAAGGCACTATGTGCGCTGCTGTCAGTTATTGCACATGGGGCCAAGCAATTAACCTTTTGTCCAAAGTTTTCTCCCAAGTGATATGTCCATACTTAATCAATAAAATGAGTTTTAAGCCACCAGCAAGCAAAAATACCTGAGATGAGCAAATAGGAAAAAAAGTTATACACATACCTGAGGCTTCAGACAGATCACTCCCTCACCGTCCACCACCTGGATCATCCACAATTGGCCCCAGAAAGCCCTCCAGTCCAGCCACACACACTCCCGTCTCCAGGAGCGCTTAATAGTACCGTGCAAGCACAGAACACTCCTGCCTACGGGAGCACAACCAGGCCATGAATGCGCAGAACATCCCAGACCAGAGAACTTTCTGGGACCAATTGCAGATAATTCAGAAGTCAGAGAAGGATGGCAATGGAGCAATCAGCCTAGAGGGGCTGGAGGAAACCCCATGTATGTATCGTGTTTATATATTTTTTCTATTTACCACCTCAGATTTACCCTAATTTCTTGTTAAAAAAAAAATGAAATACGAAAAATAAAATCAATGGAAAAGTTGAAAGTAAACATCTTTAATGAAGAAAAAAAAAAAAAGTTGTGTTTTGCCCATATACTTTTACACCCTAGCTATGCACAGCTGTCAGATGTCCAGTCAGCATGGGCTATAGTAGCACTTCTTCACTGTCAGTCCTACAAGCGAAAAGCTGCACACTTCTGGGTGACAAGTTCTCACATACACGTCTATTAGGCGACAGGCAGACTGGCACCCACCTTACATGGGAAGAGGACAGCCGAGGCAACCTTCTCCATGGCCAGGTTCCTGATGCTGGGGGTGAGGGAAGCCCTGCAGGAGGGGCAGCAGCTCAGCTTCTGGCGACATTGGTTGCACACCAGGTGCCCGGCCTGACACTGCAGGATGGGGGGCAGCACATAGTCAAAGCACACAGGACACTCGAATAGAGAGGTCAGTTCGTGCTGCTGCTGGGACACCGGCCCGGAGATCGCTGCTGCCGCCGCCGGAGAGGAGGTGGAGGCCGCGGCGGGGCCGGAGGCAGCAGGGACCGTGCTGGTGAGCGCAGGAGACGGGGTGTGAGGAGGAGGCGGCGGGGGCTTCTGCTTCCCGCACGGCTTGTTAGCACAGGGCCCGGCTGAGGACGGGCGACTCATCGCTGCATGTAGGTCCCGGGACACGTCAGCTGCGGGCAGTAATCAGCAGCACACTTCCAGAGACAGCCCGCACCTCAGCCCGACACACCATACCAACACGGCCTGTAACACGCTGGGCCCCGCCCCCTACAGCAGCACAGACCAACAACAGCTCTGCCTACCTTCTGGAACATTGTCAGGCGTCATCTGCCTGACGTCACCTCGCTCGGCGTGAAGTAGACGGAACGTAGCAAGAAAGGCTGGGATAGGCGTGCTCTGCGTCATATGACCGCCGAGCCCTGATTTGAGTGCGCATACGTATTACCAGTAAGCGACGGCGGCATTGTGGAATACAGTCACTAGCGTTGGTATGCTACTAGAAATCCGTCTTGTGTGCAATTTAATTGTGTGCAGGTGTAATTGGGCAAATCAAAATTTTATGAAGTGTATCTCATTAGGGCCATTACTAGTTGATTGGAATTAAGTTAGCAAACATATCAAGACTGTGGGTATAGTTCAGCATCCTAGAATAAATTAGCATAATCAAGTTTAGGGGACCCAGCAGGAAAGTTTATAGAGCAATGGGTGCTCCCTGCTCCTGGCAGTTTACTGCTTTTTTTCACAGGTGGCTGAATTGCACACTGAAGGCCTGAGCGCTCTTTCACAGTAGCTAACGTATGTACGAACCTGGTGCAGGGCAGTTTCTAGGCGAAATTGCACCCAGGGCGAGGGTGTAAAAATTGCGCCCCATTCCCCCCACTCCCGTGGACTAGTGAAAACTTAAGGTGGCCACTAACAATCCAATTTCTAGCGAAAAATTGTTCAAGCGATCAGAAATTCTGATCGGAAGTGAAATATTGTAATACATAGTTCACACCACCAATGAACCAATCTTTGCTTCCTATCTATCACAAACAACAAGAAAATCCAAATTTTGGTTAGACGAAAATTAATTTGGCCGACATTTTTTTCACTCGTTCATAATCGATTGTGTCCACCAACTGAGATTATTTACAACCAATCTGATCAAAATTTCTGATCGCTCGAACGATTTTTTGCTAGAAATTGGACCGTTAGTGGCCACCTTTACTCTCTAGGGACAGTCGCACAGCCACAGGTCACAAGTAGATCTGCCTATTTACTAGTGACCAACCACTCATCCAGGAGGAAGCAGGGACCAGGAAAACACACAGGCGAAGAGAGCTCGGAAAGCCGACTCCTCCATTGGCGCTGCACACTGAGCCTGCAGTACCGCTACAGGACATCAGGTGTCATCACGCGGTAGTAACGTGATGATGACTTGACATCAGATGCAGGCATCCCAGGAGGAGTCAATGAAGGTGATTACGCTGGTGTTCTTCTTTGTTATTGCATTCGGCTGCACCGCGCGTCACCAGCTCCCTACCGCCTAGCGGTTATGTCCTTCTGCCTGCACCCCCTTCTTCAACTTGCCGGTCTGCGCCCAGGGCGGTCGCCCCGCCCGCACTGCTCAAGAAACAGCCCTGACCTTATGTCATGCACTTGTTATGACCTACAACATGACGTCAGGAAGTTGCCGCTCGCCGCGTATCGGTGGCCCTAGTTCCAATTCACCCAATAGGAAACCGCTTGTGCCATACAATTTAAAGCTCCCAGATGCACTACAACTTAACGTTCTGGAACACTTTGTCTAATGTGAAAGGAACATGAATCAGAACCCGAGGCGGGTATTTTAAATCTTAACAGAACACAGAGGCGTGTTCTGTGCATAATTACAGGACTCTTTGGGCTCTATTCACAAAGAGACAAAATTACCGCAAAAGTTTACCGCTAAATTTCCGCCAGCGGTAAACTCCACATTTTTTCCACATTCACTAATATTTTCCGCATGTTTTACGCATGCGGGAAAAAAGATTCGGAAACAGCCATTATTCATGCGGTAATCATGCGGTAAAAAGGTCGCATGAAAAAGTGTTTAAAAAAAAAAAAGTTAAAGTCCAGCAAGCACAGCCCTTAAGCCTCCACACTTCATTAAAGTCAATGGGATGCGGAATATATCACCTACTACTTGTAGGTGATAAAAATAAATAAATCGTTAAATAACGACGAAATGATGCGCCTGAACAGTTTTGAGAATTGACTTTCTATTGCGGAAAATACCGACTTTTGCGGAAATTTTTCCGCATGAATCCCGCACTTTTACCGCATGCGGAGAAAACATGTGGAACATTTTGAGAATGTGAACTTGACGGTGTTTTGGTCGCAAACTTCCCGCATGTACTTTACCGCATGCGGGAAGTCTTTGAGAATAGAGCCCATTGTCTCTGTATTGCCGCCTCTAGTCCCCCGCGGGGTCTGCTGTGCCCCCGAGAAAAAAGCGACAGGGTTTTCTTGAAGGTCAATACAGTTTCATGTTACTTTTCTTACCGCATTCAAGGCGCATTCCGTTAAAATGGATGGAAAAGCTCCTAGTGTGAAAGAGCCCTGAGCCCACTGCTGCATTTTTAGAAATTCATATGTTTTTCAAGCGTTTCAAAAACGCATGCTCAGACCCTCAAGTGAGCAGTTACCAAGCAGCAGCAAGCAATTCCAAGACAGCAGCAAGCAGTTGCTAGGCAGTAGCAAGCAGTGTGAGTTCAACTGCTTGCGGAAAAGGGCCAGGACAACTGAAACAAGAGGGATATGGAGTTGGCCATATTTATTTCCCTTTAAGCAATACCAGTTGCCTGGCTGTTCTGCTGATCCACTGCCTCTAAGGGCTGGTTCACATGGGCTTCTGCTGAGCTTCTGCTTAGCATTTCGTTCAAACGGTGTGGTTTATTTTTCAAGAATGCCAGCATTTAAAGAGACACTAAAGCCAATTTAAAATCGGCTTTTTAACTTTTATTTATGTAAGGCATGTTTGCACCTGCTAAAACGCCGATATCCCGCGTCCAAACGAGGGGACTTTACCCCCGAAATCCCCTGGGGCACACTGCTGGGAGCGCTTCCGTGAGAGGCAGAGCTTTCGGCTGCAGCTCTGCCTCTACATGCGTCTTTCAGTGCTTATCTCCGCCTCCGCCCGCCCCTCTTAGTCTTCCTTCACTGAGAGGGGCGGGGAGAGGTGGAGATCCGTGGCTGATAGACACGCATGGAGGCAGAGCTGCAGCCGAAAGCTCTGCCTCCATGAGCAGCAAAATCCACGACCAAGAATGTAGTGGATTTTTCAGGGGTGATAAAGACTGCCGGATTTGGGGGGTAAAGTTCTGCCGCAGGATAGCAGCGTTTTAGCAGGGGCAAACATGCCTCACATAAATAAAAAGGTAAAAAGCCGTTTTTAAACTGGCTTCAATTTTTTTTTGACAGCTTAGCTTTTAATGGCTTTTGAAGGCTTTTAATGGCTTTCAGGAGAGCGTTGCATTTTCTGGGCTTTTGGTGACTTTTATAGGAAGTATATGGAAAGGCTTGGGCTTTCTTTGGCTTTTATGGGCTTTCAGTGGCTTCTGCTGGCTTTCAAACGCCTTCTAGAAGCTGCATGTTAGGGCTGGTTCACACGGAAGCTTGGCAGTGTTTACCGCCAAGCGTTCTGGACTCGTTGGCTAAACGCTCCCATTCAAGTGAATGGGAGCGATTAGCATCGCGCGGTTACTGGCGATTGCAGTCGATTGCGCAAACGCGGCGTTCCGATCCCGATTTAACGTGACGTTTCGGCCGGCCCTAGAAGCAGCATGCGGCGTCCAGGGCCGGCTAGCCGAGGCGGCTTCATGTCCCCCTGCGGGGACGAGAAATGCTGATCGCGACGCAAAGCCGACAATCGCCGTACCGCCGCCCCCGAACTAGACGTCACATGACGCCGCGGCTTCTCAGTAGCCTGAACGCCCCATGTCGTCCGTCTGAACCAGCCCTTACTTTTCAGATGAGACGAGACGCTGAGATCAACTGCCAGGCTTTCATGAAAGCCTGCAAAAGCTTGTACTAAACGCTCCCATTCACTTGCATGGGAGGGCAGTAGATCCCTAAAAACATTACTTTTAGGGCTGGTTCACATGGCTTCTGCTGAGCTTCTGCTTAGCGTTTCGTTCAAACGCTGTTTTTTTTTTTTTTCAAGAATGCCAGCATTTAACAGCTTAGCTTTTAATGGCTTTTAATTGCTTTCAGGAGAGCGTTGCATTTTCTGGGCTTTTGGTGCCTTTTACAGGAAGTATATGGAAAGGCTGGGCTTTCTTTGGCTTTTATGGGCTTTCTTTGGCTTTTGCTGGCTTTCAAATGCCTTCTAGAAGCTGCATGTTGCTTTTGCTGGGATCAACTTCCAGGCTTTCATTAAAGCCTGCAAAAGCTTGTACTAAACGCTCCCATTCACTTTCATGGGAGGGCGGTAGATCCCTAATAACATTACTTTTAAAATGCTGCATTTAATGCCAGCAAAACGTCCATGTGAACCAGCCCTTACTTTTAGTTTCAAAAACTTTTTTATTAAGTAGCAACAAAGTCATATGAAGACATATAAAACCATAAAGTATCATGGGGTAACATAAGTACAGGTTACACAAAGTTAAAAGTTTCATTTTCTGATGTAACAGTTTCCAGGCATAGATAGGTGATCGTCAAGAGATGGGCTCAGGGTTTCAAGATAACAAGTGGAGTGCATTTTAGCATGGAGTTTTAATAATATTTAGTAACTAAGTATAAGAACATGAGGCTAAAGTGATCACCTGAGGTTGAGGTAGACAAACAGGGTCCGGGCCCAGATAGTTAGAAGGCCTGGAGACATTAACTTTGTGGTAAGTATACTAGAGTATAATAAGAATAATATGCTTAACAAAACCGAAATAAAAACATAATAGATCTAATACCGCTCATGTAGGGACACATAAAACCTTTGATCGATGACAAGCTGCTCATGGATGGAGGCAGTTAAAATGCCTGTAAAGCGCTTTGGACTCCAGAGGGTGAGGCCAACCGAATCCAGGGGTGCCATATTTTTTCAAAGTGGGGGGTCCTGTCCCAAAGATTGGCTTTAATCTTCTCGTTTATCATAGTGTTATGGATACGAGTAAGTACACATTGAAAGGACAGGGTCTGCTTAACCCCCTTGGCGGTATGAAAAATACCGCCAGGGGGAAGCGCAGCAGTTTTTAAAAATTTTTTTTTTTTTTTTATCATGTAGCGAGCCGAGGGCTCGCTACATGATAGCCGCTGCTCAGCGGCATCCCCCCGCCCGCTTCGATCGCCTTCGGCGATCACCGATCAGGAAATCCCGTTCAAAGAACGGGATTTCCTGGAGGGCTTCCCCCGTCGCCATGGCGACGGGGCGGGATGACGTCACCGACGTCAGCGACGTCGGGACGTCATTGGGAGACCCGATCCACCCCTCGGCGCTGCCTGGCACTGATTGGCCAGGCAGCGCTCGGGGTCTGGGGGGGGGGCCGCGCGCCGCACCGGATAGCGGCGATCGGGCGCGCGGCGGCGGCGATCGGGGTGCTGGCGCAGCTAGCAAAGTGCTAGCTGTGTCCAGCAAAAAAAAAATTAAGTAAATCGGCCCAGCAGGGCCTGAGCGGCACCCTCCGGCGGCTTACCCCGTGTCACACACGGGGTTACCGCTAAGTAGGTTAAACCACTACAAAGCAATGTAAGTTTTAGTGGCATTCATAATAAACTGTATAAGTTTATGCTGGGAGTGAGGCATTTTTTCAGGTTGTAGGCCTAGCAGGCATATAGCTGGATCATTTCGCAGATGTAGTGAGAGGGTTGAGTTAATTTTGCAGATCACCTTCCTCCGTAACTTTGCAACGATGGGACAGGACCACCATATATGGTAAAAAGATCCCGTGTTGACACATCCTCTAAAACATAGGTCTGATCTATCTGGATTGATTGCGTGCAGTTTCTTAGCAACAAGGTATGACCTGTGCAGTACTCTCAAGGCAACCTCCATGTCTGTCACACATAGGCTCCCTCTCGATAAGGTATCAAATGATTGGACCCATTGGTCATCTGAAAATGGTAGGCCAGTGTCTGTTTCCCAATCTACTTGAAAATAAAATTTGGAGCTTGAAGGGTTTGAATTAAGGATAGTATACAACAGGGATAGGGTGCCCTTACGCAGTGGGTCAGTGAGACATAAAAGTTCAAAGGAGGTTGCCTTAATTTCCTGCCCTGGTCTAGCTATCGATAGAATAAAATGATAGAGCTGATGTACTCTAAAGGATTCGGTAGCCGGTATGTGATAATGATCGCAGAGCACTCGTTTCGTAGGAACTATGCCTTTCATTAGCATCTTATGGAGACTTGTTAGGTCCCTTTGGGCCCACCTTGTGTCCTGCCCAGCTAGGAAGTCTGGGTTACCCAGGAACTCTACCAGCCGGGAGGGTTGCGATTGAAGAGGATATTTAAACCTGACTCTCTTCCAGATCCTCAAAGAGTGATGAGTGAATGGGGACACTGGTCCTTTCAAGTTAGAACTCGTAACCTTTGACCACAAAGCTCCTCTCCAATTCAAGGGGTGCAGTAAACTGTTTTCCAGATCTACCCATCGAGGAGTGTGGATTCCTGCATAAAGTGAGGAAAGTATTGCCATTTGCGCTGCAAGATAATATTTGTACAGATTAGGGACAGAGAGGCCCCCCTCTTTTTTGTGGAGCATCATTATGCTTTGCTTAATTCTGGGTTTTTTATTGGCCCAAATAAATTTAAATATCTGAGACTGGAGAGGAGCTAAGGAGCTCTCAGGTACATTAATGGGGAGAGTGCGAAAATAATACATGATCTTGGGAATAAGGGTCATCTTCACAGCAGTGACCCTGCCCGCCCAAGAAATATTATGGTTAGCCCAGGAGTGTAGGAGATTGTGTAGGGTCTTAAGCAGGGGGGTGTAGTTCCATTTATAGATTTGCGATATATCATGTGGGATATGGACCCCCAGGTATTTAATGTAGTGGGGTTGGTACTTAAATTTAAAAATATTACTGATATAGCTGCCCATGCCCCGAGGAAAATTACTAAACATTGCCTCGGATTTATCATAGTTTAGTTTGAGACCTGACATTGTTTCAAAATGTTTAAGTAGTTTTAACAGATTTGGGATAGAGACCACAGGGTTAGTAAGGGTTAAAAGCACATCATCAGCGAATAGGCTTATTTTATATTCTATTTTGCCAATTTTATATCCTTGGATGTCGGAATTGTGGCGTATGGCTGCTGCTAGGGGTTCCATTACCATAGCGAATATTGCAGGCGACAAAGGGCAGCCTTGGCGCGTGCCTCTTTGGATAGCTATTGGAGTAGATGAGGAGCTGGGTAGTTTTAGATGGGCATGAGGGGTAGAGTATAACTGTCTTATCAGGTGAGCAAAGGG
Organism: Hyperolius riggenbachi; assembly: GCF_040937935.1. Taxonomy (NCBI): domain Eukaryota; kingdom Metazoa; phylum Chordata; class Amphibia; order Anura; family Hyperoliidae; genus Hyperolius; species Hyperolius riggenbachi. The sequence goes on from NC_090649.1 coordinate 155,284,181, forward strand.
TCCCGATATACCTGCCCTAGCTAATACACCTGACAGAAAGGGCCAAGAAATTGTGCCGAAACCTTTTCAATATCTAAGGCAAGTGTGATCAATTGCTGACCTGATTGAGACACATGATGGAGTATGTTGAGAGTTTTGCGAATGTTGTCTGAAGCTTGCCTGTACGGTATGAATCCCACCTGGTCTCGTTGAATTAGAGCTGGCAGGAAGATATTAAGTCGGGCTGCTAGGATGCTAGTTAGGATTTTGTAGTCTTGGTTCAGGAGGGCTATAGGTCTGTAATTTTTGGTATTTAAGGGGTCTCGACCTTCTTTAGGGATGATAGAAATATGGGCATCAAGAAATTCGGGGTGATTTAAAGGTTTAGTTCTCAGTACGTTAAGACACTTTGTTAGATAGGGGATTAGAATGGCTGAGAATTTTTTGTAATATAAGGCGGGAAGGCCATCTGGGCCTGGTGATTTATGTAGTTTGAGTTTTTTAATAACCTCCTCGACCTCCTCCAACCAGCCCTTACTTTTAGCCATAAACCCTGAACAAGTATATGCTGATCAGGTGTTTCTGAAATTATTAGCAGATTTGACAAGATTAGCTGCATGCTTGTATCTGGAGTCATTCAGACACTACTGAAGCCAAATAGATCGTCAGGGGCTGCCATTCTAAAAAATGATCACTTCCCTATTTCTTTTATTCCCCCCTCAGCCCCCTAAATTAGCCCTAGAATGTGATACATACACTACCCATACATAGGCATCAGGCTATGAAATGGATTGGATTGTTTATTTCAGCCTGTCAGCTTCAATTGTGGCTGGCAGGCTGATCGTGCGGCCCCGCTCTGTTTACTGGAGGGAATGCTCGTTCCCTGTACATCTCGCTCCTCGCAAGATCATGCCACTTGGCAGGACCAAGGAACAAGAAAACCGCTCTGCGACTGCCTAATGCAGGATGGTGGTCGCAGAGCGGCTCTCTTGTGGTTAAAGGGTCTCCGAGCTCTAATTAAAATAAAAATCTGAACTTACCTGGGGCTTTGTTCAGCCCACCATAGGTTGGGAGGTCCCTCGACATCCATCTGGCTCTTCTCCCAGGGCCTGGTCAGAAATAGCTCCAGCGACACTGGGCCCGAGTGTCAGGCTCCTCTTCCTGAAAGGTGACGTCAGTCGTCATCACACCGGCCGGCGTGAGAGTACTGTCATGCCGGGCGCGGTGATGACGCGAGGCGGCCGGCGTGGTGACGACTGACGCCACCTTTCAGGAAGAGGAGCCCGACACTCGGGCCCAGTGTCGCCGGGAGCCGCTGGGGAGCCATTTCTGACCAGGCCCTGGGAGAAGAGCCAGATGGACGTCGAGGGACCTCCCGACCTACGGTGGGCTGGAGAAAGCCCCAGGTAAGTTCAGATTTTGATTTTAATTAGAGCTTGGAGTCCCTTTAAAGATGATCAATGAGATGTCAATAATTTCATCTTAAATTTAAATTACAGTCAAATTTAATGTAAATGTTGTGCAGCTTGAACTTTGACCAATAAAAATTGACAGGATTTTTTTCTGATTGGTCCAATTTCAAGCTGAATATAATTTATATGAAAACTGAATGCAAGGAGAAATTATTTGCATCTCATTGTTAATTTCTATTCCATATATGGAAAAATGAAAACAATCCACGTGGTTCTCTGTATATGCTGAATCTTATTTCAGCTTGCTCTCTGTTTTTGTGTGCATATAAAACACATTCCACAGAGCTGCTTACAGTAACTTGGCAGATTGGGCAGCATGGTGGCGGAGTGGTTAGCGCTTTTGCCTTACAGCGCTGGGTCCCCGGTTTGAATCCCAGCCAAGTTAACATCTGCAAGGAGTTTGTATGTTCTCCCCGTCACTGTGTGGGTTTCCTCTGGGTGCTCAGGTTTCCGCCCACACACTAAAAACATACAGATAACTTAATTGGCTTCCCCCTAAATTGGCCCTAGACTATGACACATACACTATACCAGAGATGCCCACACTTTTTTGGCTTGTGAGCTACTTTGAAAAATTAGCATGTCAAAATGATCTACCCATCTACAATTTTAGGTGCCCACATGGATATACAGAATGGAAAATGTAGTGGGGTCGGGATCTACCTAATTTGCACCCCTGCACTATACGATACATACATAGACATATGACTATGGTAGGGACTAGATTGTAAGCCGCTCTGAGGGACAGTTAGTGACAAGACAATATACTCTGCACAGCGCTGCGTAATATATGTCAGGGCTATATAAATACTTAACTAAAATAAAAATAGATATAAAGCTCTCAGCATTTGTTAAGAGCATTTGTTACATTGGGCTCTATTCACAATCATTTTGCGGAAATGCACTTGCGGTAAATTCACGAATGAAACATCTTGACATTCACTTAATTTTACGCATGGTTATTTACTGCATGTGTAAAATTGTACGCATTGTTTTTCCGCAGGCGTAAAACATGCGGTAAAAGTCGGTAATTCGGTAAATTCACAAAGAAAAAGGGGTGCATTATTTCTGACTTAACTACTGATTTTATATCACCTACAAGTATTTGGTGATATATATTGCTTCCCATTGACTTAAATGGAGTCTGGACCCTTGAGTGCTGTGTTTGCTGGACTTTATTTTTTTTTTTTCTGTCAACTTTTTTTTCTTTTTTTCTTTATTTATTTTCTGCCCCTTTTTTAACACATGTTTACTACATAATTACGCATGTTTCCCCATTTTTTTACGCATTGTTCTCACATGTGGAAAACATGCAGAACATTTTTAGTGAATGTGGGAAAAAAAGCGGAAATTATCACTGCCGGTAATATAGCAGTAAAAGAATCTCTTACCACATGTGTGATTGTGAATAGAGCCCATTCTCTTTATAGTAGACACTGATATAGTAGAATTTCGGGTACAGTGAACCAAGTGTCCAGGTCCTGGCCAAGCACCATTATAAGTATACGGGAGTAATGCCTGGTATAGTAAACCTGGATATAATAGAACTTCTGTTATCCACAGCGCTCAGTGATCAGTTCAGCACCTGTAGTATCACCACAGTGCTCAAAAGTAGCATATCATAGTGACCATCACCAAAAAGCAATACAGCATCAGGTCACTTTTCATCCTTTTGACAGGGACCCTTAGATATAAAGCATATAGTGTATCACCAATACACGCAAAGATCAGTCTCGGTGTCAGACAAATACCCAGTCTCCAGTTCCGACCGGTTTCGGCCTTCCGCCATCATCAGGGAATGGGTGTCTGACACCGAGACTGATCTTTGTCTGTATACTATTGGTGATGCACTATATGCTTTATATCTAGGGGTCCCTGTCAAAAGGACCCTGGATGTAAGTTATTGTATACGAGATTTTTAATGCAGCTTGAATAAAAGCATTGTTTTATGGATGGAAAGTGACCTGTTGCTATATTGTTTTTTGGTGATGGTCACTATGATATGCTACTTTTGAGCACTGTGGTGATACTACAGGTTCTGAGCTGATAACTGAGCACTGTGGTTTTGTCTTGACATGTTACCGATTGTGGATATGGTTATTCAGAGCAGCTGGTGTATTCTACATTTCTGATTTGAGGCTGGAGCAGCGCCTGTATCTACTATAACCAGAACTTCCGTCATAGTAAACCTGTTTTTTGGCCCCTGTGCTATTCTGTATCCAGCTACATTGAAAAGTGGGTGGGCGGATTCGTCATATGTCAGTTGGTGACGTATGAGATGTGGGCTGGCTTTCAGCCACTTGTAGCCTGCTCTCTATTTTTACAGTATTCTGGGCCAGTGTGAAATACTTTCAAAGTACCAGCTGGTGAGACCTATGTTTCCTGTGTAAGCTGTTACCTGATTATTGAGGGAATTGCTTGTCAACTGTGATTTGCTTGTGCATGACTGCAATGCTCCAGTATGAGGTCTGGAACCCTCTTGGCAGCGTTTTGGGATCGCCCGACGATCGCCAGCGTTTCTCAAAAACGCTTTGCCAATGAAAGTAAGTGAGGGGGAACCCATTGGCACGATTGCGATTAGGGGCAATCACCATCGCAGGACATGCAGCATTCTGAGCGCGTTAGCATGCAATGCAAAGTATATAAGCTTATGAAAGCGATTATGCAGCACTTTGGGGGTCTAGAGAAGCACAGATGACTTCTTCCTTTAGGGGGCAGGGCTACAGATGGAAGAAGAACCGGGTAAGAATAATAAAGTTTTAGTAAAAAAAAAACACAATTGCAAATCAGAAGCCCTGTACAGTTTACTGTACAGCGCTTCCAAGCACCAGGGAATCGCAATCGCCCTAGGAATCGCTGCACACAGGTCTGCGGCCATTTTAAACCACTGCAGCGACCTAGTGGGTTCCAGGCCTTATACAGGTTGCACAGAAATGTGGACAGAGGAGCACACTATAAGTACTGTGCCAGCATTAACTGGTGAGAGGTATGCTTGCTGTGCAAGGTGTTATTTGCATACAAAATCCCTGCAGATTGAGAACTATATATTTTCATCTAGCCGACTGACACGGTCTGGGTTCGCTTGCTGAAACACTGAGGCTGGGAACACACTAGGCGGTGTGTGAAAGGTTGCGTTTTGCTGCATATGCGTTTGTGCGTTTTTTTGTCATAATGAAGTGCGTATTGAGTGCGTTTGTGTTTCACACATGTATTTTATTGCATTTGCATTTCACACATATGAATCCCAAGTTCAGTTTTGTGCAATTTCTATGCGTTTTTTGCAATATTTGGGAAATGTGGCCAGTATAAAAACATGCTCTTGCATCATTTCTCTTTTGGGTTGTGTAGGAGAGCTTAGACGTTTGTGGTTGTTGGAGTTTACACGTGTGTTTGAGATGCTTAGCCTGCACTTCAAAGATCAAACTCTCTACTGTAGAAGTTTTCATTTAATGATCAGCACACATTTTCAGTGTCCTTGGTTCATCATCTGGTACATCACTAGGACGTCAACAGGAAGCTGAAATACTGTAAACTTCTTTTTTATACAAAACACCCAAAAAAACGCAATAAAACGCTATACCTCTGCGTCACCATTGACAGAAATTATGCGCGTTCTAGATGCGTTTTGGAAGAATATGCAGCAAGTTCTGCATTTCAGAAATGCACATTGCAGAACGCAAACAAATGTGTTTTTTGACTAGAGAATGGAAACAGTTAAGGGCCCGTTCAGATCAGAAATGCGGATGGCCATGCGTGCGGAACGCGTGCGGACCGCAACGCGTACGAACGCATGGCCATCCGCGTTTGTGTGCGTTGCAAGGCTGATCCCATCACTGAAAAGTGAATGGGACAGCCATGCGTTTTTGCAAAATCTGCGTGCAGCATGCGTTCCCGGACCGCACAGGTCCGGAACGCATGCAGTGTGAACATCAGACATTGCACTCTATGCAATGCCTGATGTCGTGCGTTTTGGCCACCTGCACGCGTTTCCAAAACGCGGCTGGAAACGCGTGCAGTGTGAACGGGCCCTAAATGTATGTTACTAAGGGGGGGGGCACTCAGTGGTGGCGAAGTGATTCCCGGGTAGGGGGGGGCAGTGCCCCAACATGCCACAGTGTAGAGCCGCCACTGCTCCCATCCCCGCAGTCGTTCCTTCAGCCTCTTCCCCTCAGGCTGCTGGACCATCCCCACCAAAATTCCCAGGCTCAGGAACTACTCCTGAACTCAAGCTTCCTCTCCACCGTAACCTCAGAGACTCCCCCTCCAGCATCTCTGGAATCCTAGCGTACTGCACCTGTGTCTACTCCTGTATGCGTGTCCTTATGTCTTTTTATCGCCTGTTGCACTATGCCATATGCTGTTAATTGCACTAAATTAATTTCTGTGTGTACCACACATAATTCGGGGTAAGGACACCTGTTGCACTTGGCAAATAAAATTGATTCTGATGCGCCAATGCTGTTCCTTCAGGAAGAGAATTAGGAGGTGAGTTGCCGCCATCTAGTGGTGGCTTCAACACTGCAGGCTGAGCTATTGGTGTCCAACCTGACAATCCTTAGAAAATCCAAGGGAATCTTAATTGCACTTCTCTTATAGTCTACTAAAGCCCTAATCCCTTTCGCGACAGAATAGAGATGAGGCTGTACATATGTGTGATTAGCCTCCAGGCTAGAGACGTGCCTGTTGCTATTCTGAGGGAGAAGAGCGTTGTGCAACAGAGTGGTTTCCCACAGGCGTTGGAGTGGGGGGAACAATACGATCATGATCGTAGCAGTGCTCGGTTGTCGGGGATCGCTAAAGATCCAGCTTCTCGGATCTTTAGCAGTTATCATGCGCCACAGCCAAGTTCAGAGCAGCATGTGTGTGTAGCTGAAGGGTGTCCTTGCTGCAATCTAGCCTTGAATCTAATCCTATAGATCAGGTTTTCTCAAATGGGGTTCTCTTACTGCCAGCTCCATAGCCTAAATAAATGTGTGGGGAATGAGCAGGAAGCTGTATATTGCAGAGGAGGAAATAAGGAGGTATGAATTGGTGCAGCAGGTGTCTTTTTTTTATGTCTGCAAAAATAGGGCTGTACGATTAATCAGCTTAAAATCGAAACCGCAATGTGGGGCACGACAATTACGTAATCGTGAAAGCAGCGTGTTGGTAACAAAAAAAACGCAACACACAAATTAGCCACATGGAGATTGCCAGCATATCAAAAAATTACGCCCATCAGTCTTCAATGAGACACCATATATACAAGAAAGAAAAGAGAAGCCTGTTTGGGCTTTAGAAAATGATAATATCTTGGGACAAGTCAGATCTTTGGTGCAAAAGTATAAATGTCCTTTATTTAACAAACAAGCACATCATAAAAACAATTAAAATACAAATCTCCTGAATCATGCCAAATGTACTTGGCACTATCTCCCACTGGTAAATGTATCTTATATAGCCAATAACAATAATATTATATAGTGCATTCACTGGCAAGGCAGGGTGCTAAAAAACATAATAGTGGAAATGACCTAACACTGTCCCCTAATAGAAGAACAATGACACCAAATTTCCATCACTAAAAATTACTGTACATCCATACAAAGTGCCTAGTGCAGTAAACGATGCGACTGTGTGCATGCCTGCGCCCCCACCCAAAAATGCGGGCGCACGCATACCCACATAATGTGCAAAAAATCTTCCTTATTTGTGTGTCCACAGACGACACAATATACAGTACATATCACTCACAAAATACCTAAAAACTATATTCAAAATGCAAAACATAAAAATGCAAAGGTTGAACAAAAAATTCTGCAAGAGTAAAATGCAGCTGTATGTGAACCCATGGATACAGTCCAGGAAAGTGCTAAGTGAAAATATGCAGAGGAAATTGCACCTAGAGTTGTGAAGAAAAAGGCACCCGCTTACCAGGGAAGTTCCCAGCAAAAAATCCAGGAGAGCGCCTTGCGCGGTCGCAGCTAGCGGCTGCTTTGGGAGAGGCCTTGTGAGTGATATGTATATTGTGTCGTCTGTGGACACATAAATAAGGAAGATTTTGTGCACATTATGTGTGTATGCGTGCGCTCGCATTTTTGGGTGGGGGCGCAGGTATGCACTAGGCACATTGGCCTCAATTCACTAAGATCATGCTGGAGATAATAAGGCAAGAGAAAACTTACCTCCACACAGTGAGAGAGTTAACTTATCTCTTCATTCCTTAAGTTACCTCCTCTGTAGTTAATTTACCTCCTCTGTAGTTATTTTCACACACAGTTAATAAACAGCCTGTCTTCAACTCTGGAGTTATTTTAAGGATTGAAGAGTTTACTCAAAGACAGAAGAGTTAACTTTAGGTTTGCCTGAGGTAAAATGTTTCCTGAATACTACATGCCTTATCACCATGGTGATCACTCTAGAAAGGTTATTAAAGACAGGAGATAAGCTTAGTGAATTGAGGCCTTTGTATGGATGTAATTTTTAGTGATGGAAATTTGGTGTCATTGTTCTTGTATTAGGGGATAGTGTTATGTCATTTGCACTATTATGTTTTTTAGCACCCTGCCTTGCCAGTGAATGCACCATATAATATTATTCATATAGTCAAAAGCAGCAACTCGTTCTAAAATATATACCGTATTTTTCGGACTATAAGACGCACCCAGGTTAAGAGGACAAAAACAAGGAAAAAAAATATTTTCTAAACCTGATGCGTCTATAGTGCAGGGGCATCTTGTAGACATTTTTTCCCCAAGCTGTCTCTGTCTAAGCTACACTGCCCAGCTACACTAACCCTTGCTGCCCCCACTAGCTAGACTAAATAGCCTACACTAACCCCGATGTAACATTGAGCTACACCACATTATACTAACCCCTGATGCCCCCACCAGTTACTACATTACACACTACACTAACCCTTGCTTACCCCACCAGTAACACTTCACTACATTAAACTAATCCCTGCTTCCTGCACCAGTTTTACTACACTACACTAAACTAACTCCTGCTTCCCCCACCAGTAACACTAACTAAACATTACAGGGTGATTATCTCACCTATCCAGATGACCAGGCACCTATCCAGAAGCAGCGCAATCCAGGCATCTCCAGGCATGGTACTTAGGGCAGCATCAGCATGATCCAGGCATCTCCCCCCGGTACTTGGGGCAGCAGGGCAGCATCAGCACGACCCAGGCATCTCCCCCCCCCCCCCCTGGTACTTGCGGTGGCAGGGCAGGCTCAGCGCGTTGCAGGCATCTCCCCCCATGGTATTTGTGGTGGCAGTGCAGACTCAGCGCGATCCAGGCATCTCCCCCCATGTTATTTGTGGTGGCAGGGCAGGCTCAGCGTGATCCAGGCATCTCCCCCCTGGCACTTGCGGTGGCCGGGCAGGTTCAGCGTGATCCAGGCATCTCCCCCCATGGTATTTGTGGTGGCAGGGCAGGCTCAGCGTGATCCAGGCATCTCCCCCCATGGTATTTGTGGTGGCAGGGCAGGCTCAGCGTGATCCAGGCATCTCCCCCCTGGTACTTGCGGTGGCAGGGCAGGCTCAGCGTGATCCAGGCATCTCCCCCCATGGTATTTGTGGTGGCAGGGCAGGCTCAGCGTGATCCAGGCATCTCCCCCCTGGTACTTGTGGTGGCAGGGCAGGCTCAGCGTGATCCAGGCATCTCCCCCCATGATATTTGTGGTGGCAGGGCAGGCTCAGCGCGATCCAGGCATCTCCCCCCTGGTACTTGCGGTGGCAGGGCAGGCTCAGCGTGATCCAGGCATCTCCCCCCATGGGACTTGCAGTGGAGGGCCAGGCTCAGCGGGATCCAGGCATCTCCCCCCCGGTACTTGCGGTGGCAGGGCAGGCTCAGCGTGATCCAGGCATCTCCCCCCATGGGACTTGCAGTGGCGGGCTGGCTCAGCGGGATCCTGACATCTCTCCGTGGGACAGAAGAGGGTGAAACTCAGCTCTAGCTGCAGCCGCTATCAGGAGTCCCGATGCCTATGTACTTCCTGTACTTGCGTCCCACGTCATTAGGGGGCGCATGTAAACAAGGAAGTACATAGGCATCGGGACTCCTGATAGCGGCTGCAGCTAGAGCTGGGTTTCACCCTCTTCTGTCCCACGGAGAGATGTCAGGATCGCGCTGAGCCAGCCCGTCACTGCAAACACCTGGGGAGATGTCAGGATCGCGCTGAGCCAGCCCGCCGCTGCAAATACCGGGGGAGATGTCAGGATCGCGCTGAGCCAGCCCGCCGCTGCAAATACCGGGGGAGATGTCAGGATCGCGCTGAGCCAGCCCGCCGCTGCAAATACCGGGGGGAGATGTCAGGATCGCGCTGAGCCAGCCTGCCGCTGCAAACACCGGGGGAGATGTCAGGATCGCGCTGAGCCAGCCCGCCGCTGCAAATACCGGGGGAGATGTCAGGATCGCGCTGAGCCATCCCGCCGCTGCAAATACTGGGGGAGATGTCAGGATCGCGCTGAGCCAGCCCGCCGCTGCAAATACCAGGGGAGATGCTGTAATCACACTGAGCCTGCCCACCTCCGCAAGTACAGGGGGAGATGCTGTAATCACGCTGTACCTGCCCACCACCGCAAGTACACGGGGAGATGCTGGGATCGTGCTACCAGAACTTTGCAAGTACCTGCTGGTTTGAGGCACATTCGGACTATAAGACGCACTGACTTTCATATGATCTCCTATAGACCTCCTTAAGTCCGGACTATATCCTGTTTCCAGGTAAAAGAACCATATATGATCCAAGATAAGGATATCACAGTGGGCTGGATGTATGTCTCACAACTCCGTGGACTCCTTGCAGAGTAATATTGTACTATTTGCATACAGTCATTAGTGCAACTAATTGCCGTGTCTCCACTTGCCAAATAGTGCTGTGTTGTTAATATACAGTTAATCAGAGTGGCCGATTGCCTACTCCCCACTCACCAGATCCGTTTATGTCAGAAATCCAATCTGGACAGCTGGCTGCTGTACCGATCTCCGCTCGTTGCCTCACCAAGCTGGTTCCCCGTGGCGGCCTACGTCACTTCCGTCTGATAGGCTCAGAGTTCCGCTCGCCGCACATCAACTCAGCTGGTCTTCGGCTAGCTCTTGTTGGTAGGTGACGTCACCTCAGATCACTGGACCTTTGTATCCAGGCAGTCGCTGCGCGCTGATGCGGCTGCCTGAGTTCAGGATCCCACAGCGGATTTTTTTATATATAGATGTAAACCTCATAAACCTCTACGCGTTTCAGCCGATATATAGTTTTTAGGTATTTTGTGAGTGATATGTACTGTATATTGTGTCGTCTGTGGACACACAAATAAGGAAGATTTTTTGCACATTATGTGGGTATGCGTGCGCCCGCATTTTTGGGTGGGGGCGCAGGCATTCACACAGTCGCATCGTTTACTGCACTAGGCACTTTGTATGGATGTACAGTAATTTTTAGTGATGGAAATTTGGTGTCATTGTTCTTCTATTAGGGGACAGTGTTAGGTAATTTCCACTATTATGTTTTTTAGCACCCTGCCTTGCCAGTGAATGCACTATATAATATTATTGTTATTGGCTATATAAGATACATTTACCAGTGGGAGATAGTGCCAAGTACATTTGGCATGATTCAGGAGATTTGTATTTTAATTGTTTTTATGATGTGCTTGTTTGTTAAATAAAGGACATTTATACTTTTGCACCAAAGATCTGACTTGCCCCGAGATATTATTATTTTCTAAAGCCCAAACAAGCTTCTCTTTTCTTTCTTGTATATATGGAGTTGCGTTGGTAACAGCACCCCCTGTGATGACGTAACTGGAAGCCGTCACAGGGGGCGCTGATATTAACGTGATGGACGGCTGGGAGAGGAAGAAGGAAGAAGATAGAAGCTGCTGGTGTCATCCCGGAAGGTAAGTTGTTACTATGTCTGCTCTCCCCCGCTGCTACTCCTATGCTGCCTGGCTACCTATACTGGAGGCAGGCACCTACCTAGCTAACCTATGGGGCAAATATACTGGCAGCACCTACCAAGCTAACCTTTACTTGTGGCAACTATACTGGCTACCTATACTGAAGACGTCTACCTAGCTAACCTATACTGAAGGCAACTATACTGGCTACCTATACTTTTGAGGTACCTACCTAGCTCACATATACTGGGGGTATCTATACTGGCTACCTATACTTGAGGCACCTACCTAGCTAACCTATACTGGGGCAACTATGCTGGCTACCTATACTGGAGGCACCTACCTAGCTAACCTATACTGGGGCAACTATACTGGAGGCACCTACCTGGCTAAACTATACTGGAGGCATTGTGAATTTAGTGCTAAAGCTTGATTTGAATAAAATCGTGAAAAAAAATAAAAATCGCAATTTTTGAGAGGAAAAATCGCAATTTCAATTTTTTCCTAAAATCTTGCAGCCCTAATAAACTTTTTATTCTTAAAGGGACACTTAAGTCACCAAAAAAAATGAGTTTTACTCACCTGGGGCTTCCATCAACCCCCTGCAGCTGTCTGGTGCCCTCGCAGCCTAGCTCCGATCCTCCTGTCCCTGCCGGCGGCTACTTCTGGTTTTGGCGACAGGCGCCGGCAGGCTGGGAACGTGAGTGATTCTTCGCGTTCCTGGCCACAATAGCACCCTCTATACTGCTATTGCGGCAAGGAAGGCATTTGTGATGCCCACACACAGCATCTCTGCCTGTACACCGTGTGACTGCCTGCCCCAAGACTAAGTTGGTCCCCACACAGCATCTCTGCCTGCAGGCCACTTAAATGCCTTCTCCGCCACCACCAACAGGGTCCAGGACTCCAAGTGGATTCCCGAATTTTTAAGGGCGCTGCTAGTAGCGGCCGCTATATAATAATTTTTCTGGTGTGTATACATGCCTGCCTAATGTTTCTGGTTGCACTGCGGCTGCAACAACAAAACAAAAGGCATGTACATGTGTCAATTGCCCTTCGTGATCATTACCTTGCCGCGGTGAAGGGGCTTGCGTATCACAATGAAGCAATGACCGGCTAAATGAGTGTGTTGGGGTTGGGGGGCACACCTGACCCAAGAAGATAATAAAGTCGTTGCTTCATTGTGGATAGACCAAATTCGATCAGCTGGACACTCAGTCACTGTTGTTCTGTCATTGAGCTACCTCAGCCTGACCATATGGGCTTGAAAACTGCCATCGCTTGCACTCTCGCCATGGTGCGCACCAGTCCAGCACGGCCGTCACTACACAAACAGCTGTTTCCGGTGCGTTACACAGTGAGTTTAGTCTGTCAGTGTGAAGCAGTACACTAATTACACTACCTGATTGATGTATACACATGCAAGATGGTTTAAAGCACTTTAGGCCTGCAATTTAGCAATGCTATGGGATTTCTGCCCTTAAACCCTGCTGTACGTCAAATCCGGATTTTTCCTCGGGACTTTTGGCGTGTATCCCACTCCGCTATGCCTCCTACAGATGTTAGACCCCTCAAAACATCTTTTACATCACTTTAGTGGCCAGAATTAGTGTTTGAAGTTTTGAAAGTTCGCCTGCCCATTGAAGTCTATGGCGGTTTGAAAAGTTTGCAAACTTTTTTCGCATGTTCGCGTTTGAGGTCCGCGAACCTAAAACCGGAGGTTCGAGACAACTCTTTATAGGAGAAAAGTCATGTATGGCTCATTTTACTCTGGAAGAAATGTACTTCTTATATGTACCGGTATATGTTTACATGTATTTTAAATTTTAAGATTTTCGCGACAGAGGTCCTTTAAACTGATCATTGTGTTTAATAGATCTTATGCCACACACTGTCACCATTGCAGTCAAAACACACGCAATATAGATGTTTCTCATACTGTATGTTTAGCCAGGTAATAAAGCCTTCTGCTAAGTGAAACCTTAAGTGTACTTATGCAGTACTTGGAAAACAATGAAAAATACATTTACCTGTTCTGAACTGAAATGTAATGACTCCTGAGAATTGGAAAGAATAATAGATAGGCCCTTAGCATGCCAGTAAGCAACAAAACAAAAGCATACAGTGCTGCTTGAAATTTTGTTAACATTTACTAACTGTTCTTTTAGTCCTGCTCATCAGCAAGGAGACGTTTAGATCCTTCCTTTGTACAGTTTCCTTAGTTGCCAGGCAACTGTTATTGTCTAAAAGGTAATAAACATGGCAGCCTCCATATTCTTCTCACTACAGTTGTCCTTTAACCTCCTTGCCGGTTATCCCGAACTCAGTTCGGGGTAACCTTCGCAGGAGGATTGCTCAGGCCCCGCTGGGCCGATTTGCATAATTTTTTTTTGTTACAAGCAGCTAGCACTTTGCTAGCTGCTTGTAACTTACTTTGAGGCACCTGGCTCAGATGTCATCTATCCACAGGTATTAAAGGGAAGGTCCAAGCAAAATAAAAAAAAAATGAGTTTCACTTACCTGGGGCTTCTACCAGCCCCATGCAGCCATCCTGTGCCCTCAGGGTCACTCACTGCTGCTCCAGTCCCCCACTGGCAGCATGCCGACCTCGGAGGTCGGCGGGACGCATTGCGTACATTTTTACACATTCCCGCTAGTGCAGGAACATTAACACATACATTTTTACGCGTTAGTGGTTCAATGCATACATTTTTACGCATTGAACCACTAACGCGTAAAAATGTATGTGTTGCTGTTCCTGGACTAGCGGGAATGTGTAAAAATGTATGCAATGCGGCCCGCCGACCTCTGAGGTCGGCATGCTGCCAGTGGGGGACTGGAGCAGCAGTGAGTGACCCTGAGGGCACAGGATGGCTGCATGGGGCTGGTAGAAGCCCCAGGTAAGTGAAACTCATTTTTTATTTTGCTTGGACCTTCCCTTTAATGGAGAACTCCTTTTATATATTGATTGGCCACTTATCTGATTTTCTGTCAATCTCTTTCTAAGGGGGTCACCTCTATACAACTTGTGTACAGCTGATGATTTCCCACAATCAGAAGTGAGATACTATGCACCTGTAAGCTTCAGTTGTCTATAAACTGTTTGAAGGCATCCTAAATGACACTATACAAATTTTTATAGCACAGAATAGTCACATTTTGCATACATAACATGGGTTTACTAAAAATAAATCTTGTCTGACCAACATGTCTTTTATGAAGTGGTAAATGCAAATATAGATATTGACAAAGCAGTAGATGTAGGAAACATGGACTTTGCAAAAGCTTTTTATACTGTGCAGGAGCTGAAGTTGCAAGGATTAGGAAGAAATGAGTGTAACTGGAAGTGGATAGAGAACTGACATTTTCTAAAAAACACTGCTCACCCCAAAAGGAATGTCACATAGCAAAAAAAACCACTGCTGGATCCTTATGCTGGGCATACATGGCGTAATTTTGCCGCTCAATTCTCTCGCTCGATTGATTCCCTGCTCGATTCCGCAGGTGATTCTCTTATCTTCCACTTGTTTTTTTTATCTTTTTGCATTGTCTTCAATCGAGCGGCGAAACGATCGGGCTGGAAATGGGACATGTCGGAAATGATCTATCGAGCCATCTAAATGGCTCAGAACGGAGCTATGTATGACCAGCATTATGAGACACCACTCAGTGATAATGTCCAAAGGAAGTAAAAACGATCCCCACTTGTAATAAGATGCTACTTACCAGACTTATCCAGATAAAACAGGGCATAAACAACCACATTCTACAAGCTGGATAGAGAACTGGTTAATGGAAAGTAGACAAAGAGTAGTAAATAGATCCCACTCAAAATGTAAAGCTGTTAGTAGCGGGGTCCTGCAGAGTTCAGGAATGAGTCCAGTTCTCTTCAATTTATTTACTAATGACTTTGTAGATGGAATGGAAAGTAATCTTATTTATTAGCGGATAATACAAAATTGTAAAGCTTTTTCAACATAGTTGCATAGTCCAGTAGAATAGTGATTGTCATATTCTCTGCTCTGCTCCGAGTTCCACAGTTATGCATCCATATTTATTCCAAAGTTCAATTATACTGCTGCGCTCTCCAGTCCTGTAAATAAAAAAACAGACTCCACATAGGGTAATATTGTTCAGTCCTTTTGCTGCCTCTATTCCAACCCTTAACGGTCACCCGTGTTCCGTGCTCCCCAGGTGATAAATCACATCTATCTCCCTCGTCCCCTCTCACTAGATGCTCACCAGATTATGTCCACCTCAATTGTCAGGTGGATCTTAAGCATAGCATTATACTCATATCCAATTGTTTCTGTAAAGAAAGAGAATCTCCACATAGGGTAATACAGTTCAAGCAAAAAAGTTCAATTTTTTCAAACACCGTGCCTCCGTATTCACACCCGTTATCAGTGCCAATCCACCTCAATGCATGCCAAACTGCTCACCAGACGTATCCCACCTCTTTACACAGGTGGAGACTGCGCTTTTTGTGAATCCAATCAACAACACGATCCTCAGAGATTTGTAAAAAGCCTCTTGTAGGGACTTTACTTTATTCTTACTGTTAAAATTCCTCATAAAAATATAAAAAGAAAAAACCGCATATAGCGTAACACTGTTTAAACTGCCTCTGTGCGCAATAACATAATCTCACTTACGCTTTCCGAAGCACTTTGCGCATATCAAATACAGATGACTTCCGATGCCCATCCGTCTGGCTCCCGGGTGCGCCTCTATACACTTCCACGCTCCCCCGTTCCGCCTCCTCATCCAGTCGCAGAGTCTATCTCCGTGCGCTACCTCAGTTGACCGGCCGGTCCGTGCGCTTCCTGTATTCTTGCGACGTCAGACGCTTAGCTCCGCCCTACGCGGGTTTCGTCCTCACACCTGACTCATCAGGGAGCCCGGAACACCTGGGGAGCACGGAACACGGGTGACCGTTAAGGGTTGGAATAAAGGCAGCAAAAGGACTGAACAATATTACCCTATGTGGAGTCTGTTTTTTATTTACAGGACTGGAGAGCGCAGCAGTATAATTGAACTTTGATATCCATAAACTGGACTATCTGCAGCGAACCCACTGACTGTTGAATGCATTAAGTGGTAACTACTGTATGAACTCTGGCGCAGTGTTTATGATTTGATCATCCATATTTATTGCTTTAGTTGCTGCTGCTTGTCATTGAATTTGTAGCTTGACTTAATATGAACCAATATTCCTAATGCTACGTACACACTATTTCAGATCGATTATTTCCAACATGTCCGATTTCCGACCATTTTCTACTCGATTTCTGATAGAAGTGAATGGAAAACAGTCGAAAATCAATCGTAAAATGATCAGAAATCGACCGGAAATCAGATTGGACATGGTGAAAATAATCAATAGTGTGTATCTAGCAGTAGGAATATTGGTTAATATTAAGTCAAGCTACAAATTCAATGCCAAACAGCAGCAACTAAAGCAATAAATATGGATGCATAACATGGGAAATAAAAAGTTGGAATAATAATTTGCTACTGCCTTTGTAAGAATCACTTTGAGGCAAGATCTGAAATGTGAAACACAGGTTTGCAAATTGCACAAAAAGAATTGAAGATTTGGATCAGGTAGAACAATAGGCAGCTGTAATAATTAGAGGAATTTAAATTATCACTTAGTAAGAAAATCTAGACAAACTGGGCATATTTAGCATTGAAAAGAGATGGCTTGGAGTCAAGGTAATGAATATTTATAAATACATCAAAGGACAATAGAAATTCTTGCAAAAATTAGCTCGTTATCTCTGTCTGTAGGAAGGACAATAGGGCATGAACTACACATGGAGAGAAGGAGATTTTACCACCTGAAATTAGTTCTTCCCAGCAAGAGTGGTAAGGATGTAAAATATCTTATTGCAGGACATAGTTATGATGTATTCTAAATTTACAGTTAAAGGGGGCTTGTATGCATTCCTTACTTTTAAGAGCATCTACAGCTATGATGGTTAGGTGTTTGAAGGTGATACCTTAATCCAGTCAATGAGATCCAGTCAAGAGGCTTTCTGCTCTTTTACCATTTCTTTTCTCTGGATTGAGGTGCAGTGAGGCTCATGAGGTTGAACTTGGTGGACACAAGTCTTTTACAAGGAATACAATTTAATCTGTTTCTCTGCACATAAAGTGATGGTGGTGCACCAGGTCATCTGCTGCATTTACTGGGAGGTTTAGAAAGAGATCCCTCTGACGAAGAAGAACTCTGATCAATGAAAGAGCTTCTTTTCTATGCAGAACACTTCATATCAGTTTGACAATTCAGGTACATTGATTCAGAGTTATTCGAAAGTTAGGGAGTAAAAATGATCAAAAGAGAATTAAGAATTGAGCAGAGAGAGAATTGAACTTTGTCCATTAAAGCCATTAGCAACTGGCTAATTAACTAGAATCCGGGATGAAACATACATACAGACACTAGAATTTTGTAGCCCAAGGTGATTGTTTATGGCTTTCTTGGGTATTGCTAAATTACACAAATAACTGCTACTGTTTGTCACCTTTTGCTCATCTGCCTCTCATCCCTTCCCTTCTCCATAGGACAGAATAGGCTGCTTGGCTGTAACTGAGCATTGTGTATGCACAGCAATCATTCACAGAACTTCTATTTAATACAATCTCCAACGATTGTTTAAAAAGGCAACTCTTGAGAGTCTGCAAATACCTTCCGTGTGGATAGATGCATAGTTGCAGGTAAGCGCAGCTTCACACTGCATATCTGAATTTGTACAAATCAGGATGGAAGGAAATGCTTTTAATTTACACTTATCAACTTGTTTATTATGACAATTTCACTAATTCAGTTTTGGGTTTAGTTAAATCCGTCCATTGTAAAATGGTAAAATTTCACAGCTAATTTAGTGATGTGATGCAAGCACAGCAGAAATCAGCCTACATATGACCCTGCGTCACACTGCGGTGGTAGGGTCATTTGCGTAGCACCGCCCCCGGATAGTGATTTACCCCCTGCTGGGTAGGAAGCACGTCACTGGGAATTCCGGCTGTCCGCGCATGCGCGCCACATCGCACCACACTCCCATCATGCACGCTTACTGAGTCGCCCATTTGACTTGCATTACTGCATCATTTGTGTGGTAGGCTCATACGGTAACGCGCTGCAGACTTTACGTGGGGATTGCGGCAATTACGATACTTCAGACGGACAGCATCACATCTCGTGAACTGCCCTTGCAGCAGGGATGCAGCATGGAAGCGTACAGCGGGGTGATGCAGTGAGTACGTTTTCCAGGGGTCTAAAGGTGACAAAAATAGTATACCTGTAGTTTAAAAATGTTGACATAAAAATTCAATTTGTGAGGTTTACGGCAAACCATACACTGGTTGATAATAGAAATTGATTGGATACTGATCAGTTCTTTATCATGTTGTCCACTTACATCTGAAATCTAAAATCTGACTTCCCATGATCCTTTGTGGCAGTAAATTGATCTCTGTGTTGATAGTAGGTAGTATAAAGGTGCGTACACACGCACTACGGCCGCCAACGACGGGTCCGTCAGACCCTCCCACTGGGCAGACTTTCAGGCGACAGCAGCGCGTGTGTGCGCACTGTCGGCGGACTGATAAGGCTGTTGCTGAGCGATTCACTCAGCGGATCGTTCAGAAACAGCCTTATAAGTCCGCCGACAGTGCGTACACACGTGCTACTGTCGCCTTAAAGTCCGCCCAGTGGGAGGGTCTGACGGACCCGTCGTTGGCGGCCGTAGTGCGTGTGTACGCACCTTAAGTGTTTCCGATGCTGCAACCAGAATAATATACCTACAAATATGTATCCTAAATAAATGAGTACATTCGTCTATAAGTCGTTGCAGTGCCTCGTTATATTCCATCTATGATCTGAAGCATTAAATACAGCTTAAAACTAGGAGCTAAAAACTTGACTTTTTACTGGAGGGGTTGATAGCCAGACTTTTCTCTTCATTTAGCTGCTAATCGATAAGATTGCCCTTGCTATCCTGAATTATCAGATTGTCTTGGAAGTGTACTAGCAGGTATAAATAATGCAGGGGGGAAGCAGAGTGATCCCGGGGACCAGGTGGAACGAGGAAGAGAACTGACAAAGCACAGTGGTATGTGGATCCAGCACGAACATACCTGTGTACTTACCTTAGGTAGCTTTGCCTTAGGTCAGTTGTGCTTTAAAGGATGCACATCTATGGGAATACCAGAGAAGCTCTATATTAGCTGGATTGGAATGTGCAGGCCTTTCTATTTACTTAGATTGCCTTAAAAATCTTTATAGCATTCAGACGGGCAGAGGCTGAAATACTTTTCACCTTTCAACACAATTAGTTGTTCCGACTAGAACTATATTTTCAACAAAAGTGAAATTATATTTTAAGGTCAATAAAGAAGGAATTAGCTTCTCTTTTTATTGGCTGGTTGCTTTTAATAAAACGTACAAAAATGGATTAAGCATGCATCCAGTTTCCATGTTCAACGTCATAGTAATAGCATTGAAAATGTTCTTCTACACAGGAGTGCAATGAATGAATAATTGAATATTCTTATTATAGGCTTGTGATATTTCTAGCTAGTAGTGCATAAGAGTACATATAATGTAAATGTCACATGGATGTGAACTTCCTTCTGATTGGCATAATGCAAACTGACTGAATTCAAAGGGTTAAGTGAGAGATGTGTGTTTTTTACAGTTCATGTCTTCTTCAGTAAAATGGTATGGTCCCATTCCAATTAATGACAGCTCCCTCCCATTTGGTTCTAATGGTCATCTCTAGAGAGGGGAATCGCTTCTCGTGATCATCATCGTCTGTTTTGCAGCGTCCTTCCCATGGGTGTGATTGGGTGTCTACAAGTGAGAACAAGTCATAATGAAAGTCCAGCAGCAGTTATAAATAACGTGAAGCCCCATTATGGCTACAGTATGGTGCCTATTTATAAACATGACTATCCTGATTTCCAGAAAAAGTGCCAGATTACCTAATGTATAAAAGTGGCAATCAGTTTCAGTAATCGCCACTTTTAAGGGATCATTACTTCCGCAGTTAAGGCAAAATTATTTGAGATTTAGGCTTTTTTATGTTTCAAACACTTGTTTGCCACTGTGCTGCCGATCACCACTTTTAAAAGTGCCACAGTGCAAGCCAATAGGGCTACAGTTTGCCATTTTGGGGGCAAAATGTCTATTCAGCATCCATGAAATGGAACTCTATTAAAAAAAATAAATGGAGCTTCGCATTGTAGGTAATTACAGCAGGTAGGTGATCAGCATCTTTTGGCGTTTGATCCTGGTGGGTGACCCAACTTGTGTGAAAATTGTGCATGTTTACGCTCCTTTCCCCTCCCTATAGGCTACAGATAATAGTAAAATGTTTACAAACCCCGTGGCAGTGGGAGGTTTGGAGGGCAGCGGTCCTTGGCACTCATGGAAGTTGGACAATTGTCTCATTCAGACTCTGCCCCACCCTCTCCCTAGAACCTAGAATTCTACATTGTTGTGAATGTTTGAGGTTTAATGATTGTATGTAAATTGACCACTCCCCTCAGCACCTTCTTTTTGATTGAAACATAGTCCCAAAGCAGGATGAGCATGGCTACCCTTGCTTGTGTGTATATCTTAGGAGCCATTGTGGTTTGGCTGCAGGCTGTAGTTCTCCAGCTCCAGATTGTTTTATATGCGTGCATGTATTCCCTAGAATGGTAGAAACTGAGAGTCCCTCAGCATGACTCTTGGGTTCAAGAGCATGACATTTTTCCTTGCTCCAATCAACACCATGTAGAGTATGGCTCTTTCAACCTGTAACCCTATAGTGAGATTGACGACAGTCAGCGATCTCACCTGGGGGATGCTCTTGGTTACCACTAAGGAGGTTAACCCTCATAACACATCGTAGTTTATCATCTTAAGTATCATCTATCATCTTCACTAGTTAAATAGAGGAAAATCATAAGTTTGATTTCTTAAAACAGAAGGTATTTGAGTGCAAGTCTTCAGATTCATTACACACAACTGAAGTAGTTCAAGCCTTTTATTGTTTTAATATTGATGATTTTGGCATACAGCTCATGAAAACCCCAAATTCCTATCTCAAAAAAATTAGCATATCATGAAAAGGTTCTCTAAACGAGCTATTAACCTAATCAGCTGAATCAACTAATTAACTCTAAACACCTGCAAAAGATTCCTGAGGCTTTTAAAAACTCCCAGCCTGGTTCATTACTCAAAACCGTAATCATCGGTAAGACTGCCGACCTGACTGCTGTCCAGAAGGCCATCATTGACACCCTCAAGCAAGAGGGTAAGACACAGAAAGAAATTTCTGAACGAATAGGCTGTTCCCAGAGTGCTGTATCAAGGCACCTCAGTGGGAAGTCTGTGGGAAGGAAAAAGTGGCAGAAAACGCTGCACAGCGAGAAGAGGTGACCAGACCCTGAGGAAGATTGTGGAGAAGGACCGATTCCAGACCTTGGGGGACCTGCGGAAGCAGTGGACTGAGTCTGGAGTAGAAACATCCAGAGCCACCGTGTACAGGCATGTGCAGGAAATGGGCTACAGGTGCCGCATTTCCCAGGTCAAGCCACTTTTGAAGCAGAAACAGCAGCAAAAGCGCCTGACCTGGGCTACAGAGAAGCAGCACTGGACTGTTGCTCAGTGGTCCAAAGTACTTTTTTTGGATGAAAGCAACTTTTGCATGTCATTCGGAAATCAAGGTGCCAGAGTCTGGAGGAAGACTGGGGAGAGGGAAATGCCAAAATGCCTGAAGTCCAGTGTCAAGTACTCACAGTCAGTGATGGTCTGGGGTGCCATGTCAGCTGCTTGTGTTGGTCCACTGTGTTTTATCAAGGGCAGGGTCAATGCAGCTAGCTATCAGGAGATTTTGGAGCACTTCATGCTTCCATCTGCTGAAAAGCTTTATGGAGATGAAGATTTTTCAGCATTACCTGGCACCTGCTCACAGTGCCAAAACCACTGGAAAATGGTTTACTGACCATGGTATTACTGTGCTCAATTGGCCTGCCAACTCTCCTGACCTTAACCCCATAGAGAATCTGTGGGATATTGTGAAGAGAAAGTTGAGAGACGCAAGACCCAACACTCTGGATGAACTTAAGGCCGCTATCGAAGCATCCTGGGCCTCCATAACACCTGAGCAGTGCCACAGGCTGGTTGCCTCCATGCCACGCCGCATTTAAGCAGTCATTTCTGCAAAAGGATTCCCGACCAAGTATTGAGTGCATAACTGAACATAATTATTTGAAGGTTGACTTTTTTTGTTTTAAAAACACTTTTCTTTTATTGGTCGGATAAAATATGCTAATTTTTTGAGATAGGAATTTTGGGTTTCCATGAGCTGTATGCCAAAATCCTCAATATTAAAACAATAAAAGGCTTGAACTACTTCAGTTGTGTGTAATGAATCTAACATATATGAAAGTCTAATGTTTATCAGTACATTACAGAAAATAATGAACTTTATCATAATATGCTAATTTTTTGAGAAGGACCTGTATATGGAGCTGAGGAAGGAAAGTACCAGCAGTAAGGATCAATGCAGGTGTCTCAGTGCAGCATTTAGCAGTGTTTCAAAGTAATATAAATATGCTGTGTTTTTACTCATTAGGTTTCAAGCTAAAATATGTCTTTTTTTCATGAATCAGGTAAAATTGTCATTTTACATACAAATATTCCATTATACAAAAGGTTTTGCAACTGTTTTGATGGATATGCTACTGTTTCTTGTTACCTACCAACTGTCAGATGCACTGTTTTGGTCTGAGAAGATTGCCCAGTGTAGAAGTACAGGTCGAATATATGTTCCATTTTCCAGTCACGTAAGAGAAATGTATTTGTCCCGAACAAGACACTGTGTGTTCCATTAATATTGCACAGCCACACAGGATATTTTGGAGTCTTCAACATACTACCCACCTGAAAGTAGAGGATCCAAAGTGACTTGTACAGTTCAGCAGGCATTAACCACTTAAGCCTATCTGGATGAGTATTCTCGTCCTGATAGGTGCCACTAAAGGTGAATTGGATGAGTACTCTTGTCCAGTGTTTATGCTGCGGTGCGCACGCATGTGTGGGACTGCGGCCCTGTGCACCCCAGCGGTTTTCCATTTCGGCGATTGGGGAAGGGAAGCAAGGCTTCCCCAAACCAATCGCAGTGCCTGTCATGACTGGCCATGTCCATTCAAAAGAATGAACGTGAATAAAAGTGAAAAAAAAATGAATACACTTCCTGGTAAATAGGGAGTGTTTCTAGTGCCATCTAGTAGCGAAAATTTGAATTAACCACAACAGATTTTTTTTTATTAAAAAAATTTGTATAATTAACTCACTTCCAAAGCCCCTCCCCCCACCCCAGTTACCAAGCAAGCACATTGAAAAAAAGAAGTAAAAAATCCATAGGGACTTAGCTTTTTTTTTTTTTTTTTTTTTTTTTTAATATGTATGTCATGAGGGTATATTTTAGTACATAAGGGCTTACAATTGATGGGACACAACCCCCCCCCCCCCCCGGAAAAATACACCTTTATTTCCACATAATATATTGACACCATACATTGTACTAGGAAGATAATTTAAATGTTGTGATAGCAGGCACTATTGGGCAAATAAAATGGGTGGGTTTTATTTATAGTAGCATTGCTTATTTTAAAACTATAGGGGATGGAATTGGAGAAATAGTGTATTTTTTTCTTTTTTTGTGTGTGTATTTTCCTATGAAATGCATAGAAAATAAAGTAATTACTGAAAACAGCTTAATTTGTGGTGAAAAAAATCAAGATATAGATCATTTTCATGTGATAAGTAGTGATAAAGTTATTGGCGAATGAATGGGAAGAGCGCTGACAGGAGGAAATTGCTTCCATCCTGAAGGTGAAAACACTTGCAGTTTGAAGTGGTTAATTAAGTCAGTTTGTATATTACTGTACAAAAAGTTAGTCTTGCCTCGCACTCACTACTGGATCTAACCTTAAAGAGGAACGTCAGTGAAAATAATCTAATAAAAAAAGTGCTTCCTTTTTACAATATTTATGTAAAAATTTTAGTCAGTTTTTGCCCATTATAAAATCTTTTCAATCCCCGATTTACATTCTGACATTTATTACATGGTGACATTTTTACTGCTGGCAGGTGATGTAGCTGCTGCTTGCTTTTTTTTGGCAGTTGGAAATAGCAATGTTCACAGACAGGAAACTTCCAGGACCATGGTCCTCAGAGTTTCTTGTGGGAGGGATTTTACCACAATATCAGCCATACAGAGTCTCCTGATGGTCTGTTTGTGAAAAGGAATAGATTTCTCATGGGAAAGGGGGTATCAGCTACTGATTGGGATGAAGTTCAATTCTTGGTCACGGTTTCTCTTTAGGAGAGAGTGCTACAGCTGAAAAAGGGGGATGATGCCCTCTATAAATCTTCAAATAAAGCAGGAAGCTGGCACATCCAATATGCATCTTCATTCATTCTGTGTATAAAAATGTGAATGTTCTGAGCCACGTAGGACCCTTTATCAAGGCAACATTTGCTCGTAGGCAATCATCTGTCTGCTGCAATGTGTCAATCAATCTGCAATGTCAAATCGAAAAGAATGGGAATCGGAGTTCCTCTCCGCACTCGCAGGACGTGATAAACTCCCATTCTTTTTAATTTGACATTGCAGATGGGGCTCCCCATTGCTTCAGAGTTTTGACCAATGAGAATCCTCCCTGAGGAAAATTTAATTGGTTGCTGTAGCAGCCACATCCTCCAATCGGCAGTGAATGTCCTGCATGTGTTCTGCAAGGACTGCAGGATGATGACGTGGCCTTCCCTCCTCCAGAAGCTTACAAAGCCCATGCTGGAAGCCTTAGGGCCGGTTCACACTTGGCACTTGGAGCGCCGCTTGCCCGCGATCGCGTTTGGCTCTGCAGTCGCGATTTGCAGGCAAAATCTCGTGATTCAGCCCGATTTGCACTTGTGATTTCCGTTCAATAGAATGAAAATCACAGCGCAATCGCCCCCTAAATGCTGCATTCAGTGCATTTGCGCTTGATTGAAATCGCAAACGCTGCTGTGTGAATGTATCCACAGGGATACATTAGTAGCAGTGCTTTGCTGATCACCGGCGATCAGCAAAGTGCTGAAAAATTGTCCAGTGTGAACTAGCCCTTTGCTTAATGTCATCACCAGAACTTCAAGGGATCATTTGAGCATGAGAAGGAGTATTGAGGGTCTCTTCTTAGTGTTAGGTGAGGGTGGTGAGAACAATCGTATAGCTAGGCTTTAAATATTTTACCTGGGGTAGTTTGTCCTGTTCCATTTCTTCCCTACTCCAGCACAAGTATCCTACATCACTGCGTGTAACAACTCCATGAAGCTTCTGCTCCACCTTCTGTTCATCTAGTATCTGATCTCCATTGAAGACATGAGGGCTTGCCCTTCCTGTAAGCATCAGGTTTAATACAGCCTGTAGGTACATTTGTTTAAACATTAACAAGTCTGAACTGTTATAACTATTATGTGAAAGACAGCTTCTATTTAAACTACCCCTTCCACCAAGACTATCCCTTCCACCAAGTTCCAGTTTTATTTAAATGGCATGATAAGTCACTGGATTACTTAGGGGGGGGGGGGGGGGGGGTAAATCACATTTGGTATAAAAGATTTGGTGAAATATAATAATATACTAACGGAACGTAAAAGGCAGGATTTGCTGGCATGGAATAGACCAAACTTCTCTCGGTTTGGCAGGAGTGCCATAATTATAATGATGGTTATGTCATGGTTATTATATCTTTTTCAGGTCCTTCCCATACCAGTACAGGCTTTGTTATTTAAAAAACTCACTGGCTTGTTCACAACATTTATTTGGAGGAGACACAAATCTAGAATTAATTATAGGTTACATACAGCAGCAAGGTTGAAGAGTGAGCTGGCTGTGCCATATGCAAAGGTCTACTATACATCAGCTATTCTTACCAGGATAGTTGACTAGCATAAGCATGTAGAGCAGAAGAGATGGGTCCGGGTACAGGAGGAGCTGCTTGGTACCATAATAATTAATACCCCACTGATTAATGATTTTAGTCGAATAGAAAGGAGTGAGAAGCCAGGTTTAAAGGAATACTGTAGTTGAACTTACCCGGGGCTTCTAATGGTCCCCCGCAGACATCCTGTGCCCACACAGCCACTCACAGATGCTGTGGCCCCGCGTCCGGTTCTCTTCTGGAATTTGAGACTTTAAATTCTGAAAACCACTGTGCCTGCGTTGCCGTGTCCTCGCTCTCGCTGATGTCACCAGGAAAGTACTGCGCAGGCACAGACCATACTGGGCCTGCGCAGTACGTTCCTGGTGACATCAGCGGAAGCGAGGACACGGCAACGCAGGCGCAGGGGTTTTTATACTTTAAAGTCTGAAATTCCAGAAGTGAACCAGAGACGGGGCCAGAGCAATCGGTGAGTGGCTGCACGGGCACAGGATGTCTGCGGGGGACCATTAGAAGGCCCAGGTAAGTTCAACTCATTTTCCCTCTACCCCCTACAGTATTCATTTAAGCTTAATTGTGCACACTTTATTCAAGAAAGTCAGAGAATAGACTGAGATGTCACCCTGGCTTACTCTTCAACTCTCAATCTTGGATAATGTGAACTTCCCATTGGGGCTGCATCGAGCAAGCTACTCCAGTTGGAGGGGAGAACATCTGAGAGCTAGAGATCTGATAGCGGATGGGGATTGGAAAGCATTGCCGATAAAACTAATCGGTTGTTCCAAAAAACTGTACGTTTTTTTTTTATTCTATTTGATAGAGAAATCAACTTTACTGGTTTTCTTACATAGTTACATAGTTATTTTGGTTGAAAAAAGACATACGTCCATCGAGTTCAACCAGTATACCAGTGATATAAGTTGATCCGGAAGGCAGATTTTTCGGATCAATTTTTCAGACAATTGAATAGGATAGCTTGTCAATTACTGAGATTAAAAACCCAAGGAATTTTTTTCTGAGTTTCCAATTTTTTTTTCCTTATTAGGGAAAGATTGAACACATGTGGGTGATGCATTGAGATTTTTCAAATGTTACAATCAATCTAAAAATTGATTGCAGCTCTTAAACTAAAAAAAGGTCAATTGAAAAGTGTGTGGCCACCTTTGGTGTACTTTAGATGTTGCTTACATTAGGAACATTGCATGAAATGCTGCCAAGTGATCCTTCTCATTTTATTCTATGTGCCCGTTCACAGCAATATGGCACATTTAAAAGGAAAAGTAGTCTGGCAGCAGTGGCGTAGCAAGGGTATTTGACACCCGGTGTGGATGATTTACCAACCCCCCCCTCCCCCCCCCCCCCCCAAAAAAAAGCAAAGCGTGCCGCTGCAAATAAAAAATTGTGTGGCCATGACATCACATGGGCGGAGCTAACTGTAATGTAACTGTGTAACATTAAGGCAGTGGGCTAATATAGGTAGCCAGCCAGAATAGTTGCCCCCAGCATAGGTTAGATGGGTAGGTGCCTACAATATAGGTAGCTAGTATAGTTGCCACCAGTATAGGCTAGCTAGGTATGTAGGTGCCCCCAATACAGGTTAGATAAGTAGGTGCCCCCAGTATAGGTTAGATAGGTAGGTGCCTCCAGTATAGATTACATAGGTAGCTTCCCCCCAGTATAGGTTAGATAGGTAGGTGCCTCCAGTATAGGTTAGATAGGTGGCTGCCCCCCAGTATAGGTTAGATTGGTAGCTGCCCCCCAGTATAGATTAGGTAGCTGCCCCCCAGTATAGGTTAGGTAGGTAGGCAGGCAGGTGCCCCCCCCCCCATAATGGAGGGGGGAGTCAGCCGCGGGGAGGGCAGCCCAACCTCTCCCTCCCTTCCTCTCCCCGGGCCGCCCTCCGTGCTCCCCCCTGCGACTGCAGAGTTAGCGCAGGGAAGCGCTGTAAATAGTCAGTAACTCACCTCCCTGGCTCCAATCGCTGCTTCCTGCTAAACAGCAAGTATAGTGTGTATAAGCGTCTATGCAGAGGAGAAGACCAGCGGCAAGTGAGCACGATTGGAACCAGGGAGGTGAGTTACAGACCATTCACAGCACTTCCCTGCGTTAACTCTGCAGTTGGAGGGGGGAGCATGGAGGGCGGCCCGGGGAGAGGAAGGGAGGGAGAGGTCGGGCTGCCCTCACCGCGGCTGACTCCCCCCTCCATTACAGCGCCCCCCCCCCCTCCCTCAGCACTCAGGGCGGCTGCACGGCCCTACAAACGGGCCTCACCGTATATCACCCCTGCACTGCCAATCTATCATCCCACCTGGTGCGGGTCGCACTCCCCGCCCAAATCCTCCCCCCCCCTTCACGACGCTAGTGTCTGGTAGCGTTTTGGTGCACTAAAATGTTTGATCCTATTCAGTTAAATTGAATGGGACCACATCTTTGCAGCCATTTTCCATACAACAAGCTTCCTTTGCACATTATAGCGTGTAAATACCCCTTCAATGTCTACCTGTCCATTTTAAGTTTTAGCAGAGAAATCCAAGGGCCTGATTCACAAAGCGGTGCAAACACTTTGCACGCCTGTGAAAAGCCCTTTATCATGCCTAAACTTAGTTTAGGCGTGATCTGAAGGAATTCGCGCGAACTCCCGCGCGCAAAGTTTTGCGCGCGGTGCGCTACGCGCGCAGCGCACCGTACTTCGCGCGAAGTGCCCATTAAGCCCTATAGGACTTTGCGCGCGCGCGTACGCGCGGGAACTTCGCGCGAGTTAGAGCACAAAGCGGTGATAACTTTGCTGGTGCAAAGGTTATCACGCCTAAAGTCTTTTAGGCGTGATAACTGAGTTATCACCGCTTTGTGAATCAAGCCCTTAGTGTTAGGGCTTGTCCATACCAAACACTTTTGCATTCTTTTGTGCGAACGGAAATAATGTGTTTGTGTATTTGGTTTTCCAAATGCATTGCTGTATGCATATTTGGGTACATATTATTGTTGTTAAATGCTATGGGCCTGATTCACAAAGCGGTGCTAACAGTTAGCACGCTGGTGAAAAGCCCTTTATCATGCCTAAGCTCAGTTTAGGTGTGATAAGTTTAGGTGTGATAAGTTTAGGCATGTTAAGTTTAGGTGTGATAAGTTTAGGCATGATAAGTTTAAGCACCAACTGGGTTAGCACCGCAGTGCACAGCTGATCAAAAGTTTTGCGCTAGCAAAGTCTGGTGCACTTCGCATAGAGTTTAATGGCGCTGCTTTGCGTGCGGGACTTTGCATGAGATCTAAACTTATCATGCCTAAACTTATCACACCTAAACTTATCACGCCTAAACTTATCACGCCTAAACTGGCTTTTCACCAGCGTGGTGCAATGGTTATCATGCCTAAAATCTCTAACTGGGTTAGCACCGCTTTGTGAATCGAGCCCTATGGGTCTGTAGTATACTGAAAAGGCAAATGCACAAAAAATTGCATGGGACAAAATCATTAAAAAAGCGTGTTTTTCAGTGCATTTGTTGGTGTAAACGAGCTCTTGGAGTGTTCTTGCTTTGGCTGCCATTTAGGGGCCATATTAGCTACTACTCTAGTATGTGTACTATGTGATATCTATAATGCATTTTCTTATTTTAGCACTTTTTTGCACTCTAGCACTTCATTATAATTTACTCCTGACGAAGTTTCTAATTTAATGAAACGAAACATGTAGGGTTCTTGGTGTGGGGTTTATAATAAATTTACAATGGGAGATTAGTAGGTCTGTCGTTACGACTAACAACCTTATACCTACCAACCCAATTGTTTTCACGTTGTTCACTATTAGTAGTATTTATATTCGATCTATTTTAGCAAAATGAATTAAAAGTTACGTTTTATCTCTACTTTTCCTCTGAAAAGGTATCAATTGTGAATTGTTATAAATCAGGTGTGTTGTAAATAGTGTTCTTGCTACTAAGCTTTCACTGAGCATTCTTCTGTATTTTTTGGCTTTTCCCATGGATTTAAAGAGAGCCAGAAGTGACTTTAAATTTTTTTTTATTTGAAATAAAGATATTTACCTAAGGAGAGGTAAGGCTCTGGGTCCTAATGAGCCTTCCCGTTCCTCCTGAGTGGCTGCGCGGGCACAGAATGTCTGCCGGGGACCATTAGAAGCCCCTCATTTTCCCCCGACCCCCCCCCCCCTAAAGTACTCCTTTTAAATGTGCAAACTATTTGCTCACCTGTCTAACTGTGTAGTTCCCCAGACAGAAATGCAAGAGATGAGTTGTTGTCTGATCTAAGTCGTGTCGAACCCTGGGAAAAACAATATTCATACTCAGAGATACTATTTTGCCTGCAAAAAATAGAATTGTGTAATATAAATGTGTATTTTTGATTTTTATAAAAAATGTCTGTTTAAAACTATAGTAAATCTTTTGCTTTCCATGCAGACATAGAATGCTAAACCCACTTTCATATGTATTTAAAGTTGACCTCTGCAGTAAATTCCAAAGTGAAATAGAGCCAGAATGATACTTTCTGCGACAGTTCCCCTTCTTTCTATGACAGTTCCCCAATGCAGCAACAGCTGACTACGTTATTAATAGTGGGGAAGCATTGTGTCGGCTCTGGAATGCAACATAATGTGGCTGGGGCTGCATTTTGTCTCTCTTCATCTTCTCTCGCTGAGATAGGCTGTCTCAGTTGCACAGGTAGAGGCAAAGGACCCCTCAACCAACAAGCTCCTCCCAACCACTTATGATACAATCTCTTAGCAGTCATTGTAAAGGGAGAAAACTGCCATGGCAGTTTCTTAAAAATGGGGTGTGGTTTACCAACAAACCCTGGATTATATTGCGCAAGTGGACAGTTTGTAGAACTTTCTCCTACTACTCTGTAATAATCTGCTATTATCTGCTGCCTGCGCTGGTAGTGTGGGTATTCTTTTTCCACTGTAGGTCCGTTTTAAAAAACAGTGAGAGTGACTGTTAATTTTAACTGCCAGAGTTTCACGGGCACCTTAGTGCCACTTGTTATCTATGTTTATGGCTAAAAGAGAAGGGATTGTTATGCCCCCATAGCTAGGATGTTTCCCCATCTTTGACTGTTAAAGAGTAACTGTTAGCCCCAAAACTGAAAATGAAATCTCTCTTGCAATCTTTAATTTACTATTTAAATGAGCCAAAAAGGCATTGTAGAAGTTAAAAATCAATATAATTTTTTTTACTATGTATCCTTTTACCCCAGCTCCGGACGCAAAGCCGCATAGCAGATACTGCTGAGCATGCATAGCATGCCTAGCTCTGCCCGACCCCCCTCTCCCCCCCAGGTCCAGGTGCCAATATATGCTCACTCCAAACAGCTGACCGCTCTGACACCAAGAGAGAGCGGGAGCACTTCCAGCGCAGCCACCGCAGAGCAGCCGCCGCCGAGTCACATGTGAGAGATGCACGTGCATCTCTCACATGTGACTCGGCGGCGGCTGCTCTGCGGTGGCTGCGCTGGAAGTGCTCCCGCTCTCTCTCCGTGTCAGAGCGGTCAGCTGTTTGGAGTGAGCATATATCGGCACCTGGACCTGGGGGGGAGAGGGGGGTCGGGCAGAGCTAGGCATGCTATGCATGCTCAGCAGTATCTGCTATGCGGCTTTGCGTCCGGAGCTGGGGTAAAAGGATACATAGTAAAAAAAATTATATTGATTTTTAACTTCTACAATGCCTTTTTGGCTCATTTAAATAGTAAATAAAAGATTGCAAGAGAGATTTCATTTTCAGTTTAGGGGCTAACAGTTACTCTTTAAGGACATGCTGGCTGCAGTAAACTGTAGCTGTAAAGAAGTTTGGGGTGTTTACTTATCATTATAATTTTACAAATTTACCTTTTTATAAATTCCGCAGTGCCTTACTGTATACTTCAAGGAATGGAATGTGTGCTCTTGTGGCAGGAGAAAAGTCCTTGAGGCTCTGACTAAGGGCGTGCAGCCGAAACATGTTAGCCAATTTTAATATTCTGCTACTCTGGAGTACATTAATTATCAGCCCAGGCCATTTCGGCGCAGGGTGAAGCCAAAACATTTCTCCCCCTGCTCCTGCACAAACACCAGGCCCACGCTGCTTACTATTCCCCCTCCGAGTTGTAGTAACTCAGGGAACCATGTAATTTGGGCATCAGCTGTTGTTGGCGGCCGAATTACCTTTTCTTTTTTTTACTAATTTGTGCAGCACCCAGCTAAAACTCCAGGTGCCCAAATCAGGCATGCAGCGCTGGCGCTGAAATCAGCTGCCTCGTTCTGTTTTTGCCTCAATAACAGTAGACTTTTCTCCTACCCCAAGAGTGCGGATTCCATTCCTTGAAGTGTACCTGCTATTTTGTTTCTGCTGCACTGAATTGGAAGGCGGAGGTTTGAGCGGTTCATTTGTCCTACGCCGTAATGTATAATTTTTAAATATTCTCTGTTCCTAATCAGGACGCAAAAATCTGGGGTATGCCTCAAAACTTTGTTGCCCGACAGAGCTTACCTTGAAATTGTTCTGGAGAAAAGCAAACTGTAGAGTAATAATATCACTCCATGACTTCCTTCATCGTTGAACTAGGACAGAAATGTGAATAAACGAAGGCTATTCAAATACAACATTCACATACACTAGAATCTTATTGTACCGCAAAGTCCCCAGTATCCAGCACCGGCGGGATTTGTTGCTTGAGCAACCAGTCTAAAAAGCCCAATCCCTTACCCCTAAATACTTAGAGCCTCCAGTGACATCTAGCAATGGCTTCCCCTGTGCATGCAAGCTGGCGTGTCACCTGACTCGCCGACTTGTGTGCACAGACAACGGAAACTGCTAGGTGCTGCAGGAAGGCTGCTAGACGTCGTTGGAGGCTTTGTAAGTATTTTAAAAGCCTCAAATCTAGCTAAAAGCAAAGTCCTCGTTATCCCCTCAGGCTTACTGGTTAGTTGAGACATCTAGTTGCCTGAGTTCTGGATATTGGGGACTTTCCAATACATTACAAAGTATTCAAAATTAATTTTTCAATGACTTTATCTTATAGGCACATGTGCTGTGTAGTGCAGTTGTACATATTTACACTTATCCTGCATGTTTTCTAATAATACTGTCCTACATGATATTATAGTTATATTTTTAGGTGCAAACTACATTTCCCAACTACTTTTCAATTTGGGAAATATCAGTCAAACATATTATTTGGAAAGTATGGAATCACATAACATCATGTTTTCATATTAACCACTTGAGGACTGCGGTGTTAAACCCCCCTAGTGACCAGGACATTTTTTTTACTTAAATGGCCACTGCAGCTTTAAGACCTAGCTGCAGAACTCTGCACACAAGTGATTCCCTGTTGGTGGGGTCTGATTGCTCCCCAGTTGTTTGTTTATATTTTTTTATAAATATTATTTGTTGTATTTTTTAATAAAATGTGCTCATTTTTTATTTATTTATTTTTATTTCCCCCTCCCTCCCTCCCCCCGCCAGCCAATCAGCGTGATCGGCTGTCATAGGCTTCAGCCTATGACAGCCGATCACTTCCCAGCCTATGGAGGGGACAGCCGTGTCACACGGCTGTCCCCAGTACAGCACTGCCTTAGATCGCAGCGATGTATGGGGTACGCCGTTTAACAGTCTCCGAACGGATATCGACACTGGGAGACTGAAGGCGGAGCCCCATAGGATGTTCACACCAATCGGCATGGAGCAGTCCTGGGGCTGCCGCCCTGTCCGCGCCAATCTGCGTCGAGCGGGCGGCAAGATGTTAATCAGATGTGCCCTAGTCTATAATTTATTATTGATAGATTCAATGTCTTTATTAAGACACCTGAAGTGAGAGGAATATGGAGGCCAGGGCTGTGGAGTCAGAGCAATTTTGGGTGCCTGAAGTCAGAGTCGAGAAAAAATGTTCCGGCTCCTAATGAATTTAAACTGTAATTAAAATAGAAAATGGGTTGTCTGGAGTATATAAATAAACCTGTTGTTGTTAAAAAGCTGACAGTATCTTGTCTACTTAAAGGAGGCGAGTCCACCACCACGTCCTGAGGAGTTTTAAACTTTTTAGTACCTTTTATCCTGCTGGCGCCTCTGTTCACTCTTACTGTATATTATCAATATACACCCCTAGTGGAGGGGTCAATCCCAATCTCTTTTTTCCTGATCTACGGAGAGCGACTTTTAATCCTGAGTGAGGACAGGTCTAATCTCCTCACCTGCCTGTAAAGTGGTTACCTAGGAGGTAACCCACTTTTGTGAGTATAAACACTATATTCTTTTCAATTCCAACCTATTGTTTTGCTTACTACACTAGATTGGGCTCTCGGTGTCCCCACTTTTGTTTATCAGTATACAGGGAGTGCAGAATTATTAGGCAAGTTGTATTTTTGAGGAATCATTTTATTATTGAACAACAACCATGTTCTCAATGAACCCAAAAAACTCATTAATATCACAGCTGAATATTTTTGAAAGTAGTTTTTAGTTTGTTTTTAGTTTTAGCTATTTTAGGGGGATATCTGTGTGTGCAGGTGGTGACTATTACTGTGCATAATTATTAGGCAACTTAACAAAAAACAAATATATATCAATTTCAATTATTTATTTTTACCAGTGAAACCAATATAACATCTCAACATTCACAAATATACATTTCTAACATTCAAAAACAAAACAAAAACAAATCAGTGACCAATATAGCCACTTTTCTTTGCAAGGACACTCAAAAGCCTGTAATCCATGGATTCTGTCAGTGTTTTGATCTGTTCACCATCAACATTGCGTGCAGCAGCAACCACAGCCTCCCAGACACTGTTCAGAGAGGTGTACTGTTTTCCCTCCTTGTAAATCTCACATTTTATGATGGACCACAGGTTCTCAATGGGGTTCAGATCTGGTGAACAAGGAGGCCATGTCATTAGTTTTTCTTCTTTTATACCCTTTTTTGCCTGCCACGCTGTGGAGTACTTGGACGCGTGTGATGGAGCATTGTCCTGCATGAAAATCATGTTTTTCTTGAAGGATGCAGACTTCTTCCTGTACCACTGCTTGAAGAAGGTGTCTTCCAGAAACTGGCAGTAGGACTGGGAGTTGAGCTTGACTCCATCCTCAACCCGAAAAGGCCCCGCAAGCTCAACTTTGATGATACCAGCCCAAACCAGAACTCCACCTCCACCTTGCTGGCGTCTGAGTCGGACTGGAGCTCTCTGCCCTTTACCAATCCAGCCATGGGCCCATCCATCTGGCCCATCAAGACTCACTCTTATTTCATCAGTCCATAAAACCTTAGAAAAATCAGTCTTGAGATATTTCTTGGCCCAGGCTTGACGTTTCAGCTTGTGTGTCTTGTTCAGTGGTGGTCGTCTTTCAGCCTTTCTTACCTTGGCCATGTCTCTGAGTATTGCACACCTTGTGCTTTTGGGCATGTTGCAGCTCTGAAATGTGGCCAAACTGGTGGCAAGTGGCATCTTGGCAGCTGCACGCTAAACTTTTCTCAGTTCATGGGCAGTTATTTTGCGCCTTGGTTTTTCCACACGCTTCTTGCGACCCTGTTGACTATTTTGAATGAAACGCTTGATTGTTTGATGATCACGCTTCAGAAGCTTTGCAATTTTAAGAGTGCTGCATCCCTCTGCAAGATATCTCACTATTTTTGACTTTTCTGAGCCTGTCAAGTCCTTCTTTTGGCCCATTTTGCCAAAGGAAAGGAAGTTGCCCAATAATTATGCACACCTGATATAGGGTGTTGATGTCATTAGACCACACCCCTTCTCATTACAGAGATGCACATCACCTAATATGCTTAATTGGTAGTAGGCTTTCAAGTCTATACAGCTTGGAGTAAGACAACATGCATAAAGAGGATGATGTGGTCAAAATACTCATTTGCCTAATAATTCTGCACTCCCTGTATATGATGTGTACACAGGAATCTCTTATATATACTAAATAACATCTATGCTGTAAGAATAAAGCCTGATGTATAGCCGTGTCACTAATAGAGATGGTCAATGAGATGGAAATAATTCTGTGCTGATGCTGATTTATGCAAATGTATGCACTCTCTTTGCTCATGAAATCAAATCATTTAATATGTTGTTAAAATTTGGTTTGGTGACTATGAGTTAAAAGGTACCTGAGACAGATGAAAAGAAAAGTTTTATACATACCTGGGGCTTCCTCCAGTCCTCTTCAGGCCAATCAGTCCCTCGTTGTCCTCCTCCGCCACCTGGATGTTCTGCTATGAGACCCGGTAATTCAGGCAGTCAGCGCAGTCCGGCCGCGTGCTGCTCCTACAGCCAGGAGCATTCTGCACCTGCGCAATATTGCTGCGCAGGAGTAGTACGTTCCTGGCGGAGGAGTGTGTGCATGCGCACTACGCCCGACTGGCTCAAGTACCTGGACTCATAGCAGAAGATCCAGGTGGCGGAGGAGGACAGCGAGGGACTGATTAGCCTGAAGGGGGCTGGAGGAAGCCTCAGGTATGTATAAAACTTTAATTTCATCTGTCTCAGGTTTACTTTGTTACACAGTAGTACTATACTCAACATATGCACTCCCCACAGAGCTGCAGGGACTCCACTGAGAATCGTGCACATTGAACACAGAGGTGCTGACTGTCACCCATAAACCTGGTTCAGATTGTACCTGAAGAATGTGTAATAGAGGAAGAATCTCCTTATTCCCCTGCAGAGTTACCTGCACATCATTCTTACATGTACCCACAGTTACACTACCTAGGGCCTGATCCATGTTCAGATTGTACCCGAAGAATGTGTAATAGAGTAAGAATCTCCTCATTCCCCTGCAGAGTACATGCACATCACTCTTACATGTACCCACAGTTACATTGCCTCGGGCCTGATAGATGTTCTTTGTTCCGGTCAGTACCTTTTTCAAGTACTCTTACCAAGGACTAGTTTTAGTCTATGACTAAAGGGAATAAATATGGCAGCCTCCTTATCCTTCTCACTTCAGTTGTCTTTTAAAATTCCTAAACGTTGGCAGTTAAGAGACGAATTTTATGGAGTCGGAGTCGAGGAGTCTGAGTCAGAGTCGGTGGAATCCTAAACTGAGTAGTCGGAGTCGGTGGATTTTTGTACCGACTCCACAGCCCTGATGGAGGCTGCCTTATTTATTTCCTTTTAAACAATACCAGTTGCCTGGAAGTCTTGTTGATCTCTCACGCGTCAGTAGTGTCTTAATCACCCTCTTGAAACAAACATGCAGCAAATCCAGTCAAACATCTGATCTACGTGCTTGTTCAGGGTCTATGGCGAAAAGAATAAGAGTCAGATGATCAGCAGGACAGCCAAGCAATTTGCATTGTTTAAAAGGAAATAAATATGGTAGCCTCCAAATCCCTTCAGGTGTCTATTAAATCTATTATCTAAATCTATTATCTAAACTATTAAAATATCTCATAGTGTAGGCCTACTTTCATTTTCATTCTCATTGATTAATGAGAAATTCAAGAGAAATTTGATGATATAATTTGCAACTTTAGAAAAGTGGAGCATTAAAAATTAGATTGTAATAAACAAATAGTGAAAGATACAAACAGTATTTAATTGTAAATAGTTGAACTCTGTAAATTACTACTTTATGTGTTGGTGGTATATTAATACAGGTATAAATAAATTATATAAATAATCAGTGTTCATTATTCAGTACTTCCATTAGGTGGCGCTAATAATCCAATCCAAATCAAGGTTCCAAACTGACAGCTCAGTCATATAAACTTACTTGACTAACTAGCTCTGCAACCAAGGTTGTCAACACATGGCACACATTTCCCCCGGGGTACTAAGGTTAAGTCCAGAGGGTACTTGAACTTGGCACGGTGAGTTTGTTTTAGGGAATTTGGGTATTAAATAAGTTGTAAATCATTTATAATACAGCCTGAATAAGTATTTTGACTCATTAAAAACATAAATAAATGTTTGAAGAGCAATTGTACAAATATATTGAGTATGCTTAAAACTGCTCTAGAACCATAGCTAGAATATTTGTGTTAAATGTGAAAATGTAAGGTGTTACCTAGCAGTTCTGAAACGTGCAGGCGAAGTGTGCTAGTCCAAAGAGTGCTGGCAAACCAACAATATCCTTTTTTTAAAAATTAATTTAGGCGAGTTAGCCCTCTTAACCCCATTATCGTTATGCATTTTTATAGCTTTGTTACATTTTCCACAGCAATTATCCCTAGTCCTGATTTAAAATTAACATTAACCTTTTCAGTCTGCAGCCTGTAGGCCATATGTTTTTTTTAAGCAGGTCTCTTTTAACGGGTATTACATGTGGCCTACAGGCAATAACAACCCCGGTGCGTGCAACTCCACAATTTGAATGATGTGCGGTGGTGGATTGATGTGTGCAATCTTCATATTGTAATATTTCTATGGGTTGGGGGCTCGCTGAATATTGTTAATTCAGGAATATTCTTCATATTAGTTAACTGACTAAATATAATACATGTAGTGTACCGATGTGTAATTAGAAAATGGTGAACCGGCCCTTTGTTTAAAAAGTTTGAGACACTATTTTCCTGACCTTCCTGTACACTAAAGTGTGATCAAGGAAAACTGAAGGTTTGTGCAAAGGAGATAAGCTATTATATACCCTCATGGCAAGACTACTAACCTGTCTATCTCTACTGGATATAGAGAGAGAATGTGGCCAAATCAAAGCAGGAATAAATGGCGCAGGAGCCCATTCAGTAACAGTGGCGCCGCCATAGGTGTCTATAATAAAAGCCGCAATTTGCGGCATGATAGGGAGATTTGGGCGCAGGACAGTTCCACAAGCCTTTCTGTGAAAATAGCCCCCTCTTGTCACCAATCGGGCGCCACCAGGTGCCTAAATTTAACCTCATAGCCCCATACCATGGCTTTGCAGAAAAGGGGTGTTAGATTTAGGAGGGGGATTTAGAGTTAGGCACCACCAGGGGGGTTAGGTTTAGGCACCACCAGGGTGGGGTCTTAGGGTTAGGCACCACCAAGGAAGTTTTCTGTGTGAGAGTAGGGTTAGGGTTAGCCATAGTAAAATATCAGTAAATGTTACTATCAAAATGCAGTAGTAATATATAGCTAAATTTAGGGATATTTTTCTAGCATCAATCCGCTGTGCATTTTTTTCCATGCACCTTTTTTTTTTTTTTTTTTTTTTTTTTTTTTTTTACATATATGCTGACCAAATATGTATCATTCAATATCCAAGGACCATCAAAAGAGCAGAGCTTAAAGGCATAATCCACGCCATTGATATGCCATTGACGAGAAGATGTCCTTAAGACTGTGCTCAGTAGTGATGGTCATGTCTAGGAGAACTCGTGGAGAAGCATGTGATCTGTTTAATTCGCTCATAGATTTGCAAAGCTCTGATTAACTGTGATCACATCCTGATTTAGCACATGATCATGACTAGCAAATTTAGAAATGTACATATTTATCACCTGACCAAACTGATCACATGCTTCTCCATGAGTTCTCCTAGACATTACTATCATGAGTGCTCATAGATATGAGCACCACAAACTGAGCAGCATGTGATAAGGGCAAGGCTCACCACTTGGCTAACACCACTTGATTTGCGTACAGCTTTGGTTATGAAACAACATTGGCACTAACGAATACAATATGTGAGAACTCATTTGGACATATTTAGGAGACTTACACAGTGTATATGGGCACAAAGGAATTTCTCCAACTTGTCTTTATCCGTGAATTCAAATAGGTGGAGCTGTCAATTGAAGCAAACTTCTATTATATTACATATCAAAGCAAGTATAGAGTTAAAACTACTGTTTAGAGTAACATACACCCCCTGTTTATTACTGATGTTACTATAAAAGCGTAACTCCACAACTAGCAACAATATCAGTTTACTACAATCCCCTTCACAACATCGCCTAGACTGGTGAAGGGAGGGTGGCACTGGGAATCAGATTCCATTCCACCGCACAATGCTGTTACTGTACGGACTATGACACATAAGCAAAAAAAATCCTTTAAAGTGGACCTGAACTCAGAACTTCCTCTCTGCTCTAAAAGATAAGCAACAGCATAATAACATTTAAAGAAAAACATTTATTTGTTACAGCTGATACAAATCTTCCTACTTTCATGGAAGCAGACATATTGTTAACATCCCATGCTATGAAATGAGCTTATCTGCCGTGGCAGTCAGGTGAGACAGATGAGAGATCAAATTACAACTTATGATTAGACACAAATGAGGGGTAATTAAACAGGCGAAACGCTCTAAAAACATACAGAGTACATTTCATAAATATGGCAGCCTGTGTATTCCTCTCATTACAGTTGTCCTTTTGAAAATAAACTGATGAGACAAACAATTGTATATATCCTCCTACTCCTAAAAAATAACTTTTACAGTTAATGTTTTGAAAAACTTAAAAAAGTAGATTTAGTATTTTGTCTCAGCTCAATGACACATAGGCATAGATATTTGGATGCTTGCCACTGTACATACACATGTCTATCTAATCATGTCACACATCATTTAACCACTTAAGGACCACAGGGTTTTCTTTTGATCGGTGCTGCGTGGACTCTCCAGCCCGCAGCACCGATCAGGAAATAGCCAGGGCGATCAGACTTCCCCCCTTTTTTCCCCACTAGGGGGATGTCCTGCTGGGGGGGTCTGATCGCCGCCGGCTGCCTGCACTTTCCGGGGGGGGGGGGCTCTTCAAAACCCCCCTCCGCAGCGCTTTCCGCCCTCCCCGGCTTTCCCTTCCTCTCCCTGTACCTGTGAGTGGCGCAGGACGGAGTTCCGTCCTGCGCCGGATAGGACAGGCTTCTGCCTATCAGATGCCGGCGATCCCCGGCCTCTGATTGCAGCAGCGCCGTGTGATGTAAACAGCGGGGATTTCTTCCCCGGATGTTTACATTATGCGTGCGAGCCGCGATCGGCGGCTCGCACGCTGTTCACGGAGACAGTCTCCGTGAACTAGCATGGAAAGGCCGCTTGATCGAGCGGCCGTTTCCATGCTATACCACTAACGACCCGCCGACGCCTATGGGCGTTAGGCGGTCGTTAAGTGGTTAAGGTTCCCTATAATGCCTGCTGCCATGGACTGCACCCCTGTACATGCCAGGACAGTTTTGCATTTTGTGAAACTTTTCCTGCTTTTCCCATCTTGTTGGTCTTCATCAATGCAAGGCATGGACTAATATACATCTGTGAAGTAAGACTTTGGCAGAGCTACAGAGTACCCAGTAAGCTCATGGTAAACCAAAACCACTAGGAGTTTGTGAGGGACTTAATGAGACACTGAAGCGGAAAAAAAATTATGATATTATGATTTGAATGTGTAGTACAGCTAAGAAATAAAACATTAAGATCAGATACATCAGTCTAATTGTTTCCAGTACAGGAAGAGTTGAGAAACTCCAGTTGTTATCTCTATGCAAACAAGCCATTAAGCTCTCCGACTAAGTTAGTCGTGGAGAGGGCTGTTATCTGACTTTTATTATCTCAACTGTAAGTAAACTGTTTACTTTTTCTCTGCTAGAGGAGAGGTCATTACTTCACAGACTGCTCTGAAAGACTCATTTTGAATGCTGAGTGTTGTGTAATCTGCACATATTATAGAATGATACAATGTTAGAAAAAACACTATATACCTGAAAATAAAAGTATGAGAATATTTTCTTTGCTGCTAATCTTCTAGTAATTATTCATAGTACACAACCAATTCACTATATCATATTTTTTTTTTCGCTTCAGTGTCTCTTTAACCCTCTGGGGGATAATCCCGAGCTGAGCTCGGGGTAAGCCGCCACAGAGGATTTCTCAGGCCCTGGTGGGCCGATTTGCATAATCTTTTTTTTTTGTTGCACGCAGCTAGCACTTTGCTAGCTGCGTGTATATACCGATCGCCGCTGCTCCGCGCTGATTCGCCGCTACCCGCCGTGCCGCTCCCCCCCCCCAAGACCCCGTGCGCGGCCTGGCCAATCAGTGCCAGGCAGCGCTGAGGGGTGGATCGGGACTCCCTCTGACGTCACGACGTCGATGACGTCATCCCGATCGTCGCCATGGCGACGGGGGAAGCCAAACAGGAAATCCCATTCTGAACGGGATTTCCTGTGTGCTTTGATTGCCGGAGGCGATCTGAGGGGGTGGGGGGATGCCGCTGCACAGCGGCTATTATGTAGCTAGCGCTAGGCTAGCTACATGATTAAAAAAAATTAATAATTTAAAAAAAATGTGCTGTGCCGCCCCCTGGAGATATTATTGCATCACCCAGGAGGTTAAAGGAACCGAACAACCCCCTTACTGAAGAAGCTATACTAAATATAAATTTGTCTGCTTAAAACAGAAGGTGTTTGCTGTATAAGCGGAGAAAGCAGAGTACTGACAACTGAGCTATCAATGTTTATAAAGGACAGACTTATGTATATACAAAATGGAGCTCCTGTACAAAATCAGAGCGTTGAACCATTCCTGATTGTAAGAATTCACCATTTTAAGTGCATGTATATGCGGTGCATACCTTTTCTGTAAAATTGTCTGTTTTGTAGTTTGGACTTTCTGTGAAGTAGGATTCATTAGTGATGAGGCAGACAATGGCTTTTCTCAAAGTGCCTGCGGTCCAAAGAATATCGGCTAGAGATGCTGCTAAAGCCTTTTCCTGTTGTCTTTTGCTTATTTCAGATAAACTGGAAGTGCAAAAAAAAGTTGGGTAATCGATCATGAAGAATATAAATAATAATAATAAAAACAAAGCCATTAAATGAGTATTTTTATCTATTAATCCACTGATTATTGTAATCCCTCACTGGGTTAAGTGATTGGCATAAGGAAGGTGAAGGTGCCTGTGCTGACTTCCTTTGAACACAATGCCAGTTGGTTGTTGTGCTGAGCCGCTGCCTCCAGCGCTATCCAAATCACCATTTTAGAGTGTGTGACTGTGAATATTCACTCTCCATACTATAGTCAAGCACAGAATGACATTTCTGTAAATTATCATTCATGCTTATTTTGCATGACAGTCTCATGTCTATACAGACATCCTCTGCAACTGCAGCTCTTGCAATTATTTTAAGTTTACTATTAAAATATTATTTCACGTTGCTCCTCCTCCTCTTTTCATATAGCAACACATGTTACTTGTCAGAGAGCTAAAGAGTATATGTCTGTACAGTGATCAA
Organism: Hyperolius riggenbachi; assembly: GCF_040937935.1. Classification (NCBI taxonomy): domain Eukaryota; kingdom Metazoa; phylum Chordata; class Amphibia; order Anura; family Hyperoliidae; genus Hyperolius; species Hyperolius riggenbachi. The sequence continues at coordinate 155,327,639 of NC_090649.1, forward strand.
TGTGTACAGGAAGGGATTGTTAGATCATGCCAATCTGCTATCTCAAGTCTAAACCTAGCTTGACTTCACTGGCTGTATTCTAATGCCAGGTGTGATAGAAACTATAGCAAAATAAAAATCAGCATGACAGCCAGGCAACTGGCATTTTTTAAAAAGAAGTGAAAATAGCAACCACCTCTTCATTTAATTTCAGGTTTCAGTTGAACATGCTAGTAAGCTAAATCTTGGCGACTAAAGTAACTTCAGCACCATTTGGTTTTTCCCTACCATGACAGATATAAAATACAAGGTTTTCTGTTTGCACCGAAGCTTGGGCAAACATTTTTCAGTACCAATGAACAGCAGAGCTTCTATGTGGACTAATTTTTCCCATACTAAAACATCATAAGGGCCTATTTCCTCATTGGCCCCTCTACATATTTTTTATCCTTATAAATCATTTTCTTGTATTAATGGGGACGGGCCAAGGCAGAGGCGAGAGAGGCTCCAGCCTCGGCACAGTGTAGGAGGAGGCGCACAACTCATTCAGCTATCATTCCTCTGTCTTTGAAGCAGAGAGAAATAAGGAAAGGGGATACATGGCAGTGACTGCAAGCCAGATAACTAGAGATTAAGGGTCGGGGGCCCTGGGGTGCCTCTAAAGGTGGCCACTAATGATCCAATCTTTTTTTTCATCCAATTTTACCAAATCTATATAGTAGAAGGGTAAATTGAGTGAATATATAATACATGCATAATTTAGTCAGTTTGCTTATATTACATAGAAATGGTAAGATTGGATGAAAAAGATTGGATCATTAGTGGCCACCCAAAACACACCATACAATCTTGGTTGTACAGATGTACCAAATCTATGTAGTATAAGGGCCAACAGATTGAAAATATCTTGAATGATTGATTGGATAAGCCCTTACTACATGGAAGTGGTAAGATTGAACAACCAAGATTGTATGGTGTGTGTAGCAATCAGTGTGTGACAGCTGGGAGGGATGGAGGGGGGCACTTTGGTGTGTAAGCCTCGGGTGCTGGAGAACCTTGTCCTGGCTCTGAATAGGGGTGAAACAGTGAGAACTTAGTACTAACATTTAGCGATAGCTATATTTCAAACATTCCTCACTGTGTTCATAAACTTACAGAAGTACATCTATTTGCTTTATAGATTACCTCTTGAAGGAGCTGTGTTCTTGCTCATTCTTTGTAAACAATAGATGCTTAATGATGTGTCCCTGAACCACCATCTGAATGGCTCGTGTTCCACCCTTTAAACAGCAAAATATTAATTATTTTGAAATTTCTATATACTTTAAGCAATAGAAGTGGACTTTTAAGTGTAGATGGAACCGGGTGAGATAAGAATCTATGCCAAAATCATTAAAAAAATATCCGAGCCAAAAGGTACAATTTAAGCTTAGCTTACCTGTGGCTTCTTTCAGACCCTAGCAAGTCTGTCTGGTCCTTTGCTACAGTTCTGCTGCCTCCAGTGCGCAGCTAGACCTTCTGAAAGATCACAGACCTTAGCTGTGTTTGTGGGCTTCCTCGCATGCGCAGGCGTGTGCCTCTCCCAGTCTTGCTCCTGTAACCGGGAGCATTCTGCGCTTGGGCAGTTCTGAGTCCCCAAATCCTCCATCTCAGGTTTGGGGAAGTGGGCATGTAATCTGGAGGCACTCCAGAGGAAGTGTTTGTTCGAATTGTGTTATGCATGGGCCCTATTGTCCTTTTCCCTCCACCACGTGGCAACTTGAATTTAATCATTCAACATACCTGTGTCTAGTAGATAGATATCTAGAACTATGTTTGCTTTATTCACAACTGTTGTAGTGATATTTTCCAGCATATGTTTTTTTTTTTTAATAAGCACATTGACAATTGTTAACTCGCACACTGATTTTTTCCCCCTTTTATCAACCTTTTTTTGGGGGGGGGGGGGGGGGGTAGGACTTCCTAGTTAGAACACATTTCTTGTGGGCTTATTTGCTGTTTTTTGTACACTGATAATTTGTTGCCACCAGCCTTTCTGATGCCCAGTTCCAATATTTGACCTCAACAGTAACCTTTTGCTAATGCCTCACTGTAACCTCTATCCTTAACATTGACTGCTTTTGATCCTTAACCTTATTCTCATCCCCCTATTCTTAACATATTCCTGATGCCTAACCTTAATCTTCCAGTACTGACAACTAAAGCTAACCTCTTTCCCCTTCCATATCTCTTCAGAGTAAAGTTGGCCATACACTTATAGATTTGCAGCAGATTCGACCATAAGATAGATTCCTGTCAGATGCCTGTTAGGTCGAATCTGACAGGAATGTATCTGATGTGTGCAACACGGTAGAAACAGATTTCTAATAGATTTTACAATGAAATCTATTGAAAATCGATCGAAATGTAGTGTTGCACTATTCGATCCAATGCAACTCTATGGGCCATCGATTGCTGCCAGCAGCCAATCGACCTAGATCAAGTAAATCGTCAGAAATCGATCAATCGGCTGACTGATCATGCTTCCTGCTGCATCGATTTCTAGCTGAGTCGATCAGAACAATCGAATCGGTCATATTTAGATGGCAGAAATCGACCTGTGTATGTGCTCCTTAACCCTTCCACTCTTAGCCTCTTCCTAAGTGGTATTTGCCTTTTTTCATCTTTTTCAGTGCAGGGTGTTTTGGTTGTGCAACAGGCAAATGCCTAGTGCAACAATTAACCCTTCAGGACTGAAAAGTGTGCCAGGCATTATGGCTATGGAGTAACCAAACACCCAGCAGCAAAAATAACCCAGCAGTAGAAAATTGTGTACAGCTATATTATAACCAAACAGTAGCTTCTCTAGCAAACTCAACCAGCATTGATTACAACCATACAATTGTTTTGGTAACGTAGTATTTCTAGATTTATTAGGTATTAGCCATCTCTGGCAGATTTACTTGCAAACGCGTGAAGGTCTAAAAGGCAGGTTAGAAAGAAGGAAAATATACCGCACAGTAGTTCTTACCTTTTCTGCTTCCAGTGCATAAGCCAGCTCTGAAAAGGTTTCTCTGAATTTGAAAAAAGATCTTTTCCATTCATAGTTGAATGTTTGAAATGTATTTCCAAATAGAACTTTTCTCAGTTCCTTGAAAGAAAAATCCATTAGAAAGTGTCACTGAAGAAAAATAAAAAAACAGCTGACACTAAGTAAAAGTTAGGCAGAAACGTATTGACCTTTTATCTGTAACACTCAATGGGTATGCGGTTCCCATTTCGAGGCTCATAGTAAACCGAAGATATAATCCATATATTAATGCCTGTGACGTAAAGAGCTGGGCACTAGGATCCTACAACTAGTAGGATGAAGTTGAAAGAGTGCATCACACAAGCAGCAGATACAAAGTAGCAAAGAGTCATTTGTACCTGGCCTGACACCATGTCACTTGCTGGCACTGGAGGGTTGCAAAGTGACAGAAGCCGCTGCAGCCATGGAGAGTGGGTGCTTGACAGGAAGATTTAATATGTGCATCCTGTCACTGGATCCAACAGAGGTAAGTCAACTCTTTGCTCCACCGCGCACTCTGGCCCATATGCAATTACATTGTTCTCCTGACTTTTCTCCTAGGAGATAATTTTTCATCTTTGATTCAGAATAACTTTTCAAGACTTTGCAATAAAAAAAGTACCAAAAAGTAGGTGAAAAGTACTGTCAAAATTATTTTAGTATTTTCTTGCTTGCTGGTGGGTTAAATGGCAATTAACTGACAATTTCAAAAATACTCAGGAGAAAAAGTCACTTGCAATATGGTCCTGTGTGTGATGTAGGGCTCGGCTACTTAGTACTGGGGGCTTCTCTGTCTATCTATATGGGGGGGGGGGGGGGAGATATTGGCTACCTAATACTGGGGGCTCCTCTGGCTTACTATACTAGGGGTCATATCTGGCTACATATACTGGGAGCCCGGGTTACCTAATACTGGCCGCACCTTTAGCTACTGAATCTCAACAGTATTCCCGAGTCTGTGAGGGATGGGCGGATTTTTACACACTCGCCCTGAGAGCTATTTAGCCTGGACACTGCCCTGTGTTTAACACACAGTTGATAGTTGGCATTCACAGTCAAATGTATGTTCACAACAGAGACAGTGTACAGAGTAGATGGCAATTGGCTAATGTATCTAATTATCACTTGTTTGCCCTGATTTTCTCATTAATTGTATCTTTAACCACTTCACCCCCCCAGTGCTAAATTTCTCCGTCCCTCTGCGCACCGCTTCACCCCCAGGGACGGAGAAAGGCGCACTTGTTTGTTTACTGGCTGGGAGTGGGCGGGGAACTCTCGCGCACACTCCAGCCAGCCCGCACAGCAGGTTACTAATTGGATGTTAGGAACAAGCGTTCCTAAATCCAATTAGCCTCGCCGATTGCGAGTAGAATGAAGACGGCTTCAAACAAATGCCGTCTTCATTCAAAACAATGCAAGGTAAACAAACTTGCAGCCCGCGATCGCGCGCCCCCGCGACCCGCGCGCGCGCGCACACACCCCGGCTCTGCAGTACAATGATTGGTTATGGGGACTCTCCAGTCCCCAATAACCAATCATAGTACATCAGTACAGTAATGGAAGCAGCGCTGAAAGGGAAAAATCGCGCTGGTGTTTCAGGGGTAAAACCCCTCAGTTGTGAAATGGTTAAACATTACTGCTGTCTATATTGAATAACAAATATTTTTAAATGACATTAATAAATAAGTATTTGATTTTTATTGTCTTAGTAGAACATTCTGCAGTTACCGTGGCTTTAGTAACAGAGTGCTCTGTGCTGCACAGCAGATAGGATTCCTCAGGCCCTTTACTGACTACAGATTAGATTTCATGTGTTGTTTTATTGAGGAGCTCTACTTACCAGTGCCATGTCTATTGTGATAGGCTGGCCACCAAGATCTGAAGCGATAATCAGCTCTCTTGGAATGGAATAGAATACACTACCAGGGAAAATGCCATGCTTCTTACTGCTTGAGGTCTCGGCTCTCTCTTCAGCCTCTTCATCTCCTTTATGGTTATCCTGGTTTGTCTTAAAACATCAATGTAAATTGTTATAGGTTGTAGCAGAATTCTTATTTTTGAAGAGACTGAATTATTATTATTATTTAGTATTTATATGGCGCCAACATCTTCCGCATCGCTTGACAGAGTATACAGTGGAGGAAATAATTATTTGACCCCTCACTGATTTTGTAAGTTTGTCCAATGACAAAGAAATGAAAAGTCTCAGAACAGTATCATTTCAATGGTAGGTTTATTTTAACAGTGGCAGATAGCACATCAAAAGGAAAATCGAAAAAATAACCTTAAATAAAAGATAGCAACTGATTTGCATTTCATTGAGTGAAATAAGTTTTTGAACCCCTACCAACCATTAAGAGTTCTGGCTCCCACAGAGTGGTTAGACACTTCTACTCAATTAGTCACCCTCATTAAGGACACCTGTCTTAAAGAGACTCTGTAACAACAAAAACCTCCCCTGGGGGGTACTCACCTCGGGTGGGGGAAGCCTCCGGATCCTAATGAGGCTTCCCACGCCGTCCTCTGTCCCACGGGGGTCTCGCTGCAGCCCTCCGAACAGCCGGCGACAGAGCCGACTGTAGCTTCAATATTTACCTTTGCTGGCTCCAGCGGGGGCGCTGTGGCGACTTTCGGCACGGAAATAGACGGAAATACCCGATCTCCGTCGGGTCCGCTCTACTGCGCAGGCGCCGGAAACTTGCGCCTGCGCAGTAGAGCAGCCCCGACGGCGATCGGGTATTTCCGCCTACTTCGGCGCCGACAGCCATCAGAGCGCCTGCGCAGGAGCCAGGAAGGTAAATATTGCGTCACGGCTGTATGGAGGGCTACAGCGAGACCCCCGAGGGACGCAGGACGGCGTGGGAAGCCTCATTAGGATCCTGAGGCTTCCCCCACCCGAGGTGAGTACCCCCCAGGGGCCGTTTTGTCATTACAGTTCCTCTTTAACTAGTCACCTGTATAAAAGACACCTGTCCACAGAATCAATCAATCAAGCAGACTCCAAACTCTCCAACATGGGAAAGACCAAAGAGCTGTCCAAGGATGTCAGAGACAAAATTGTAGACCTGCACAAGGCTGGAATGGGCTACAAAACCATTAGCAAGAAGCTGGGAGAGAAGGTGACAACTGTTGGTGCGATTGTTTAAAAATGGAAGGAGCACAAAATGACCATCAATCGACCTCGCTCTGGGGCTCCACGCAAGATCTCACCTCGTGGGGTGTCAATGGTTGTGAGAAAGGTAAAAAGCATCCTAGAACTACACGGGAGGAGTTAGTGAATGACCTCAAATTAGCAGGGACCACAGTCACCAAGAAAACCATTGGAAACACATTACACTGCAATGGATTAAAATCCTGCAGGGCTCGCAAGGTCCCCCTGCTCAAGAAGGCACATGTGCAGGCCCGTCTGAAGTTTGCCAATGAACACCTGAATGATTCTGTGAGTGACTGGGAGAAGGTGCTGTGGTCTGATGAGACCAAAATAGAGCTCTTTGGCATTAACTCAACCCGCTGTGTTTGGAGGAAGAAAAATGCTGCCTATGACCCCCAAAACACCGTCCCCATCGTCAAGCATGGGGGTGGAAACATTTTGCTTTGGGGGTGTTTTTCTGCTAAGGGCACAGGACAACTTAATCGCATTAACGGGAAAATGGACGGAGCCATGTATCATGAAATCCTGAACGACAACCTCCTTCCCTCTGCCAGGAAACTGAAAATAGGTCGTGGATGGGTGTTCCAGCACGACAATGACCCAAAACATACAGCAAAGGCAACAAAGGAGTGGCTCAAGAAGAAGCACATTAAGGTCATGGAGTGGCCTAGTCAGTCTCCGGACCTTAATCCAATAGAAAACCTATGGAGGGAGCTCAAGCTCAGAGTTGCACAGAGACAGCCTCGAAACATTAGGGATTTAGAGATGATCTGCAAAGAGGAGTGGACCAACATTCCTCCTAAAATGTGTGCAAACTTGGTCATCAATTACAAGAAACGTTTGACCTCTGTGCTTGCAAACAAGGGTTTTTCCACTAAGTATTAAGTCTTTTATTGTTAGAGGGTTCAAAAACTTATTTCACTCAATGAAATGCAAATCAGTTGCTATCTTTTGTTTAAGGTTATTTTCCCAGAACGTCCCTGGGACAGCACCCCTCCTCTGAGACTTGTCTCCCTCCCACTTCTGGACAGGAAGCTATTAATAAAATAAATTTGCATAATGGACAGCAGACATAAATACAAGCCACTCACAGATGTTCTCCAGTTGTTTTTCCTGTCCCGGACGGAGGCGGTGGGGAGGTCTCTATGCTCCCATGTCAGGTGGCAGGTGCAGCGGTGGAGCAGGCAAATCGGGCTGAGCAGGGGACTCAGTGTGCCGCGCGTCCAGCGTATGGGAGACTTCTCCACGGAATCCGGAAGATTTATGGATGGCAGAGCGCTTTCCGGAAGTTCCGGTGGAGGCGCAGTGACGTCATGCGCAGGCGTCCCGCATGACGGAGATCACGTGACCGGGCTGAGTGCAGGCCGCGGCGGTGATTGGAGGAGCTGATGCGGAGAAGTGCGGACCAGCTGAGAATCATCAAGGAGGAGGAGCTGGAGGTGAGGGTAGGGCTTTTAAGCCCAAAATTGTTTTATGGTCTCAATGCTGCTGGTGACCATGGAGGACGCCGCAGGCCTTTCTAATCTGCAATCTGCAGAGTCTGGCCCTGACCCCTCTCTGGTGAGCAAATGTATGGTCTTTTGCGGACACTGCTCTTAGTTTACACTGAGGGGACTGATGACTTTTTTTCTGTTTGATATTTTTCAGCCCAAACCTGCTAAATCTGACAAGAGTGATAAAGATAAAGACAAGTCATCTTCTCAGTCCACTCAGAGTAGACATGCATCAACCTCCAAAGAAAGACGATGTGTTATATGTAGTAACCGTATATCTTCATCAGCTCCTACCTCCAGGAAATTATGTCAATATTGTACCGACAAAATTGTTAAAGACGAATCGCCAGTTGTTTTCAAGGATTTAATGGGGTGGATGCGTTCAGAGATGTCTTCTGCTATAAAGGATATAAAAGACTCAGCTATAGCCTCTACTTCTGCTGCGGCTGCTGCTGCTGTTGCTTCTGCTTCAACTTCTGCTTCTGTGCCTCTGGATAGCGATGTTCAGATTCAGGGGCCCCCCTCTATTACTGATATCTCTGTTCAGGCAGTTCCACCTCCTCCCCTCAGCTCAAAAAGAAAAAGGGGTGAGGAGTCAGAAGGATCGCAAATTTCTGAGGAGGAGGGAGAAATCTCCTCCTTTGAAGAAATATCCGCTGAGGATACTGTGGATAGATCTGATACGCATCAGAAATTTGCCTTTTCATCAGAACTTATGAAAGAATTATTGTCTGATATGCATATTGCCATGGGAATCACTATTGAAAAGAAACCTTTGACGCCCTTGGATCAGATGTACGAGAGCTTGTCAGACCCCCAGACTTGTTTCATCCCAGTCCATTCCTCTTTAAAAGATATGATTAGGAAGGAGTGGGATGATCCGGAGAAGAGGGCCTTTTGGCCCCGTTCCTTATGTCGTAGATACCCGTTTTCTGCGGAAGACCAAAAATTCTGGGGTAATTCTCCCAAGCTTGATCCATCTTTTTCGAGGGTATCAAAGAAGACAGATTTACAGTTTGAAAATTTTGGGAACTTAAAAGATCCCATTGATAAAAAGACTGACAATCTCTTAAGAAGGGCTTGGGAGTCTTCTTCCCTAACATTTAAACCCTCAGTAGCCTCTACGGCAGTGGGTAGGTCCTTAAGAACCTGGCTAGCAGAAACCCAGGATAAGATAGCTGCTGGAGTCCCTAGAGAAGAGATTCTTAAAGACTTCCCTAGGTTGTTTAATGCCACCAATTATCTCACTGATGCGGCGGATGATACGGTAAAGCTAACAGCTAGAACCACGGCCCTGGTTAATTCAGCCAGGCGTGGGGTATGGGTGAAAACTTGGCAGGGGGATAACTCTTCCCGTTCTAAGTTATGTGGTTTACCATGTGAAGGAGAATTCCTTTTCGGTTCTAAATTAGAGCAAACACTAGAAAGAACTGCAGATGCGAAGAAAAATGTTCCCGCGAAGAGGAGGCCCTTTCAATCTAGGCGTTCCTTTCGCCCCCCTAATAAACCAGATCCAGACCCTAAAACCTCCTCTAGAAGGAGATGGGGGCCCAATAAACCACAAAGAGGCAGGTCTAGCCTTGCCCAAAATCCAAAACAAACTAAACAATGACGCCAGGCTACCAGTGGGAGGAAGGTTATCCCACTTCTACGAGCTGTGGCGTCACCTCCTTCCTCACAATCAATGGATGGAGACAATTGTGTTAGAAGGTTATACCATAGAGTTCAAATCCCCACCTCCGCTAAGATTCTGGATAAATCAGGAACAGAGGTCTCGAGTACAGAGAGAGGCCCTACAAAAGGAAATTTCAGCATTGCTACAAAAAAGAGTAATCAGGGAAGTTCCAGCATGTCAAAGAGGACTGGGGTGTTATTCCCCGATATTTCTGGTAAAAAAGCCTCAAGGGGAGTTTCGATTTATTCTCAACCTAAAAATATTGAACAAGACCGTAAGGTACAGAAAATTCAGAATGGACAACATCAAATCAGTAGTAAATCTGTTACAAAAGAACTGTTTCCTGGCATCACTAGACTTAAAAGACGCTTATTTGCATATCCCGATAAATCTGATATCGCAACAGTTCCTGAGATTTGCCACCTGCGTTCAGGGAGAGGCAATGGGTTCGATCAGGTTGAGGAAAGCCATGTCGGTCCTAGGACTACTAACCTCCTCCTTTCCAGCAGTCCAATGGGGTCAGTTACATTCCAGAATTCTTCAAAAATGGATTCTCAGAAACTGGAACAAGGACATTGCTTCTCTAGAGAGGAAGGTATTAATTCCATACTCAGTGAAAGCATCTCTCAGGTGGTGGCAAGATCCTGTAAGACTGTCACAAGGTCGACTGTGGTGCTTTCCAACACAAAAGACTCTGACAACGGATGCCAGCTCCTGGGGGTGGGGAGCTCATGTGGACGATCTTCCAGCACAGGGTCCTTGGTCAAATCTGATGAGGGGGAGATCATCAAACAGCAAGGAGTTACAGGCTGTATGGAAGGGTTTACAACATTTCAGCAGTCACATCAGTCAGTGTCATGTTCTGATACGCACAGACAACAACAGCGTTGTAGCATATATCAACCGGCAGGGAGGAACGAGAAGCCAACTATTAGAAAAACAGGCGTCCAGAATCCTTCACTGGTCCGAGGCCAATCTGAAATCCATCAGAGCAGTGCATCTGAAAGGGACAAGCAACCATCTAGCGGATTATCTAAGCAGATCTGTGTTGAGGCAGGACGAATGGTCCCTGAATCTGGAAGTGTTTCAGATCATCAGTTCAACATGGGCTCAGGCATCTGTGGACCTGTTTGCAAGAAGAATAAACGCAAAATGTCCAAAGTTCTGCTCTCTGTACCCTCAGGACAAACCATGGGCAATAGACGCTTTCTCGCTGAATTGGGGGTCAGAGCAGATGTATGCCTTTCCCCCGCTATCCCAGATATCGAGGGTTCTCAGCAAGATTTGTCAGGACAAAGCACGAGTAATTCTGATAGTTCCCTTTTGGCCAAAGAGACCTTGGTTCAGTCTTTTACAGAGATTAACAGCAGATGCTCCATTAATGTTGCCTCAACGTCCGGATTTACTCCAGCAGGGTCCAGCGTTCCATCCGAACCTACAGCAGATGCATCTCTCTGCATGGAACCTGAATGGAACATCTTAAAGGCAAAGGGTTTCTCGGATAGTCTTTCGGAGACCTTAATTCAGAGTCGCAAGAAGGTCACTAGAGTTATATATCAGAAAGCCTGGAGAATATACAATGAGTGGTGTAGGGATAAAAAGATGGACATCCATTCATCCACTTCAGTATTGGAATTCCTGCAGTCAGGATTTAGAAAAGGTTTAAGTATTAGTACTTTGAAAGTACAAACGGCAGCAATTAGTGTTTTTTTACAGCGAAAGTTGGCTCAGGAAGAATTCTTTGTGCGTTTTTTTCCAAGCCCTGAAAAGACTACGACCTGTAGTTAGGCCAAAAACCCCTACTTAGGATTTGAATATTGTATTACAGGCTATGTGTGATCCCCCGTTTGAACCTCTGGATCAAATCTCCGAAAGAATGTTGTCTTTGAAGATCGCATTTCTCATAGCAATTACGTCGGCCAGAAGGGTAGGCGAATTGCAAGCTTTATCAATTAGGCCACCCTATTGTGTTGTCACGGATGATAAGGTTACTCTACGCCCAGATATAGCCTTTCTTCCTAAGGTAGTTTCAAAGTTTCACAGATCGCAAGAAATCTTTCTTCCTTCCTTTTGTGAAAATCAGTCAAATGATAAAGAGAAGCGTCTACATTGCCTGGATGTCAGGAGATCTTTGCTTCACTATCTGGATAGATCCAAAACTTGGAGAAGAACGGATGCTCTATTCATACTTTTTGGAGGAAAAAATAGAGGTTTACGTGCATCTAAAACTACTATTGCCAGATGGATAAGACAAGCTATTTCCACAGCCTATCAGTCGCAAGGAAAGACTGTACCAACATCTGTCAAGGCTCACTCTACAAGAAGTGTCTCGACATCCTATGCAGAGAGGGCTGGGGCTTCCATCAAGCAGATTTGCAGAGCGGCTACCTGGTCCAGCCAAAACACATTTGTAAAACATTATAGACTTAATCTTTTGACAAGTGGTGATCTGTCTTTTGGTAGAAAAGTTCTACAGGCAGTAGTCCCACCCTAGTTATTCATCTTGTTCATCGTCTCAGAGGAGGGGTGCTGTCCCAGGGACGTTCTGGGAAAGACAACACTTACTTTCGGTAAAGTCTTTTCCAGTAGTACAGGGGACAGCACCCCTACTTCCCACCCTATGTGGGATCTATTAAGAAAAGAAATTATGCAAGCACAGTACGGTGAGTCCGGGTCATCTTTTTTACTTACTGGAGAACATCTGTGAGTGGCTTGTATTTATGTCTGCTGTCCATTATGCAAATTTATTTTATTAATAGCTTCCTGTCCAGAAGTGGGAGGGAGACAAGTCTCAGAGGAGGGGTGCTGTCCCCTGGACTACTGGAAAAGACTTTACCGAAGGTAAGTGTTGTCTTTTTCGATTTTCCTTTTGATGTGCTATCTGCCACTGTTAAAATAAACCTACCATTGAAATGATACTGTTCTGAGACTTTTCATTTCTTTGTCATTGGACAAACTTACAAAATCAGTGAGGGGTCAAATAATTATTTCCTCCACTGTACATAGTCTTGTCACTGTCTTTCAGATGGGTTCACAATCTAAACCCTACTATAGTCATATGTCCACTCTAGTCTTGGGCCAATTTTTTAAGGGGAAGCCAATTAACTAATTTGTATGTTTTTGGGCTGTGGGAGGAAACCGGAGTGTCAGAAGGAAAACTACGCAGACACGGGGAGAACATACAAACTCCATACAGATAGTTGAGAGACCCAGTGCTGCAGGGCAAGAGTGCTCTTCACTACGCCACTGTGCTGCCCACAGACTGAAAAGGATTTGGAAAAAAAGAACGAGTCAAATGATGTAACAATGCACACCACTGTATTTTGAAAATCTTATCAGTTGTATACCATATTATATTGCTGAAATACAAATACCGGTATACGTAACTTGTACTGTAATATAAAGAAAAACCAGTAATCAGAATCATTTTATTTGCCAAGCTCACCTGGACCATGCTTTGAATTGGATTTGACACATACAGGACTCAAAGTAGGAGATAGGACACACAATGTACAGCAATCCTTAATGCTCTAGATCGCAGTCTGGAATTGTAGAGGAGGTCAAGTGGAGGGAGGGGTGTCCCAATGATCCTCTAGACTAATCTGATGACCCTCTGTATTTTGTGTCTGTCACTGGTAGAGGAGCCAGCGTACCATGGAAAGGATGGAAAAACAGAGGTCCCGACAGTTTGCTGTCTTTTAACCTTGTTGCATTGTGGGAAATAATGGCTTTTTTTCCAACTGCAAGCAAGCAATATCTCCCTTTGTGCATAGAACTCTCAGTAACAAACATTCCGTAGATATCACCTGGCAGAACTAAGGATATCACCACCAGTGAATGTAAATCAGACAGAGGAAAGATTTTACTATATGCAAACATTGATTAAATAATCTATAAATGAATATTGTAAACAATAAGCAATTTTATTCATTTTGTTATTTTCACTACAGTTCTTAAATACAAATACTTGCAAGGAAAATAAATATATCAGTACATAGCTGTGATGCATATAAAAGTACATATGCCTGTCCAATCAGCTGATCCCTTAGTAGTCCTAAATATCTAAATAAAAGCACCATATACTCCTTTGTGCTATGTCTTCATGAACTATGATACACAATAGGAGGAAACAGGGATATCATGCACGAATATGTAATCTTTATGTTCGCATGTGCAATGATTGTGTTTAAAAGTTGAACTGTTTTAACCAAATAATATCTTTAGTTTTAGTAGCGATCTGTTTCTATGGGCCACTTCTGAAGCACAGGGAAGGTATAAAGTAGAGTGTGGAAGGTATGAAGTATGGAATGTGGTATAAAGTATATAGTGTACTGTGTTTAGAGAAGTAACCGATCTGGGCACCGACTCCATGCGTAATGCAAAGTGTCACCTTTAATCCATTTCCAGCAACCTGACAGTAAAGTGTAAGATAAGCCTGACTGCCGTTTCGCATCTGCCTCTGACAAAGCAAGTGTATACTTACGAAATGGCTGTCAGGCTTATCTTACACTTTACTGTCAGGTTGCTGGAAATGTATTAAAGGTGACACTTTGTATTATGCTTTGAGTCGGTGCCTGGATCTGTTACTTCTCTGAACACAGTTCAATGCAAGTCCTTTATCTGGTGGCACGACCTTTGCACCTGTTTCTTCCAGCAGTGCCTAAGAACAGTGCCGATCTACTCTCTCTATATACCTGGATAAAATATATGGTGTGGTTGGTGTTATTGTCAGCTCAGCGTAATTGAATGGGATTTTTCAGTCACTCTACAGATGGTCCAAAAATGCAGAGCATGTGCAGAGGGAAAATTGTGTTCTTCTGTACTGCCTGGTACACACCATGCAATTTCCTGTTAGATAGACGGGTCAGCACTATAATTTCCGACAGGTCCTATCTCATTTCCAATCCTTTTTCTGATCAATTTTCTGATCACTTGTATATAAAATCAATCAGAAGAATGATTGGAAATCATATCAGACCTATCTGTCTGATGGGAAATTGCATGGTGTGTACCAGGCATAACTCTGAGCAGCCTAGACATGTTAAAGGTGGAACCTCACATTTATGGCAGATAACAACAGAATAACATACACAAAAAATGAGCACTGTCAATAAGAATAACAGACTTTGTAAATAAATCCTGATGCCTATTTTTACAATGTTTACTGTTACCAATTAAGAATGTTTAACCGCGTAACCCCACAGGCTATTTTACCTTTACCGCCAAGAGCCATTTTCTTTTGGCTATAATTTTGTCACTAATTATCACACCTAAATGATCTATAGCTCGTTTTTTTTTTTTGGTCACAAATTAGGCTATTTGTTGATGATACATGTTTTAAAAATGGCTCCTGATTGGGGTCATGTTCATTCATATACAGGCACTTGACTGATTCAGGGAACACATGTTCCTGTTCCCCATTCTCCAAAGTGTAAGTTCCGCCAAGTGGGAGGAGCATGTGTGCACACCAGTCTTAATTGACAGAACGCACAACCTGATTTTGTTAGGGAGACTCAAACTGGATGCATAAAAATGTCCAGTTTGAATTAACAGGTTAAGATGAGATTCTGCAGGCCCTATTCAATTAACTTTTTTCCTGAGTTTTCTCCCTGGAGGTATTTTCACACATAAAAAAAAAGCCAAATACTTACCTAAGTAGAGGGAAACCTCTGGATAGTCCTGAGGATTTCCATCTCCTCCACTGAACATACCTGACAAGAGCTAGTCTGATATGTTCTTGGGGCACCAATCCCTTCTGTGTATGAGCATGGCCATACTGCACATGTTGCCGCATCTGCGTAGTAACCCGAAGCCGCTCATACACAAAGGAGAGCATGGCCACGAATTAGAAGGGGGCCCCGGCCAGTGGCAGTAGGTTTAAAAGTGAACACAGGAAGCCTTGGACCATCCAGAAGGCTTCCTTCTCCTTAAAGAGACTCTGTAACAAAATTTTCAGCCTTATTTCTTCTATCCTATAAGTTCCTATACCTGTTCTAATGTGGTGTGGATTACTCCAGTCTTTTCTAGTTGCACTGTCTCTGTAATATATCTAATCTGCTTTTCTTTGTCAAGCTTTGTCGACCCAGAGAAGAATGGGCTGTCTCTGTTGTAATAGGTGCAAGTTATGCACACCCCCTGCATGCTTCCTCCAGGCTCTGTGTGTGTGCTTTGTTTATTGCAGTTCGTGGGGCTGAGGGGGAAGGGAGCTGCTGCCTGTCACATGCAAACTGTGACTAATCCCAGACTGGAGTGCAGATAATTCACTATGTAATAAATACTTGTAGTATACTGTAACCTGAGATATACAGTATTGGTGCGTTGCGGTTTAATGCACCCGGGAGCTTTTAATCATCTGGCGTGTTCCCCTCGTGAATTCTAACTACCACTGCTATCAGCGTCGCAACGCAACTTGCCACGTCACAGAAGTGTTTCAGCAGAAGACTATATGCAGAGTTCTCCCTTAAGAAATATATTCTAAATCTAGTAGATATAGATGATTCCGGTGAACATCACAACACTGAAATTTTAAACCGCACAGGTTTGCTTTACAAGCAAGAAAGTACTCATAAGTTTGATATTGCCTTTGTATTACCGACTCTTTGGTACTTTTTTCAATTACAAAGTGCTGAAAAGTTAATTTTTGTAATTTCACATCATTAAATTATTTTTCTATTTAAATTTGCAGCCAGGTATGAACTTCCAAAACTGAAAATTTAACTTTTTTTGCAGGCATAATAATGGTTAACGCTTTGACCTATGGGCTGCCTAGAAATACCAACTCCTACCTAAGTAGTTAGCTCCACATAGCTGGAGCCTTCTTATACATTTTTAACACACGGTCTACAGTAATCCAGTGACTGACAAATGGTTTTGGTATTCTCATTAGGAATATTGTGGAATGATTATTTAAAGATATCATGCACAAAGTTGAATAGAATTTCACTATAAATATCGCTTGCTGTCATTTGAACGCTGTGGTACCTATGTCATTTTTTTTTTCTGTACTAGCACTGAGACCGCTGTACAACAACTCACATGAAAGAAAAGAAACATTTCTGCTATGTAAAGCTATGTTGTGTGAAACAACTGATGAAAGATCGTTCCCCGATCAATTACAGAAAATTTTAAGTGATCTAATGTAAACAATGGCAGAAGTCTACAAACAAAATGCCAAACAATTGTTAACCAATGGGATCATTAAATGATGCAGGATCCAGGCCAAGTGTCATAGCCTTTGTAGACACATCGTCTAATAATTGTTTGTAGCTCTCCACACTCTGCTGCAATGAGGGATTATCTGGCGAAGTCATCCGTCAGGTAGGTTGTTTAAAATGTCCAAACACCATTGTGAATTGTTTATCATTCCTCTAAGCCATGCTTTGTGCTCTACATTCTTAAAGGACTAATGTAGTGGGCTCGGGGGGAAATGAGTCGAACTTACCCGGGGCTTCTAATGGTCCCCCGCAGGCATGCTGTGCCCGCACACCCACTCACTGAGGCTTTGGGCTACGCCTCTGGTTTACTTCTGGAATTTCCGACTTTAAAGTCGGAAAACCACTGTGCCTGCGCAGCCGCGCCTTCCCTCCCACTGACGTCACCAGGAGTGTATTAAGCAGGTCCCATATGGTCTGTGCCTGCGCAGTACGCTCCTGGTGATGGCAGTGGGATTGTGGACACAGCCCTGCAGGCACAGTGGTTTTTCGACTTTAAAGTCGGAAATTCCTTAAGTGAACTGGAGGCGGGGCCCAAAGCATCAGTGAGTGGCTGCGCGGGCACAGCATGTCTGCGGGGTACCATTAGACGCCCCAGGTAAGTTCAACTCCCTTTGCCCCGACTCCCCTACAGTAGTCCTTTAAATGGCATCTAAACAATGAGTCATTCATCCTTAGTTTTGGAGCAATTTGTCCTCCCGTGTGTACAAAGCTTTAAAAGGGAAATTTAGAGTGTCCGTGCAAGCGTCACAAAACACACCAGATAGTAAATGCTATTTACAGAGTTTATAATTTAATTATCCTGATTTACATGATTAAATCTGTCACAAAGGTGGCAAAAGGGGGCATTATGGCAAGATGGGGAATGATCCGGATATTGCAGGTATCGGTCATTTATCATATGTATGACGTACATGTTTAGCATTATTTAGTCTAAGGCATATAGTAGCCTGGACCATGTTGCAATATCTTTAGCCAAATCATTTTTCTAAAAGCCCTAATAATCTCCAGCATATGGCCTGTTTGAGACATTTGTGTACAAAAACCCCAACCCAATGGGTCGGTTACTTAGTATTACAAACTGTGTGCCATTATCTTCTAATGGAGAAATCATACATAAATATATGGAATAATATGGACTTTCAGAAAGCCGAGAAGGTTAGCAAAAAACCTTGCTTAAAGCCACAACTTTGCAGTCACTTGACTGCTCCATCCCTTCCAACATGTTCTTTTTTTGGGGGGAATCTAACAAGTTGTTAAAGGAGCCTATGGGAGAATGTGTGGTCTGTACCTCCAGACTTCCTGAATGTGCGAGAACGTGCTTGGCAGTCCAGACTCCAGGAGAAGGGAAAGCAGAGAGGCAATCATAGGACACAGTTATGTCCTGAATTAAAGTGAACCTCCGGACTAAAAATCGACTCAGCAGCACTGAAAAGGCCTGGTGTTTCTTTAACAGTTTCACAGCATCAGAACTTTGTTTCTTTTATACAAGCCTCATTTTTAGCTGCACAGAAGAAAACTGCCCGGGCTTTTTTCCCCTGATGCTGTGCAAAGCATGATGGGATTTCTGATGTTGTTGTTCTCGTTCTGCTGTTTTGGTGCAACTTTTTTTTTTTTTTACATTGTGAATTTGACATTTGAAGCCTAGTGTGTGCAGCTGGGAGGGGTAATCAGGACACAGGACAGTTGAAACTGTGTCTTCTGCTCCCTGTCACCTCCTTTCAACCAAAAAGATGGCAGCCCCCATGAATCACAAACATTTGCCTGTTCTTTTAAAACAGAGTGGGTAAGAGATTATATTACCTATCTAATCTAATTAACATAACTAATGCAACTTGATGACAGTATGTTTGTTTAGGCAGAAGTTCCCCTTTAAGAGTCACAAATTGCTTAGCAAGCTCATGGTGAACCGGAACTCCTAGAAGTGTGTAAGGGGCTGAAAAGAACTAAAAGCCCCCATTCTAAAAATGCTGCGTAAAACAGAATTTTGCTGTAACGGGCAGCGGAACCGCCGCCAGAACGCACGTGGCGGCGGGTTCCGCATCACAAGCGGTAGCCTCCGCATCCTTGCCGGCGGGCGGGGTAGTGCAGGCGGCGGAGTCCGTAAGCTCGGCGGACTCCGCCGCACAGTGGCTGCCTGGGGGGTCGTCCGCTCCCTCGCCGGCTCATAGTCTCCGCCTTGCGCGAGGAGACAGGAACTTTATGCCTCTAGAAGGGGAGTCAGTTGACCAGGCCGGTCAGCTGACTCAAGCAGGTCTTTGGATTGGCTGGGGCTCTGGGGCGGCGCTGGGCAGCTCTCTAGCTACATATAGGACTTGCTTGTCAGTAGCAAGTCGTCTGCTGTCGTGAATACTGCTGTGTTAGCGCTCAGACCTTAGACTAGATCCCAGGTGTCGAAACCAAGGACTTCACACCTCAGATTAGGATTGTATATGATTATTTACCTGTGTATGACTCTGGCTATCCCTGACTATCCTTTGCTCTAATCGTTATTGTGCTTCTGCCTATCTGATTCAAGTTGCCGACCCTGCCTGTTTACAGACTCTGAATCAGCCTTCTGTTTCTGTACTTTGCCAGCCCGTACCGTTATCGACTATTGGCTTGGTTTCTGACTATTCTCTCGTCTCACGTTTCTGTACTGTTGCCGAACCTCTATTTGTCTGACCTTTCTCCCTTCAGTGGAACGTCTCCCACTGTAGGGTTATCTCTGAGGCTTACCTCTCCAAGACGCCTGCCCTAGCAGACCGTTACTGCCAGAGGCCGAGACTCCACCTCTGCCCCATTGGAGGATCTCACACACGGGGTTCCCATTCAGAGGTAACCACACCTCTGAGGAATCGCCGTGTGGTGGACATTTCCACTACTTTGTGAATCTATACTGCATTAATTCCGCAGATTGCTATATAATCGGGTCTATCCTTGTATTATTGGTGATTCTGAGGATCCCCAATAATCAAGGCTCTGGGTGTGACACTGATCTTGTCTGATCGTTACAAGCACTAACATTGTTAGTGAGCCTTCCGCTGATTTACTATCAGGAAGCTACTGATTACTTTGCTCAAATATTTCTGCATTGGTGGTGATACTGCAGATCATCACGCAATCAGATATCTGTGCTCTTGCTGACAGATTGTTACATTTGCCTTCTTAAAACAGAAGGTGTTAAATTTTGTTGTGATTCCTAATTATTTAACAGCTTTCAGAATATCCAGGATCAACAAATAAAAGTGTTTTTGTTTTGTTTTTTTAGAACTTCTGTGGGGTTTGTATTGCTCCATGCTCTCCCATTAGACAAATTACCTTCATTTAGCGTTGGTGACTTAACCCGAATTGAATGAATGTCTCTAGTGGCACATTGGGAAGAGATTATCAGGTTTTTCTTGCTGCCTGTGATACCTTTGGAGGTATTCATTCTCATTGTGATATCTGGTTCTAGTGATGAGCAAAAAAATCTTATAACATGCTTATTTTTACTGATTCAGGAACGGAAATAATGTAAAGCGAACCTGAGGCGTCAGGAAAAAAGTTAGATACTTACGTAGGAAGAGGCAAGGCTCTGAATAGTCCAGGGGCTTCCCTTGTCCTGCCCCACCATTGCCACACACGGACCCTCTAAACATATCTGACAACAGCTTGTCATATATGTTCTCATAGTCATGCATGCACAGTGAATCGAAGCCGCTCGTACACAAAGGAGAGTGCGGCCACAAACTAAAATAGGGTTCCGGCCCGTGGTGGTGGGGTCAAGGTGGATGTGAGAAGCCTCTGAAGGAGCCAGAGTCTTCCCTCTTCATAGGTAAGTATCTAACTGTTTTGTTTTCTGGCACCTTAGGTTTGGTTTAAATCTGTTAAGGTCCGCAAATGCTGACTTGTTTGAAAACAGCTAGGTGATTAACCTCCCTGGCGGTTTATTAAAATCCGCCAGGGGGCAGCAAATACGTTTTTTTTAATTTTTTTATTCTTTTTCATGTAGCGAGACAATGTCTTGCTACATGATAGCCGCTGCCGAACGGCATCCCCCCAGCCCCTCCGATCGCCGAAGGGATCTCTTGGAGGGCTTCCCCCGTCGCCATGGCGACGGGGCGGGATGACGTCACCGACGTCGTGACGTCAAAGGGGAATCCGATCCACCCCACAGCGCTGCCTGGCACTGATTGGCCAGGCAGCGCACGGGGTCTGCGGGGGGGGGGGGGCTGCGGCGACGCGTATAGCGGCGGATCGGCGGCGATCGGAGGTTACACGCAGCTAGCAAAGTGCTAGCTGCGTGTAACAAAAAAAAAAATTATGCAAATCGGCCCAGCGGGGCCTGAGCGGTGCCTCCCGGCGGCATAGCCCGAACTCAGTTCGGGCTTACCGCCAGGGAGGTTAACCAGGGCTGTGGAGACGGTACAAAAATCCTCCGACTCCACAGTTTAGGATTCCACCGACTCCGACTCCTCTAATTTGCATATTACAATCTTGTTGATTGAAAGTATGTAACATGAAATTCGTCTCTTAATTGCCAACGCTTAGGAATTTTAAAAGACAACTGAAGTGAGAGGGATATGGAGGCTGCCATATTTATTCCCTTTAAACTAAAACTAGTCCTTGGTAAGAGTACTTATAAAAGGTACAGACTGGAACAAAGAACATCTATTAGGCCCAGGCAATGTAACTGTGGGTACATGTAAGAGTGGTGTGCAGGTACTCTGCAGGAGAATGAGGCGATTCTTCCTCTATTACACATTCTTCATGCACAATCTGAACTAGGTTTATGGGTGATATACAACACCTCTGTGTTCAATAAGCACAACATTCTCAGTGGATTCCCTGCAGCTCTTTGGAGAGTGCATATGTAGAGTATAGTACTACTGTGTAACAAAGTAAACCTGAGACAGATGAAATTACAGCAAGGGATTCATTAGCTTGAAGGGGACTGGAGGAAGCCCCAGGTATGTATACAACTTTTCTTTTCATCTGTCTCGGGTACCCTTTAATTCGTAGTCGCCAAACCAAATTTTAACAACATATCAAATTTTTGTTTTCATGAGCAAAGAGAGTGCCTACATTTGCATAAATCAGCATCAACGCAGAATTATTTCCATCTCATTGACCATCTCTATTAGTGACACAGCTACACATTTATTCTTACAGCATAGATGTTATTTAGTATATATACTGTATAAAAGATTTTTGTGTCCACATCATATATACTGTACAGTCAGAATCAGATATGTATATCTGACTTTAAAAATACGGGGACTGCTTTATTGAAGCAGCACAAGTAACTAATTTTGATTGGTTTATTTCATTTTTGTGGACTGAGCACAGCTATTACTGTATATATAAATTATTTATGAGGACTATTATCTGAGTAATAGAACATTTTATCATATTTTCTATTTTAATTACAGTTTAAATTCATTAGGAGTCGGAGTCGCAGTCGGTGCATTTTTTCCCGACTCCAGGCACCCAAAATTGGCCTGACTCCGACTTCACAGCCCTGTGATTAAAACAGCCACATGATTTAATAAGCTACATTTAAATGTATTCCCCTATCAATTGAAACTTGCATGTCCTGCCCTTATTCAATTTACTTTTTTTTTCTTAGTTTTGTCCTAAGAGATAATTTGTTTTATCTTCTGTAACTTTTTAGCACTCTGCAAAAAAGTAGGTGAAAAGTACAGTCAGGAATATTCTGAGTATTTTCTTACTTGCTGGTGGCTTAAAATGCATTTTATTGATAAGATGTGAAAATATCACCCAGGACAAAAGTTAGGAGAAAAATGTATTGCATAAGGCTCACAGTCAGCAGTAAATATGTAGCAAAGTTATGGTGCCCATACACGGTAAAGATTGTTTTCAATAAAAAAAAAAAAAACGATTATTTTCAATAAAAATCTGATCGGACATGTATGAAAAATCTTTATATTTGATGTAACGGAATAATCGAACTAAATGATATAATCGAAAAAAATGAAAAAAATTGTACCATGTATGGGCACCTTTACTAATAGTTCTATACACAATCCACAGCTATAGTAAAGTTTTGGCTAGAATTCTGCTTTAAGAAACATATTTTCAGATTAAAAATTATTTTATTGTGGATAGATCAGGAAAAAAATGGCTTTCTGTGCCTCCAACTGCTCTGATTTCAGTGTCTTCCAGGAAGGACTGATTTTTTTCTTCCTATACAGTGGGGAACTTTATCAGGACCAGGATCAGAAGATTCACATTAAATCTCAGCAACAGTAATTATGAGAAAATCCTAACCGTGCACAGCATGGACAAGCTGATTTCCAAATACACAAAGACATCTACCATGCACATGTTAAAGAGGATCTGTAACATGAAAAGATCCCCTGGGGGGTTCTCACCTCGGGTGGGGGAAGCCTCCGGATGCTAATGAGGCTTGACACGCCGTGGTCCATTCGTCAGGGGTCTCGCTGCAGCCCTCCGTGGAGTCCGGGCAGCGGTGACGTCAATATTTACCTTCCTGGCTCCTGCGCAGGCGCTCTGACGGCTGTCGGCTCCGAACTACACGGAAATACCCGATCGCCGTCGGGTCCGCTCTACTGTGCAGGCACAAGTGTCCTGCGCCTGCGCAGTAGAGCGGACCCGAATGAGATCGGGTATTTCCGTGTAGTTCGGAACGGAAAGCCGCCACAGCGCCCCCGCTGGAGCCAGCAAAGGTAAATATTGAACTGACAGTCGGCACAGTCGCCGGCTGTTCGGAGGGCTGCGGCGAGACCCCCGTGGGACAGAGGACGGCGTGGGAAGCCTCATTAGGATCCGGAGGCTTCCCCCACCCGAGGTGAGTACCCCCAGGGGATCTTTTTAATGTTACAGAATCTCTTTAAGTGCTGCAAACACAAAATTCTTTTAACCAGTTAAACGGTTTGGGAGATGAACGCATTGATAATCATTGACAAACTCACTGAGTATAGGAGCACATGACTACTGCGCTTGGAATTGTGGGTTACTGCACAATTTATTTATTTATTGTACTTATAAAGCGCCAACATATTACGCAGCGCTGGACATTAGTTTAGGTTACAGACAATATTTAGGGGTGACATACAGCAAAATGACAATACATGAATAGAAGAAAGACCAGATCATGCAGCACAGTATGAGTACAAGGTAATGCTTAGTCAGTATATAAAGTTAGCGCAGGTCTATAGTAATACAGCTTTCGTCATTTTCTGGTATACAGAATCTTCGAACAAAAGGGTAAAGAAGCAAGGCTTACTAGATTCCAACAACCCACATTATAAGGTTGTAAACGAGATTGATAGATGGTCTGCAGAGCTTTCAAATGGTGTTGTTTCACCAGCGATGTTGCACACCACAACTTCCTCTGGAATATAGTAGATGTCCTGAGGTCGCAGAGACTCGCCAAAGGAGAGTCCAGTAGGATAGTGACATGAAAGAGATGTACGGCACATCTAAGTGTAAACCGTCTTTATTACATAACAAGTAAAAATTTAAAAACAAGGATAAAAGAAACTCCCATACGGGGCCCGTGCACTGGGAACCCCGAAAAAGTAGCGCGCATAAAATGGTCTGCAGACCATCTATCAATCTCGTTTACAACCTTATAATGTGGGTTGTTGGAATCTGGTAAGCCTTGCTTCTTTACCCTTTTGTTCGAAGATTCTGTATACCAGAAAATGACGAAAGCTGTATTACTATAGACCTGCGCTGACTTTATATATTCATTGCTTGTGTGGACTTTTGGACATTGTCCTTCTCGGCTGCGGTCGCCTTCTGCCTTGGCGCTGACACTTGTTGTTTATTAATGCTTAGTCAGTCACTGGATGGGAGCATGGAGATTAGGCAAGTTAGGTTCACTCAGATGCATAGCATGGATTTACAGTAATGGAAGTGCATGATCAGGTAGGACACAAAAGGAGGAGGACCCTGCCCAAAGGCTTACAATCTAGAGGGAGAGGTAAGGACACAAATGGTAGGGGACCAGAGTTCAGCTGTGGGTTTTAGAGCACTTGTGAGGGCTAGTAGGCCAGAGTGAAAAGGTGAGTTTTGACAATATAAATCCATAATGGGCCAACAATAAGGGACACTAACCAAAAAAAAACCCAGCAAAGTGACCAACACAGGTAAAAGAATAAGCTTGTAGATGGCTAAACTAGCTGGAAGTTGGAATGTGATTAAAAAAAAAAAAAAAGCTGGTGTTTACATTTTAATTCCCGCCATTTTTTTGTTAAATTGTTGTTTTTGTTTTTTTTTGTCACAAGCAAGGAGACAACCATGTAGGCCACTTGTAAGTTTTACGGTTCTTTGCTATGAAAGTATAACATAAAAAAAAGTCTTGAATCTTGGCAGAATTTTTAAGTCTTTTTATCCTTTTACAAGTTTACTGTTGCTGTCTCCCATTTAGAAAAATTGGCACTTCTTTCTGTCATGATAGAAAGTGAGCAAAGTCGCCACATCAGCACACCAACAGCAATGAAAATTAAAATGTGTATTTAAAACTTTCTACATTATCCAAAACTAAAAATGTATCTTTTCCAGAACTCAGATTTTAAAGTTCTACTTTGCTAAGTTAATTTATCTGGGTTTTATAGAACAGTCCTATAATAAAATGATCTAACAAAATAATATAAATATATATATATATGGGCAGTATGGTGGCACTGGGTCCCCAGTTCGAATCCCAGCCAGGGTAATATCTGCAAGGAGTTCTTATGTTCTTCCTGTGTCTGTGTGGGTTTCCTCTGGGCACTCCATTTTCCTCCCAAATCCCAGAGGGAGAGAGAGAGAGAGAAAACTAGAACTTATGTTCTGTATAACATAAGGTTATCTGTCAGTGCATGTGTGTACATACATGATCAGTAAGTCTTTAACAATATATTGCTCGAGCTTGTAGTGATGGGTGCAGTTTGAGTATGGTATGACCTGCAGATCTAGACCAGCTAGCAGCACATACCCTTTCCTTACAGACATGCCATGGAAGATTCCTGTATCTGGGTTAAAGCATGAAACACAACACAGCACAAAAGACTGATTGCACTTACAACTGGTTTCTTCCTCACGTCTTCCTGAAGTAATTCAATATAGCTAAACCTTGAGATGTCTGCATTCAGAGGAGCATTTGGGCAAATATTCATAACAACAGTGTAACAGAAGAAGTCACAGACGAAGGCACTTGTGATGACTGATAGCGAATGTGCAGCCTCTATACCTCTCTCTGCCAAGATACCGCCCCTCTTGTCTCAATTACAGGACAAATGACTTACAATGATAATAAACAGATGCCTCAAGACCTATTAGCAAGTGAGAACATTTGTGAAAACTCACATGACAGTATGAGCATATCAAAATCAGATTAATGTATGAAGCACATAAAGAACTACATTCTCTTATTGCTTTAGTGGCAAGTACATTATTACAAAAGATAACATTAGTGTGTGTGAACCCAGTTGATATGGAAACTATTAGCTGAAATTTGACCTAATAAACTGCATTGTGGTTTCAGGTAAAAGTAAATAAATTCAGCTGCATATCCCATATCCGTTTCCTTGCTATAAATACTGTGTGTGCGTGCGTGCGTGCGTGTGTAGGTGGTGGTGGTGGGGGGTTAGATTTACTTACCTGGGGCTTCTTCTGAAATATCCCCAACCACAGCTGTAGTCATGGCTGCTGCCCATGTGTGGGCCCATCTGCCCACCTTTCTTCGTTGTGCTCCAAGGGCCAGGAGCATTCAACGCTTGTGCAGTTCACAAAGATGAATCAGCGCATGCGCAGAATGCTGCTGGTTACAGGAGCATGATTGAGATAAACGTGCGGACAGGCCTGCACATGCACTATAGCCTCCACCACAGCTGTGGTCGGGGATCTTTCAGAGGGGACAGCAGCACCCTGGAGGGCATCAGAACTACAACAAGGGACCTAATGGAGAGCTAGGGGCTGGAAGAAGCCCCAGGTGAGTAAATCTAATCTCATCCTCCAAACCTCCACCTCCCACATCAGATATCCTTCCAGAGTTCCCGTAGAATACATCCACATTTAGGAACTTCAGTATTACTATTTGAATGTAGTGGAGGCAATGTCAGAATCCACCTATAGGTCATTCTGGGATATTAAAGTGGGATTGTTGATCCATGGTTATTATGCAGTCTACACTCTGATCCTGCATGGCAAGCATTCCAATAAAAATATAAATGTTTATGCTGTAATAGATCTTATCTCAGTCAGCCTGGTTCTATTTGATACATTGCCGGGTAGGAGGAAGTTTATCTCCCCTCCCACATCCCCGGCTCCTCACTGATTGGCTGAATGCAGTTCAGTGTGAAACAAGGCAGGGAAGGGAAATGCACCTCACCCCCTGCATAAGCTGTTGAAACCTGAGTTATGCTGTGTGCAAGTGTGTTTACAAAGCAAGCTAGCTATTACTGTGCAGTTTCTAGGAGAAAAAAGAGTAAGGGAGGAAATAACATCAGGATTGGCTTCAGTCAGAGGTAGTAAAGATGGAAAATGCCTGAAAGAATTGTCTCTTTATTTACTATATAACATTCACTGAAATCAAATTGTGGACAATACAATACATATGTTATATAAGTAGAACAGGTATTTATCTACTTATAAATGTGTTTTTACTCCCTGGTATAGTATGGCTGTCCCTGCTGCTTTAAGAAATTCAGAGAAGAAGAAATTTAAAGCCTATATACACATACCCTCCAGTCTTTCTTCTATCTACAGAATAGTAAGAATAAAATCTTGATTAAACAGTGGACTTTCAAATAACTATAATAAAGTGTGAATATTGCTTATCAGCTTGAAATATTCCGAGCTGACTGATTGCATGCTACAGTTACAAATACATTGAAAGTCTTGTAATGACTTTCCCAAACCTTGCTGTGCGAGTCTGAAGCATCGTTTATCTTTCCCGTTTTAATTCCTGCATGAAACAGACATTTGTTATTATAAGTTATGCTTCCCTGCACAGTGTTGCAGTGTGAAATAGCTCTCTAAAGATTCTCAGATAGCAGCAGCTCCGCAGTGGGAAGCCTGTCCTCATTTGCCTCTGATGAGTGACTATTTATTTTATGCTTGCCTAGGAATTTTCTAATTGATGGAACTGAGTCATTCTATTAAGCGATGTTTAAAAGACTGTAAGGCATTTACACGGTCATAGTAAGAGGTCTGTGCTGCATTTTTAGAGCCAATTTATTGACTTGTGGATTGTTAAGGGTTACAAATAGTTTTTAAACCAGTTGTTTGTATGTATCAAATTGCATATGCACCTGTAAGCCACTTAAGGAGAAAAGCGCTTCACCGTTCAAAAAGTGCTATCTGCACTCGATAGGTTGGAGCTGCTCCTTCAATTCTTTATATACAATCAGTTCACACTGAAGGTAGCGCATACACAACCCTATCACATAGGCTATAAACGTTCGCTAGTCCCTCACACAGTTCAAATCTGCCAAAGTGATGCTTGTGCAATCTACACTGGTTCTTGCCAAATCTTCCTACTACCTCCACCAACACCCTGTAAGCTCACACTCACCGGATTGAGAGACCTCCACTCAGATCTATTCACACATTGGGACACTTCGGGCCGTCCCCCACCACACCAAGCAACTTGTTACCACCACTTCTCCTTTCCCTGATTGCTGCAGGTAGATCACCATGTATATAGGACCTCGGGAACAAAGCCTCACATAGTGTAAAACCGTATAAAATGTATTGTTATAAAATCATGTTGCACTTACAGATTTCCTTCTTGTATTCAACGCACAGAGTTTGGGTACTGGCTCTCCCCCGTTCAGTTGGGCCCGGACTGGCACTAGATGCTCCTACACTTCGCCCAGGATGGTGTGCGCTACCACTCCCACCGCTAATAGGATCGCCGCTTATCCGCCCTCGTGTCTCTCATATCTCTCTCTCACATCCGCGAAGCAAACCCCGCCTTATACAGTTTTACACTATGCGAGGCTTTGTTCCCGAGGTCCTATATACATGGTGATCTACCTGCAGCAATCAGGGAATGGAGCAGTGGTGGTGACAAGTTGCTTGGTGTGGTGGGGGACAGCCCGAAGTGTCCCAATGTGTGAATAGATCTGAGTGGAGGTCTCTCAATCCGGTGAGTGTGAGCTCACAGGGTGTTGGTGGAGGTAGTAGAAAGATTTGGCAAGAACCAGTGAAGATTGCACAAGCATCACTTTGGCAGATTTGAACTGCGTGAAGGACTAGCGAACTTTTATAGCCCATGTGATAGGGTTGTGTATGCGCTACCTTCACTGTGAACACATTGCATATGCAGTTTTCACTAAACAGGGGCATGTAATGTTGACATAGGAATCCATAAAATAGGATAAAACTCTGACATAACATTCAATAAAAATGTGTTTTCCTACTTTTTATTACCCATAAAGTTATTATATTTGCTTTTGTGCACAAATATTGTTGTCTGTCTACAAATTCCCAAAGTACAGTTTTTCTGCTCTGAAAACTGCCATTGCATTTTATTTCATAGCTGCTGTATTTGTATACTAAAATCTATCTAGTGACCACATCTCAGCTCTTTTCTCTTTTCTGCTCAGTACAGCTCAGTTTCAGGAGTTTTCTAGTGTTAACTAAATGTATCTGACAAAGGGAACAAAAGATAATTTTATCACCTCTTTGGATGTGGCCAGATGCTGCCCACTGAAGAAAAGAGCTTTTCACTGAAATGCTGTGCTTAACAGTTCAAATGCTGTTCTGCTACAATTTTTTTTGTGGTAGATTTTATACTGTAAATAATCTTTTAGAGAAAAGAGTAAATGCTGGGTTTTATACCATTTTAAGCAGTCTACTTATTTAAGATTATGTTACCTAGGGAGGCAGATCTAGATATTGAAATTTTCAATAGTTAAAATAAAACCACTGTTGCACATGACCCAGCAATCAGGTTATTCTAACAGAATCTTTCATAAAAATGTAACAGTCTGCATAACATACAGTATACTTGGTCCCTGGTTAACCGGATGTAAACAAATCAATTTCAGTACGTGTTTCAGAGTCTGCTGTACTCCTTGGGGGTATCAGCAGTACATGCTGGTGGCTAGGCACAGTGGTAAAGTACAGATTTGTGGAAAGGAGGCATTTGCTATGTCCTCGGTATATGTGAGTTTAAGGTGAACTGGTGCCCAAATCCAGTGTAACAAAGCAAACCTTAGAAAACATAATACATTCTGCTATTTTGTTCAGCTGTAAATTGTGCTTGCCTCTTCCTACCTCACTAACGTACTCCTATTAGTCAACCATCTCTAGTCATAGAAAATTGGGGACCCAATAAGTGAGTTGTAGGGACATATGCATTTAACTTTTTCTCTTGACTTTTCTCCTAGGTGATATTTTCACAACTTGCCAGTTATATGCCTTTAAACCACCAGCAAGCAAAAAAAGTAGTGTTGGTGTTTGAATCCGGTATAGTGAACTTGAACACCCAAATACTCCCGACAGCCAATATTCAGCACACGAATGCACAGACAGGATTGTTAGGAGTTCATATGACTCCAAGGTGGCCACACACCATACACTAAAAAGATCCAATTTTACACCAATTAGATAGAAAACATCAGTTGTGCAGAAAAATGTAAAGGTTTTTTTCTATTCTAGTGAGAAATCTGGTTGAATTTCCCGCATTTGATATGTCCATCGGGAGTGGTGGATTTTTCTGATCAGTTTTTCTGAAAATTGAATGGGGTAGGGTAGATTTCTTGATGTATAGACCCAAGCAATTTTCTCAAGAGTTTTTAGTCATTTTATTTCATAATTGGGTGAAAATTAAACACAGATGTGTGATACATTGGTCAGATTTTTCAAATGTTACAATCGACCATAAAAAAATTATTGTAATTCGCAGATTGAAATGAAATATATTAAAAAAATGTATGGTGTGTGGCCACCTTAATTCTTTTTTAGGAAAATATTAAACTGCAGCCTAGGAACTCGTGTGGGGAGAATTTGTTCTTGTTGCCTATAGCAACCAATCATATTTCTTTTTTAATTTGCAAATGTATTTTATAAATGAAAGAAAGCAGAACACATTTTTCAGGGGATCCAAAACAATGAGGAAGAGAGGACTGACCTTGTGTGCTTAAAGAACAACTGATTTGAGAGTAATATGGTGGATATGGTGGCTGCCATATTTATTTTCCTCGAAACAATACCAGTTGCCTTGCATCCTGCTGATCTTTTATGCATCAGTGGTGTCTGAATCACACACCTGAAACAAGCATGTGGCAAATGCAGTCAAACTTAAAACAAACATCTGAACTGCCTGCTTGTTCAGCGGCTATGACCAGTATTAGAAGCAGAGTATCAGAAGGACAGCCAGGCAATGTGCATTGTTTAAAAAGTTGCCTTTTAAGTAAACGAATTTGAGTTAAAACTTAAGTTTTAATACTTACAGGACACTAGGAAATACTTTAAAGGATGCATGAGGCGAAGTAGCCCCTAAAAGTCTCTGTGTCCTTCGGCGCACCTGCTCAGTCACCCACTCATCAGCTGTACCCTCCATAATTGCCGGCGGCCCCGCCAGGTTGGCTTCTGCACATGTGCGGGTGCCGACCCGATAGGGTCACCAGCCATTACAGAGGGGACAACTGACGAATGGGTGACTGCGCAGGTGTGCTGAGGGACACAGAGACTTCTAGGGACTGAAAGAAGCCCCTGGTGAGTCGCCCCTGGTGAGTCAAACATATATATATATATATATATAAGAATGATGTGTGTATATCAGAATAATGTGTGTTAAACGCTATGGTGATGATTTGATAAGGATTTTTTTTTACCGTAGTAAAAGACACTCATAAATGTTGCCTAGGAACATTTTTAACTGAAGTGTGGCCTTCCCTGTGGTAATTTTACTTTCACTCAAATGTAATGGGCTTGTCTGTTCAGCCTTATTCAAGGTCATTTTATAAGTAAGCACTGATGCTACTCCTGGAGGATAAATAATTAAAGAATATTGAATAGCTTTGGACATCCTTCTGACATCCCAGCTGTACCATGGCATATCAAACTGATGATGCTGGTGCAAACTTGATGAAAATGAGAGGAAACTGATCTTGTAATGACTTACAAAGTCAAGGTGCTCTAGCTGTTAAAAATACTGTGGAAAAGCCAATTTAGATTATTTAAATTGCAGCTTGAATACGTGTAGTGAAATACCTCATGCATATACTGTATATTGCCAACATTAAGGTACACCCAAAAAATAAAATGTTTATACAAGAACATTTTCCCACAATCGAGACATTCAGCCTTTACCTTTGAAAACTTGTATTCTTACCAATGAAAACTTGTTTCTTTCCTTGGCATATATTTAGCATAAATATGACCTAATACTATACTTGTTACTAACATATCCAGAGTTTAATACATCTATGTTGTATTTGTAACTATTCTAATAGAACCTTAAAACTAGCCCTCTGCAAACAGAAATTGGCTTTTCAACTAGCTACATTTTCTCAATAAAAGCTACTAAAAGTAAAATAGGAATGATTTTGTTCCTCAGTGACATGACTTAATATCAATAACTAGTAGATTACTATGTTTTAAAACACCTACGATACAATAGAGCTTGTATGACTTCTCCTGCCTGGAGTATGCTACAAGCAAGGCTTGTGGTTAACTTTTACTCGACTGGATGACATAATTGATCATTTAGTAATTTTGAAGAGGAGAAAACACAGTACCTGGCACCAAAATGCAGCAGGACAGACACACCGGACCCAGGACCAAGGAGCGTGCACATCCACAAATAGGTTATATCCAGCAGAATTGAAGATGAAAAGAAGGGGCACCGCTTCTTAAAATTCCTTTATTCCAGTGGGGGAAATAGCAGGTACACAGCAGTGGGGGTGGAAAGAGCCTGACAGCTGTTTCGCTGGTTTAAACCAGCTTCTTCAGAGGCAGAGTGTACACTCTGCCTCTGAAGAAGCTGGTTTAAACCAGCGAAACAGCTGTCAGGCTCTTTCCACCCCCACTGCTGTGTACCTGCTATTTCCCCCACCGGAATAAAGGAATTTTAAGAAGCGGTGCCCCTTCTTTTCGTCTTCAATTCTGCTGCATAATTGATCATTTACTTTTATTAATGCTTTTATAAATACTTTTATAAATCTTTAGATTGTAAACTGGCAAGGGCAGGGCTCTATCCCCCTTTTGTGTCTTGGTTTTCAGTATACATTTTATTTATCATGTTACTTTTGTCACTGTAATTACCAATTCTGTATTTTGGATCAATTCTGTATTTTGTCACCAATTCTGTATTTTATATATTGGTGTATTTTATTGTCTGTATAATTATGTGCCTCATGTTCGTTTCTTATTTTCTACAGCTCCATGGAATATGTTGGCACTTTATAAATTAATAATAGTACAGTATATTCAGAGTATACAAATCTGTCTTTTTTACTTTCCTAGCTATTATAAGTTAAATATAACAAATTACCTTTATGAATGGTCTGCTGATTTCCAACCTATAGGCAATAAAAATAAACAGTTTTACAGTCAGCTCTGCCATCTAACGGACTACTACAAATGTTTACTTCAAATAATTGCACCATATGCATTGCCAGTGGTCCATGGATCAGTGCATCTTACCCTTGGGAGCTGAATATTGCCCTCCATTTGTCAAGAGCTGAAATTTTGCTTGTGATTTCCTCTAATTCCATTGGTTTGAGGTTGGACTCTCTGTTTACAGGTCTTTTGTCCATCAGATGCTGGAGGAACATGGAGACAAAATAAATGAGTCCTTCTTTTATAATCCCCATTGCAGGGAGATGTTTCATTGCTAACAATGGCCAGGCTGAATCTTACTGACAAAGTGTCAACATTGTGAGCAGGCTGTAAGCTCACACCGTCACCTCATGATGAATCTTTTATCAGAGTTCAACAAACTTGTCTGGCTTTTATATCCTTTCCTTTTTCTCGCTGTATAAATATAGTTCACCCCATCGTTTAAACAAAATCATGGTTTAGATTGAGCCTATCATTACATATCTGGTTCCCAGCACCATGCATAATTTAGATGTGCGAATTGTACTCATTGAACTAAATAAATGTTTTCCTGCCTTATTATAGATCCTCCTTTATCAGCACTCTAAAATGAAGCTGAAGACTGAGATGTGTGGCATCAAAGGTTACACATTCTCCATTGTAATTTAGTCCATCTCTCATCTAAAGAAAATCTAGACAATCGCTATACTGTTTTTTATACATAAGGGCTGTATTTACTATGTCGTGATGTTTAGGTCAGGAGAACTCATGGCAAAGAATGTGATCAGGATGTAATCAAGAGAATCAATTTGTAATGTAGGAAGTGGACAAGAAAGTGGTATAAAATGCTTGCCAAATGCAAGAAACAGAGGTCAAGCCTTTGGAAGAAGCATCGACGAGCGAAACGGCCGTTAGGCTTGCCATATTTGCACCCTGCACCCACTGTCATCCATCTTACCTGATATAATTAGACCAACAAAGATAGAGCAGACATATTGCTACAAAAGATATTTGGTAATATAAACACAAGTGTGTATTAGGGAGCGGGGGGGGGGGGGGGGGGCAAGGTCATCGACCTGATAAACAACTAAAATGCATGGAAGAAAAAGGGGCACCCCCCTGTATAATGAAGGTACTTAACAAATGACTGGTGCTGAGACCAAGAAGTATAGGCAAAAAATCCACTTTATTGACCAATGCAAAAAGAATAAAAACAATTTAAAAACAAGGCAGAACCATGCCCCAGCCCAATGGCCCCAAATAAGTAATAATTATTGCCATAAGCCCGCCAATATAATAAAAGCACTGTATATGCTCACTCGTGGATGACTGAAGACAGCACCCAATAAGTGATGTCTGAGAAAGCACTGGTATAGTGCTATTCCAATTCCACAGGAGCAAAAAACAATGCAATTAACGTGCAAATCAGAATAAATAGACTCTCCTAAACTGAGCATCCATGCAATGTGCAATGGTAAACTACTGGTGAAAAATAATTATAACAATATGACCTCATAGAGGATAACAATGATGTTTGATACAAACAGTGCTAGTGCTGCTGAAAATAATACAGTTGAATCATAGTGAAATGACACAAAAAAGGTGAATACACAGTGTATATAAAAGGAGATGCAAAGGATGGGAGAAATGCGGCAAGGCTTACCAGATAAGGTGTCTGAATGGGACCGGGGACGGCTGCGTCCTCGCAGCCGTCCCCGGTCCCATTCAGACACCTTATCTGGTAAGCCTTGCCGCATTTCTCCTATCCTTTGCATCTCCTTTTATATACACTGTGTATTCACCTTTTTTGTGTCATTTCACTATGATTCAACTGTATTATTTTCAGCAGCACTAGCACTGTTTGTATCAAACATCATTGTTATCCTCTATGAGGTCATATTGTTATAATTATTTTTCACCAGTAGTTTACCATTGCACATTGCATGGATGCTCAGTTTAGGAGAGTCTATTTATTCTGATTTGCACGTTAATTGCATTGTTTCCCAGAACGTCATTTCGGACAGCACCCCTGGATGAGACCCATCTCCTTCCGCACTGTGGACAGGAAACTGTTAAAACAAACATTTGCATAAGCAATAGGCAGCAGTACATAAGATACATTCAGGCCATAGTACCTCAGTTTAGTTTCCTGTCCCGGACGGAATGCGTGGGGAGATGTCTCCAGAGGTGCCATCCATGTCAGGCGGCAGGGGCAGCGTTCTCAGGGCTCCAGGTGCAGCTGTACAGGGAGACAGTCTGGAGCCCTGCAGCGTGTAGGAGGCTTCTCCATTGGTGGCAGCGGATTTATGCGCACAGGCGCGCGCATGGAAGAAAGGTCACTTCCGGTTGAACCGGAAGTAGTCGCGCGCATGGCGTCCCGCGTGATCTGAGGTCTGAGCTATGCGGCAGGGGCCGCGGCGGTGATTGAAACAGCAGGCAGCTGTTTCCTGGAGGCGATATTTGCATACAATGAGCGGCAGCTGCCGCTTAATTAAGGAGGTAAGCAGCATCTATTTAAAGCATATCAGGACATGATTCAGTTGGTTTGTGACTTTGAATCATGGAGGACGCCGCTGGGTCAGCTTCTACACAATCTGTTAAGACTGCCCAGGAACCCTCTCTGGCAAGTAGATGGATAATGATATTCTACTTAACTAGATATACATTGATATACATATTTATATCTGGAGGGAATGATCTAATGGCTGGTTATTTCTTATTATGTCTTATAGCCTAAAAGACAAGATAAGAGTGATAAAGTTAAAGAGTCTGACAAATCCTCTGCTCATCCCAGCCAGCATGGATCTAGCAAGACGGATAAGAAATGTGCCTTTTGTAACAGCCATATATCTTCTTCTTCTACTAAGAAGTTGTGCCGACATTGTACAGATAAGCTTGTTAAGGAGGAGTCTCCTGTTATATTCAAGGACTTAATGGGTTGGATGCGGGCCGAGATGTCCTCAGCAATTAAAGAAATTAAGGAGTCAGCCATTGCCTCTACCGCTTCAGCTGCTTCAGATATCGCTGGAACCAGTACTGCTGTAGATCCAATACCTATAGTAATTAATCCGTCTTCTCCAGAGGTACCTGTAGTTCCTTCCGTACCTCCTAGGAGACTGAGAAGAGAGAGCGATATAGAGGGTTCGGGTTTATCAGAAGGGGAGATTTCACCT
Source organism: Hyperolius riggenbachi (assembly GCF_040937935.1). Classification (NCBI taxonomy): domain Eukaryota; kingdom Metazoa; phylum Chordata; class Amphibia; order Anura; family Hyperoliidae; genus Hyperolius; species Hyperolius riggenbachi. The sequence continues at coordinate 155,363,858 of NC_090649.1, forward strand.
TTTGAGGAGATTTCTAATGAGGAGGATGATTTATCTAGGCCAGATAAACCTAAGTTTGCATTTTCACCCGAATTAATGAAGGACTTATTAATTGCCATGCATGACACGATGGGTATCAGGTCTGAGCAGCAATCATTGACACCTCTGGATGAGATGTATGAAGGCTTGGCGGATCCCCAGTCCAGGTTTATCCCAGTCCATAATACTCTTAAGCTTATGATTCAAAAGGAATGGGATAACCCTGAAAAGAGGGCCTTCTGGCCCAAATCCCTGTCCAGACGGTACCCTTTCAGTCCGGAGGACCAGGGGTTTTGGGGTGTTCCGCCTAAGTTGGATCCATCTTTCTCAAGGGTGTCAAAAAAGACTGATTGCTCTTTGAAGACTTTGGGAATCTTAAAGATCCAATTGATAAGAAAATGGACAATATCTTAAGAAGAGCATGGGAATCTTCTTCTCTAACATTTAAGCCTGCCATAGCCTCCACAGCTGTAAGCAGATCTTTAAGGACCTGGCTTTTGGAGGTACAGAACAAGATTGCTTCAGGAGTACCTAGGGAGGAGATTTTAAATGACTTTCCTAAAGTTTTGAATGCTTCTAATTATTTGATTGATGCCTCAGATGATACAGTTAAGTTAACTGCTAGAACTACAGCTTTAGTTAATTCAGCAAGAAGAGGAGTATGGGTGAAAACTTGGAATGGTGACACTGCTTCAAAGTCAAAGTTGTGCGGCATCCCATGTGAGGGAGGTTTGCTTTTTGGCTCAAAGTTGGATGATACCTTGGACAGAACAGCAGATAAAAAGAAAAATTTTCCAATTAAAAGGAGACCTTTTCAGAACAAACGTCCCTTTCGTCCTTCACCCAAAAACGAGCCAGATCCCAGGTCCTCTAAGGGTAAAAGATGGGCCCCTTATAGACCACAAAAGCCCAGATCCAATTTTGTTCCCTCAAAAAAGCCAGATAAACAATGACGCCAGGATCCCAGTAGGGGGGAGAATTGCAAACTTCTTCGAATTGTGGCAACCTCTATTTTCAAACCAGTGGTTGCTAAGGGTAATATTGGAGGGTTACAGTATAGAATTCAGTCATCTGCCCCCAACTCAGTTCTGTCTTACTCCCCGCCCAAAGAATCCAGAAAAAGCTTTTGCTCTGCAACAGGAAGTTCTCTCCCTTCTACAGAAAAGAGTAATTCGAGAGGTTCCAAGATGCCAAAGGGAACAGGGTTTCTATTCCCCGGTTTTTCTAGTAAAGAAGCCACAGGGCAAGTTTCGTTTTATCCTAAACCTAAAAAATCTGAACCAATCAGTAAAGTACAGGAGATTCAGGATGGACAACATCCAGTCAGTAATTCGTGTGTTACAAAGGGAGGATTATCTAGCATCCCTAGACCTAAAGGATGCCTATCTCCACCTGCCAATACATCCATCCTCACAGCAGTACCTAAGGTTCGCTATACAGATGGAGACAGAGGTAAGACATTACCAGTTCAATGCTTTACCTTTTGGATTATCTTCAGCCCCATGGTTATTCACCAAAGTGATGTCTGAGGTCCTGGCAGTTCTTAGACAGAAAGGCGTTAACATTATTGGTTATCTTGATGATTTCCTATTATGGGGTAGTTCACCTGATCAGGTTAACAGGCATATTGAAACTACGATAGACCTCCTACAGCATCTGGGCTGGATTATTAACTGGGAGAAATCTTCATTAATCCCTTCCCAGCTTATAGAATTTTTGGGGTTTGACGTATCTACTAGGGAGGAAAGACTGTTTTTGCCTTCCAGAAAAAAATGCACGATTTTTAATACTGTCTTTTCATTTCAGAAATCAAGAAGCATATCATTGAGAAAGGCTATGGCTCTACTAGGTCTTCTCACCGCTTCCTTTCCAGCGGTCCAGTGGGGACAGTTCCACTCCAGGTTCCTTCAACTGTGGATCCTCAGATCCTGGAACAAGTCACTTACAGCACTAGACAGGAAGGTATTAGTGCCTCACAGCATAAAAGTGTCTTTGATGTGGTGGCAGAACCACACTCATCTATCCACGGGACGCCTTTGGAGTTACCCAGTTCAGACAACAATAACAACAGACGCCAGTTCATGGGGCTGGGGAGCCCACCTGAATTTCCTACCAGCACAGGGTCAGTGGTCTACGGAAGTAAGTTTGCAATCCTCAAACAACAGGGAGTTAGAGGCTGTATGGCGGGCCTTACAACATTTCAGTACACAGATCAGAGATTCTCATGTCCTAATAAAGACGGACAACAGGAGTGTTGTGGCCTTCTTGAACAGACAGGGGGGTACGAGGAGCAGGAGTCTATGGAAGCAGTCCGCAAGGATCCTTTTCTGGTCAGAGGCAAACCTCAGCTCTCTAACTGCTGTACACTTGAAGGGGACGTCAAATCAGACGGCAGACTGTCTCAGCAGAAAAAGGCTGGACCAGAAAGAATGGTCCCTGGATCAAGGGATATTCCAGGAGATTGTTGCTCAGTGGGGACATCCAGAGGTGGATCTCTTTGCCAGAAGGATCAATGCAAAGTGTCCAAGGTTCTGTTCCCTTTACCCAGAGGATGCTCCTTGGGTAATAGATGCCTTCACGATCAATTGGGGGAATGCATTAATGTACGCATTTCCCCCAATTCAGTTAATCCCAAGAGTAATAAGGAAGGTTATTCAGGACAAAGCACAGGTTATACTGATTGCTCCTCTATGGCCGAAACGAGCATGGTACACAGGTCTTCAATTACTAGCAGTATCAGCACCAGTCACATTTCCACTTTTACCGAATCTATTGACACAAGGACCAATTGTCCATCCAGATCTGGGTCGCCTTCACCTATCAGCATGGAACCTGAATGGGAGATGTTAAAATCGAAGGGTTTCTCAGACGAATTATCACAGACTTTAATACAAAGTAGAAAGAAGGTTACCCGTGTGATTTACCAAAAGGCATGGAGAGTGTTTAATAACTGGTGTTTGGAAAGATCATCCAATACATCTTCACTCAAGTCTATTCTGGAATTCCTTCAGTGTGGGTACAAAAAAGGTCTCAGTGTCAGTACACTTAAGGTACAGGTCTCAGCCCTAAGTGTCTTTTTGGAAAGAAGATTGGCACAAGAAGATCTGGTGATCCGTTTTTTTCAAGCATTAAAAAGGTTGAAACCTACAACTAGATCTAGAGTTCCAGCCTGGGACTTGAATACTGTCCTTCAAGCCTTATGTGAGTCTCCGTTTGAGCCTTTAGAGCAGATTTCAGACAAATATCTAACGCTTAAAACTATTTTTCTTCTAGCAATTACTAGTGCTAGGAGAATAGGGGAATTACAAGCACTATCCATAAAGGAACCTTACTGCATGATTTCTGAGGATAGGATAACACTGCGACCAGATATGTTGTTCCTTCCAAAGGTAGTGTCTTCGTTTCATAGGAATCAGGAAATTTTCCTACCATCCTTTTGTGAGAATCCATCGAATGACAAGGAAAAAAAGCTCCATAATCTGGATGTCAGAAGGTGTCTTATTCACTACCTAGAGCGTACTGTTTCCTGGAGGAAAACAGAGGCAATTTTCGTTCTGTTCGCAGGAAAATCCAGAGGTAATAGAGCTTCCAAAACTACGTTGGCACGATGGATTAGGCAAACAATTGTTTCAGCATACCAACTTCAGGGAAAACAACTGAAGACAACTATTAAGGCTCACTCTACCAGAGGTATTTCAACATCTTGGGCAGAGAGGGCAGGGGCCTCCATAGATCAGATTTGTAGAGCTGCAACCTGGGCAAGTCACAATACATTTGTGAAGCACTATCGTCTGAACGTTTCTGCAAGCACAGATCTATCCTTTGGGCGAAAGGTGTTGCAAGCAGTGGTCCCACCCTAAACCTTTATCTCTTGTATATCGTCTCATCCAGGGGTGCTGTCCGAAATGACGTTCTGGGAAAGACCTCTTTACTTACGGTAAAGTCTTTTCCGGTAGTCATGAGGACAGCACCCCTGCAACCCGCCCTTAATTGGGTGGAAAAGAAGATAAGTATTTGTGTAAGCAGGATTTATGTCCGTGTCATCTTTTGTATTAACTGAGGTACTATGGCCTGAATGTATCTTATGTACTGCTGCCTATTGCTTATGCAAATGTTTGTTTTAACAGTTTCCTGTCCACAGTGCGGAAGGAGATGGGTCTCATCCAGGGGTGCTGTCCTCATGACTACCGGAAAAGACTTTACCGTAAGTAAAGAGGTCTTTTTTGCTCCTGTGGAATTGGAATAGCACTATACCAGTGCTTTCTCAGACATCACTTATTGGGTGCTGTCTTCAGTCATCCACGAGTGAGCATATACAGTGCTTTTATTATATTGGCGGGCTTATGGCAATAATTATTACTTATTTGGGGCCATTGGGCTGGGGCATGGTTCTGCCTTGTTTTTAAATTGTTTTTATTCTTTTTGCATTGGTCAATAAAGTGGATTTTTGCCTATACTTCTTGGTCTCAGCACCAGTCATTTGTTAAGTACCTTCATTATACAGGGGGGTGCCCCTTTTTCTTCCATGCATTTTATCCATCTTACCTGATGGTAGGACCATTTTTGCATGTTGCAGTCCAGTGCTCAAAAGTATGTATCTACTATTGGTGTCCTATGCTGAATAAATGACACTTTTGCACTGCAGTGCCGGATTTTATATTCTCTTGATTACAACCTACATCACTACTGTTGACTCCTGAGCACGCAAAGCTGGATATAAGTGAAGCTGCCCTGGTCATTTATTAGATCACGGGCTCATTGTTTAATTGGATATTGCCGTAATGCCGATAAGCTTTTTCTTTCACTGTGTGAGCAATGTGATCAGTTTGGTCAGGTGATAGATATGTTAGTCTCTGATTTGCTAGTCATGATCATGTGCTAAGAAGGATGTGCAAACGTTTAAAATCTAAATGTTAGGTTCCAAAATAACAACAAACCAAACATCATAGGTCCAGAAATATATCAAAATTTATTGAGGGGACTTACCCCTAAAAATAAAGCAGGATTTGATAACAGAAAATCAGTACGTTGCAAATCTATAAGCTGATCAAACACATGCTTGAGTTTTCCTAGGCATGACCATCACTATTACTAAGGTTCTTCAGGATTGGAGAACAATAGAGACCTCACTGCACAACTCTATTCACTCCAGTGGAATTTGTTGTTGCCAGTGCAGAAGCTCCTTGACTAGATAGTGTAAAATAAATTACTTTTTCTGTATCATAAATTGTCATTGCTATAGGCTGCAATCTTATCAGAGAAATTCAGTCTATGCTATTTTTGCTACTTTTCTTGCAGTTTGAACTGGAGGATGTTGGAATACAGGCAACAGCAGCTCCACCCACAGAGCCTTAATCCTGCCTCATTGTTCTCATGGCTTCTTTTGGTGAAAATTTGAAGAAAGCTACTGCATCATGCAAAAAGGTAACATTTAAGCACTCTGTTTACTACATTATTAGATAATCTTTGTAGATTTGTGACGAAGATGGGTTTTAAAACCACTTCACAGCTTTAGTACAGATTTCAGACTTCATTTAAACGCCCAGGGGAGTAAATAAACGTACCCCTGCTGCTACCACTGCTGTACGCGCTCCCGCTTATTTGTGCGCTCGTTCACGTTGCCATCTGCCCACCAGGAGATGCTACACATATCTACGCACCTTAAAACTTTACTTGAGCACCAGGGGTGTAGATATGCATACCTGTTTATTTACCTTGCCGATCGCATTCGCCGGCATGTTCCTGTTCATTTCTGTTGCCATCCTGCCGGTCTGTGATCAGTGAATAGGGACAGCTGTTCCCAAAGACGATCACACTGCCACACAGAGCCTGTAATGAATGAAAGCCGGCATCAGCAAAATGCCGGTATCCATTCACAAACTGAAAGTAAAGAACACACACACAACACTTCCTGTGTACTGTTAAAGAGAAACTGAAGCGAAAAAAAAATTATGATATAATGATTTGAATGTGTAGTACAGCTAAGAAATAAAACATTAGGAGCAAAGACGTAAGTCTAATATTGTTTCCAGTACAGGAAGAGTTAAGAAACTCCAGATGTTATCTATGCAAAAAAGCTACTGAGCTCCATGACTTTCAAAGTCGCAGAGAGCTCTGTCTTCTGAAGCTTGTTATCTCAACTGTCAGTCACTGTATTTTCTTTTTTCTCTGCAGATGACAGGTCAATAGTTCATTGGCCTGCTATGTAAGATAATTTAGAATGTTGAGTAGTGTGTAAACTGTAAATATTAGAGAATGATGCAATGTTATAAAAAACAAAACTATATAACTGAAAATAAAAATATGAGAATATTTTCTTTGCTACTATGCTACTATGCTACTATGTTGCTATGTACTTATGTTGCTACTATGTTAATTTCTGTGTGGACACCATCACTGTCAACAAAAGAATTACGGTTTACCCAAATCATAAACCATGGATAACAAAAGAACTCAAGGGACTTCTAAAGAATAGAAACAAAGCTTTTAAAATACAGGACAAAGACGCATATTCTTCAGCCAGAGCAAGTCTGAAAAAAGGCATACGAAATGCAAAACTTAAATACAAACAAAGGATTGAGGAAAACTTTGAAAATGACTCAAACCCAAGGAGGATGTGGCAAAGCATTCAACTATTCACAGATTACAAAAAGAAGAATAGCACTCAATATACACTGGACAATAACATCCCCAGCCTAGCAGAGGAACTTAACAACTTCTTTGCTAGATTTGAAAAAGACAACAATCGGCCTCCAGTCAACTTTGGGCCCACTACAGACTCACAGCCATTAATCCTTCACATACATGAAGTGCAGCAAGCACTCACAAATATCAACACCAGGAAATCTGCAGGTCCTGATGGTGTGCAAGGACGTGTGCTCCAGGCCTGTGCTGGTCAACTAGCGAAAGTTTTTACACAAATATTCAACCTCTCTCTGTTCTTGGGTGTAGTCCCATCATGCCTTAAATCTACAACCATTGTGCCAGTCCCAAAAAATCCTAGGATAACCTGTCTTAATGATTATCGACCAGTTGCTCTAACCCCTGTCATCGCCTAGTGCTTTGAACGACTGGTAGCCACACACATCAAGGCCTCCATCCCAGCAAATCTAGATCAACACCAGTTTGCTTACCGAACAAATAGATCGACTGAGGATGCCATCTGTGTAGCTCTCCATGCTGCCCTCTCACACCTGGAAAAGCCCAACTCCTATGTTAGGATGCTCTTTGTTGACTACAGCTCAGCATTTAACACCATTGTACCTAGCCAGCTGACCAACAAACTCCATGCACTAGGTCTTGCTCCCTCCATATGTACTTGTTTTTTGGACTTCCTTACTAATTGCCCTCAAACTGTCAGACTAGGAAAACAGACATCCTCCACCCTTACCCTGAGCACTGGCGTGCCACAGGGCTGTGTATTAAGTCCTCTCCTCTATGCACTTTTCACCCATGACTGCCAGCCTATCCATACCTCAAACGTAATTGTTAAGTTTGCAGATGATACGACTGTCATTGGGCTTATATCAGACAATGAGGAAGCTGCATACAGAGAAGAAGTTAGGAACCTGACTGCATGGTGCGACATTAACAACCCGTTATTAAATACAAAGAAGACCAAAGAAATTATTCTAGACTTTAGGACCACCAAAAAGACTACTCACCTACCGCTAATGATCAATGCAGAGGCTGTGGAGAGAGTTTCCAGCTTCAAATTTTAGGGAGTCACCATCGCAGAGAACCTGTCCTGGGCTGACAATGCTTTAGCTCTAACTGGCAAAGCACAACAACGCCTCTACTTTCTGAGAAAACTAAGGCGCGCTAACCTCCCACAGAAGCTGCTGGTTAATTTCTACAGATGCACTATAGAAAGCGTTCTGACCAATTACATGACGGCCTGGTACAACAGCTGCACGAAGGCTACTAGAGAAGCCCTGCAGCGAGTTGTTAAAACAGCAGAAGCCATTATTGGCACTGAACTACCATCACTGGAACATTTGTATAATACTCGCAGCTTGAGAAGGGCCAAAAACATTATCAAAGACAACACTCACCCTGGAAATGCCTTGTTTGAGCTTCTTCCATCAGGTAAACGTTTTAGATCAACCCGCACACACACAAACAGACTGAAAGACAGCTTTTTCCCATCCGCCATAAACTTGATAAACTCTGAATCCTTTCTGAAATAATTAACACTGTGTATATAGGTAGAAAAAAACGTTTTGTAAGAAATAATACCTTTTAATGGCTAACTAATAGAGTTAAATGATGCAAGCTTTCTGGGATCTAGTCCCCTTCTTCAGGCATATTTCCAGATGTAAGCTGAAGTAAAACACTGATGCAGATAAATGGTAAACACGAAGATGACAGATGACAGATGGATTTAACACTGTGTACAAATTGTTTAAACATCTGTAATACCTGACATACTTGTATAATTTCTTCTCTTCCTTGTTACTATCACTATGTTCCCTATTTGCACCGTGGGGTTGTCATGAAAAGTAATTTTGTTGTGTTACGCAATGACAAAGTGAATTGAATTTAATTGAATGTTCTAGTAATTACCCGTACTACACAACCAATTCATTATATCATTAAAAAAAATTCGCTTCAGTGTCTCTTTAAGTGTGAAAACATTTTGTGGCTATAAAGTAAAAATACACCTACATACACTATTTTATATAAAATAAATACATTTGTATTAGTTTTTTTTCCGCAAAATTTTTTTTTATTAATTTTTCAATACAAAATAGATAAACATTTCAGTTTTAAAGTGCGTCTTACCATATTGCGAATAACACAAATTTAGTACATAGTACAATAGGGTGTGCAAAAGCAGAAATTATTTCACATAAACAAATATTAGATGCCAGCAGCTCTGAGGCAACATGTACTGGCATCTTAACAGTCAACATTTGGCTAACCAAAGATTTCTGTATAAAAAAGCCACTATTAGTTTCAGTGGCTTATGTGCTCAAGACTACTTGTACCATACAGCAAATCAGATGGTCTGGGTATCTAAATATTGTTATTTTTCTTCATTAAGATTTAGGCCTCTTTCCCACCAGGACGTTGCGTTTTAGGGGACGTTATAGGTCGCATAACGTGCCCCTAACGCAATGCCTGGTGGTGTTGTAGGAGGACGCTACCAAGAGCCGCATTATGCAGGTCTTGGTGTGCCTTTTTCATGCTATGGGATGCGGAGTCCACATGATCCACATAACGTGGTCCAGTCGCCGTACAGAGCAGCCGCTCCAGGAAGTAAACGCTGCACGTCCCTGAGTGCAGTGAATATTAATTAGCCATGTGGCTGGCCACGGAGGAGGAGGGGAGACCTCCTCCTCCAACATTATTGAGCATGTGCAAACAATCCAATGTGGCTTAGCCGCGTATAACGCACAACATGCAGCACTTTGCTTGAACGTGCTGCGTTACAATGTAACGTAACGTGGCCACTGTGAACAGCCCATTGATTTTTTATTGCTGTGCGATGGGCTGCTTTACAGGCTGCACTAACGTGCGCCTGTAACGTCTTACTGTGAAAGCAGCCTTAACCACAGACTACATGAACAGTGCAGCTAGTGCGCTGCGCACTGTGGTAAACAGATGGGACAGCACCATCTGGAAGGAACTAGAAAATGAGAAGAGAAGAATAAGAAAGGGAAAGAGGGGTGATAGTAGAAAAGAGGAGGGGAGGGTTTACCGAGTCGTCTCAACTCCACCCAAAGTGTTGGACTTTATTGAACCTACTCTCTCGAATATAGGCTACGGCATAACCCTGCTGCCCTATACTTCAGTGAGAGAGGCCGGAAGCCAAGGAGTGTAATGTGTAAAATATGGTTTCCAATTTTTTTTGAATTGCGGTAGTGTATCCTCCACAATGGCCTTCATTCTATCAAAGCATAATGCGTGGCTAAGATTTATTTTAAAAGAACTAAAATGTACTGAGTGTGTCCTCCAGGAACATGCAATCACTCTCTTAGCAGCCAAACAGATATGCATTAACAGCTTATATTTGTATTAGTTTTTAACCCCTTTCAACCTTACTCCATAGTTAACAAAATAAAACACTTGTAAAAAAAAATATGGTTTAGAAAAAAAAATAATAATTACTTAAGGGACTTTGTTAATATGTATGTCATGAGGTTATATTACTATTCGTTTTGAAAATAAAGGCTTGTAATCATTGATATAGTATAAAAAACACTAACCAGAAAAACCACTTCTTTATTTCTAAATAAAATACGTTGTACTAGGGACATACGGTAAGTTAAATGTTGTAATATGTGTGTATTTTATGTACAATAATACATTTTATGTTAAAACTGGCTTAAAACCGAGAAATAATGTTTTTTTGTCTTGTTATTCTTTTTAAAGTGCATAAAGAATAAAATAATTCTTAGAAAAAAAAAGTACCACCCAAAGAAAGCTTAATTTGTGGCAAAAAAACAATATAAAGCTAATTTTGGTGTGAGTAGTAACAATAAAGTTATTGGTGAATGAATGAGAGGAGCATGATGTGAAAATTGCTGTTTTTTAAGCGGAAAAAAACTGTGGTTGGGAAGTTAAGTTAAAAAGATTGTTTAGCTGCGCTTCCATACATTGACTACTAGCACCTTCGTAGTTTCCTGTAGCCAGATTAAAGTCTAAAGGTGGCCATACACTGGTCGATTTGCCATCAGATTCGACAAACAGATAGATCCTTCTCTGATCGAATCTGATCAGAGAGGGATCGTATGGCCACCTTTACTGCAAACAGATTGTGAACCGATTTCAGCCTGAAGCCGTTCACAATCTGTGGTGGTGGGGGAGGTGGTGCTGCCGCCCCCCCCAACCCCCCCGCCCCCTGCATACATTACCTGCTCCGCCGACGCGAATCCCCGATGTCACTGCTGTCTTCTCCGCTCTGGTCTGGTCTGGTCTCCGGCATGCTTCACTTCTTCCTGCCCGGCAGGACGTTTTAAACAGTAGAGCGCAATACAGCGGGTATACATCACCTGCTCCGGCCGGCGCGAATCCCCGCTCACTGCTGTCTTCTCCGCTCTGGTCTTCGGCATGCTTCACTTCTTCCTGCCCGGCAGGAAGTTTAAACAGTAGAACACCCTCTACTGTTTAAACTTCCTGCCGGGCAGGAAGAAGTGAAGCATGCCGAAGACCAGAGCGGAGAAGACAGCAGTGAGCGGGGATTCGCGCCGGCCGGAGCAGGTAATGTATACCTGCTGTATTGCGTCGGTCGTCGGGCATTCGAACGCCGCTAACAACGCACTCCCAACCCGCCGGCGACCGAGAAAAATCTTCCGCACGGATCAATCGACGGGAGCGATCGATTCCGGACGGAAATCGATCGTTCTGTCAGCAGTGTGCGCGCTGATATTACAGCCGTTTCGATCACTGTGATCGAAATGGCTGTATATCGGCGGGAAAATCGTTAGGTGTATGGGCCCTGTTACTTTTGTTCATCACCTACTTCTTTCCAAGCACAAATCCAGCCTTTTCATGCAGACACATGGTTTTATGGTTTCCGCTGTAATAAAGGAATGCTGTGAAACGCAATCTGGCATAATCTGCCTACTTTGTGTGTCCTATAGTCACACCTGACTAATCCACCCACCAGCTGAATTCAGAGAGTAGAGGATGCTGCTGCACTGCAATGTCAGGTTCATTTGGCTCATAAAATAGGTATTGTGTTCCCCAGTTTGCTTCTAGGCACCATTATTTGGGTGTAGTTGGGCACTAAAGCTCAGTTCCCCAATATAAGTTTTTTTTTTTTTTTACAATATTGTAACAAAGGTTATCTGTGAAGCTTTGTTCTCTGGCTGCCAAAGTTTGAATGAATACCTATGACTCAGCCTTTATTCCAATCTGTCATAGCTGTGATAATGCCAACCCAACACAAAAGCATTGCAACAATGGTTTCCATGCTAATCGCTTCTCATGTTGCACTTTTTGTGTTCTGTTATCATTCAACAGCTTCCATGTAATGAAAACATCTGACTGTTCAGTTAGGAAGACTAAACACATTTCACCATCACCCGTTACTTATCTGCCTCATTGCCTGGCCTGTAACATTACCAAACAACTGCTTTGTGTACTAACAGAAAATATCTCTATAGATTTCCTGTTACAGGAGCCAGACAGGTCAGGTAATATGCATTCCAATGACACAGGATTTGCAGTTATGTTTTCAGCACAAGTCACTTCCTGCAAAACTGATCTGTCGCACTCAACACCATTAGTGATACAAATTACTCATTGGGTTACCTGTCTTTCAAGCACACCATTTGTAAGTTCTCCCTACAACAGTGTTATGCTAGGTACACACCATACAATTTTCTGTTACATTTTCTCTTAGATTTACCTGCCAGATAGCTTTTCTCCATGTTGTAGGTAAATCTAACAGAAGAATCTAACAGAAAATTGTATGGTGTGTACCTAGCATTAGAATCTACGGTGTTGGAATCTTTCTCTGCTTGTTGCAGCAGGGTGAGTTGCACCTCTGCACCTATGTTCATCATTATCTACCAGCGGACCGAGCGAGTATGAATCTACGGCGGGCAGGGGGCGCTGCGGTCCTGACCTGACATAAACTCTACGTCCCAGTGACCGTGCGCCCCCGCCCGTCCCCGTCGCTCGGTCCGCTCTGCCCCCGCCGCAATGTGCTGCCCTGCCGCCTCTATGACGGCCGAGCACTGTGAGCCGGGCAGGAGCCGTTTTCATTGGCTCCTGGCCCTGTCATTCATGTAAGCCGTTCCCATTGGCTTACATGGAATGACAGGGTCAGGAGCCAATGAAAGCGGCTCCTGACCGGCGCACAGCACTGCCGTCATAGCGACGGCAGAGAGAGCAGCCTGCGGCAGGGGACAGAGCGACGTGACCGGTGGGAGCGACGGTAACTTGCGGCGATTCGTCGGGAAGCGGCGGTTTGCTGGATCAGCACCCTCTGGTCCTTAAGGGGGCAGAGGGTGCTGGTCCCGAAAGGGTTAAACAGAGAAAAATAAAAAATCTACCAGTGAAAGTTTAGACCAACTTATGTTAGACAAGATAGGTCCGCTGATCCAGGGCCATATGCATAGAAGGCATTCCAAAAGGACCTGGGAGAGAAAGCTTTTGGGTTCATTAACTTACACTATCAACCAAAAACAAACAATTTAAAGGAAAACTGTAACGTGAGCGATATGGAGGCTGCCATGTTTATTTCCTTTTAAAGGACAACCGAGGTGACATGTGACATGATGAGATAGACATGTATATGTACAGTGCCTAGCACACAAATAACTATGCTGTGATCCGTTTTTTCTTTCTCTGCCTAGAAGAGATAAACATCAGGTATGCAAGTGACAGTTTCTGTCCGTCTCGGGACCAGTTCGGACTGGGTCAGACTATAGCAAAACCTTTACTGATAAGGAAATAAAGCTATAGAGTACTTTCCTGTCAGTAAATGACTTCCTGGAGCAGGAAAGAGATAAAAAGGGTCAAAAGTTCATAGATTTGAGCCCAGGCATACTTCAATGAATGTGTCATTGAGCAGAGGCAAATGAAACAGTAAAAACTTAAAAACTAGATTCAAATATAAAATAAAACTGTGGGATATCTAAAAAAGTCAGTTTATTTTCACCCCGGATCTCCTTTAAGTAATACCAGTTGCCTGGCTGTCCTGCTGATCATCTGACTCTAATACTTTTAGCCATAGACTCTGAACAATTGATGGCCCTTCCTCTACTTCCTTCCAGGGGACCTTGCCACCTGGCCGCCGGTGCTTACCCCCTGTGGTTCACCAATCCACAAACCGGATACAATCAAATAAATGATGAAGGAAGCACTCTTGATTGGCACTATGCCATATATTGTACACAACAGTACACAAATGTTTTCGAGCTCCTCGCTCTTCACCTGTACACCTGAGGAAGAGCAAGGAGCTTGAAAAACATTTGTGTACTGTTGTGTACAATATATGGTATATTGCCAATCAAGAGTGCTTCCTTCATCATTTATTTGATATACCCTGAACAAGCATATGAAGATCAGGTGTCTGACATTGTCAGATCTGACAAAATTTGCTGAATGCTTGTTTCTGGCGTTATTCAGACACTACTGCAGCCAAATAGACCAGCAAGGCTGCCAGGCAACTGGTTTTATTTAACAGGAAATAAATATGGCAGTGTCAGGCCTGTAGGGATGCCCCAATATACAATGCCTCAATATACCTCCACATGCTTCAAGCTATGTGGCGCGTCCCCGCTTGAACGAGAGGTGAGAGACAACACCTACCCGACTTTGGTTACACGCAGGCCTTTAGTGTGCAAGGTATTGGAGCTGAATGCAGGGTGAGCAAATAAACTTCCAGGCTTAAACAGGGATACAGAGTAGTAGAGTCCAGTAACAGTCCAAGATCATACAGGGGTAAACAAAGATATCGCAGTACAGGAGGACTAGGCAGTAGCGAGGTCAAGAACGGATCCGAGGTCAAACCAGGCAGCAAACAGTCGTAACGATAATACAGGCAATAAGTCGGTTCAGGCAGCAGACAAAGGAGGTCCAGTAAACGAGCAGAGGTCAAAGTCCACATAATCCAATATAATAACAGCAGGTAAACAGAGCACCCAGCTACCGGCAAGCTAGAGCTATCACAGGCAACATGCAACTGTCACAGCAAGGTTTAAATACTGACAGCATCCAATCAGTGGCCAGCCACATGCACACAACAGCCAATCACTGCCAGGCATTAATCCTGACAGAGAAATCAGCTAACACAGGTGGCAATACATGTCATCTGACTAACCAGAACAGACCAGCAAAACATCCTGACTGTGTGTCAGCTATAGCATACTGGCCAAGGGAATCGCCTCTGACGCAAGAGACCAGGGTTCAATCTCAGCCAGGGTCAGCATACACCATATTTATATTTATTAAATAAACCCCTGCCTAAGTGTCAGCTGACTATCCTGTCAGCTGACACTACCTCTGGCGCCGCCTCAGACCATACTGCTGCCGAGAGGAGCGAGACATCCGCCCGCCAGTATGTGCAGAGCAATCCACAGTGCGCAATCCCCAGTGCGCGCGTCACCAACGGAGGATGGCTGCCGATATGCAGAAGTGCCAGGACGCGACCCGCTCTTGGCAGAGATGGCCGCTTCGCTGGATCCCGGAGGTAAGTCTCTTACAGGCAGCCTCCATATACTTTTACTAAAGTTGTCCTTTAATGACATGAGATCCGGGCTGCAAAGTGTTTTATATTTTAAGTGTAGATGACAGGTTAATAAGAAATACTGTAGTTGCTGTACCTTCCTGGAGAGGCAATCCTATATGGAGATGGTACCATATAACAAGCAGTAGTGCAGGCGTCACCAAAGCAGCCATAGTGCCTGCTATGGGACCCGTAGCTGTGGGCGGCCCGATGTGCACAGGGAAGTGGGGGTCCGCAGCAGGCCTCATGGAGAACTGTGTTGGGGCTACTTCAAGTTACCTTTACACGGGTCATCTCTGGCTACTTATACTGGGGGCTTCCTAACCTGGGGGGTGCACTACTTCTAGCCTCTGGCTACCTATACTGTGGACTATCTGGGGCTATCTAATACTGCGGGATTCCTATGCTACCATTAATAGAGGGCTACTTAATAATGGGGGGCAGGGGCGCTCTGGCTAATTAAATTGGTGCGTAGTAATTTTTTGTTATATTATATAACAAAATAAACTGTACTTCAAAATGACTTTTATGTCTCAGTACAAGAATTTCAAATACCGTATATGTGGTTATTATGGATTTTTTAATTTTCAAAAATCAATACTGACAAAAGAAATTTGGAGTCTAATGTATTCAGATTTTACTAATGGTGCCCATACATGGTACAATTTTTTCATTTTTTTTTTCGATTAGATAATTTCTTTTGATTCCTCCATTAGATCAAATATAAAGATTTTTCCAACATGTCCAATCCTATTTTTTAATCGAAAATACGGGATCATTGTTTGCTTTTACTTGATTAAAAAAAAATAGATTATTTTCGACTTTCATTCGATTTGATGGTTTTGGTCAAATAAATGGGAAAATTGAATGTTTTTATTGTACCGTGTATGGGCACCATTAGATCTACTATTAGGTAGCACACAGTAGCTTATCTAAAGAGCTGTGGGCCCCAGTGCAACTTTTACTTTGTGCTCCCTCAAGCACTGCATAAATATTGATATGGAGCATCAAAACCTGCTAAAGGCCGCCACAGTGTCAGAGAGGCGTTAGCAGTGGAGGGGATTGGTTTGCTAATGGTTACCACTATTCAAAGCACATTGAAGGACCTTGGTGCAGTTGCACTCTCTACATCCCCTGTTGCTATGCCACTGCTACACCACTAGTAGCACAGGCAAAGGCTGCTGATCTGTATATTTTAATTTCCTGTTCATCCAACATGGATAAATAGAAATTTTGGTGGAAAATGAAGCCCCCAGCAGGACATTTTTGAAATAACTGCCAAGCATTGCCATTGGTCCATATGAATACCAATGGAGACCAGGATTCAGATAATGAATGCCCATACACACTGTGTATGTATGCAGCTGGTTTTTGCTTAGTAAACGAGGGATTGCCTGTAATTGTCGGGCACACATTTATTTTCTTTCTGTAAATCAGTCTCCAAGTGCTAGAGGAACCTGAAACATCCAAGGCATTCTAATATGCTACTACTAGCTTGGTAACACCTGCACCAGCTCATGAGCATCACAACTGGTTATAAATGTCACTCATTAAAGTAATGGGGAAATGGCAAGCCTTGGTTGATAGGAGGGGTAGAGCATGTCAGTAATTGCATAGCAAAGCCACTTTGTGATGATCCGCTCAGCTGGCTGCACAGGCAGACAGCTGTTTGTCCATTCCTCTAGTCTGTGGGCTGCAGGACTCTGGAACAGAGACCTGTCTTTCCATTGCAAGTTTCTGGTCTGTTCTCTTGCTGGGGAATTGCATACATTCGTTATGCAAATCCCCTACCTGCCTCCTTTGATGACTGGCACTATAAGAGCTTTATGTTTCCCAGAAGGCTTGGCTGGTCATTTCCTTTCCATGGTCTGTTCCTGATGGACACTGCTGGAGTGTCAGCCATTGCTATCTAGTATAGTTAATTCCTGGGGGTTGCTTTAGGCTCCCCTTCTAGCCCAGTCAGGTTGTATTATCTGTATTGCCTGTTCTGTCTTGTCTTGCCTGTTGCCATTGTCCTGTCCCAATGGTGGTCGACAGGAAATGGTTCTGATCTCTGTTCTTGGAGTATAGCTGGTGCAGCGGTTGCTACCAGCTATCTCTTCTGTTCTGTCTCCTGGGATCGCGCTAGCTACTTTTCGCTAGCGCTGGGGATCCTTCTGTTCTGCTACTCTGTACCTGGATCACGCTAGCCACTTTTCTCTAGTGCTGTGGATCCTATCTCTCGTTTGTCCCTGTTTTCGTGTGTCTGTCTTGTCCGCTACGCTTGCTGGAGGCTCGGTGAGGTATACGTTAAGCAAGCGCTCGCGTCCTCTGTTTCATGTTTGTCTGTTAATGGTTAGTTAGGCGTGCTTGTCTCTATTGTGCTTATCACGTGGAGATCGCGCATAACCGCGTGCACTTTTGCGAATGAGTGCGGTGTTCGCGGTTAGCTAGCGTTTGTTATTTTCCGTATCTCCTTATTGTATTATTTGCTGTGCCTTTGCTACCCTCGTATTCTATTCTGATCTGCCTTGTGTCACGTCTGGCGATCGCACCTCTCGCGATTGCGTTCCTATTTCGTATCTGCTGTTGTGTGTGCGCGGTCGCGGGGTGGCGACTGGATTGGCGCACACACATACAACCTGTCCCTTTGCTCAATCTCATTCGCAATCTCCTCTCTTGCGATTGCGTTCTGCGCTTCGTGCAATTCCTGTCTGGCACTTGTGGAGGTACAGAGGATTGGTTCCTCTGCACTCCCCAGCGCCATCTGCCGACAGGAATTTCCCTCTACAGGTGTGTAGCACCTTTTGCTGGGTGCCTCCAAAGATACGCTTGTGGAGGATTTCCGCCGTGTCAGCGCACGCGTTGTGCGCTGATCACGGAGAAAGTTCCACAATCGTTACACACTTGGGTTTTGTGGGCTTTTGGGGAGATCTTCGAGTTATACAAACATATGTGCTGGCACCAGTTAGTGTGTGCTTGTAATGCATGATTTAAAGCAGTGGTCCTCAAACTTAGGTCCGCGGGCCGAATGTGGCCCCCTGAGGCTTTTTTACTGGCCCCCCACACACAAAATGTATTATAGATGCAGTCAGCTACATCTTTAAATATTGGTGGTCCGCATTTAGAATGAAGCCAGAAAGCAGTAATTCACTGGTTTCCAATTAAATTTCACATCGGGTGACACTGTTGTCCAATTGGACTGAAGGTTGTCACCTTAGTATGCATCACTGTCTGGCCCGCAAAGACTTC
The DNA here is from genome assembly GCF_040937935.1 of Hyperolius riggenbachi. Classification (NCBI taxonomy): domain Eukaryota; kingdom Metazoa; phylum Chordata; class Amphibia; order Anura; family Hyperoliidae; genus Hyperolius; species Hyperolius riggenbachi. Next base: position 155,382,291 of record NC_090649.1, read on the forward strand.
TATGTATACTCCGGCCTCCCAGCAGTCTGAAATATGTTGACCCGGCCCTCGACCCAAAACGTTTGGGGACCCTTGCTTTAAAGTAACAGTTTGCTTGTAAACACATTTTACCATTGGCAGGAGGTCTAGGTAACACCAGAATACCATGAGGGTGACTTACAGCTAAAAAACTAACTTAGTCCACTCATGCACAGTGGGAAATGGAAATATTTCATTGGTTGTATTTATTATTTGTTATGACTTACATCAAGTTCAGGTTAAGCTTAGGCCAAGGTTAATAGTTGGTGTCAATTTAAATTGTATGACCAGATTAGAATGAATAATAGGTCTAGAGACAGGCTAGGGTCATAGATTTTTATTTTTTTAATCCAGTGTTAGTGGTAAGCTCTGATGAAAGGTAAGATTAGTGTTAGGCATATATATGTGAGGAAATGGTTAACAGTTAAAACCAAGGGTAAAGGTTAAGACTACTTTCACACTGGTGTGTTGCGGTGCTTTAGGATGGACAATATAATCCAATTAAATACTAAGGACTTGGTATAAAAAGGGGGCATGAGGGTAAGGCACAAGTCAGGGAATTAGCATAGGACCAATCTAAGCTGGGGGCCAGAAAGGGCCAACAGGAATATAAAATACATATGGGTTACTCATTTTACCCCACCATCCTTTGCACAATCATTTCCAATTTCAGGAACACACATACATAAACTGAGTGAGAACTGCATAGGCTTTGATGAAGGGATAATTAAACTGAGGCTAGACTGCTGACTTTTTTAATTCACTGTAGATCTCACACACCGTGTGCATAAGAGAGTACCTCAGAAATGTGCCAAACTTTCCTGATACATACTCATATATGTGATAAAACAGAAATAGGTTAGGCTTTTATGCACTGGTCTGAATATGAGAACAGCAGTTAAAGAGAAACTCTGACCAAGAATTTAACTTTATCCCTATCAGTAGCTGATACCCCCTTTTACATGACAAATCTATTGCATTTCACAAACAGACCATCAGGGGGCGCTGTATGACTGATATTGTGGTGAAACCCCTCCCACAAGAAGCTCTGGGTACCGCGGTACTCTGGGCAAACTGCCACAATGTAACAATGTTCACAGACAGGAAATGGCTGTTTATAGCTGTCTGTGACAGCCAGAACAGCTAGAAACAGCTACATAACCTGCCCACAGTAACAATGTCACCATGTAATAAATGTCAGAATGTAAATCGGGGAGAGGAAATATTTTACAATGAGCAAACACTGACTAAATCATTTATACATAATTATTGTAAAAATGAAGCACTTTTTTTATTACATTATTTTCACTGGAGTTCCTCTTTAAATTCATACAACACACAGGCTGGATCTATTTTTCCTCATCATAAAACTACCATTTCACAGTTATTTAGTAAAAAGAAGTGTCTTGAGGAGTTAACATGGGTGGTGGAGACTTGCATGTACAGGTGACTATAGCATTGAAATTCCAAGATTTTAAAGATATTTCACACATGAAAAAGTTACTTCACACATGAAAAAGTTTAAAGCTCGGTCCCTTATTCCACATGACTGCCTCAGTGGTAAACAGCCTGAAAGTGTTGAGTTTCAACAAAGATTTCTGTTGCTAGGAAACAAAGAAGCCAGTAACAGAGTATCCAGCTTGCTAACAGGCTCAGCTTAGTGTATTAAATTATTAACACCTCTCTTGTCCATTGCTGCTCATACTCTGACAACAGCCACCTGTATCAAATTAAAACTCAGAGCAAGAATATTATTTTACTTTACAAATGTTTGAAAACATACAGAAAGCATTGTCAGAATGTGTTTGTTTGAAATGCTTTTGTCAGACTGCTGTCTTTTGCTTTGCTGTTACATTTCAAGTTCCCGACTACTGCCTATGGCCTCAATTCATCAAGCATTACCGCATTCAGTAATGCTGAAACAGCTTAATTTACAGAGCACTTAGGAAAATGTCAATTCATGAAGACTGTTACTGCTTGAAAAGCTGAAATTGCCGAGCAATGAGGTAAATTACCGACTTGTGCGGTAAACACCTTAACAAATGTCAGTAAATGTCAATTCATAAAGACTAGATCATGCTGTAAAAGCCTGAAATTTTACCGGCACCTCCGGTGTGGCGAAATAAGAGCGCAGACTGTGCGAGTCTTTGGGAAGCCAGCCGTGACTCACACAAGCAGAGAGGCATCAGCTTTGACTGACAGGAGCAGAGCCAATAGAAACAGCCCTCTCCTGCAAGTCGGGATGATGCATTTTGATAGCACCCGCAGGCTTCTGGCAAGTGTAGCTTTTCTACTCCCAGGCAGTGAGCAGAGAGATCACAGAACAAAAGAGTTTTCCCCTGCCTTCCTTTGGCGGTTTAACCTCTTAGGTTCCTGTTTGAAGATGCAGAGTAGCTAGTGAAGAATTCAACTAAGCAGGGCATTTGTAATGTCTCCTGGAAGTTCATCTAAGCTGTGACAAATAAATAAAATGTTAAGAAACACTAATAGTCAGATTCAGAGTGAGCAGAGGCAGTACAACAAACAGTATAGCAAAACATGTACGTCTAAAGGGATGTCGGATGCCTCTTACTATTGTAATGCACTCTCTGCACTGAGTTTTTGTCTATTGAAGCCGGTAAATTACCAAACTAATGTTAAGAAACACTAATAGTCAGATTCAGAGTGAGCAGAGGCAGTACAACAAACAGTATAGCAAAACATGTACGTCTAACGGGAGTTTTTGTCTATTGAAGCCGGTAAATTACCAAATTACTACCGCACCTGTGAACATTTTTATGAATTAGCACACAAAAGTCTAAAATACAGAATGCGATGATTTACTGAGCACTTTACATTTGCCGCACTGTGCTCTATGAATCGAGGCCTATGTGCTTGTGGATCTGAGGAAAATGTGATGAATTCACCATATCAACTCTCACCTAAACCTGCTGAGAAGACAGCGCAATGAGAGCTAAGATGGTGCTTGAGAGCTACAGCAGGCTGTGCTAGCATAGTGACTGACAGAAATTCACACACTAAGCAGCTAAAGAAACAATGCTCCACTTGTGTCAATGTCTCCGCCCTATGCAACTATCCTCAGCTACATGTTTATTACTGTAATTTTGGGAAATGTAGTCTAGTCTCTATTATTCTTCCTATTACAAGAGTCATTTGGTTACTCATGTTTTCCCCACCCACCAACTAAGTCTGGAGGGCAGGAAACAAGCTGTAGTGCACTGGCAAGGATACGTAAATCATGAAAAAAGATGTACTTTGACCAGCACTTTGTCTGTAGACACAGTTTGTATTCAATTATCAGTCTGATTGTTATGAGAATTTGCTTAGTACAGATCTGGGGTTAGCTAGGCTTCCAAAATAAGCATCAAAAGGGAATGTGAGAGGGCTGCATTGAAAGTTTATCACATGGCCCTGCATAGCAAGGTTACTACATGGCCCCTCATAGCAAGATTACTACATGGCCCCTCATAGCAAGTTTACCACATGGCCCCGCATAGCAAGGTTACCACATGGCTCTGTATAGCAAGGTTACCACATGGCCCCTCATAGCAAGGTTACCACCTGCCCCTGCATAGCAAGGTTACCACATGGCCCTGCATAGCAAGGTTAGCACCTGGCCCCGCATAGCAAGGTTACCACATGGCTCTGTATAGCAAGGTTACCACATGGCCCCTCATAGCAAGGTTACCACCTGGCCCTGCATAGCAAGGTTACCACATGGCCCTGCATAGCAAGGTTAGCACCTGGCCCCGCATAGCAAGGTTACCACATGGCTCTGTATAGCAAGGTTACCACATGGCCCCTCATAGCAAGGTTACCACCTGGCCCTGCATAGCAAGGTTACCACCTGGCCCTGCATAGCAAGGTTAGCACCTGGCCCTGCATAGCGAGGTTACCACATGGCCTCTCATAGCAAGGTTACCACCTGGCCCTGCATAGCAGGCTTACAAATGGCCCCTGCTTAGCTTTCTTTTACAGATTTAGATAGTGTAATTCAGGCTTTCTAAAACAATAACACTACAATAACATTTAGTAATACTTTAGTATATTAAAAGAGAGGGGAATCTAATCATCAAGTCTATGCCCCTACTTCTTGCAGTCAGAACAACAGAGATGATGCAATCCAGGCACGAGAAGCCACGCCTAGAGCCTGAAGAGTTCCATTCATCAGTCAGGAGCCAGTTTCATTGGCTCCTAACCCTGTGAGTCAATTCCAATGATCACAATTTAAGTCTGAATAAAAAGGCTTTGGATGTAAGGAGCCACAGCATACGTGTCCGGAAAAGGTTAAAATGAATCAAAATTGTTTGCTTGTTCAGTTCCACAATTTGTTTGACTATGAATTTTTGTGACCATATGTAAGTAGTAGAAACAAATCCACAACTCTCCAACAGCTCCAATAAAACTCCACACTATTAATGATCAAGGCAGGACAGACAAAAATGGCTGACACATTTCAGACAGCATATATCGATTTATTTCTGCCATCAGTTACCTGGGGAGAAGGTCCTTTTCCAGCACCTCTATGGTTTTTCTGGAGTATGAGCAGTGTCATCTACCTTAAATCTTTTTGACCATGCACCATTTTTGCATGTCCGATGTGGCTGTCAACCACTGCTTCTTGCAGTTGTTGCTTAGACATGTTCATAGCTTCATATATGCTGTCTTTTCAGCTTAGCCTCTGCTGTCCTCTTCTTCCTTTGCCCCCAATTTTTACAAGCATCAAGGATTTTTCCAAAGAACCTGGTCTTCCCATTATGTGACCAAATATTATAAATAGTAGTATCAACCCTTCTAGTGAACACTCTGGCCTTATTTCTTCTAGCATTGACTGGTTAGATCTTTTGGCAGTCCAGGGAACTCTCAGTAGCTTTCTCCACACTGACAATTTAAAAGCATACATTTTTCTATGCATAACACTTATTTCTAGTTCAACTTTTACAGCGATAAGTGACTACTGGAAAAACCATAGCTTTAGCTATCCTGATCTTTGTTGGTAAAGTGACATCTCTATCCTTTAGTATCTTGTTCAAACTTGCCATAGCTTTCCTCCCAAGCAACAAAAATCTCCTAATCTAATGGCTGCTGCCACCATCTGAAGCGATCTTCAATCCTAGGAAGATGAAATCTCTTACAAATTATACTTTTTTCCCTATCTGCAAATGGTTCATTGGAGCAGACTTTAGTTTTTTTTTTACGTTGAGTAAACCAGTTTTGGCACTTTCTTGTTTGACATTCGTGATTAGGCTATAAAATATATACCTTCACCAAAATTCTTTTTTTCTTCTAGGCCCCGCAATCCTAACTGCAATAGACATATGGCTATGGTAAGGATTAGATTATGAGCTCCTCTGAGGGACAGTTTGTGACAAGACTATATATACTCTCTAAAGCGATCATGCGGCGCTATATAATTACTAAATAATAATAAAAATCCTTTTTCATCATGCTAGTAAAGCTATCGTGCATCTTTACTTAGCATTCCATGCCAATCTCCTCTCCTCCAGTGACATGCCAGCAGCCTGACATGCAGATGGCCTTATCGGCAGAAAAAGTATGGGCCAGGAGTAACAATTTGAAAGGTAAGAGGAGAAGACGGCACCTAGAGCAATTGTTAAGTAAGGGCTGGTCCACACGGGTGTCTGCCCAGCTTTCTGTGGCGTCGCATTTGGTGGCGTTGCAGCGGCGACGCATTCAGGCTTTCAGCAGCCTTCACATAGCTTTCGGATGCGGTCAGCAGTTTTCTTCCCTTAGGGGGAACATTACCCGTGGCGGTTAACTGCCCCAGGACACTACATGTAGCGTCCAGGGTCACCTTGAACGCCAGGGAAAATTGGGACCCAAACGCCGCGTTCGCATAAACACCGGTAAAAGCCTGGTACAAACGCTCCCATTCACTTGAATGGGAGCATTTAACGCCAAGTCCCGAACGCTGTCGGTAAACGCTCCGCAGACGCGCGTCTGAACCAGCCCTTAAGGGTACTACATTCAAATTAGTAATAGAAGTTATTGCTCAGAGACTCATTTTCATTTAGTATATGCACACTTTGGTAATAGCACTGAACACTAACACTCATACATTATTACTTGGCCTTGTTTCTGAAAAACATTTTGTAAATGAAAAATATTGTTTTATATAGGAGGAATAAAACAGAAACTGTACATGAGTATGAACCACCACTACAGACAGGGCCATTTCTGGGTATAGCCCATTAAAGTGTACCCGAGGCGACATTTGACATGATGAGTTACACATGTGTATGTACAGTGCCAAACATATTAATAACCAGGCTGGTGTCCTTTTTTTATTTTGCTGCCTGAAAGAGTTAATTTTCAAGCATGCAAGTATCTTCTTTTCTCTTGTGCAGGGAATATATTAAACCTCAGTGATAAGCAAATTACAGCCATAAAAGTTTTCCTGGCAGAATACAGCTTCTGAGGACAGAGTAGAGATATAAAAAGGTCAATGTTCTAATTCTCAGCCACTTAATAGGCTACCACTGAGCAGAGACAATAAAATATTCAAACTGCTTTGTAAATGTTTAAATATAAAATAAACCTATGGGTTATCTAAAAAAAAAAGTACTTTTTATGAGTAGGAAGATAAATACAATTATTTATCTTATCAGTTTATTTTCACCGTGGGTTCACTTTAAAACAAAGGCCTTGGGTGCCCTCTAGTGCAGTGTTCCCCAACCATGTTCTCAAGGCCCACCAACAGTGCATGTTTTATGGATATCCACACAGGTAATGAATCAGCTCTGCTGAGACACTAATTACCTCACCTGTGCTTGTTTGTGGTTTCCTGCAAAACATGTACTGTTGGTGGGCCTTGAGGACAGGGTTGGGGAACTCTGCTCTAGTGTACAGGGCACAAAATTTCAACCTCCATAGTTATTAAACTCTGTCAGTATTTTCCTGCCTTTGCAGTTCCCCTGTGATTTATCACAGCTTTCCTGCATCCCCTGTAGTGTAATCCTTCCCACATATCCTCTCTTCTTTCTATGGAGTGTGTATGGGGGGGGGGGGGGGAGGGGTGCGTTCCCTGAAGGAACCACATTGATCAAAAATTGATCACGTAAATATGTAAAAGGGGTGTTTCAGCGAGTGCCTTACTATTTACCACAAAAATGGTGAAATCATAGTCAACAGAACACGATTGTCATAATGTTTTACATTATTTTTAATGGTGCTGGAAGTCTTCAGGCTTCTTTCCCTGGACCCTACCATGATCTGCTCCTAATTCTGGTTTCTAGAAGTTTTCTACAATGTTCCTAGAAGAATCTTGCCATCTTGCTTGTAGCCAACATTGTTTAGTGCCTTGGCGGCTTGCTTGTCGCCAAGCACACACAACCGATATTTAGAAGTCTTCTGTCTCACAGTCTTCTTTTCTTTGCAAAAATCTATACTGATTAACATACTGTATGTCATAGCAGCTCAAACTTTTGTAACAGAATGCCACTGCATATTAGTTTTCACCTTCAAGTCGGAAGCTGTTATTACTTTTAGGAAGCTTGCTGGCACTCATAGCAACAGAATATGACTAAGCGTAAGATACCCAGAATTCTGCTGTCTCTGTTTATCTAATCGGTCCAGAGATGCCAGACCTGCAGAGGGGAGGATCATTGCTCTGGAAATATTCATACACAAGCCACATGCAAATGGAGGTCCTCAAATCTCTTCAGTGTTAGTGGTCAAAATCAATAATGAATGATAAAAGAATTATTAATCATAGGATAGTTTTGGCTTATCTAATCCAGTCACAAGTATACTTATCCTTTAACCTTTGCTATAATGACTTTTCATTATAATAAGTCAGCAGGGTGTTTGGTATAGAAACGTGTCTGCATTCCCAGAGTGTAACTAATATAGTTACAGTCATAGTGTCACATAATTACAGTCACATTGTCATGCTTTTCCCTTCAGCATATGGAGTTCTCTGAACTGGCATAGTGAGTGTGTGTGAAGTCTCCCTATGACCTCTGCTGTGAGTAAAGCAATATGTGACGGAGTTCTGCAGGTGGAAGGCACAAAGCACTCTCAGCCATGTGAAGTTATGGACTAGTTGCCTTGGAACAGTTCCCTGTACCTGTGGTAGCTGGAGCTCCGGTCATTTATCAAGCTGTGATTCACTGTTGTCAGGTCTGTCCTTATGTACATAATGAAACTGAATAACTGAAATGTGATTAACACTGCCTCCTCAAGTACAGCAACAAAAGCAGAATGCAATTTAGTTCAAATGTTCCATTGAACTCACACCTTTTCCAGTTTTTGATGTGGAGAATCTGTTTCATCAGCAGCCTCTCTCCCAGATCTGGGCTTAGTCCTGACTTTCTTCATTTCATAATGTGCTTCTTCCCGTGTGGTAATACAGACAATGAACTGCTTAACCACATTCTAGAGGGATGTCTCTGCACAGCATGTAAGTGTTTAGAGAGTGACAAGGAAAGGCCCTCCCCTATCACTATGGGGACAGATACTTCATCCATTTTTTTCTGCGTGTGTTTGCTAGTGTAAATCATGGGGCATGCCAAAATACAACCCAACCAGTTAAATATCCTCCTTGCTGTCCAAGTCAGCAGGTTACAGGACAGTGCCTTAGCCACAAACCACACTTAATTGCAGTCTTGAGACATGTTTTTCATGTTCCGTTTTGTTGAGGCCTATTCAAAGAACTCCTGACAATCATCTGTTTTAGATTGTGTGGTTGCCGATATGACAAGAGTGAAGGTTTAGGGAATATCTTTCTCAGTCTGTGATCCTTGTGTAAAATGGGATGAAGTTCCTTAGCAATCCTCCTTTAGATTTCCAGGTGTGGGTTGTAGGTGACAACCAAAGGGACACGTTCCTCTTTCTGGTTTTGCTTATATTTCAGGAGTTCAGTCCTGGGGATGTTGCTGGCTTTCCTGATTTGGGCCTCAGCCATAGGAGGACTGTAACCTTATTTAATGAAAGTGTTCTTAAGGCGATCCAGGTGCTTGTCTCTGTCCATCCTGTCAGAACAAATCCGGTTGTACCTTATTGCTTGGCTGTAAATTATAGCGTTCTTAATGTGCTTAGGATGAAAACTGTCATATCTTAGGTATGTGGGACGGTCTGTAGGTCTGTATGTGGGACAGTCTGTAGGCTTTTTAATCAGTTTTAACATCCGATTCCGATTACAATTTGCAGTTTGCTCCCTGCACACTGCAAATCAGAATCTGAATCGGATGTAAAAACCGATTAAAAAGTGGAATCTGAATCGGAATAGCTTACACTACAGTGTGCAAGAGGCCTTAAAGTGATTGGACCCGCAGGGGCTCAGGGCAGGACGAGTGGAGCTCTCGTCATTGCCAATTAGCAGGCATAGGTTTGTAGCGCTCGCTATGCTACTGTGATAAGGCACATTATCTCTGATAAGGCATGTTAACTCTTATAAGTCATGCTATTTGTTATAGTGAATCAACCCCTAACTGCTACTTGATCTTCATGACTGTTTAGTGGTTGTAATTTCTGTAGTTCTTGTTTGCTAGACCTCCTTCTATTTTCTTAAAGGAATACTATCGATTCACATATTTTTTTCAATTGACACAGGAATTGTTTGGGAAGTGCTGCTAAGTACTAGTGTATACATTTTAGGCCTCGTTCAGACTATACGCGCTGCCGTCCGCATTTTGGCAGCGCGTATAGTGTGCGACACGCAAGAACGGTAGAAGGGCATAGACAGCCCTTCTACCGTTCCCATCATATGCGCTGCGTGGCAGCGCGATTGCGCTATCGCGTGCTGCACGCATTTTTGGGAATCGCAGCGCAGATCCCATTCATTGTAATGAATGGGATCTGCAGCGCAGCGCATAGGAGCGCAGATGGCGTGCGATCGGACGCGTTGCGTTCCAATCGCACAGCCATCTGCGCTAAATGATGTGAACGAGGCCTTAGTAGCAACTTCTTTGTTTACTGTTAGCAAAATACATTCAAAGTTTACTGACGCCAAATCTGACGACTGACTGAGCCATGAGGAGAGGGGAAATTCCCCTCACACTTGATCAGTTAACTTTATGGGCCTGATTCACAAAGCGGTGCAAAGTGTTTGCACGCCAGTGAAAAGCCCTTTATCACGCCTAAACTTAGTTTAGGCGTGATCTGAAGCAACTCTCGCGAAGCTCCCGCGAGCCAACGCGCGCACAGCGCCCATTAAGCCCTATGGGACATTGGCGCGCGTGAGCTTCGCGCGAATTTCAGCACAAAGCGGTGATAACTTTGCTAGTGCAAAGGTTATCACGCCTAAAGTCTTTTAGGCGTGATAACGGAGTTATCACCGCTTTGTGAATCAGGCCCCAAGTGTAGCTTTGTGTGTGACAGAGAAGAGAGCTCCCAACAGCTGCAGCTCCTGTGTCCTGTGTTTCTGACTGAAGTGTCTGCAGAAAACAGAGGAAATGTAACTAATTGTCACAGCTTTTCATGCTGTTTTTGCTTACAGAGTTTGATATGTTTGCTATTTGCTTTCTGTAGTCTGATATGCAACACTGGCTGTGCATTGAAGCAGAGACCCCTTCTGCAATTGATTTGTCCCAATATAGCTAAATCCTACCCTCAATAAATTACAGCTTTTGCCTCTGATATTTAACATGAAAAGTAGGAAAATGTTTACACAGCTACTTAGACATTATTTGTACTGTCATTTTAGAACACTTGGGTATCGATAGTATTCCTTTAACTATCTATCTTCTCTGTGATAGGAGCACACACTTTAACCCTGTGGGGACCTTTATCCTTTCCTTACTTTTTTAAGGAGAAGTGTGATTTTGCTGATTCCTATGAAAGTGAGATGGACAATTAGGATTTAGATTCACATTCCCCCCCCCCCCCCCCCCCATGTTTTTGGTTTATCTTTTTCTCCCAATTTGTATGTAGGTTTTTTTTCCTCACCTAATTTTTAAGGGTTTCCCCACTGCCACTAATATGTGCAGACAGGAAACCAGAGATGAATGCTTTGGCACAAGATAAACATATCCCCAATAGATTTTACAAAATAAATACTATACCTGGTATTTTCACCGCTCTGGTGTGCTGTTTTTTTTTTTTTTTACAAAGTTTCTGTCTTGTATAGATCAAGTCTTTATCATAGTGACTTTAAATAATGACTTTATTCATACTTTTAATCCAATAAATACACAAGGGAATAACATTTATCACCAGAATGTTTGGCACCATGATTATTAGTGGGAAACATTTAATTATCTCTTTTTTTCAATTAATCATTTTCATAAAACATGTCAACCATATTTTAATTAACATAATTTCTAAGATATATGTGTCTGCTGATTGAAAGCATCTGAATAGTTTTGCTCCAAGAAGCTTGTCATTTTGACTGCCATTCAGATAGAAAATGGCTCATTTTAAGCCTGTACAGGAGGTTGAATCTGAAGCACAGGTCTGTAGGGCAAATCATTTGGCATTTGTTCAGGATGTCTATAGGACATTGTGTTCACAACTGAAGTCCTGCCTGGTTCTTCTTGCAGGTTGAATTGAGTTTGTTGACTTCTCAGGTCAAGCAGATGCCATTATGAAGTCTTGTAGCATCAAGTCCAAATGCTACATAGAATAGTTTATATGTTGTTAGTTGCTGTGGTCTTGTCAAACTTTCTGCTGGGATTTAGGATAGCAGCATCTACCAAAAGCTAAACAAAAACCCTTAAAAAAATCATATAATAACCCTCAGTCATTGTTGTACAGTTATCTTTGATAGACCTCATGACAGATTCCTGCAAGTGCTTAAAATGTAACTTGCAAGCACTGCAATTAGACAACCAACCTTTCAGTGCATAGATAAATCATTTTAAATTGCAACATTTTTGCAGTAGGTGAGACAAATTTCTATTTTCCAATACCAATTTTAAAATACAATCGCGTTTTGATGCGATTTTACTGAATGCTAGAAACACAAGAAGATGCAATTGCAAATTTGATGCAATTTTCACTGGATGTTAAAGAACACAAACAGAAAATGTAGACAAAATGCAGCATGCAGTACTTTTGCGATAGTAATTAATCTTTAATTTGTGTCAGACCTGAACAAAATCCAGTGAGTGCTAGCCTCCTTCCCCCTAAGGGACATAAGTCCCACCCACCTTAGCCTCATTTCCCAATAAGATCACATGACAAGGGAAGGCGGCAAGGATTTATGTGAATCAGGAGGAGGAGACCCATGCTGCATCTGGATCAGCTCCTTTTGACCTGCCATATGATTGGATAGGATATCAGATTACTGGAGAGGGTACCACTACAATACTAACACGGATGAGGGGAAGGATATCACAGATCAGAAGTACCTCCCCCATCTACCTGGGGTCACATATACATTACCACTTCTGTGGCTACTACAGGGTTCCTTTAATGCTATGCACTACTAAAAGAGGGATTCCGGAGGTTATCTTTCTCCAATAAGCAGTGCCTCCAGTACTGTGTTGCTTTTGTCAGCTGTGACAAGAAATAGTCACAATGACCGACTCAGAATAATGTATTGCACATTTGAAATCTTTATTATATGAACAACACTTTTTTTGCCCTCAATTCACTAAGCTTTATCAAACACTTTATCAAACATTTGATAATTTACCTCATGGGTAAAATCTAATTTTGAATTCACTAAGGTGTTATAGATTTATTGAATGTTTTATCAATAAATCATTCAATAAATACAGTGGGTTGCAAAAGTATTTGGCCCCCTTGAAGTTTTCCACATTTTGTCACATTACTGCCACAAACATGCATCAATTTTATTGGAATTCCATGTGAAAGACCAATACAAAGTGGTGTACATGTGAGAAGTGGATCCAAAATCATACATCGTTCCAAACATTTTTTACAAATCAATAACTGCAAAGTGGGGTGTGCGTAATTATTCGGCCCCCTGAGTCAATACTTTGAAGAACCACCTTTTGCTGCAATTACATCTGACAGTCTTTTAGGGTATGTCTCTACCAGATTTGCACATCTAGAGACTGAAATCCTTGCCCATTCTTCTTTGCAAAACAACTCCAGCTCTGTCAGATTAGATGGACAGCATTTGTGAACAGCAGTTTTCAGATCTTGCCACAGATTCTTGATTGGATTTAGATCTGGACTTTGACTGGGCCATTCTAACACATAGATATGTTTTGTTTTAAACCATTCCATTGTTGCCCTGGCTTTATGTTTAGGGTCATTGCCCTGCTGGAAGGTGAACTTCCGCCCCAGTCTCAAGTCTTTTGCAGTCTCCAAGAGGTTTTCATCCAAATTTGCCCTGTATTTGGCTCCATCCATCTTCCCATCAACTCCGACCAGCTTTCCTGTCCCTGCTGAAGAGATGCACCCCCCGAGCATGATGCTGCCACCACCATATTTGACAGTGGGGATGGTGTGTTCAGAGTGATGTGCAGTGTTAGTTTTCTGCCACACATAGCGTTTTGCATTTTGGTCAAAAAGTTCAATTTTGGTCTAATCTGACCAGAGCACCTTCTTCCACATGGTTGCTGTGTCCCCCACATGGCTTGTGGCAAACTGCAAACGGGACTTCTTATGCTTTCTGTTAACAATGCCTTTCTTCTTGCCACTCTTCCATAAAGGCCAACTTTGTACAGTGCATGACTAATAGTTGTCCTATGGACAGAGTCTCCCACCTGAGCTGTAGATGTCTGCAGCTCGTCCAGAGTCACCATGGGCTTCTTGACTGCATTTCTGATCAGTGCTCTCCTTGGCCTGTGAGATTAGGTGGATGGCCTTGTCTTGGTAGGTTTACAGTTGTGCCATACTCCTTTCATTTCTGAATGATCGCTTGAACAGTGCTCCTTGGGATGCTCAAGGCTTTGGAAATCTTTTTGTAGCCTAAGCCTGCTTTAAATTTCTCAATAACTTGATCCCTGACCTGTCTTGGACCTGTCTTGTGTGTTCTTTGGACTTCACGGTGTTGTTGCACCCAATATTCTCTTAGACAACCTCTGAGGCCCTCACAGAGCAGCTGTATTTGTACTGACATTAGATTACACACAGGTGCACTCTGTTTAGTCATTAGCACTCATCAGGCAATGTCTATAGGCAACTGACTGCACTCAGATCAAAGGGGGCCGAATAATTATGCACACACCACTTTGCAGTTATTTATTTGTAAAAAATGTTTGGAATCATGTATGATTTTCATTCCACTTCTCATGTGTACGCCACTTTGTGTTGGTCTTTCATGTGGAATTCCAATAAAATTGATTCATGTTTGTGGCAGTAATGTGACAAAATGTGGAAAACTTCAAGGGGGCCAAATACTTTTGCAACCCACTGTATATAACACCTTAGTGAATTCAAATTAGTTTTACCCGTGAGGTACCGGTAAGTTATCAAACATTTGATAAAGTGTTTGATAAAGCTTAGTGAATTGAGGACTTTGAGTCATTTTTCACTATTACTGATTTGTTGTGGTGATATTATCCTCATATGTGCAATGAAACTTTTGATCAGTAGTGCTTCCCTTTATACTTGTGTCTTTTCACCTTCTATGCTGCACCTTATAATTAGTCTCCTACATTGTGGTATTGCCTTCAATGACATTCAGTTCAGTCAGTTCTAGCCTCACAGCAACAAGTACATCAATACTTAGCAAGGTTGCCAATTGCAGTTTGCAGGACATGTATACCATATACATTACTGTGTATACTTGCAAAGTGGGTAAATAAGGGACGTTGAAGAACTCGTCTGCCATTTTGTTTCTGGTAAAACAGTTTATATCATGTAACAAACACTTGTTTTTAAATGTATTGCCTTGTTTAATAATGAAGTGCAAAGATTATTTGCAGTGCCGGTGAAAATGGAGTCAAAAAGGGTCGCAAGAGTTACTGCCATTTGCTTGTTGCCTTTTGCATTGCTGAATGAACCCATATGCTTTTGCATTATACAAGTATGAAGGCTATCTACAGAATTGTTGAGGAACTACTCACAGCAATCAGAGATCTTCTCACTGAGGTTTAAAAATGTAAAGTAAGCGCAAAAACTGCAGTATGCAGTGTGTTTGCCAATTGCAGAGAACGGGATCACACTACGTAGTGAAAACACACACTGTGATTTACATTTTCACACCTTGTGATTGGCAAACTGTGAAAGGGCCCTAGAGCTCCTTACACACACTAGACCGCGGTCGTGGTAAAACATGCAATCCCTGACGGTTACCAACGAGAACGACATTTTAATTTAGCAAAAGCACAACGACGGTCTGTCAAATGGATGGTTGCAGTAAGTGAAAGAATGAGGACCCAGAATTTCAAAATTCTCCATATGTACCGGTAAGTACTTTTAATTGGGTTGGTTGTTATCATTTGATACAAATGACTGTGATTATCGTCCAAACCTATCTTCCAGGATAGATCGGTCTACATGGACAATAATTGCTGTCTTTTGCCGTTGGCAGGACACTTTTATTTTACATGATTCTCGACTGCCTCATCGTTTGTTGTAAATTTCCAATGAATACGGTGTAGCGCATGTATGGAGCTTAAAGTATATCCAAGGTGACACTATGAAATAAACGTGTATGTACAGTGCCAAACATATTAATGACTAGGCTGTTTTTCTTTTTCTGCCTGAAAGAGTTAACATTCATGCATGCAAGTGACAGTTTCTTTTTTGTTGGACCCTCGTCGAATTACAGCTATAAAACGCTTACCTAGCAGAGAAGAGCTTCTGACTGCAGGGGATAGATAAAAAAAGTCAATAGTTCATGGTTTTTTTAGCTCTGGGACACTTAATAGACAGCTATTGAGCAGGGACACTGAAACATTAAATCTACTTTTTACATGTCTTAACCTAAAATAAAACTGTGGGACATATTAAAAAGTCATTTTTTAGGAGTAGGAGGATAGATACAATTGTTTATCTCATCAGTTTATTTTCTCTTCAGGTTCACGTTAAGTGTAGTTCACCTCACATTTATCACTTCTTCAGAGTATTGAGTTGATCTTTGATTTTGTGTATATTGACTTACAAATTAATTGACCTCTGTTTCTTGCTAAAGCTGCATAACATCTTCTAGGGTTAAAAGGCATGTTAATAACTCAACTTGACAAATATACTTCTGTGCTTTGGGTGAGCTCTATTCATGATCATGATTTTAGTTACTCTCTTTTAAGATCAGTGGGTCACCATAGTATTTTTATCAGTTAGATGAATTCCTTCACAGAAATTGATTTTGCAGCCAGCTTTACAGATGACAACCTCAGTACATCAGATCAATTGTTCCTGGGCTAGAATCCATGTTCTTTGATTTTGTGAAAGGAAAATCGTAACCTGCTAATCTAATGAGAAAAATGTTTGAAAAATGAATTAGTGTGCTCATCAACACAATCCAAAATGACTTCCCAAATTGCTCAGTCTGAGTTTTAAATAGGAAGCCTCCTTCTTTGTAATTGGCTATTTTCTCTGACAGATTGTGCATTTTGACTTCTGAAGAGAAGAGGATTAATACAAGACTTCCACAGGAACCTGCACACAAAGATAAAAACAGGTATTAGCTACAGGACCAAGGCTTTACAGTAAGTTTACACCTGCATTATATTTATATTTTCTCACAGTACATTGTTTGTGTTCAAGTATGTACTCCTCAGCATTATTCAGCATGTGTGGGTCAATTTGTATTCAGATCTGCTTAATGCTTGGTGAGCTAAGATGTAATGGTGGAAATGCTAATGTTCCCTGTACACCACAAGGAGTATGTTTATAGTGTAAACACAATTCTCACCCATACACAGGCCTACCATTACCTAGATTCAAAAAACAAATGTATTCAACAAGGGCCACCTCTAGAGTCTTAATTTTGAGGAAAGAGGGACTCAGTTTATCTGCTGGCCTCTGGCACAATTCAATCTTTGCACATGGGGAGCTCCCAGGTTGGTAAAGGGCTTGACACACCCCTATAGACATTCAATGAATGCAAAATAATTTCAACCAAACGCAACCCTTTCAGGAATAATTTTATATTTATTTGAGTATAGATAGCTTGTTTGTTGCTATTTAAATCTAATGTAACCCCATTAAAAAAAAAATCAGATACTCACCTAAGGAGATGGAAGGCTCTGAGTCCTAATGAGCCTCCCCTCTCCCGGTGCCCGGTGGATCATCTGTGCAAATACGCCGCCGCGGGGACATCGGAAGTCTTCGGGAGCACTCGGGATCCATACTGCGCACGTGTGAGTGCGTCATAGACACGCACGAGCGCGTCATAGAGGGCGCTCGCGCATGCATAGTATGGAGCGGCCGCGTCATCGGGAGCCCGAGTGCCCCCGAAAGCTCCTTTCGGCAAGCGGAAGTGGCAGTATTTGACCGAACTGGTCGAATACTGCTACGGGGGATCCTGCGCGGGACCGGGCATCGGGAGAGGAGAGGGAAGACTCATTAGGACCGAGCCTTCCCACTCCTTAGGTGAGTATCTGACTTTTTTTTTTTTTTTTTTACACGGGTTCCCATTAGCTTTAACAGCATCTATACTCAAATAATTTAGAAATTATTCCTGTAAGGGTAGAGTTTAAAGTAATTTTGTATTCATTAAATCAAGGAGTCACCCTTTTACGCCTAGAAAATCATAGCTAAAAATGTTTTTCAAAGTAAAGAAAGTACTGTATATTTTACATACTAAGCACTCCAAGAACCTCCTTCCAACCAGGTTGTAAAATCTCCTCTTCTACATGCCCACTTTCATATTGCTTTGGACAGGTCACTTCTGAGTCAACTTTAATACTAGCTTCATCTTTTTTTCCATCCCTGTGATTAATGTAGTTGCCCTTCTATGTACCTGTTATAAAACATCAATGTCTTTTCTGTAGTGTAATGGCAAAAACTGTACCCTATACTCCATGTAGCTACACAAGTGATTTATACAGAGGCAGTAGTGTACTAACACCTTGTAATTTTATCTCCCATTTTATGCATCTTAAAATCTTACTTGCTTTAACTGCTGCTGTTTGGGTTAAATATGTTTGCTTAAAGGACAACTGAAGCGAGAGGGATAAGGGGGCTGCCATATTTATTTCTGTAAAGGTTCCTGGCTATCATGCTGATCCTCTTCCTCTAATACTTTTAGCCGTAGACCCTAACCAAGCATGCAGCAGATCAGGTGTTTCTGACATTATTGTCAGATCTGACAAGATTAGCTGCATGCTTGTTTCTGGTGTTATTCCGAGACTACTGCAGCCAAATAGACCAGCTGGACTGCCAGGCAACTGGTATTGTTTAAAAGGAAATAAATATGGCAACCTCCATATTCTTCTCATTACATTTGTCCTTTAACTTATTATCCTTATTATCCACCATTGCTCCCGAGTCCTTCTTCAAGTCTGATGATCCCAACTGTATCCCATTTCATTTATATGGTGCAATGCAACTGGCGTTGCCACAATGCATGAACATACATTTTGCTGCATTAAATTTCAACATTAGCTATGCTGTCATGATCCTGCTGCGGTATGTCTTATTTTCATAACTTTGTATGGCAACTTTAGTTTCATTACAATTTTCTAGGTCAATAATAAGTTAATTTAATGAGAACTGGACCCAGCACTGACTCTTGCAGAACACAATACTGATTCTTGCAGGACCCCATTGATAACATTTTGAGTGTGATCTATTTACTACTAGTTTGCCTTCTGTCATTTAGTTAGTTCCCTATCCATGTAAACACATTGAGTATATTTACTAAACTGTGGTAAGCAGAATAAGGTGTGTAAAGTCTTACTCACGATGAATAGAGCGTGATGCATTGCATGTAATGTATTGCATTACACTCTACTCGTCATGCGGTAAGACTTTACACAGCCATTCTGCTTACTGTGGTTTGGTGAATGTACCCATTCTATCTGAGTTTTTGAACTATTCTGTCTTAGTTTTTGAACCATCATGAATCGTGGGAAACATTGGCAATCACTTTTGGAAGTTCCAAGTAAACTACAGCAATTGTTTTCCCCATATATAGATTTGCTTCCACCAATTCATAAAACCTAAGCATGTTGGTCAGACAAGACCTATGCTTTGTAAATTCATGTTGATTATTCTATGTCATATCATTTTGCATAACATACCTTAACCACTTCACCACTGAGGGGTTTTACCCCTTGAACACCAGAGCAATTTTCACCTTTCAGCGCTCCTTCCATTCATTCGTCTATAACTTTATTATTACTTATCACAATGAAATGAACTATATCTTGTTTTTTTCGCCACCAATTAGGCTTTCTTTAGGTGGGACATTATGCCAATAATTATTTTATTCTAAATGTGTTTTAATGGGAAAATAGGAAAAAATGTGGGAAAAAATTATTATTTTTCAGTTTTCGGCCATTATAGTTTTTAAATAATGCATACTACTGTAATTAAAACCCATGAAATGTATTTGCCCATTTGTCCCGGTTATAAAACCGTTTAAAATTATGTCCCTAAGGTAACTATGTTTTTTTTTTATTGTATTTTTTTTTTATTACAAAGTGTGTTTGGGAGGTAATGAGTTAATTTATTGTGTAAAACTAATGTATTTGTACATGTAAAATGCTTTAGGGAGTAGTTTTACTATTTGGCCACAAGAAGGCCACAGTGAGTTTGTTTACATGCGACCTGTAAGCGTCCGGAAGGACGCTTACAGGAAACTTTACGAGGCTGGGAGAATCACAATGATCACGCTGTTTCTCAAAGAAGCAGCAGATCATTGCGGGGGCTTAGATCAAGGAACTGGAATGAATTTTCCCGTTCATTGATCTCCGGGCGAGCGGGCGGGAGCGGCGTACACGAGCGGCGGGAGCGCGCGCACGAGCGGCGGGAGCGTGGACAGCGGCGGTAGCGCGGAAGGTATGGATTTCTCCGTCCCTTTTTCCCCCCTAAAAAACCAAGGGACGGAGAAATCCATACCTTCCGCTCGCTCCCGTACCGCAGGGGGTAAAGTGGTAAGATACATTTTAACAGTTTGAAGAAAATTGATGTTAAAGGGAACCTAAGATGAGAAACATGCTGTATGGAGGCTGATATATTTAACAGTAACATCTTCCGTAGTGCTGTACATAGTACAAAACTAATAGTGAGAAACATACATACAAAACTTGTATAAAACTTTGTTCTATGTTGTTTAACCTTGTTATGTCTGTCATCCTTGTATCGCTGTATATATTTATTGTCCAGCGCTGCGTAATATGTTGGCGCTTTATAAATACAATAAATAATAATAATAATAACTCTGTACAGTCAAGACATCCAGCAATAGAAATACAATGTTGATGAGTAGTTTGAGACATCACCAATACTGGCATATATTTAATTCCTTTTAAACAATGAACTTTGCCTGGCTGTCCTGCTGATCCACTGCCTCCAATGTTTTTAGCCATATACTCTGAAAATGCATGCAGATCAGATGGTTCTGGCAAAAATCTGACAAGATTAGCAGGATGCTTGTTTCAGGTGTGTAATTCAGATACTACTGGCCAGAATGAGCAGCAGGACTGCCAGCAGACAACTGGTATTGTTTAAAAAGAAATATATGTGGTAGCCTCCATATGTCTTTCATCTCGGGTTCCTTTAAAGCTTATTCTATAGTTTCCCTTTCCGTGAGACTTTTATGTGTTAAACCTGTTAGTGGCAGTCTGTGTTTCCACAGCAAACGCCTACTTATTAAGTTACGGATATGCTTACAGCCTGTTGCTTATATTAATTATATTGTTGCAGAACTGACAATTGCTTGATTGTTGTTCTGTGGTACTTTTCATTGTGTATTTCACCCTGATGGGCTACGTCAGTCTGAAGAGAATAAATATAGCACATTTTATTGGCGTCTGCAGGATTTTGAGAGAGAGTGCAACTTAGGGCCAGATTTACTATAAGGCACTGTAGGCTCGCTCCTACAGGCTCCTGGTGATGGAAAGGCGGCTTACTCCTCTCCTTGAGTGCCTCCCTCCTTTCCTATGGAGAGTCCGAATTGGAGCATAACTGAGAGGTTACTCACCCTGATCTCCGCATTCCACTGACAAGATCTCCCTTCAGTCAGGGGCACCTCTAGCTACCTAATTCCTGGGGGAACCTGTAGCTACTTAGTATTAGGTAGCCAGAGGTACACTCAGTACTAAGGGACACCTGTGGCTACCTACACCAGGCAGGGGAAGTAAGGGAGAAGTGACCACTGGACCAGCCAGCCCGTTTGAGGTGCAGTTTGGACGGGGTTTGTAGGATCACGGAGGGTGAAATGTAGGGTGCCAGAACATCTGTGCCTATAGGCCCCAGTGATGTAAATCCAGGCCTGGTACCACTAGTTGCAGTGACCACTGAGAGACACCTCTATTGGTAATCCATCAAGCCTATCATATAGTAAAAATCTCTCCACCTACCATCTAGCTAAATATTATGTATTGTCTGGTGATCTATTAACCCTATCATATTCTAAAAATATCTCCACCTTTTGTTTACTTTTAGAGTTAAAGCTTTAGGAAGGAGCTTAGTACTCACTCACATGAAATGAAGCACCACAGGTACAATCCCACTGGACCATGAAGGGTTTCATATGGGTTACCAAATGCATTGAACATGAAGAAGCCGGTTCCCACTAGAGCAAATACAATGAGTGCTGTTGTGAATATGACCACGCTGACATGGATGCTGGCTGGAATCACATTCAGCAAATCTGGAAAAACTGTACAAAATATAATGGTTAGTCACTGGATTACAATGCAACTTCAAAGGTAGCTATACATTTAAGATGGCCACACACCATACCATTTTTTTTAAATATCTGTTCAATTTAAGAGTAGCAATCAATTTTTCTGACTGATTGTAACAATTCAAAAATTGGACCAATGTACCACACACCTATGGTAAATTTTTCCCCAATCGTGAATAAAATAATTGAAAGCTCATAAAAAAATGTTTGGAACTGTACATCAAGTAACTGACAATCCATCACACACCATACAATTGTTGATAAAGATGGTCTGAAATTTCCAACATGTCCAATCCCCCCCCCCCCCCCCAACAAAACCCTGGGAAATTCGATTGGATTTATCAATCGAAAACAAATAAAAGCTCTTGATTTTTCGGGGCAACCGATGCAAATTATGGAATTGGTGAAAGATTGGATCCTTTAATTGTATGTTGTGTGGCCACCTTTAGGCTTGCAGAGAGGCACTGTGTGGACTCTCTATTTAGTTTAGCAATGGCCGTTGCCCAGGTCAGTTGCTGTACTGGAAACTGATCTTATGATCAAGATCAGATTGAAATGGAGTTGATTAACTTTTGCATAATTTCCTACCAGTGAAATAATTTGGTGAAACAGGAAGTGAAAGTTACATGTGCGACCAGTTCATCATCACTTCCTGATGGGGTTATCATAATCATGTGATTTTAGATAACTTCTGCATCCTGTTTTATCCTGCATGAGACAAGGTGTAAGATAAATTCATTATCTCTAGTTTAAAAGGAGTTGGTAAAAAAGGAAAATGTGTGCAACCAGTCAGGCCATTCCGTGACTCAAGTGATTATGTGAATAAGTAGAACCTTATTACTATAGGACCCTTCTGCTTCATTGAGGACCCAGTCACACAGGTGTTTCACTCTATTGCAGTCAGAATACCGAATATACTCAACTATAATTCTAGACATTTAGGTCTGACCACTAAATAAAACTATAAGGGTCGACTTGTACACAAAAACAGGCTGCAGCGGTGGAGGTGGACCTGCTTCCCTCTGGCAGCGGTGGTGATGGTATCCCCAGCATGTATTCCAGGCCTATTGGGGCCTCCTTGCAAGCCTGGAATACATGCTGGGGATACCATCACCGCCGCTGCCAGAGGGAAGCAGGTCCACCGCTACAGCCTGAGAGCCTGGTCCCCGGCTACCAAGTGGGACAAACGCTACTACAGGCTGTTATTCAAGCACAGCCACATCTTAAAGGGAACCTAAACTGAGAAGGATATGGATTTTTCCTCCTAAAATAATACCAGTTGTCTGACTCTCCTGCTGATCCTTGGTCTCTAATACTTTTAGCCACAGCCCCTCAACAAGAATGCAGATCAGGTGCTCTGACTGAAGACAGACTGGATTAGCTGCATGCTTGTTTCAGATGTGTGATTCAGCCACTACTGCAGCCAATGGGATCAGCAGAACTGACAAGCCACTGGTATTGTTAACCACTTCGTCCACAGGTAAGTAGATATACGTCCTCTGGGACTTCATCTAAGCCACAGGTCAGTAGATATACGTCTTGTAGCAGAAGCAGTGCTGTGCAGGATTGGGCTTGCTCCTGTGCATATTTCTGGCACTATCTGATGCAGGACTAATTGGTGAATGGGAATATAAGTTTCCTGAGCTAATGAGATTGATTTTTACTATTAACCACCTTAGCGGTATGGACGAGCTCAGCTCGTCCATTACCGCCAGAGGGTGCCGCTCAGGCCCTGCTGGGCCGATTCTTACCAAATAAAAAGCAGCACACGCAGCCGGCACTTTGCCAGCCGCGTGTGCTGCCTGATCGCCGCCGCTCCGCGGCGATCCGCCGCGAGCAGCGGCGAAAGAGGGTCCCCCCAGCCGCCTGAGCCCTGCGCAGCCGGAACAAATAGTTCCGGCCAGCGCTAAGGACTGGATCGGAGGCGGCAGACGTCAGGACGTCGGCTGACGTCCATGACGTCACTCCGCTCGTCGCCATGGCGATGAAGTAAGCAAAACACGGAAGGCCGCTCATTGCGGCCTTCCGTGTTACTTTTGGCCGCCGGAGGCGATCAGAAGAACGCCTCCGGAGCGCCATCTAGTAGGCTTTCATGCAGCCAACTTTCAGTTGGCTGCATGAAATAGTTTTTTTTTAATTTAAAAAAAACCCTCCTGCAGCCGCCCTGGCGATCTTAATAGAACGCCAGGGTGGTTAAAGGTACTTTATTTTCTCATTTCATAGTGAAAAACACACTTTGTAGCACTATTTCAGAATCAAATATCTTCACCATAAATTGTGACCCGGAACATAATCGAAGTTTTGTGATAAGCAGTAAGAATAGCCAAACAAAATGTGTGTTTTTTATCGACAGTAGCACTTTTTATTTTTACACTGGAATTGGTAAAACTGAGAAATACATGTTTTTTCTATTTTTTTCTTTGTTTTCCTATTAAAATTCATAGAAAACAAAATTGTTTAAGGGAAAAAATGGCATACAATGAAAGCCTAGTTTGTCTTGAAAAAAACAATATATATTTCATTTCTGTGTCATAAGTAGGGATAAAGTTATTTCTGATTAAATAGGGACATAGCTAAACTGTCAAAACTGCTCTGGTCAATAAGTTGAAAACAAGGTCTGGATGCGAAGTGGTTAAGGAAACATCCATATCCCTCTCAGTTAAGGTTTCCTTTAACCATTTCAGCCCACGGGTATTTTTCATCTTATGGATGAGAGGAATTTTCCCCTTTCAGTGCTCCTCCCTTTCATTCCCCAATAACTTTAGCACTACTTATCACAAATAAATGATCTATACCTTGTTTTTTCCGCCACCAATTAGGCTTTCTTTGGGTGGTACATTATTTTAAAAATTATTTTATTCTAAATGCATATTGGAATAATAAAAATGAAAAAAAAAAATCATTATTTCTCAGTTTTCGGCCATTATAGTTTAAAAATAATACATACTACCATAATTAAAATCCACACATTTTATTTGCCCATTTGTCCCGGTTATTGCAACGTTGAAATTATATCCCTAGTATAATGTATGGTGACAATATTTTATTTAGAAATAAATGTGCATTTTTTTCAGTTTTACATCCATCACTAATTTTGAGCCCATTATTTAATAATAAGATGCCCTCTTGACATGGATATTTTTTTCCCCTATAGTCAGTAGGTGTATTTTACTATTTGGCCACAAGATGTCCCCGCTGAGCAAAATTGTATGTACATAGGATTCAATGTATTGTTACATTGTAACAAGTGGAAGTGACATAGGCTTCCATCGGAAGCCTCCGATCACAGCGGCAGCGTGGAGATTATGAATGGAAACATTGTTTCCATTCATAAATTTAACGATCGGGCGATGGAAACCGGCGGAAATGACGGCGGGAGATCATTTACAGAATAAACACTGTTTTTGAACAAAAACTGTTTTTATTCTCAGCGGACATGCTCGGATTGGCACAGGGGACTTTTGTCCCCTGCAGCCAATCCCCCCCCCCCCCCCCTGCTAGCAGCAGCAGCGCGATCGCGGGCATCTGGCCGCAGGATCACTTGCAAACCCCCCAAACTGCAGGGACGTGATTAGCGCGTCCCTGCGGCTCTAGCACCTGCCGCTGCGGACGTGAAGCTCACGTCCGCACGGCTGAAGTGGTTAAGGAGGTGAGACCTGTCCTGGATAGGGCCCTACACCATATTTACACAATAGCTGAGAGCGCTTTTTTTCTTTTCTTGTTTTTGTACTAAAGTGGATACAGAGCTGCCCAGCTTAACATCACGCCTGATCGCTGCACCTAGGGAGACTATGCAACTCCTGCCATACACTGACTTGTACACAAGTCATACCTACATTTCTGACTCATAGCTAAGGGGGCGCACTTCTCTCTTAACCTTTGTGGATCAAGCCGCAGCGGCAGCATGCTTTACAACCTCCTTCGCACCACTTTGTATAGATTACTTTCGATATGAGAAGGTTTTAAATGCATCCATTACCAACCAATGGCTGTAACACTGAGCACACTGAGTAATGTGTGTACTGTTAGCGACTTTCCCATTTGCACTAACCACTTCAGGATTCTGCGTACACATAAGTACGCCCCTAAATCCTGAAGCGGTTTCCATGGAAACGAGCGGCCGTTCCATGTCAGTTCACGGAGGGTGTCTCCGTGAACACCCTGCGAGCCTCCGATCGCGGCTCGCAGGGTAAATGTAAACACGCGGGGAACATTTTTCCCGCTGTTTACATACATACGGCGCTGCTGCGCAGCAGCGCCATAAAGGAGATCGCCGGCATCTGATAGGCTGAAGCCTATCTGAGGCTGCGCAGGACGGATTTCCATCCTGCGCAGCCCATAATGAAGAGGGGAGGGAGGGAAGGAGGCAGAGGGAGGAATAGCGCTGCGGAGGGGGGCTTTGAGGAGCCCTGCTAGGCACAGCAGCGCGGCGGCGATCAGACCCCCCCAGCAGGACATCCCCCTACTGGGGAAAAAAGGGGGGAAGTCTGATTGCCCTGCCTGCTATCTGATCTGTGCTGCGGGCTGAAGAGCCCACGCAGCACAGATCATCCAAACCACCCGAAACCCGGAAGTGGCTAATTTACCCAGTCATTATTGACACTTTCTTAATAAAGGAAATGCCAAGAAAACACAGATCTGAATGTCTTGGACTCAACAATTAACATGAAACGGCATGGGGAAAGATACTGGATTGCAGTGCTTACTAACGAGAAGGAGTGCATAATTGCTCGCACTTGGTGACCTGTAGGAGTTATTAGCTGCACTTAAGGGCCAGGAGGGGTTAATGGCTGCAATACTTTATGCAGTGCAGGCATTAACCCCTCCTGGTCCCAAAGTACAGCTATTAATTCCTCCTGGTCTCCAACTGCTGCAATTAACTTTCCTCGGTAGACTTACACTTGGGTCAATGAAAAATTCTAGCCTAAGAGGGTCAAATTCTGGTGTCGACTTATACATGAGATCGATTTATATTTGAGGATATACAGTATCTTTGTCACTTTTATTGTTGCTACATAACTGCTTGTAAGCTTAGGTCGCATTTCTTTTCTTTTCTTGTGTGGAATCTGTTCACTGTGCTCAGATAGACGCTTACTACATGAGTAATTGTATGATCTGGGAAATGACTGGCTTATGTATGGCTAGAGTCATCAGCCACCAGTGTATGAAAAGACCCAGGCAACACCAATATGAAACGTGGTTAAAAAAAGAGGAATGATAGATAGTTAAATGTTATAATAATGAAAAATGCAATAAGAACACAAGTGTTAAAAAATAAACTTGCACTATAATAATGTGCAAGGAATGGGTGTTTGCATTAAACCCAATGCGGCCCAAAAGATAAAAACTGACTTAACCACTTAAGCTCTCAGCCGTTTTCACTTTATGCATCCGAGCAATGTTCACCTCCCATTCATTCGCCTATAACTTTATCACTACTTATCACGATGAACTGATCTATATCTTGTTTTTTCCGCCACCAATTAGGCTTTCTTTGGGGGGTACATTTTGCTAAGAGCCACTTTACTGTAAATGTATTTTAACAGGAAGAATAAGAAAAAAACGGAAACAATTCATTATTTCTCAGTTTTAGGCCATTATAGTTTTAAAATATTACATGCCTTCATAATTCAAACCCACGTATTGTAATTGCCCATTTGTCACGGTTATTTCACCGTTTAAATTATGTCCCTATCACAATGTATGGCGACAATATTTTATTTGGAAATAAAAGAGCATTCTTCCTGTTTTGCATCCATCACTATTTACAAGCTTATAAAAAAAAAAATAGAAATATTTCATCTTTAAATAGATATTTAAATAGTTTAGACCCTTAGGTAAATATTTATGTGTTTTTTTTTTTTTTAAATTGTAATGATTTTCTTTTTTTTTAATTAAACATTTTATGTGGGTATTTTTGGGAGGGGGGGAAGTAAATAGTGTTTTATTTAGGGAAATTTTTTTTTTTACTTTTAGATGTAGTTTTACTCTTTGGCCACAAGATGGCAACCTCGAGTTTGTTTACATGACGTCACTCTAAGCGTACAATGTACGCTTAGAGGGACATAGTCTCAGAAAAAGCGTAGCTTCCGAGAGAAGCTGTCGCTTTTTCAGCGGGGGAGAGGAATCAGTGATCGGGCACCATAGCCCGATACATTGATTCCTGGGCTACCGAATCCGCGGCCGGGAGTGCGCGTGCACGTGCGCGATCGGCCGCAGGAGCGCGCGGGAGCGAGCCTGTCCTCCTTGATGTTTTTATACGTCAAGGAGGACAAAGTGGTTAAACTTAATTAGGAAAAGGTAAAAATGTAACTTGTTAAAAAGTCTCAAATAAAGGAAACAAGACATAAGTTTGTTTTAATGCATACATGTAAAAAAGGCGCCAGGATACAAGGGTACTGGCGATAGCCGCTAATAGAATATTGGTAAAATTACCAATATTCTACTACTTAATTTTACTGTGGCCTAACTTAATCCTACTCTCCCACTCTCACACAGAACCCTATTTTCTTGAGTTCCTCTGGGCACCCAAATTACCATTTATAGTGGTTAATCCTATCCCAGCCTATTGGGCCAATCAAAGTGCGGGGATAATGTCCTTGAGGCCTCTTGCACACTGCAAGCGATTCCGATTCAGATTCCGCTTTTTAATCAGTTTCTACATCCGATTCCGATTACAATTTGCAGTTTGCTCCCTGCACACTGCAAATCAGAATCTGAATCGGATGTAAAAACCGATTAAAAAGTGGAATCTGAATCGGAATAGCTTACACTACAGTGTGCAAGAGGCCTTAAAGTGATTGGACCCGCAGGGGCTCAGGGCAGGACGAGTGGAGCTCTTGTCATTGCCAATTAGCAGGCATAGGTTTGTAGCGCTCGCTATGCTACTGTGATAAGGCACATTATCTCTGATAAGGCATGTTAACTCTGATAAGTCATGCTATTTGTTATAGTGAATCAACCCCTAACTGCTACTTGATCTTCATGACTGTTTAGTGGTTGTAATTTCTGTAGTTCTTGTTTGCTAGACCTCCTTCTATTTTCTTAACCTCCTGAGCGATAATCCCGAGCTGAGCTCGGGGTATATCGCGCAGGAGGATTTCTCAGGCCCTGGTGGGCCGATTTGCATATTTTTTTTTTGTTACACGCAGCTAGCACTTTGCTAGCTGCGTGTAACTTCCGATCGCCGCCGATCCGCCGCCGCTCGCCGTGCCGTGTAGTCCCCCCCCCTCCCCGACCCCTTGCGCAGCCTGGCCAATCAGTGCCAGGCAGCGCTGAGGGGTGGATCTGGACTCCCTCCGACGTCACGACGTCCATGACGTCGGTGACGTCATCCCGCCCCGTCACCATGGCGACCGGGGAAGCCCAGCAGGAAATCCCATTCTGAACGGGATTTCCTGCTTACTCTGTGGGTGGGGGGATGCCGCTGCGCTGGGCTCGCTACATGATTTAAAAAATAAAAAATTAAAAAAATAGTGCTGCGCCACCTCCTGGGCGATATAATTGTATCGCCCAGAGGGTTAAAGGAATACTATCGATTCACATATTTTTTTCAATTGACACAGGAATTGTTTGGGAAGTGCTGCTAAGTACTGGTGTATACATTTTAGTAGCAACTTCTTTGTTTACTGTTATCAATATACATTCAAACTTTACTGACGCCAAAACTGACGGCTGACTGAACCATGAGGAGAGGGGAAATGCCCTCACACTTGATCAGTTAACTCTATGTGTAGCTCTGTGTGTGACAGAGAAGAGAACTCCCAACAGCTGCAGCTCCTGTGTCCTGTGTTTCTGACTGAAGTGTCTGAAGAGAGCAGAGGAAATGTAACTAATTGTCACAGCTTTTTCATACTGTTTTTGCTTTCAGAGTTTGATATGTTTGATATATGCTTTCTGTAGTCTGATATGCAACTCTGGCTGTGCATTGAAGCAGACACCCCTCCTGCAATTGATTTGTCCCAATATAGCTAAATCCTACCCTCAATAAATTACAGCTTTTGCCTCTGATATTTAACATGAAAAGTAGGAAAATGTTTACACAGCTACTTAGACATTATTTGTACATTGTCATTTTAGAACACTTGGGTATCGATAGTATTCCTTTAACATTGCCGCATATGTCAGTGCCGATTTTAAGAGGGCGCCTCCAGCACCTGTTTTACCTGCTTCAGTTTTACAATCTGATGATATGCATTACACCTATGCCTATGTTTCCTCCTCCCTTTAAATCTATAGCTTATATATTACAGATTATATTGCTCTCCAATGTTTCCCCTGGAAGGCAGACCTTGAGCCCTATTCCTCTCTCGGGGTGTCAAACTCAATCAAGTTAGGGGCCCATATCTAAAACATAGCCTAAGTCACAGGCCAAATTGTGTGTGTGTGTGTGTGTGTGTGTGTGTGTGTGTGGTGGGTGGGAGGCTTTCCCCCGTTGTGTAGAGTAGTGCAGTGGAGCAGTTTAATGTTTACCTGCTCCAGTGCTGCTTTGGGTCACCATCTTCCTGACAGACACCTAATTTGCTGTATACCTCTGGCTCTTAATGTATGTCATGTGATCGTAAACTGGAGGCATAGGAGTGTAGTAGTATGAAAGTATACATCAGGCACCTGCTGCTAGAAAAAAACCCAGAAGAGACCTGATGCAGCACTAGAGCACTTCTCCTCTGTGCTGCTCTGCTTTGTGGGGAGAGGGTGCTGGGGGGGGTGTAGTTGTGAGTGTTTTATCAGACACACAATGATGTGTGGATCCAAGGAGGGGGGCTCATGCTAATTTTGCAGAGGGGCCCCGTGGGTAGTTGCTGCACTCAGGCTCAGACTGACAGTGGTGCGCTCCTCTGAAAGGTTAGGCAGTGTACTGTTCATTTCTTATTGCTTACAATTATACACATTTGACGCTCTCGAGGGCCACATAAAATGGTAGGGAGGGCCACATTCAGTGGTCCTGAGGTCTAGGCAATGGACGATGATGGAAGCTCCAGTGCTGTTTTTTCTATCTTGTATGTCATCAAACGGAACAAAAACTGGCAGAATAGGTCTAGTATATGCAGTATATGGAACTAATTAATGCATGCAACTTTTCGATAGGTCCACTTGGCCAGTGTATCAAGGGCTATGGCACCTCACTGAATTCTATTATCACATAGAGCTACAAATGTTTGAATAGTTGTCAGCGTGACTCCATAATGTGTCAATATGTTAGTAATCCTTAGTACAATAGCGCTGGGTATGAAATACTAAATAGCTGCCTCTTCATACTCTGTGTTTAGTCGTAAATTGAATTCTTTTATGTTCTTAGCCTGACATGACATTTTATTGGCAGAGCAACACAAGCTTCATTAAAATTTTATATGTGATTCATATGGTCCACTTCCCTGTGCTGCTTCAATGAAAATGAAACAGAAGCACACGAAACAATGAATAATTGTGTTTTGTGTATGGCTGCCGGTGACCTTTGTGAAAATAAACTGATGACCTAGAAACAGATGGGGATTATCAGTAGTAGCTGAGTCTGGTGGATATTCCCACAAGAGGCAGGTTTACTGACTGAGCAAATTCCTGTGTAATTAAAAGTGATATATGGGCCAGCATAGGAAGGCTTGG
Organism: Hyperolius riggenbachi; assembly: GCF_040937935.1. Lineage (NCBI taxonomy): Eukaryota > Metazoa > Chordata > Amphibia > Anura > Hyperoliidae > Hyperolius > Hyperolius riggenbachi. The sequence continues at coordinate 155,413,594 of NC_090649.1, forward strand.
ATCTCTGTTTGTGCTGTAATTATAATGTGTTACTGAAATAAGTCATACAACAAGTGAAATACAAATGAAATGTCATGCTGTGCACGGTGGTGTACTGGATATCTCTCTTGCCTGGCAGCTCTAGACTTCCTGGTTCAAATATAGGATAAAACACTATCTGTATGTGGTTTGTATGCTCTTTCTGTATTTGTGTAGGTTTCCTCACAAAACCCAAACACATTAGCTGGGTCGTGCATCCCATCCCTTCCCCACCTTCTGACATTTTACCTTAGACTATGATAGGGACTCTAAATCAGCCTTTCTCAACCTTTTTACCCTGGAGGAACCCTGCAAATAACTTTTGGATCTCAAGGAACCCTTGCAAACAATTTTTTAATCTCGAGGAACCCCTGCATCTATTTTTCCGGAGGCATGGTCTTTAAAAGTAGGGGAGGCTATTAATTTCCCTTACTCCTATTACACTGCCACTCATTATACTATGCTCATTATTATTCTGACCCCCAATTTAGTGCTTCTTTTTACCGTACCCCCTATTATAATGTTCTCTATTATACTTCCTCCACGATGGGGGAAAATGCCAAGGAACCCCTGCAGAGTCCTCAAGGAACCCTGGGGTTCCAGGGAACCCTGGTTGAGAAAGCCTGCTCTAGATTATGACTATTGTAGGTATTAGCTTGTCAGATAGACAGTGGCATGACTTTGTACTCTGTAAAGCACTGAGGTGTGGAAAGGGCACGACTATGTACTCTGTAGAGCGCTACGGAAGTGGAATGACTATGTACTCTGTAGAGTGCTGCGGAAGTAGCATGACTATGTAATCTGTAGAGTGCTTCGGAAGTAGCATGACTATGTAATCTGTAGAGTGCTTCGGAAGTAGCATGACTATGTAATCTGTAGAGTGCTTCGGAAGTAGCATGACTATGTAATCTGTAGAGTGCTTCGGAAGTAGCATGACTATGTAATCTGTAGAGTGCTGCGGAAGTAGCATGACTATGTAATCTGTAGAGGGCTGTTGAAAGGGCATGACTATGTACTATGTAGTGCGCTGGGGTAGTGGCATGACTATGTACTCTGTAGAATTCTGCGAAAGTGGCATGACTATGTTCTCTGTAAACCACTGTGTAAGATGTTAGCACTATATATTAATATGCAACAGTATTAATAATCTCTAGCGACAACATGCTACTTTCTGATGTACCTGCAAGGCTAATGAGAGATTCTCTAGCTATAGGCATGCATAGTGATCTCTGTAGGTATTGGCATGCATAGTGATCTCTGTAGGTATAGGCATGCATAGTGATCTCTGTAGCTATAGGCATGCATAGTGATCTCTGTAGGTATAGGCATGCATAGTGATCTCTGTAGGTATAGGAATGCATAGTGATCTCTGTAGGGATAGGCATGCATAGTGATCTCTGTAGGTATAGGCATGCATAGTGATCTCTGTAGCTATAGGCATGCATAGTGATCTCTGTAGGTATAGGCATGCATAGTGATCTCTGTAGGCATAGGCATGCATAGTGATCTCTGTAGGTATAGGAATGCATAGTGATCTCTGTAGGTATAGGCATGCATAGTGATCTCTGTAGTTACAGGCATGCATAGTGATTTCTGTAGGTATTGGCATGCATAGTGATCTCTGTAGATATAGGCATGCATAGTGATCTCTGTAGGTATAGGCATGATCTCTGTAGGTATAGGCATGCATAGTGATCTCTGTAGGTATAGGAATGCATAGGGATCTCTGTTGGTATAGGAATGCATAGTGATCTCTGTAGGTGTAGGAATGCATAGTGATCTCTGTAGGTATAGGAATGCATAGTGATCTCTGTAGTTACAGGCATGCATAGTGATTTCTGTAGGTATTGGCATGCATAGTGATCTCTGTAGATATAGGCATGCATAGTGATCTCTGTAGGTATAGGCATGATCTCTGTAGGTATAGGCATGCATAGTGATCTCTGTAGGTATAGGAATGCATAGTGATCTCTGTAGGTATAGGCATGCATAGTGATCTTTGTAGGTATAGGCATGCATAGTGATCTCTGTAGGTATAGGAATGCATAGTGATCTCTGTAGGGATAGGCATGCATAGTGATCTCTGTAGGTATTGGCATGCATAGTGATCTCTGTAGCTATAGGCATGCATAGTGATCTCTGTAGGTATAGGCATGCATAGTGATCTCTGTAGGCATAGGCATGCATAGTGATCTCTGTAGGTATAGGAATGCATAGTGATCTCTGTAGGTATAGGAATGCATAGTGATCTCTGTAGGTATAGGCATGCATAGTGATCTCTGTAGTTACAGGCATGCATAGTGATTTCTGTAGGTATTGGCATGCATAGTGATCTCTGTAGATATAGGCATGCATAGTGATCTCTGTAGGTATAGGCATGATCTCTGTAGGTATAGGCATGCATAGTGATCTCTGTAGGTATAGGAATGCATAGGGATCTCTGTTGGTATAGGAATGCATAGTGATCTCTGTAGGTGTAGGAATGCATAGTGATCTCTGTAGGTATAGGCATGCATAGTGATCTCTGTAGTTACAGGCATGCATAGTGATTTCTGTAGGTATTGGCATGCATAGTGATCTCTGTAGATATAGGCATGCATAGTGATCTCTGTAGGTATAGGCATGCATAGTGATCTCTGTAGGTATAGGCATGCATAGTGATCTCTGTAGGTATAGGAATGCATAGTGATCTCTGTAGGTATAGGCATGCATAGTGATCTCTGTAGGTATAGGAATGCATAGTGATCTCTGTAGCTATAGGCATGCATAGTGATCTTTGTAGGTATAGGCATGCATAGTGATCTCTGTAGGTATAGGAATGCATAGTGATCTCTGTAGGTATAGGCATGCATAGTGATCTCTGTAGGTATAGGCATGCATAGTGATCTCTGTAGGTATAGGAATGCATAGTGATCTCTGTAGCTATAGGCATGCATAGTGATCTTTGTAGGTATAGGCATGCATAGTGATCTTTGTAGGTATAGGCATGATCTCTGTAGGTATAGGCATGCATAGTGATCTCTGTAGGTATAGGAATGCATAGTGATCTCTGTAGCTATAGGCATGCATAGTGATCTTTGTAGGTATAGGCATGCATAGTGATCTTTGTAGGTATAGGCATGCATAGTGATCTTTGTAGGTATAGGCATGCATAGTGATCTCTGTAGGTATAGGCATGCATAGTGATTTCTGTAGGTATAGGAATGCATAGTGATCTCTGTAGGTATAGGCATGCATAGTGATCTCTGTAGGTATAGGCATGCATAGTGATCTTTGTAGGTATAGGCATGCATAGTGATCTCTGTAGGTATAGGCATGCATAGTGATCTCTGTAGGTATAGGCATGCATAGTGATTTCTGTAGGTATAGGAATGCATAGTGATCTCTGTAGGTATAGGCATGCATAGTGATCTCTGTAGGTATAGGCATGCATAGTGATCTCTGTAGTTACAGGCATGCATAGTGATCTCTGTAGGCGTAGGCATGCATAGTGATCTCTGTAGGTATAGGCATGCATAGTGATCTCTGTAGGTATAGGAATGCATAGTGATCTCTGTAGGTATAGGCATGCATAGTGATCTCTGTAGGTATAGGCATGCATAGTGATCTTTGTAGGTATAGGCATGCATAGTGATCTCTGTAGGTATAGGCATGCATAGTGATCTCTGTAGTTACAGGCATGCATAGTGATCTCTGTAGGCGTAGGCATGCATAGTGATCTCTGTAGGTATAGGCATGCATAGTGATCTCTGTAGGTATAGGCATGCATAGTGATCTCTGTAGGTATAGGCATGCATAGTGATCACTGTAGTTATAGGCATGCATAGTGATTGATCAGACTCAGATTTTGTGTGCTGTATTTGACAGATCAGGGGAAAATCAGGGCAAGACAAAAGATTTCAAAATAAGTAAACAAACTCAGACTATTTATATTACATTTTGAAGGAACATTTTTTTTTTAATTGTGACATGTTGTTACAATACTTGTGGCTGGGCTGGCCGTGTTCGTCCTCTTGCACACAGTACTTTTTAAATACAAGCATGAGCCTGGAATACTACCAGTCATATTGATCGTAGATTAACTAAATAGAAAAAAACTATTAGGTAAGGGGACTAGGGTCATCGACCCAACCACACAGTACTGTCGCAGGGTCCAGCCGCGCTCGCTTCTTGGGTGGCAGCGCTTACGCTGAATCCTGCCGCACTCACTCCCATACCTGCCTGGTCGCAGACTTATGCAAATTGCAGGTCTTGCACCAGTGCGCATGTCGCGCTCCCCCACTTCTGGTTGCGTGCAAATGCATGAGAGACCACGTAGGTGCAGTTCCTGGGCACCAAACTAAGGGGGTGTGTTCCTATTAAGGAACTTATTTAAACAGAGGCAATTTTGGAGCAAGTTGCTTACAGTTGTGACCAGCTTGCTCCAGATCTAGACACTTGCATATTACACTTCTGATTACCCATTACTGACATGGCTAGTTCCTGACCTTGTCTGATCGTCTGTTCCTGTTATCGATCTTGGCTAGTTATTTGACAATCCTGAATGCTGCCCTGATCCTTGGCCTGTTTCAACATTATTCCTGATTGCTGCCTGCCCTGATTCTTGGCCTTTTTCAACGTTATTACTGATTGCTGCCTGCCCTGATCTTTGGCCTGTTTCAACATTATTCCTGATTGCTGCCTTCCCTGATCCTTGGCCTGTTTTAACGTTATTACTGATTGCTGCCTGCCCTGATCTTTGGCCTGTTTCAATGTTATTACTGATTGCTGCCTGCCCTGATCCTTGGCCTATTTCAATGTTTGCCGCCTGCCCTGACTATTGGTTTGTTCATGACTTCATCTGCATTTCTCCACTGTGGGCTCACTTGTTCTCAGGCGGGGTGATTCCAGGGGCCTCGACCTGGTAGCCACTTGCAGCAAAGCAGTCCGCTGTCTACTAGGGGTAGTGACCCATCGTCCCTTGCGGGGCGCTCTGGTGAAGACCAGTGGTTGATTAGACTCTGCGCCCTGGGAGAACCCGTGCCAACCACTGGTGCCAGGGTCAACAGATCTGTCCCCTAACACATCTTCTCTATTTACTTGGGGATGGCTGCTTATCCTGAAGAATGCATAGGTAATTTTTTTTTTAACAGATAGTATGCATATGTAATTTACTGCTTATTTTATTCACTGACCTATCATTCATCATAGCATATATAGAATTAGGTAGATTATTCCCCGAAGAAGCCCTTTTTTATTTTATCCTGGTCATGTGTAACTTGAATGTACAGTATGTGGTTTACACATATAACAGGCCCAATTTGAGCCACATCACTAATTACCAAGAAAAATGGACTTATCATCAACTTGTATAATCATTTGTAGATAAGGAAACATAACAGTATGTCTACTGTTTGCAAAAGCCATTTGCTGCTGACCTAATGATATCAGGCCAGAAGACCAGTATATAATTACCAGTGTTGCATGAAAGTAGATAGAGGTAATAAATAATGAATATAGAGCTACTGCCAAGAAATGAGGCGTCATCTGTGCTATCCAGTAAGTAGACACATCACATTGCACTCTGTTCATGCCGCACAAAATGACTGTGGGTGTCTAACTGTAAAAATAGTGAATGTTTCATTATATTTGTTTAGACCATAAAAGAAGCATACATACATATTCTTTAAAAACTCTCTGAGCAGTTTTATACACATGTGTGCTATTAATGATTTTACCTTTCTTAAAAAAGAATGTATTTGCAGCTATTTTGCTTTATATAAGCCAGTAGGTATTCCCAAAATGTATCACTTCTGTTCAGTGAGTGAATATGCAAATAATGAATGTGCCTGAAAAGCCAAACATTAATAATAATAATAATGATACAATAACATTTGTAAAGCGCTTTTCTCCCATAGGACTCAAAGCGCATAGTTGTGTCTCAGATCAATACAGGGTTGCAGGCTGGACTGTGTTACAGAGGAGATAGTCAGGATATCATGAATGCCAGACTGAAGAGGTTAGTTTTCAGTTTAGACTTAAATGCTTCCAGGGATGGTGCTCTGTCTCCAAAGGTTTTGAGGTGGACTCTGGGGGTGACCGATGTGTTACATCCTTTTGATCTAAAATTGTGGGGGGTATGATGCAGTTGCCTCAAGTCCTTCAGGTATCCAGGGCCCAGATTGTGCAAGGATTTGAATGCCAATAAGCCAATCTTAAACAAAATTCTCCATTTTATAGGTAGCCAGTGGAGTGAGCACAGGGTTGGTGTTATGTGGCAATGGCGGGGTTGGCTCATTAACAGCCTTGCGACGGCATTCTGTACTAATTACAGGCGGCGTAGGTCTTTCTTATGAATGCCTGTGTAGAGAACATTGCAGAATTCCAACCTTTGTAGTGATGAAGGCATGAACTAGGGTTAGAAGATCCTCTGAAGGAATGAGGTGTTTAATCCTTGCAATATTCCTTAGGTGAAAGAAGAAGTGTTTCACAACAGCTGAGATTTGATTCCTGAAGCTTAATTTCCCATCAATCAGTACTCCCAGGCTGCACACGCAATCTGAGTTGTTCAGGTCTGAGCTCCCTATCCTTAGTGGTGCTGGTTGTGACTGGGGCGGTTTTGCTGTCGAGCCCTGACCTTCGATAACAAGAACCCGAGTTTTGTCAGCATTAAGTTTTAGCCAATTATTATTCAACCACTCCTGAAGCTCAGCTAAACATGCGTTTATCTGTGGAGTAGGGTTTGCAACCCCAGGTTTGAATGACAAATATAGCTGTGTGTCATCAGCATAGCAATGATATGTCAGGCCATGTTTTTGTATGATTTCTCGAAGTGGCAGCATGTATATGTTGAAAAGCAAAGGTGATAATAGTGTGCTCTGGGGTACATTCATTCAGAGCCTCTGGCATGCAGAATGCCTATATAGCTTTCTAATTTATAGAACTATATAAAGTGAATTGAAGACAGCTGTTTCAGGTCTTGTTGACATCCATCAGTGAAAGGTATCGATATACCTATCCATGGATAGGCTAGGTCTGATCTGTGCAGCATCTGCAAACAGGAGCCTGCACCTGATTTGGGCGCCGCCATAAGATGTAATTTTAACTGCAGTTATAGCGGTACAGCCCGAATTGCAATACATCACCGAATTACACAACCTCAGATTAAAATTAGGTAATCAGTAGGGGAATTCCATTTTTAGGATATTTAAGGCAATTCTGTCCTTTTCAGCTTTTTATTCTTATGTTACAACAGTAGTAGGATGTGAGAGGGAGTTATCAGAATAATAAAACTTACATCTGGAAGGGGGCTTTAACTTGTTAAAGAGAGACTGAAGCCTAATAAAATCCTTGTTTTTACCTACTATTTATGTTCAGCAATGTCAGGAGTCCTGAAACGCTGTACTCCCAGGGCTGAACGAGGGCTTTATACCCCCAAAATCCCGGGGCAAAAGTGGGGGAGCGCTTCCTGTAAGAGGCAGAGCTCAGTGCTGTAGCTCTTTCTCTACTAGAGTCAATCTGCGCTGATTGCTGCCTCTCCCCGCCCCTCAATCTTCTTTCACAGAGAGAAGTGGGAGAGGCGGAGATCCGCGCGCAGATCAACTCCTGCAGAGGCAGAGCTACAGCGTTCAGCTCTGCCTCCCCGAGCAGCAAACTCCACGACCTGGAAAGTCGTATTTTTTTCCCTGGGATTTAGGGGGTATAAAACACTCATTCAGTCGCGGGAATGCGGCGTTTCAGGACTCCTAATCCGCTCCGTCATCAGTTTCCCAGTCTCAGGAAGTGATCCGCTCTCATAGGCTGTCTATGAGAGCTGATCACTATGATTGGCTGGGGGGGTAGGGGGGGGGGGGGGGTAGGGGGAGGGCAAATAAGAAAAAAAAAAACATAATTTTTATTAAAAATAAATACTTACAGAAAAAAAAAACGCACCCTAGCAGTGATCAGAGTCCACCAACAGAAATCTCTGTTGGTGGGAACAAAGGGGGGGATCGCTTGTGTTCTGAGTTGTATGGCCCTGCATCGAGCCCTTAAAACTGCAGTGGCCTGTTTTGTAAAAAATAGTCTGGTCGCAAGGAGGATTTAAAACCGCAGTCCTGAAGTGGTTAAAGAGGATCTGCAACCACAATAATAAATATTTTCTCAATGTTTGACCATTGTAAAATCTTTCCTCTCATTGATTTACTTTCTGAACTTGATCACAGGCGGCAGGTGTCAGGTGATCTCTGGGGAATGCTTGGTTACTGAAAGTTCTGAAGCCAGTACAAAAACATAGTTGGTCTCCCAGAATGCTCTGGGAGCAAAATGCCTCATAATAAACAGTCTAGGATAAGCCTCAGTGAGAGGGTGATGCTACATATCAATATACAGCAATATATAGCTGTAGGAAGTGTTTCTGATAATGAAACCAGGATATTTATCGTAAAAGTGGGTATCCTAAAATATTTTACTGCATTCTACTATATGTCGTTATAGTTCCTCTTCCAGTTCCATTGCTTTCCAAGATCACCCCGATACTGTATTTTTGAATGTATGATTTCATTTTGACTGAAATAATGTTACAAACTAGAAAATAAATGGAAAAATAGAGAGTGTAATAGATTATATATCGACAACCTCTACACCAAGACATTTCATCCTTGGTTTTTAGAATGTGTTTATCAGAATTGATCTTTTGCTTGACACTTCAGAACAGGTGACTGTTGGTGATACATAATTTGCTCAGTAGCTCATTATTCTAATCCGGTGTGCGGTCTGTGTAATGAAATTGCCTGCACTATTAGCATATTGCATTTCATATAAACATGAAAAAATCATCTATGATCTGTGCTCTGTTTTAAATAGCCCAATGGAGCAATTGAAAACAAGATTAATATTGATCAGAAAGAGGAAGAGCTTTCAATCACTTGTGTTTTCCTGCTCCTGAACTGCCCCAGGGGACTCTTAACTCCTTACGGTGAGATTTTTTTTTTACCCCCTTTCCCCTACAACCCCTAGAATGGCTGTTTTATTCATGAAAATAATGAGTTAAGGGAAATGGGAGTATAGCTGTTTACAAATAAATGTTGTTGTTGTAATGCAAACCATTGATGAAAATAAAATCTAAAATCTAAAACAAAAGGTACCTAAAGTGGTGAGAATCTGGCAGACAGACCCTCCCTTTCCCTTAATTTGTATTATAATTGCACTTAATTAAAACCTGTCTCCAGGTAGAGATCTATATGTTCAATCTGATATCTTTGTAAGCAGAGGGCTCAAATGTTGCTTGTTTTGTGTGAAATGAGGCTCTGCAGGTACTAATCCTGTTTTGATCAGATGACCAGAAGCAGCTGACCTGATGGAGTTTCTAGCAGACACTATGGGCACAGGTGCAGCTGCTTGGGTGGCATTATATTACGGTACTATTCAGAATGCAAGGGAACTGGCACAGAATGCAATCTCTAATAAAGTTGTAGTCAATAACAATGACAATCTGCAGCATAGGAAGTGACTAGTATCTGGGGCATTAATTAGATACTTTATAAAAGGATTTATTTGAGATAAAATAATAAAGTGACATATACACAGACTATAGTGATAGTGTACGAAGGTCTAGGAAGTAATTTGGGAGAAGAGTGGGGTATTAATCAATAAATGCCTTTCCATAGTTCATAGATTTCTGACTGTGGAGCTGAAAGTTGGATAATGAAGCAAAAGAGAAAGGGTCACCCATATATATTATTATTATTATTATTTAGTATTTATATAGCGCCGACATATTACGCAGCGCTGTACAGTGTATATATATATTGTCTTGTCACTAACTGTCCCTCAAAGGAGCTTACAATCTAATCCCTACCATTGCCATATGTCTATATTATGTAGTGTAAGTACTGTAGTCTAGGGACAATTTTTTTTTATTTTTTTTTAGGGGGAGCCAATTAACTTATCTGTATGTTTTTGGAATTTGGGAGGAAACTGGAGTGCCCGGAGGAAACCCACGCAGACACGGAGAGAACATACAAACTCTTTGCAGATAGTGCCCTGGCTGGGATTCGAACCAGGGACCCAGCGCTGCAAGGCGAGAGAGCTAACCACTACGCCACCGTGCTGCCCCACGCACTACTTCATAGGTATAGCACTACTTCATAGGTATATTAAAAGTATCAATAAGTATACAAGTAAATAAGCATAAAATCAATTAATATGTAAAAAGAGAGCCCAATATAGTGTAGTAAGTATTGACAATTGGGTAAATGAAACGAGTATAATATATACTCACAAACCAGGGTTACCTCCAAGTAACCACTGTACAGGCAGATGAGGAGATTAGCCTGTCCTCACTCAGGATTAAGAAGTCACTCTCTGTAGACAGGAGAAAGAAAGGGGTGTCCCCCTCCACCAGGGGTGGATATCAATTATAACGTAATGAAGAAAAGGTGCCAATAGGATAAAATCAATTCTTAACCTCCCTGGCGGTAAGCCCGTGCTGAGCACGGGCTATGCCGCCGGGAGGCACCGCTCAGGCCCCGCTGGGCCGATTTGCATAATTTTTTTTTGCTGCACGCAGCTAGCACTTTGCTAGCTGCGTGCAGTGCCCGATCACCGCCGATCCGCCGCTATACGCGTCGCCGCAGCCGCCCCCCCCCCCAGACCTCCTGCACTGCCTGGCCAATCAGTGCCAGGCAGCGCTGTGGGGTGGATCGGAGTTCCCTTTGACGTCACGACGTATCCCGCCATGGCGACGGGGGAAGCCCTCCAGGAGATCCCGTTCTTTGAACGGGATCTCTTGATCTCCGATCGCCGGCGGCGATCGGAGGGGCTGGGGGGATGTCGCTGAGCAGCGGCTATCATGTAGCGAGACCTCGTCTCGCTACATAAGGAAAAATTTTTTTTTTTAAAAAACGTATTTGCTGCCCCCTGGCGGATTTTGACAAACCGCCAGGAGGGTTAAAGAGAATCTGTATTCACAAAATGAAGTATAAACAAACATCCCTGCCTGTTTGGGGTCATCTCCTAGCCCCCTCTGTATTATTTTTGCTGCTCTCCGCTGCAATAAAGAGGGTAAAAAAACTGTTTTATAAACTGTTTTGTAAACAGAAAAGATGGCCACCAAAACAGGCAATACATCAGCAGAGCAGTGAACTCAGTTAATACACAGTGAGTACACAGAGAATTCAGTGGGTTACACATTGAATTCAGTCTCCAGAGGTTATGTGCAAGTTTTTAAAGAGCTCTGTGTCAATGAAGCATGACAAGCTGTGTCTTTAGACATCTATCCCACACGAAGTGGGGTTGGAGGCCCTGAGGTTTTTCCTGTCTGATGCCTATCCTGATACACCAGTCCATAATGACTTTGTGGTACAGGCCATGAGGTATGTACTGGAGCACAATTGCTTCCTGTTCAAAGATACCCACTATAGGCAGGTGCGCGGTACGTCGATGGGGGCGTCGTGCGCACCTGCCTATGCCTGTTTGCATTTAGGCCTGTGGGAACGAAAAGACGTTTATACGTTACCTGATTTTGACGTTCATGTTAAAGTGTGGCTCCGTTTTATTGATGATGTGCTGGTGGTGTGGAGGGGGAGTGAGGAGGAGTTGGAAAGATTCCTCGACCGGCTCAATGTAAATGAGCGGAATATACATCTTACCTACACCTACAGTCCAACCAGTATATCCTTTTTGGATCTGAGTGTTGTTAAGGATGGCGGTGCTTTGCGGACTACAACATACCGCAAACCTACCGCGGGGAACACCCTCCTCCACGCCACCAGCCACCATCCTCCACACCTCATTAGGGGAATCCCTAGAGGCCAGTTCCTCCGCATCAGGAGGAACTGTTCTAGTGAGGTAGACTTCCAACGTGAGGCCGCAGAGATGTACGATCGGTTCAGGGATCGTGGGTATGGACATGAGGCATTGTGCTCTGGCGCTGAGAGGGCTATTCAGACCCCACGTTCTGAATTGCTCAAAAAACAAGATAGAAGTCTTGAGCAGGCTACAAAGGGAAATACACCTTGTCCCAGCTTCATTTCTTCATATAACTCAAATTGGTCGCGTATACGTGACATATTGACCCGACATTGGTCGGTGCTGCAGATCGATCCGGTATTTGGGTCCATTGTCGGTGAGAGACCACCTTTGGTGGCCCGACGTGCACCCAGTCTGCGGGACCGATTGGTACATTCCGATCTATTACCACAATCAAATTGGTTGGTAGAATTTAGTACGAAGGGAATGTATAAGTGTGGGGCATGCTCAATGTGTGAATATGTTGATGTAGCAAAAACGTTCCAGGCACCTAATAAAGAGAAGGAATGGAAGATACATTCGTTTATCAACTGCAATTCAGAATGGACAGTATATATAATACAGTGTCCGTGTCCCATGCTGTATGTCGGCATGACAACAAGAAAACTAAAAAAGAGGATTTCAGAGCATGTAAGCAATATAAACTGTGGAAAGAAGCTCAATGGGGAGTATCGTAGTACTGTTGCTGAGCATTTTTGTGAAGTGCATGGGGGTATAAAAAATGGTTTCTGTTTCAAAGGGATCTATAAAATCCAAAATAATAGAAGAGGTGGAGATAAAGAAAAGTGGTTGCTGCAGCAGGAGGCGAAATGGATTTATTTGCTGGACTCCCTGACACCCACTGGTCTAAACCAGGAACTGAATTATGCCCCTTTTCTATAGTTGTTAGTACTCGATACATATATAAAAGCCCTGTTTACATGGGACAACTATGTGTTCATCTGCTGAAAAAGATCTATGCGATGTCGCCTCTAAGTGGATAATAGATACCTGATTGTGGATCACTTGAAGGTTGTCACGGGATTGCGTGCGCTATAGCGGCATCCAAAAGGGAAGATTCCATAGTTGAACACTGTGACAGAAGTTACAGGTGACGTCAGCAGGAACGCCCAGTAACTGCGTCCGTAATGACGCATAAAACACTGACTCGCCCGCCGCGTCATACATCCTGACGAAGCTCGCAAGGGGCGGGCGCAACTCGTCGATGGGCGTGGCCATCTCATGCGTCTGAGCGCTCCAACCAGCCGGCCGGCCGTGCTACAGCAAGAAGACCCTGTGCCTCCCCTCCTCTCCCCATGAGCGTTCATTCCTACTGGGTTAAGACACACGCAAGTAGAGGGTTGAGTAGACAGGCAAACCAGCGCTGACGACTGGACCAAGGAATCATTAAAGATGCGCCTGGTCACCGGGTGGTAAGAGACTGTTACCCGAGAGAGATAGTCTGAAGCCCTGCTGGGGAACTGCATGTAGCGTGAAGCCTAGTAGACGGCATAACATACCAACTCAGCAACCACTTTATCTCCGCACCCTGGGAACATTTTAAAGGGAAGGTACCGGTACCAGAGTGCATGGAGAGTGTATGTGGTTGTGCTGACTTTGTGGTGTGATGGAGCGCTCCGCAGTATTTTAATTGTTTTTAGGGTGGGTTTGTGTTAAGTGCAATACAATAAAGGTTTATAATTTGTCTAAATCCTGAGCGACAGCTACTTTTTTGATAGCAATTCCTGAACTTATTTATGCAGTTGCTCCTGTCTGTGGTTATACAAACAGTTAAGGTTGACGTATATTGGTGAGTGAGACAGACAGTTATTGTGGTATTTCAAGCTGTGTCTTTAGAGCCTGTAGTCTCGGGTCTGCACTTGTGTCAGCCTGACAGGCAGCTTCCTCATCAGCCAGCTATTCTTTGTTCAGTTTATCAGTCTGTGTTTATCAGCCTCACAGATAGCAGACAAGCTGACAGTGAGAGCAGGGACATTGTCTGTGAGGAATAATCACAGGAGCACTGGAGGGGCTTGGAAGGAGTTAACTTGTTCACATTACTGAAGAGTTGGCAGCCTTCCAGACACAGCCGACAAGTCCCACAGGGGAAAGATAAGTTGATTTATTACAAAGACCGTGCAAGTAGAAAGTGCTGCAGTAAGCCAGAGCACAATGGAACAGCCTTAGGAACTTGTAGAATATGAGAAATACTGCTACAATTTTTGTTACGGAGTCTCTTTAAAACTTTTAGAATTGCTTAGGAGGCAGTGGTGGACTCACCCTCCGCAAGCAGACACAAAAACTGTGTATTCAAAACAATCAAATTTATTGGTACACTTCAGGGGTTTTTTTGCAACGCGTTTCGCAGGTATATTCCCGCTTCCTCAGGCATTACAAAATAGGAGTACAGTCTCAAGGTCACAATAAAGGCGCTTATCGTGACCTTGAGACTGTACTGTGTGTACTCCCATTTTTTATTGCCTGAGGAAGCGGGAATATACCTGCGAAAAGCGTTGCAAAAAACCCCTGGTGTGTACCAATAAATTTGTTTTTGTGTCTGCTTGCGGGAGAAAGTCCACCACTGCCTCCTAAGCAATTTTAAAAGTTTTAAGAATTGATTTTATCCTGTTGGCGCCTCTGTTCTTCATTATGTTATAAAATCAATTAAAAGCAAATACACTCTCCTTAAAGTGCAAAAGTTATGTAGATAATATCATTTATAGTATTAGGTAGGATACCATGTATTGCTGGTAAGTTAACACAACACTGTGTGCATTATGATACAGTGTGCATTTTGAACCCAGGTTCAGATTATAATACAATGTATTTAGTGAAGAGTGGCCCAAAAAACATTATTGTGCAGTAACCACATAAAATAAACATCAATAAATCAATCAATCAATCAAACAAACAGTAGTACACCTAATGGTCATATACTGAGTCTCTAGTAATGATGCTGGTGATGGCTAGTGATAGCAATAAAAGTGGATACAAATATGTCACCCAAAGTTATGCAGATCAGGAGGACCCAAGGAGAGTGTGGCGTCTCAAGTTAAAAGGGTGGACGAGTCCACCAGTTCCTCAGGCTTCACTCTGCTTTGTAACTCAGTTATACTCTTAAGAAATAAACTTTTTAACACCATATTTTAAAATGAAATCCTAATAAACTGGGAGTATCAGGAGGCAAGACTCCAGCTGGCTACATTTAGGCTTGCACAAAGTTTTCTGACCTATCTTTAACTCCCTGCTTAGCCTAACTCTAATCTGAGCAGGCCCCCCCTGAGTCACATCATTACCACAGTTTTTAACCCCGTAGTTACAAATACCGCCTAATATCCCAAACTTGTACTGGCTCCTGAATTCATGACATTCCACCTCATCTTAACATCCATCCCTAATGCTAGCCTATGTCTCAGTCATTGTTGCCCAGTCTATTACTTTCTGCGAACTGTAACTTAACCCTAACATTTCCCTAACATACCCCAAAACTTGACACCAACTCCCTTTAGCTCTAACTGCCTCTGAACTCCTTATCTTTCTAAGCTTTAGGTCTTACTTATTGGCATTGGGACTCCTGATTTTCATGATATCAGGTGCCCAAATCAGCAGGCATAAGTTCATCAGGGAACATTTTCTCTCCCAGCAAGATACTTGCAGTACACATTGGTTAGGTACAAAAATATTGGGAATAGAATGGGTCCTATCTAATTCACTTATTCTCCTAAGTTTTCTCCTAGCTGATATTTTCACATCTTATCAATAAAATGGCTTTTAAGTCACCGGCAAGCAAAACAATACTCAAAATAATTTTGACAGTACCTTTTCACCTACATTTTACTATTTTTTTTTCAATTGTAGAGTGCTGAAAAGTAATTGTAAAGATTAACAGTATCTCCTAGGAGAAAACTTAAGAGAAAGCATTAATTGCATATGGCCCTCTATGTATTATGCTGCCTCTTCTACCACCAAGTACTGAGTGCATTCTGCAACCTTCTGTGACATTAGCCCAATGAAGAGCAGGCCTTCTGGTTTATTGGAGGAGTTGCTATGTTAAGGTTGAATCTTTGATAAACAGCAATAAAGGTGTTTTGTAAGCATAGACATAAATACAGTAGAAAGCGGAGTGCTTACTTTGGCATTTGGCCTAGTTATTTCCTTCCCATTACACTCTGATCCTAAATCCACATAGCACACTAACTGATGAGAATGTATGACTCATACATGGTAAATAATGTATTGTCCGTACAACGGACTCTTGTTTACTCTTATTGCTCCCACACAGTTTATATATTTTCAGTTCATTGGGTTTTCACACAAACCAACTGAATACATTTACAATTTATCTAAGTGCAAAGTAAACAACAAAGCTTAATGTTCTCTTCTGAGCAGCAAGACAGCACATATCTTGTAAACTCATAATGATAATGTTTAAAAATAACACAACAATGTACTTAACACACTCACATGAAAATTCAGTGGGTCTTCCTCCGAGGCCGCAGTGTTTCACCCTTTGTCCGTAGAAAAGGCCATACTGGATCTCACCAATAAATTTCTGAAGCTCATCTCCTGTAGCATTAACTAGCATGGCTCCAGTTTTGCACAGCACTGTTCCTTTAATCCACAACTGAATGCCCAAGGCTGCTGCAATTGCCAGGGCACATGAGAAGCTCAGGACACCTGCTAAGCAAAAGAGAACTTTCTTCTGCACTTTAGGCATGACTGTCGTCAAGGTCTTCACATTGCGCAGGGACCGACTGGCTGAAGAAAGATCAACATACAGTTATTCAGTACCTCCCACGCTGAAGCTCCTTGTGTGAGCAGTGATCTTGCCATTTGTTTTCATTGATAAATATATTTTCAGATAATTTCCCTGTCTTTTTGACCATAGTGCACAGGCATAAAGAAAAGCAAGAGACAGAGAGCCTGAACAAGACACTGCTAAACTCAGGGCAGCAGATGGGAGCTCTGTGTAACCTAATAGATGCTTCTTCTATCACATAAACTGCATTCCGCCTGATTGGCTGAGATGAAATTCCAGAGATGGGCATTGTTCCCTGTTTAATTGGTTGTCTATTGGAAACACACTAACCTTCTTGAGATTTCTCAGGAGATGCACAAATCTTCATGTACTTCAATACCCATTAATTTTAGGCTCGCACAGCAAGTTGCACCTTAGGTCCGTATTAAAGGAGTATGTTTCTTCTAAGCAGGCTGACTTGGTGTTTATCTTGTATGGTTAGATGTTTATTGTCTATATTTTGTATCTAAACCTGCTCATGGGGACTGAGCTACCCGAGGGTTTGATAAAAGCTTGCAGCTTGCTGTATTAGGTTGGAATTGGCATATGGCATTTGCAGAACAGTAAATAAATGTAAGTGCTGCCTGAATGTATAAATGTGCACTATGCGTCAGTATTTAGTGTTTGAATTTGGATCTAAGGCTAGCCATGTGTGCTGACATTTGGTGGCAAAAGCAAAGTTAAGGTTTTCTTATCATGAACAACATTTTTAATTAAAAATGATTCACAAATGATGTTCTGAGAACAAGCCAGTATAGCTTCTTATTTTTACAAAAATCTTAAAGGATATCCTAACTGTAAAAAATAGTTAGAGGAACTTCAGCCTAAACAAACATACTGTCATTAAAGGGACACTTAAGTCAAACAAAAAAAATGAGTTTTACTCACCTAGGGCTTCCAATAGCTCCCTGCAGCTGTCCGGTGCCCTCGCCGTCTCCCTCCGATCCTCCTGTCCCCGCCGGCAGCCACTTCCTGTTTCAGTGACAGGAGCTGACAGGCTGGGGACGCGAGTGATTCTTCGCGTTCCCAGACACATTAGCACCCTCTATGCTGCTATATGGTATATGATATATGCTATAGCAGCATAGATGGCGCTATTGTGGCCAGGAACACGAAGAATCACTCGCGTCCCCAGCCTGTCAGCTCCTGTCACCGAAACAGGAAGTTGCTGCCGGCGGGGCCAGGAGGATCGGAGGGAGACGGCGAGGGCACCGGACAGCTGCAGGGGGCTATTGGAAGCCCCAGGTGAGTAAAACTCATTTTTTTTGTTTGACTTAAGAATCCCTTTAAGTTATATCCGTTATGTTAATTGAAATACAGGGAGTGCAGAATTATTAGGCAAGTTGTATTTTTGAGGAATAATTTTATTATTGAACAACAACCATGTTCTCACTGAACCCAAAAAACTCATTAATATCAAAGCTGAATATTTTTGAAAGTAGTTTTTAGTTTGTTTTTAGTTTTAGCTATTTTAGGGGGATATCTGTGTGTGCAGGTGACTATTACTGTGCTTAATTATTAGGCAACTTAACAAAAAACAAATATATACCCATTTCAATTATTTATTTTTACCAGTGAAACCAATATAACATCTCAACATTCACAAATATACATTTCTGACATTCAAAAACAAACCAAAAACAAATCAGTGACCAATATAGCCACCTTTCTTTGCAAGGACACTCAAAAGCCTGCCATCCATGGATTCTGTCAGTGTTTTGATCTGTTCACCATCAACATTGCGTGCAGCAGCAACCACAGCCTTCCAGACACTGTTCAGAGAGGTGTACTGTTTTCCCTCCTTGTAAATCTCACATTTTATTATGGACCACAAGTTTTCAATGGGGTTCAGATCAGGTGAACAAGGAGGCCATGCCATTAGTTTTTCTTCTTTTATACCCTTTCTTGCCAGCCACGCTGTGGAGTACTTGGACGCGTGTGATGGAGCATTGTCCTGCATGAAAAACATGTTTTTCTTGAAGGATGCAGACTTCTGCCTGCACCACTGCTTGAAGAAGGTGTCTTCCAGAAACTGGCAGTAGGACTGGGAGTTGAGCTTGACTCTATCCTCAACCCGAAAAGGCCCCACAAGCTAATCTTTGATGATACCAGCCCAACCCAGTACTCCACCTCCACCTTGCTGGCATCTGAGTCGGACTGGAGCTCTCTGCCCTTTACCAATCCAGCCACGGGCCCATCCATCTGGCCCATCAAGACTCACTCTCATTTCATCAGTCCATAAAACCTTAGAAAAATCAGTCTTGAGATATTTCTTGGCCCAGTTTTGACGTTTCAGCTTGTGTGTCTTGTTCAGTGGTGGTCGTCTTTCAGCCTTTCTTACTTTGGCCATGTCTCTGAGTATTGCACACCTTGTGCTTTTGGGCACTCCAGTGATGTTGCAGCTCTGAAATACGGCCAAACTGGTGGCAAGTGGCATCTTGGCAGCTGCACGCTTGACTTTTCTCAGTTCATGGGCATTTATTTTGCGCCTTGGTTTTTCCACACGCTTCTTGCGAAGCTTTGCAATTTTAAGAGTGCTGCTCTGCAAGATATCTCACTATTTTTGACTTTTCTGAGCCTGTCAAGTCCTTCTTTTGACCAATTTTGCCAAAGTAAAGGAAGTTGCCTAATAATTATGCACACCTGATATAGGGTGTTGATGTCATTAGACCACACCCCTTCTCATTACAGAGATGCACATCACCTAATATGCTTAATTGGTAGTAGGCTTTCGAGCCTATACAGCTTGGAGTAAGACAACATGCATAAAGAGGATGATGTGGTCAAAATACTCATTTGCCTAATAATTCTGCACTCCCTGTAGATAGGTAATATAATCTCTTACCCACCCTGTTTTAAAAGAACAGGCAAATGTTTGTGATTTCATGAGGGCAGCCATCTTTTTGGTTGAAAGGAGGTGACAGGGATCATGAGACACAGTTCCAACTGTCCTGTGTCCTGATCACCCCTCCCAGTTGCTAAGCGACGAGAACAACAACATCAGCAATCCCATCATGCTTTGCACAGCATCAGGGGGAAAATGCCCGGGCAATTTTCTTTGATGGGGCGGAGCTTAGCTTCTGTACAGCTAAAAATAAGGCTTTGGTAAAAAAAAAGTTCCGATGCTGTGAAACTGTTAAAGAAACTCCAAGCCTTTTCAGTGCTGCAGTTCAAGTCTTTGTGAACTGTGAAAGCACAGGATGCTCCTAGCTGCGGTAGCATGATCATGAGAGGCGAGCCCATGCATGCGCAGAAGCCTGTGACCCAGCTGTGGTTGAAGATCTTACGGAGTGGTCAGCGGCACCCTGGAGGGAAGCGGAACTGGAGTGCTGGACCATATAGACTTGTAGGGGTTACCTTTTTGTTTTTTTTACAGCTCGTATAACTTTTACACAGAATGTTTAAGCTCTTTGCTGTGAGGATTCAGGGGTATCGGGACTAACTGAGATAGCACGCAGTAGCAAACATAGTTGAACCTGATGGACAAGGTGTTTACTGGGCACAAAATATACAGCCAGCAAATGGCTACACCTTACGCTAGTTGCCACTAATTCCAACAACAGAGGATCAACAAAGTTACACATTAAATGAAACCAAATTCCCAAAGTCTCAGTAACAAGTTTAAAAGTATCCACAATCCATT
Organism: Hyperolius riggenbachi; assembly: GCF_040937935.1. Taxonomy (NCBI): domain Eukaryota; kingdom Metazoa; phylum Chordata; class Amphibia; order Anura; family Hyperoliidae; genus Hyperolius; species Hyperolius riggenbachi. The sequence goes on from NC_090649.1 coordinate 155,433,801, forward strand.
TTCTTTTCAGCACAGCTGCTAATCTTCAAGTCCTGGTAGAGTTATAGTCTTCAGCACTGGATATAGAGTGAACAAGTCCCAGACATCCCAGTAACATAACAGAATCCCCTGACAATCTCAGCCCTCTCAAAGGCAAATTACATGGCCTTAACTCAGGACCTGTTAACACTCCCAACACGTTCCATTTGCCTTACAGGGAATCCCTTTAGTAAATTGGTAGTCTCTTGATAGAAAAGGCACTGCTTTATTTGCCTCTTTGAATAGAGTTTTGGAAGGGCGTAGTGCCTTATAGTAAACTATTACCCTATCTGCTAAGCTGCACTTAAGGCCCCCTTTCTTTTTACTACCTGCATCTCCTCTCAAGGCGGCAGCAGTATGGAAGATCCCTGGTGCTTTTTACATAAGCGGGCAGGATCAAGCTGGTAGCATTTTTATGGACAAGGAACCATGATGTACCAAACTATATGCCTGGTATTTATGTACATTTTGGGGAGCAGGTGGAAGATTGCAGTTCTTCTAATCTGTATTAAAGAAAAATAACTTGCTATACAGCGGAACATTAACGTTTCCAAACGCTTTTGTGCTGCATCGATGTGCCCTAAAATATAATTTGTTTTTCTTGTAAGTGTTAAAACTGGACACTGAGACCCCGTCAACAAATTAGTCTAGAACAGGGTTTCTCAACTCAGTCCTCAAGTACCCCCAACAGTGCTTGTTGTGTGGAAATTCTCAGAGGTAGTTAAAGCGGTATTAAACTCTGACATAATATTCAATAAAAATGTGTTTTCCTACTTCCTACATTTTATAACTCATACAGTTATCATATTTGCTTTTGCGCACAAGTATTATTATTCATTTAGAAATTACAAGTTCCTAAAGTATAGTTTATTTGCTCTGAAAGCTGCCATTGCATTTTATTCATGGTTACAGTATTTATATATTGTAATGTACACAGTGAATTTTTATGAGCTGTCTCTGATCTTCATATGTTAGGAGTTCTGCTCTGCCAGGGCATGTTTACATTACTCTCCTGGTACAATTAAGTAAACACAAGGTAATGTTATCAACTATTCGATTTTGGATCTCACTGCAGGGAGCTTTTTATTGAAAAAGTCCTGTGTTTAACTGTTTCAATGCTGTTATGCTAAAAAAAATTTGGTAGTATATTATATGCCGTAAATAATCTTTTAGAGCAAATAAGAAATGCTGGGCTTCATACTGCTCTGCTAAGACACTAATTACCTCACCTGTGAATATGTGCAGTTTTCTGCAAATCATGCCCAGTGGGGGTACTTACAGGACATATTCGAGCTAAATAATAAAAACAAGATCTACTTACCTGGGGCTTCCTTCATCCCCTGGCAGCCTACCTTTCTTTTGTTGCAGCTCCGCTCCCAGCCGGTGTCCTGGGGGTCCCCTCCATTGCTGATGTCATCTGCATGTGGTCATGCTGCTCGCAGTTTTTGTCCCTTGCCCGGGAGCGTTCTGTGCAGGCACAGTACTTCTGTACCTGCGTCGAACGCTCCAGGCTATGTGAGCGCGATCACAAATGGTGGGACCACACAGTCGTGCAGGCGTAGAAGACGTTGGCAACTTTTTAAAAAAATTTTTATTTTAGCTCAGATCTTCCCTTTAACAACTGAGTTGAGAAACCCTGATGTAGAACCTTATATACTTAGGAATGCAAACAGGCTGTCTGCACGTTGGATTGATGTGGCTCTGTAAATATAAAAGCTATAGGCTTATAATTTTTGTACTAAGTTGAGTTACTCTTTAAATACGCCAATAGACAGCGGAATGTGGTGGACTGACAATTGCCTTCTGATTAAACAAATTTTTTTTATGTTGACTTCCACAGGTAAATCATATTTTTCTAGATAAGGTGAAGGAACAGTTACAAGACATGTGGGCCACAGTGAAGAAGAACAATTGTGACAATATTCACTAAGCTTAACTCCTGTCTTTAATAACTCTTCTGAGCTGTTTTACAGTTATCACCATGGTGATATAATTGTGATAACTGTAACACAGCTCAGAAGAGTTATTAAAGACAGGAGTTAAGCTTAGTGAATTGAGGCCATTAATACCCCAAAACAACTGAAAAGCTGTGTGTTCAGGAGAGCATGACATTCCTTTGTTCACTTAGAGTTAACATGGATTCCCTATTATAGAAGTAAAAAAAACAAACACGTGGCTCTATGGCTTACTAATCCATATTTCATAGCCTGCACATACAGTTATTCTGTTGTTAGTGCTCTGAACAGACAAATAGGGGACATTGTACGTATTTCCATGGTAAATAGGGATAATTTGGGCATCGCCTGGCGGCGTCGGGTTAAGGGGGTGGAACGGTAAATTGTAGCTATGGTGGGCACCGGAATTCAATTCTGACTAAGATTCCTGTTACGTGTGGGTATGTGAGCATAGCTTGGGGGGTAGTGTTAGGCAGAGGTGTGTGTGTGTGTGTGTGTGCGGGGGGGGGTTAGTGTTAGATGTAGGCGGGGAGTAGTAAGTTTACTGATATTCTACTATTGGCAAAAAATATATAACAGAATACCAATATCCTACTAACTGCTAAATCTGTGCCTATTTTAACTCCCGCCTTTTTTAAATGTACACAGCCTCATGCCATCAGGTATTCTATGGAAAGATTAAATAACAGGTTGTGCGTTGAGGTTCTATGTTATTTGGGCCTGATTTCCTAAAGGTAAATGCACACTAGCATTTGAAAATAAGAATTGAATGCTAGTTAACGCGGTCTCATCGCTTAACATGTGTTGTACTGCAATGTCATATAACATCATGAGGTTATCCCAGCACTCATTTGGCAACAAGAGACAACTGTAAGGGGAAAATATCATGGAACAAGGAATTATGGGTAGTGGGGTTGTCACCCTGTTACAATGGCCCTTTGGGGTGGTTATCAAATGAGGCTTGGGGGATACTCCCATGCAAGTCTTTTATGGTTTTCGAGCCCAAGAAACAGTCGAATTACATCACATGCAGCAACACGGTGATGGGAACAACAGGAAAACCATGGCATGTGACGCTAGTGTGAACCTAGTTTACTGCCCTGACAGACTGAAGATCATAGTAGATCATAAATGACTCCACAGTACTCATCTGGATTTAATATAAACCATCTTCAATTAAGTCTCAGGATATTGCAACCTTATTACAAATATTATTGATCATATTGGGCCATAGTGAAAATTGCTGAAAGGTTAGTGAATTTGAGATGAATTTGAGGTTGTAAGTTTTCAGTTTCATGTACAAAACCACAACTAAAACCTATTAATGGAATGCTCCATATTGACTTACACAATAAGGGGCGCCCTGGTGTAATAAAAGCATCTAAAAGCAGTTTAAAGACGGGAAATACATTTGAGGTAGCTTTCCTCAGTGACGAAAAAATCTTTGTATTTAACAAAGGTTTTTATTAGTAGCACAGACAACGTGTTTCATGGGTCAGAGCCCGCTTCCTCAGGCCAATAACAGTGCCAAACTAAATGACAAAAGGGAGCCTCCCTTTGCTGAATCTGTCATTTAGTTTGGCACTGTTATTGGCCTGAGGAAGCGGGCTCTGACCCGTGAAACCTCAAATGTATTTCCCGTTTTTAAACTGCTTTTAGATGCTTTTATTACACCAGGGCGCCTCTTATACCCTTATTGTGCAATCATACCCCCTTACCTCACCCGTCTGAGGTGTGGGTACAGACCACACGTGGCTTCGACCATGGCGGACATCTGTCCCCTTTCTTTTACTAAGGAGAGCGACCGCATCCAGGTCCCTAGCAGGGGCATAACTAAGCCCCGCCGGGCCCCCCTGCAGAAATTCAGAGCGGGCCCCCCCCCTGGGGCCCGCTCGGGCCAGTTTTGTGGGGGCTGGAGGGGTGGCAGCATGAGGGGAAAGCCTTGGCCACAGTCGGCGGGGAGAGGGGAAGTTCCTCCCCTCTCCCTCACCTCGGGGCTCTCCCCTCTGCGCTCCCCTCCAGCTAGTTACCGTCTGTGGGCAGCGGGCAGCGGCGGCAGATACATACCTTCTTCCTTGCGTTCCATCGCAGCCTTCTCGCTCTAGCGGCTGACGTCACTTCCGGAAGTGACGTCAGCCGCTAGAGCGAGAAGGCTGCGATGGAACGCAAGGAAGAAGGTATGTATCTGCCGCCTCCGCTGCTGCCCGCTGCCCACAGACGGTAACTAGCTGGAGGGGAGCACAGAGGGGAGAGCCCCGAGGTGAGGGAGAGGGGAGGAACTTCCCCTCTCCCCGCCGACTGTGGCCAAGGCTTTCCCCTCATGCTGCCACCCCTCCAGCCCCCACAAAACAGCCCCGAGTGGGCCCCTGGGGGGGGGGGGGGGTCGGGCCCCCCCCGCGGGCGCAGGGGCTGCAGGGCCTATTGTTACGCCCCTGGTCCCTAGGGACCACCCCGAGTGGAGTCGGGTTTGTTGTCTCCACCTGCTTCCTGTGGTCGGTTGCCCCTCTGGAACCCACCTTTGTGAGTAGTGTCTTACTTTTATTACGTTCCATTGTTTTTGACATACTACACCATTGGGGTCCCAATTTTTTGTCTCCTGTATCTTTTCACTAGAGGGTGTTTTTGACACCCACATCCCACTATGTCCATATTGACTTGAATGTATTTATGCCCATGGTCAAGCACAGATGTTTTCTAGTTCTGTGCAGGTACATAGTTGCAGATCCGGTTTATATCTGTAGAAAAGCTCCTTGATTAGCTGATGCCACTTGTTGTAGCACAGATTATCATTGCTACAGGCTGCAGTTTTTGGGACGTCTGAGAAAACCATATTGGCTGAATTAAACCTATACAAACATTGGGAGAATATACAGGCTCCTTGCATATAGTTTTCTGGTCAAGGTTTAGGAGAGCTGATGCATTAGACCAAGATAAAATAATGTCCTCAATTCACTAAGCTTTATCAAACACTTTATCAAACGTTTGATAATTTACTCATGGGTAAAATCTAATTTTGAATTCACTAAGGTGTTACAGATTTATTGAACGTTTTATCGATAAAACGTTCAATAAATCTAGAACACTTTAGTGAATTCAAAATTTGATTTTACCCATGAGGTAAATTATCAAACGTTTGATAAAGTGTTTGATAAAGCTTAGTAAATTGAGGCCATTGTGATATGGAAAAAAGGGAAGAGAGAGCGGTCATACTAAAAGAGAAAAGAGATAAGTAATCAGAAAGAAGAAAACCCAGGCAAGTGCTTAGGGCCCTGTAGCCTAGTACAGCGGCTCACAGTACTAGACTACAGTGAGCATAAGGAAATAAGTGATTCAATCAATAATTTATCCCGTAATTGTGTCTTGTCTATAGCAACTAGAATAAATTATTTCAATTTTGTCTTCTAGACCCCTAAAGCATGCAACAGTGGTGGAGTTCTGAGGCAGAGAGGAACAGGAGTGCCCTAATGGAGCATTCACTTTATTCACTAAAAATGCAAACAATTGCACAACGAAAGTCGAAGGTAAAAGCACTTATAGTCTCTCAGCAGTAGTGTAACTTAGGAGCTCTGAACCCCAGTGTAGGTTTTACATTGGGCCCCTAAAGCACTCTGTACATAACTATTGATATGGAACACCACAGCTTACCAAGGACAACTGCAGTGTCAGAGAGGTGTAGGCTGGGGAGGGGAATAGTCTATTAATGGTTACAACTGATCAAAGCACATAAATTGCTCATTACTAGCTTAGCACCAATAAAAAGCTAATAAAGTGGTTGAAAGAGGGCCCCTACTGGGCCCCTCTGGTCCAAGGGCCCTGGTGCGGTTGCTCCCTCTGCATCCCTATTGCTACGCCACTGGCTCTAAGCGACACTTTTGCTGTTCCGATGAGTGGCCCAGGCTCTTGGATATGCTGCCTGCTGCCTGCAGTGTTACAATGCCAGTAATCTCAACCTGAGATCAGAGCACACAGACTAGAAAGGGAGTGACAGAGGAGGGACTCCGCCTCTCTTTATGTTCAAGCACTTTATTGTCATTGTGTAAGACAACAAAATGACTTTTAATGCCATCCTGCAAGATGCATTTAACCGGTTCGGGACTGGCCTTAGTTAAAACTACACCACACTTGTGGCTGCCTAAGTCTAATGCAGCGTGGTTTTAATGCCTCCCACTCCGCTACACCGCCATCCCTGCCATTCCAAAGCTCTGTAGAGAGAAATAGAGATGTTATCCAAAGTATGCCAAATATACTATATGCTGTAAACATGTTGCATACAGTGTTGAGTGATTAGCAGCATACAGTAATTGTTATTAGACCTATTAAGGAATAGTATATTTCACATTACCAATATAATTTATTGCACATGTTCATTTTAAATTAAAATGAACAATTATCTCAGAGAAGATTCAGAGTTTAGAATGTTTATTGTGTTGTATTTAACAGCACTATTACCTTAAACTGCAGTATAGGAAGACAACCACAAGGTGTCACTGTGTGTAAATGGTGATCTGATTTGGATTGTTATTTCCTGTATTCACTCTGTATTCTCTCTGTGCTAAGTAAGCTGCATTTCCTGATGGTAGTGTGTCATATATATCTGCATGTTCTTCTTCAGTAAAGAGTTCTAACTTGTTAGACTGGGTGTCTGTCTGCCTCTACAGACCACTCTGCTCCAACATATGGCATATGGGAAAAAGCTGTTTTCACTCTGTGTGTATGCAGATTTACCTAAAATGTCTACCCCTTGCATCCAAATAACAAGTAGTGAGCTATAGCTTCAGTATTACAGCTACAGACATGCAGGCATTGCTAAGATTTTTATTAGAAAGCTCAGCAAAATAAATATTACAACATGTTTAGTTATAAATAAAGTTTTGCCCTTATCTGAATAAATATTTTGTTAAGTTTTATATAAAGTGGTGGAGGCTTACACCAACCTATGTTGTGGTTCATTATTGCAGTTGCAGATAAAAGACATTGGTAACATCGCAATCTAAGAATCCTAGGGCACCCTAACGGGTGGGAAGCAGAGAGGGATGGAACTGAAATGCTTGTTCATAGACTGTGAAAGGCAACACCTTGTTTACAGTGTTTGCAGTCACTGGCTGAGAACAAGCGTTTTTTTACCCAAAATAACTGTACCGTTCCACCTCTCCCTGCCGCTGAATGTGATGTATCCGATCAGTGGCATAGCTAAACAGCAAGGGGCCCCAGTGCGAGTTTGTTTTAAATGTGGCGCCTAAACATTTTATTGATACTGAGAAGAGGGCCAGCGCATACCACAAAGGCTGCATCTGAAGTGACCAACAGCTCACATGTGCAGCACCTCTAATAAGCTATCTGCACACTTTGCATTCAATTCAGATGCAAATCATATGCATAACTTCTATTACTTACCATGCAAACGGGAAACTCAGGAATATGGGCTGGGAGCAGCTAACCTGGTGGTTACATACTAGCAAAATTATGAAAAAGAGGGTGGTTGCGCATCCTTAAAAACATGCTGCAATTGACTGATTAATCACTCAGGCATGCACCACCTCTATTAGGCTAAAAATGCATGCCCTGCGTCCAAAACAAATGCTACATTTATTATACTATGGAGGAACTTTGGCTTCCACTATAGTTTGCATGCAAAGTATAATATACTGGACACTTGCGCCACGGTGAGGCAGACCTTCGGGCAAGTGACCTAACCTAAATTGAAAACAACATATGTATAACCTTGGGAGCAGCTAAGCAAAAATGTGTAACTTACATTTTAATGGACAGCGAGGAGAGGGCCAGCGCATACCACAAAGGATGCATCTGAAATGATCAACAGCTCACATGTGCAGCACCTCTAATAAGCTATCTGCACACTTCGCATTCAATTCAGCTGCAAATCATATGCATAACTACTATTACTTACCATGCAAACGGGAAACTCAGGAATATGGGCTGGGAGCAGCTAACCTAGTAGTTACATACTAGCAAAATTATGAAAACCAATAGTATATTGCTAAGGGGAGGAGGCTCTAGAGGTCATAAAAAATTAAGCTTAAAGGACACATCCGAGCTAAAAAAAAAATCTACTTACATGGGGTTTACTCCAGCCCCTGGCAGCCGATCTGTCCCTCTCTGAAGCAGTATGCTCCAGGCTGTGTGGGCACAAGCGGCGCGTCCGCACGCTCGTGCTGCGGCGTGGGACAGATTGGCTTGCAGGGGCTGGAGGAAGCCCCAGGTAAGTACAGTAGATTTTGTTTTGTTTTTTTTGTTTTTTAGCTTGGACACTTAACAAAGGTATGAATTTTATCCCAATCAGTAGCTGATATCCCCTTTCCCATGAGAAGTATTTACCTTTTCTCAAATGGATCATTGGGAATCTGATATTGTAGTGAAACTTCTCCCACAGTGTGATGTCATGACCATGGTCCTGACAATTTGTTGTCTGTAAACCTCCTTGCATTGTGGGAAATAATTGCTTTTTCCAACTGCCAAGCAAGCGGTATGTCCCTTTGTGCATAGAACTCTCAGTAACGATCAGTACAGATCACCTGGCAGAACAAAAGATGTCACCACCTGTGATAAATTTCAGGATGGAAATCAGGAAGAAAAAAAGATTTTACAATTGGCATACACTGACTAAATAATCTTAAATTCATATTGTAAAAAATAAGCAATTTTATTTATTATGTTATTCTTACGTTATTCAATGTAATTGTGTTCCAGTAATAGTAATAACAGTAATAAAATAATATATATAAAAAGGGACTAGCAACACTACATAAATCTATACAAATGATGGCAATATAGTCACAGCATATGTTATTCCAAACAATATGTAAGAAATGTGACTAAAGTGTAGTCAGGGTCTGGCATAGGCTTTTTACATTTATTCATTTACATTACTGACTTGTGATTAACATTGCATTATTGAAAAAAATAACATGCTAATGTAATTGGGGCCGTATATACAGGTCTAGGCCCATATGCAATTACTTTTTCTCCTGAGCTTTCTCCTTATGACTTTCTCCTTATGACTTGGGTGATATTTTTATATAACTTCTTGACAATAAATGCATTTTGGGCCGCCAGCTAGCAAGAAAAAATTAAAAATAATTTTGGCAGTACTTTTAGTTTTTTATCTTCTGTTTCAAATAACTTTTGCACTCAATCTTATATTATTATACTTTCCTATTTCCTGCTGGTGGCTTGAAATGCATGTTATTTGCAGGTCATGAAAATATCTCCTAGGAGAAAACTTAGGAGAAAAAGTTAATTGGATTGGGCCAATTGAGGAAAATCTGCTGTCTTCTAGAGCAGGGGTCCCCAACCACCGGGCCGCGGCCCACTTCCGGTCCGTTGGCAGTTTCCAGCTGGCCCCGCGGCGGGTCTGTCATCTCCCCCCGCGGCCGCCGCTCCTGTCATGTTACCTTCCGGATTCCCCCCCAGGCGCCGCTCTCCTTCATCCAGCATCTCCGATAACCTGAGCAAAGACGCGCTGCTGTAGGAGGGAAGGAGGCGGGGAAGCAGTTTCCATGGTAGCGGCGATGCATATCGCCGGTACAGGAAGCCGCTGCCCCGCCTCCTTCCTTCCTTACAGCAGCGCGTCTTTGCTCATGTTATCGGAGATGCTGGATGAAGGAGAGCGGCGCCTGGGGGGGAATCCGGAAGCGGCCGCCGCCGCTCATAAGGTAACAGGACAGGAGCGGCGGCCGCGGGGGGAGGGGGGAGATGACAGACTGGGCACTTTACTAGCTATAGCTGGGCACTATACTAGCCATACTGGGCACTATACTAGTCATACTGGGGCACTATACTAGCCATACTGGGGCACTATACTAGCCATGCTGGGCACTATACTAGCCATGCTGGGCACTATACTAGCCATGCTGGGCACTATACTAGCCATACTGGGCACTATACTAGCCATACTGGGCACTATACTAGCCATACTGGGGTACTATACTAGCCATGCTAGGGCACTATACTAGCCATGCTGGGCACTATACTAGCCATGCTGGGCACTATTCTAGTCATACTGGGCACTATACTAGCCATACTGGGGCACTATACTAGCCATACTGGGGCACTATACTAGCCATGCTGGGCACTATACTAGTCATGCTGGGCACTATACTAGTCATGCTGGGCACTATACTAGCCATACTGGGTCACTATACTAGCCATACTGGGGCACTATACTAGCCATACTGGGTCACTATACTAGCCATACTGGGGCACTATACTAGCCATGCTGGGGCACTATACTAGCCATGCTGGGGCACTATACTAGCCATGCTGGGGCACTATACTAGCCATGCTGGGGCACTATACGAGCCATACTGGGGCACTATACTAGCCATGCTGGGGCACTATACTAGCCATGCTGGGGCACTATACTAGCCATACTGGGGCACTATACTAGCCATACTGGGGCACTATACTAGCCATACTGGGGCACTATACTAGCCATACTGGGGCACTATACTAGCCATACTGGGGCACTATACTAGCCATACTGGGGCACTATACTAGCCATGCTTGTGCACTATACTAGCCATGCTGGGGCACTATACTAGCCATGCTGGGCACTATACTAGCCATACTGGGACACTATACTAGCCATGCTGGGCACTACACTAGCCATACTGGGCACTATACTAGCCATACTGGGACACTATACTAGCCATGCTGGGCACTATACTAGCCATGCTGGGGCACTATACTAGCTATACTGGGCACTATACTAGCCATGCTGGGCACTATACTAGCTATACTGGGCACTATACTAGCTATACTGGGGCAACTAAACTCCCTATACTGGGGCAACTATGCTAGCTATGCCCTCGAACCCCCCCCCCCCCCCCCCCCACGGGCCCCGGAGAAAAATTTGGTCAGAAAGTGGTCCCTGGGCCGGAAAAGGTTGGGGACCCCTGTTCTAGAGGCCTCGCAAGTCTTTATTTTGATCATAAACTCAGTGACAACAAACAAATATGAGCGTTGAATGATTTTTACCTACTGTACTTCGAAGGAAAATGACAGACACCAACCCTGATCATATTGCAAAGTTACTGCTTTGAAATAGTTAACAGTTCATAAGGTCCAGCATACCTTGTGGTGTAGGTCAATTCCAAAGTAACGTAATGTACAATACATGTCCACATACAATCGGTAACCACTGATCGGTCTTCAGCCATCTCAACTTGTAGAGCTTAGCTTTTTCTCTACCTGTTTACATGCCTAATTTTTTGATTCTATGATTGTTTAATTGACATGTTATTTTGTTTATCATTACCACCTGTTTTATATAATTGCTTAATCATGCATGGACCAAGTGCTTGCAAAATTGTTACTTATATGAGAGTACACCTGGGATAATTACTGCTGTTTTTAAGGCATAGGGCAGTCACCCCAATTTTTTTATTTATGCTTGTTGGCATTGTAGGAGTGGCAGTAGAGTACTGCACCATGTTAGCCATCAGTTTGTAGGGTGATAATCGATAATTAAAAAATATTAATTACATGAAGTTGAACATATCCTCAAATACAGGTTCACAGTAGCTATTGCATTCCCTGCCACAGAAGGAACATAATTCAACAGATCTGGAAAGTAGTAGCACACGCTATCAGAGTGCTTGTTATGATCGCTGCTGCAGCAGGTATTGCTGGCAGTAGTAGTGCTGCTGAGGCAGTTCTGATCTCTTTCCATGCAAGCTGCATAGCTTTGTCTGCCTTTCCCTGCTGTCAGCTTGTGACTGATTATCATTCACCTGTGTGGGGATCTGCATGTCTGCTCCCATTGGATGACCTCAGTATAAAGATCTGCTTCCTGCAGGGTTTCCTTGGGCTATCATAGTTTCAGTGTAAGCTAGTCTTGCTGTTGCTCAGCCCCAGACCGTGTTTCTTGTTCTAAAGATACTTTGCTGGTTTTGCATCATATATTGGTTCATTGCCCATATATATGCATACCAGCACGTTTATTATTTTCCTTGTATTCGTGTTACGTTGATACATCAGTGACGCTGATGTATACGTGCACGAACTGTTTGTATCCTGTGTTCAGTTGGTCAGTTCCAGCACGTTTTGGTGGATGCGCGTATCGTGATCACCCGTGTTGAGCTAGTTATCCTGTTCCTGGTCTCGTTTGTGGATTGCGTTCATCTCTGCGAAGAGATAGCGAATCCTTCTGAATCCTGTCCTGTTTCCGTTTGTGGATTGCGTTCATCTCTGCGAAGAGATAGTGAATCCTTCTGAGTCCTGTTCCCTGTATCGTTCCAGTCCTAGTCAGCGTTCCTGCTTATGTCATATATCGGTTCATTGCCGATATATACATATGTTAGTCAGACGTTACAAATAGTTTCATTGATAGCTGTAATTGTAATACGCTAGGAAAACATACTTATTGTATATTTATCTGTGTTACGTTCATCTATCTTGATCCTGCTATTTCCTGACTATCCTGTCCTGTCTTTGTGAGGCACGCCATCGCTGCAAACGCATTGGCTGCCTCATTCCAGTCTGTCTTGTTGTGGACGCTTGCTGTCACTAAGTAGTGGCTAGTTAAGCAAGCGTTCATTCTGTCTACCTGCCCTGATCTCCTCAGTTCTGGTTTATGCGCTCAGCGCTACTTTGCGCTGAGACGTTTTCACGAAAGTATTGTTTGTGGCTGTTCGGATCTGCATCGGCTCTGTGCGCCACAATCTCCTATTGGAGTCAGTCCTCTCCTCCACTAAACTGGGGATATCCTGATTCCTTGTGCTGGTGTGTGTACCCCGACGCACTGTGAAAGTCTGATAGGTAGTGCATTGCATTACAAGGAGCTTGTTGTGCCGCACTGCAACGAACCATTGCGAGGGTAGTCTTAAACTTTGTGAGTGTGCATAGATAGATACATACAGGTAATATATATATATATATATATATATATATATATATATATATATATATATATATATATATATATATATATATGTATGTATATATATATATATATATATATATATAATGGAGGAAATAATTATTTGACCCCCTCACGGATTTTGTAAGTTTTCAATGACAAAGAAATGAAAAGTCTCAGAACAGTATCATTTCAATGGTAGGTTTATTTTAACAGTGGCAGATAGCACATCAAAAGGAAAATCGAAAAAATAACCTTAAATAAAAGATAGTAACTGATTTGCATTTCATTGAGTGAAATAAGTTTTTGAACCCCTACCAACCATTAAGAGTTCTGGCTCCCACAGAGTGGTTAGACACTTCTACTCAATTAGTCACCCTCATTAAGGACACCTGTCTTAACTAGTCACCTGTATAAAAGACACCTGTCCACAGAATCAATCAATCAAGCAGATTTCAAACACTCCAACATGGGAAAGACCAAAGAGCTGTCCAAGGATGTCACAGACAAAATTGTAGACCTGCACAAGGCTGGAATGGGCTACAAAACCATTAGCAAGAAGCTGGGAGAGAAGGTGACAACTGTTGGTGCGATTGTTCGAAAATGGAAGGAGCACAAAATGACCATCAATCGACCTCGCTCTGGGGCTCCACGCAAGATCTCACCTCGTGGGGTGTCAATGGTTCTGAGAAAGGTGAAAAAGCATCCTAGAACTACACGGGAGGAGTTAGTGAATGACCTCAAATTAGCAGGGACCACAGTCACCAAGAAAACCATTGGAAACACATTACACCGCAATGGATTTAAATCCTGCAGGGCTCGCAAGGCCCCCCTGCTCAAGAAGGCACATGTGCAGGCCCGTCTGAAGTTTGCCAATGAACACCTGAATGATTCTGTGAGTGACTGGGAGAAGGTGCTGTGGTCTGATGAGACCAAAATAGAGCTCTTTGGCATTAACTCAACTCACTGTGTTTGGAGGAAGAAAAATGCTGCCTATGACCCCCAAAACACCGTCCCCACCGTCAAGCATGGGGGTGGAAACATTTTGCTTTGGGGGTGTTTTTCTGCTAAGGGCACAGGACAACTTAATCACATTAACGGGAAAATGGACGGAGCCATGTATCGTGAAATCCTGAACGACAACCTCCTTCCCTCTGCCAGGAAACTGAAAATGGGTCGTGGATGGGTGTTCCAGCACGATAATGACCCAAAACATACAGCAAAGGCAACAAAGGAGTGGCTCAAGAAGAAGCACATTAAGGTCATGGAGTGGCCTAGTCAGTCTCCGGACCTTAATCCAATAGAAAACCTATGGAGGGAGCTCAAGCTCAGAGTTGCACAGAGACAGCCTCGAAACCTTAGGGATTTAGAGATGATCTGCAAAGAGGAGTGGACCAACATTCCTCCTAAAATGTGTGCAAACTTGGTCATCAATTACAAGAAACGTTTGACCTCTGTGCTTGCAAACAAGGGTTTTTCCACTAAGTATTAAGTCTTTTATTGTTAGAGGGTTCAAAAACTTATTTCACTCAATGAAATGCAATTCAGTTGCTATCTTTTATTTAAGGTTATTTTTTCGATTTTCCTTTTGATGTGCTATCTGCCACTGTTAAAATAAACCTACCATTGAAATGATACTGTTCTGAGACTTTTCATTTCTTTGTCATTGGACAAACTTACAAAATCAGTGAGGGGTCAAATAATTATTTCCTCCACTGTGTATATATATATATATATATATATATATATATATATATATATATATATATATATATATATATATATGTGGGTGTATATATAATTTTCGTCAATAGTCTTAGTTTCAGTATATATATATATATATATATATATATATATATATATATATATATATATATATATATATATATATATATATATATATATATATATATATATATATCTATATCACAAGCATCATCATCTGGATTTCTTAGTTGTGTTATGCTCCTGAGGCATTGGTTAGACATTAGAGACCACTGGGGAGCGCTGAGTTACATCATCCTGTTTTACTTGTATTTACAGTATATTCATTCTTCAGTACAATTGTATCTTGAAGCTAAGACTATTGACTTCAATCATCAACTAGTAACTGTTCTGCTCACACAATTGATTACAGAATAATCTTTACTTGTATATATTTTAGCATGCTTTGATATTCTCATCCTGTTCCTGCGTGCTTTGTCTGTAGATGCTTTGAAATTGATATACCCACAAGGCCAATTAAGAGAGCGCCTGTGAAGAAAATGCTGCCTGTCCCCTTTAATATGCCTGTGACGTGGCCAGCTGTGAAGTGGGTTGGAAGCCGGCAGCCTGACAGACGTCAGCCTGTGCAGCTGGAGGAGCAAGTGCATGGTGCTGCTTTGATTCTGAGATCCAGGACTCTGCAGCCACTGCAGCACTCATTGGATCCCTCCCAGAGCCTGCAGCACTAAACTGATCTGTGCATTGACCTGTTCTGAATATCAGCTGCAAGCCTTGTCATCACATCCCCAGCCATCCTGTCTGTGCTGATGCACTAAATAAAGGCTGAAAGCTTTAGCAGCCCTGGAGTGTCAGCAGCATCCCCGGAATATACCATATCACTGGTGACACCAACAAGTAACCTGGCCAGATCTTCACATCTCCAGGCACCCAGGACAGGCCGGATCCCAGTTCTGCATAGCCTGAGGCCAAGGCAAGTGAAAGTAAATGCCATATTCAGCAGGCTGATTAAATAGTTCACTGCTGTAGTGTAGGAGTTAAAATTCTGCCTAGCAACTGCAGTCAGAAAACTACTACGGCGCTATCACCGAAGGGTAAAGTCATGCATGATCTGTAAATGATTAACCCCTGCACTACAGGGAAAATGTGAGCCACTCAAACAAGGGTTAATAGATTCATATTGGTAATGCTTTAATTGCTGCACTTAGCTTGTAGAATTAGCAAACGTAGATAAACTGCGTTCGACAGTTTTGAGGTTTGTTTGTTTAAACAAATGATTATTGCATTGAAAATGTGACGGTATAAATCTGCATGCCGCTGCTAAATCACTAACGCTAATCCTGCAAGTTCATAACCGGCATATATTAGTCATGCATGTAATTGACCTGAAAAGACCCATAAAAATGGACATTAATGTTAAAGTTCATTGATGCATGACGTTGTCTAAATTATGCCAAATTAATATGAATTGTAATCCTGAACAATGTTTTAATGTAAACCAATGAGGTAGAATGTCTGGGTCTGACGGGAGGGATGTTCTTTATGCAGCCAATCAGATTTCTGTTTTGTTCTTGCAGTGAAATGTGGGATGAAAGGGTTAGCATAAGAAAACTTCTCCTTTAGTCACACAGAGAACCTGCTGAGTACATGCTGTAAGCAGCAATAATGGTTTATGTGGGTTCACAGCTACGAGACATTTGATTTTGTCACGTTTGCGAACACTGTTTAATAAAATGCTGAGCAAACATGCAAATGAGCAGGAACAGAAACTACTGTCCTATTCTTGTTAAGTGCAAGATGAATACTGTACAAATTTACATTTCTTTAAAAAAAAATTTACTTTGATGTACACGGCACCAATTAGGCCTTATTTCAATTTGCTTTGTGAAAATTCGCATTAGTACTGAAAGCAATTTGATTTCACTGGTATAGTTTCCACTGAATATACTTTTTTGTACCGGATTCCGATCTGAAAAGTAATCAAACAGCTTGCTGCAGCTTTTCACACCACACATGCGTTTCCCATGTAATGATTGTTAATTATTCAGGAGTGTCGAACTCACTTACACAGTGGGGCAAAATTGAAACTGGGACCAATTCGTGGGCCAACCTCAATGTCTAGTGGCCCCTTCCTGTGCTTATACAGTTTCCTGGTGTCTAGTGGCCCTCTCCCTCCCCTGGTGTCTAGTGGTCCCTCCCTTCCCTATACAGTTCCCTGGTGTCTAATGCCCCCATTCTTCCCCCTGTATAGTTTCCTGGTGTCTAGTGCCCCCTCCCTCCCTTATATGGTTTCCTGGTGTCTAGTGCCCCCACCCCTCTTTCCCCTATACAGTTCCCTGGTGTCTAGTGGTCCTCCCATCCTCCCCTATACAGTTCCCTGGTGTCCAGTGGGCTTCCTTCTTCCCCTATACAGGGAGTACAGAATTATTAGGCAAATTGTATTTTTGAGGAAAATTTTTATTATTGAACAACAACCATGTTCTCAATGAACCCAAAAAACTCAATATCAAAGCTGAATATTTTTAATAGTAGTTTTTAGTTTGTTTTTAGTTTTAGCTATTTTAGGGGGATATCTGTGTGTGCAGGTGACTATTACTGTGCATAATTATTAGGCAACTTAACAAAAAACAAATATATACCCATTTCAATTATTTATTTTTACCAGTGAAACCAATATAACATCTCAACATTCACAAATATACATTTCTGACATTCCAAAACAAAAACAAATCAGTGACCAATATAGCCACCTTTCTTTGCAAGGACACTCAAAAGCCTGCCATCCATGGATTCTGTCAGTGTTTTGATCTGTTCACCATCAACATTGCGTGCAGCAGCAACCACAGCCTCCCAGACACTGTTCAGAGATGTGTACGGTTTTCCCTCCTTGTAAATCTCACATTTTATGATGGACCACAGGTTCTCAATGGGGTTCAGATCAGGTGAACAAGTCATGTCATTAATTTTTCTTCTTTTATACCCTTTCTTGCCAGCCACGCTGTGGAGTACTTGGACGCGTGTGATGGAGCATTGTCCTGCATGAAAATCATGTTTTTCTTGAAGGATGCAGACTTCTTCCTGTACCACTGCTTGAAGAAGGTGTCTTCCAGAAACTGGCAATAGGACTGGGAGTTGAGCTTGACTCCATCGTCAACCCGAAAAGGCCCCACAAGCTCATCTTTTATAATACCAGCCCAAACCAGTACTCCACCTCCAACTTTCTGGCGTCTGAGTCGGACTGGAGCTCTTTGCCCTTTACCAATCCAGCCACGGGCCGATCCATCTGGCCCATCAAGATTCACTCTCATTTCATCAGTCCATAAAACCTTAGTCTTGAGATATTTCTTGGCCCAGTCTTGACGTTTCAGCTTGTGTGTCTTGTTCAGTGGTGGTCATCTTTCAGCCTTTCTTACCTTGGCCATGTCTCTGAGTATTGCACACCTTGTGCTTTTGGGCACTCCAGTGATGTTGCAGCTCTGAAATATGGTCAAACTGTTGGCAAGTGGCATCTTGGCAGCTGCACGCTTGACTTTTCTCAGTTCATGGGCAGTTATTTTGCGCCTTGGTTTTTCCACACGCTTCTTGCGACCCTGTTGACTATTTTGAATGAAACGCTTGATTGTTCGATGATCACGCTTCAGAAGCTTTGCAATTTTAAGAGTGCTGCATCCCTTTGCAAGATATCTCACTATTTTTGACTTTTCTGAGCCTGTCAAGTCCTTCTTTTGACCCATTTTGCCAAAGGAAAGGAAGTTGCCTAATAATTATGCACACCTGATATAGGGTGTTGATGTCATTAGACCACACCCCTTCTCATTACAGAGATGCACATCACCTAATATGCTTAATTGGTAGAAGCCTTTCGAGCCTATACAGCTTGGAGTAAGACAACATGCATAAAGAGAATGATGTGGTCAAAATACTCATTTGCCTAATAATTCTGCTCTCCCTGTACAGTTCAATGGTGTCTAGTGGCCCCCTCCCTCCCCTGTACAGTTCCCTGATGTTTAGTGGCACCTCTCCCTTCACCATGTGGCTTCAAAGTTTCAGGCTAATGAGCATGTATCCAATTTATGGATCAACACTGCTAGCCAGTGCACATTGCATTCAACAAATCATAACTGCCTTTTATTTTGTGTCCAATGATACACCAAGAGAGCTCTAGCTTATCATCACTTATTGTGGCTGGGATATACTTTACTTTCCATCACTTATGGTGGCTTTAACCAGGGTTCGTCTTTTTCTTTCTATTGAACAAAATAAATGTAGCTTTGATTGCTTTGAGTGGAACTGTTGCTCTCTGCCACCTGCTTCACCAAGGTGAAAGTCTGCAATATATACAGGATCATGAGGCAAGGTAATATGGCGTCCTCAGGCAGGGGCTGCAATTTTCATTATCCATTGGTCGCAGTATGATAGATATGTATTAGCTCAATATACAGTAAGTGAGCATCAATGTTTTTAGTTTTGGATGAGACAATTAGATGGTGCCTGCGATTCGCTCATACCATGTCCAGAATCAGTGACGTAGCTAAGGAGCTGTGGGCCCCGATGCAAGTTTTACAATGGGGCCCCCCAAGCACTCTATACATAACAATTAATACGGCGCACAAAAACCTGGCAATGGCAACTACAGTGTCAGAGGTGCAAGAAGGGAATGGGAAGTAGTTTGTTTATGATTACCACTGTTCAAAGTATCTATAGAAGTGATTATTATGAGCACAGGACCAATAGAGAGCTAATACTGTGGTTGAGGGAGGGTCCTCCGGGGCCCCTCTGGCCCAAGGGCCCCAATGCAGTCGCTACCTCTGCACCCCCTATTGCTACGCCATTGTCCAGAATGTATATGTGTGGAGGGGACAGAGGAAGATGCATTTCAAGGTTAAGCATAATAAGGATCCACATGATTTAAAATTCATGGGGATCCATGCACTTTAAAACAAGAAGTGGGCTATCTAATCAACAAAATTTCCCGCAAAGAGGTAGAATGGGTATATAAGTTGAAATCTTTGAAGCTGAGGGGTTTGAACGTCGATTTTGAATTAGCCTGCTTTCTGACAAAAAATGAACAAGATGGTTATATTCCCCTTTAAAGAGACTCCGTAACAAAAATTGCATCCTGTTTTTTATCATCCTACACGTTCCAAAAGCTATTGTAATGTGTTCTGGCTTACTGCAGCACGTTCTACTATCACCATCTCTGTAATAAATCAACTTACCGTATCTCTCTCTTGTCAGACTTGTCAGCCTGTGTCTGGAAGGCTGCCAAGTTCTTCAGTGTTGTGGTTCTGTGATGCATCTCCCCCCTCCAGGCCCCTATCTGCACACTGCCTGTGTATTATTTAGATTAGGGCAGCTTCTCCCTTCTCTCTTATCTTTTACAAGCTAGATAAATCCTCCTCTGAGCTGGCTGGGCTTTCACATACTGAGGAATTACCTACAGGCAGAGCTGTCTGCACTCTGCAGGAAGAAACAGCCTGACACTTCAGTGGAAGATAGCTGCAGGGGGAAAGAAACACACAAATGATCTCTTGAGATTCAAAAGGAAGGGTGTATACAGCCTGCTTGTGTATGAATGTATTTTCTATGTGTGGACATACTGTACATCAACCTACTTCCTGTTTTGGTGGCCATTTTGTTTGTTTATAAACAAACTTTTTAAAACAGTTTTTAACCACTTTTAATGCGGCGAGGAGCGGCGAAATTGTGACCGAGGGGAATAGGAGATGCCCCCTAACGCACTGGTATGTTTACTTTTGTGCGATTTTAACAATACAGATTCTCTTTAAGGAAATTATTATGCAAAATATGAGGAAGTTATTATGGTATAAAGGCATCCTGGAAGCCGGAAAAGCCATACTCTGAGGAAGGACCCGCAGTGATCCCAAACTAGTCAGGCGATGTCAGGCTTGGTGGTATACTCTTGGAGTCAGCGTATATGCCCCAGGCTAAAGGTCTCGCTCTTCACCTAGCTATCCCTAGGTGATGACGTAGCACGTCCTAACGAAGCTCCGGTGGGCGGGGCGAAACACGTAGACGTCATGCTACGCAGTACACTCTTGGGAGCCGTGATTGACTGAAACAGACCGCCGCCATTACCACATGCGGGAGTTCCGATTCAGCGGTATAACTGGAGCCATTGGAGCCACTATGAGCCGTCCCTCAGCTTATGCAACTTGCCGCACAAGGTGACACTACCGGATCAGATAAGTGTAATCTTCAGCATGCATGGAACACTGATTGCAATACAGTGACTGTATACCCAGCTGTCCATATGCGATAACTTTTAAATACTTCGCCACAGTTCAGGTGGTTTGATGTGATTGGGACTTTACCAGCTACTTCAACAAACTGTCTGGCTCAGCTAAATGTTATATAGCCAGTAACAGGTGACAGCAATATTTGCAAATCAAGGTGCATCTGGCTAGCAGCTCAAAAGCATGTTTCATTTACATGAAATATGACGGATGTCTAGCACAGATTGTTTTTGCATGCTTCAACAATAGGATCCTTAAATGAAATATGTTTTGCTCCGAATAGTCCTACTCTATATACACTGTCAAGCATTTGAAATTGGCTTATTCCAACTATTTTCTGACTGAGAACTTTGAGTCATATGGAATGACGCCACGGTTTGTTGGCATTTTAGCGGGGCCACTACGGTCTCATTAACTGTGTTGCGGCAGAACCTAAGTCTGTGGGTTTTGATGCTATACGCTACTCCAGACGATTGCTTTGTAGCTACAGATATATGATATTTTTATGGCTCCAACTGGCGAATCTCCTGCTTGATAATTACATGTGGTTTTGTCTTTATGCATATTAGGTGGCCTGTATACAATGGTATCAGTCTCCCGGACTCCCTATATTCTATGAATAGCATATTTTCGATCATATTGGTCACACCTTACTATACTCTGTGAGTGGTTATAACCATACTTTCTATAACCTTGGGTTTCCTCACAGTGATGGCTATGGTGGCCCCAATATCTTCAATATGATTGAATGGAAGAAGTTGATTGCATTTTTGTGGTACTGATAGCTCTGCACATTGACCATATTGGTTACACCAATTTTCTGCCCTCTGTGAGTGGTTATGACCATATATTGTTTAGACACTTGGGTCTCCTCACGGGAACACAGCGTTGGCATCACCAAGGTTGATCTTTGGCCTTATGGTAATAATATATACAACCGTATGGTCATCTGTTTACATAATTGTGCTCTATACATCTCAGTACCAGTGTTGTGGTTCTATTCTGATCATGGGGTGGTACTAGTCAGTTAGATGTGACCTGATCTATATATTTTTAGGAGAATTGCTATTCATAAAAGGACCTTTTTCTACTGTCCCCGACAATTGCAGCACATAGTATTGTACTCACCAATACACAAATTGTATGTCAGGGTATTTCCCGACAACTTTGCAGTATACTTGTGTATGCCTTTTTAAATTTATCTTTAATAAAGTGCAGTTTTCGAGCAGCATATACTGGTTTTGTTCTTTCCCCTTTTTTTCATAGTTTCTAGTTACCAGTGCTGGCACCTGCGCATAAGGCTACACCTTATATTATCTTATTCGCATTGTTTTTTCACCTAGCTATCCCTGCCTGGCACACCACTAGCTGACCCCTAAACTGTCCCTGCCTGGCACACCACTAGCTGGCCCTAATTAAGACTTAGGCAAGCAAGACATGCAAGCTGACGTAGAAGGCAGACATACCACCAAAAGCCACTAATGAGGCTAGTAACACAGTTCAGCAGTATCACATAGGTTATTACCTGGATTCAGAGGAATGAAGCAATAGCCGTCGTATGTCAGTAGTAGCAGGGATGACAGGCAAGCCCCCAGGTAATAGACGCTCCAGATAGCATGCAAGAGGTATTCAAGAACAGGCAATAATCGGTCCAGGTGGCAGACAAGGGTATCCGATAAACAGGCAGTGGTCGGTCCAGGCAGAAGGCAGAGAGTATCCAGTAAACAAGCAAGGGTCAGTCAATGCAGCAGACAATAGAGTATCCAGTAAATAAGCAAGAGTATCCAGGAAGCAAGCAAGGTTGATCACAGCAGACAGAAATAGTCAAATACAAGCCAAGATCAATATCCAGCAATCAGTAACAGTTAAGTGCGCACCCAGCAACTAGCCAAAGCTATATTTATCAAGGGCGATGACTGGGAGCACTCTGCAGAGTTAAATACAAGTCATCATCCAATCAGTGGTTGGCCACACTCCGCACATCCAATCACACAGCAAGGCCCTGCCTAGGTGTCAGTTGTAAAGTCAGCTGACACCGCTCTGTCAGCTGACCAGAGTCAGCTGAAGATTGTTTATCTTTGCAGAGGACATACTGGGAATGCTCCATCCGCCTATCAGAAAGTGCGGCCTGTGAGCCATCAGCAGCGTCTTCAGCGGGGAACATGCGCCGAGATCCAGAAGCGGCGGACTCCGCCCAGGTCTCAGTGGAATCAAGCCCATACAAAGGCGGATTCCTTGTGGTGTGGTGTGCCAGCTTTTTAACCAGTTTTATTAAAATCTGTTGCAACTTTTATCCAAAAACATGTTATTTTTTAATCAATGTTGTTGGAAGTTTTGGACTCCAAACTGTGATGATTTGCTCAGCTGCCTGTGCAGGCAGCCAGCCTTTTGACCATTGTGTAGGTTTGCATGCTGCAGGACTTCTGTCAGTTTTGCAGCTTGTGCTTGCAGAGGAATTTGCATACGTTGTCATGCAAATTGCCTGGCCACATTCATTGGAGGCGTGTACTATAAGTACTATGTCTTTCCCACAATGCTTCGCTGTTCATAAGGATTTCGTCCTATGTAACACTCCTGGTGGGGTGTCAGCCTTGCTCTCAGTTTGAACATCAGCTTAGAGTAATTCCTGAATCTGCGCTAGGCAGATTTCCCTAGTGCAGTTAGGATTGTATTATCTGTATTGCCTGTTCTGTCTTGTCTTGCCTGTTGCCATTGTCCTGTCCCTATGGTGGTTGACAGGAAATGGTTCTGATCTCTGTTCTTGGAGTATAGCTGGTGCAGCGGTTGCTACCAGCTATCTCTTCTGTTCTGTCTCCTGGGATCGCACTAGCTACTTTTTGCTAGCACTGGGGATCCTTCTGTTCTGTCTCCTGGGATCGCGCTAGCTACTTTTCGCTAGCGCTGGGGATCCTTCTGTTCTGTCTCCTGGGATCGCGCTAGCTACTTTTCGGGGATCCTTCTGTTCTGCTACTCTGTACCTGGATCGCGCTAGCCACTTTTCGCTGGATCCTATCTCTCGCTTGTCCCTGTTTTCGTGTGTCCGTCTTATCTGCTACGACCGCTTGCTGGAGGCTCGGTGAGGTAACCGTTAAGCAAGCATTCGCGTCCTCTGTTTCATGTTTGTCTGTCGATGGTTAGTTAGGCGTGCTTGTCTCTACTGTGCTTATCACATGGAGACCGCGCATAACCGCGTGCACTGTTGCGAATGAGTGCGGTGTTCGCGGTTAGCTAGCGTTTGTTGTTTTCCGCATCTTCTCATTGTATTATTTACAGTGCCTTTGCTACCCTCGTATTCTGTCCTGATCTGCCTTGTGTCACATCTGGCGATCGCACCTCTCGCGATCGCGTTCCTATTTCATATTTGCTGTTGTGTGTGCGCGGTCGCGGGGTGGCGACTGGATTGGCGCACACACATACAACCTGTCCCTTTGCTCGTTCTCATTCGCAATCGCCTCTCTTGCGATTGCGTTCTGCGCTTCATACAATTCCTGGCATTTGTGGAGGTACAGAGGATTAGTTCCTCTGCACTCCCCAGCGCCATCTGCCGACAGGAATTTTCCCTCTACGGGTGCGTAGCACCTTTTGCTGGGTGCCTGCAATTACACGCTTGTGGAGGATTTCCGCCGTGTCAGCGCACGCGTTGTGCGCTGATCACGGAGAAAGTTCCACAATCGTTACACAAACCTCTGCTGTACGGTGTTGTACCTGTGATATGCCTTTTGCAAGCTGAAAAATCTTCCCACTGTACCTAAAGCTGTGAGGTCACCTGACCACAGCAGGAAGGAAGCCGCTAGAGAAAACAGAGTGGAGGACAGAGCAGAGGTAACACTGGAAAAGAAACTGATCTGGCAGGGATGGTGAAAAGCCGGATGCGTATACACCCGTGGCAGGACCAGCAGGAAGAACCTGGCACAGTAAGGGACCCCGGAGCTTCTTTGAACTTTTGACAACATTTTTGAGTGGTTTGAGCCCAGTTTGGTCAGACCGGAGTTCCTGGTAGTAACAGTGTGTTGATGTGTCTTCAGGGAGGTTTTGGCCAGAGTGACCTGGAAACTTATGCTGATATTGGAGTGCAGGGAGAGCGCCAGAACCTTTATGTGACTGAAGTTTAATGTCTGCCTCAGGCACCAAAAAAAGTCTTGAGGCACTGCAACTACATAGATTTCATATTACAAACTTTTGTAATATCAGCAGTTGGTGCCTAAATATTTGTAGATGAATAATTGTGTAATCTATCTAAAAATTATAAATCATAGCTCTGCCCCCTCTCTTGCTTACTAGCGGCTACCTGTCATGAGCCCAGTGGACCTCCTTACCACTCACTTATACACATCAGTCATGGACCCACATTCCCGCTGACGTCTTGGAAACATTTCTGTTTATGATGGTCAACCATAAGAAGTGAACCTGTCCTGAATGCAAGGGAATGTCATGTGAGGCCCAACCTTCTCCCAATATATGCAAGCCCCAAGATCCCAAAGAGTCCAGTGAAGAGCAGCAGTTGCTAAACCACACCAGCTAGCATCCAGGACTGATTCCCACAAACCCAGACCAAATCTGATCAGGATTATAGAGCACTCCGCTGACTAGGAGATGAGCTCTCCAGATGTCGTACAACAACATTGTGGCAGACACCATTTACTTCACATTTGTCTGTCATTTTCTCCTGTGCTGGTTATTCTCTGATACACTGCTAATCACTGAAATTCTGCAGCATTCATGCTGCTGGCAGATACTGCCTTTCTAGCTTTGATTTTTAGATACATGAAAGTTATGATTTGTAATCTATGTTTTTAGTAATTTCAGCAACAAGTCTCTACTGGTAAGTTGCTGTGAATTGCTAGCATTAGGGAGCTCAGAATATTGCTAAGGATAAAATGTATTTGGGGTGTGGGCCTACACTGAGGAAATCCATAATTAGTGATAAGAGATGATGGGAATGGGCTCCTTGTAATAAGACTGAAGGCCAATGCAGGCTTCATTCACTGAAAGTTGGAGATGTCTGAACAAGGGGGCTCTAACTCATATTTTAAATGCTGTTAGCGTGCCTTTAAAAAACAGTATTAATAGTAATAGTTAAACCCAAGGGTCCTTACATATATGAGGACCAAATACTGTAATGGGCAGTGTTGCCAACTCATCCCTTTAATTACTGACACATGTGAATTATGCAGGTTTTGTGGCTAGGGAGATGCAGTTAAGGCACTGATTATTTGCAAATAGCCCCAGAACCTGTATAACTTCGATGTGTCAGTAATTAAAGGGATGAGTTGGCAACATTGGTAATGGGGTATGGGCTTGGATCTCTGCATAATTAAGGCCTCTTTCATAGTTGGACGTTAAAGTCGCACGTTATAAAAATGTATAACGTAGACTAACGCACAGCAATACAAAGTATGGGCGATATTCACAGTGCACACGTTGCGTTGTGTGTAACGTGTAGCAATATTTAGAAAGTGCTGCATGCTGTGCGTTTAGCAATACATTTGCTGCGTTATGTGTGTTGCACATGCTCAGTAATTTTTTTATTTTTTTTGTAAAATGTAACGCATGTGCCGTTTTCGTTCCATCAGTATGCGACAAAACGGCGCACCAAGAGACACATAACGCAGTGCAAAATAACGTCCTATTTCATAACCTACATGTGCTGCGTTAGGGGCACGTTGTGCGACTTTAACGTCGCATCAAACGCAACGTCCCACTGTGAAATCTGGACTGAGTTGCTAGAGCCACCAATCACATCACAAAACACGGACACACATTAACATTTTCCATTATTGCTCTTACACAAACCCTTCTTT
The DNA here is from genome assembly GCF_040937935.1 of Hyperolius riggenbachi. Lineage (NCBI taxonomy): Eukaryota > Metazoa > Chordata > Amphibia > Anura > Hyperoliidae > Hyperolius > Hyperolius riggenbachi. Next base: position 155,460,433 of record NC_090649.1, read on the forward strand.
TTATTACAAGTGTCTTATTTGAAAAAAATATTTATTGGATAAAAAAGCAAACAAAAAGCTTTAATTGTAACCAGCTTTTGTACTTGTGTTTTGTTGTTTTCATAGAAGTGAATGTAAGGGCTCTTTCACATTAGGGCAGATTTTCTGCGTTTCAACGCAACGGGTAAAGTTTGCGTTACCCAAGGTGAAATGAAAGTCCATAGACTTTCATTTTAGCTTTCACATATAACGCAGCCTTTTTGTGCATTGCGTTACACTGCACCCAGGCGCAGTTTTTCGGCCGACGCTAGCTTTATGCGTTACACAGTTAGTCAATGTAAAACGCACACTATGCGCGTTTTTAATCCGTTAACGCAGGCAATCAGTCCCAGAATGCAACAGAGGAACAATGTAGAAAGTTGAAAACTAAAAGAAAAAAAAAAATTACCTGCGTTTTTCTATGTGCTGTAAGGGCTCTTTCACATTAGGGCAGATTTTCTGCGTTTCAACGCAACGGGTAAAGTTTGCGTTACCCAAGGTGAAATGAAAGTCCATAGACTTTCATTTTAGCTTTCACATATAACGCAGCCTTTTTGTGCGTTGCGTTACACTGCACCCAGGCGCAGTTTTTCGGCCGACGCTAGCTTTATGCGTTACAATGTTAGTCAATGTAAAACGCACACTATGCGCGTTTTTAATCCGTTAACGCAGGAAATCAGTCCCAGAATGCAACAGAGGAACAATGTAGAAAGTTGAAAACTAAAAGAAAAAAAAAATTACCTGCGTTTTCCTATGTGCTGTAACGCATTGAAAACGGATTAAAAACGCACACTCACTGCAGTGCAACGCATATTAAAACGCATACAACAAAACGTATGCTTTGAGCGTTCTCCAACGCAAGCTCTGATTTTTTTGTGTTGTTCTGTAAGCTGTTCTATTTTAGCTATTTTTAGCTATCCAGGTGTAAAGTAATACCGTACTATTTTGACATCTTTTGAACTCATACTGGTAATAATAGCTCTAACAGTTGGTAGAGGGGGTATGGACACATAATGGTCCATCCACTGGATATCTGTAATTATAAAAGTTTATGAAGCCCTGCCTTAGCTTAGCTAATACTACTTCTTTGGTTTGGGGAATACTGAACTTTGATGAGTAAGGACAGATATTTGGATTCTATTTGTAGCTATGGCATATGTTTTGTGTCATAAACACTTGAATGACATGGAAGAAGTAAACATCAGTATGTAGGCCATGTTAAAGTGTATAAAGTTCCCTCACACAAGTTAATATAACCATATGTGTTATGCTGATGCAAAATTTAGAAATGGAAATGTTTTCTTCTCAATGTGATTATGTAGTATTTATTCTATTTATAAAGCGCCAACATATTACGCAGCGCTGGACAATAAATATATACAAGGGTGACAGACATAACAAGGTTATACAACATAGAACAAAGTTATACATGCAAATTGTACAAAATACATGATCATGCGATATGGGCTGGTTAGGTAGGCCCAGTAATACAAGTACAGGCTGTCATAGGACAGGAGCACATGATCCTGTAGATTACACTAGGGAAGGGAGGACCCTGCCAGAGGCTTACAATCTAAAGGGTGGGTCCAAGTTCAAGCTGCATATCATTTACACAAAATTTGCATGCAAGAAGAAATTATTTGCATCTCGCTGATCATCCCTACCGATAACATTGACAACAAAGATAACATCAAATGTTAAAACTGAGAAATATTATTTGTTTTGAATAATATATACTAATTTTGCTGGATAAATCGGATAAACTTGTGCATAAGCCACCCCATGGATAAGTCCACTGCCAACTTTGACTTTGAAAAGCTGGCAAAAATTGGTAACCTGCAAATAAGCCCAGCTCTCAATGTCTCCTTGTAGCCCACCATGCAGAGTGCACATTGGAAGGCTGTCCCTTCCCCTGGCAGCTTCACAACTTGCCATTACAGCTTCAGGCTCAGTCATGTGACTACTGTGAAGCATGGAAGTCTCATGCGGAGCTCAAAGCTGCAAGGGAGATGTGAAGACTGCTGCAGGAGCTGGGAGAGGCAAATAAAGCTATGGGTACACTTCAGTTGCATTCTCTGCATAGGTGGACCCTGCACATAAGCTGAATCCACAGAAAGGCCTGATGCACACCAAAACCCGCTAGATCCGCAAAATGCTAGCAGATTTTGAAACGCTTTTTCTTATTTTTCTGTAGGGTTTCAGCTAGCATTTTGCGGTTTTGTGAAGCGTTTTTGGTGTAGTAGATTTCATGTATTCTTACAGTAAAGCTGTTACTGAACAGCTACTGTAACAAAAACAGCCTGGCAAACCGCTCTGAAGTGCCGTTTTTCAGAGCGGTTTGCGTTTTTCCTATACTTAACATTGAGGCAGAAACGCATCTGCAATCCAAAATCTGCAGCAGCCCGGGAGTATGCGTTTCTGCAAAACGCCTCCCGCTCTGGTGTGCACCAGCCCATTGAAATACATTACCCTAGCGGATCCACACCCGCAAGCGGATCGCAAACCGCAGCAGAACCGCTCTGGTGTGCACTAGGCCTAAGGGACTTATTCCACTACACGCGGATTCTGGATGCAGAAAACTGACTCCAATGAATGCCGATGGGAAATTTGCATCAGAAAAATTGCGTTTAGTGGATACGGCCTGTATTGGAGTCTGCACCCAGAATCCGTGTGTAGCAGAAATAGGCCCTAACAGGTGATAAGCCAATCCCCGACTTTTTACCTATTTTTTTTAAAGGGGAAAATAGTAAGGTAGTCCACAAATAAGTTGTATTTTTGGTTTGATAATACCCCAAATATTTTCATTGGGTCACCACGCCAGTATTCAGTCAACACTTGGCCTCCTTATGTTATAATAAGTTCAAAATGTGATCTGGCATTGTATTTCAGATATACAAGCCTGCCCCCCAAAAAAGGTGTTATCTGGATGGTACGTTATGTTGCTACATAGCATGTATGCATCCTTCAGCAGGTCAGAGCACAGGAGCATATTACACTTCTCTTCAGTCTTATGGACTCATGCCTACAAAATACGGTACAGAAGTGTTTTTGGACCTTGTTTTTATATCTCTACTTCTTTGCATGATAACGATGTATCTTGCATTTCTAAATGCCAACTTAAGGTACACCTGAACTGAGAGGGATATGGTGGCTGCCATATTTATATTCTTTTACACAATACCAGTTTCCTGGCAGTCCTGCTGATCTCTTTGGCTGAAACAAGCATTTGGTAATGCAACATTTTTGTAATATGTTCAAATTGGGCATATATTTTACATAAAAAGTATCAGTTTCAACATCTGATTTCATTTGATATGTTGTCTTTGTCCTATTTCAATGATATATATTCACTTACTGTTTTATGTACATTTTACGCAGCTTCCCAACTGTTTTGGAAATGAGGTTGTAAATCACTAAGACAGAAACCAGGATGCAGATGAGATGTTCCAACCATGGCCTGCCTTCACTTGCTGCATGCATACCGCAGGTGAGTGACTCAAACCATCATAACAATCAGCCAAATGGTATTTGTTGAAAGGGAATAAAGATGGCTGCCTCCATGGTTGTTTGCTATGGGTTAAAAAAAATAAATGTAAAGATTTCTGAAAGCATGTGCAACTATGGTTGCCACCTTGTGACTGAAAAAATACTGGCTTTGGGGTGTGGCCTGGGGGTGTGGCCTAAAAGTGGGAGAGGTTTATTACAACCATTTTTCAAAAATAGCACAAGAAACATGAATACAGCATAATTTTGTTATAGTAAACTCCAAGGCACCAGGAAAACTGGTTTACTATATCAGAAAATGTCCTGGTATATTCTCTGCTGCAAAGGACCAACTTTGTCCTCCCATTGGAGGTAAAGTAGATGCACTGCGTACGAGAGATAACAGTGCTGGAGACTTGGGCGCGGGATTCAGCCGGTATATTACTGATCCTGCTGCCGCACAAGTCCCGGCCGTATTAAATACTATTCCCCCTCCAGGCCGCCATGGATAGTGAGGAATGAAATAGAATTATTATGTTTTAAAAACAACTTCAGCTCCGTCTTGTGACGGCGCTGAAGTTACTCCCTGTGCCTGCTATAGCTGTAGTTCTATGGTGGCGCCGGCTGCGCCCAAATCTCCTGCGCTGGTTTCAGCGTATTCAGATGCACTTGGATATTTAGTGGACTACAAGGTTAAGTATACCTCAGGGCTGCATAGCCAGGCTGGAAAAATTTTTTCACAACATAGGGCTGTGCAGCTTTGTCAGCTTGCTGCACAGCTATACAACTCAGCACACAAACAAAATGCTCCCATAGACTTATAATGGAGATTGGCCGGGACCTGGAGAGGTAGTTTACTAAACCCAAATGTTTACTATACCAGAGTTTATTATAACAAGATTATACTGTATATACAGCAATAGTTAAAAGACCACATGTAAGGGAGGGCCTCTGGTTCCTAATGAGGCTTCCCCCCATCTTACTCAGCATTGGGGATTCAGTGCTGGCAGCCCCGGAAAGACTGGTGCACTAGCGGCTTACCGCTCAGGATCCAGCGGAAATAGCCAAGCCCGATCGTGACCACTATACACAGTAAAGCGGACCTGTTCAGGCTCGGCTATTTACGCCAGAGTCCGAGGGAAAAGCCACTATTGCACCTGCGCACACCACCAACAAGCAGACTTTTGGGGGTTCTAGAGCTGGATCCCCTCTGCTGAGGATTGGGGAAGCCTCATTAGGATCCAGAGGCTTCCCCCTCCTGAGGTGAGTACCCCCAGGTGCACTTTTTTCCCTACAGGTACACTTTGAAGGTGCCCATTAATGACACGCTTCCACAGCTGATCAATCATTTCCAGTTACCCTGTAGTGTTCGGAAATGACCATTAAGGGCCGAATTACTGAAAGCCAAGTTAATCAGTTTAATGGAATCAACCTGTTTTTCGGATCAATCTCATAGAATTGACTAGCGGGATTTTGGCCATTAACGGACTTCCAAGGCGAGGGGAAATAATCTATGTTTACTCAATTGGGGCTTCTTCTAGCCTTTAGCAGTCATTTCAGTACCTTGCCGCAGCCCCGGTCCTCCGCATTGTCCTGCTGGCTGTCTGTAATGATCGTTGACCTGCCGGCGGGCCATCTCTTCTGTTGTCAGTGCATCCACATCATCTGGCACGTAATGCGCCTGCGCAGTAGTTTTGTGCAGGCGCAGTACCTGCCAAATGATCTGGAAGCATGTGTGCAAGTGCCCACGCAGACGACACAACCCGCCAACGGGGGCGTGGTCATTACAGACGGCCAGCGGGACATGCGGAGGACCGGGGCTGCGGCAAGGAACTGAAACGGCTGCTAGGGGCTGGAAGAAGCCCAAGGTGAGTAAAGATAGATTGTTGCCCCTTGCTTCGGAAGTCCCTTAAAGGGCATGACCAATCGTTTCTGACTGATTACCGCAGAAACGATTGATCGGCCGTGGAATTGTATCAATAATGGGCACTTTAATGCTAAAGTGCCCATACACCATACAATTTTCTGGCAGATTTACCTGCCAGATCGATTTCTTCCAACATGTCTGACCTGAATTTCAATCGATTTTCCGATCGATTTCCATTCACTTATATGGAAATCAATTGGAAAATTGATCGAAATTCAGATCGGATGTGTTGGAAAAAAAATCAGTCTGGCAGGTAAATCTGCTAGAAAACTGTATGGTGATTACCTAGCATATGAGTCTGGAAGAGGGTAGAGGAGCTGATAAAGGGTTGGAAAGAGAAAAAGAAAACAGAAGAGAGAAAAGAGAGAGTGTGTGGGTGTGAGTCTGCTACCTGCTTGTTTTTCACGCAGCACTTCAGCTGTACAAGGTTTGCCTGACCCTCTCTCCTCCTGACAGTGCTGGCTGCTGCCTGGAGGATGGGCTGGTTCGGCTCTGCCGTTTTTTACTGTGTGCACAATACTACAGCCATGACCACTCTCCTCTCTCTCCCCCAGCCTGCTGAAACTCTACAAATGCAGGGAATCCCAGTGCTGTGTGTGTAAGCTGCAGATTATATTTCATTTCTGCAGTATTGGGGTCTCCATGATTTAACACTTGTCAGGCACAGGCAGGGCTGCATTTACAACTCAGGAGCCTGTAGGCACAGGCGGTCCGGCGCCCTAAACCATGCCCCTCAGCACAGGCCACACCCCCAAGTAAAACATTCTGTACTCTAATCTCAACCTCATGTCACTAACAGTCTTTAGGATCTTGCATTCTGATACTGACTTATGTCATCGATGGTGACATGAGACAAGGAAGCCCCTAAGTAGGGATGGTCAATGAGATGCAAATAATTTTGAGTTGATGCAGTATTACGCAAATTTATCTTATGCAAATTGTGTATGGAAATGTTTGCTGCTTGAAAATTGACCAATCTATTTTTACCTCTGCAGGGTTTGATTGATTTATTTTCAAGCTGCATAATATTGCATACAAAAATTGCTGCATCAATTTATTTGCATCTCATTGACCATTCCTACTCCTAATGCTGGGTACACACAATGTGATTTCCCGCTCAATCGACAGGATTGATTATTTCTGACATGTCCAATCGGGTCTAAATCGATACAGTGGACGATTTTGCACACTTAGCATTAGAAAATCGATCGAGACCCGATCGGACATGTCAGAAATAATCGATCCCGTCGATCGAGCGGGAAATTGCATTGTGTGTACCCAGCATTAGGTCAGTGATATGAAACAGGGATTACACTGTAAGCACCTGAGATTTAGTGATGTCAAGCAGGGATTAAGCTGCAAGCTCCTAAGGTCAGTGATTTGAGCCAGGGATTAGACTGAGGACAGTTAGTGGCATCAGGTGGGAGGCCCCGATATTGCTGGCAGTCTAGTGGCCCCTAGGCTACCCTCCCTACACCCATGAAGAGTTGGGTCCCTATGCTGCACTCCCCTTCTTCCAATGGACATGTCCCCAGGCTCCGCTCCCCTCCCTCCGATGCGATATATGGTGCAGGCAGTGACACTCACCCTCCATCTTGAAAGTGGCAGCTCTGCTCTGCAGGGCAATGCAGCAGCTAGCAGGATGGAGGGTGAGTGCCACTGCCTGCACCATATATCTGCATCAGAGGGAGCAGAGCCTGGGACATGTCCATTAGAAGGATGGGAGCAGTGGTGTTGCTACTGACTTCTGGGCCTTGAAACATGGAGAGGAACAAGCTGGCACTGCTTTTCTGAAATATATAGAGTTATATAGTGAATAGGAGTATAAAGTGAATAGGAGTTCATGTGTTACAATACCTGTCACCGGCGGTCACGTGCGCGCATTCCTACGCGCGCGCGCGATCGCGCATTGTCTTTTATGATAGCTGGGCGTGTTCCTAAGAGCCGTTGCGCCGCGCGCACGCGTGCTGGCGTCCGCGTCAGCACGCATGCGTGCGCACGTGCGCGCACGTGGGCGCATGCGCGAGGCGCGTCATTCGGCGCCAATTTTGAATGTTGTATATAAGCAAGCTGCTGGAGAGGCCCAGTGCTGTTTCTTCTGATCAGCTTGGTGCCAGTAGACGCTGGAGCCTTGTATTGATTTATAATTTACCTTTTGCCGACCTTAGCCTGTTCCTGACTTACGATTATCGCCGCCTGTCCTGACCTCAGCTTGTTTATCGATTACGCCTGTCTTCAGCCTGCCCTGACCTCTGCTTGTGACCTCGTCTACGATTGATATCCGCCTGCCCCGACCTCGGCTTGTGACCCCGACTACGTGGCTGCCTTCAGCTCCTGTATCTGACGCACTGCAGTCTCATCTGTTCTCCAACCCACTGTGGGATTTACCTAAGCGCAACCTGGTGGGCACTAGGCAGCGAAGTTCCCACTTCCCCCTCAAGGGGTTGTGGTCCTGCTTCCCCCTCAAGGGGTTGTGGGTGAAGACCCGTGGTCACTTAGACTCTGCGCTTGGGTGGTCCATAAAACACAGTGGGGCGGTCAACAGCCTCCACGTTCAGATCTTCATAACAGCAAGAAACAGCCATAAAGATGTCCACAGGAGGGGCTCCTGCTAATACCACCATGGAGGATCTCTGTCGTTTGGTGTCAGAACTCTCTCTTTCTGTCCGTGAGGCTCAACAAGGTTATGCACGTCTCGAGACTCAAGTACAAGCTATAACTACCAGTCGAGTACAAGCTAGTCCTCCAGTACAACCTGTTCTGCATCCCGTTACCGTTGTTCCTGAACCAAAGATTCCGCTACCTGACAGATTCTCTGGGGATCGCAGCAAGTTCCGCCAGTTCCGCAGTGCTTGCTTATTGTACTTTTCCCTCAAGCCACGGAGCTTCTCTGATGAAACAATTAGGGTGGGCACTATCATCTCACTACTTCAAGATGAACCACAGGCCTGGGCCCTTCGTCTGAGAGATCTACAAAGCCCTCACCTGGCCAGTACAGACTCCTTGTTCAAAGCTCTAGCTGAAGTTTATGACGACCCCCGCCAAGCTGCTTCCGCTGAATCTGCTCTATGTAATCTTACACAAGGGAAAAGACCAGTCGAGGATTATGTAGCGGACTTTCGAAGGTACAGTGTTGACACCGACTGGAACGAGGCTGCACTTAAACATCAATTCCGCCTCGGTTTATCAGGACTACTGAAAGATGAACTAGCTCGAGTCGGCATTCCAGCTACCCTTAACGAACTGGTATCTCTGGTTATCCAGATCGACAGGCGCCTACGGGAACGCAGAGCCGAGAGGGCTGGGGGTCTTCGACCCATGTGGGGGCCAAATAGCTCGTATCTGACATCCAGTCCTCTGTCTCCAGAAGTCTCTACTCCCACTGCAGCTTCGGCTGATGAACCTGAGCCTATGCAGATAGGTCTGGCACGTCCTGCTCTTTCTAATGAAGAACGTCAACGAAGACGCCAAGCTAATCTCTGCCTTTACTGTGGGGCCTCTGGTCATTTTCTCCGCAACTGCCCTGTCAGGCCCATAGGTGAGGAACAGTCTCCATCCCTTGTTCTAGAGTGTCCTTTGCCTGCTTCTGGGTCTTATGTATCTCTTACTCTGTCGTTGCAGGCGCCAAGAAGAACATTAGAAGTTGACGCAATAGTTGATTCTGGAGCTTGTAGTTGTTTTATCGATTCCACCTTGGCTCACCAATTACAACTTCCTCTAAGAACTAAAACCAAGTCATTAAACATCTGCTTGGCAGATGGTTCAAAGATCAAAGATGGGCCTATAACACAAGAGACTTTACCTACCTTGATCACTACATCCTCCTCCCATTCTGAATATATCATCTTCGATTTGATCACTTCTCCGTTATATCCGGTTATTCTGGGTATGCCATGGTTACAAGCCCACAATCCTATGATCGACTGGCTCTCCGGCAAGATTTCCTTCCACTCTCGCTACTGTTTGCAGGCTTGTTTATCTCCTTCCTCTGCTGTGATGTGTTTGAAACAAGAGATTTTGGAGTTTGTTCCTGAAGTTTATAGAGACTTTGCCGATGTTTTTGATGAAAGGGGAGCTGATGTATTACCCCCGCACAGAATTTATGACTGTCCTGTTGATCTTCTTTCCGGAGCTAAGGTCCCGTTTGGACGAATCTACCCGCTAACTGAGCCTGAGCAAGCCACGTTGAAAGCATACATTGATGAAAATCTCCAAAAAGGGTTCATCCGTCACTCCACCTCGCCTGCTGGTGCCGGTATATTTTTTGTAGAAAAGAAAGACCACACCCTCCGTCCTTGCATAGACTATAGAGAACTCAATAAAATAACTGTCAAGAATCGTTATCCTCTGCCACTGTTTCCTGAGATTTTCCAACGCCTCCGTTCTGCTCGAATCTTTTCTAAGTTAGACCTTCGAGGAGCATACAATCTGATCCGCATCCGAGAGGGAGACGAGTGGAAGACTGCCTTTCGAACCAGATACGGTCATTTTGAATATCTTGTAATGCCGTTTGGACTCTGTAATGCTCCTGTCACTTTCCAACACTTCATTAATGATATTTTCAGGGACATTATCGACCAATATATTGTTGTTTATCTTGATGACATCCTTATTTTCTCTCAAGACATTTCCGAGCATAGACAACATGTTAAACGTGTCTTGACTCGCCTACGCACCCATGGTCTCTATGCCAAACCAGAAAAATGTGTTTTTGAACAAACATCAGTTCACTTCCTGGGACTTGTCATCTCCGCGGAGGGGGTGGCTATGGATCCTAAGAAAGTATCCGCCATCTTGGACTGGCCAGCTCCCATCGACCGTAAAGGAGTTCAGAGGTTCATAGGGTTTTCAAACTTCTATCGAAGATTCATTAAAGACTTCTCTGCTATTGTAGCTCCACTGACTCAACTTACCAAAGTCAACTTACCATTCTGTTGGAACCTAGAGGCCCAAGAAGCCTTTGCAAAACTGAAAGACAAATTCATCTCTGCTCCAGTTCTGACTCATCCTGATCCTGCCTTGCCTTTCGTGTTAGAAGTGGATGCCTCTGAAAATGCTATTGGGGCAATCCTGTCTCAACGTAATGATCCTAAAGCTATATTACATCCTGTTGCTTTTTTTTCTCGCAAATTGTTACCGGCTGAGAAGAACTATGACGTAGCTGATCGGGAGTTGCTGTCCATTAAAGCAGCTCTGGAGGAGTGGCGTTATTTGTTGGAAGGGGCCAATAATCCTGTTCTAGTTCTGACCGATCACAAGAATTTAGAATATCTTCGTTCTGCCAAACGCCTCAAACCACGACAAGCTCGATGGGCTCTGTTCTTTTCCAGATTTAACCTACATATAACTTACCAGCCAGGCTCCAGAAATATTAAAGCTGATGCATTATCCAGAATGTTTTCGGAAGAGACTATGCAAAGCAAACCTGAAACTATTCTCCCCTCCAATTGCTTCTTGTTACTACAGTCTGATCTGATAAATACCATCAAAGAAGCCTCTAGCAGTATTGAGCCTTGCAGAAAACTAGGTCTTGCCCGTAAGGAAGGTTTTTTTTTGCATAAGGATAAAATTTTTGTACCTGACCAGGCTAAGATTACTGTGCTGGGCCACTGTCATGACAATTTACTTTCTGGCCATTTTGGCATTACTAAGACCTATGAACTTCTATTAAGAAATTTTTGGTGGCCTAATATGTTTCAGGATTGTAAACAGTATGTGTTATCCTGTCCTGTCTGTGCCCGTTCTAAGTCTTCTAGGGAGAAACCTTGGGGTCTGCTCAAACCCTTACCCATCCCTTCCCGCCCCTGGGGTATGATATCACTAGATTTCATTGTAGAGCTACCTTCCTCTCAGGGGTTTAACTCCATTCTGGTGGTGGTAGATCGTTTGACCAAGATGGGCCATTTTATTCCGATGAAGGGCACTCCTACCGCATTAGAAACGGCTGAGGCGTTTATTAAGGAAATTATTAGATTACATGGGGTACCAGATGATGTTGTTTCAGATAGAGGGGTGCAATTTACGTCAAACTTGTGGAAAGAATTATGCAGATGTCTGGATATTCATGTGTCTCTCTCCTCTGGCTATCATCCCCAGTTTAATGGCCAGACGGAGAGAACCAACCAGACTCTAGAACAGTACCTTAGGTGTTTTACTTCTGCCTCACAAGAAAACTGGTCATCCCTGCTGTCTACTGCTGAATTTGCATATAATAATTCTACTCATTCTGCTACCAAGCAATCACCATTTTTTGCTAATTATGGGTTTCACCCCGTTTCTCTACCCAATGTGTTTCCTGAATCGTCTGTTCCTTCTCTACAGGATAGATTGTTATTTTTAAAGGATAATATCAAAAATGTTTCTAATGTTCTGTCTCAGACTCAGGTTAGAACAAAAAGGATTGCTGACAAATCCAGGAGGGAATCTCCTTCGTTTAAACCAGGAGATCTTGTTTGGTTATCTACTTGTAATTTGAAACTGCGGGTTCCATCAAGAAAGCTTGGACCTAGATTTATTGGGCCTTATCCAGTTAAAAGAGTTGTTAATCCTGTGGCTATTGAACTTGTGTTACCTGATACTTTGAAGGTTCATCCTGTCTTTCATGTGTCTTGCTTAAAATTGCATTTTCAGGGTTCCTGTTCCAATCCTCAGTCTCCTCCTCCGCCTCCGGTCCTGGTGGATGGTTGTGAGGAGTTTGAGGTCGAAGCCATTTTAGACTCCAAGATAAGATCTGGCCGATTGTTTTATTTAGTAAAATGGAAGGGTTATGGGGTGGAGGAGAATTCTTGGGAACCTGCTACTGGGATTCATGCTCCTAGGCTAATTAAGAATTTTCACTGTAAATTTCCGTGTAAACCGGCTCCAAAGGGCACCCGGAGGTTGCCCGTGGGGGAGGGGCAATGTTACAATACCTGTCACCGGCGGTCACGTGCGCGCATTCCTACGCGCGCGCGCGATCGCGCATTGTCTTTTATGATAGCTGGGCGTGTTCCTAAGAGCCGTTGCGCCGCGCGCACGCGTGCTGGCGTCCGCGTCAGCACGCATGCGTGCGCGCACGCACGCGGGCGCATGCGCGAGGCGCGTCATTCGGCGCCAATTTTGAATGTTGTATATAAGCAAGCTGCTGGAGAGGCCCAGTGCTGTTTCTTCTGATCAGCTTGGTGCCAGTAGACGCTGGAGCCTTGTATTGATTTATAATTTACCTGTTGCCGACCTTAGCCTGTTCCTGACTTACGATTATCGCCGCCTGTCCTGACCTCAGCTTGTTTATCGATTACGCCTGTCTTCAGCCTGCCCTGACCTCTGCTTGTGACCTCGTCTACGATTGATATCCGCCTGCCCCGACCTCGGCTTGTGACCCCGACTACGTGGCTGCCTTCAGCTCCTGTATCTGACGCACTGCAGTCTCATCTGTTCTCCAACCCACTGTGGGATTTACCTAAGCGCAACCTGGTGGGCACTAGGCAGCGAAGTTCCCACTTCCCCCTCAAGGGGTTGTGGTCCTGCTTCCCCCTCAAGGGGTTGTGGGTGAAGACCCGTGGTCACTTAGACTCTGCGCTTGGGTGGTCCATAAAACACAGTGGGGCGGTCAACAGCCTCCACGTTCAGATCTTCATAACATCATGCTTACAGAGGTGTAGTATGCATAGTCATATACACACATACTGAGGAAGGAGAGTGAGTGCTAGGTGCAGGGAACTGGATGCCCGATAGCCGTTTTGCAAGTATATATGCACAAAACAGCCAAGCATCCAATTCCCTGCACTCACCGCTCACTTTCCACCCCCAGTATGTGCATATATAAGAATGCATACAGTTGCAAACATGAAGTTTATGCACTTTATATTCATGAATGAATACATTTCAGTAAGCAGATCTGCCTACCACCAACTCCCCGCTATCCCTGTTTGGTAGACATGGCAAGGATGCTTCCTGGAGTGGGGAAGTGAGTCCTGCCGAGCATGAAGGCGAGCCCGATTTCAACCCGGGGGCTGCCGTTCCAAGTACAGTACTGTACATTATTGCTTACTGTGCAGGTTCCGACTCCCAGTGACAAGTCTGCTTACAGCACAGCGCCGCTCAGCTATACACTTATCCCCGCTGGTGTTCTCCTCTCCTGTTCGCAATACTCTTGCCCACTCCGTCCCTCCTCTCAACCATGCTTGCAAGGGAAGGGGCGGAGCGGGCACGAGTGATGCGAGCAGGAAGAGAAGGGAACACCAGCGGGGATAAGTGTATGGCCGAGCCGCTGTGCTGTAAGCGGACGTGTCACTGGGACCTGCACATTAAGCAAGCCAGTGTGCCTCTTTGTGATGCAGCAAGCGGCAGGACTGGGTGGGGGAGGCGAGTGTGCTTTCTGGAGCACGAACGTACTGGCCAGCCCTACACCACTAGAAGGGAGTATAACAGCTCAGCATCTCTGCACAGGGACAGGGAGGGGGCTGCCTTCTTCCACTTCCGGCGCCTGTAGGCACGTGCCTAGGTGCCTTATGGTAAATCCGGTGCTCCAACATTTTGTCCTACGCGTCGATTTTGCCTACATTCCCTTCTGCACGTGCTCAGTACTTTCCACGCCCACTCTGCACATGCGCATATAGGTGTTCTCATTTCCCCTCATCGTTTTACCCTACGGGTGTGCGGAGTAATAGCCTGTGGTTGGAGGGAGTGCAGCGGCAAGTGTGTCCTAATAAGCAGGCCCCTTTCTAGGGGCCGTGCAGCCGCCCTGAGCACAGATTAATCATCTATAACTGCTACATTTTCAAACTTATTTCCATTATTACTTTATTAGCAATAACATACAGTGAAACACATATACAATCAGCCTATTTCCATTGTAGGTTATTTCGATTTGTAGGCAGGGCCGGCCTTAGGTTTCACAGCGCCCTGAGCGTAACCAGATTTTGGTGCCCCCCATTAATCCTCCTCACACGTGCGCGCGCACACGCACACACGCACACAAGCACACACAGGCCCATATGCAATTCACCATTTATCCTGAGAAATCACACAATTCACAGCAGATGTGTGGGTAGTGGCTGGTGGCTCGGTGACAGATAAGTGCAGGTAGTGGGTGGTTGCTAGGTGACAGCGCAGGTAGTGGCTGGTGGCTGGGTGACAGCGTGAATAGTGACTGATAGTGGGTGGTAGCTGGGTGACAGATAAGTGCAGGTAGTGGGTGGTGGCTAGGTGACAGCGCAGGTAGTGGATGGTGGCTGGGTGACAATGCGGGTAGCAACTGGTAGTGTGGGTGGGTGGCTGAGTGAGGGTGGTGGCTGGGTGACAGTGCAGGAAGCGACGGGTAGTGGATGGTGGCTGAGTGCCAGATAGTGGGTGTTGGCTGGGTGACATTGGAGGAAGCGAAGAGTAGTGGAGGGTGGCTGCCAGGTACCAGATATTGGGGGTGGCTGGGTGACAGTGCGGGTAGTGCAGATAGTGGGTAGTGACTGGGTGACGGTGGAGGTGGCGACAGGGAGTGGGGGGTGACTTATGACAGTGAAGGTAGTGACAAGTACTGGGGGGTGGCTGGATGACAGGAAGCGACAGGTAGTGCGTGCAGGGGGCTGGGTGATAGTGGGGTTGTGACAGGTTCTGGGGGTGACAGTGCAGGTAGCAACAGGTAGTGGGGGTGGCTGGGTGACAGTGCAGGCAGTGGGGGTGGCTGGGTGACAGTGCAGGCAGTGGGGGTGGCTGGGTGACAGTGCAGGCAGTGGGGGTGACTGGGTGACAGTGCAGGCAGTGGGGGTGGCTGGGTGACTGTGCAGGCAGTGGGGGTGGCTGGGTGACAGTGCAGGCAGTGGGGGTGGCTGGGTGACTGTGCAGGCAGTGGGGGTGGCTGGGTGACAAATAGTGCAGGTAGTGGGGGTGGCAGTGGGGGGGTCACTTGGTGACAGTGCTAGGAAGGGGCATAATGGGAAACCTCAGAGAATAGGTGACCTGGTCCTACCTCTCTCTGGTGGTAGTCAGTAGTAGGACTGCCAGTGTGCCAGGCAGCAGTTAAAGTCAGAACCTCTTCTCCCCTCCAGCCTCACAGCCCAGCTCTTCTCCATGTGCAGGGGGCTGACCCTCTTTCCCCAGGCTGGAAGCTGGGCGGGCTTCACTGTTAGAGTGACAGCTCCCCGAATGCAGGCAGACATGAGGGAGGCAGAGCCTGATATTCCTTAGCCCCCCTCCTAGCCTGCAGTGTTACCCAATCACGCGGCAGGGGCGGGGCTTAGGAGGTTGAGCTAGCACCCGGGAAAGTGCAGATGGGTCTTCTAGAGGCAGCCGCAGCTCACAACAGTTTGATGGTCTTCGCCCCCATCACCCCCCGCGGCACCACGGGGCGGGGCGAGACGCGGCGATAGCGAGACGGACCCAGCCAGAGCCCGCGGCCAGGCAGATATGCGGCCAGGGCGGCAGGAGCGCCCCCTGGAAACCGGCGCCCTGAGCGATCGGTCCGGTCGCTCAGGTCAAAGGCCGGCCCTGTTTGTAGGTCTCCTCGATGGAGTTTCTATCATTCTGTCATTAGCGTAGGACATTTCGACAATGTAGGACAAAACGTTGGAGCACCGGCCCTGGGCACAGGCAGCTACTGAACTTTAATTCCAGGAGCAAACAAAACATAGTACATCAAATCTTAGTATCATCTTTAATACAGTGCGACAGCTGGTAGGAAGATGATGAGTTTTCTTTTCAAAAAGTGAGTTTCCTTTATCTCAGTGAGGAAGCACACACTGCTCGGCAGCACAGAAGCAGCAGCCACAGCACAGAGACTCCCACTCTCCTGTTGGCTCCTCCCTCTCCACGAGCCCTCACCAGCCAGCGTGTGGGGAGAAAAACAGCCTGAAGCACTTACTGATGATTGGCTGGCAGTGCCCGGCGGCCAGCCAATCCAAGGAGAGAGAGAGCTGAGTGACAGATTTACCGGCAAATGACGTGCCGGTACAAACATAATTCCGGCACCAGCTTCATAGACGATTTTTCCGGCCATGCCGGCCAGATACCGGCTGGGTGGCAACCCTATGTGCAACAGGAGTAAAGGATATTTCTATGTTTACCAATCCCTGCCGCTTATTGCTGCTGCCTGTCCATGTAGACAATGCAGTCATGCAGAAAGTGCGTTTAAGCACTAATTTTCCAGTATGTGCCAGAGCAGATGAGACCAGAGGCCCATTAAACCATCCCTAGAGGGGATGAGATGCTACATCTCATACCTGCCACAGGTGAGGCCATAGGATCCTAAGACATAAGAACCTGTTTATGCAAAATGTTTCTTCTGTGTGCAGCCAAAGCCCATTAAAACATAACAGTCAAACATGCTCAGCATAAGTGTGCAGCTGTACTCGCTTTTCATACAGGGAGTTTTTACTTTACATGTAATATATGTACTTTTGAAACGCATTGTGTCAGATGAGCCAATTAGTTTCAATTACACAAGCTGTTTAAAATGACAGATGAATTAAAGTATTACCGATCCAAGGCAAAGCTATGTAAGGTGAGCACAGAGGTGTGTACATGCTAAATCCACATACCTCTGTGCACTGTCCATTCCTCTCCTTGTTCCCCCCATCTCTGTAATCACTCCTTTCAAAAGGTTGACCTTAATAGGTACCTTTAGGCTACTTGCACACCAAGACGTTGCGTTAGGTGCCACGTTAAGGTCGCATAACGTGCACCTAACACAACGTATGGTGCTGCAAGAAAGGTAGGCGGCTCTATCCCTATAAGGTCTCCCAGAGTGGCGCTGATTGGCCGGCAGGACCACGTGATGCGGAGTGAGACACTCCGCATCACGTGGTCCCGCCGGCCAATCAGTGGCCGCCAGTGCAGTGAATATTAAGTAGCCATGTGCGCTGCTACTGTAGCTGGCTCTCCCCGCCTCCTCTCCGCCCCCCACTGAGCATGTGCAAACAGTCTAACGCGGCTATAGCCGCTCTAACGCCGTAGCATGCTGCACCTTCCCGACAACGTGCAGCGTTACATGTAACGCAACGTGGGCTGTGTGAACAGCCCACTTGTGTTACATTGCTGTGCGTTGGGGGAGCGTTACGTCCCTGTGTGTAAGCAGCCTTAGGCTTTGTTCACATTATAAATAGCCAGTGCAAGCTCTGAGTGCTTTTGTTAGAGCTTTTCCCAGAGCTTTCTCAGTGATTAGTGATTTTTATAAGTGCTTTACTAAGCACTTTTGTTAGGCGATTTGAGCTTTTCTTCCTGTAAACAATCAGGAAGTGAACTCTTTGACCTGGAACTGAAAACAACTAATGTACTATGTGAGTAAAAGCGCTCACAAAATCGCTTTTCCAAGCACTTTAGAGTGCTTAGTGATTTTCCTATACCTTCCATTGAAGTGCAAACGCTCTGGAAATGCTGCAGGACCCACGTTTGCGAATGGAAAAAAAGCTCATCGCTCATGTCAGCTCACACTGTAACTTATTGCAAAAGTGCTTTTAGGGCTTGTTCACGTTCACATTGCGTTCCGCTTGCGTTTGCTTTTATGTTGAGCTTTTTTGTCGCAATTTTTTTTCTGATTCCTGACACTTGGGTGGGTGTTGTGTTTTTGTGAAAAGCACTTTTGTAAGCGCTTTTCCAGAGTGTTTTTAATTCACTCCCTGACACAAGTCCTGAAGTGAACTCTTTGACCTGGAAAATAATAAATACAATGGGCCTGATTCACAAAGCGGTGCAAACACTTTGCACGCCAGTGAAAAGCCCTTTATCACGCCTAAACTCAGTTTAGGCGTGATAAGAAGAAACTCGCGCGAAATTCCCACGGCCGCACAGCACGATGCGCGCGAAGCGCCCATTAAACCCTATGGGCGCTGCGCGCGTAATTGGGACTTTGCACGCGATAAAGAGCACAAAGCGGTGCTAACTCAGTGATGCAAAGGTTATCACGCCTAAAGTAACTGAGTTATCACCGCTTTGTGAATCAGGCCCAATGTATTTATTCTTAAAAACGCGAACGCAATCGCTGCACAAATCAATTTTGTGAGTGTTTAGCGTTTTTCCTATGCCTTCCATTGAGGCAAAATCGCCCCAAAAATGGTTCTGGCCCTGCTTCGCTGAACGCACAGTGCATGAATCGCGCTGATATGAACCCTCTCATAGAGATTCATTGCACAAGCATTTTGTGGGCAATTTTAAAAATCATCTTATGCTTGAAAAAAGGCCAAAAATGCCCCTAGTGTGAACAAGCCCTTAAAGGGCTTTTTAAAATAGCCAGCACTGAAAAAAAAAAAAGCGTTCATAGTGTGAACAAGCCCTAAGTCTGATTTGAAGTCTCCGTAATGACTCCTATATTGCAGCCATCAGCTGTGGAAGTCTATAATGAAGGTAGAGGCTAGTACAGGTAAAAGCTAATTACTGAATATCAGTTAGGCCACGTTCACAGTAACCATCGCATTCCCTATGACAGCAGGAATGTAACGGATCGGGAAGGCGACACCATATGCTGCACTCATGCTTTGCGTCGCATACAGTCAGTGCGGTAACCCACTGCATGCAATGGGCCTGATTCACAAAGCGGTGCAAAGTGTTTGCACGCCTGTGAAAAGCCCTTTATCACGCCTAAACTCAGTTTAGGCGTGATAAAATGAAACTCGCGCGAAATCATGGTGCAGTGCGCGCGAAGCGCCCATTAAACCCTATGGGCGCTGCGCGTGGAGTTGCGCGATTGCGCGCGCAAAACTTTGCGCGCGGGACTTTGCGCGCGATAAAGAGCACAAAGCGGTGCTAACTCAGTGGTGCACAGCTTATCACGCCTAAAATATTTTAGGCGTGATAACTAAGTTATCACCGCTTTGTGAATCAGGCCCAATGTGTTACTATGCCGCACTCCGCTGCACAGCAACGTACTCGCCGCACCGTGAACTTCTCAAAGTTTGTGCAGCGAGCCGTGTTACAAAGCGGCACTGCAATGCACCGCTATGAATAGTTTAAGAAAACACTGCTTTTACTTCTCCACAAAGGACTAAGAAAACATTTGTGAGTGGAACTTTTAGCAGCTGCCGCACTATGAACATACAACAAACAATGCTTTCTGTATTTTTTACGTAATTTCTGATTGCACTTATGTAAATAAGAACATATCCTGCATGAACAGGTGTGTACTGTTTAGTAGAGATTGCCCGAACGGTTCGAGGCGAACTTCTGGGGGTTCACGATCACGGAGAACCACGGACTTTACCGGAGGTTTGGTTCGCCCCCATAGTGCACCATTAGGGTCAACTTTGACCCTCTACATCACAGTCAGCAGGCACATTGTAGCCAATCAGGCTACACTCCCTCCTGGAGCCACTCCTCCCTTATAAAATGCAGGCATCTCCGGCCATTTTACTCACTCGTGTGCCTGCAGTAAATAGAGAAGGGACAGCTGCTGCAGACTCTCTCATAGGGAAAGATTAGTTAGGCTCTTGTAGGCTTCTTAGCTTGCTCATTGCTGATTCTTATTGCTAAAATAGCACCCCACAACAGCTCTTTTGAGAGCTAATCTTGTTATTGTGATCTATTTTTTTTCTGGGTGTCCCACTGACACTTGTGTTGCATAGACTGCCTTGATAATTCATACTGTGTGTGCCACTTCCAGGCCAAGCACATTCAGTGACTACCTGTGTGTGTGAGAGGTGCACATTACCCATCACTGCATATACCTACCTGTTTTTCACTGTGCACCCACCTGCGTGAGCGCACGCAGTGTCACTGTGCCTGTCCCGCTACCTGTTTGTGTGTGACAGGGGCACATTGTAATACCCATTACTGCATATACCTACCTACCTGTTGTTTACCTACGTGAGCTGAGCGCACGCAGTGTCACTGTGCCTGTCCGCTACCTGTCTTTGTGTGACAGGTGCACATTGTAATACCCATTACTGCATATACCTACCTGTTGTGTTCAGTGCACCCACCTACCTACGTGAGTGCACGCTGTGTGATATACCACTCCGTGCATACCTGTTAACTGCACCTTTGTGACTGACTGCACATTGTATTAGTTAAGTCAGTGCATACCTTTCACTTCATCCCCCCCAATATGGACAAACCAAAAGGTAGAGGAAGGCCACCTGGCAGGTCTGTTCGAGGTCGCGCTGTTGTGATTTTGTGCGGCCCTCGACCAAAGTACAGCGTTCAGAAGAAGGCACGTGCCATTAACCCCCAATATTGTCAGGACGTAGTTGACTATTTAACACAGAACACCCCATCTTTCTCAGCTTCCGTACGGAAGCGTGACATATCTTTCTCCTCCTGCTCTGATTCTTGCACCCCACTTAACACTCAGTCGGCCGCCACCACCAAAGTGCCATCACCCCAGGGCTCAGCAGTGTGGACATTTTTGTGTGTGTCTGCCTCTGATGAGAGCAATGCCATCTGTACTCTCTGCCACCGAAAATTGAGCCGTGGAAAGACCAAGACCCGCGTAGGGACAACTACCTTACGAAGGCACATGATTACAAAGCACAAACTGCAATGGGATGACCACCTGAGGAAAAGCAGCACACAAAAGCAAAGCCACACACAGTGGAAGATAACAGGCCGCAATTTTTTCTCAAAAAAGGCAATACCTAAACTGTACCGTGATGTTGAAAGGCAAGTGGTGACATCTCTGGCACAAAGCGTTGGGTCAAGGGTCCACTGACCACAGATGTCTGGTCTGCAAAGCACGCTCAGGCCTGCCCCAAAGACTAAGTCAGTCCCCACACACAGCATCTCTGCCTGCATGCCATGTGACTGCCTTTGGGTTTGCTGGTCTGATTGCATTAATAACTTATTTTGCTGCCGTAATCACTGTTTGTCTAGTCTTTTAAACAGGACTGATATTAGATGAATTAGGGACCAATCCAATTCACTTTTTCTGCTAAGTTTTCTCCTAGGTAATATATTGCTATGGAGTGGTCTGTTGTTAACTGTCTCTTTCTTCTCTTCTGTTAGATTTAGTTGAAAAGCTGTCCTGTCTAATGAGGACAATGCTGTGGTAAATGTCATTCCAGAAGAAGTTACCATGAAAAGCCATGGCCACTTTGGGGATTCTTAGTTACGAAGAAAGACCTCTCAAAAGACCCCGTCTTGGACCACCTGATGTCTATCCACAAGACCCCAAGCAGAAAGAGGTTATTGTTATTCTGTTTATAACTATTGGGAACAATATGTGTTTGCAGTGTTTTGTTTCAACAACATTGTATTGAATCAGCTAAGGGTTCCATCCTCAGATCAGTTGATGTTGTGGCCACACTTGTTATAAGTGGGGAGATCATGATGAGGATCATGATGGCAAAACTTGTTACATGTATCCTGGCAGATGGGTTACCGAAGGGGAGCAGGAAAAGGGAGGTGTGCGTGTTGAATGGTCCAACCTAATTTTGATGGGGGAGGGGTCATTTGCTATGTAGTTATATGAGAACTTTTAACCCTTTCCAGTCCAATTTCTGGATCACCCATGCCCCACCACCAAGGGGGTGGAAGGGGGCGGGGCATGAGTGATCCAGAGAGTGCTGCAGAGGTGGGTACCTTTTCACACTAGAACAAGGAGAGCCAGGAGGTAACCTGGTATCAGGGGTGGGGCTGGTGCCTGCTCATGAGACGTAGTTCTATCCCCATTGCACGCACACCAGCGTAATAACGGTATTATGCGGCACGGCGTGGTAGATTCCTGGCAGAGACGGCCCCTGCCTGGATCGATATCATGCTTTACCAATTAACAATTATAGCCATGTATTTCATGAAATCATCCATACTCATTTTTTTTTTTTTTAACAGTAAAAATGTTATTATTTTTCAAGAGAACAGACAAATTACAGAACAGTGCACATACAGTTACAGTTGAACAGATGAAAATTACAGTACATATCCACATCAGTAGCTGTGTAGTTACAGTAATTAGGACAATAGATGCGGCTGATATCAGTGTAGTATAGAATAGCAACACATTGGTGTAAATAACCGTAGTAGCATTTCCGTTCTGCATTAGAGGAGAGAGTAAAGAAAAGTCCACGCCCGTCTCTAGCCCCGCACCCGCCCCGCCCATATCAGTATGCCGTTCACTCAATAATTGGAATACATTTTCCATTTGTTGGATCCAGTATCCTATTTTCCCAGACTCCCCATACTTTTTGAATTTCTTAGGACTTTTCCTATTTAAATAGGTTGTTCTGTATAGAGGAAGGGCATTGTTTATTGTTTTGGCCCAAGTACCAAGAGTCGGGATAGAGGCTTTTTTCCAATATTTTAGAATTTCCTTTCTAGCATAGAAACATAGTGTCCTCACCAACAGTTGTTTATGGGTTGAAATAATGTCCTTGCCGATTCTCCCTAGCAGTAACAGCCCTGCATCTAATTGGAAAGAAGTTTGTGCCAAATCATTGATAATTGAGAGTATATTCTCCCAGAAAGGGACAATTGTAGGGCATTGCCAGAAGATGTGGATAAAAGTACCCAGATCCACCGAGCACCTCCAGCATCTATCCAAATTAATATTACTCATTCTGTGCAGTCTCGCCGGCGTGAGATAAGTTCTGTGTATAAATTTCGTTTGGATGAGTTGGTCACTGGCAGATATAACCGTAGTGGGGAAATCTGCTAATATTTCATCCCATTCATCTTTGGTTGAGGTAGAGATATCCTGTTCCCATTTTTTTAAGTTTTTATCCAATCTGGCATTATTATGAGTAAGCAATTCGGTGTAGATAGCTGAAAGCGTCTTGGGGAGATTTTGGGTTAAGAGTAAGTGTTCTAGGCTGTCAGTTTGCATGTCAGGAGGCTGGGACCCGAACTGTGATCTAGCTGGAGATATCTAAATAAGTGTTTGTTCGGGAGGTCAAATTGGGCTTTAAGTTCGTTAAAAGTATAAAGCGAGTTGTCTTTTTGGATATGAGGTTTTTTTATCCCATAGCGTGCCCAAATGACTGGGTCGGGTATGGTAGAGAAGTGCTTCAGCTGTGGGTTTCCCCATAATGGTGTGTATGGGGATATGGAGTTAGGTTTAATGATAGGGGTTCTGGCGGTTGACTAGGCCTTCCAAGTTGTTGACATAGCCACTGTGGTTTGAGGGTTGGCCTTAGGTCCTCTGTAAGGTAGGTTTGTTAGTTGTTCATATGAACCCAATAGTGCTGCCTCGACATTCACCGCTTGGTTTGTCTCCTCTTGGGAGAACCACCACCTAATCGTGACTAGCTCCGAAGCCCAGTAGTACTTTTGGAAATGTGGGAGCGCCAGACCACCTCTAGATTTGGGAAGTTGTAGGAGGTCTAATGCAATTCTTGGTTGTTTACCTGCCCATATGAAAGATATAATTAGTTTGTCTATTTGTTTAAAGAGTGATGTTGGGAGCCAGACAGGACATTGCCGAAATACATAATTAAATTTAGGCAGAAAAATCATCTGAAGCAGATTGATCCTGCCTATTAGATTTAGTGGAAGTCTGTTCCATACAGTACATTTGCTTTCGAGTTGCTGGATGAGTGGGTCTATGTTAAGTGGTCTAAAACTCGTGACATCTCTGGTTATTTGGATTCCCAAGTATTTAAATTGGTTTACCACTATTAAGGGGGAGTTGGGGTTTGGTGGTAGAGAGGACAAGTCGTCCAAAGGAAATAATATCGATTTGTTCCAGTTGATTTTAACGTCAGACATCGCGCCAAACTCTTCAAATATACTCAGGGCTGCATCTAATGACAGG
Organism: Hyperolius riggenbachi; assembly: GCF_040937935.1. NCBI lineage: Eukaryota > Metazoa > Chordata > Amphibia > Anura > Hyperoliidae > Hyperolius > Hyperolius riggenbachi. Next base: position 155,484,507 of record NC_090649.1, read on the forward strand.
TAAGGGTCTTTTAGGTAAAGAAGAACGTCATCTGCGTAGAGAGACACTTTCTCATGCAGGTATCCGAGTTTTAACGCCTTAACCGTGGTTGATTGTCTGAGACAGGCAGCCACTGGCTCCATAGCCAACGCAAATAGGCTCGGAGACAGCGGACAACCCTGCCTAGTGCCTCTCTTTAGGGAGAAAAACCGAGAAAGTGTTTTACCTGTTCGTATTTTAGCTCTAGGGGAGTTATATAGCATTTGTACCCACTTAATAAAGTTCCCCCCAAACCCAAATTTACGCATTACCACCCACAAGTATTTCCATTCTACCGAGTCGAATGCCTTTTCGGCATCTAGGGAGGCTATCACTCGTTGACCAGAGTTAGAATGCGAGGCAGCAATATTCGTCGTCAGTCTTCTCAGATTGATGTCTGTGCTTTTCCCAGGCATAAATCCGGACTGATCATGATGTATTATTTTACTTATACAGAGATTACGTCTAGTGGCTAGTATTTTTGCTAGAATTTTGGTGTCCGTGTTTAGCAGGGATATGGGCCTATAAGCCGTGCATCTGGTAGGGTCCTTTCCTGCCTTGGGAATCACTATTATTAACGCGTCTGCCATAGACGGTGGTAGGGAGCCTCTATCAAACGATAACTGGAGGGTATTCTTTAGTTTGAGAGCTAAGGTTCGGGAATATTGTTTATAAAATTCAGTAGGGAGTCCATCTAATCCTGGCGTCTTGCCAGCCTGCATATCGGCTATAGCATCTAAGACCTCATCTAGTGATATAGGAGCTTCCAGAGCCTCTACATCCTCTGCTGACAGGGAAGGGAGGTCAATATGATCCAAGTAGTGTATAAGATCATTTTCTGAGTGTGTGAGTTTACTAGTGTATAGGGCAGAGTAGTAATGAAAGAAGGTTTCATTTATTTCCTCTGGATCGGTGGTGATGACTTGGGAATTATTCATCAGTCGGGGTATAGTGTTTATAGGTAGGACATCTCTTGATAACCAGGCTAGTGGTCTACCTGTCCTGTCGCCCTGTTCGAAAATTTTCTGTTTTTGTTCTAATAGGCTCTTCTTTGTGGCATCCACTCTGTAGAGTTCGAGTTGCGCTAAAGCTAATTGCCATTTATTATATGTTTCATCGTCCTTAGTAGTGACATATTCTTTCTCAAGTTCCGTGGCTGCTTTTTCTTTCCATTGAATGTATGCTTTAGTTTGGTCCCTGGCAAACTTAATGGCACACATATACTGCCCCCTGATGACCGCCTTACCCGCATATATATAATATATATATATATAATTTAATTTGGCGTTTTATGATATCGTCAATTGTGGGATCTGAAATCCAGTGTTTGGATAGTCTCCACACGCTATCACTGTGTCTAGGGCCAATTTGTAATAGTAGTTCTAATGGTGCGTGGTCGGAAATTCCCCTTGCTAGGAATTGGGAGGTTTTAACCAGTGTAAGAGATTCTTTAGAGGCTAGGGCGAGATCAATTCTGGAGAGGGAACCATGAGATGCAGACTGACATGAATATGCTTTAGTAGTAAGGTGTTTCCATCTCCATATACCTATTAAAGAGTAAAGGTGACCATACACTGGTCGATGTGCCATTAGATCGACCAGCTGACAGATCCCTATCTGATCGAATCTGATCAGAGAGGGATCGTATGGCCACCTTTACTGCAAACAGATTGTGAATCGATTTCAGCCTGAAACCGATTCACCATCTGCTGAGCTGTTCTGCCGTCTGTCTCCCAACCCCCGTATACATTACCTGAGGCTGGCTCCCGGGAGTCTTCTCCGCGCTTCACCGCACCGCTGTTCTCGCTCCATCCCGGCGCTTCCTGTGTTACTCCGTGACCAGGAAGTTCAAATAGAGCGCCCTCTATTTCAACTTCCTGGTCACCGGAGTGACACAGGAAGTATAGCGTACACTGGGACATGCGGAAATGCGGTGCAGCGAGGAGAAGAGGACCCCGGAGCCAGCTTCAGGTAATGTATACATGCGTCGCATCGGGCCCGAATCGTACGCCGCAAGCGACGCGCTCCTACCGCCGGGCGATCGAGGGTAATTTCCCGCACGGCGCGATCGACGGACCGATCCGATTTCGGGAGGAAATCGGATCGGCGGGTGCGTTTAGCGCAAGCGATTGGCAGCAGATTCGATCCCAGGATCGAATCTGCTGTCGAAACGGACGGGAATCGGCCCAGTGTATGGGGGCCTTAAGCCTCCAACCATTTTTTAAATTCCAATGTATCTCTATTATTGGTCTTAAGTCTATCAAGATCAGGATCGTGTACCAGGTTGAGATCACCACAGATGAAGAGTTTAATTTATGCGTAGGCATTTGTGCAGGGCCGGCCCTAGACTTTTTGCCGCCTGAGGCACATTTTTAAAAAATTGCCGCCACCGGGGGCCGCCGAGCTGGAGGGGTAGCTGGCAGGACGGGGGGTATTGGGCCTAGCGGCGGGGAGGGGGGTCGGACCCCCCCCTCCCTCGCCTGGGTCCCCCGTCCTCCGCTCCCCTCCAGCCTTAAATAGAAGCAGCCGCTATGTGTAAGAGGAACGGGCGGGGAGGACACTCACCTCTTCCCAGCGTGCGCTCCACTGACGTCACTTCCTGCAACGCTGCAGGAAGTGACGTCAGTGGAGCTCACGCTGGGAAGAGGTGAGTGTCCTCCCCGCCCGTTCCTCTTACACATAGCGGCTGCTTCTATTTAAGGCTGGAGGGGAGCGGAGGACGGGGGACCCAGGCGAGGGAGGGGGGGGGTCCGACCCCCCTCCCCGCCGCTAGGCCCAATACCCCCGTCCTGCCAGCTACCCCTCCAGCTCGGCGGCCGGCTCCCCGCACCCACGGACGGGCGCGTGTCGCCCCTGGAAATTTGCCGCCTGAGGCAAAAGTTTCACCCCGCCTCATGAGCGGGCCGGCCCTGCATTTGTGTGACAAGAGATATAATAGTATCCAACACCCCAATATCTGCCGGAGGAGGTAGATAGACATTGGCCAGTATCACCTCTTCTTGGTTTATAGTAGCTTGTAGTATAATATACCTACCGCCAGGATCAATTTTAATTGTGTTTAACTGGAAGGGGAGAGTTTTATTGACCAGTATAGCGACTCCTCTGGAGTATGATGAGTATGTTGCATGGTAGACATGAGCCACCCATGTTTTTTTTAAATCCATACTCATTTTAAATGGAGATAAAGAAAGTGCCATGACTACTTCCTCTGATAAGATATTCCACATCTTAGCCACTGTTACTTTGAAGATCCCCTTTCTAAACCATGTGCTAAAATTTACCATAGTCCATGCACAGTTCATGCATTCTTGTCCTTTGTACACAATTACATAAGGAGCTAATTTTCCAAGCTTCTATATTTTCCCTGCATATACTTATACATGTTAATTAGATTACCTCTAAACTGTCTCTTTTGCAAGTTAAATAAGCCTAGTTTATCCAGCCTCGCCTTGAAAGTGAGACCTTTCACCCCATCCATTCATTCTGTAGGTTTTATTGGTACCTGCTTGAAAAGTACAATGTCTTTCCTGTACGGTGCTGCCCAAAGCTATATTCCATATTCCAGGTCTGGTCTTAAAAGTTGATTTTACCAGGGCTGCAGCATTTATTCTAGGCTTTTATTTTAATTTTTAAGCGACCCAAAATGTTATTTGCTTTAGCTGCTTGATCCTGCTTATTGCTTTACTTATGGTCAACCAGTACTCCCAAGTCCCATGTGTTTATGTAACATTGACATCACCTACAGTAATTTAAAGGTGTATCTGAAGGAAAGCAGTGGCCGATTTTGATACTTACGTTAGTAGAGGGAAGTCTCTGGATCCTCAAGAGGCTTCCGTTGTTCTCCTCCATCTTGCTGTTCCAGCCCTGAATCCCCCCCAAAAACTTTTCCACAAGCCCTTGTTGAAGCAGCATGGCTGCACTGCGCAGGTGGAGATGGCTTGCGTCTGCACAGTAGCACGGAGTTGAACGGTATCTGCTTTTTCCACCAAGACCAAGTGGTAGTTTCCCTGCTACTGTACAGGCATGAGCTGTTCTGTGCCTGTGTAGTGCGTCTTGTTCAAGTACGGGGCGTGTCCGTGAGCTTCATTGGTTCCCAGTGCTGGAATGGCAAGGTAGAGTGAGATTGGGAAAGCCTCTGGAGGATCGAGCGGCTTCCCTCTACTGAGGTAAGTATCTTCATTTTTGCGCAAAGTTTCACACAGCTTTGCTTTAAACAACACATAATAGTCATGTCCCTCAGAGGAGCTCACTATCTAGTCTCTACCTCAATCCCGTTCTAACGCTGCTACCATAGTCTGAGTGCCAGTTACCTTATCAGTGGACAGTGGCAGGCAATAGGAAAACATTCAAGCTCCATACAGATATTGTCCTGCTTATGCTTAGTACACACAATGCAATTTTTCTGTCAGATTGACGGTCGACTTGATTATTTCCGACAGAACCAATCTAATTCCTGATTGTTTCTCCCATCAAATTTCTGGATCAGAAAAATGATCAGGAATCAGATCGGGCCTATCGGAAATAATCAATTTGTCTGTCAAATGGAAGATTGCATTGTGTGTACTAGGCATAAGACAAATTCCAGCTCTGACAGACAAGGCTACACCAATGTGCTACCGCTGGCAGGGCCAAGACGCATGGCCTTCCATTTTATGACTTTACATTTCAGCTGCCATCTTCTGATCCATATAGTCATCCTCTCAAAATCATTCTAAAGTAGAGGTGGTCAATAAAATGAAAATAATTGTGGTTTGCACGCAAATCTAATGCAAATTGTATGCAAATTGTATGCAGCTTGCAGCTGAAGCAGTCAAATTAGTCAGGTAGTGTATAGTTTTGGTCCAGTTCCATGTCGCATGCAATTTGTTTGATATTGGCATGCAAGTCAAAATTAATTACTGCATAATTCGGGACTATCTGCAAATATGGCAACACTACTTTCCATTTCATTCGCTCAGTCACAGTTTACTTGCTCTGGGCAGCTGCTCCATTTCTCTTTGCAGATGTCTGATAGATTTACGGGAATAGTCATTTAGTTGTAGAGCTAAGTGAACTCTTTGTTCTGCTTTAGAATAGCCACTGCCAGGGGACCGGCCCGTAATTCATTACAGTATAGCAGGAATCTGGTTATTTTCTATCACCTGCTCTCCATGGCACTGCACCTGTTTTTGCATTAAAAGCTCTCATTATAGAATACGTGCAGAAACTTATATAACTATATAAAAAAAGGATTCCAAGTAGATGTGTCTCCCTTGATTTATGCTGTATAATTACTGCTGTCACATGGGAAGCACATAGATTCCTCAGGTGACAGTTCTGGAGAGATCTGCATCACCATCTCTGCCAGAACACATGTAAGCATTTCAGCAGCTGAGCAGTAATTAGCTGTATGAATTCCCCTCAGTATGGGGAGTGCTGGTCCCATCAGTCAGTTTCTCTAGGGGAACGCCGCAGATAAACATAGCTTGTCTCCGGGAGGCCTGCAGGCGCCTCACTGTACAAAGAAAAACTGTATTAAAGTAGAACTCTGGACATTTTTTATTTTTTTGGCTAGATCAAGGAAAGTTTATGACCTTCTGTCTGCATACCCTAAGGCCTGGGGCTCACTAGAGATCACAAATCACCAGGGGCGTATCTGGGTAATACAGCATCTATGGCAAACACTGAAATTGCCCTCAGTATAAATCGCTAGCGTTAGCCCCCCAGTAGAAGTAGCACTCTAGTATAGGTAGCCAGAGGTAGTCCAAACAGTATAGGTAGCCCCCCAGGTTTCGTTGCCTTCCCAGTATCGGTAGTTAGAGATGACTCCCCTGTATAAATAGCCTCCTTTAGCATAAACAGTGAGAGGTGTCCCTCCCCCAGTTTAAGTAGCCCACCAGTATAGATAATGAGAGGTGTCCCGCAGTACAAGTAGTCCTTCCCCCCCCCCCCAGTATAGGTGGTTGGAAGTGTCCCCTCAGTATAGGTAGTAAGAGGTGTCCCCCAGCATAAGTACCCTCCCAGTATTGGTGGTGACAGGTGCCCATCCAGTATAATTAGCGCCCCCCCAGTATAGGTTGTGAGACATGTCTCCTAGCATAAGTACTCCTCCCCAGTATAGGTAGGGAGAGATGCCCCCCAGTATAGGTGGTCAAAGGGTTCCCCCTGTATACTGTAGGTGGTGGGAGGAATCCCCACAGTAAGTTAATGAGAGGTGTACCCTATTTTAAAAAGTCCCCCCTCCCTCCCCCGTATGACTAGTGAGAGGCATCCCCCAGTATTGAGGTGCAGCACAAGGGAGGAGTTGGCAGGCACAAGCCATGCCAACACCGCTCTAGATACGCCACTGCAGATCACTCTCAGAAGCTAGTGCTTTTCAGAGCGTTTTTGCTACTAAAAACAGAGTGATTTCCGGTGTGGCTTCACGGTATGCGGCCCCTGCATTTCCTGAATGAAATTGCTCGAAAATGCTTCAGGCACAAATTGCTGCTGAAACAGCTCTAGTGGGCACTAGGCTTTACTGCTGCTGAGCTCTTTGCATCCCATAAATCTGCCAGGATCTCATAGCAATTTTAATGCAAGTCAATGGGAATGTATTTTTAACAGATCGCAAAGCGCTAAGGCTAAGCCCTTAAAGAGATTCCTTTCATGCCCTGTTGCTCATGGAATGATAAAATGTGCAAAATGGCAAACCAGGCAGTGATAAGTACACAAATAGCTCGTGATGTCAGTTCAGTCCATTTGGTTGTCCTACCTGCGACAGTCCCAATATAGACTGTGGCAGACCTCAGTTCTCCTGGCAATCTCAGTGTACAACTTGACAGATGTAATTCGCCCTTGTTAATTCCAATATTCATTTTGGGAGACCTTAATCTTCTGTGGCAAACTCACCCGTGGCAATCCTAATGTGCAACAGGGCTGTTTCAGAAATGGAGAGTCACATACACTGACAGATCCTGTCCCGTGTATAGGCCCCAAGCAGAACAGTAACAGAGTTGCGTTCAGCTATCACTTGGTAGGCTACACTTCTGTAAGCCAGCAGGCAGGAGCTTAAGCAGGCATCTGTTTTAAGGTGTCCTTGAGAACAGTCAACAACCAGGCCTGAAGGTGGCCTGCAAAATGGAAGTCTCAATTACCACACAATTGCTGAAACAGTTTTCCAAAGGAAGCAACAACTGATGTATCTTTGGTTGCACCAGCTAATCCTGTAGCTAGAAATTCTCCCAGCACACCTCAGCCTTGATAGCCTCCCACAGTTTGGAGTTCATAGCTGGTCAACTGGGGGAAGAGAAACACCTTGCAATCCCTTGGATTCCAGGACTCCCCAACTTTAAATACCATGAATTAATGTCCTGTCTGCAGGTATCTCCCACATGGAAATGTTCTTAAAGAGAACCTGAACTGATAATAAAAGGTCAAAATAACCATACACAGGTCATACTTACCTCGTTTGTAGTCTATTCATCAATCTCTTTCTCTCCTGTGTCCTATTTGTCCACTGTGATCAGTGGACTTCTTAGTCCTCCATTTTAAAAATGGCCATTACCCCATAACAGCTTCCTGGTCAGCACACTGTTAAACTGTAATATCACCCATTAAGTCGAGCCATAGGGAAACATGGACATTACCTTGCAGATTCAATTGTAACTGACAGCTGCTGATATATAACTGATAGCAAATGGTAAATTTCAGTTCTGACAAAATATTGTCAGAAATGGAAGGGATCACTGTAAGAAGAAAATGGTGAGCTTCTGAGAGAAACTGATGGTGAGGTAAGTATGTAATTTTCATTTGCAGGTACATCATGTGTTTATTTTAAATTTTACTCGCTTCAGGTTCCCTTTAACCACTGTGGATGACTATGAGGACATTATGGACTATATTCACTAAACTGTGGTAATCAGAATAATGTACGTAAAGTCCTATGCGTGTTAAGCAGAGCATAAGGCATTGGCATTGTAATTGTACTGTACTGCATTACGATTTACTTATGGTGCGGTAAGACTCTTTTGATGACCGCAATTTAGTGAATATACCCCTATGTGTCCACACAGCACCATCTATTACACACGCTCCAATGGGGCAGATTTACTAATTGATATGCTCAATTGGCTCACGTAAATTCTACTGGCGTTTATTCAAGTTGCATACCATGCATTAATTACTAATAGGTGGAGTTCAAGAGGTATATATGGCATTCCAGCAGAGTGATGACTTTAGTTTCCAGGTATGCCTTAGCTGCATAATTTGATGTTGTTACAATGCACAGCCTATGGTAACTGAATAGCTTGTGGACAGTGGGTGGCTCCTTATGAGCCAGAGTTCTTTATTCAGAGGCTACCATTGTGATTGGCCGCATGCTTTTGCCTGAAAATTTGCACCACTGCAGACTGAAATTTCCATTTGATTGTATAAAACACAGACACACTACCTAGAAGGTGACAGATGAATTAATTACAGGAGAATTGTGATTATGAGATTAGGTCCATAATTAATATACAGTAGGTCCGTGACTGCTTTATTACAACTGAAATGTGTTGCAATAGAAAAGGGAACTGCAAAGGTACACAAAGATGTTTTCTTTGTTTGCCTGCACTTGGGCTTTCATTTGCCAGAGTTAGTATTGATCCTGCTTAGTGCTAGATGGCAGAGGCAGATGTGGTACAGCGATGTTCATTTCAATCAGAACTGTAGAAATCAGATTTATACAGCTGCAGATGAACTTGATAATGTCATTTCAGCTCCACTGAACTTATGAGAGCAAATCGGAGGTAATAATCCCATAGAAAATGCACTTAGTATGAAGCTTAACTAGAATTTCACTTTAAATAAACACAGCTGCAAATATCAATAAGGTATCACTCTTAACATACAATGCTGTATAGGCATACATGTTACATATTATATAGTTTACTTTCATGCATTTTACAGCTAAGCCCTTCCCAAGCTAAAATCATCACTGCCTGAATGCCATATCTACCACTTGCCTCTTTAAAGTGAACCGAGCACCTTTTTTTATCATTCAGGACATTTCTATAGCACATGAAAAATGCATGCCGACAATCTGTTTCATTATTAAAATAAACTTTCATTTTACCTTGTATTTTACATTCAAAGTAGATTAATTACCCTGTTTCAGCAGGGCTGCCCGGCCGTCCCCGACGGCAGAGCTTTCAGGTTCCTAATTGTTTTATTGGACTAATTACCAAGAGGTAAACAATGCTATTAGACAACAAAGGGGGTTAGTAATTAGGACTGTTTCTTCAAAGACCTAGTTTGTGTCAATGTGTCAAGATAGCCTCTCTGACTTCTGTAAATATGGAATGTGAGAAGGGGAGGGGGGAACATGGCAGCTTCTGTGCCAGGAGAGATTCCATTGAAAGAGAATGTGCTCAGTTCCCTTTAAAGAGACACTGAAGCAAAAAAAAAATGATATAATGATTTGTATGTGTAGTACAGCTAAGAAATAAAACATTAGCAGCAGAGTCTAATATGGTTTCTAGTACACAAAGACTTATGAAAATCCAGTTGTTATCTTTGAAAAAAAAGCCATTGAGCTCCACGACTTTCAAAGTCGCAGAGAGCTCTATCTTGTGAAGCTTGTTATCTCAACTGTCAGTCACTGTATTTTCTTTTTCTCCCCAGAGGGCAGGTCAATAGTTCACAAGACTGCTCTGTAAAAACATTTAGAATGCTGAGTAGTGTGTAAACTGCAAATATTAGAGAATGATGCAATGTTATAAAAAACACTATATAGCTGAAAATAAAAATATGAGAATATTTTCTTTGCTACTAATCTTCTAGTAATTATCCGTACTACACAACCAACTTATTATATCATAATAATTTTTTTTTTCGTTTCAGTGTCTCTTTAAGCCCCTTCTTGTTAGAAACACATTCTTTGCATTAAAACTGATGTCCAGCATTTATAGGGAGCATGTCCTGTAAATTAGAACGTGGGTCGTAATGGATTGGACTTTTTCGACCACATCCCAGAGATGCTCGATTGGATTGAGATCTTGAGAATTTAGGAGCCAGTGAAATGTAATTGATCAGAGCTGGCCGCCTTCTGCTATTGTTTCAAAGTCCAGTTCTGATTCTCACACTCCTATGGAATGCACTCTTTGATTTGGATAGGGCTTAGCGTGGGAACTCTTGACTGGTCTGTGGCTACACAACCCAATACGCAGAGGACTGCCATGCACGGTGTGTTTTGACAACTTTGGCCAGCTTTAAGCTGTTTAACACTTTGGGCTACAGCGGTTGTTTTGTGGGAGTGAGCCAAACCTTGCATGCATCATGAAAATCAGAGAGCGTTGGGCACTCATACACCTGTCACTGGTTGTCCTTTGGACCATTTGTTCATGATAATAACTACTGCATACTAGGGAAAAGACATTGATTAGGACCTGCATTTACTCAGTCATTTGAGAATCACAATTTGATCCAGAACCTTTCATTTTTTCCTGCATCCACAATGTAGTCTTCAGGATTGCTATGCAATATATAGTACCTGGCTTCTTGGCAGGTTCCACTGTTAGAATATAATCCATGCTATTTCAACAAGAGAAAACAAGCGACCCCCACTGTGGTCTCCAGCATTGGAGGGAAGCACCTTCAGGGATAGGTTGATAGGGTACTGCCTTCCGTGTGCTCTGGATTACAGAAAAAACACTCAATATGTCCAATCACCAGAAGAAACAGAAACATCCGGCACTACTACAAGGCTCTTCTCAGTTGGTTTAATAATAACACATGGTTAGATTCATCAATCCGTACATTCCATGTTCATTATTCTATAAACAAAGAACTGACATACCCTGGTGGTCCTTGCTGGGGGGCAATGTGGGAGTGGCGGTCCATGCTATTCACTTCACCGAGCAGGGGATTTACTGTCGTGGCTGATCAGTGTATATTTAAGTTAGCTTCAATGAAAAATAATAATTTATTCAGTCTTTGAAGTTGGGCATAGATTTGCCTCTAGTGAACTAAGAAATGAGAATGTACTTAGGGAATTCTTCTGAAATACTTTCTGTATGTGTAGACAGTACCATGTGTATTAGCTGCTGGATGTCAGGATCCCTCTTATTTCATGACAGTGTAAAGCCAATGATTTGCTTCTGTTCAGTTATCCTATATAATAATTCCCCTGTTCCTGTGTCCGTGCCAGCTGACTAACGCACGTGTGCAGTATGCGGGCAGGCTTCGGGCAGCAGTCATGGACAGGGCCCACACGAAAGGGCGCACAACTCACTGTTGCAGTTACCAACTGGCGCAATTTGCTTCCATCGGCGCATCCGTGCAATAGCGTGACTTGTGGGGGAGGGGGGATGTTGTTGTGTGCATGCCACTTGCCTAGCGCCCGTTATTAAATTGGCGGGGGCTTTTTACTAGTACAGTATAATTACTTTACACAGTTTTTCCTTCAGGTTTGCTTTAAAGGACAACTGTAACACGAGGGATATGGAGGCTGCCATATTTATTTCCTTTTAAGCAATACCAGTTGCCTGGCTGTCCTGCTTATCCACTGCCTTGAATACTTTTAGCCATAGCCTATGAACAAGCATGCAGCAGATCAGTTGTTTCTGACATTATTGTCAGATCTGACTGGATTAGCTGCATGCATGTTCCTAGTATTATTTAAACACTACTGCAGCCAAATAGACCAGCAGGGCTGCTGGGCAACTGGTATTGTTTGATGGGAAATAAATATGACAGCCTCCATATTCTTCTCACTTCAGTTGCCCTTTAAGTGTTTTCACTAGTTACTTGGCTGATCATGTGACTCTCTTTAGAGCTATATGAAGTCAGCAAGTTTTCCTTACAGCAGATTCTGCCATCATGATTTTATTTAGCTTGTGTGGAATTCAAACACAGAGTGAGATTTAGAGGAACTTTCTTCTTTCAATTTTTTATATATTCTGCTATGGATATTTGAAGTCAAAATATTCTTACTGGTAGATACAAATTTGCCAGGTAACGTAGAGAGGTTTAACAGAGATTAGATTGTATAACAAGACAGCGTATAACAAGAGAGAGAAGACTGTCATTGCATTTATTTGTCGGGTGACAAATTACCATGTTGATTGCTTTTGTCTTCTTCCAGGATGAGTTAACTGCAGTGAATGTAAAACAAGGATTTAGTAATCAGCCAGCGTTTTCTGGAGATGAGCATGGATCAGCCAGGAACATTGTCATTAACCCATCAAAGGTAAAATCACTGCAATTAAATGCTCTTTTGTCTTTAAGATGTGTTACTTGCATGACAAAATGTAGCAGAGACCAATATTCCTCAGTGAGTTGAGGATTTACCACCAGGGATACACACTTTCTAGCTTTATCAAAGCTAGAAAAAACACTGGAGAATATATGAATATAATGTTGCCTTCTTAAAGAGACACTTAAGCGAAAAAAAAATATGATATAATGATTTGTATGTGTAGTACAGCTAAGAAATAAAACATTAGGAGCAGAGACCTAAGTCTAATATTGTTTCCAGTACAGGAAGAGTTAAGAAACTCCAGTTGTTTTCTATGCAAAAGAGTCATTAAGCTTCACGACTTTCAAAGTCGTGGAGCTCTGTCTTCTGAAGCTTGTTATCTCAACTGTCAGTCACTGTATTTTATTTTTCTCTGCAGAGGACAGGTCAATAGTTCACTTGCCTGCTCTTTATAAACATTTAGAATGCTGAGTAGTGTGTAAACTGCAAATATTAGAGAATGATGCAATGTTATAAAAATCACTATATAACTGAAAATAAAAATATAAGAATATTTTCTTTGCTACTAATGTTCTAGTAATTATCCGTACTACACAACCAACTAATTATATCATAATTTGTTTTGCTTCATTGTCTCTTTAAAACAGAATGTATTGGTGATAATTCAGCTTTAAGTGAACAGCTGTGGTTTCCCATGATGCATCACCCCCAAACATGCAAATCATCTCTTTATGCCCCTGAAAGCAAGGCTGTACATTCAGAATTGCTGATGTATAGTGAGCCTCTAGCTAATAAATATTATGGAGCCACACCAGTCCAAAATGCATACAGCCTGTTTTGGACTTTCTGGTCCTCATCAGTGCATGGCATGGATTGATACTGGATAATATAAGTAGATTTATTGGCTCCATAAATGTGGTTCGATGACGCTAATTACAGCTTTTAGGTGGCAGCCAGGTAGTTTAGGGGGTTATGGTTAGGCACGGGGGCGAGTTAAAGTTAGGCAGTGGTTAGTCAGCTTTAGGCATGGGGGGTGGGGGGTTAGGAACCAGGGGGAGTGGTTAAGGTTAGGCAGTGGGAAAGGTTAAAGAGAACCCTAGGTGGGATTTAATTATGCTAATGGGGCACAGAGGCTGGTTGTGCACACTAACACCAGCCTCCGTTGCCCCATGGTGTGCCTCCAGGACCCCCCTGCGCGCCGCTATACCCCCCGCAGTGCTGGCGACACGCAGCGCGTCGCCAGCACAATGTTTACCTAAGCGCTGTCTGTCAGCGCCGCTCCCCCGCCTCCTCCGCATCGGCGCTACCCGCCCGCGTCACTTCCCTCCTATCAGCGCACAACCAGCCTCTGTGCCCCACTAACATAATGAAATCCCACCTCGGGTTCTCTTTAAGGTTATACACCAGGTGATAGTTAAAGAGAACCTAAACGGAAAATAAAAAGTCAAAATAACCATACACAGATCATACTTACCTCCTGTGTAGTCTACTCCTCAATCTTTCTCCTCTCCTGCGTCCCATTTGTCCACTGTGATGAATGGAATTCTCCGTCCTCCATTTTAAATATGGCTGTTACCCCATAACAGCTTCCTGGTCAGTACACTGTTAAACTATAATATCACCCACTTGAGCCATAGGGAAACATGGACATTACCTTGCACATTCAGTTGTAACTGACAACTGCAGATATATAACTGACAGCAACTGGTACAAAGGGATCATTGTAAGAAGAAAATGGTGAGCCTCTGAGAGAAACTGACGGTGAGGTTAGTGTGTAATATTCATTTGCAGCTACATCATGTGTTTACTTTAAATAATTTTCCTTGCTTCAGGTTCCTTTCAAGGTTAGACAGACTGGGGAGAAAAGGGGGGGGGGGGTTAAGGTTAGGAGTTGATGTTCTACTACCGGCAGTCTATGGCGCTATTTTTATCAGGCACCATTTTTATAGGAGTACTCAATGAGATTCTAATAATTTTGAATTGATGCACATTTTATGTTAAAATCAGGCAAATTGATGTAACTTAGAAATGGACCAGTTCAAATCATCAGCTGCTGTATTTGATTGGTCCACTTGCAAACGTCATACATTTGCATAAAATGAAAAAATTTGAATAAATGCAAAATTATAAATTCTAGTCTCCTCTACCTCCTGGGAGCCACAAGCTCTGTGCTGCCACACAATGGCTCCTGATGACATGACATACATCAGGAGCCTTAGGATGTCAGCATACAGCGTGCAAATGCCAGGAGGAGGCCAGATGGCGTATATGAAAGGAATCGGCGCGGGAGACTTGGGCGCAGGATACAGCCAGTATATGGCTGATCCTGCTGGTGCACAAGTTCCTGGCCGTGTTAAATTTTATGGATGGTGGGGAATGAAATAATACCGCTATGGATGGTGGGGAATGAAATAATTCGGCTTCCAGCAATTGCTGGAAGCTGAATTATTGTGTTTTAAAAGTAACTTCAGCTCCGTCATCTGACTGCGCCAAAGTTACTCCATGTGCACCCAAGTCTCCTGCGCTGGATTCACTGTGTTGGGGCCAGATGCAGTATGGGCTAGTTAAATCTAACAGAGCTTCCTGCACTTACTCTTCACAGGGATTAGGGGGGCCCTATAGCCCCCAGCCCCCCCCCCCCCCCATTGTCATGCCACTGGTGCCCCATTAAGAAAACACATTGGGCTTGATTCACAAAGCGGTGCTAACCTACTTAGCACGTCTAAAGTCTTTAGACGCACTAACTAGGGTGCTAAGTAGGTTAGCACCGGATTTCTCAATCAGATCGCGCGCTAACTTTGCGCGCGCAAAGTTTTACGCGCGCAAAGTTTTATGCGCGCTAAGTCCCATAGGCTTTAATGGGCACTTCGCGCGGAGCGCCCTGCGCTCTGTGCAGTACGCGCGTAAAGTTTTATGCGCATAAAGTTTTGCGTGCGTAAAGTTTTATGCGCGAAAAGCTTGTTTAGACGTGCTAAGGGGGTTTTCACAGGCGTGCTAACAGTTAGCACCGCTTTGTGAATCAAGCCCATTATATTTTATATGTCAGTGTAGCATTCCCTCACTAACAGTGTGATGCCTGCACATCATTATATTTTTGTTTTCTCCTATTTGCAGATCGGTGCATACTTCAGCAGCATCCTAGCTGAGAAACTGAAGCTGAACACTTTTCAGGACACAGGGAGGAAAAAGCCACAAATTAATGCCAAAGACAATTACTGGCTGGTGACTGCTCGCTCTCAGGGTGCCATTCACAGCTGGTTCACTGACTTAGCTGGAAATAAGCACCTCACTGTTTTAGCTAAGAAGGTAAGATTTGCGCCTAGGCACAGTAGGCATGTCTCAATTGGTGTAGTGCCTGTTGGACAGCCAATCAGAATCAACAGCAACTGCAATTATTTGTTTCAGTTTCAAGCTGCCTACAAACTACAAATTGTGCATCAAATTATAACAAAATACAGATGTTTAAACACCTTTACTCAGATTTTACTGCATAATACATTTTGATGCGGCAAAACTGCACAAAAGTGGACAAGTGTGTCCAGTTTTCCTGTTGTGCAATAGGGGTGTGGCTTGGGGTGTGGGGTGCCATGATAAGTGGGATTTAAGGGGCTGAATTGTTTTGTGCCTATAGGCTTCTAAGAGGTAAATCCAGACCAGCTAATGCATGCTTTTTATTAGTAAATTTTCTGTGCAATGGTGCACTATCAGCTGGCAGGGCTTTGTACCTGTATCCCACAATAGAAATTAGATTCCATGAGCAACTCACTTGTTAGGTAAAACTTCAAACTTTTAATATAGATCTTCATAAAATAGGCAGGTAATAAAAGACAAGCAATACTTATCAGCTTACACAGATGATTGAACAGCATAAAGTGCAGAGTTGAAAAAGAGGTGCGGAGGCTGGTTTGGTCGACGATCGTTTCGCTCCATGATTAGGGCTTTCTCAAGACCATGTATACCCTCACTTTGCAACCACATCTATTATATACCCATTACTCCTCCCATTAGGGATACCCCTAACCAATCAAAGGACGCATGACGCTTTATATGTACACGTTAGGCGGAAGCGTGAGGCAGAAGTAATCGCCGGCTTGCGTTCCAAACGTGACGCAACTTGCCAGAGGAAATTATGTTGCTCCCCACACTGGTAAGGGCGCAAAGTTTCATTAAGGAGCAGGTGAAAGGTGTCTGTGGGGGCCACTGTGATTGGTTAGGGATATCCCTAATGGGAGGACGAGATCTGTGTTGGGGGTTGATTAGTTTTCTCTTTGTACTCTTGGTATGTTCTATTTTGATTGGACCAGATCTGTGTTGGGGGTTGATTAGTTTTCGCTTATTGCTCTTGGTATGTTCTATTTAAACGATAACAAGTTTATTCAGCTTGAAAGATGGAAGAGGCCACTGATGTCATAAAACGAGCACTAACAACAGACTATCATCTGATGGTTGATGGTTGTGCTCTGCTGTGGTGAGATCTGTTAATAGGCTAGTTCCAGTGTATAGGGAATGCAGAAGACGAGACCACACCAGGGCCCTGGACCCTCAATTGCGGTAGCACTGTAGCTATGCTGGTAATGATCACCTCTGTATGTGCTTTGAATAGTGATAATCATTAATAAACTATTCCCCTCCCCTGCTTACTCCTCTCTGACATTGTAGCTTTGTGTGGCAGGTTTTGGTGCTCCAAACCAATTGTTTATATATATATATATATATATATAGAGAGAGAGAGAGCTTGAGAGGACACAATGTAAAACTTGTAGCATTGTTAATTCTTCAGTAAGCAGTGTTTTACTATTGATATATTGCATCTTGCTTCCAGGTACCTATACTTAGCAAGAAGGAAGATGTTTTTGGCTATCTGGCCAAATACTCTGTGCCACTCTTGCGGGCTGCCTGGCTGGTGAAAATGACCTGTGCTTACTATGCTGCTATTTCAGAAGCCAAAATAAAGAAACGCCAGTCTACTGACCCAAATATTGGTAATTCCTATCTCGTACTTTTCTATCCTTACTTCCTAGCAGAGTTATGAGTGGAGGCACAAAGCCAAATTCACATTTATTAAATGTAAGCAGTTAGGGTGCATTCACACTATATCCATTGTATTGCAGAATAATTCTGCATGTCAGCTCTCTGTCCATACAATTCTATGGGCCTGTCCACATCTCTGCATTGTAACTGATCGTGTTATTCTAACTCGCTGCATGCAGGCTTGGCTTTGTATTAACGTTTATGTTATAACTTGTGCAGTCTCCATTGCTGTCGTATTATAATGCATGCATTATGCAACAAGCACAGTGTGAATCCATCATTAGGGCCCGTTCACACTACACGCGTTTCCAGCCGCGTTTTGGAAACGCGTGCGGGTGGCCCGACACGCACGACATCAGACAGTGCATAGAGTGCACTGTCTGATGTTCACACTGCATGCGTTCCGGACCTGTGCGGTCCGGGAACACATGCTGCACGCAGATTTTACAAAAACGCGCGGCTGTCCCATTCACTTTTCAGTGATGGGATCAGCCACGCAAACCATACAAACGCAGATGGCGTGCGTTCGTACGCGTTGCATTCTGCATGCGTGGCCGTCTGCGTTTTGCAGTCTGAACGGGCCCTTAGGCTTTAGTTTAGGATTGGCCCTTATTCAGTTTACTTTTTCTCCGAGTTTACTCCTTGGAGATCATTTTTCATCTTCTGTTTAAAGAGAACCCGAGGTGGGTTTGAAGAATATTATCTGCATACAGAGGCTGGATCTGCCTATACAGCCCAGCCTCTGTTGCTATCCCAAACTCCCCTAAGGTCCCCCTGCACTCTGCAATCCCTCATAAATCACAGCCACGCTGCTGACAAACAGCTTGTCAGAGCTGGCTGTGTTTATCTCTATAGTGTCAGTCTGCTGCTCTCCCTGCCTCCTGCAGAACTCCAGTCCCCGCCTGCATCCCTTCCCTCCCTGCTGATTGGAGGGAAGGGACGGGGGCAGGGACCGGAGCTATGCAGGAGGCGGGAGAGCAGCTGAGACTGACACTACAGATGTAAACACAGCCTCACAGCACGACTGTGATTTATGAGGGATTGCAGAGTGCAGGGGGACCTTAGTGGGGTTTGGGATAGCAACAGAGGCTGGGCTGTATAGGCAGATCCAGCCTCTGTATGCAGATAACATTCTTCAAACACACCTCGGGTTCTCTTTAAAGTTACTTTTCGGCACTCTGCATTTGAAAAAGTACCAAAAAGTAGGTGGTATGGCAATGTCAAAATGATTCTTTCTGGTGGCTTAAAGGGAATTTTATTGATTAGGTGAGAAAATATCACCTAGGAGAAAACTTAGGAGAAAAGGGCCCATATGCAATTCATATAATAAAGGGGAACAGAGGGGCAGCAAGAGAGTAAGCAAAGCCGTCAGACAAAGTACATGTCTAGTGTGGATGAGTGGCTTGCAGCCACAACAAACAGCCAAGACAATACAGCGTGCAGGCAAATGCTCAGTTAGTTGCAGCATGATGCTGCTTGCCTGAAGGCAGCTATGAAGGCTGTGTTGAAATCAGTATAGTCGTCTGGCCGGCTGCTTGTTATAGTTCCATAGAGGTTTGAATACTGTGTTGCTGGAGCCACTGCAGATACAGCACTGGAACATTGGGCAACAGTGGCAGGCAGGAATACTACATCGTCCGCTTCCAGGTCACACTAGGAGTATGTCGGAGGCTCTAGACTCCGCCCACCAATAGAGATGAAAATATTAATTGCATATGGGCAAAATTGGATTCATGAAGGGCCATTTAGAGATCTCTCAGTATCCCTGGTGAACATTTCAAGAGATCCAAATAACAGACAAAAAAACCACCCTTGGACTGTATGAATTAAATATTATCAGCTAATAAGTGGTTAATATTTGTCCAGGGTGTGATTTTATTAAAAAAAAAATTCTCATTGCAAGCATTGTTATAAGATTGTAGTCGTGCAGCTGCAAATTTACAAACCAGTCAGCAACCTCCATAATGTGTGCATGTGACCCAGGGGAAGGTTGCAGTCTGTTATCCCATTGTGGCAAACAGCCATTAACAAATCAAGTTCATGTTTGCTGAATCACTTGTGATATTGCCATTGGAGATCTCTGGCATGAAAATCAGGCCCTGTGTGTGTTATATCCATAACATGATGGAATTGTGAATTGAGAAACCTTTATTAGAAAGTTTCAGAACAAATATGTATCAGTAATTTCAGAAAGGAGACAGCAATAGCAAAATATACAATTCTACTAGTTAAGGTTAGCTTTAACCAGCTCCCGACCGCCTAAAGCCGATGGGCGGTGGGAGCGTGGCTGCTGGGGGACCACCTAACGCCGATTGCCGTCAAAGAGCGGTGGGCGGGATTAGCAGGGAACACGTTAACAGTGTGGGGATGCGTTATAAGCTTGCAAGCTGCGATCGGAGCTGGCAGGCTGAATTAAAGAAAAACAAAGGCTATTTACATTTGTACAGCGCTGCAATCTAGCGCAGTGCTGTACAGGGGACTCCCTTGTCAAATAGCTGTCCCCAGAAGTGGCTCACAATTGAATCCCTCTCATAGGCTGATCCCTATGAGAGGGTACTGTAGTGTAAGGACCGCAGTCAGGGCCAATTTAGGGGGGAGGGAGGGTAATAAAAAAAATGATATTTTATTTTTAAAAATATATTTTTAAATTAATAAAAAAAAAATTGCAGCAGCAATCAGAGACCACCTAAAAATGCTCTATTAAGTGTAAAGAAAAGGAGGTAAAATTAATTTGGGTGGTAAGTTGTATGGCCGAGCAATAAATCGTTAACGTGTCGAAGTGCCGAATTGTAAAAAATTGCCTAGTCACTAGGGGGTATAAACCTCTAGTCCTCAAGAGGTTAAATAACCACATGGAAATGCAGCTGTTCTGTAATTTTGTCTGTTGTTTTTTTGTTTTGCTTTGTTAGAGTGGACTCAGATTTTAACTCGGTATCTCCGAGAACAGTTGATGAAGATTGCAGATTTTTACCACACAAATTCCAGTCAGTGCAGCAGCCCGGTGGCGGTGACGCAAGATGTGGAACAGGCCTTGAGACAGTGGGAGTACAATGAAAAGTTAGCATTTTACATGTTTCAGGTAAGTAATATGGCAGTAAAGCAGGTGGCATCAGCATTTTACAGCACACAGGTTTAGTACTGTTCACTGTAATCTAACGTATGTCTTGGATGAGGCAGCAGTGGGGAAACATACTGTATAAATGTTGAAATCATACATTTTAAGTATTAAGCACTGATCAAGATATAGAACAACAAAACCTTTATTTAAATTTTGCACTAGTAAGCATGGTGAAGATAACCCATCCATACTGCAAATGCTAAAACTGTACACTCAAGCCCTGTAAAATCTCACAATTAAACCATACACATGTATAAAGTGCATAGTATGCCACCATAGCTCAGTTAACCGCACACATGCAATAGAGGCACGAGGAAAAATGGGCACCAGATAATAACTACCGTATATACCGGCCTATAAGGCGACTGGGGGTATAAGACGACCCCCCAACTTTCCAGTTAAAATATAGAGGTTGGGGTATACTCGCCGTATAAGACTACCCCAGTGTCAGCCGGGTGTCAGGCTGTGGTCAGGGACGGATCTAGACCAAGTTGCCCCAAGTTGCGCCTGGGGCAAGGTCAGGTTTTGGCGCCTAAACTGCCATTCCCCATCCAAATTTTGCTGCCTTTTTAAGAATTCAACAAACTGCGCCTGGGGCAAGGGACCCGCTTGCCCCCCCCCCTAGATCCGTCCCTGGCTGTGGTGAAATTACCTAATCGTGCAGTCTTCCTGTGAATAGAAAAGTAGATTGCGCTCTGTGTTTAAAGAAAAGACTTGCTGTAATAGTTTCTTGCGAGCAGCCGCTCGCGCGGGTATCAGTGCGGCTTCCGGGGTCACCTGACTGGTGACGTGTGCGCTCTACTGATGCGATTTCCTGGCTGTATTGTGGAGCGCAAACGTCACAAGTCAGATGATCCCGGAAGCCGCACTGATACCCGCGCGAACGGCTGCTCGCAAGAAACTATTACAGCAAGTCTTTTCTTTAAACACAGAGCGCAATCTACTTTTCTATTCACAGGAAGACTGCACGATTAGGTAATTTCACCACAGCCTGACACCCGGTACCCGGCACTCCAACTACTGACACTACCTCCAGAGTGATACTCGGCGTATAAGACGACCCCCCACTTTGCAGAAGATTTTTAAGGGTGAAAAAGTCGTCTTATACGCCGGTATATACGGTATATTCTTTACCGATAGAATACTGATAAATATACCGATACTCTTCTATCACCACCAGAGAATATAGCAATGAAAGAAAGAAAGACTGGCAGTAGTTGTGGGTAGGGAGGTCATGGGTTTAACCGGATTGAGTACTCCATCTTGCAGCGTGCTCTCAGAAACAAACAATAATGATATGTAGCAGAGAAAGCCGAGGCAATGTTGCAATAGAAAAAGAGGTACCTTTAATCCACGGTATGAAGACACAGTGGGGTATACAGTGGGGGTGAGGGGATGTCATCCCCTCACCCCCACTGTATACCCCGCTGTGTCTTCATACCATGGATTAAAGGTACCTCTTTTTCTATTGCAACAGTGCTTCGGCTTTCTCTGCTACATACCACCAGAGAATATGTGTAATTATACTGATATTCTACTATTACTCTCTGACTGTACACCAATTTTCACACTAACCCACCCCTATCTATACCTAAATACTAAATTCCCACTAGCTACCCCTAACACTAAGCATGGTAATTAACCAGTCAAGCTAGTCCAGTGCCTATTTTCAGCACTAATGGTTATCAGATAGACTGCCATTGCCAGCCCACTGCCCTTCTGCCAATCTCCAGCCCTAATGGCTTTCAGCTACAATAGCACCTCCTTGCTGATCTCCACTGGTGCCAAACCGACAGTGGCAGTAGTGCAGCAGACAAGCACCAGCAGTCAAATCAATAGTGCCCAAACTACAGTGGGATGCGAAAGTTTAGGCAACCTTGTTAGTCTTCATGATTTTCATGTATAAATCGTTGGTTGTTACGATAAAAAATGTCAGTTACATATATAGGAGACACACACAGTGATATTTGAGAAGTGAAATTAAGTTTATTGGATTTACAGAAAGTGCATAATAATTGTTTAACCACTTGAGGACCTAGGGCTTTACCCCCCTTAAGGACCGGCCACTTTTTTTCCATTCAGACCACTGCAGCTTTCACGGTTTATTGCTCGCTCATACAACCTACCACCTAAATGAATTTTGGCTCCTTTTCTTCTCACTAATAAAGCTTTCTTTTAGTGCTATTTGATGGCTGCTGCGATTTTTACTTTTTATTATATTCATCAAAAAAGACATGAATTTTGGCAAAAAAATGATTTTTTTCTCTAATTGTCATCCGGGACAACCTGAGATCCGGTCCCGCCCCGGATCTGTGGAAACACGAATCCAAGAAGATTAAAAGCCCCCGCCCACCCTCCATCCTCAGTTCATCTGTGTTTCCGCCACGGAAACACCTTAGAAGCAAAGCTCCCGTTTTTTGTTTGTTTTCTGGACTCACCAGAGGGTGAGTCTTGAGTACGCTGGCTTGCCGGTCGTCCTTAAAGCCGTCGCTTTTTTAGCGGATGCGGTTACGGAACTGATTCGGGTATCAGCTCGCACTACGGCTCTCGTTAACTCGGCTAGGAGAGCAGTGTGGCTGAAGACCTGGGAAGGGGACCAGACCTCAAAGAACAGATTATGTTCTATTCCATTTGAGGGTAGTCTCTTGTTTGGATCTGGTCTGGAAGAAGTATTATCCCGTTCAGCAGAAAAAGGGAAGCAGTTTCCTAACAAAAAGAAGAGTTTCAAGGGAAAGAGACCGTTTGTTCCCAAGAAACAGGACTCTAACCTTCCAAAAAATAGGAATGTGCAGAGGAAGTGGTCCTTTCCCAAAGGGAAAGGAAAAGGGGGGTTCACTCTCGGAAAGACGGAGCCCCCCAAGCCGAGTAAATGACGATTTACCAGTTGGAGGGAGGCTAATTTATTTTCAAGTCGAATGGGAAAAATTAAATCCCGATCCTTTTGTTTTTCAGATAATCAAGACGGGTTATCGTCTTCAGTTTTCAAGCCCCCCTCCACAAAGAAAATTTGTGAATCCAACTCCAAAGGACCCAGAAAAGGCCAGGGGTTTGGAGATGGAAATTTTGAAACTTTTAGAGAAGAAAGTTATAATTCCAGTACCCCAGGAGAGATTATTCCAGGGTTACTACTCCCATGTCTTTCTAGTAAAGAAGGCAAATGGGGAATTCAGGTTCATCCTGAATCTGAAATCTCTCAACCCATTCCTGACATACAAGAAGTTCAGGATGGAAAGCATTTATTCAGTGAGGGCCCTATTACAGGGCATGGAATATTTTGTGTCAATAGATCTTTCCGACGCATATCTGCACATTCCCATTTATTCCAGCCATCAGAGGTTTTTGAAGTTCGCAATCAGGTCTCAGGACCAGATTCGACATTTCCAATTTCAGGCCCTTCCCTTTGGGATAGCCTCGGCACCCCGAATATTTACAAAAATATTAGCAGAGGTTATGAAGATTTTCAGGATACAGGGAATAGCGATTGTCCCATACCTGGACGATCTCCTCCTGTTTGCAGAAACAGAGGCTCTGGCCAGAGCTCACAGAGATACAGTGATTTCCCTCCTATCCCAAGTGGGATGGTTAGTAAATTACAAGAAATCAGCCCTGAATCCAGCACAGGAGATTGTGTTTTTAGGATACAGGATAAATTCGATAGAAAGGAGGATCTACTTACCACCCGAAAAGATTGCGAAGATCCAGGGGGAAGTAGATCTGCTATGCAGACAGCAAAAGAGTTCTCTTCGCCAGATCATGCGAGTTCTAGGATTGTTCTCAGCATCCATTCCAGCGGTCACCTGGGCCCAACACCACGGCAGAGGTCTCCAGTCTCTGCTTTTGGCAAATTAGGACAGGTCCAAACTTTCCCTAGACTCACAGATAGCTATCCCAGAGGTAGTGAAGTCCAGTCTGGTCTGGTGGTTGGACTCTCAGAATCTAACCAAAGGACGTCTTTGGAGACAGGAGGAACCAATAAAGATCTTTACAGATGCAAGCTCTTGGGGATGGGGCGCAACGATGTTGGGCCATCATGCTCAGGGGCATTGGACGCAGCAAATTGCAAAGAAATCGTCCAACTTCAGAGAGTTACTGGCAGTGCAGAAAGCACTTCTATCTTTTCAATCCCTGATAGAAGGAAAGCACGTGTTAGTATTTTCCGACAATATCACGACGCTGGCTTTTCTGGCAAAACAAGGAGGCACGAGATCAATCGAGCTCAGGCGCCTATGCTCAGAGACTCTGGACTGGATAGAACCTCAGGTTCTATCTTTGTCGGCGATCCACATAAAGGGGACTCTCAATGTAGAGGCAGATTTTTTAAGTCGTCATCAGGTGAATCAGTCAGAGTGGGAACTTCATCCGGAGGTTTTTCAGATGGTGATAAACAAATTCGGTATCCCAGAGGTAGATCTCTTTGCATCCCCGACGAATGCAAAGACGGACCAATTTTTCTCCCTGCACAGGTGCCAGAGATCTCTGGGGTTGGACGCCCTCAGCTTCCCTTGGGACTTCAACCTCTCCTATGCATTTCCTCCAACAGTACTGTTACCTCAGGTATTGGGGAAATTTCAAAGGGAGAGAGGGAACATGATCCTGATAGCTCCACTATGGCCGAAACGACCATGGTATGCGACCCTGCGGAGGTGGGCAGTGGCTCCGCCTTTTCTCCTGCCAGCTCGGCCAGATCTGCTAATCCAGGGCCCTCTCATCCACCCCAGGCCACAGTTATTCAGACTGGCCGCCTGGATCCTGAAAGGGTAATCTTGAGGAATAAGGGCCTTTCGGAGAAGGTAATTGACACTGTAATGAAATGTAGAAAGCCAGTAACTCAGAGGATATACCGAAAGGTTTGGAAGGTTTATCTAGCCTGGTGTGGAACTAGAACTAGAGATCAGAAATTGACTAGTTAAATTTTAGAGTTTCTTCAGGAAGGTGCAGACATGAAGTTGGCACTTAGTACCCTTAAGGTTCAATGTTCAGCACTTTCAATACTATTAGATAGGCATCTAGCGCAGGAAGAGTTGGTAAAGAATTTCTTCAAAGCACTACAGAGGTCTACACCAGTAAGACAGAAAGTATTTCCACAATGGGATTTATCCCTGGTCCTCAAGTGTTTAACAAAGGCACCCTTTGAACCCATTGAAGAGATTGAGATGAAATTCCTTACCTTGAAATTAGCATTTTTGATCGCAATTACATCGGCTAGACGTATAAGTGATTTACAGGCGTTATCTATCAAAGATCCCTTTCTAATCATTTGCCCTGATAGTGTCAGGCTCAGGACTGATCCGGCCTATCTACCTAAGGTAGTCTCTGAGTTTCATAGGTCTCAGGACATTATTCTTCCTTCCTTTTGTGGCAACCCTTCGGGACAGAAGGAGGAAGAATTTCACTGTTTGGACGTAAAGAGCTGTCTGCTAGTATACCTTTCGAGATCAAGAGAAATTAGAAAGTCAAGCAGCCTATTTATCTTATTTTCAGGGAAAAATAAGGGGCAGCAGGCATCCAGACAGACCATTGCTAGATGGATTAGACAGACCATATCTATAACATATGAGTGTAGTAATTGTCCCTTACCACCTAATATTAAGGCTCATTCAACCCGTTCTCTATCTACATCCTGGGCTAAAAGAGCAGGAGCCACCATTCAACAAATTTGTCAAGCGGCAACATGGGCAAGTGCATCAACTTTTATCAAGCACTACAGAGTGGATGTACTGTCTCAACAAGATCAATCGTTTGGCAGAAAGGTGCTCCAGGCGGTGGTCCCTCCCTAGGTTAGTCTTTTTTTGATATAAAGACTTTCTTGTTTATCTCTCAGGTTGTCCCGGATGACAATTAGAGAAAGACTCCTATTAGACCTACCGGTAATAGAGTTTCTGATTGTCATCCGGGACAAACATTATAACCCTTTCCCTATCTCGACTGCGCACCTTTCTTGTTACAGTTAAGATCACTGGGATCTAGTACATTCACCTTTTTTGGTGTTTTATGTCTTCCTTCATCTTGGTGTTTCTAGTCTTATATACTTTCAGACGCACTGAGGATGGAGGGTGGGCGGGGGCTTTTAATCTTCTTGGATTCGTGTTTCCACAGATCCGGGGCGGGACCGGATCTCAGGTTGTCCCGGATGACAATCAGAAACTCCATTACCGGTAGGTCTAATAGGAGTCTTTTTAACTTTCTGTGCTGACATTTTTCAAATAAAGTAAAATTTTTGTATACATGCAGCGCGAAAAATGTGTACAAACATGTTTTTGATAAAAAAAAAAACCCATTCAGTGTATATTTATTGGTTTGGGTAAAAGTTATAGCATTTACAAACTATGGTGCAAAAAGTGAATTTTCCCATTTTCAAGCATCTATGACTTTTCTCACCCCCTGTCATGTTTCATGAGGGGCTAGAATTCCAGGATAGTATAAATACCCCCCAAATGACCCCATTTTGGAAAGAAGACATCCCAAAGTATTCACTGAGAGGCATAGTGAGTTCATAGAAGATATTATTTTTTGTCACAAGTAAGCGGAAAAAGACACTTTGTGAGAAAAAAAAAAAAAAAAAGTTTCCATTTCTTCTAACTTGCGACAAAAAAAAATGAAATCTGCCACGGACTCACCATGCCCCTCTCTGAATACCTTGAAGTGTCTACTTTCCAAAATGGGGTCATTTGTGGGGTGTGTTTACTGTCCTGGCATTTTGGGGGGTGCCTAATTGTAAGCACCCCTGTAAAGCCTAAAGGTGCTCATTGGACTTTGGACCCCTTAGCGCAGTTAGGCTGCAAAAAAGTGCTACACATGTGGTATTGCCATACTCGGGAGAAGTAGTATAATGTGTTTTGAGGTGTATTTTTACACATACCGATGCTGGGTGGGAGAAATATCTCTGTAAATGACAATTTTTTAATTTTTTTTACACACAATTGTCCATTTACAGAGATCTTTCTCCCACTCAGCATGGGTATGTGTAAAAATACATCCCAAAACACATTATACTACTTCTCCCGAGTACGGCAATACCACATGTGTGGCACTTTTTTGCACCCTAACTGCGCTAAGGGGCCCAAAGTCCGATGAGCACCATTAGGATTTCACAGGTCATTTTGAGAAATTTTGTTTCAAGACTACTCCTCACGGTTTAGGGCCTCTAAAATGCCAGGGCAGTATAGGAACCCCACAAATGACCCCATTTTAGAAAGAAGACACCCCAAGGTATTCCGTTAGAAGTACGGTGAGTTCATAGAAGATTTTATTTTTTGTCACAAGTTAGCGGAAAATGACACTTTGTGAAAAAAACCTATAAAAATCAATTTCCGCTAACTTGTGACGAAAAATTAAATTGTCTATGAGCTCACCGTACTACTAACGGAATACCTTGGGGTGTCTTCTTTCTAAAATGGGGTCATTTGTGGGGTTCCTATACTGCCCTGGCATTTTAGGGGCCCTAAACCATGAGGAGTAGTCTTGAAACGAAATTTCTCAAAATGACCTGTGAAATCCTAAAGGTACTCATTGGACTTTGGGCCCCTTAGCGCAGTTAGGGTGCAAAAAAGTGCCACACATGTGGTATCGCCGTACTCGGGAGAAGTAGTACAATGTGTTTTGGGGTGTATTTTTACACATACCCATGCTGGGTGGGAGAAATACCTCTGTAAATGATAATCTTTTGATTTTTTTACACACAATTGTCCATTTACAGAGTTATTTCTCCCACCCAGCATGGGTATGTGTAAAAATACACCCCAAAACACATTGTACTACTTCTCCCGAGTACGGCGAGACCACGTGTGGCACTTTTTTGCACCCTAACTGCGCTAAGGGGCCCAAAGTCCAATGAGTACCTTTAGGATTTCACAGGTCATTTTGCGACATTTGGCTTCAAGACTACTCCTCATGGTTTAGGGCCCCTAAAATGCCAGGGCAGTATAGGAACCCCACAAATGACCCCATTTTAGAAAGAAGACACCCCAAGGTATTCCGTTAGAAGTACGGTGAGTTCATAGAAGATTTTATTTTTTGTCACAAGTTAGCGGAAATTGATTTTTATAGGTTTTTTTCACAAAGTGTCATTTTCCGCTAACTTGTGACAAAAAATAAAATCTTCTATGAACTCACCGTACTTCTAACGGAATACCTTGGGGTGTCTTCTTTCTATAATGGGGTCATTTGTGGGGTTCCTATACTTCCCTGGCATTTTAGGGGCCCTAAACCATGAGGAGTAGTCTTGAAACCAAATGTCGCAAAATGACCTGTGAAATCCTAAAGGTACTCATTGGACTTTTGGCCCCTTAGCGCAGTTAGGGTGCAAAAAAGTGCCACACATGTGGTATCGCCGTACTCGGGAGAAGTAGTACAATGTGTTTCGGGGTGTATTTTTACACATACCCATGCTGGGTGGGAGAAATAACTCTGTAAATGGACAATTGTGTGTAAAAAAATCAAAAGATTGTCATTTACAGAGGTATTTCTCCCACCCAGCATGGGTATGTGTAAAAATACACCCCAAAACACATTGTACTACTTCTCCCGAGTATGGTGATACCACATGTGTAGCACTTTTATGCACCCTAACTGCGCTAAGGGGCCCAGAGTCCAATGAGTACCTTTAGGCTTTACAGGGGTGCTCAAAATTTAGCACCCCACCCACTTGCCAGGACAGTTAACAAACCCCGCAAATGACCCCATTTTGGAAAGAATACACAACAAGGTATTCCATGAGGGGAATGGTGAGGTCATTGAAAATTTTATTTTTTGTCACAAGTTAACGGAAAATGACACTTTGTAAAAAAAAAAAATTCTGCTAACTTGTGACAAAAACTAAAATCTTCTATGAACTCACCGTGCACCTCACATAATACTTTAGGGTGTCCTCTTTCCAAAATGGGGTCATTTGTGGAGTCTGTCCTGGCATTTTAGGGTCTCTGCAATCATTACATGTTTGGCCAGTATTAGGAGTTTCTGCTATACTCCTTATATTGGGTATACGGGTAATGCACTCTGGGCTGAAAGGAAAAATGAACGGCAAACATACCTTGCTCCACATCAATGGCAGATCTTCCTCCACATCAATGGCAGTGATAACCTCAGGAGAGAGACACCCCGTGCCACCCTGCACTCAGGGTGAGCCACCAACTTATGTGACTGGGCCTCAGAACTTTAGTATACAGCATTATGCCTGTAGGATACAGCAATATGCCTGCCAATAGAGATGACTCTGTGTGGCATTAAAGCATCATCATAGGCCCAAATCACATATAAACCGGGGGTGTCCACACTCAAGGGAAATTCAAACATGCTGTCTTATATCGCCAACCCAGGACAGATCAGCAATATCAAGCATGGAAACCGATCCTTCTTCCGACTTTTATGCTTACCCGTTTGGTTTTCAAGCTTACCTCTCCTCTCCCTGCGACAATGTGCGAAAGACCACTGAGTGTGTGCCTACTCCTGTGTCTGGAGTTCCCTAGGTTCTAATAGTGTACCTGCTCGTGGTACCTCTCAAAACACTCCCCTACGCATAGGCCAGGCTGGTCAGGACATTTGGGACAATAAAAAACAGTGTCAGTCCTTCTTCTAGCACTGCTGCAGACACGACAACGTTTTCTTCGGATGCGTTGACCTGGGGTACTCGGAATCTGATAGGCGTAATGCCTTCCATGCAGTCGGCTAGTTGCATCTGGGGGGGGGGGGGGACCCTGGCACCTCCTGGATACAGGATGTCCAGAACGATCTGTTCCTGAAATTGAAGGAAAGATCCAGTTCTCCTAGCCTTACTGTAGAGAACAAAGCTGTTGTATACTGCCAATTGAATCAGATAAAAAGACACTTTCTTATACCAGCGTCTTGTTTTCCGGGTAACTAAATAGGGCGCTAACCTCTGGTCATTGAAGTCCACCCCTCCCATGTTGACATTATATTCGTGGACGACAAGGGGCTTTTCAATGACCGCAGTTGCCCGTTGAATTTGGACTGTCGTGTCTGTGTGAATGGTGGACAGAAAGTAAACGTCCCTCTTGTCCCTCCATTTCACCGCGAGCAGGTCTTCAGTACGCAAGGCGGCCCTCTGCCCCCGTTCAAGTCTGGTGGTAACGAGCCATTGGGGGAAGCCCTGGCGACTAGGCCGCGCAGTGCCACAGCATCGGATTCCTTCTAACTTTAAGTGCTGAAAGAGGGCCACACTTGTGTAATAATTGTCCACAAAAAGATGGTACCCCTTCTGGAACAAGGGTGACACCAAGTCCCACACAACCTTTCCACTGCTCCCCAGGTAGACAGGGCATCCGAACGGCTCCAATTTTGAGTCTTTTCCCTCATAGACCCTGAAATGACATGTATAGCCTGTGGCCCTTTCACAGAGCTTATACAGTTTCACCCCATACCGGGCGCGCTTGCTTGGGATGTACTGTTTGATGCCAAGGCGCCCGGTAAAGCGTAAGAGGGACTCGTCTACGCAGATGTTCTGTTCAGGGATATAAGCATCTGCAAATGTTGATGACAGGTGGTCTATGAGGGGCTGAATTTTGTGGAGCCGGTCATAAGCAGGGTGGCCCTTTTCATGACAGGTTTCGTCGTCGTTGAAGTGCAGGAAGCGCAGGATGGACTCAAATCGTGTCCTGGACATGGCAACAGGGTACAAGGGAACATGATTTACTGGGTTCGTAGACCAATACGACCGCAGTACATTCTGTTTCATTAGTCCCAAGTGAAGGATAAGGGCCAAAAAGATTTTAATGTCGGAAACTTGGACTGGTTTCCACCGGAAAGGCTGGGCATACATGCTCTCCGGGTGCTCGGTGATGAATTGTGTGGCTTTACGGTTGGTCTCAACCACAATTAAGTCCAAGAGAACCTGGGTGATGAACAGCTGCAAAAAGTCTAGGGCCGTTCCTAGATGAGCTGTCGCCACCTGGACTCCAGACTGGATGGTGAAAGGGGGCACTACGGGTGCGGCGGAATCAGGGGATTGCCAATCTGGTTGTGCCAGCACCTCTGGGAGTCTATGGGTACTACGGGCCCGTCTTCTTCTTGGTGGCTGCGATGGGGGTTCTACTGCACTTGCCACCGTACCAGTTTCAACTTCCATGCTGGCGCTCACCACTTCACCAGGGTCTACGGAAGTACTGGTACCAAGTCCAGGAGATGCTGCGCTGCTGGTGCCTGCCTCACCAAGAAAACTATCATCAGCGTTAGCACCAATCTGCTGCCCTTGAGGCGGATCCTGCGCCACCTGCGGTCTAACGACATGGGGTCTGGTACGCCTGGCTCTAGCCGGGACCAAAGCCTCGTCATCACTTTCGGCCAGGGAACCACTGCTTTCTACAGGTTCAAATTCGGACCCGGAAGATTCGACGGATGATTCTTCCCAAAAGAACTCATCCGACTGGTCCATGTACCTGTATACCTCGTCATCGGAAAGCCCCCTTCTTGCCATTGTGGATTGCTAAATTTATGGGGTTTTCCTCCGAGACTACCCAGAAAAAAAGAGCACCTACCTAGCAAAAAGGGAGTATTTGAGAGGTATTGGGGTTGGTGGGAAGTGGGGTCTCAGAGGCAATCAAACAATCACGGGACAATCAAATACAATTACAGCACAATCGACTCCAATCACAGCACAAGCAAATCTGATGCACTCAGAAGGTGGTGGTTGGAGGTGGTGGGGGGGGAGGGTGGGGTTGGGTGTGGTGGGGGGGGAGGGTGGGGTTGGGTGTGGCGGGAAGTGGGGTCTCAGGCAATCAAACAATCACGGGGCAATCGAAGCCGATCGCGGGACAATCAAATACAATTACAGCACAATCGAATCCAATCACAGCACAATCAAATCTGATGCACTCGGAAGGTGAAGGGGGGAGGGTGGGGTTGGGTGTGGCAGGAAGTGGGGTCTCAGAGGCAATCAAACAATCACGGGACAATCAAAGCCGATCACGGGACAATCAAATACAATTACAGCACAATCGAATACAATCGCAGCACAAGCAAATCTGATGCACTCGGAAGGTGGTGGTTGGAGGTGGTGGGGGGGGGAGGGTGGGGTTGGGTGTGGCGGGAAGTGGGGTATCAGAGGCAATCAAACAATCACGGGACAATCAAAGCCGATCACGGGACAATCAAATACAATTACAGCACAATCTAATACAATCGCAGCACAAGCAAATCTGATGCACTCGGAAGGTGGTGGTTGGAGGTGGTGGGGGGGTGGGGGGGGGGGGGTTGGGTGTGGCAGGAAGTGGGGTCTCAGAGGCAATCAAACAATCACGGGGCAATCAAAGCCGATCACGGGACAATCAAATACAATTACAGCACAATCGAATACAATCACAGCACAAGCAAATCTGATGCACTCGGAAGGTGATGGGGGGAGGGTGGGGTTGGGTGTGGCGGGAAGTGGGGTCTCAGAGGCAATCAAACAATCACGGGACAAACCAAGCAGATCACGGGACAATCAAATACAATCGCAGCACAATCGAATACAATCGCAGCACGATCAAATACAAGCGCAGCACAATCGATACAATCAAAGCACAGTCAAATACAATGCACTTGGACGGTAATTAGGGGGGGGGGGTCTGAGGGCGATTTGAGGGGGTGGGGGGTTGATCAGGAGCCCGCACGGGGCAGACTGAGTCCTGCCTGAGTCCTGATCTGATGAGAGGCAGACACATTATTATTATTATTATTATTTTTTTTTTTTTTTATTTATATAGCGCCAACATCTTCCGTAGCGCTGTACATAGTACAAACAAATAATAGGGAACAAATATACATAAGAAATACAAGACACTGTACAGTCATGACATTGAATAGAATAAATACAGATACATACATAGTTGATATGTAGTTGGTACATATGCATATGTTAAAATTACAGCAGTATGAGAAACACTAGGAGGAGGTCCCTGCCCTTGTGAGCTTACAATCTAGAGGGTAGTGGGGAGGAAACAAAGGGGAAGGAAACACCAGGATTAGTGGGTGAGCCAGTGTGCCTTCAGTGCTGCCTATAGCAAATTATAGGCTTTTCTGAACAGGTGTGTTTTCAGAGTACGTTTGAAGGTTTCCAGACTCGTGGCATGACGAACCGGCTGAGGGAGAGAGTTCCAAAGGAGAGGGACCGCCCGTGAGAAGTCTTGGATGCGAGAGTGAGAGGAGGTGACTAGGCTGGAGGACAAAAGGGTCTCCTGTGAGGAACGGAGGGTTCGAGCGGGGAGGTATCTGGAGATTAAAGAGGAAATGTATGGAGGCGACAGCTTGTGTAGAGCTTTGTATGCAAGTGTGAGAAGTTTAAACTGGATCCTTTGGGCAACTGGTAACCAGTGGAGGGATTGGCAGAGAGGGGCTGCCTCAGAGGATCTAGAAGAGAGGTGGATGAGACGGGCCGCAGAGTTTAGTAGGGATTGGAGAGGTGCCAGTCTGCTTTTTGGTAGACCACAGAGTAGGGTGTTGCAGTAGTCAAGACGGGAGATGATTAGGGCATGCACAAGCATTTTAGTTGCTTCTTGTGAAAGAAAGGGACGGATTCTGGAAATGTTTTTGAGATGGAAGTAGCAGGAGGTAGTTAAAGTGTTAATATGTGGTTTAAAGGAGAGCTCAGAGTCCAGAGTTACCCCTAGGCAACGAGCTTTGGGGGTTGATGCTATTGGGGTGTTCTCTACATTGATTGTGACAATGGGAGGTGGAACAGAGAGTGAAGGTGGAAATATCACAATCTCCGTTTTGCTCATATTGAGTTTAAGGAAGCGGGATGACATAAATGTAGATACAGCGGATAGACATTTGGGGACTTTTGATAGTAGTGTGGAGAGGTCTGGGGCAGAACAATAAATTTGGGTGTCATCAGCATAGAGGTGGTATTGAAACCCAAAAGAGCTTATTATCTGTCCCAGGCCATGGGTGTAAATGGAAAAGAGGAGGGGTCCAAGGACGGACCCTTGTGGTAGTCCCACAGACAGTGGGCGTGGAGAGGAGTTGGTATTGGCATAGGAGACCATGAAAGAACGTCCAGACAGGTAAGAGTTGAGCCAGGAGTGTGCTAGGCCCTTGATTCCCAGTGTTGAGAGGGTCTGGAGAAGCAGGGTATGATCAACAGTGTCGAAGGCAGAGGACAGATCTAGGAGTATTAGTACCGAAAATCTGCCTTTGGCTTTAGCAACTAGGAGGTCATTGGCAACCTTAGTGAGAACGGTTTCCGTAGAGTGTTGAGGGCGGAAGCCAGACTGGAAGGGGTCCAACAGGGAATTAGCAGAGAGAAAGTTAGACAACTCTGAGTAAATGTGGCGTTCCAGCAGTTTGGAGGCAAAGGGAAGGAGAGAGACTGGGCGGTAATTAGAAAGGGCAGTAGAGTCTAAAGAGGGTTTTTTGATTAGTGGTGTTATGATAGCTTGTTTAAATGAAGAAGGGAAAATGCCAGTTGAGATGGAAAGGTTAAACAGTGTTGTTAAAGCAGGAATGAGGGGGGAGGAGAGCTGGGGGATAAGATGAGAGGGAATAGGGTCTGAGGCGCATGTAGTAAGATGAGCTTTAGAGATTAGTGAAGAAAGACGCTGTTCAGTTAAGGCAGAGAAGATGGTTAGCAGGGAGGGGGTTTGAGTGGGTGAGTGGTTATGTGGAGAGGGATAGTTAATAGTAGGGGAGCTGCCAGGAGGAGAGGAAAAAGGAAGAGGTGATTGGACCGGTGAAGAGGGTTGCTTTTGAAAGCTGTTCTGTAGCGTTTCAATTTTGCTCACAAAATATGCTGCAAAGTCTTCTGCAGACAAGCTTGTGGTTGTAGGGGGAGGCGGGGGGTGGAGAAGAGAGTTGAAGGTGTTAAAAAGTTGTTTAGGGTTATCAGTAACACAGGGGGTTACTGATCGCAGATCAGTTAGTGATTGCTGGGGAGGACAGATGTAAACAAAGAGCAGGGGATGTAGTCAGGAGGGGGGTATGAGGGCAATCGAGGGCCTGGGCAGGTGATCGGTTACCCCCGCGGGGCAGTTAAGGTCTGCTCTGATGGGTGGGGGTGCTGAGGGGTGATGGACAGGTGATAGACAGGTGATCAGAGGGGGATCAGGGGGTAAGGTAGCTGTATACAGATGTATACAGTATACAGGGGGGTAGTCTGGGATGGGGTCTGGGGGTGATCTAAAGGTAGGGGGGGATCAGGGGTGACTAGGAGGCAGTTAGGGACCTAAACTAAGGGACAGCATCGCTAGTTAGTGGCAGGTGGGGGGGGTGGGGGTTTTATAGGGGTGCTAGGGTGCTGGGCAGGGGTCTGCTAGGGTGATCAGGGGGGGTAGGAAGGCTGGGGTGGGTGATCAGGGAGGCTGAGGGCAAAAAAAGCAGTGTAGCTGTATTACTTACAATATGCTTCCTCCTCGCTGGTGGTCTCTGCAACAATGAGACCACGAGGCGAGGAGGAAGCACGTATAAGGCACTTTGTTTACCTAACAAAGTGCCTTATACATTCTGATTGGCCCCATGTGCGGATTCCTCCGCTCGCCGGCGATGCTAAGTGGCCGGCGAGCGGAGACAAAATGCCGGGCTTCCGACTTCCGGCGGAGGATCGCGTCACGGATGACGCGATCGCTCCGCCCATGCCCCTACAAGGACCGCCGCCTTTGGGCATGAACTGGTCCTTGTGGGGTCCACTTCCCGGCCGCCTCTGTGCGTTAGGCGGTTGGGAAGTGGTTAAAGGGAATGTCCAAGCAAAATAAAAAAATGAGTTTTTACCAGCCCCATGCAGCCACCCTGTGCCCTCGTAGTCACTCACTGCTGCTCTAGTCCCCCACTGGCAGCTTGCCGACCTCAGAGGTCGGCGGGACGCATTGCGTACGTTTTTACGCATTCCAGCTAGTGCATGAACATTAACACATACATTTTTATGCATTACTGGTTCAATGCGTACATTTTTACGCATAGCGGGAATGCGTAAAAATGTACGCAATGCGTCCCGCCAACCTCCGAGGTCGGTAAGCTGCCAGCGGGGGACTGGAGCAGCAGTGAGTGACTACCAGGGCACAGGATGGCTGCATGGGGCTGGTAGAAGCCCCAGGTAAGTGAAACTCATTTTTTTATTTTGCTTGAACCTTCCCTTTAAACAAAATTAGGCAGGTGCATAAATTTGGACACCACAAAAAATAAATGAAATCAATATTTAGCAGATCCTCCTTTTGCAGAAATTGCAGCCACTAAATGCTTCCTGTAGGTTCCAATGAGAGTCTGGATTCTGGTTGAAGGTATTTTGGACTATTCCTCTTTACAAAACATCTCTAGTTCATTCAGGTTTCATGGCTTCTGAGTACGGACAGCTCTCTTTAACTCACACCACAGATTTTCAATTATATTCAGGTCTGGGGACTGAGATGGTCATTCCAGAACATTGTACTTGTTCCTCTGCACGAATGCCTTAGTGAATTTTAAGCAGTGTTTAGGGTCGTTGTCTAGTTGAAAGATCCAGCCCTAGTGCCCCAGTGCAACTTCAGCTTTGTCACTGATTTCTGGACATTGGTCTCCAGAATCTGCTGATACTGAGTGGAATCCATGCATCCCTCAACTTTGACAAGATTCCCAGTCCCTGCATTGGGCACACAGCCCCACAGCATGATGGAACCACCACCATTTTTTACTGTAATTAGCAGGTGTTTTTCTTGGAATGCTGTGTTGTTTTTCCTCCATGCATAACGCCTCTTGTTATGCCCAAATAACTATTAAGTTTCAGCAGTCCACAGCACCTTATTCCAAAATGAAGCTGGCTTGTCCAAATGTGCTTTAGCATACCTCAAGCGGCTCTGTTTGTGCTGTGGGCAGAGAAAAGGCTTCCTCTGCATCACTCTCGCATACAGCATCTCCTTGCATAAAGTGCGCTGAATAGTTGAATGATGCACAGTGACTCCATCTGCAGCAAGATGATGTTGTAGGTCTTTGGGGCTAATATGTGGGTTGACTCTGACTGTTCTCACCATTCATCGCTTCTGTTTAGCTGAGATTTTTCTTGGTCTGCCACTTCGAGCCTTAACTTGAACTGAGCCTTGTGGTCTTCTATTTCCTCAATATGTTCCTAACAGTGGAAACAGACAGCTGAAATCTCTGAGACAGCTTTCTGTATCCTTCCCCCAAACCATGATGGTAAACAGTCTTTGTCTTCAGGTCATTTGAAAGTTGTTTTGAGACCCCCAGGTTGCTACTCTTCAGAGAAATTTAAAAGAGCAGGGAAAATTACAAATGACCCCCTTAAATACTCGTTCTCATAATTCTCACTGAGCTCACCAAACCAATTTGAGTTCCAATAATTAGTTCTAAAGGTTTTGGAATCAATGAAATAACAACAGTGCCCAAATGTATGAACCTGTCTAATTTTCTTAAAACAATTATAGCACACTTTCTGTAAATCCAATAAACTTAATTTCATTTCTAAAATATCACTGTGTGTCTCCTATATGATATATTTAACTGACATTTGTTATCGTAACAACCAACGATTTATACAGGAAAATCATGATGATTAACAAGGTTGCCCAAACTTTCGCATCCCACTGTACCTGTTTTGCCACTGCCCTGTCAAACCTGTCCTGCAGTCCCATTGGCTGTGCATGAAAAGCTAGGATAGTTTAGCTTTATAGATCAATGAGGAATGTATCCTCTTTATGCTTGTTGGCGAGGTATGAAGACAACTTCTAAAGTCATTGCTATTGTGAGTGCTTATTGGAGCAGAGTATCACAATCCTTCCCTATGGAGGCAATCATAACAGCTGACTATTATTATTTTATATGGTGCCAATATCTCCCATAGCACTGTACAGATTATAAAACATACAATAGTGGGGATCATAGATACTTGGGTATTTCCACACACTGTACAATCAGGACATCCAGCAATAAAAGTACAAAATATATACATAGTTCATCTGTGCTTTAAAACATCAGCAAAATCAGTACCTGTTTGTTTTAAAGATAAGGTGTAGTAGAGGCAAGAACCACTTGGCTTAAGGCACTGCCTTTGTGAACATACAATCTGAACGATAGTGGGGTGGGGACACTAGAAGAGGAGAAGAAGAGGCTAGCAGTGAGCCTCAATGCCTGACTGACAAATTATAAGCCTGTTCAAGAAGGTGCCTATGAAGTGATTAGCCAAGGAGCTTTCATAAAGCAAAGGAAAGAGCACAACTCATCCCATCCAGCACTTTCTTACACACTGTCACTTCACAGCAATTTTTCATGGCTTCAATACCACCATGTTTTTGTCTCCAACCATTTGTTGGGTTGTATGTATGTATTTTGTACTTGTATTGCTGGATAACCTTATTGTACTGTGTGTTGAACTACCTACCAAGCATAAAGCAAAGGGAAGAGCACAACTCATGCTGTCCTGAACTTTCTCACACACCGTCACTTCACAGCATTTTTTTATGGCTTTACCAGCATGCTTTTTTTCTCCACACATTTGTTGCATTTCATGTTTTATATTAGTGTTGGAAAATATCTTGACTGAAAAATACAAAAGCTCCACAAGGGGGCACTGAAGATCAAGTTGTTCATATACTGCTTATCCCGAAAGACCGTATTGATGGAGATATTTTCATAGTACTGTACTGTATTTTCATTCCAGGAAGGATTACTAGAACGACATGAATACTTGACCTGGATGTTGGATGTGTTAGAAAAAATCCGCCCACTTGATGATGAGCTTCTAAAGATTTTATTACCACTTGTCTTACAGGTATTATCTGTGTTATACTAATGCATTAGTGTCACACACAGGTAGACATTGTTCTCTGACAGACATCTGCATCTTGTATTTATTTGTATGTATATAAGTTGACAGTACATAGCTTATAAAAAAAAGAATTGCACTCTCATGTTTATTACTAAATTAATATAACAGGTAGCCCCTGGGTAATGAATAAGATGGGGACTGTAGGTTTGTTCTTAACCTGAATCTATCCAAAGGTCGAAACATTGCGCCATCCTTTGGCCCACTGTGCCCACATTGCCCCCCTCTGTGTCACATTTGTCCCTTTGTGCCCTCAGTGTCACGCAGAAAAGTGTCATTTTAGCGGTTTAAAGGACATTGGATGTTTTCTACTAAGTTTTCTCCCAGGTGATATTTTCACACTATAAAAAATTGCCTTTTAAGCCACCAGCAAGCAAGGAAATCATTTTGACAGTACTCTTTTGCCTACTTTTGATACTTTTTCTATTGCAGAGTGCAAAAGTTAATTTAAGCGGGGTGTGGCTATGCAGCAGAGGGGAATGGAAGCTTGAGCCACTCTCTCTCCCTGCAAAGCACTTACAAAGCGACTTAAAGCAGCCTGGAAAGCCTTTACTTTTAGCCTAAAAGGTGTTGGAACTTCCCCTGACTACAATGGACTGGAGGAAAGCGAACCAGAAGGTTAAGAGAGGATCCCCAGGGCCAAGAAAGCTGACAGACTTTTATGAAGACATCAGCAAAGATGGCCACCGTCCTCTGCCTGAACAACAACAAGGACAAGATGGCCACACATTCCAGCATGACATGTCTCCTGGCAGCGCTCCCTTCCACACTCCTATGAGCCAAAGAAACAGATTTGCTCTGCTATCTACACCATATTCAAGAGGTAAGCAAAAAGGCTACCAATATGATAGTGAGGAGGAGAGGGAGGAAGCCATAGCAGGGGCTGATAATCGGGAGCGCAGCCCCCTGAAGCCAGCACAAAGTCCCCATGAGAAGCATGGTCACAGAGACCCTATAGCTGCACAGTCTGTCCCAGCGCTTTTCTCATCACCCATGCCTGCTGCACAGACCTTCCCTGATCCCTTTGCAGATTTACAAGCCACAGATGAGCCCATATCTCAGAATTTCTTTAAGAAATTCATGATTTCTTTCAGTGGAATGATGCAGAACACTGTTATGGAGATGAGAAGCGGGGTTATGGAGATCAAAGCAGACATGAGACAAATGGCTGGACAAATGTCACAATATGTCTGTGAGACTGATAGCAGAGTGTCTATGCTGGAAAAGAAAGTTGCAGACATCACCACTGAATACAATAAGATGGTGGACGCTCATCATTTAGTGCTGGGAGAACTTAAGTGGCAGAAGGAGAAGATCACAGACTCTGAAGATAGAAACAGGAGGAACAATGTTAAGATCAGAGGGATACCAGAGTCTGTGAAAACAGAAGCGCTGATGGATTATGTGAAGGATGTCATTAAAACTGCTTTGCCTGATATATCTGATTCTGATCTGGTAGTAGACAGGGCTCATAGGCTGGTTAAGCCCAGCTTCATAGCAGAACATCTGCCAAGGGATGTAATCCTGAGAATACACTACTACCACATTAAGGAAAGATTCATGGCAGTTACTAGAAGAGGACAAAAACTCCCTGATCCTTATAGACAACTGTCACTGTACAATGATCTATCTCAAATCACATTGAAGGCAAGAAAGGACTTTGCTGACATAACCCATACTCTAAGAAGCAAAGGCATCCCCTATGCGTGGGGATTCCCAACAAAACTGAGAATAGTCAACAATGGTACTGTCTTTATAGCCAAAGATCCAGCAGAAGGACTCGAGATGTTAAGGAGATGGGGAATCCCACTACTTCAAGCAAAGGACACCAGAGCTGAACAACTGAAGAGGCAATTTCAACAGTCCGCTATGGACACTTCCCAACCACTTTCAGAGGCAAACAAGTCATCAGAAGCTTCCAAAGGTGATGTTGACTAAGCAATGGTGCTTAGCCATAAACTTTCCCCCCAACAAGACTTTTCCCTCGCAGAGGTTATACCTTGCTTAGGAGGTGAATAGTCTTCAGACCACTGGATGGAACTGAAGACACTCTACCCCACCTTAACTTTCATATTTTTTTCTTCCTTTTTTGTTTGGTTTTTATATTTTTTTATTCTTTTGAGATGTACTGATTACATGTCTGTACAACACTCAGACTTTTTTTTTATTTTTTTTGTTTTTTCATTTAAATTGAACTCACCTTGGTTCTTAAGTAGCTTTAAAACTTATTTTATCCACTTTGAAATGTGCTTAATGTATGTTTTGCATGTAATTCTCAAAATTTCATTCTTTAGGAAAAAAGGCAAAATTTGGTCCATTAGAGCATCTTACAACAGAGTCGCTAAGAAGGAGTCCGGGTCGGGTGATTATGCTCATAGTAGATGGTTGATGATGTTTTTATGTATTTTAATATGGTTTAGCAGACTTAAAGATAAATATGTCACAAGAATTTAACTTACTGTCCATAAATGTGAGAGGTTTGAATTCCCATAGAAAGAGGTTTTTGCTTAACAAACTAATCAAGGAAGAGAATACAGATGTACTTTGTGTCCAGGAATCTCACCTGAATGCAAAGGGAACATCTAAATTCAAATTACATCAATTCACTCAGGTATATCATTCTGTGTTGCAGAATAAGAAAAAATGTGGAGTTTTCATAGCTTTTAAAGACTCTCTGGGGTTTGAATTGTCAGAGGTGTATGGTAGTCCTGATGGTAGACTGGTGATAGCTAGGGGTGTAATCAATTCAGAGGGATTCACCTTTGCTAATGTTTACTCACCAAACTGAAATCAAGCTAATTTTTTAAATAAAAAAATCAAAAAAGTAACAAAAATCTCTAGAGGCTCCCTTATAATATCAGGAGACCTTAACGCAGTAACTGATCCCAAAATTGACTGTTCTGCGGAAAAGAGAAGAAGCTCAGCTGTCATCCAGTCTACCTTAACTTCTAATGAGCTGTATGATACTTGGAGATGCCTGCACCCTGGGGACAGACAGTATTCCTATTACTCCCCCATTCACCAATCATATACAAGAATAGACCATATCCTAACGGATACCTTCTCTCTCCCATTATTCTCACAAATAACCATTGGCACTAGAGTTTGGTCTGATCATGCCCCGATTATAGCAAAAGTTAAATTAAGGAATACCCCTAATAATATAAACATTAATTGGAAAATAAATAAAGTAGTTCTCAACTCAGAAACTACAGCCCCAATTATCCAAAGCAGTCTAGAAGAATATTTTGCCCTTAATGATACAGTAGGAATGTCTAAGACGACACTATGGAATGCTCATAAAGCATATATGAGAGGAGTTTTTATGAAGCAGAATGCAATTTTGAAAAGGAAATATAGAGAAACAACAGATAAATTACTTAAAGAAATTCAGAATCTGGAAAAATTTATATTTATCAACAAGAAAATAGACTTAATCCCAAAACTAGAATCAATTAGGCAGGAACTAGCAGAACACCTATACTCACAATATGATAAATGGCAAAGCATCCTGAAAGAAAATTGGTATTCAGATAAAAATAAAGCAGGGAAGGCCATGGCACAAAAAATTAAAGGTAGAAGAATTAGGCAAAGAATTATTAAAATTATACACCCCTTAACAAAACTTAGTGTCCATCACCCTAAAGACATAGTCAATGCTCTGGCAACATATTATGAAAAATTATACAATTTAAATAAAGATACCCAAACATATTCCCCATCCCAATTAGAAATAGACCAGTACTTGAAAAAAATTAACTTACCCAGTCTCACAGAATTTGAACAGAAACAATTAAATATCCCCTTTCACCTCCAAGAAATTGAATTAGCCATAAAAATGTTAAAACGGGATAAGGCACCAGGAGTGGATGGCTTCATAAATGCTTACTATAAAAAGTATTCAAATATTTTGTCTAAACATCTGGTCAATATGTTTAATGAGATATCAACTCTTGGTGTCTTTCCTAAGGAAAATCTGACGGCATTAATCACCACAATTCCAAAAGAGGGGAAGGATCCATCTGACCCAGGGAGCTACAGGCCTATCTCCTTGCTGAATACTGATCTCAAGTTATACTCAAGAGTTTTGGCTAACAGGCTAACCCCTCTGATCCCACAACTGATCAAACCTGACCAGGTAGGCTTTGTACAGGGCAGAGGAACGAATGATGGTGCAAGGAAGGTAATGGCACTTCTACATAGGGTTGGTCTCTGTCGGACGCCTACTCTCTTCATCTCCTTGGATGCGGAGAAGGCGTTCGACAGAGTCAACTGGGCTTATATGTCTTCTGTACTCCAGAAGTTTGGATGTGTAGGCCAAATTCATAGATCTATAATGGCTTTGTATACGCAGCCCTCTGCAAGAGTTGTGTCATCAAACTCCACTTCATCATCATTTGATATTAATAATGGAACACGACAGGGATGTCCTCTATCCCCATTAATTTATGTGTTATCTTTGGAACCACTAGCACAAAGTATTAGAGACAATAACAAAATACATGGGATCCAATTATCTTCATCAGAGGCGAAACTAGGACTTTTTGCTGATGACATTTTGTTGTACCTCCAGAGGCCTATAGAGTTACTACCTAATCTCAAAATTGAATTAGAAAAATTTTCAAAAGTTTCTCATTACAAATTGAATGAAAACAAAACAACCATAATGCCATGCAATTTATCAACAAGAATGATAGACCAATTTAAAA
Source organism: Hyperolius riggenbachi (assembly GCF_040937935.1). Taxonomy (NCBI): domain Eukaryota; kingdom Metazoa; phylum Chordata; class Amphibia; order Anura; family Hyperoliidae; genus Hyperolius; species Hyperolius riggenbachi. The sequence goes on from NC_090649.1 coordinate 155,528,318, forward strand.
TTATTTGCCCATATTCTTGGGACCTTAAATCGATCAAATATCTGGGGATTCACTTGACCCCTACTATAAACAGGCTATACAGAGAGAACTTTGAACCTTGGATAGACAAATTAAAAACTCATTTAGAAAATTTGGCTAAGTTTGAATTTTCATGGTTAGGAAGGGCAGCAGCGTTTAAAATGCTGATTTTGCCCCAATTGCTATACCTTTTTAGAAATATTCCTATAAAAATTCCCCAAAAATTCTTTACAACAGCCCAAAAAATGATCAATAAATTTATCCTTATGAACAAATCCTCTAGATTTTCAAATAAAATATTAACCACCCAAACAACTAACTTAGGACTAGGTGTACCGGATTTAGAAAAATACTATAAATCAGCTGTTTTAGAGCAATCAAGGGCAATTTGGTGTAATGAAGATAGCAAACAATGGGTAAAAATAGAACTAGACCAACTTCCAGACCCCAATCCACTCCCATATTTGGAATCAAGACTAAATTGGAAGATTCCTTACAAAATTTCAAACCCCATAACAGCCAATATGATAAGAATATGGAAGGAAATGATAAATCTTAGTAACACACACCCCTTGGCCATACATATAGAAGTACCCTTACTTAATTTAGCCAAAGCATTAAAGAATTTAGATCTCGATAATTGGATACAAAAAGGAATAACTAGAGTAGCAGACATAATGACAGAAGACCAATTAAAACCATTCGAAGAATTAGTATCAACATTTAATATTCCCAAATCAGATAAGCCAAAATATTTTAGAATTAGGAAGTTTATTGATAAGCATTCACCTATCAATATATCTTACCTACCTCAAATTAAGAGATTATTAGACCCACAAAATTATAAACAAAAAGGTATAGCAATATTCTACAAAACATTTTTACAACTCAAGGATGATACTCCAAAATGGCAGTTGGAGAGATGGCAAGAATTATTTCACTTAGACATTGATCAAGAACAATGGGAGCGGGCCTATGGGTCTCTGAGAAGGTCAACAAAATGCGTACTCCATTATGAAAACTTCCTTAAAATTTTATGGCATTGGTATCTGACCCCTGAGAAGATCTCTAAGTTCGATGATAATACCTCTCCCCTGTGTTGGAGGAATTGTAATGGTACTGGGTCACTGTTACATATGTTTTGGTCATGCCCTAAAGTCACTAGACTTTGGGAGGAAATAGAAACATTTCTAAAACAACTTCCCGTTTTCTTGACTTCCATACCACCGGAAATGGCATTACTGCATATCAATACTATGGACCTTCCACCAGGCGAGAGATTTATCTTTAATCATATCTGTGTAGTAACTAAAATAGCCATAGCAGAGAATTGGAAATCCCAACATATACCCACCATAGAGGACATCTTGAAGAAAACTGACCTTAATATAAAAGCTGAAAGAGCATGGGCAATTAAAAATTGCACTATCAAGGCCTTTTGGAAAAAGGCGCATTTGTGGCCTATCATATATAAAGAATCGAAACTACAAGAATTTTTAGTATAGCTGAATAAATAAATGTAACATTATAACCCTCACATGGACCAATATTATGTAGCATAATTTTGTTATGTTTCATTTGTGATCAACCATAGACAGAACTGTAAGTTATGTTATCAAACCTGACCTGGACTCCGGATGGCGACTCTACTTATTCCTATAAGGACCACTGCTTTATCCAAGCAATTCATGTAAGTACTAAGCATACAAATAAGAACCTATAATAAGCAACCAGTTATTACTTGAGTAGTGTAGAATAGTTAGGTAGTTTAGGATAGACAATATAATTTTAGTTCAATAAAATAGTTTAAACAACAATTAATAAAATTTGGAACAGGCGCTAAGAGAGACATATATTTGTACACTAGAGATGTAAATTTACCCACCTTTGACCTATAATCTTGATCCATAGAATTCTGACTGGAAGCCTCCCCAGGCGATTTGTATTTTACCAATGTGTCCGGTAGCATAATGGGGAAGCATCCTTTGGAGTCTCAGTAGGGAGGATAGTATCCCCCATTCTCCAGAGGATGCTCCTTTAAATTTTTAACTCTAAGGTCATGTATACATATACATAATAATATAATGGGGATGGATCTAAAATAGGATCTATATAACCTTTACAGAATTATCCGGAGGTGGTATATAGATATCCTTAAAATTTTATTAAAATTTCTCCTTTTCTTCCTCTTTACAAATACATTTTATAAATAAATTAAAATTTGGAGTTCATATAATTACCCAGATACTTGAGCATATATCCTGTAATCTATGCAAAATTGTTTTTTTTTTTTTTATTATTTTCTTTAGCAAATTTGGCGTTTTTATAACATTTTTAGCACTTTAGCGTTTTTACCGCGTTTGTACCACGTTTTTGCCGCGTTTTTCGCGCGTTTTTGCCGCGTTTGCGCGTTTGTTTTTGACGCGTTTACGCATTTTTTTTTGACGCATTTGATTAGTGTACACGCGAAAATAGGTGTTTAGACGCATGTACCATGCGCGTAAGGATGCACATATATGTAAATTATGCGTATTCCATGCGTATTTTGAGCATATGGTTAATATAACTTAAAGTATGCCAATACGCATTAATTTAAGAACAAATAGTTGTTGAATAATACAATTGTTGGCCAAGCCATTTAGATAAATATCTTAGACTCTAAATTAGTTTTATTTAATGATCCTTTAGTTTTGAAATTTAACACCACAAGACTAGATATGCTCCTTCTACTTTTATTGTGGAGTATTTATATGTTTGTAATATTTTTACTTTCTGTACATCTATGCTGATTGTTAAGAGTATTTTCAATGTTGTTTTATGTTAATATTATAACAATGTTACTGTATGAATATGTCCGAAACATATTGTTTGTAAAAAAAATTTAAAATTCCAATAAAAACGATTGAAATCCAAAAGTTAATTTAAACAGAAGATGAAAAATGATCTCCCAGGAGTTAGGCTTTGTTTCCATATGTCCGCTTCTGTCCGATTTTCAGCAACATGTATCAATCTGTAACATTGATGTGCTGATAAAAAGTGGATAGAAGCGGATAGAAACGCACAGATGGTAACAAGGCCTAAAGTTAAGAGAAAAATGAATTGAATCGAGCTAATTTATTTTCTTTGAATTTTTCAAAGATTTATTTTCTCAAGAAGTACAGGGTGCCCGATCCAATTCACTTTTTCTCATAAATTTCCTCCTTGGTGATATTTTCACATCCTATCAATAAAATGCCTTTTAAGCCACCAGCAAGAAAGAAAATATTGACAGTACTTTCTCACCTTCTTTTTGGTACTTTTTTAAATGCTGAATTTTTAGTTTAAACAGAAGATGAAAAAGAATCTCCTAGTAAAAAACATTGGAGAAAAAGGTAATCGGATCGAATCCCAGGTCTTTACAAGAAAAAAAAAAACACTTGTTCCCACAGAATCAAATTTTCACATTTTTGGGCTGTTTCGCATCAGTGGGTCATTCATAAGTCAGGTGTTCTTAAGTCAGGGACTACCTGTATACAGGAGCAGGCCACCCATGATGCCAGATGAAACTTGTTCATCAGGCGGCAGGGACGCTGGAGTTGGCATTCCGCCGGTCCACCTCCCGCCACGCACCTGCCGCGCGTCTTAGCCATAATAGACCTCAGATCAGTGGCTACCCGCTAGCTACCTATACTAGCTACCTATACTGGCTAACCCATACTGGGGGCAACTATACTAGCTACCTATACTGGGGCAATTATACTACCTATACTGGGGGCAACTATACTGGCTACCTATACAGGGGCAAATATTGGCTACCTATACTGGGGCAACTATACTGGCTACCTATACTGGGGGCAAATATACTAGCTACCTATACTGGGGGCAACTAAACTAGCCACTTACACTGGGGGCAACGATGCTAGCCACCTATACTGGCGCAACTATACTACCTACACTGGGGCAACTATACTGGCTACCTATACTGGAGGCAACTATACTAGCTACCTATACTGGGGCAATTATACTACCTATACTGGGGGCAACTATACTGGCTACCTATACAGGGGCAAATATTGGCTACCTATACTGGGGCAACTATACTGGCTACCTATACTGGGGGCAACTATACTTGCTACCTGTCCACCAAACGAAGTTGCGATCACAATCCTGCCCTCCCAAAAGGAGCCTAGGATTTCCCTGTAAAAAAGCAGGAACTAGTGCAATACTGCCTTTTAAGAAGCACCGCGTGAGTCACTTCAATAATTTGTGTGAATCAAGGCCTCCACCCGGACTATAAGAAAACAAGGGGGATCTATATGCCCCCTCTGTGAGTCTCACTCACCAGATTTCTTCTTGAGTTTTATGCAAACAAGCCCTCCTTCCTGGGCAACAGCAGCAGAGAACACCTTCAAACACAGAGCGGAACTTGCATAGTGTAAAAAAGCTTTAAAATTTATTAATAAAATGCTTAAAAGATCTGCGTACCAGATTGAAGATCATACAAGCGCTTTCTATGTGTGCCAGCACCGCCGCGGTCGGATCTCCGCTGCACGCCACAGTCCCCGCTCTGATCAGTTCCCCCTTCCGTCCTGCGTGACTCCTAGCTCCGCCCTACGCGTTTCGTCATTCGACTCATCACTGATTTTGTAAGTTTGTCTAATGACAAAGAAATGAAAAGTCTCAGAACAGTATCATTTCAATGGTAGGTTTATTTTAACAGTGGCAGATAGCACATCAAAAGGAAAATTGAAAAACTAACCTTTAATAAAAGATAGCAACTGATTTGCATTTCATTGAGTGAAATAAGTTTTTGAACCCCTACCAACCATTAAGAGTTCTGGCTCCCACAGAGTGGTTAGACACTTCTACTCAATTAGTCACCCTCATTAAGGACACCTGTCTTAACTAGTCACCTGTATAAAAGACACCTGTCCACAGAATCAATCAATCAAGCAGACTCCAAACTCTCCAACATGGGAAAGACCAAAGAGCTGTCCAAGGATGTCAGAGACAAAATTGTAGACCTGCACAATGCTGGAATGGGCTACAAAACCATTAGCAAGAAGCTGGGAGAGAAGGTGACAACTGTTGGTGCGATTGTTCGAAAATGGAAGGAGCACAAAATGACCATCAATCGACCTCGCTCTGGGGCTCCACGCAAGATCTCACCTCGTGGGGTGTCAATTGTTCTGAGAAAGGTGAAAAAGCATCCTAGAACTACACGGGAATAGTTAGTGAATGACCTCAAATTAGCAGGGACCACAGTCACCAAGAAAACCATTGGAAACACATTACACCGCAATGGATTAAAATCCTGCAGGGCTCGCAAGGCCCCCCTGCTCAAGAAGGCACTTGTGCAGGCCCATCTGAAGTTTGCCAATGAACACCTGAATGATTCTGTGAGTGACTGGGAGAAGGTGCTGTGGTCTGATGAGACCAAAATAGAGCTCTTTGGCATTAACTCAACTCACTGTGTTTGGAGGAAGAAAAATGCTGCCTATGACCCCCAAAACACCGTCCCCACCGTCAAGCATGGGGGTGGAAACATTTTGCTTTGGGGGTGTTTTTCTGCTAAGGGCACAGGACAACTTAATCACATTAACGGGAAAATGGACGGAGCTATGTATCGTGAAATCCTGAACGACAACCTCCTTCCCTCTGCCAGGAAACTGAAAATGGGTCGTGGATGGGTGTTCCAGCACGACAATGACCCAAAACATACAGCAAAGGCAACAAAGGAGTGGCTCAAGAAGAAGCACATTAAGGTCATGGAGTGGCCTAGTCAGTCTCCGGACCTTAATCCAATAGAAAACCTATGGAGGGAGCTCAAGCTCAGAGTTGCACAGAGACAGCCTCGAAACATTAGGGATTTAGAGATGATCTGCAAAGAGGAGTGGACCAACATTCCTCCTAAAATGTGTGCAAACTTGGTCATCAATTACAAGACCTCTGTGCTTGCAAACAAGGGTTTTTCCACTAAGTATTAAGTCTTTTATTGTTAGAGGGTTCAAAAACTTATTTCACTCAATGAAATGCAAATCAGTTGCTATCTTATTTAAGGTTATTTTTTCGATTTTCCTTTTGATGTGCTATCTGCCACTGTTAAAATAAACCTACCATTGAAATGATACTGTTCTGAGACTTTTCATTTCTTTGTCATTGGACAAACTTACAAAATCAGTGAGGGGTCAAATAATTATTTCCTCCACTGTATACTGGGGGCAACTATACTGGGGGCAACTATGCTAGCCACCTATACTGGGGCAACTATACTACCTACACTAGGGCAACTATACTGGCTACCTACACTGGGGGAAACTATAATAGCTACCTATACTGGGCCAACTATACTGGATACCTATACAGGAGCACCTATACCTGGCTACCTAAATACCTATATTGAGGGTGTTTTCCTCTTGGTCGCACCACAAATTGCAAATTGTTAGTGGAAACTAACATCCTCCAAGTGGTAGACAGGTCATGTGTATGCTCATTGTGTATTTGAATCCCATGAGTGGGGTGTGCACTTTTTTGCAGGTAAGCACTCATCTGTTTTTAAGTAGCGCTGTTCATTTCTTTGCTATGTTTGATTGATTTATTTCTGGTCAGCTGCTCCCACTTAATAGTTTTCCTTTGGTGTATATGCAGAGCCTCTGTTTGGGTTCAAGGTGCGTTTGCAGTTTCTGGGGGGGCTCAGCGCATCTCTGAGCTGAGGCCATTCAGAGGCGGCCTGGTGATGCGCTGATCCCACTTTTTTTGCGCAATTCTCAATTTTACTGGTAGCGCGCCCAGGCTATGCATATGCATAGGTAGAATTTAGTTAGTGTTAGGTCCCCTCCCATGGAGGAAAGACTTATTCGACAGTGGGAGGGACGAGTACCTAACAAATTGCAAATTGTTAGTGGAAACTAACATCCTCCAAGTGGTAGACAGGTCATGTGTATGCTCATTGTGTATTTGAATCCCATGAGTGGGGTGTGCACTTTTTTGCAGGTAAGCACTCATCTGTTTTTAAGTAGCGCTGTTCATTTCTTTGCTATGCAGTTATATACCACTGACCTTTTCCATAGCACTATACTGAGTACATTATCATGTCTCTAAAAGCCCATTTCCATTAGTCTGAAAACCGCCTGTTTTTACTCACACAAATTCAAATGCGGAATTGTAGCCTATTGAAATGCAGGGAAACAAACTGTGGACAAATGCAACCGACCGTCTGATAGAAAAATGCACGTTTTTTCCCTTCGCACATAAATGGAACAGCTAGAGGGATTTGGATGCGTGTACTTCTCAATCCTAACTGTCTTCTCAGAGGTGTTCAGAACTGAATCGCTACCATATGCTAAAGACATTTTTACTTACCAGTGTTTTTTTGGGATATGGGTGGAAAATACCAGTGTTATGCCATCCTTCATAAAACACTATACAGCAAAGAAAAAAATACAAAAAAGAGGGTTTTACAAGGCATAATCTGTTTATATGTTAAAGCGTAAATGTATATAAATCCTCTCATGTCTATAAAAATTGGACAAAAACAAAGGGAGTATAATAAAACCATATACATCTTGGCTGCATAGTAGTAATAAGCTTAGCCTTACAGTGTTTTGTGCCCCTCTTCTTAATCATACAGTGTGAGACAATGTAAACCAAAATTATCTCCTTATTTCAGATTGTTATAGTAACACTGTTCTTCCTCTTTTATAGTGTCCTTGTTAAAGCATTCCTTTTAGTGCTCCCCTCCCTCCTGTGCTCCCCTCTATTATAGTGCTCCTTCTGTTATACACGTATTGCTTCTGTTATATTCCTCCCTCTGTTATCATGCTCTGATATATTGCTTATCTTTTATAGTGTTCACTGTATTATAGTACCTTCTCTATTATAGTGCCTCTGTTATAGCACCAGTGGCGTACCTACAGATGTGCAGGCATGGCTTGTGCCATAGGTGCTGCAGCACCATGGGCACCATGCCTGTACTGCACTTCTCCTTCTGTGCTGCAGCATCCATCTCCCTGACCTCACATGCTTGTAGCGGCAGACCTCAAATCAGCGGCAAGCAGTGGGCAGAAGCGCAGTCAGCACAGAGATCGGAGGGTTTCAAATGTGGAAGTGAAGTCATTGTGAGCGCTACAGAAGCAGAGACAATAGATGCTCCCCTATCATGCACACTCTTATAGGCTGCCCAACATGCCATGGTTTGTTTTAGTGAAAGAACTTTGGCCTTTATACAATGGACGTCATTGGCCTTTATACAATGGAAGTCATGTTGTCATAACATTTTTGGCTAGAGATTTCCATTTTGGGCTTACATGCACTGTAATATCATGAGAACTAACCAAGTTACAGTATAACCTTTTTACAGCCAAAGCCAGTTAGTGTAGAGTCTACATATTCCACAGCTACCGTGTTTCCCTGAATTTAAGACCTCCCCCAACAATAAGACCTACCATATATTTTGAGTATGCTCGAAATAGAAGACCTCCCCCTAATATAAGACCTAGTGGCAGACCTGCTCCTGCTCGCCTGGCCGCCCACTTGCAAGCCCGCTCTCTTTACCTCCCCTGCTCTTGCTCCTGGCCCTCTCCTTAAAGTCCGGAACCCTCTGCTGATTATGCATGGCATAATACACACTGCAGATTAGCGGTGACTTGCGGTGAAAGCAGCTACGGTAATGTATCCAGTAACAGCGCCGCCCTATACAGGAAGTGATCTCTGTTTACTTCCTGTCGGCACTGTTATTGGATACATTACCGTAGCTGCTTTCATCGTAAGTCACCGCTAATCTGAGGTGTAAATTATGCCAGGCATAATCAGCAGAGGGTTCCGGACTTTAACCACTTGCCGACAGCCCATGGGCGGCGGCAAAGTGGATGCCTTAAGGACCGCAATACGCCTTAGGGCGTTGCGTCCTTTTCCTATGCCGGGGGAGCGATCGCGTCATTGATGACGCGCGCTTCCCCCGGCAACTGGCTCCGCCCACCCGCCGTAACATCCCGCCGGCCATACGGAAGCGCCGGCGGGATGTTAACCCCGCGATCGCCGCTACAAAGTGTATAATACACTTTGTAATGTATACAAAGTGTATTATACAGGCTGCCTCCTGCCCTGGTGGTCCCAGTGTCGGAGGGACCACCAGGGCAGGCTGCAGCCACCCTAGTCTGCACCCAAACACACTGATCTGCCCCCCCCCCGCCCACTGATCGCCCACAGCACCCCTCAGACCCCCCCTGCCCACCCCCCAGACCCCTGTTTGCACCCAATCACCCCCCTAATAACCCATCAATCACTCCCTGTCACTATCTATCAACGCTATTTTTTTTAATCTCCCCCCCTGCCCCCTGCCCCCTCCTGATCACCCCCCCACCCCTCAGATTCTCCCCAGGACCCCTCCCCCAGACCCCCCCCCCTGTGTACTGTATGCATGTATCCCCCCTGATAACCTGTCAATCACCCATCAATCACCCATCAATCACCCCCTGTCACTGCCACCCAACAATCAGCCCCTAACCTGCCCCTTGCGGGCAATCTGATCACCCACCCACACCAATAGATCGCCCGCAGATCCGACATCAGATCACCTCCCAAATCCATTGTTTACATCTATTCTCTCCTCTAAACACCCACTAATTACCCATCAATCACCCATCAATCACCCCCTATCACCACCTGTCACTTTTACCTATCAGATCAGACCCTAATCTGCCCCTTGCGGGCACCCAATCACCCGCCAACACGCTCAGATTGCCCTCTGACCCCCCCTTATCAATTCGCCAGTGCATTAATTACATCTGTTCTTCCCTGTAATAACCCACTGATCACCTGTCAATCACCTGCCAATCACTTATCACCCATCAATCACCCCCTGTCACCCCCTGTCACTGCCACCCATCAATCAGCCCCTAACCTGCCCCTTGCGGGCAATCTGATCACCCACCCACACCAATAGATCGCCCGCAGATCCGACATCAGATCACCTCCCAAATCCATTGTTTACATCTATTCTCTCCTCTAAACACCCACTAATTACCCATCAATCACCCCCTATCACCACCTGTCACTGTTACCTATCAGATCAGACCCTAATCTGCCCCTTGCGGGCACCCAATCACCCGCCCACACGCTCAGATTGCCCTCAGACCCCCCCTCCCCCCCTTATCAATTCGCCAGTGCATTAATTACATCTGGTCTTCCCTGTAATAATCCACTGATCACCTGTCAATCACCTGCCAATCACCTATCACCCATCAATCACCCCCTGTCACCCCCTGTCACTGCCACCCATCAATCAGCCCCTAACCTGCCCCTGCGGGCAATTTGATCACCCACTCACACCAATAGATCGCCCGCAGATCCGACATCAGATCACCTCCCAAATCCATTGTTTACATCTATTCTCTCCTCTAAACACCCACTAATTACCCATCAATCACCCCCTATCACCACCTGTCACTTTTACCTATCAGATCAGACCCTAATCTGCCCCTTGCGGGCACCCAATCACCCGCCAACACGCTCAGATTGCCCTCTGACCCCCCCTTATCAATTCGCCAGTGCATTAATTACATCTGTTCTTCCCTGTAATAACCCACTGATCACCTGTCAATCACCTGCCAATCACCTATCACCCATCAATCACCCCCTGTCACCCCCTGTCACTGCCACCCATCAATCAGCCCCTAACCTGCCCCTTGCGGGCAATCTGATCACCCACCCACACCATCCGATCGCCTGCAGACCCGCAGTCAGATCACCTCCCAAGTGCATTGCATCTGTTCTCTCCTCTAAACACCCACTAATTACCCATCAATCACCCCCTGTCACTGCTACCCATCAGATTAGACCCCCATCTGCCCCTAGGGCACCCAATCACCCGCCCACACCCTCAGACCCCAGCCCTGATCACCTCGCCATTGCATTACTTGCATCTATTCCCCCCACTAATCACACCTTGAGACACCCATCAATCACCTCCTGTCACTACCTGTCACCCCCTAGCACACCTACCCATCAGATCAGGCCCTAATTTGCCCCGTGTGGGCTCCTGATCACTCGGCCAAACCCTCAGATCCCCCTCAGACCCCCTTCTGATCACCTCCCCAGTGCATTGAGTGCATCTATTTTCCCCTCTAATCACCCCCTGAGACACCCATCAATCACCTCCTGTCACCCCCCTAGCACTCCTATCCATCAGATCAGGCCCAATACAACCTGTCATCTAAAAGGCCACCCTGCTTATGACCGGTTCCACAAAATTCGGCCCCTCATAGACCACCTGTCATCAAAATTTGCAGATGCTTATACCCCTGAACAGTCATTTTGAGACATTTGGTTTCCAGACTACTCACGGTTTTGGGCCCGTAAAATGCCAGGGCGGTATAGGAACCCCACAAGTGACCCCATTTTAGAAAAAAGACACCCCAAGGTATTCTGTTAGGTGTATGACGAGTTCATAGAAGATTTTATTTTTTGTCAAAAGTTAGCGGAAATTGATTTTTATTGGGTTTTTTTCACAAAGTGTCATTTTTCACTAACTTGTGACTAAAAATTAAATCTTCGATGACCTCGCCATACACCTAATGGAATACCTTGGGGTGTCTTCTTTCTAAAATGGGGTCACTTGTGGGGTTCCTATACTGCCCTGGCATTTTAGGGGCCCTAAACCGTGAGGAGTAGTCTAGAAAACAAATGCCTCAAAATGACCTGTGAATAGGACGTTGGGCCCCTTAGCACACCTAGGCTGCAAAAAAAGTGTCACACATGTGGTATCGCCGTACTCAGGAGAAGTAGTATAATGTGTTTTGGGGTGTATTTTTACACATACCCATGCTGGGTGGGAGAAATCTCTCTGTAAATGGACAATTGTGTGTAAAAAAAATCAAACAATTGTCATGTACAGAGATATTTCTACCACCCAGCATGGGTATGTGTAAAAATACACCACAAAACACATTATACTACTTCTCCTGAGTACGGCGGTACCACATGTGTGGCACTTTTTTACACCCTAAGTGCGCTAAGGGGCCCAAAGTCCAATGAGTACCTTTAGGATTTCACAGGTCATTTTGCGACATTTAGTTTCAAGACTACTCCTCGCGGTTTAGGGCCCCTAAAATGCCAGGGCAGTATAGGAACCCCACAAATGACCCCATTCTAGAAAGGAGACACCCAAAGGTATTCCGTTAGGAGTATGGTGAGTTCATAGAAGATTTTATTTTTTGTCACAAGTTAGCGGAATATGACACTTTGTGAAGAAAAACAATTCAAATCAATTTCCGCTAACTTGTGGCAAAAAATAAAATCTTCTATGAACTCACCATACTCCTAACGGAATACCTTGGGGTGTCTTCTTTGTAAAATGGGGTCATTAGTGGGGTTCCTATACTGCCCTGGCATTTTAGGGGCCCTAAACCGTGAGGAGTAGTCTTGAAACAAAAATGACCTGTGAAATCCTAAAGGTACTCATTGGACTTTGGGCCCTTTAGCGCAGTTAGTGTGCAAAAAAGTGCCACACATGTGGTATTGCCGTACTCGGGAGAAGTAGTATAATGTGTTTTGGGGTGTATTTTTACACATACCCATGCTGGGTGGGAGAAATACCTCTGTAAATGACAATCTTTTGATTTTTTTACACACAATTGTCCATTTACAGAGTTATTTCTCCCACCCAGCATGGGTATGTGTAAAAATACACCCCAAAACACATTGTACTACTTCTCCCGAGTACGGCGATACCACATGTGTGGCACTTTTTTGCACCCTAACTGCGCTAAAAGGCCCAAAGTCCAATGAGTACCTTTAGGATTTCACAGGTCATTTTGAGAAATTTCGTTTCAAGACTACTCCTCACGGTTTAGGGCCCCTTAAATGCCAGGGCAGTATAGGAACCCCACAAATGACCCCATTTTAGAAAGAAGACACCCCAAGGTATTCCGTTAGTAGTATGGCGAGTTCATAGAAGATTTTATTTTTTGTCACAAGTTAGCGGAAATTGATTTTAATTGTGTTTTTTCACAAAGTGTCATTTTCCGCTAACTTTTGACAAAAAATAAAATCTTCTATGAACTCACCATACTCCTAACGGAATACCTTGGGGTGTCTTCTTTCTAAAATGGGGTCATTTGTGGGGTTCCTATACTGCCCTGGCATTTTAGGGGCCCTAAACCGTGAGGAGTAGTCTTGAAACGAAATTTCTCAAATTGACCTGTGAAATCCTAAAGGTACTCATTGGACTTTGGGCCCTTTAGCGCAGTTAGGGTGCAAAAAAGTGCCACACATATGGTATCGCCGTACTCAGGAGAAGTAGTATAATGTGTTTTGTGGTGTATTTTTACACATACCCATGCTGAGTGGGAGAAAGATCTCTGTAAATGGACAATTGTGTGTAAAAAAAATTAACAAATTGTCATTTACAGAGATATTTCTCCCACCCAGCATGGGTATGTGTAAAAATACACCCCAAAACACATTATACTACTTCTCCTGAGTACGGCAATACCACATGTGTGGCACTTTTTTGCAGCCTAACTGCGCTAAGGGGTCCAAAGTCCAATGAGCACCTTTAGGCTTTACAGGGGTGCTTACAATTTAGCACCCCCCAAAATGTCAGGACAGTAAACACACCCCACAAATGACCCCATTTTGGAAACTAGACCCTTCAAGGTATTCAGAGAGGGGCATGGTGAGTCCGTGGCAGATTTCATTTTTTTTTGTCGCAAGTTAGAAGAAATGGAAACTTTTTTTTTTTTTTTCCTCACAAAGTGTCATTTTCCGCTTACTTGTGACAAAAAATAATATCTTCTATGAACTCACTATGCCTCTCAGTGAATACTTTGGGATGTCTTCTTTCCAAAATGGGGTCATTTGGGGGGTATTTATACTATCCTGGAATTCTAGCCCCTCATGAAACATGACAGGGGGTGAGAAAAGTCATAGATGCTTGAAAATGGGAAAATTCACTTTTTGCACCATAGTTTGTAAACGCTATAACTTTTACCCAAACCAATAAATATACACTGAATGGGTTTTTTTTTTATCAAAAACATGTTTGTCCACATTTTTCGCGCTGCATGTATACAGAAATTTTACTTTATTTGAAAAATGTCAGCACAGAAAGTTAAAAAAATAATTTTTTTGCCAAAATTCATGTCTTTTTTGATGAATATAATAAAAAGTAAAAATCGCAGGAGCAATCAAATAGCACCAAAAGAAAGCTTTATTAGTGACAAGAAAAGGAGCCAAAATTCATTTAGGTGGTAGGTTGTATGAGCGAGCAATAAACCGTGAAAGCTGCAGTGGTCTGAATGGAAAAAAAGTGGCCGGTCCTTAAGGGGTAGAAAGCCCTAGGTCCTCAAGTTGTTAAGGAGGGGGCCAGGAGCAAGAGCAGGGAAGGTAAAGGGAGCAGGTGAGCTGGTGGGGGGAATCTACCGGTAGCTATTGTATACACTAAAGGGGATCTGGCTACCACCATAGAATATAAGACCCCCCCCCCCCCGAAAATAAGACCTAGCACAACTTTTAAAAGACAAATTAATATAAGACAGTGTCTTATTTTCAGAGAAACACTGTATATGTATGTATACTGTATATCGAATTAAACATTTTACATACACATATTTGTAGCAATGAGTAGGAAAGTCTGAAAAAAAGCTAAACATTTTTGCAGAGGAGTGTTTGCTTGCCTTGTGTATATCTAACTTCCATCACTTGGCAGGATTGTTGCATCTTTTCTTGGCAGTAAGTCTGTTTTTTTTTAATACGTGACCTTATGTCATGTTTTATCCGTGTCCAACTTAATATTAATTGGTCCAAGGGAGTGAATTTGAAAATAAGAATGTTTTTAATATTGAACATCATAAGAAGGATTGCACCACTTCTGATGACTATTCAACAATTAATGTGACTTACACAGAAACCAAAACACTGACCGTAAAAAGTTGGTAGTGCTGAACCTCACAAGACTTCCCGCTTCAGTTCTGCTTTGGTACTATATTGGTATTGTTTATTTGTGCATCTGTTTTAACGTGTTGTATTTCAGTACGTTTTCTTCTTTATTGTTCAGTTTATTAAAATCCAACAGTTCTTGCTGTAATAATTTACCATCTAACTTGCTCTCTGACTTGGAAACTTGTTTGCTGGTTCACACAGGACCAGGCATCTGTTTCCTATCAGATGATAGCGACTTCTGTTTTTTTTTTTCTGGGAAGTTCAGCGGTAATCACAGAGCCACTGCTGCTTCTAAAAGTACAACATCTTGACTGTATCAGTGTCTAATCGCAGACTTCCTGAATTTATTGCTGCTCTGTGGGGCCCGATTTACTAAGGCTTTCTAGTATAGAGTAGAGAGGAATGGCAGCGCATCTAAACCAAGCTGCACCTGACTGAACTATCTGCATAGGGCTGCAAGGCCTCTTAAAGACACACGTGTGCTTGTTACAGCTGAGCCAGGTGCTTAACACCTAATTAAGGATGTTTGCTTCCAAAATAATTTGCATGCAAAGGATTTCGTACTTGACCCTTTCACCGAGGTTAACCTGTGGGGAGGGTCCTTCGGGACTAACTATTAAAATGGAAAAAGGGGTGCATTGTGGAACGTGCACAACTCGAACCTCCATTTAAAATGACCCCCAAAAAACGACTTGGAAACATAAGTGTTGACCTGGGAGCAGATAACCATTAACATAGAGAAAGGGATGCAGTGGGGACATCGCAGACCCTTCTAAGTGTCAGTCCGGTGCAGCTTGGTTTAGATGTGCTGCCATTCCTCTCTACTGTGTACAATAACTGTACGTTCTATCTTTCTGGTATAGAGATCATTGAAGTACATTAGTCATTCTGTAGACATGGCCTGGATTCAACAAGAGCTACTGTATATGCTATTCAATGGCAAATGTTTACAACACACATCTGAGTCATAATACACTATACAATGGGTACAATGGTTAATTTGCATATATTCAGCAGTGGTGCCTGGGAGACATCTCGAGCTCACTCCAACCTGAATTATCGCAAATTCTTTCTGTTTTAGGAAAGCAAACTTTTGTTTTTATAATACACTATAGGGAGAGTTGTAAAAAAAGTGAGTCATTAGCTTGTGCATGAATATGTTTACCATTTTCATAAGGTCTTGGGGATATAAATAGTTCTGAGTTGTTGCTAATTTTATGCAAATGTAGCAGCTTGGTTGGGAACCAATCAAAAACAACAGATGCATAACATTTGCATATTCTTGCATTTATTAGCATTTATTTGACCATCCCTATTACTCACAGGTTGTTCAAGGTTTTTTCTATAAGGTCTTTCTTAGCAAAAGACACTAAGTAACGCCGACCAAAGATACTGGGCTTCCTTACAGTGGCAACACATTGGGTAAGGTCGAAGATACTTATTCTGTCACCGATTTATTTTCCACAATTGGAAAATTCAAATCTCTTTGGACTCTTGTCTTCTGAGAATGTAGAGGGTAATTACCCCGATAGCTAAGGAATTTGCAATCTATGAAAACCTGAGCTTTGATATTAGAAATGAGTGACCTGTGCTTTTTTCGATTTTCAGCACTCTGAGGAATTTGTACAATCAGCGTATTTGTCCCGACGTCTTGCATACTTCTGCTCCAGACGTTTGTCTGCATTGCTGAGTGATTGTGCTAGCCAGCTTGCAGTACACACTCCTATTATCATGATGGGCTCAAGCAATCCTCCTATAACTGCTCCAAGTGGCAGTTCTTCAGGACCTGGGATGTCCTCTGTTCATCTGCCATGCATCGATTTCCAGTCATGTCCACAACATCGCCCATTGGTATACGGTCTTAGCTGTATATTACAGGTAAGCACCCTTCACAATAAAATGCTGTTGTGTAATTACACTTGGCTTTTTATTTGTTAAAAGATAAATGTTTTTTAGCTTGTCTATATCTGCTTTAATGGTTCTTTAATTCCGTGAGTTCTTGTCACACTAATAGGCATAGCCAGTCCACTTCTGTAATTCCTATCTGGTTAGGATGTGGGGGAATAGTGTTGACTTTTTTTTTAGAAAAATTGGATGTTGAGGTATAAAAATAAAAGATCTAAAATATTGACTTTAATGGTCTATACTATCTTACTGCTATAATAATTAAAACATGACAAAGTCATAGTCTACTGGTTTTGTGTAATCGAGATACTAATTCTTTTTTTTTTTTTTTTTTTTTCCTTCTTTAAAATATGTTGTTACTCCTGATTATCATACACTTGTTATTGAGAAACATCTATGGAAAGCCTTACTTGTGAATATGAGAAGGGTGAATTGACCTGCAGCTTCATGTTGTCCATGTTTATCAGCTACTGGTAATTCTTCCCTCCACTAGAGTGCTGTTGGAGGATATGAAATCGACTTTGCATGCAGCTGCATAAGCAGGCCATCTTTTGTCTTTCAACAGCACACACTAGTGGGGAACAATTAATTAATAATAAGAACCAGGCAGCTACAGGCCACAAACTGTAATGTCACTCTTCCCCTCTCCATAGGTAATGCATTTCCAGGGACACATGGATACATGCAATTTTGTCAAAGCATAAATACAATTCAGTTTTACATCATTACACAGTCAGATTTCCTCTTCTATGCTTTTAGTGCAAAACTAAACTTTACCGGAACCTATTGCTCACAAATGATATCTCTTAATATATCTCCAAAATGGTGACTTGAAGGAAGTTTTAGACGGTTCATCATGTTACCATGTACAGTATTAGCCTACATGGTTCTTGGCAGTGGGTTGAAATCCCCCCCCCCCCTCTGTATTGTACATAGCCCTTTTCCAAGGGGATCCTCTGGTTCCAAGGTGCAGGTGGGAGAGATTACCCCATGCATGTGAGCGTAAGCCTTGGAGGTTGAGTTATGGAGGAATCTGAAAGCCCTCTCTGGCTTATCAGGAAGAAACAGTATAACTTTGACAAAGGTTTCTAACTTGCCCCTTTGTCTTCCACCCCATCCACCAAGGTGGCTCAGTAAGTAGCATATGAAGAGAACCCTATATACAATTAAGTCTCTATAAATACGGCCAGTTTGCATGCAAGGCCTGGGAACATGTGCACATTTTTGAGTAAAGTAAACCAGTTTCTGTAAAATATTTTCTGATATATATATAATTTTTAAAGCATTTTATAGGAAATGTATACTAACCCAGTGACAATGATTATTTTTATTTTTTAATCAATTCCTGCAGACCATTACACTCTGTTGTCCAAGTGCCTTGGTATGGAACTATTCCACAAATGAAAGCAAAAACACAAATCCAGGTTCACCTCTAGATCTGCTTCAGGTTCCGCCATCCAGCCTGCCTATGCCTGGTGGCAGCTCACCTTTTAATCAACAGGTAGGTTTATCTATCAGAAGGGAAATATTAACCTGACACATTTCCTGAGTTGAAAGGTCATCTGAACTGAGAGGGATATGTAGGCTGACATTTATTTTCTTTTAAACAAATCAAATTGCCTGGTTGTCCTGCTGATCCTCTGTCTCTTAAGGTGCGTACACACGTCTGATATTTCTGAACGAATTGTCGTTTGAACGACTTGTAGTTCAAACAACAAGTCGTTCATATATCATGTACACACTGACCAACAAGTTGTTTGATATGCTAATTTAACTAATTTACATGTCGTTTAACCAACTTGATAATAGACAATGGACTGGATGGAACAATGGACTAGATTACGTGACTAATCAAAAGACTTCTTATTTGAATGTGTTTTAGTGTCAAACTAATGTACTTTCAAAGAACAAGTCATTTGTACACATGTCCGGACCTAACTGTAGTTTGAACGACAGTTAGTTCACGAATCCGCCAACCGGATCAATCAAAACTGCTGCTATCAGTCTAACGATCATTTGTACACACACTAAACTGTAGATCAAACGACCGGTTTGAACGACAAGTCGTTCAGAAATATCAGACGTGTGTATGTACCTTAATACTTTTAGCCATAGACACTGAACAAGCCTGCAGATCAGATGTTTCTGACTGAAGTCTAACTATATTAGCCCCATGCTTGTTTCAGGTGTGTGATTCAGATACTACCACAGCTATCAGCAGGATGCCAGACAACTAATATTGGTTAAAAGGAAATAAATCTCTGTTCAGGTGTCCTTTAAAGCAAATGAAGATCTTTCCAATCTACCGTATTTATTGCCATTTAAGACGCACTTTTTCTCCCCAAAGAATGGGGAGGAAAAGTCCCTGCGTCTTATACGGCAAAGGCATGAAATCATCAACTTCCGAATGCCCGCCGATATGAACCGCCGACCTGCCACCATCAGGGATTCCCTGCCTGGCTCCCTGCTGTGGGATTATCCTGCCCCCCCCCCCCCCCCCCCGCTTATGTCTCCGGGTCCCCCGTGCAGTCTGTGCCGGCTGCTTACCTCCTCCATCTTGCCCGCGGCGATTGAAGACATCCGTCTCCTCTGTGCAGCTTCCTCTAGTGCCGGCTTCTAATGACGCGTCATCAATGATGCGTCATTAGAAGCCGGCACTAGAGGAAGCCGCACAGGGAAGCCGGATATCTTCAATCGCCGCGGGCAAAATGGAGGAGGTAAGCAGACTGCACGGGGGACCCGGAGACATAAGCGGGGGGCAGGATCAACACGCGGGGGAACCAGAGGACACAGGAGGGCGACCACAGGGGGGACCAGAGGACAGGGGGACGACCACAGGGGGGACCAGAGAACAGGGGGGGGGCGACCACAGGGGGGACCAGAGGACACAGGGGGCGACCACAGGGCACAGGGGGGAGGGACCAGAGGACACAGGGGGGGCCAGAGGACACAGGGGGACGACCACAGGACACAGGGGGTGACCACAGGGCATGGGGGGGACCAGAGGACACGGGGGCAACCACAGGGCATGGGAGGACCAGAGGACACAGGGGGGTGACCACAGGGGGGACCAGAGGACACAGGGGGGCGACCACAAGGCATGGGGGGGACCAGAGGACACAGGCGGGCAACCACAGGACACAGGGGGGAGACCACAGGATACTTGAGGTAGACAGGGCGAGATAAGAAGACACATGAGGTACACAGGAGGACACCATTTGAGGAAGGGCATGTACTGCGGGCAAGATGAAATATGACGCTCCTGAAATATGGACGCACCAGGTTTAGTTTATATATTTTTTCCCTGTTTTTTGCCCTCTAAACCTGGGTGCGTCTTATATTCCAGAGCGTCTTATAAGTATTCCATTCTTGCACAATAAATAGGACAGAAATTTAACATGGGACCTTTAGAAAGTTCAGGGCAAGACTCACAGGCCATGAGAGGGTGACAGGGCCACCAGAAGCAGTGGCTAACAATTTCACACTGACAATTTTTAATAAAAGACCTCTTGGGCCATATGCAATTCACTTTTTCACCTGAGTTTTCTCCTAGGTGATATTTTCCCAACTTGTAAATAAAATGCCCTTTAAACCATCAACAACCAAACAAATACTCAAAATAATTTTGACAGTACCTTTTCACCTACCTTTTAGTCATTTTTTCATTGTAAATTGCTAAAAAGTTATTTTAAATCGAAGATGAAAAATTATCTCCTAGGAGAAATCTCAGGAGAAAAAGTTAATTGCATATAGGTCATTCTCTGGGTAACAGTAAAAAAGGGCGCAGGAGGCTAGTGGACAAATCGGGCGCCGCCATTCACTCCCATAATAAATATTGTTTAATGGGCGCCCGATAGGAAAAAAGGGCGCCGGAGAAAAATAACGTTTTAAAAGCGGCGCACGGAGACTTAATGTTTTATTACTGCTTCTCATGATTACACATTATTTAATGATTTATACATTTTTTTAATATTATTTTTAAACGAAAAACAGTACAATATTTTTTTCAAACATTATTTTTAAACGAAAAACAGTACAATTTTATTTTTTTTACATTATTTTTAAACGAAAAAACCGCACAATATGTTTTTGAAACGTTATTAATGCTTATTACAGTGGGGTCTTAGGTTTAGGCACCAACAGGGGGGTCTTAGGTTTAGGCACCAACAGGGGGGTCTTAGGTTTAGGCACCAACAGGGGGGTCTTAGGTTTAGGCACCAACAGGGGGGTCTTAGGTTTAGGCACCAACAGGGGGGTCTTAGGTTTAGGCACCAACAGGGGGGTCTTAGGTTTAGGCACCAACAGGGGGGTCTTAGGTTTAGGCACTAACAGGGGGGTCTAGGGGTTAGGGGTAGGTACAGGGAGGGTTACTTAGTAATTCTTTTTTTAAACGTTATTATTCGTTTCACTATTTAAACGAAAGATTACTGTTTTTACAATTGCCGATTTAATGCACATTATTTAATGATTTATAACTTTATAAAACATTAATTTTAAACGAAATACAGTACAATACATTTTTAAACGTTATCCATGCTTATCGTTTAAAACCCCGCGCCCTTTTTTCCCAGCGCCCCTTTTTAACGTACGCCATTCTCTGGTTGGTTTCTCCTGAGTCTCATAAACTGGATTTCTGATCCACTGCAGATTACAAGAATCAGAGAGTATGCTGAACAATTTTTTAATTGTTGGTCCATTTTACTTTAGCGCTCAGGGAACAGTCTTTTAAGCTTTGCTGGAGAGACCTGATAAGTATACATTCTTGTGAGCAACCATAAAAGATAACTTGACTTAAAGAGGAACTGTAGTGAAAATAACGTAATGAATAAAATTGCTTATTTTTTTTACCAATATTCATTTATAAATTATTTAGTGTTTTCCCATTGAAAAATCTTTCCTCACGCTGATGTACATTCTGAAATCTATCACAGGTGGCAATATCTATAGTCCTGTCAGGTGTAGCTCTAAAGAATGTTTGTGAGAATTCCAAAGCCAGTGAAAATAATGCATACAAGTGCCGATTCCATGGAGGAAAGCTCCCAGGTAGTACACTCCTGGGCGTAAGCCGGCGCCAAGCCTCGACCGGATTGCTCTGACGGTCCAGGTACAACCAAAATGAGAAAAGAGGCGGCACGCCACTGGCTGCAAACAGTTGCTTGTATTGCGGAACAGAGACGAGTCTGTTTCGCAATACAAGCAACTGTTTGCAGCCAGTGGTGTGCCACCTCTTTTCTCATTTCGGTTGTACCAGTGAAAATAATGCCTGGGGAGGGGGGGGGGGAGAATTCTGCATAGCTAAACAGTCTGGGCTAAGAATTACTGCAAGGGTGGGACTACATACCTACATACATACAGCAATATAGATTTAGGGAGTGTTTTTGATGCTGAAACCAGGAAAATACTAAAATAACTAATACAATAATAAAAGTGAGTAAATCCTGAATAATTGTTTGCATTCTACTATATGTAATTACAGTGCCTCTTTAAGTACATAAGTGCAGTTAGTTTGGTAGAAAAAGACATCCATCTATTAAGTTCAACCAGAAAACAATGGCACATTACCGTTCTGGACCCCCACAAATTCCAAATGATCCTGGGCAGGTCTGGGCCAGTTAGTCTTAAAAGGGAAAATAAATCCTTTCTGACTCCAGATTACAGTCAGGTAAAATCCCTGGATCATCTCTGCTGGGAATTACCGAGTAATTATAGCCATGGATGTCCTTCATTGCAAAGAAAACAGCTTAGCCCCTTTAAATACAGATATAGATTTTTCCATAAGTTCTTTATGTTGTAAAATATTCCACATTTTAACCCCCCTTTCTGTAAAGAACCCCTTTCTAAATAGATGGCAAAAGCTTTTTTCCTCTATATGCTGTCCCCTTGTCCTTTGTACAAATCTAGGGACAAAAAGCTCACCTGCCAAGTTTGTGTATTGCCCTCTGATGTTTTTATACACGTTACTCAAGGCACCTCTCAGTCAAGGTAAATAAGACCAGTTTTTCTAACTTGCATGTCTATGATTCATTTAGTTGACTGTGTTTGTGCCTGTTCTAGAATGTCAATGTCCTTCCTATATTGTAGGGACCAAAATGGTATCCCATCCTGCAGATGTAGCCCCACAAGTGATTTATACAGAGGGAGTAGCATACCTGCGTTTCATGATTTTATTTCCTGTTTTATCCCAAAACTTCAGTTATATGCAGATCAGTATATTTATTATTTTGCCCTCCAACGTGCATCTTGTCTTGATACATCCAACCTTTACCTCTAGTGTCCCCTAATGCCAGCTGTAGCCTGTAAACAATAAATGATCACCTTTCTACAAAAATAAGTATGGAGGTAGACAGGCAGTGGGGTTTGTGCCTTATGTGTGTGTATATCACGTAAACCGGGTAGCACCAATGTCTCTCTCTTTTTTTCTCCCTATTAAAAATTATTATTTATTTTTTTTTACAATTAGATGTTTTTTTTGAAGCTCCTGCTGTATTTGGGCTGGAGAAGCAATTGCCCAGTATGTGCTTATAAATGGGTAAGAAGCTCTTCCATACAGCCCTATTATAGCCGGGTGCCGATTGGTTTCAGAGCACTTGCCATTTCCTACCTCCATGCAACATTAAAGAGAACCAGAGATGAAGCACCCTCTTGTATTTTACCTTATAAATCAGTGGGAACATGACAGTAAACACCTAATCTGCCCTTTGTTTCATTGTTCTCTGTGTAATCTGACTGTTATCACGTCTGATAAGAATCCCCGACTGAGAAGTCAGGCTGCTCCGTCTAGCTTTGCTACAGAAAGATTATAGCTAAGTCTGTATTCTGTGGTGTTATTTCAAGCCCAAGCCTGCCCCCTTGTGGCTTTGCTATAATGACTCAGCTATAATCATTCCCAGCAAAGCCAGATTTAATTGCTCAGTCTGGGATTCTTGTGACTGCTGTTAACAGACACTTTTAGCAGTGAGGAGGAAACAGAGAGCATGGTAAGTGTTTTCTCTAATGTTCTTACTGATATACATGGTAAAATACACAAGGGTGCTTCGTCTCTGGTTCCCTTTAATTACAAGAATGCTTCTTTCATTGCTGTATTCACCTCTAGTTTATTGAAATCGATGATGTAAATAATAAAGTGAGAAAATGCCATGATAACTTTTACAGTGACCATCCTCTATCCTGCTGCCATATAACAATACATCAGACTAAAATGGATATTGTTTTATTTATGTGTTTAGGTACGAGCTAAAATCTATGAGGTTGAACAGCAGATCAAACAAAGAGGTCGGGCTGTAGAAGTCCGGTGGTCATTTGATAAGTGCCAAGAATCAGCTGCAGGTAATGTATGGCCTTCCTGTTCTGTGGGATACTCAGCGCAGTATCATAAGCCTGTGTATTTCAGAGAGTTTCTATATTACTAGCTGTGATGTCAGCTGAAGTGGTTGAGAACAGAGAACTTTTAAAATCAGTTTACATGCTAGACGTTACCAATTCATTCATTTGTTTGCCATCTTTCATGCAGTATGTAATACTCCTCGGAATACCATTCATTTCATTAAAGGGAACCCATGGTGAGAGGGATATTTAGGCTGCCATATTTATTTCCTTTTAAACAATACTCCTGATCCTCTGTCTCTGACTCTAATACTTTAAGCCATAGACATTGAACAAGCTTGCAGCAGATCAGGTACTCTAGCTACTGGATTAGCCATATGCTTGTTCCAGGGTTTTGACTTGCACAACTTATGCCAGAAGATTAGCAGGGATGCCAGGCAACTAACATTGTTTACAAGGAAATAAATGTGTCAGCCTCTATATCCCTCTCACCTCGGGTTTCCTTTAAGCTACATACACACGGGGGACTATTGTCCCCCGTTGCATGCGCGCACGCGAACAGGGAGCGACAGCTGTCCACACGTCTCGCCAGAAAGGCAGAGACGCGGCGAAAGCTGTTTGTGAATGGAGCATCCCCCGGCCGGATGCTCCATTTACTCACGTAGGTCTCCTGTCGCTAGCCCGCGTACTCACGCGGGACTAGCGACAGTTCCGGCGAAGTTGCGGCGGCAGCTGTAGCTGGCGATTGAACATGTCAATCGCCTAGCGACAGCTCCGGCGGACGACGGTTCGGGGTGCGCGCGTCATACACACGGGCGACCTGTCGCCGCAACACGCGCGTGCCACGTGGTTGCGGCGACGGCCGTACCACGTGTGTATGGGCCTTTAAAGGATACCCAAAGTGACATGTGACATGATGAGATAGACGTGTGTATGTACAGTGCCTAGCACACAAATATCTATGCTGTGTTCCTTTTTTTCTTTCTCTGCCTGAAAGAGTTAAATATCAGGTATGTAAGTGGTTGACTCAGTCCTGACTCAGACAGTAAGTGACTTCAGTGTAACCCTCACTGATAAGAAATTCCCCTTTTTATCTCTTTCTTGCTCTCAGAAGACATTTGTGTTTTATAGTTGTAATTACTTATCAGTGAGGGTCACACTGTAGTCACTTCCTGTATGAGTCAGGACTGAGTCAGCCACTTACATACCTGATATTTAACTCTTTCAGGCAGAAAAAAGGAACACAGCATAGTTATTTGTGTGCTAGGCACTGTACATACACATGTCTATCTCATCATGTCACATGCCATTTCGGGTATCCTTTAAACATTTTAATTACATTTACATAGTATGAAGTCTTCGGAGATAACAGCGCCTACAATAAAACTGATATGCCTGAATGAATGAAATAGAAATAACCATACAGTACATAGAATTTATGGTTTAAAGGAGGCAGTGGAAGCTGTTAAGTGTTGTTGCCTTGCAGCCTATTTAGTAATATTTAGTAAGCCTATTCCAGTTTTAGATCAGCAAGCCACTGTGTTTGTAGCAATCATTTGATGCCATGTAAACTGTAGAAACATCATAATTCACTGATAATTGCAGGAGGGGAGAGCCCGAGGTGAGGGAGAGAGGGGACCGTCCCCCCTCCCCACCAATGTGCGGCCATGAGCCTGAGCGGGGGGGGGGGGGGTATTTCTAGTTACGTCCCTGCTTTAAGAGTGTGATAAAGATTCTTGTGACTCAGGGGATGTCTGAACAATGCGTACTCCATGTTTATCTGGCCCAAAATGTTTTTTTTCTGCTGTTCCTAGTGCAGGGCGGTAGCGGGGAAACCAACTACTACTTCACTCCCTCTGATCAGGTGTTTTTGTGGCTACACTTGTTATGGGTGTAAAGATTTTGATGTCCACGCTTCTTTTATGACCCTTACAAGATGGGCACCAGAGGTAGGCAAATAAAAATGTGAGAATATTGGGGGGCCCCATCAAAGTTTTGCTGGGGGCCCCATGTTTTGTTCTTGCGTCCCTGGTTCTTTGGGTGCTTTAACAAAAACATTAGTGTTGCAGGGCAGTATCAAATAAGCAGACATTAGATATTTCACTTTTGAAGATGAAATATAAATGCATTAAAGTTAACTTGGTTGGCTGCCGTACAAGCACAAAGGTATGGATTAAAAGTCTGTATACGTGTAAAATGTAGTTTGCATATCCATCCTCACCATGTTAATGTTACTCGTGCTCTGTCTCTTATTGCAGGTGTCACTATTAGCAGAGTTTTGCACACTTTAGAAGTTTTGGATCGGCACTGCTTTGACAGACTGGATTCCAGTAACTCTTTGGAAAGTTTGTATCATAAGATATTTTGTACGAACCAAAATAAGGACAGCCAAGAGGTAACTGCATAATTGGTTGATAAAAATGTGTGCTGATTAACCTAAAAAGAGAGATGTATAATATTGAACCAAATAGTCAGAATATAGTGACCTAACTTTGTGTGCATTATGAACATTTGAAATCAGGAAAAAAAAAACCTTTTTTTTAAGCTACTTTATTTTTTGTTCAGTTGCTTAAAGAGCCGATCTCACTTACAAAGCCTGCTGCAGTTTGTGTGGGATAGTTAAGGCAAGGATGTTGAACTCCAGTCCTCAAGGGCCGAGGGCATCACACAATTTAATTGATGGGACTGAATCAGGAAAGGTGTGGTTCATTAAAGAGAACCCAACGGTGGACATTACAGTAAAAAAACATACTTGCTGAAAGCAGCGTTCCTCCCTGAGAAGATCAAGCTGCTTATCAATGTCCTACATCGCTCCATTCGTCCACCGGCAAGTAGTTTCACTTTTGTGACCCCGGTGTCATGCCGCTGCACACACAGCTCTGTGTATATAGAGGACACAGAGGAGGGAAATGGGGCTAGTAGGATGGCCTGAGGGGGAAAGGAAGGGGGCGTTATGCAAGAGTGCCTCTTCTTCTAAGGACAACCCTTCCCCTCTAGGATAGCTGACAAGCTCCTTGTCGGTAGAATCCAGGGGGGCTTCGGGGTGCATTGGGCACAGAGAGTGGCGCAGAGGGGACACAGGAATGACCTGTAGATGGGAACATGCCTCTGTGTCCCATTTGTGCCCATTGTATCCGCCTCGGGTACACTTTAAGTAGAACACATTTCTCCATTTTTCAGTCCACCTAAGTACTGGCATGGGCATGGCCCTTGAGTGCTGGAGTTTGACACCTGTGAGTTAGGGCCTGGACACACTGTCGTATGGGTAAGCTGTGTGGTACACAGGGACATCAGACAATGCATACACAAGACATTTGCACATTGCATAGCAATGATTTTTCCAACAATGCCCTTGCTACATACATTTCTGTGCATGTCACACCTCTGTCCCATTCTATGTAGTTGGTAAAGGTCAACACTGCAATATATTTGGAACCAGTTGCTCTTTGTTGCAACTTCAGTATCTCACCCTAAATAATACAACTGTTTTACCTTGTCTGTTGGAGGGATATACTGTATATCCCAGACAACTGCCGTATGAGGTGGCTGAGATGACTCTTTGTTGGTCTGTGGGGGATCTGCATACAATAATGTGCTGTACTAAGGCTGACATACTTTTGTATAAATCCCAAAACTCTGTTTAATGGGTGATTGTCAAATATGGCAGATACAATATCCAGCGAATGGTGTCTGAAGTGTGGGACTATTCTGGTATATTTCTGAGCTAATACAAAATGTATGAGGAACACAGCTGTCAGCTGTCTCTTGTTTGTTAGGACTAAGGAATGTTAATATTTTTCCTGGTAATGTCTTTGCTTTTTAATACAAATAAACTCCACTGAAATCAGTTATCCTTTTTAAACAAATAGGTCTCTAAATTTGATGTGTATTTTAAAGCAGAAGGAGCCCAGGATTTCCTGTCATATGCAGGTGGTGACTGCATTACTTCACGCTTCTGAACACATATAGATGTGTTGTTAAAATGACTCAGATACAGTTTAAAGCACATTTAAACCTAAAATGTAACAATGAAAAATCTTAAAGCAATCACATTGATTAGTGAATCATGCACCAACCCATGCAGCACATTTAATATTCTTCATACTTTGTGAGCCTGGTGTTGGGCAAAGAGGTTGTGGTGCAGTTCTCTAGCTGCCCAGGGAACTAATAAGGTAGCGTTCAAGGATTTGTGAATGTGCAAATCTTGACACAAATGGGAGTTTGACTGCTGAACTGCACTGCACTGCATTTGTGCTGGTTGCCCTCACCCCCTACTTTGCCATGGCTCACCATTCTCAAGCCACTGATGTCACTGGCGGCCATTGGCTAACCCATACGTCAAGTCTCCTCCTCTGATGTGAAGCCCTCAGACAGCTCATCCATCGCCTCTCCTTTCTACTCCTTTGTCCATGGGTCATTCATCACCTGACATGAGCATAGAAATATGTATGAACAGGCTGGATGGATCCAGTTCTTATGATTCCAGGGCAGTGACCAAAGCATAGGGATCAGAATGGGCAGGCTATATGGGCAGTCCCATTCAGCCCACTTATCCAGCTCTTTATACTTTAGTAGTGTTTAAGTCACCAGAAGAGAAGTAATGGTCAAGAAGGTGAACAATCGGAGGAGAGGAAACGTCAGTTGATCGTGGTGGGGATGGCTTTGTGGAATGGGGTGAACATTGTGCTGTGAGCAGCTGAAAATCCTGATATGAATGCATGTTTACGAACCTGTTCTCCCCCCACCAAACTGCCATCTCTATGTGTGCTTCATAGTCGCATTTGAATGACCCATCCACAAGCAGAGGGTAGTCAGCAAACTATACTGAACTGGCAATTTTGCCCATGAAAAAAAGGAATTCTGCCCACACCGGGGATTGGAAAGCACTGCAGGATGCACTGTAGTGGGTTCCAGCCCTAAGAGGTATAATCTGCATTCCTGTTTACATCTGCTTTGATTGATCCTGTTGGTAGCAGGAGACGATGCTGGATATGGAGGCTGACCTGTTTATTTCCTTTTAAACAATGCACATTGTATGGCTGTCCTGCTGATCCACCATCCACCCCTAGCAAGCATGCATATCAAGTGCTCTGACCAAAGTCTGACCAGATTAGCCACATGCTTGTTTCAGATGTGTGATTCAGACACTACTGCAGCCAAAGAGATTGGCAGAACTTCCAGGCAACTGGTATTGTTTAAAAGGAAACAAATATATCATTCATAATTCTAACATTTGTATAGTGCTGTTGGACTCAATAAGCTTCAGAGCTGCAGCCACTAAGGGCATGCTCAATAGGCCACCCTGCAGTGTTAGAGTCTTGCCTAAGGACTCCTTACTGAATTGGTGCTTGTTTACTGAATAGGAAGAGCCGAGATTTGTACTGGTATCCTATGTGCCCTTAAAGCCAATGGGTACAGATTAAAAAAAAAAAGTCAGATACTCACCTAAGGAGAGGGAAGGCTCGGTCCTAATGAGCCTTCCCTCTCCCAGTGCCCGGTGGATCCTCCGTTCAAATCCCCCGCCACGGGGGACTTCAGAAGTCTTCGGGAGCACTTGGGCTCCCGAAGACGGGCCGCTCCATACCACGCACGCGCGCGTGCGTCATAGAGGGCGCTCGCGCATGCGCAGTATGGAGCGGCCCATCTTCGGGAGCCCGAGTGCTCCCGAAGACTTCCGAAACCTCCC
Source organism: Hyperolius riggenbachi (assembly GCF_040937935.1). Lineage (NCBI taxonomy): Eukaryota > Metazoa > Chordata > Amphibia > Anura > Hyperoliidae > Hyperolius > Hyperolius riggenbachi. Next base: position 155,558,169 of record NC_090649.1, read on the forward strand.
TTTGGCGGCCAAAGTGGCAGTATTTGACTGGTCAAATTGACTGGTCGAATACTGCTACGGGGGATCCTGAGCGGGACCGGGCACCGGGAGAGGAGAGGGAAGTCTCATTAGGACTGAGCCTTCCCTCTCCTTAGGTGAGTATCTGACTTTTTTATTTTTAAAAGGGTACCCATTCACTTTAACCAGTACACTATCCAGCCACTTTGGCCGCCACCACATGCTTCTCACTTCAGGTTCCCTTTAAAGCCCACTTTACACTTGCATTGCATGTGTGCATTGCCTTACCTTGTTTTACAGCAGGGTAACGCAATGGCAATGCAAGTCAATAGGGTTTTTTACACTTACCGCATTGCATTGCAATTCAGTATTCATCCTGCTGCAACACAGACGCACAGCCTGCAGTGTGTTACGACAAGCTTGGGGTAATGGAAGTCAGTGGTAGACGCAGTAAGTGTGAACAACAGAGCATGGACCAACCGGAATCCCTGTGACATACTTCCTGTCTAGCAGGGAGTACGTCAATGAGTGGCTGATGGCATAAGGGCTGGTTCAGACGGACGTCTGCGTGGCGTCACGTTTGGGGACGTTGCGGCGGCTGCGCGGTCAGGCTTTCAGTAGCCTTCGCGTTGCGTTCCGATACGGTCGTGTTTTTTGTTCCAATAGGGGGACATTAGCCGTCGCGGTTGGCCGCCCCCTGGGAGCTACATGTCGCTTCCTGGGGCAGCTCGAACGCTCACGGAAATCGAGACCCGAACGCCGCGATCGTGCAAACGCGCGCAAAAGCTCGGTGTAAACGCTCCCATTCACTTGAATGGGAGCGTTTACCGCGACGTTCCGAACGCTTGCGGTAAATGCTCCGCAAGCGTCCCTCTGAACCAGCCCTAAATCAGGTGTAAATCTAGTCTAAAGGAAAACCATTTATTTTAGAGAAGTACATTGTTACGTTTATGGCCAGCAATGAAGATATGCTTGTGTTTTTCAACAGGTATGATTCTTTGTCCTAGAATCAGCCTGCTACCATCTGTAAAACTGATAGGAATTGGGACTAAACAATGCAAAGTATGGGGAGGTATGCAACTCATCTAAGGAGCTCCAAAGTCCTTTTTGCGTCAAAATTTACATTTTTGCTCAATGTGATTTTTTTTGTGCAAAAATAGAATAGATTTGCACAAGATATACATTTTTGCAAAAATTAGAATTTTCTTCAAAAGGTGTTTTCCTATACCAACTGACTTCAGTGCAGTTGTGTGTATTTCCATCTTTGCAAAAATGTTTTTTTTTTTTCATGCCCAGATGTTTCCAAAGATTTTCTCTTCTGTTTGAAAATGTAAAGTTTTCACAAATGTGATGACGAAAAGAAATCAAAGCAATATTCCCTCATCACTATCTGCAGCAGATTCTTCCCTTTTCATCAGCGTTGTAGGATTCAGAGTCAAAGCTCCTGTGTAACCCATCTTATACAATCCAGATGACAACAGCAGCTCTGACAGGTCTCAACATTTACAGAATATTGGCATCTAGGGAGCTGTGACTCTCCCTACAGCACATGCCTCAGTCCCATCCCTGTCACTTCTCAAGATAATGACAGAACAAATGTGGTGCTCTGGGTCACAAACCTTTTAAAACTAATGTGTGTATTTATTCCTGACAATGAATATAATAGTATGAGACATTCAAATGAAGGAGTTTTTTCAGAGTACATTGCACTTCAATAAAAGTATAGAAAATGGCTGGAATTTTAACTGCATTCATTAGAGTTGTGTTACAATATACCCAGTTAAAGGGGAACAATTGTGAAATATTAAAAATATAAAAATAACTACACTGCATAGTTCCGTACATGTTAGCAAAATAAAAATCATAATTAAAATAATACAAAAGGAAATATTTATTTATAATCTTTAAATTATCACAGTCATGACTTTCCGTTCCCAAAAGACTTGCAGAGGAATATCTCCCCACCCCCCCACCCCCCATTTTCACTGTTCTTCTTTGGCTCTTTGGCTGATAGGTTTAGTTTTGTACATAAAGCTGAATACTCACCCGTGGCAAAGGCCGGTGGAACACAGCGGCATCTCATGATGATGAGTGCTCACCGATCCATCTTCCCGCCAGCGGGCAAGCGCGACATCGCTTGATAGACGTGAACAAGACTTCAAGCGAGCGCGTTACTTTGTGCGGGGGTGGTCAGGGATCTTAAGTACCCACTGTGATGGTCGGTATCGCAGTGAAACGCTAAACAACATTCCCATTATCATGCGTCTGTACTCACATGGCGAGATCGCAGAACTGACCGCTCGTCGCTCAAAAAAAAGCACAGGTCGTTGGGAAAATTGTCGGAAAAATTGCGAGGTGGGCACAGGCCTTTACATACAGATGGACCATCAGATAGATCCCTCTCTGACCGAATCTGATCAAAAAGGGATCTCTTACCTACCCACACACTCCACACCGATTTCCAATAGATTTTAGCATGCAATCTATTGGCCCCCAGGTCCCCCCCATGTAATGCGTCCCCCCAGTAATGCAGTGCATACTATGTACAGCACTACAGAAAATGTTGGTACTATATAAATAAAAAGTAATAATAATTAATAATACCCCCCACCCTCCCGGTACAGCTATCTACAGATGCACCTCCTCCAGTGTCCAGAATCTTCACTCTATTGCCGCCAGGGGCCCCTGTGCCCTGTGACCTGGAGGTACGTGCAGGACCTCATACATGACCTGTCAGGTCATGTGGTACAGGCACCGGCAGTGATTTAGTGCCAGGATTTGAACTTGGACTGTTAGGCTACACTTCCTACCTGTATCCTGCCTAGAGTGATTCTGGTGGTTCTTCTGCTTCCCCCTTTCAGTTACTATACCTTGAGCATTTAAGTTCTGGGTTTAACCATCTGCTAAGACAACACATAAAGGGGTGTAAAAAGAGAAAAGGTGTAGACCGAGAGCCCAATATAGTGTAGTAACTATGATATTCAGAAATATATTGTAAAGAATATGTAATTATACTCACAAACATGGGTTACCCCATAGGTAACCACTGTGATTGCAGGTGGAGAGAATTGTGACCTGACCCCACTCAGGTTTAAGAAGTCGCTCTCTGTAGATAGGAAGAAAGGCGGGGTAACACCCCTCCACCTGGGGTGGACTAGACAACACTGATATTTTTGAACAGAGGCGCCAAAATAGAGTAAAAACATCTAAAATCAGTGTAAAAAGGGGGAAGCGGTGGACTTACCTCCTTCAAGGAAATACAGACAGGCATTCGTTATTTTATATCAAAAATAACATTTATTATAAAAACTCCACTTTGCAATGCGTTTTGCTGGCTCAGTCCCGCTTCATCAGGCAATAATCGGAAAAACTCAAAAAGTCTGTAGCGTGGCCGATCGCCTCTGTGTACATGAAGGGGTGTATGCAATAAACTGTGTTAAGCAGCATTACCATTCAATTAGAAGAGCAGAATGCAAAACATTACATGCAATACATTACGCTTTACTCATCCGTAAAACTTTAAGCATGTAATTCTGCTTAATGCAGTCTATTGCATATACCTCAAAGTCGTAAGAGCCTGTATTGGGACTAGCCAAACAGGGAGAAGGCTGGGGTGGAGAATTGGGCATAGAAACTGAAAAGAAAGAAGATCCGCCAGGACTTACCCTTTCATTCTGCATTCTACACTGAGTCCTGCAGGCTGCAAAGAGACCGTTGAATTTTCTGACCACGAAGCTTTCTGAGTGAACTGGATAGTACAACAATATGAAAGTTAAGTGTGGTCCAGTGTTAGTCGAGGAGTACAAATGCAGACATCAAACCAACAAACGTTGATTACGGTAATACCTTTAACCTCCTTGGCGGTAACCCCGAACGTAGTTTGGGGTAAGCCGCGCAGGAGGTTTTCTCCGGCCCTGCTCGGCTGATTTGTTTTAATTTTTTTTTTGCTGCACGCAGCTAGCACTTTGCTAGCTGCGTCAGCACACCGATCGCCGCCGCCCCGTGCTCGATCGCCGCTATCCGTCGTGCTGGGCGCCCCCCCTCCAGACCCCGTGCGCTGCCTGGCCAATCAGTGCCAGGCAGCGCTGAGGGGTGGATCGGGACTCCCAATGACGTCCCGACGTCGGTGACGTCATCCCGCCCCGTCGCCATGGCGACGGGGGAAGCCCTCTAGGAAATCCTGTTCTTTGAAGCCTGATCGAAGCGGGCGGGGGGATGCCGCTGAGCAGTGGCTATCATGTAGTGAGCCCTGGGCTCGCTACATGATTTAACAAAAAAAAAAAAAAACTGCTGCGCTGCCTCCTGGCGGAATTTTTTAGACCGCCAGGGGGGTTAATGATTAACTGTACATTTGTACAGTTGGCAAAAGGGCCAACAAGTGCTAAGCATCTCTGGGAACGCCTACAAGACTGTTGGAAGACCATTTCAGGTGACTTGTCTCTGTTGTGCGTAACACGCGGAGACCGCACACGATTGCGTGCACTGTTGCGAATGAGTGCGGTGTTCGCGTTCAGCTAGCGTTTGTTATTTTCCTTATCTTTCTCTTTGTATGATTTGCTGTGCCTTTGCTACCCTGGTGCTCTGTCCTGCTCAGTCTTGTGTCGCTATTGGCAATCGCCATTCTTGCAATTGCGTTTCCTACTTCGTTACCGCCGTTGTGTGTTCGCCGTTGCTGGATGGCGACTAGTTTGGTGGACACACATTGGTTCTGTCCCTTTGCTCTGTTCCCTGTGGGCTATCCAGCCCTGCCTGATTTTACCTTGTCCTGGATCTGTACAATTCCCATTTGGCATCTGTGGCTGTGCAGCGGCTGTGTTCGCCTGCACTCCACAGCGCCATCTGCCGGTGGGAATTGCCCTCTGCGGGTGCATAGCACCTAGCCTGGGTGTCCTCAATTATACGCTTGTGGAGGAAATCCGCCGCGGCAGCGCACGTCTGGTGCGCTGACCACGGAGACGATTCCACAATCGTTACACCTAGAATATGACATATGTTCAGTTGTTTCACACTTTTTGGTTATGTACTATACTTCCACATGTGTTAATTCATAGTTTGGATGCCTTCAGTGTGAATCTACAAAGTTTATAGTCATGAAAACTCATTGAAGGAGAAGGTGTGTCCAAACTTTTGGTCTGTACTGTAGGTAAAAAATAGTATTCAAAACAGTAGTTCTGCTTTAATTGTAACAGATACTATCTAATGTACCGGTATGTGTTGCTGTAAAACTGAATAGTTACTTTTGAACAAACATAAAATATATGTAAATCATTCCAATGGTTGGAGAAATAGGTTGCACAATAGTGATTTCCTGATCTTTAGTCTCTGTGATGTACATAGCAGCAATATGGAGGAAATTCCCAGCATGACACATTTCACTCCGCTGTTAAATACAGAAATTTAAAAACAGTGATGACTCAATGCATAAACCAATAATGACACATTTTTGTAGCTCATGTGGAGGAGAAAGTGTTTTATCACACACAAAAAATGAAATCGATGAAAGATTAGTTTAATTACTTGCAGCTGGTATTCAAATCATATAAACCAGGCAAGCAATATTTAATGAAAATGAAAAACACACACAACACACATTTCATATGCATTCATCGAAAACCGTTTCCATACTCTGTAGACGCCTCTCTGCAAAATACACAAAACTGTATATACTCGACTATAAATATAGAAATATAGGTCTCACTTACTAAATGAAAGTATAGGGTTCGACTTACAGTATATACGTGTCACAAACAACACTGAACTCACTGAACTATGCGTGTTCTATTACTGACATTCCCATTTGCAGCAAATTACCCAGTGGTTATAATACTTTCTTGATAAAGGAAATTCCAAGAAAACACAGGTCTGAAAGTCCTGGCCACAACAATTAACAAGGAAACAGGCAGGGGGAAGATACTGGGCTGCAGGAAGGGGAGTGAATAATTGTTGCACTTGAGGGCCTGGAGGAGGTATTGGCTGCACTTAAGGGCCAGGAGAGGTTAATGGCTGCAATACTGTATGCAGGACAGTCACCACGTGCAGCCATTAACTTTGCTGAGTAGACTTATACTTGAGTCAATACAAAATTACAGCTTAAGAGGGCCAAATATTGCAGTCAACTTATATACAAGGCCGGCTTATAATAGAGGATACAGTATTCTTCCATTGTTATTCATAAAAAAAAAACCTATGCAGTGCAGTTTACATAAAGTACCAAATGTTTCCTGTCTGTTAAGGCTTGTCGTCATCACCTAGGAACAATGGTGGCCCAGCCCTACATACAATGCTATCAGTTCCCATGCATTTTTTGTGGCCTTTCTTAGACAGCTTGCTTTACATCACACCGCAGTATTTCAGTAAGACTGAGGTCAGGCACTTGAATTTGTTATTTCAAATACATAATGTTTCCTGAGGTTATCTGCTGATTTGTCCCTGACCAGTTTAAAGTGAACTTGAAGTAAAAATAACCTTATGAGATAATGAATTGTACATGTATTATGGATGACAAATATAAAATTAGTAGTGTCTCATATTTTTATTTCTATTGCTTAATTTTTTTTATATTTCATCAGACTGTCACAGTAGTTTAGAAACCACACTCTGCCCTTTAAGATTAAAAAGAAGCAGAAGTAATGATAACCCTTTGAACTTTGCTTCAGTAAAACCTCATTATCTCATCATCTCGCTCATCATCTCACATGTCACTTTAGATAAGATGTGGTTCTGGGATCTGAGAGGATTTGCTTGTCCTTGTTAGCACTGCAAGAGATATGGAAAAAGCTTCTGGCAGCTCATTGTAACTACAGTCAGGCATAAAAATATATAATTAAAATCTTCCCCTCCAATTCTTCACTGCCTATATAGTTATCCTCTGCTTTGGACCTAAAGTAATGTTACGAAATTTTACCCAGCTAATGTGGAGGCTGCTATGTGGCTTAATAATATAATATGCAGCTCAGTCAGAAAGATTTTCAGTCTGGAAAGTACCATTACAATCAGTGTAACTTGCACACAGAAGGTCACTGCTATAAAAGTGGCTTTTACCTCCTTCAGTCAGAGCGAAAACATTTATCTAGGCACCTGGAGACCTTGAGGTGCCCGTATATAACTCGATTTGTGGCATATATATCTGACAGTTTCATTCATTATGATTGTGATTTCAACGGGTTTCTAGTCGCAACCGTTTGAGAGAGATTGATCTGGTATGATGGAAAGATCTCCTTGAAAGGGTGAAAGTAGCATTTGATTTTCCATTGACCAACGGACCACTGGCCAGTCAAACCAGCCACCCACCCTGGGGCACACCTATCTACCCACGCATATCATCCAGTGTCCCGAGTCCTCTGTAAACAACTGCCAAGGGCCTGTACCACATGACCTGACTGGGCATGTACGAGGTCTTGCACATACCACCGGGTCACAGGGCAAAGGGGCAAACAGGTGGTTTCGATGCATGGAGCTTACCACCGGGCGCCGAAACCAGGGGCCCCATAGCAGCATTGTAATACTGCGCAGAGCACGTAAGGGTAATTCAGGGCTCCGGCCGGACCCTGAATTACATCTCCCTCCGAGAAGGGGAATAGTATTTCCCGCCGCCGGGAAGTTTTGCGGTAGCGGGGAGAGACGTTATTCTGTACTCTTTTCTTTAGTTTTCACTATGTGTGCATAAACTGATGAGAAACAATTCACATCCTACACACTTCTATGTAATACAGTGATTTAGTAATGTCTGCACATTTTATCTGAAGTGCGGCAATGCATTTAAATACTGTATTTTGTAAAAGTGTATCAATACACAGTTAGTCTTTTTCTCTTCTTAAAATGTAGTGATAACCTACCTATCATTTATATAATGTATATGTGTGAGTTCAAATGGCCTAATTATAGGCTCCTGTATACTCTCACTTCGTACTGTTTTGCAAACATGTTGGGACCATGTCTCATTATAAAGATCAAAGGGCCTGATGCACTAATGCCGGTAAATTTGCCAAGTGCAGATAACACATGGCAATTTTACTGGTGCTAAAACCGTGAGAAACACTGCCCATTAACACATTGGTGCCACGCAAGTTACCAGCGTTAACCCGGAAATGCTCCTTGTGCTCATGGGTTACAGGCGGTGCTTTCACAGCGTTAGCACCAGTAAAATTGCCATGTGCTGCTTATGCACAGCAACTTCACCGTCTATAGTGAATCAGGCCCCATATAACAGAAGTGATCTGTGCCATACTTCTTTCAGGTAACTAGTCAAGTGGTTATTTCAAGTTTAAATACCTTAAAGAGAATCTGTACTCTAAAATTCTTATAATAAAAAGCATACCATTCTATTCATTATGTTCTCCTGGGCCCCTCTGTACTGTTTCTGCCACTCCTTGCTGCAATCCTGGCTTGTAATTGCCAGTTTTAGGCAGTGTTTACATACAAAAGACATGGCTTCTAACCAACTTGTGATAGGCTGAGAGGAGCTCAGTCTGTGACTCACACAGAACCTGCAGGGGCATGGAGAGGGTGTGTATAGCTTCTATCAGCAGCAGCACATTCCTGCCTGAGTGCCTGAGCCCGACAAAGCCGTCAGAGGAAAGAAGATTAGATTATATAACAGAGATAATACGGCCACTGTGCAACTAGGAAAGGCTGCAGTAAGACAGACCACATTAGAACAGGTATAGGAACTTATAGGATAGAAGAAATAAGGCTGAAAATTTTGTTACAGAGTCTCTTTAATATTCAAAATGTAGACTACTCTTTTACCCAGAAGATAGTATTTTGCACACTGGTAGTTGGTGGCATAACGTTTAACAGTTTTCTCTTGACTTGTTATAATGGAATTTTGTTTGTTTGGAATAGGTGCCTCCCAGTGATGAAGCCGTAGTCACATTACTCTGTGAGTGGGCCGTGAGCTGCAAGCGATTTGGAAAGCATCGGGCTATGGTTGTTGCTAAACTGCTGGAGAAGAGGCAGCTGGAGATAGAGGTGGAGGTATGTGAGTCTCTGGCACTGAATGATCCAGGATTGAGAACACTTTACCGCTTCTGGGACTATTACAGCTTTTCAAGATATGGGCATTATCTGTACACAGAGTGTTGTGTACTTAATCCATACCTTTTATTGTTTAATGTTTTTACTTTGACTTTGACACGTTCCCTTTCACCAATCTCCGAAGTGTAAGTAGCTTCCAGTTCTGAAAAGATCTTGTTAGACTTGACTCTCAGGAAATTTAAAGCCTTAGGGCCCATTTTCACTATATCGGTTGCTGTCAGTTATAACTGAAAGGACAACTGATGTACAAGGTAATGTCCATGTGCCCCTTTGGCTCAAGCGATATTACTGGCTAACGAAGTGTTGACCTGGAAGCTGTTTCAGGGTCATCACTATTTATGAAGTGGAAGACAGAGAATTCCACTGATCACAGTGGATAAAAAGGATGCAGGAGAGGAGAAAGAGATTGATAAGTATACTACACAAGAGGTAAGTATGATGTGTGTATGTTTATTTTACTTTTACTGTGACTTATTTTATTATAGTCCTGGCTCGCTGCTCTAATGTTGTTGCAGCTCTTTGGCAATTAGTCTTGGCATGGCTGTTCAGTCTATGCTGATCAGCTGTTCACACTCTGCTGGTCTGCTCCACCTTTCCCTGTGCTTCCTGGTACAGAGTGGTCACTCTATGGGAGGGACAGAAAGACCACAAACTCTTCTCCATAGCTGTGAACCTCTGTAGCCATTAGGGAAGTGTATAGCACAGAGGAGTGTGTAAGAACTCTGTATTTCCAAGCTGGAAGGCAATGTTTGCAAGCCAAGAGCACAGGGTTAAAGTGTAACTATCAGGCATACAATCAAAAATCAATTCTTTATTTTTAACTGGTAAACAAGTAATAAGGATGCTTACCAGGCAATCCAAAAGTTAAAAATCACTTTTACTTTTCTTCTCCATAAAACATAATTCCCCAGTTTCCCAGGCTCTTATTTGGTACATCTGCTGCACAAAGGAAGTTGCAGGGCATGCTGTATTTTTTTTTCTTCATTACTTTCCCCTCATACATAACTAATGCAGCTTGATTGGCTAAAGCCTCTTTCCTTCCTGTTTTCCCCTCTCACACCTGTGTTCGTCTCTGATTGGCCAATATTTCTCATGCTGAGACAATGCACTTTGTACTGCAGAGCTGGGTGGGTCCGAAGACTGGGAGGAGGGCAAGCAATTCTACACAGAGTAAGAGAGGAAATTATGTCAGGATTGGCTTCAAGATAGACAGTAAAAATGGAAAATCCTAAGAAGGATTTTCTTTTTTTTACTATAGAAAAACTCTAAAATCAAAATGTAGACAGTGCAAGACATATGTGGACAGTGCAATACATAAGTAGAGCAAGAACAAGAATTTATCTACTTATGTGTTTTTTTTCTGAGATCATATGGCTGACAGCTCCTCTTTTAGGACTTCTGATGAAGAGATAAAACTATTATTTTGAGATGTTGTAATGTAAAGGCTTATGACATTCAAATAATTTTTTGGGGAGTTTGAATAGTATAAGAAGGATTAATAAAACTCTACCTGATCTACCTCTGGATCGACAGGGATATGTGAGGGAACAGGCTGGTGTTGTACTTTGTTTTCTGAGTGAACTCGAAAGACGCATGTCTTTTTTCAACCCAAATAACTATGTAACTCTCTGGGTACAATTTGGGAAAAAAATCTCACCCACTTTCTTTTGCTTTAGCTGATGTCACCAAGGACAGAAAATGAGTTATAAATAGAAACACAGAGTAGAAATAAATTGACTCTCACGCAGGAAGGCTTTAGAACCTATGTCAAGTTTTTATTCATGCCTCTGTCCACTTAAGTAAATTTAAACTGCCTCCTGTTTCCATTAACTGGTCTCACCAATCTCCCTAAAGTGGACATTGCCAGCACATTGTTATTCTTTTTCACCTTCCATCACTCTTTCTAAAATGAAAAAATTTGTCTTAGGTGGAGTTTCGTTTGAAGTGTTTGTGAGAGCTTGATGTGTTTATGTTGTGACAAGTTCTCTTTGTCTGTTTCTGTCCAAACTGCCCAAAGCTGAGCACATTTTCTTTCCAACTAAAAGTTTTCCCTGATTTTCTGGGGCAACCAGGAGTATGTTTTTCAATCTATATGAAATTATGAATACCTAAAGGGACATGTTCTCAGTGACTCCCTCTGCACTTCCCATGATCATTAGTATGAGTCCCAGTTGGTATCAGCCCTTCAGCTGTGTTGATGGTGCGAGATTGTTTTGTGATTGTTGGATAAAAAGGCACTTGGTTGCTTTATTCCCAAGCATCATTCCATAGAACGTTTCTGAGCTGCGTAACTTGGAAAGTGACTGGAGGTCTGCTCGGGACTTGACTCTTTGACCACATTGGATGCGTGGCTTTATAGTTTTCTAAAATGTCATATAAACACTACTTAATCTGCAGCATGTTCTGAGGACTTCTACTCCTTATAATCCTGTGTTATGATAGAGTATGTTTGGCATGTAAGAAGTTTTACTCATCTCTGGGGTTCTATTTATTCGATTGCCATTCTAATGTTAAAATAAAATGCTCTATTTACTAACAAAAGTCATCCACTTAATTCTTATTCATTTGCAAAAAAATGTGTTTTCTTGGCCTTCTCTGTGCATTTTTGGATGGAAATAGAGCACTAAGGGCTTATTATGTGCAGGGAGACTAGTTACAAGGAACACATTTTGTTCCCACATATTCGAGACAGGAGGGGGTAGAATTATAAAAAAACAGTGCAAGAAAAATTGGATAAAACATGATGCAAAAATGATCTGGATATCTAAAAAATATGACCAGATAAAGGATTCTTATTGGTTTTTCTTAGCAACTGCTCCAGGTTTTACTCCAGATTTGCTGTAGATTTTGCTACACTGGTTTTGATAAATCAGTCTTGGATATAAGTGTTTGAGGTGTTTTGAATTACTCTTCTTGTACACCAGTTTAAACATTGCTACAAATTCAAAAATTACACAAGAAAATGGCTGTTGAGATGGGGTGAGATCACCACCAAAATCCAAAAGAAGGCTCAGCCTTCCGGGGACAATTGGAGGTTCGGTATGCCATTGGAGCTGCTGACCAGCTTCTACACTGCCAGCATCAAGACTATCCTCTGCTCCTCCATTATCCTCTGGTACGCAGGTGCAGCTGCAAGCGACTGGTACAAACTCCAAAAAGTAATCCACACTGTAGAAAGGATGATCAGATCACTCCTGCCACCGCTAGACCTCCTACACACATCTAGAATGATGACCATGGTCAACAGGATCGTGCAGGACCCCACCCACCCCTGCAGTTGTTTCTTCAACCCTTCAAGCTGCTCCTACAGAACCATCCTCACCAAAACCTCTAGGCACAGGAACACCATTTTACCCCAAGCAGTCGTCCTTCTTAACTAAAAACCCCTTCACAGCAAAACCACCTAGCCTCATTCTACTGCCTCTCCAGTATCCTTGCATTACTTATGCCTGTGCCTCATTATCTGCTGTCTTCTATGTTCATTATACACCTCAGCGGCATAACTAAGGGGAGCAGTTCCTGCAGGGGGGCCCAGAGCTGTAAGGGGGACCCAACTACTACTTTACTCCCTCTGATAAAGTGGTTCATCCTTCAGATCAGGTGTTTTTGCAGCTACACTTGTTATGGGTGTAAAGATTACGATATCCATGCTTGTTTCATGACCCTTGCAAGATGGGCTGTGAGAGTCACCAGGGGCAGGCAAGGCAAAGGGTATAAACATTGGGGGACCCATCAAAGTTTTGCTGGGGGGCCTGTGATTTGTAGTTACACCCCTGATACACTGTCTGTAAAGTCCAATGCCAGTTTGTACATAGCAAGGAAATGAACAGCGCTACTTAAAAACAGGCAAGTGCCTACCTGCAAAAGAGTGCAAGCCCCACTTGTGGGATATAATACACACCGAGCATACACATGACCTGTCTACCACTGGAGGATGTTGGTTTCCTGTAACAGCTTGCATGCAACCTATTAAGTACTCGTCCCTCCCACTGCGAAGAAGTCAATCCTCCATGGGAGGGGCCTAACACTAACTAAATCCTAACCTATGTATATGCATAGCCTGGGTGCGGCTAATCAAGTAAAATCGAAAAAATTGAAAATTGCACAAAAGGTGGATCAGCGCAACACCAGGCCGCCTCCGAATGGCCTCCATCAGAGATGCGCTGAGCCCCCCCCCAGGAACTACAAACGCACCTTGAACCCAAACAAAAGCTCTGCATATACACCAAAAGCATGGCTGTTAAGTGGGAGCAGCTGACCAAAAATGAATTAAATTAGTACCTATTAAGGAAATGAACAGCGCTACTTAAAAACAGGCAAGTGCCTACCTGCAAAAGAGTGCAAGCCCCACTTGTTATCTTTCCTCCAGCCAGGGTTGAGATTAATATATTTTTGTACGTGCACATGCTAGATTTCTTCATGCACAATAGCTTTTTTTATGTGGCCTCTTCTTCAGAGAATTTAAACGATGTTTGGCTGAGATCTAATGTAGTTCCTTCAGCAACATTCATAGAGACCCCTAATGCATACGCTCCCCTCTACCGCTCTCCATAAGACAGAACAGGCACAAAGTCGAGTAGCCTGCCTGTGCAATGTTTGTCAATCAACTGTCACTCAGTTTCTGCCCTGATTCACCAAAGTTCATTGGAGGTGATTGCAGTGTGAGGAAAGATCTAAAACATTTCCACATTCTGTAAAACTTTATCTTGACTAGAAAACCATTAATATTCACTGTAGAAACTATGTACAAAGTTGTGAAACCATACCAAGGTAAAAAAGAAACAAAGTTGTCAGAGGCTATGATGTGTTTCCCTAAAATGACCAATCAGAAATGTTGTTTTTATTTATCACCTTCTCTCTTGATTTTTAGTTATTGGCCCATCACTGCTATTGGCATCTTCCCAGCCTTGCAATATGCTGCCGTTACTAAGTCTAGTATCTAAAGTGGTGGCAGCTGATAATTATTAAAGTATTGTATGAAATATTGTATCCAGTTGTCATGAATAATTCCTGTTGATTAATTAATGAACAATGTTGTAACACAGTTCTTGTTTTATATTCCTAGCGATGTAGTGAGTCAGAGGTTTTGGATGAGAAAGAATCAATCTCCTCAGCTTCTCTTCCAGGATCCAGCCTGCCCATTTTTCAGAATGTACTACTGCGATTTCTAGACTCTCAAGCGCCATGTCTCAGTAAGTCCCCGTTAAATCTCTTTTTTATTGAGAATTTACATATACATACCTAAAGAACAAACCAATATGTGATATTGACATTAAGTATATGAAATAAATACAAAAGAACAAGGTATCATAGTAAATAATGCTTGTAAATAAGATCAATTGTCTCATGGAAATCCAAGAAACTTAGTATATCGTCAATCCACTATCATATTGTTTTACAAAATAAGAGTAAAAAAAACCCTTACAATAAGATTCTCATATTACTTTGCTGTCCTAGGGAAAAACCAAGGAGGCGGGGTGGAAAGGGGAAGGAAGGGATGTCTCAGACAGTTCAGTGTTCTCTATACTGTCAGATTCCTTCTAGACATCAGTTAAATAATTTAGAATCTGTATTTTTTCAAATCCTTCTTCCAACTCCCCCTACCCTGCACCAGTGGGCATCCTTCATTGTAGAAGTCCATCTCTACTCAATACCAACAGATCACTGTTCTGAGACAGAAGATGGTCGACTCATTTGGCCTGAACTAGCTATAGGACCTGGAAGCAGACAGCTGTCAATAATGTGTTAGCTCCTGCTGGTCCTGGGGGCTGGAAGGCCCACGTTTCTTTATCATATGTACCAAATATTATACTGATAGGTATGCTTTGAAGTTCTTATTGCATCTAAGCATTAAAAATAAGTTCCTGCACTGCTGATATATGATATGATCAAGTTGTCAAATAATAATCCATTTGGTTTACCTAATGTGAGATAAATAATATTAATTATAGCCATATTTATCATATTTTAGCATAGCGTGAGAGCATAATTTTATACTGTGCAAGCCTGTTTTCCCATACAAAAGTGTATGTTTGTTGTTTCAGGACTTTCAGAGAAGGTGTTGGTAGCATTGTGAAACATCATCATAGGCTTTAGTTTAAATTCATTCTGTGACAAGATCAGCATTTATAGAGAAGCTCAAGACAATTGAATAGCATTATTAGGCAGAGTGTGACCCTGAAACAGTTTAATTAAGTGTCTATCCATGCATCATAATCAGGCAAACATAAAAACACAATAAGACAAAGTGACCTCCAAATAATACTTAGAAACTACCCAAAATCACACTATGAAGAGTGATTACCAAAATAAGAATATACAGAGTATCTCCCAAAATAAGAATATGCCGAGTGTTTCCCAAAGTAAAAATATGCCGAGTGTTTCCCAAAATAAAAACATGCAGAGTGCCCCCCACAAATAACATTATGCAGAATGTCCCCTTCAAATAACTATAGGTAGAGTGCCACCCAACACACAAATATTGTGTTTTTTGGACTATTAGACTCCCCCAAAAGTGGGGGGGAAAACAGTCACTGCAACTTATAGAAAATGCTGGGAGTTCCTGACTTGTGAACGCCTGCCAATACAAACCTCCAACACGCTGCAATGTAGGGGACTCCCTGTACTGTGCCCATGCAAAGGAGGACACAGAGGGACACAGAAGGGCATAGAGGAGGACACAAGGGGGACACAAAGTTGCATAGAGGAGGACGGAGACGGACACTGGAGGTACAAAGGGGGCATACTCCACAAGATGCCCCTTCACTATGGATGCACCAGGTTTAGTATATTTTTTCCCCCTGTTTTTATTCCTCTAAACTTAGGTGCGTCTTATAGTCCGAAAAATATGGTAACTACTGAAAGAGTGCAATCACTAATAATAGGCAGAATGCCCCCTACAAATAATAGTCAGAGTGGCCCCCACAAATAATAGGTAGAGAGAACCCCCCTTCCCCCCACAAATAACCATAGACATCATGACCCCCACTAATAATAGGCAGAGTGACCCTCACAGATAAGAGGCATAGTGACCTCTCAGTCATTGGTGTTCTGTGGCTCCTTTAAAAGGAACTATACTTACCAGCTGTAACATGACTAATTCCTTGCTGCCAGAACACTGGTGCTCCCACACTTCTTGCTGGACTCATTTAAGACCTGGACGATGTTACAGTCCAGTGAAGAGCGAGGAGCTAGTTATGAAACATGGCATGTTAATGTGCCTGCCACATCATTACAACTAAATTGATCCATGTGTTGCTACAGCAACTTCCCGCAAGTCCCTTAAAATTAAATAATAAAAATAGCTTCAAGGGCCACTGGAAAAGCCTTGATGGGCCACATTCAACCCCCTGGCCCATACTTGGGACAGCACTGGTCTAAGCATTTTTGAATGCTATGCTCAGTAAGCTGCTGTGAAACTCCTTCAGTGTCATGTTCAAACTACACATCTATGCCACCAGTTCTCTTAGTATTCCACATCTAAAGAATGCATATAATACATTTGCACGTTGCCTGTGACCAACAGAGTTTAGTTACTGTTTAATAGGTCTTCATTCTCAGGTCTTGCCTTATATGCCAAAATGATTAAGGGTTTATTAGGATTTTTCTCTATTGCTAGCAACTATCTTTGCTTTATGAAATAATTTTCAACCCAATTTCTATTTTATGAGTATTGTTGTATTGTTTGTTAGTCTCAAATGATGAACAAGTTATTTCACATTATTCGTTTTGAACGTTTTTCCTTGTTGATTAAAGCCTTATTAACTTGAGACGTGAACCATATAAGGTTTGTTTATAGTCTTTTGTACTTGACCGATATGTTTATATAGAGCTCATTTATAAAACTCCTATTTCAGTTTGGTATTTTTCATTGAAAATCATTCCTATTCACCAGAGTGCGGCCCTGACCAGGGAAAACGTCTCGTTTTTCTTTTCCCAGCCTAGACATATTTTTATAGCTGAGATTAAAAGAGACCATGTAACGATCACTATATCCCAGATTTATCCTAATATGAACATTTCTAGGAAGTTCTGCATTGTTTGACATGAACAGATCCAACAGAGCATTATTAGTATTTGAGGCTTGTATAAACTGCTCCATTCATTTGTCTTGGAGTAAGTGTATACATTTCTGTTTTTTCACAAAAAACCTTCTCACTGATATAAGTTTGTGAATTCCTATGTAGCTGTATCTGTGATGCCTCAGCATCATCAAGGTACTTTATCCACAAGGTCAGAAAGTGGTATGAAACTCAGAATTTCATCTTTGCACTAAAACACAACATAAGAACCTCTAGGGAGAAAAATACTGGTATATAGTTACTAGAACGATTAATAACTCAAAGTTCCACTTCACTCAAAAGCTAATTGATAAGCGTGCTGCTCTACAAAATGATCAGATTGGGCTTGATTCACAAAAGAGTGCTAACTGATAGCACGGCAGTTTCCACACAAATTTTTGCATAAGGGCCTGTTTCCACTGCACACAGATTGGATGCAAAAAAACTCCAGTGAATGCCTATGGGAAAATCTGCATCACAAAAATCATGTTAAGTGGAAACAGGCCAATAGGCATTCATTGGAGTCAGTTTTCCTGCATCCAATCTGCGTGTAGTGGAAACAGGCCCATAAATGATAACTTTTTGCATGCAAACACGCATTTTCACACGAAACCAATATCGTTTGTGTGCGAAAATTCGTGATCGCGCAAAAACGTGAAAATGCACGCGAAAACGGCCGTGCTATCTGTTGGCACTCTTTTGTGAATCAAGCCCATTGTCTTGTTTTTAGTATTTGCTACCTATGAGCTTTCTCTCCTTTGTTTGATCTGCAAATAGGGATGCTCGTTCGGATTCCGCGGAAATGAAATTTCCTATTTTCCGATCGGAAATTGCATTTCCTCATCCAAATTCGGAAATCGGTAATGGAAGTGTGGTAGGCGGATTTTCGTGGAAATTTTTGCGGAAATCGCAGACATTTCTGCTGAATTTAACATCAATTTTCTCAAAAACTACAAGGTCTATTTGAAAGGTTATTTCCCCTCTTGTTCCTACTTTTCGGCTTAACATTCCATGAAAATGTGGTGTTTCTAGCACCTATGGGGGAATTGCTATTAACCTCTAAAGTCGGTATCATACCGCATATCGGTTCCAATGTGAATGTTCGCGGTAATTTCTGCCGATTTTAACATCGATTTTCTCAAAAACTACAAGGTCTTTTTGAAATATTTTTTTCCTCTTGTTTTCACTTTTCTGCTTAACATACCCTGAAAATTTGGTGTTTGTAGAACCTACGGGGGCTTTGCTATTAACTGCCAAAGTTGGCCGCTGTTGACTGAATGTAAAATGCAGAAAATTCTCATTACCAATATGCGTTATGATGGTGACTTTAGAGGTTAATAACAAAGCCTCCATAGGTGCTAGAAACACCAAATTCTCAGGGAATGTTAAGCAGACAAATGGAAACAAGAAGAAAAAAATATTTCAAAAAGACTGGTTTTTGAGAAAATCGATGTTAAATTCAGCAGAAATGACCACGAAAACCCGCATTGGAACCGTTATGCGATATGACACCGACTTTAGAGGTTAATAGCAAAGCCCCCATAGGTGCTAAAAACACAACATTTTCGGGGAATGTTAAGCAGACAAGTGGGAACAAGAAGAAAAAAATATTTCAAAAAGACCTTGTTGTTTTGGACAAAAATGAATGTTAAAGTTGGCGGAAATTACCACGAAAATCCACATCGGAATGCGGAATCGGTAGCGGTAATTGGCAATGGCAGAATGCGGATTTTCGGCGGAAACGGAAATTGCCATTTCCGGCCATCTCTAATAGCAAATTTTGGAATTTTGAGGTATTAACCCTTATAGTAATTTTATTTGAGTAATTTTCCATACAAGTTTTTGTGCTGTGTTTAATGTTTTAGAGCAGAGGTGAACTTGTGTAGTTGTAGAATGCTGTCAAAAGTAAAAATCCTATATAATAAAACTTCTGTGTCTCTGCATCCTGTCCCCGTGTGTGTGTGTGTGTGTGTGTGTGTGTGTGTGTGTGTGTGTCCCTGCTTCCAGAGTTGACAGTTTGCTGTCTGTGAACCTCATTGCATTGTGGGAAATAACAACCAAGCTAACAACATCTCCCTGTGTGCATATACTGCAAACAGCGGTGGAGGACGGGAAAGCGGGATG
Source organism: Hyperolius riggenbachi (assembly GCF_040937935.1). Classification (NCBI taxonomy): domain Eukaryota; kingdom Metazoa; phylum Chordata; class Amphibia; order Anura; family Hyperoliidae; genus Hyperolius; species Hyperolius riggenbachi. The sequence goes on from NC_090649.1 coordinate 155,577,386, forward strand.
CATCCGTGCTCACGTTGCTGGGGGGGGGGGGGGGGAGCGGCTGTAGCCTAGCGCCCATTTTTTAATGGGCGGGCTTTTTTACTAGTAAATAAATAAATCCTAATGAGGTCGGATAAGTCACAGAACTCTGCTAGGACATTGTCAGCTATGCCCATTATTTTTTTTGTGTTGCTATGGTGATCACGGCTTTCACAAGCCAATTGCTTTATTTTCCACAGGTAGCCAGGTAGCAGTACTCACATTTATGTGTTCACAGGTGATCAGTGACTTTTGGATGCCCTGACTACTACATAGGTGTCAGTAAATGGGGGGGCTATGACATTGACAGTAGCTATATAATACAGAGCTTCAGAATTGTAATGAAAAATAAAACTTTGAACACTTAGGCCTCTTTCCCAGTGGGACATTGCGTTTTTGTGCAACGTTAAAATCGCACCGCAAACATACAACGCAACGCGCCCAAAAAGTCGCATCGTAGCGTTACCAATGCATACAGCATATACAGTAGAAAATAGGCTATGAAAAGTATGTCTCAAAGTCATTACTGAGCATGTGCAAACAGTCCAACGCAGCTAATAACATGTATAACGCACTGCATGCAGCACTTTCACTTAATGTGTAGCGTTAGACACCAACGCAATGTGTGCACTGTGAGTGGAGCATTGATTTTTCATTGCAGTGCATTAAACATTGTTTTAACGTGTGACTTTAATGTCACACTGTGAAAGAGGCCTTAAAGGGATACTGTAGGGGGGTCAGGGGAAAATGAGTTGAACTTACCCGGGGCTTCTAACCGTCCCCCGCAGACATCCTGTGTTGGCGCAGCCACTCACCGATGCTCCGGCCCCGCCTCCGGTTCACTTCTGGAATTTCTGACTTTAAAGTCTGAAAACCACTGCGCCTGCGTTGCCGTGTCCTCGATCCCGCTGATGTCATCAAGAGCGCACAGCGCAGGCCCAGTATGGTCTGTGTCTGCGCAGTACACTCCTGGTGACATCAGCGGGAGCGAGGACACGGGCGTGCAGGTGCAGTGGTTTTCTGACTTTAAAGTCAGAAATTCCAGAAGTGAACTGGAGGCGGGGCCGAAACATCGGTGAGTGGCTGCGCCAACACAGGATGTCTGCGGGGGACCATTAGAAGCCCCGGGTAAGTTCAGCTCATTTTCCCCCGACCCCCCTACAGTATCCCTTTAAGCATTAATGATAGTTGTCTTTTATAGCAGTTTGAAGATGGCAAAGAATAAGAAAATCTGTACAACTAAAAAAAAAAAAAAGTGAGCTCATAGGAGCAGGTATTACCATTACCTGTATCTTTCCACCATTCCCGAGTTAAGGATAGCTGCCACATTAAATATGATTTGATTAGCTTGGTTTTACAGCTAGTGCAGTAACTTTGTTTTATTCTTGTGTATTGAGAAACTGAGATTTGTCTGGGATTGATTCATACTCTAGAGACCCCCATAACATTGTATCCTTTATTTACGCTTTGCTTAGGTAATCCAAACAACGAACATGAAAAAGTGGAGTTTGTGAATCTGGTGCTACTGTTCTGTGAATTCATCCGACATGACATCTTCTCCCATGATGCATACATGTGCACCCTGATATCACGCGGTGATTTGTCTGCTGGTACTAGATCTCACTCACCTCTTGGAGAGAATATGGATGATCACTACGCTAAAGACCTGAATGCAAAGCTGGAGGTAGGAAGTATTTGCTTGGTTAGTCCTTATGAGGGTTATCTACAAAACTACGGAAACATTGCTGCCTGCAGACTATGCATATAATGCGTTATAGAGGCATTGTGTGTAGATGACATGATGTGCTATGTGTACGATTTTCAGTATATTATTTTCTAGAAGCCAATATTACTATCTAAGGCCAGTTACATGCATGTGAGGTGCGATTTGCTTGCAGCAGAAGAGCCACACCGCAGTGCATCGCACCGCACCATTGCAGGCAGATTGGCCTCTGAGGCAGATAGTACCATCAGTAAAGTCAGCATGGCCCCGTCCACCACTCAGAGTCAGGCAGCAAGGATGTCACGGCTACACCGTTTCCATAACAATTGTTTGTGGTGCCTTGACTCCCATGGAGTTTTGTGCCACACACTACCGCTCAGCAACATGCTGCAGCTTCTGCATTGCCCAGTTCTCTTCCGTCGCATCGCATTGCACCTTTGGTAGAGTGGCCTGTCTCACTTACTGTAGATCAGTGGCTACTGGGACGAGCTGTGGCAGGGGAGAGTACCGTGATGCAACCTGCAAGAGCTTCAACCTTACAGTGCAAACCACCCGGTTACGCTCACTAGTTCTACAGTGCCTTTAAAGCTCTCACTGCACAGCACACTGTTTCCAAATGTAGGGTTATACCTGATCTTCACTGCATAAACCGCGATTTCCCTACAGCTGGGATTGTGTCACCTCATTTACTTATAGTGCTTTTTCCAGCAGTAATGGCTGCCACAAACTAATGTTAGCTGCTGTGTGTGCATTCTAACAATCCTATTGTCTCGTGCCAGCCAGGATATTACATTTTTCCATACTTTATACTACTGTTTCAATTAAATACTGAAAAATTATTTTTAAAGATAAGATGAAAATTTGCCTCCTTGGTGAAACTCAGGAGAAATGTCTTAGACTAAAAAAAAGTTTGTAGTTACACTTTCAGAGGAAAATATTCGTTTTGCAATTTTAAACATACGAGAATTGTGTTTTAGCTTACAAATTTTCCCTTTAAACACTTCAACCCATTTGGCTTTGTCCCTCTATGAAAAAGAATCAGCAAATTAGGCTGACTGTAAAATATTGATTCATCGTTGTTCTGGCATTGCTTATAGTGTCCCATTTACTGGCAATGCTGTGCATGTGTGACCATTTGATAAAACTCCCATGATGAATAAAGTGAGTTGTGTAGTAAAAGCTTGCTAGCTCAGGATGTGTCGTTATAGCTTGTAGGAATACTTATCATATAACTTCTGTTTTTCCTGTCTTAGGAACATGGCTTAGACCAAATGGAGATTGATGCAGGAACAGCCCACCTCTTTGACGACATTGAGAAAAATGAATTCAAGGCAGATTTTGGGTCAGAATTTCCGGTATGTTTATCAGAACAATCACAAAAGACCATTTAATGTGTTTTTCTTTTGGTGCAGACAATCTGTACAGTTAATATAGTATATGATTAATATCTTGTTATCTAAGATTTCATACGTGAATGGCTTGATTTTTATTAATTATTTAAACAGGGATCGGTTTGCGAGAGCAGTGCTATTACTCATATGAACCTTTCTTAGTTTGGTAGTCATGGTGATATTACTGAATTGGGCCCCTAAGCCTTGCTACCATTCTTGTAACATAGATGGACGACCATGTTTTTTTCTTCAACCCACTTTTCATTCAGGGTCATGAGCCAAATGTGATTTTAAACTGATATGGGCCTTATGCACTACTGTAAGCACAGACTCCCATTCCACATGTGATAGGCAATGCTATTCACCCACTGAAATAACCAGTAATACATTTCTACGTAAGATGCTGGCACTATATAAATCAAAAATAATAATCATTTATTTAAAAAATACCAACCGTTTAACTTCTTGAGAGTAACATAACTTCTTGTGTGATAGTGTAATACCCGTACCATTGAAGTGAAAATATCTAGGCCCCATTCTAAGCTCAGCCTGTCAATATGAGCACACATGTGCCTTTGCACTTTGTCTCCTGGTCTCAGTATTAGAGTTTAGGCAATTCCTTGATTCACTTTTGAATGGGACCTTCACTGACAACATGTGATCTGTCTGTGACGCGTAATTGACAAAGGATAGATGCATCAAAAAACAAAATTAGCCAAATAAATATTACTAATGCCACCATGATAAGTGTTACCATGAATGAGGTATATTAAACTAATTAACGCAAGAAAAGGCATTCATGTCTATAAAGAATACGAGATGCCATAGCTAGCAATAATGTAAACTTTATTGAGGAACCAGTGTTATAAAAACAGTTAAACAACACACAAGCTGTGGGAAATCATAATACAAATACAATCAGATATGCGCTTAATACAAATAATCGGAATTGGGTATAATCCTCCGTCTCATCCTAATATACTGTATATGCCATCATAAGCGTAGTAGCACTTGCATTGCACTCTCTATGTAAAGAGCCTGGATGCACACACCAATGCACCTCTGCTAAGATATCCCTATACTAAATACAATCACTGTGCAGACAAGAAAAGAGCAAACAAGCGGGAAATGGATAAGGGGTACATTAGTAATCCTAAACCCACATCAGGAGTGGGCATCTGGGGGTTTCCTTGTTAAAGGCAACCTACAGATGCCACCATGCACCCCACCCCCAAGGGCCTACATCCACAGGCATTGGGGAAGTTACCCCACCACTTCCTGAGCAGCGGAGGTGGGGATGTCCTTGTCCATGGATTGGAGAGGAGGATGCTTTGCCATCCCTCTGTTCCGGAGCCCTCCTTTATCATGGACTGTGCGGGCTGGTATAGCTCAGGGTACATAGTCCCACAATATTTGGGCTGCAATTTCTCGCTATATTAGCCTGCATGGGCGACAAGGGGTTACAGAGGCTTCAGGGGAGGACCTCACTCTGTTTTGTTGTTTGTTTTTTTTTATTTATAAAAACTGTAAAAAATATTAATTTTACCCATTTTAAAAACATTTTTCTTTGGAATTTTTAAAATCCGTTTTCTAAAAAAACCTTCAAGGTCTTTTTTTAAAAAATTCAAGGTCTTTTTAACCTTCCTGGCGGTAAGCCCGAGCTGAGCTCGGGCTATGCCGCCGGAAGGCACCGCTCAGGCCCCGCTGGGCCGATTTGCATAAATTTTTTTTTGCTACACGCAGCTAGCCATGGCGACAGGGGGAAGCCCTCCAGGAGATCCCGTTCTTTGAACGGGATCTCCTGATCGCCGGAGGCGATCGGAGGGGCTGGGGGGATGCCGCTGAGCAGCAGCTATCATGTAGCGAGACCTTGTCTCGCTACATGAAAAAAAAATGCCTTTGCTGCCCCCTGGCGGATTTTGATAAACCGCCAGGAGGGTTAAAAAAAATGTTTGGCTTGTTCCCACTATTTCCCTTAACATACCTAGCAAATTTGGGATGATATGGAAACTGTTAACCGTTAAAGTCGGTGCTATTGACTTCAATCCAAATTATACATTTTTGCATATTTACATGTAATTGTGAATGGATTACGCAAAATCAATTACATTTCAAAAAATTAATTATGTGTAATTGTGATTGAAAAATGTTACGCAACATGTCATGTAAGCAAAATCAGCACATTACTATCATCGCTAAATATTAGGTAGCAGCCATGTGTGCCCATCAGATAGCAGCATTTGCACCCCACAGTTAGCAGTATTAGGTCTGCCCCCCCATATACCGAGTAAGCAGCAGCAGTGAAGTATTCAACTTACCTGTCCTGTCTCTGCACTTCCTTCTTCAGCTGATCATCATATCTGGCCTCCTGTATCTCCCCACTCACACCATGAAACTACTGCCCGCATGCACAAATTCACATGCCCGATGGGCCACATGAGCTGTCACTGTGAGATGCACAGCTTGCAACTAAAATCCTTGCAACTCCTGCTCATACACCCCTGGTCATATTAAAGTAAAACTATATCTATGCAATTTTATGCTCCCTTTGGCCATTTTTAGACTACTTTTGGCCATTCCCAACTCCTGGTCATTAGCTCTTTGCGTGGAGGAAAACCTTGCCTGATCCCCATTGTTATGTACCCCCACAGCTCACTCCTGCTCATCCCCTCTCTCCTCTCTATATTCAGTATACGGTATATAACAAATAATCATTCTTAGTGACCAGTATTGCAGGTCTCTCCTGGGTCGTAGTGGAAAATGCAGTGCTTTTTGCATAGGATGATGGATTGTACTAGTTGCCGGGAACTATTCTTTAGTACTCATTAAGACATTGAATTATGCTGGCATGATAAACTTACTTTGCCAGTTTTCATTGTTTTTAGTTTGATTAATATGACGTGTCCTTGTTCCCTCTTGTGTTTTGGGTCCATTAGATATTATCTCCAGTTCCTGGTGACTGCCACAGCTATGACCCGCCATCTGTGCATCGAAGAGTTTCCGGCTCTAGTGACAAATCGGTGAGAAGAGAGATCATTTTTCCTTCTAATTATGAGCTTGTGCGGCATCTACAGTACGCTACACACTTTCCCATTCCTCTGGTAAGTGCCGTGATGTGTTTATTTTGTGGGGGAGGTTCAATAGCTGTAAATGAAATGTGATGTTACATAGTCTACTGCTTCCTACCCACACTTCAGTGGTTTGCATGAAATGTCACAGGATAATGATGCTTCATAGCCAAAGCAAGTGAGCTCATTGCTTACTAATACTCCAACTGCACTTAATCTCCATTCCTCCTTCTTGTCTCATTGTTTGCACTTATTAAATTGTTTGCTTCAGTTCTATTTTTGTTCATAGTGCAAGCTACATATACAGTGGGATGCAAAAGTTTGGGCAACCTTGTTAATCGTCATGATTTTCCTGTATAAATCATTGGTTGTTGTTATAAAAAATGTCAGTTAAATATATCATATAGGAGACACACAAAGTGATATTTGAGAAGTAAAATTAAGTTTATTGTATTTACTGAAAGTGTGCAATAATTGTTTAAACAAAATTAGGCAGGTGCATAAATTTGGGCAACACAAAAAAGAAATGAAATCAATATTTAGTAGACCCTCCTTTTGCAGAAATTACAACCTCTAAACGCTCCTGTAGGTTCCAATGAGAGTCTGGATTCTGGTTGAAGGTATTTTGGACCATTCCTCTTTACAAAACATCTCTAGTTCATTCAGGTTTGATGGCTTCCGAACATGGACAGCTCTCTTTAACTCACACCACAGATTTTCAATTATATTCAGGTCTGGGGACTGAGATGACCATTCCAGAACGTTGTATTTGTTCCTCTGCATGAATGTCTTAGTGGATTTTTTTTAGCAGTGTTTATTGTCATTGTCTTGTTGAAAGATCCAGCCCCGGCGCAGCTTCAGCTTTGTCACTAATTCCTGGACATTGGTCTCCAGAATCTGCTGATACTGAGTGGAAACCATGCATCCCTCAACTTTGACAAGATTCCCAGTCCCTGCACTGGCCACACAGCCCTACAGCATTATGGAACCACCGCCATATTTTACTGTAGGTAGCAGGTGTTTTTCTTGGAATGTTGTGTTCTTTTTCCTCCATGCATAATGCCCCTTGTTATGCCCAAATAACTCAATTTTAGTTTCATCAGTCCACAACACCTTATTCCAAAACTAAGCTGGCTTGTCCAAATGTGCCTTAGCATACCTAAAGCGGCTCTGTTTGTGCTGTGGGCTTCCTCTGCATCACTCTCGCATACAGCATCTCCTTGTGTAAAGTGTGCCAATGGTTGAACAATGCACAGTGGCTCCATCTGCAGCACAATGATGTTGTAGGTCTTTGGTACTGGTCTGTGGGTTGACTCTGACTGTTCTCACCATTTGTTGCTTCTGTCTATCCGAGATTCTTCTTGGTCTGCAACTTCGAGCCTTAACTTGAACTGAGCCTGTGGTCTTCCATTTCCTCAATATGTTCCTAGCTGTGAAAACAGACAGCTGAAATCTCTGAGACAGCTTTCTGTATCCTTCCCCTAAACCGTGATGGTGGACAATCTTTGTCTTCAGGTCATTTGAGAGTTGTTTTGAGACAACCATGTTGCTACATTTCAGAGCAAATTAAAAGAGGAGGGAATCTTACAATTGACCCCCTTAAATATTTTGTCTCATAATTTGATTCACCTGTGCATGTAGGTCAGGGGTCACTGAGCTTACAAGCCAATTTTGAGTTCCAATAATTAGTTCTAAAGGTTTTGGAATCAATAAAATGTCAAAAGTGCCCACATTTATGCAGCTGCCTAATTTTATTTAAACAATTATTGCACACTTTCTGTAAATCCAATAAACTTCATTTTGCTTCTCAAATATCACTGTCTGTGTCTCCTATATGATATATTTAACTGTATAATCAACCAATGATTTATACAGGAAAATCATGATGATTAACAAGGTTGCCTAAACTTTCGCACCCCACTGTATGTTACAAAACTGTTTTTATAAGCCTGCCAAACACTAAGGACTCGTTTCCATGTTCATGCTGCAGGCAATGCAGGGGACGCAAAGCAATGCACTTCGTTGCTCCATGATTTTCCCCAATACGGATGCAATCCCTTTCAAAAAGGGCTGGTTCAGACAGATGGTTTGTCGGCATTTCTCGCAACGTTTTGGCTGCAACGTTTTTTGGGACAGAGTGCTGTCCCAAAGTGAATGGGCACGTTCAGAACCGGCTTTTGCAGGCTTTCATGAAAGTCTGGTGGTAGATCCCGGCTTCTCGTCTTGTCTCAAAAGTAACATGTTGCTGTCAGAGACATTAAACGCCGGCAAACTAGTGTAGGGACCCAGGGCGGGGTGAAACTTTTGCCTCAGGCGGCACTTCTGGGGGGGCGGCACCCGCCCGTCTGTGGGTGTGGGGGGCCGCCCGAGCTGGAGGGGATAGCGGGCAGGAAGGGGGTATGGGCCTAGCGGCGGGGAGGGGGGTCGGACCCCCCCTCCCTCACCTGGGTCCCCCGTCCTCCGCTCCCATCCAGCTTTAAAGAGTTAAGTTGCCGCCGCTATTGTAAGAGGCACGGGCAGGGATCACTCACCTTTTCCGCGTTCCAGGGTGCGCTCCACTGACGTCACTTCCTGCTACGCCGCCCACTGTATTGTAAGTGGACGGCGCTACAGGAAGTGACGTCAGTGGAGCGCACGTTGGAACGTGGAAAAGGTGAGTGATCCCCGCCAGTGCCTCTTACAATAGCTGCGGCAAATTAACTTTTGAAAGCTGGAGGGGAGCGGAGGACGGGGGACCCAGGTGAGGGAGGGGGGGGGGTCCGACCCCCCTCCCCACCGCTAGGCCAATACACCCTTCCTGCCCGCTATTCCCTCCAGCTCGGCGGCCCCTTACACCCACGGCTAGGGGGGGGGGGGGGGGGGGAGGGGCGATTTCTTCAAAGTTTGCCTCAGGCGGCAAAAAGTCTAGGGCCGGGCCTGTAGGGACCCTAACCGCTAGCCTTGACGGCTTCCCAAAAGCCTTCAAAAGGTAGCACTTGAACGCGGTGCTGAGCAAAAGCTTGGCAGACGTCCAGGTGAACCTTATAATGAATGGAGTCACACCGTGCTTGCACAAAAATTACACAGTAAATCGCAACGTACAAAAGGGAACATCAGACAGTGCAGTTTATGCAATCCTGATGTCCCTGCGGATTGCGTCGCATAGCATTGCTGAAAATGCAGCTGAAATCCTGCAAGTCGAAACAAGGCCTAAAATCCTGATGTTTCAAAAGTGGCAGTGCTGTTTTTCTAGGAGACATGTTTTTGAGCTTTATATGCTGGATGTAATGTGTCATTATCTTTGTTGTGGATATCCTTTGGATTATTTTTATATTGCTGATCCAATGTCTAAAACATCAAGTTGCTTTGGGTGCCCACTCATCAGATGGATATTATTGCAATATGTGATCAATATCTGGTTAATGCTGCAGACTTGAGATAAGCTATGTGAGCCTACATTCACCCTCAGGACACCAGCCAATCATATCAGCAACGAAACAACATTGTAGTGTATGTATGTTCTGTTTGTGGACTTTTAAGTAATGCTGAAGTCCTAAAGGTCTGGTTCACATTAAAAAATGGTCTATTTAGCAGACCATAACTAAACTGATCCTAATGGATGCAAATGGATCCTTTGTTAATTTAAAAAGTTATACCAACTTCGGTGGTGTATGAAGTGGTGTATGAAGTGTAACTTACCCTCAGAATCCTCCCGTGCACCCATTTCCGGTGCTTAGTCCTGACCCCTTGCAACTGAGTCCTGTGGTGTTCTCTGTATCAGAGATACAGAGTGCCACAGAAACGCCGCAGCTCTCGGCTGAAAGTGGGCAGGGCTAAGCACAGGAAGTGGGCACATGGGAGGAATCAGAGGATGAGTTACACTTCATATACTGCCAAAGTCTGTATAATTTTGTAGAAAAACTGCATGCGTAACATTTTTAGTTTTGACTTCATAGTCTCTTTAACTGAAAACCTACTGAAGTCTGAGGAAAAACTTAGGTACAGGATGGTCACTTTGACCATTTATGAATCATTCATTCATAAATCTGCCCAATGGAAGCAGAGAAGTGAGAACTTGCGTCATCAATCATAGAACCTTACTAATGTGTTGGCAAGCAAATACTGAATGATGCACGGTGGGTACCTCTGTACAAGCTATTATAATAATGAGCCCAAAAGACTATTTTAGAAGTATGGGCTATGCCCATTAGTCCTGTCACAAGTATCCAATGACAAGAGATGGGGACAGTTGGCCAATGAGAGCAGCTTTTTGATGGGAGGGGGGCAGATACAAATCACGACAGACTGAATACTCACTAATATACATGTATGTTATTTACACATTATTTTTAAGTCACATGGTTTAGCCACAGAGTGCAAGGTCATTGTACCCTGAAATACTGGCATAAACTGGGCCGGATTTACCATTAGGCACGGTAGGCACGTGCCTAGGGGCGGGCGGATCAGTGTCCACCCAAAGTGCCTGTTTCTCTTCCTCCCTCCTTCCCTGCAATGTGGCAGCAGGCAGCGGCTCCATCGTTCGGTGAGCGGCGCATGTAAAATGATGCTTCTTCGTGCGTTCCAGACCCAGCGCTTATGTCACTACTCAGCAGCGCCCCCTGCGACCTCTCCATGTCACGTTGCTTGTAACCATGGAGAGGACGCAGGGGGCGCTGCTCAGGAGTGATGTTAGCTGCCTGGAACACATGGAGGATCTTTGAGCAATGCATCCTCCCTGTTACCGCCGACACTTGGGCGGACGCCGCTCCTCCGGATCCCATTCGGTCTCCTCAGTCCTTCTTCTGCCCTCAAGTTCCCCTCAGCCGCTGTCCTGAGCCACGCGGCATAATTGGGTAAGGAGGGACTTGAAGTTTCTGTGGCTCCGCCCCCTCCGTCTCCTAGGAGAGTTGCCTGCCTGAACTCGTGCACAGGACAGAGGGTAAACATGAAGATGTGCACTGTATGTAGTAGAGAGTTCAGCCTGTCTAATTCCTGCTAATATGTGTCTAATCACAATTTCCCCCGTGTCACCTGACTGCCACTGTAGTTAAAGGAGTCATTAATCAGATAATGCTACCCCCAGTACTACTTACCCGGGGCTTCCTCCAGCCCCTGTAGCCACTATGTCCCTTGCCGCAGCTCCACTTTCCGCCACTGGACCCCAATCCCAGACCTCCGAGTAGTCCTCTACTGCACCTGTGTGAGCGCCGCTGTCAATCACCTCCACGAGGCCTGGGGTGTACTGCGCAGGCTCAGTTTTTTGCGCCTGCGCAGTATGCTCCGGACTATGTAGAGGTTATTGACAGTGGCACAGTAGAGGACGCTGGCGAGGCACCGTCAGGGACCGCGAGCCAGCGGTGAAGAGCGGAGCTGTGGCAAGGGACATAGCGGATGCCAGGGGCTGGGGAAAGCCTTGGGTAAGCAGTACTGGGGGTAGCATTATCTGATTGATGACTCGTTTAAGCTCATTTGAAAGCACGGGATGTTAAACCTATGTCTGCTTCCATGAAAGAAGGAAGTACACACATTGCAAATTTATTGCAGGATTTGTATCAGCTGTAATGAATCTTTAAATGTTATTATGCTGTTGTGTATCTTTTAGAGCAGAGCGGAAGTTCTGTGTTCGAGTCCACTTTAACCCTTCCACTGACTGCTCTCGGCATGTTGCTCTCTTTACCTACCTGGCCTGCTGTACTCTCCCACCTAACGACCCCCACTGACTCCTCTATGTATTCTCCCACCTACCTACCCCCACTGACTCCTCTCTGTGCTCTCCCACCTACCTACCTACCCCCACTGTCCACTCTCTGTGCTCTCTATACCTAACTACTGTACTCTCTCACTTACCTACCCCCACAGACTTATCTCTGTGCTCTCTATACCTACCTGGCCTGCTATACTCTCCCACCTACCTACCCCCACTGACTCCTCTCTGTGCTCTCCCACCTACCTACCCCCACTGCCTAATCTCTGTGCTCTCCCACCTACCTACCCCCATTGTCTACTCTCTGTGCTATCTATACCTACCTCAACTGAATTCTCCCACCTACTTCCCCCACTGACTCCTCTCTGTGCTCTCAATACCTACCTGCTGTACTCATCCACATACCTATCTGGATGTCTACATTACATTGTGTGGCTTTATTAAATAAGAAAAAGGGGCGTGGCATTAGGGGGTGTGGTATGTGTTAAGGGGCGGAGTTTGGGGCGCCAGAGCTTATGTGCCTATAGGTTCCTGAGCTGTAAATACGGCCCTGGGCATGAAGGTGGCCACACACCATACAACAAAATGAGCCAATTTTATGGCAATTCGATAAAAACGATCAGTTGTACAGGAAAATTGAAAGCTTTTGTTCAAGAAATCTGATTGAGTTTCCTGTTTGTCTTCGATAAAAGAAGATCAGTAGTGGGGAAAAATTTAACGTGTGTGTGTTACATTGGTGATTTTTAAAATTCACAATTAACTAGAAAAATTGATTATTATTCTTGAAGTGAAATATATATTTTAAAAAATTGTATTAAGTGAACACTGTAGACTTACTTTAAGTTATATTGTGGTATTTATAGTAATATTGCAACAAAATAGGTTTCCTGTCTTGTTTTGTAGCTAAGCATGGTTATTAGCAGGGTTATTATCCTTATATGACCCTGTCTGTAAGCAGCAATTACTGAGGGGTTGGCCGTTTCTTCTTATCTGAATCTGTTCATTAAATGCTTGTTGCTAGCTATTTTTTTACCAGGATTAATGAAACTGCTGTCTAAATCTTACCATATCAAGTAAAAACGGACATCTGCAGAAGCTTCTAACCTTGCAAATGTGTCTGCTACAATCTGTGGGGATCATTATTTTTTTTTTTTTTTTGTGGTATTTCAGGGGGGAAGTTAATACCTCTTCTAAGGTTCTATTGTTGCAGAACAGGAATTGATACTACTTAACATGACAGGGATAAAAACCCAGTCAATGAGGCTGGCACTTCCTAATTCTCAAAGTTTAATCCAAGCAGACATAATAGCCAACGTTTCGCTACCTTGTGGTCACAGCCTGTTCAGGGCATATGACTCTGTCCAATATATTTATCTGGGGTCTCAATGCAGCATTTTAGAGTGCTCCTACTTACTCGCAAGAGATGTGTATGCCTGTGCTGCTGCATCATACTCTATGGCCGTGAGGTCTCAAAACATTGGCTGTTACGTCTGCTTGCATTACAAGTTGGGAATTATAAAGAAGTGCCATGCTCATTGACTCTGGGCTTGTTTATGGACTAGCATTGGTGCCTTCAAACACTCCCTGTTGGCTTTGACAGTGGCGTAGCGATAGGGGTTGCAGAGGTTGCAACCGCATTGGGGCCCTTGGCCCACCCTCAACCACAGTATTCACTCTTTATTGGTCCTGTGCTGATAATATTCACTTCTATGGACAGGTTGAATAGTAGTAGTCGTTAACAAGCTGCTCTACATCCCCTTCTTGCACCTCTGGCACTGTGGTAGTCCTTGATAGCTTTTGGTGCGCCATATCAATTGTTCTGTATGGAGTGCTGGGGGGAGGGCAATGTAAAATTTTCACCGGGGCCCACAGGTTCTTAGCTACGCCACTGGGCTTTGAACACTCCACTATATTACCTAGTGTTATCACATTTTGTGGTTGAACTCAATGGCCTCAATTCACTAAGCTTTATCAAACACTTTATCAAACGTTTGATAATTTACCTCATGGGTAAAAACGAATTTTGAATTCACTAAGGTGTTATATTATGTTATATATTTATTGAACGTTTTATCAATAAAACATTTGATAAATATTTAACACTTTAGTGAATTCAAAATTAGATTTTACGCATGAGGTAAATTATCAAACGTTTGATAAAGTGTTTGATAAATCTTAGTGAATTGAGGCCAATGTCTTTTTTTTAACCCAAATATGTAACTATATTTGTGGCTGATACCAAAGGTGTGCAGGAGAACTTTTTAACTACCAGGGATAACAACCCAACACATGCTAAAGCTTTATCACTGAGTCCAAAACTAAAGTATAATGTTTTATGAAGCATATTCAGGTTCCATCTATACCTGTTGCAAATCATTAAGAGATATGTGGTGTAACTTACATTATAGTAGTGGAAGTTACACTTCTGGTGAGAAGAAACGATTGTCTCGTGATTAACCACATGCAATGCAAGGGCTTCCTAATTTTGTAAACTCCTTTTTGCAGTATTTTCCTACTTGTGAGCTCCAGATGCAGTGTCAAACTTAGCACTAGGCACTCTAGGCATAAGCCTAGAGGTCCAAAGAAGAGAAGTATGGATCCGCACACAGACTTATGCAGGAACAGTGAAACCTGTATTGTCCCATCACACATGTACAATAATCTGACCGTATGCTTACGATCGTTTCGGGCAGGAGAGGTCCCCTTTGTCAAAGCAAGGACAGACATATATGGATGAGCTTAGAGGTGCCAGTATGCTGAGAGGTGGCTATCGCGAGTTCGCAACCCTACACAGATGTCCCCACCCCCTGAGCATAAATATCTGAATGAGTAGACTGGGTGGGATTGCCAGCTTGCCTATCCAGTTCTTTATACTCACTTGGTGGGCTGATCTCTGCTGGGGAGGGAGCAAGACAACTGGATGGACAGTTCCATCCAGCCTGTGCATCCTGCCCTCTATGCTCCAGGGCAGTGACATCAGTGGGCTCCATGATGGTAAGCTCTGGCACACTGGGCAGGGAAAAGTAGGGTAGATGGCCAGCCTGGCCAGTGAATAGAGGCAGCCAGCACACTTTGAATATGGTTTGACAGATGAACCCCCCATTATTGCCAGGATTTGTAGGTTTGTGGGAGTGTAGAGTTTAGGCTGCAAGAACTCCTGCGCCTATAGGCTCCCGAGATGTAAATGGGATCCTGTCCAGATGTAAAAGCAGAGAGCCTACTGCACAGGTTTAGAACTCATTTATCATTGCCAGGAAGAACAACCTTAATGCTTTTGCAGACTGCTTTCCAGACTGGAGCTTCAGGTTCACTGCGGTCATATGACAGCGATCGTCTGGAGCGCTAGTGGCCAGTTTAAAAGCTTCACAGGCCACTTGAGGAAGCAAGCCAAAGAGAACAGGTAGCTATACATGTTAAAGCATGCTCATACACGCACACTGTACCCGTCACCACACAATAAATTGGCGCTGTGCATGGGGAGGGGGCCAACTGTGGCACAAAGGTGGGATTCGATTGATACATTTTCAAGCAGCATACCCTCTGCACACAACATTTGCATAATCCTGTATTAACTCTGCCTTGTTTGCATTTCATTGACCTGTTATGTCCTGTTACAATATAATGTATTAAATATATAATTTATAGCACTAATTGAAATGTTTTCTTTATATTGTTTATTGCTTAGTACTCAGAGTATAATAAATAATTTCTTACTTGATAATTACTTTAATGTGCATTGCTTTATACATTTAAGATACGTCAGTTCCATTAGAATATGTCTAGAACTACTATATATACTAGTTGAACACTTAAATAGTCCTTCATTCAGCTGAAGACATAGCTTCTGTGGAAGACTGTACACCGATGCACAACCATTTTACATGTGTGTGAAAGGGTATAATGTTGCATTTTGTTGGTTGATTTCCTACACAGTTGTTTCGGTACCCAAACCTTCATCAGTCACAGCTCGAACCTCCTTCTTTGTAGAAAATGTTTTGGTTACTTTGGTCCTGAAAGTTTTAGAAAAGTAAAAATATACGATGGGATCAAAGCAGAGATTCGAAATTGACAGCAACAGTGTGGACTCTTTAGCATGAAATAGCACTTGCTTCAGGCTACAGTCTGTGATGACATTATTCTGACTTAACGTGTACGGTATTCGGACAACGTGGTAGGGAAGGAAACATATGATGTACCCCACTGTTATTAGTAAGATTTTCACCAGGGTTGCTTTGATGTTGTTAAATTCTTCGCAATCCTTATTTTTATAAAGCTTTTTAATTGTGATGCAGTTAGAGACCAAGATTATACAGGAACAATGCAGAAATATGGCAATGCTGATGAAATTGCTGAGGACATGCCAGTCTTTTCCAACCTGCTGTTTGAAGTCGATGCACCCAATCCCTTCCTCTTCTGGAATGTCTTTGATCGGAATTAACATGTTTGGTAGCATGATAAACAGCACTAGGGCCCAAACAACTGCTGATAACATTCTGGCAAACCCTCTTTTCTGTATTTGATACAGTTTTGCACTTTGCATAGTCTGTAGACACCGATCCATACTGACAAATCCCAAGAATATAATGGATATATACATGTTGATATAAATGATAACAGCTGTTACTTGGCAGTGGAAGATCCTTAAAGTCCAAGAGGCCGCGCCCAAGTCAACAATAATCTTTATTGGCAGAGCCAAAGTCAGTAGCAGATCCGCCACCAGTAGGTTGATAAGGTAAACGCTGGTGCATTTCTGGGTGTTGTCATTTCTGGTGAATGCCCACAAAGCAAAGCAACTTCCAAAAAAACCTACCAAAAATATCACCCAGTAGAAATATGTAAAGGGTTCCAAGTCTTTGTTGATATTGCAGGTAGCGAGAGAACTGTTAGTGAGGTCTGTCATTGTACAATAGCCTTGCTGTCGCCTCCAAGCAAGTCCTGAAATATGACATGAGAGAGGGAGAGATAGTTTATTAGTTAACTATATGCCAAATATCTACTTATCAATACAAATCCCAACAGCCAGCTTCACTGCAGTGACAGCTACTATGACATAAAGGTATGCCCATCCACCGATATAGAGCTTTTTTTTGGTGGCATAGCACTGTGCCTTCTCAGATAAAGTAAATCATTTAACAGATCAGGAAGATGAAACTGTGTGGTCAGCCCTTTATTCTCTTTTCAAACCAGGCCTTATTCCTATAGGCTGCAGAAACAACAGTTAAAGAGTAGAGATGGGCCGAACCTCCGATTTTGGGTTCGCGAACTTTCGCGTAACGTTCGGTTCGCGTTAAAGTTCGCGAACCGCAATAGACTTCAATGGGGATGCGAACTTTGAAAAAAAAAATAATTATGCTGGCCACAAAACTGATGGAAAAGATGTTTCAAGGGGTCTAACACCTGGAGGGGGGCATGGCGGAGTGGGATACATGCCAAAAGTCCCGGGGAAAAATCTGGATTTGACGCAAAGCAGCGTTTTAAGGGCAGAAATCATATTGAATGCTAAATGACAGGCCTAAAGTGCTTTAAAACATCTTGCATGTGTATACATCAATCAGGTAGTGTAATTAAGGTACTGCTTCACACTGACACACCAAACTGTTCACTGAACACAACAGGTATGCAGTGGCGGGTTCACTGAACACAACAGGTATGCAGTGGCGGGTTCACTGAACACAACAGGTATGCAGTGGCGGGTTCACTGAACAGGTATGCAGTGGCGGGTTCACTGAACAGTACAGGTATACAGTGGCGGGTTCACTGAACACAACAGGTATGCAGTGGCGGGTTCACTGAACACAACAGGTATGCAGTGGCGGGTTCACTGAACAGGTATGCAGTGGCGGGTTCACTGAACAGTACAGGTATACAGTGGCGGGTTCACTGAACACAACAGGTATGCAGTGGCGGGTTCACTGAACAGGTATACAGTGGCAGGTTCACTGAACAGAACAGGTATACAGTGGCGGGTTCACTGAACAGGTATACAGTGGCGGGTTCATTGAACAGAACAGGTATACAGTGGCGGGTTCACAGAACAGGTATGCAGTGGCAGGTTCACTGAACAGAAAAGGTATGCAGTGGCGGGTTCACTGAACAGTACAGGTATGCAGTGGCGGGTTCACTGAACACAACAGGTATGCAGTGGTGGGTTCACTGAACAGGTATACAGTGGCAGGTCCACTGAACAGAACAGGTATACAGTGGCGGGTTCACAGAACAGGTATGCAGTGGCAGGTTCACTGAACAGAAAAGGTATGCAGTGGCGGGTTCACTGAACAGTACAGGTATGCAGTGGCGGGTTCACTGAACACAACAGGTATGCAGTGGCGGGTTCACTGAACAGGTATGCAGTGGCGGGTTCACTGAACAGTACAGGTATACAGTGGCGGGTTCACTGAACACAACAGGTATGCAGTGGCGGGTTCACTGAACAGGTATACAGTGGTGGGTCCACTGAACAGAACAGGTATGCAGTGGCGGGTTCACTGAACACAACAGGTATGCAGTGGTGGGTTCACTGAACAGGTATGCAGTGGTGGGTTCACAGAACAGGTATGCAGTGGTGGGTTCACAGAACAGGTATGCAGTGGTGGGTTCACAGCACAGGTATGCAGTGGTGGGTTTACAGCACAGGTATGCAGTGGTGGGTTCACAGAACAGGTATGCAGTGGTGGGTTCACAGCACAGGTATGCAGTGGTGGGTTCACAGCACAGGTATGCAGTGGTGGGTTCACAGCACAGGTATGCAGTGGCAGGTTCACTGAACAGGTATGCAGTGATGGGTTCACAGCACAGGTATGCAGTGGTGGGTTCACAGAACAGGTATGCAGTGGTGGGTTCACAGCACAGGTATGCAGTGGCAGGTTCACTGAACAGGTATGCAGTGATGGGTTCACAGAACAGGTATGCAGTGGCAGGTTCACTGAACAGGTATGCAGTGGTGGGTTCACAGTACAGGTATGCAGTGGTGGGTTCACAGAACAGGTATGCAGCCAGCCAGGAACAAGTTAAACCTAACTAATCTTTCCCTGAGAGACAGTCTGCAGCAGCTCGCCCTACTCTCACTAACGCAGGCAGCACACGAGTGACCGTAATGGCCGCCGCTGCCTGCCTTATATAAGGGGGGGTGGGGCTCCAGGGGCTAGTGTAGCCTAATTGGCTACACTGGGCCTGCTGACTGTGATGTAGAGGGTCAAAGTTGACCCTCAAGGTGCATTATGGGGCGAACCGAACTTCCGCAAAGGTTCGCCAGCGGGACGCGAACGCGAACCACCGAAGTTCGCGTGGAACCGTTCGCCGGCGAACCGTTCGGCCCATCTCTATTAAAGAGAACCCAAGGTGGGTTTCTGCAATCAATATTAGGACACAGAGGTACATTCTGCATACTATCACCAGCCTCTGTGTTCTTTTACTCTGCCTCCATCCGCCCCCGTGCTTTGCTGTCTCCCCCTTTTAAAACCCGCAGGCTAGCGACACACAGATTATCGCTAGTCGGCTGTTAACATTGAGGCTACCGCTCACTGCCACTCTCCCGCCTCCTCTATAGCGCGGCTCCCCGCCTGTGTCCCTTCCCTCCCCGCCTCTGTAAGCCGATTGGAGGAAGCTTACGGAGGTGGGGAAGGAAGGGATGCAGGTGGGGAGCCACGCTATAGAGGAGGGGGGGGGGGGGGTATGGTTGACCGGCAGCCTGAATGTAAACAGCCGACTAGTGACAATCTGTGTGTCGCTAGCGTGGCGGTTTTTATAAGGAGGGAAGGGAGGACAGCAGAGCACGGGGGGCGGATGGAGGCACAATAAAAGGACACAAAGGCTGGTGATAGTATGCAGAATGTACCTCTGTGTCCTAATATTAATTGCAGAAACCCACCTCGGGTTCTCTATAAAAGGAACCCAAGGTGGGCATACATGGCATCCCAGCGCCAGGGCTTTCTTGGTGCAGGGTGAGCTCGAATGACGGCTCACTCTGCTGCTGCACAATTTATTTATTTTTTTGGGTGGGGAGGGGGTAGATATAATTTGGGATGCAATTTCCGAATCCCTGAATTACCCTGTGTGCGGGACTATACCATTACTGCTATAGCCGTGCCAAGCTTTGGCGCTACTCGGCCTCGCAGCAGGCCCGAAAAGCACTGCTTCTCAAGGGCAAAGCTAGCATATTTATTTCGTTTCAAACAATACCAGTTGCCTGGAAGTACTGCTCATCTTTCTGATATCATCCGTATCTGAATCACACACCTAAAACATGCATGCAGCTAATCATGTCAGAATTTTATCAGAATCATCTGATCTGCATGCTTGTTCAGGGTCTATAGCTAAAATTATTCGAGGCAGAGGCTCAGCAGTACAGCCAGGCAATGTGAAATGTTTAAAAGGAAATAAATATGGCAGCCTAATCTCAGGTTCTCTTTAGAAGCTAGATATTTACAGCAGTTAAAGTTAACTTTCTTGAATGTTTGCTGAAAACTGTACCTGTGCTGTGTGACATTATGGTGAGGATACATCGCTTTACACATGTGCAGCATTCTTCCCCTTTCCTTTCCAGTAAACAAGTAGCTCTGTGGTTCTTGCGGTTTCTCTTTAACACGTCGATTGACGTAGTCGAAACAAGAGTTTTCTCTCATAAAGAAATTTAAAAGTTTCCCATTTAGCAATGGTGAATATGAAAAGATGACCTATTTTTACATTTCTTTCTCACATTGCGTGATCTGGTTTGCATGTATTCCTGTACTGTCTTATTGCTGTATGTCACCCTTAAATAATGGATTGTAACCTTAACTAATGTCCAGTGCTGCGTATTATGTTGGCGTTTTATAAATACAATAATTAAATAAATACATCAAGTAACAGTGTACTCAGGATGACATTCAGAGAGTGTGTATGTGCTTCTGTGACAGATGTATATTTGGCTGGTTTACTATACTTAAAGAGACACTAAAGCGAAAAATAAAATATGATATAATGATTGGTATGTGTAGTACAGCTAAGAAATAAAACATTAGGAGCAGAGACACAAGTCTAATATTGTTTCCTGTTCAGGAAGAGTTAAGAAACTCCAGTTGTTATCTATGCAAAAGAGCCATTGAGCTCCACGACTGTCAAAGTGCAGAGAGCTCTAAAGCTTGTTATCTCAACTGTCAGTCACTGTATTTTCTTTTTTCTGCACAGAGGACAGTTCAAAACTTCTTTCAGCTGGGGGCATCTCTAGCTACCTAATACTTGGAGTCACCGCAAGCTACTTAACCATTTACCGCCATCCTAACGTATTAAAACGTCATGCTTACCTCTATTAACAGCAACATGACGTTTTAATACGTCGCGCATTCCCGCCGCTGCTACCGCCGTGTGTCCGCCGCTACCGCCGCCATTACCGTCGGGATCCCGTGCTGGGCGATTGGGGAAGAGGACTGAACAGTCCTCTACCCAATCGCAGTGCCTGGAGTGAATGGACGTGACCGCGAACAGCGGCTACGTCCATTCACATAAACAGGAAATGTAACAGTTTAATAAAGTGTGTAAAAAAAAAAAAAAAAAAAGTGAACACGTCCTATGAGTGTTCACCAGCGCCATCTTGTGGCCAAAAAGTATATTACACTTACAAAATACATACATTTTCAAGTATATACACATCATTAATAAAATTACACTTCCAACCCTCCCCCCCAAAAAAAACACTTGTAAAAAAAAAATCAGCTTAAAAAAAATAAATAAATAGTTGCCTTAGGGACTCAGCTTTTTTTATTCTATATTTTATGGGGGGAAATTAATTTTAATTTATTACATAGGGGCTTGTAATTATGGCCAGAACAAACAGAAAAATAACCACTTATATTTCAAAATAATATACTGTCGCCATACATTGTGGTAGGGACATAATCTAAACGGTTTAATTATCGGGACCACTGGGCAAATAAAACGTGTTTGTTTTATCCACAGGAGAATGTTTAATTTTAAAACTATAAAGGCTGAACACTGAGAAATAATGATTTTTTTTCTTTTTTTTTCTGTTTTTCTCATTAAAATGCATTTAGAATAAAAAAATTCTTAGAAAAATGTACTATCCACAGAAAGCCTAATTGGTGGCGAAAAAAACGAGGTATAGATCATTTTCTTGTGATAAGTAGTAATAAAGTTATTAGGGAATAAAAGGGAGGAGCGCTGACAACTGAAAATTGCTCTGGTCCGTTAGGATAAAAACCCTTGGGGGTGAACTGGTTAACATTGATTACTATTAATTACTATTGATTAATATTGGTACTTGTTTTTACCTAATACTCAGAGCCACCTGTGGCTACCTACATCAGGCTTGTGAAGTAGGACAGAGGTGAAAGCTGGGCCAGCCAGCACACTTGCAGTGCGGTTCAGCGAGGCTTTGTGGGTTTGTGTGCAGTCTAGGGTACCAAAACATCTGTGTTCCTAAGGTCCTGTGATGTAAATCCGGGCCTGCGTATAACTGTTTTTTGGGTAGCTTTTTATGACCATTGATGTCTGGTAACTTTGCATCCCCTTCCCATGGGTCAGGGATGCGCAGCCTTCTACCTATATTTTGTTTCCACAGTTCTGTAACTACCAGGCTAGCAGCACCCATTGTGCTATCCTGTTTTGCATGGTAAGTATTTAGTTTTGCATATGTTTTGCATCTGTCTGATTGCTGAGTGTGCATTTGAGCTATTTAAGCGGTGCATATGAGGTGATGAGTCATTCAGTTGTAGCCCATGTTGGTGAGCGCTTGCTCTGTTTTCTGCTATCCCCTTCCCATAGTATTATTTTTTTCAGAATCTAGTAATTAGTTTTGTTACTGACCTGCTTCCACCTGGCCCAAGTGTGTAGCAATATTTGTGGCATAAAAGATGAATAGTAACATATGTTGGTGCACGCCACAGGTTCACTCTCAGACGGTGGCCTGGGGTCCACTCCGTTGCAGATGCCGACCACGGCTCATGACAGCGCTCACATAACCTGGAGCATTCTGCACAGATTTACGCTCCAGACTAGCAAGCAGTGCTCATGCAGGTGCAGAATTTGCCGACCTGGCCTGGCATCTGTAACGGAGGGGACCCGGGCCACCGGCTGGGAGTGGAGCTGTGGTGAGGGCACAGAACGGCTGCCAGGGGCCGGAGAAAGTCCAGGGTAAGTAGATTTTATTTTTTTATTTTGCTTGGACCTTCCCTTTAAAGAGAAATATTTGAGGAAGCACCAGGTAAGTAGATTTTTGCTTTTTAACCACCTCGGACCTTCCCTTTAAATAGTGCTGCCCTTTTCCGTTGTGTACAAAAAATGTTCTTCTGTGAGTCTAGGAACGGCACAGAACTAAATAAGGCATCCATACGTATTACCACCATTACATAATTTGAGTATTACTCCTAGTTCTATAAAGTTTTTAAATCCAGGATTCTATTCCCTTCTATATTTGGGACAATATTTTATAAACATTTTATTTATGTTTTGTTGACTAATGCACGTCAGTCCTGTAAAACACAGCACCGCTATATATGCCAGTCAGGGCATACTTTTACCCAGTTCCAATAGGCTTGCAACCTTCAGTGGGGCATACCGCCTATGTAGACTTGCAGAAATCACTTGCCACAGAACTCTTTTCATATGCCTTTTTTATTCCTAGGCGCCCATTTTAATAGCATAAAGCACCAACTGTACAACTTTAAAGTGTCATAAAACGAGGCAATGATCAATGATGCTGCATATTTGCATTATAGATTGTAGATCTATTTTAAAATACTGGCATTTGTCTCACATTATTTACACTAAGAACTGAAAAAAATGATATTTCCAATTTATTATCTCTTTAAAAATTTGCATATTGAGCAATTGCCCTTTAATAAAATTTCCTGCTGTGTTGTGACACTTAGGTGAGTATCTGGCAGCAAAGAGTTTACAACCAACCCCAGAGTCGCTCACCGTATAGTTTCCTACACCTACCTAACCACTGCTGTCCTAATAACCGAACCTGAACCTTTTACCTAAATATAGCTCTTTCATGAAATCCTAAAGGCCATTTGAGACAATGTACCAGCGGTTGTCTGGCGCAGTTCCTAGGCAGTTGATATCAGTACAATCACTGATTCACCGTCTGCCCCCATGCATTCCTAGGGAAGCATTTGAAATGTACTGTAGCTGGATTGGTGATTGCATTGCCTATTACCATTCTCAAATACTGCATGCATTGTCTTTCACATAGTTCAACTGCTGAATTGCTGTTATAGACTTGAAATGGAAAACTGAGTGAACAGCCACAAACACAGCTGTGCAAGGCTATGAAACAGCTTGTGGTGCTATCCAATGGTAAACATGCAATGCAGCACTAGTGATATGCCCATTACGCCTTTATAAATTGCATGGTGGCATTTTTTTAATGTCAATAATTTTTCTTAACAGTTCACTTTATTAACATTTTTGCATCAAGACGCTCACGTTTCAGATCAAGGCCCTAAAAGCAGTGCTAGATAAAGGTCCAACAATACTCAAACCTATACATGTATGAATGTATACTTAGCACTGAGCACTAACAGTCATCCAGCTGGTGCACGAGAGCAACTGACAGGTGGTGAATTCACTGCCTTCAGCTGCCCATATGAAAGAGCTCTTACTAGCAGCAGCTGCAGTGCTTCTACATGCAGACAGGAAGCACACTCTTCTGTGTACTTCCTCCTCTGTGGTTGCTGGACTCCTGCATGATGTGCTAGCAGCAACAACACTACATAAGGGTGCAATGCACACCCTAAGCACTGTGTAGAGCTCCAGGAACATAACTAGGTGGCCTATATGTAGAAATGGACTTGTTTTAAAATTTTACGTAATTGTGCAGTTGTATGCATAATGAGACTAATGAGGGTAATATGCATAATATTCTCAATATAACTGAGTAATACAGTATGTGAATGAGATAAATGAATTGGCTTCCCCCTAGATTGGCCTAAGACTATAATGCATACACAATACATACAAAGACATATGACTATGGTAGGGATTAGATTGTGAGATCTTTTGAGGGGCAGTTAAGTGACAAGACAGTATACTGTGTGCAGCGCTGCAGAAAATTTCAGGGCTTTATAAATACTAAATAATCATAATATTTTCTTAATATGTATTGAAATTTTGCATTTACTAAAGCCTTTCCTTAGCTATCCACCCTACTAGTTATATAAGGTGCGAGTAAAGTGTTAAAATTGATCTTAAATACCTTTAGAACCGTACATTTCTACAGCAGTCATGTGGTCACTGCTGTTGCATGTCTTAAATCTCCTTGGGTCCTTTGAAGGTGCAGCATTGTTTTCTGGGAAAGGGAAGAGAGGTGTGGCCTAGTAGTCACGTGCAAGAAGGGTGGTGGTTGGCTGAGCTCCCAACAATAATTTGCACTCTTCCTCTTTACAAAAAGAGTAATGATCTGGAGCTTTTTATGCTTGTCAAGGCTTAACTGGAAATTGCAATATATGAAGCCTCCTTACTATGTATGTAATGAGAATGGTAACGTTGTTGTTGTATAAAGCCCAAGCAGGGGCGTAGCAATAGGGGGTGCAGAGGTAGCGACCGCATCGGGGCCCTTGGGCCAGAGGGGCCCCGAAGGGTCCAACCTCTATCACAGTATTAGCTCTTTATTGGTCCTGTGCTGGTAAAAATCACTTCTATAGATGCTTTGAATAGTAGTAATCCTTAACACACTGTTCCCCATCCCCTACTTGCACCTCTGACACTGGGGTTGTCCTTGGCAGGTTTTGGTGCGCCGTATCAATTGTTATGTATAGAGTGCTTGGGGGGGGCCCCATGTAAAACTTGCACCGGGGCCCACAGCTCTTTAGCTACGCCACTGAAAAGCTGAGATGAATTTTAAACACTGGATACAGTATATAAAACATAAATCCATTTCTTCTTATTTGGCACTGCATCTATGGGCCTCCAGCCCAGCACTACTTTGTCTTTTATATACCTATGTACTGACAGAGTGAGCCTTGGTTTAGTTTTCTTACAAATTGTATCAGGCTTCATCTGGAAATAGTGTTGCTACCTGTTAGGCATAATGCCCTATTGTCATATTATCATCATCATCCTCATTATTTATATGACACTGTCATTTTCCATGGCTCAGATACATACTTAACTCCTAGTACAAATACATACTGTATATAGGTAAATGACAGATACATACTGTTGTAGTAAAGCATGTACTATAATGGCAAAACAACAATATAAGAAAGCCATAAAAAGTTGTCATCTAAAATAACAGTCGATAGGTA
Organism: Hyperolius riggenbachi; assembly: GCF_040937935.1. Taxonomy (NCBI): domain Eukaryota; kingdom Metazoa; phylum Chordata; class Amphibia; order Anura; family Hyperoliidae; genus Hyperolius; species Hyperolius riggenbachi. The sequence goes on from NC_090649.1 coordinate 155,603,515, forward strand.
ATGCTACGTAACATAAAAAATAAAATGAGAGGATTAAGGTAAGGCCGAGTAATACAATCTAAAGTACAAGGTGGTAGGTAACACCATCTAAAATAAGGGGATATGTAATTCCTTCGTGTCATCAACCCCTCCCTCTAGATTGTAAGCCTTTGGCAGGGCCCTCTCCCCTTGTGTATCTTACTTGACTGTGTGCACTTTGGAACTGGTAATTTTTACCACTACCACTCCAGTTTATGATCTGGTATGTACTACTATCTGCATTGTGTTGTGTATCTTATTGCTATTACCTGTATTGTTGTATCTATGGTCTGTTACCTGTATTGTTCTGTCACCCCAGTTATCATTGTCTGTAATCCTTTTATTGTACAGTGCTGCGTAATATGTTGGCGCTATATAAATCTAATAAATAATAATAATAGGTACCAAAAGGTAGACAATGAGTAGACTGTTGCTGTGGTGGAGTACTTTGTCAGCATGTGCAGAAGGAAGTTAAAGTGGATCAATGTTTGAAGAGTAACTAGGTCAGTATATAGGATTGCCTAGAAAGAGGCGTTTTTAGGGAACGCTTGAAGGTTTCAGGGCTCGGAAGTTGCTTGGCTTGATGGGGAAGAGAAAAGACTTCTGAATGAAGATGTGAATGAATATATAAATAACTTTATTAGGTCTCTCAAACACTCCATCTCCTGTAACCTTGCTTGTCAAAAAAAGCAATTATTACCATCTTATATAGACTCAATTGCAGTAATATGCTGCCTGATTGATGAGGATAAAGCATATCTCTGTGAAAAGTCACCTTACCTTTTGCCTTGCTGGGTAATTAGCTCTTCAGTGGTGGAACAGAGGTGTAAGACACATCATGAAAGCCGTGTTCTTTGATCTGTTGCTGCAGCGCTGAAGGCTAAGTAGAGTAAGGATGTGCACACGCTGAGAGGAAATTAATCTTATGACAAGAGGAACTAAAAATGAAAACCTCAGACACCCACTGTGATGTATTAGAGCTGATACTGGAAGTCTGCCTACACCTGTTCACAAATATATATGTGTCTGTGTCTATGTTATGTGTAAATGTAAAAAAGGCTCCTGGAAAAAAGGGTGCTAGAGATAGCCACTATCGATACGATAGTAAAATGACTGTAATAGTTATCATTTTTTTTTTACTATGACCTAACCTAATTTTACTCACACAGAGAACCCTCCCTCTACCAATGCCTAACCCTAAGGCCCCCCTGGTGGTGCCTAACTTTATCCCCTCCTCCCCGGGGCCTAACCTTAGTCCCCCACTGTGGTCCCTAACCCCTAAGGACCCCCCCCCCCCCACACACACACACACACTCCTTACTCTAAAGACCCCAGCCTTCTAGCCTTAACCCCAATATCTTCACTGCCATAAGTGGCAATGTTAAAAGCTACAATAAGTGGCTATGATCGGTAAATAGCAGCTATAAACCGCAAACTCCCAAATTACTGCTTATAGCTAGAGATGGCTCGAACCTCCGATTTTAGGTTCGCGAACCTCGAACGTGAACTTCTGCAAAAGTTCGGTTTCGCGCAAACTTCTCGAACCGCAATAGACTTCAATGGGGAGGCAAACTTTGAAAATTACAAACATTTATGCTGGCCACAAAAGTGATGGAAAACATGTTTCAAGGGGTCTAACACCTGGAGGGGGACATGGCGGAGTGGGATACACGCCAAAAATCAGGATTTGACGCACAGCAGCATTTTAAGGACAGAAATCACATTGCATGCTAAATTGGAGGCCTAAAGTGCTTTAAAACATCTTGCATGTGTATACATCAATCAGGTAGTGTAATTAGTGTACTGCTTCACACTGACAGACCAAACTCACTGTGTAACGCACCGCAAACAGCTGTTTGTGTAGTGACGGCTGTGCTGTGCTGGACTAGTGCGCACCATGGCGAGAGTGCAGGCGATAGTGGTTTTCAAGCCCATATGGTCGCCGGGCTGAGGTAGCTCAATGACAGAACAGCAGTGACTGTCCAGCTGATCGAATTTGGTCTGTCCACAATGAAGCAACGACCTTATTATCTTGGGTGTACCCCCCCGACACACTCATATAGCTGGTGGTCATTGCTTCATTGTGATACGCAAGCCCCTTTACCGTGGCAAGGTAACGATCATGAAGGGGAATTGACACATGTACATGCGTTTTGTTTTGTTGTTGCAGCCGCAGTGCACACAGAAAAATTAGGCATGTACACGCACCAGAAAAATTATTTTTGTTTAAAAATTCAGGAATTCACCTGGAGTCCTGGACCCTGTTGGTGGTGGCGGAGAAGGCAGTCAAGCAGCCTGCAGGCAAAGATGCTGTGTGGGGACTTACTTAGTCTTGAGGCAGGCAGTCACGAGGCGTGCAGGCAGAGATGCTGTGTGTGGGGACGGTCTTTGATCAGGCCTGACCGTGCTTTGCAGACCAGGCATCCATGGTCAGATGGACCCATGACCCAACGCTGTGTGCCAAAGATGACACCACTTGCCTTTCAACATTACGGTACAGTTTGGGTATCGCATTTTTTGAGAAATAATTGCAGCCTGGTATCTTCCACTGCGGTGTGTGGCTTTGCTTTTCTGTACTGCTTTTCTTCAGGTGGTCATCCCATTGCAGTTTGTGCTTTGTAATCATGTGCCTTCGTAAGGTAGTTGTCCCTACACGGGTCTTGGTCTTTCCACGGCTCAATTTTCGGTGGCAGAGCGTACAGATGGCATTGCTCTTATCTGAGGCAGTCACAAAAAAAATTTCCACACCACTGAACCCTGGGATAATGTCACTTTGGTGATGGCTGCCAACGGAGTGTTAAGTGGGATTCCAGAATCAGAGCAGGAGGAGGAAGATATGTCACGCTTCCGTGCGGAAGCTGAGGAAAATGAGGTGTTCTGTGTTAAATAGTCACCTACGTCCTGACAATATTGGGGGTTGATGGCACGTGCCTTCTTCTGAACACTGTACTTTGGTCGAGGGCCGCACAACATCACGACAGCACAACCTCAAACAGACCTGCCAAGTGGCCTGCCTCTGGCTCTGCCTCTTGGTTTGTCCATATTGGGGGCATGAAGTGAAAGGTATGCACTGACTTGACTAATACAATGTGCAGTCACACAGGTGTAGTGAAAGGTATGCAGTGACTGGTATTACAATACAATGTGCAGCTGTCACACACACAGGTGCAGTGAACAGGTATGCAGTGACTGGTATTACAAATGTGCAGCTGTCACACACACAGGTACCGTCAACAGGTATGCAGTGACTAGTATTACAAATGTGCAGCTAAAAAGTATAGGAAAAAAGGGAGGGGCGCTTTAAGCCTTCAGAAGACACAAGGAAAACTTCTACTGGTCAGGTCTCACCTGGTTCTATAGTGGCTGGCACAGCGTACACAGCCTCAGCACACTTGCATCCCGCTATGCCGAGCCGGGGACCGGGCTCTCCACAGTCGCGGGGGTGGATGTGACGTCACGTCCCAGGGTCCTCCTCTACCAGTAACTAAGGAAGCCAGAACGCTCGCATAGGATTACAGCGAGCAGTGCTTCCGTAATGCAATCAGGCAGCTACAGATACTCCATGGCTGGATTATGATTAAGAAGGTGCAAAGGCACTATAAAAGTACAAAACTTATTAAAATAAACAACACGTTTCGCGGAGGTAATCCCTCCGCTTTTTCAAGTTTGTCATATATGAATAAAATGCACCATTTGTTATATACCCACAATACACAGGCATGATTTAAAATGAGCCACTAGGCTTTGCATGGGCGGGAAAGCCATTACCTTAATACTCTTAATAGTGTCGGTCTAGTCATAGGGCTCCTAATACAGGAGCATGAGAGGAAAAAGAGAGAAATACTCAACATAGGTATATGTTTGATTATGTATATTAATAAGCGAGTAGGAACAGGAAAGGAATCGGGTGAAAATAAAATGGGAAAGATTGGGAATAATAAAGATAATCTATCAATTTTTTTGAGGGGCTATGAGAATGAATTATGATATTTGTATTTAATATTGCCTCCATTTTCTATATTATAAAAAGGACGATTGCGTGTACCTATCCACATGCAATGCCGATTGGCCTTACATCGGTTAGAGAATAATCAGCTACCCAATACAAAAATTGAATCATTGACCATAGTGACAAAAAAATAATAATAATAATAATAAAAAAAAAAAAAAAATTGGGACAATTAGTTAAAATGAAATAAAAAGAGTGAATAGGGAAAATGTGCAGCTGTCACACACACAGGTACCGTGAACAGGTATGCAGTGACTGGTATATAATATAACACTGCGTGCTGTCACGCAGATGCACTGTACAGGTACACAGTGACTGGTATCAATACAACGTGCAGCTGCCTGTCACATACACAGGTACCGTGAACAGGTATGCAGTTCTCACACACGTGCAGTGAAAAGGTAGGCACTGAATGTGCTGGGCCTGGCAGTGGCACAGTATAGGAATTAGCAAGGGCCAGCTGCGACTGACTGACAGGGCTGTATATGCAAGTGTCCGTTGCCCACATGAAAAAAAAAAAAAACATCACAAAAACATTAGCTCTCAAAAGAGCTGTTGTGGGGTGCTTTTTAGCAATAAGTATCAGCAAGGAGCAAGCTAACAAGCCTAACTAAGCTTTACCTATGTCTCTGCAGCAACCTCTCCCTTCTCTAATTATTGCAGCCCCACCGAGTGAGATAATGGCCGACGCAGCTGCCTTATATAAGGGGGGGGGGCTCCAGGAGGGAGTGTAGCCTGATTGGCTGCCCTGTGTCTGCTGACTGTGATGTAGAAGGTCAAAGTTGAGCCTAATGATGTAGTTTAGGGGACGGGTCGAACTCGCATATAGTTCGCGGTTCACCACGAACGCGAACCACCGATGTTCGCGCAAATACGTTCGCATGCAAACCATTCGGGCCATATCTACTTATAGCCACTAATGGCTTTAAAAATTGGCACCTATGGCAGCACTGTTTTTAACAGGGCACCTCTGGGGCCCTTCTTCATTTCCTTTCATGTCATTCCTGGCTGAGGGACATGAACAGCAGAGCATATGCAATGTAGCTTCGTGTGAGATTTTCTATGCTCTTGTACAGCATGCTCAGCACCACCAAACTTGTAGAAGGGTGGAAACCATTAAGGCATAGTCACGTATAAAAGCCTGTCTGATAACACATAAAAGATAATGGATTTCCAGTTACACAAATGTCAGCAGTCAGAGTCCTTTAACACTTAATATGTTGCGTTAAGTTGCATCACGTTGAGATGCAATGCATAAAGTGTAAAAGTGTAATACATTTTACTTTTTTTTTTTTTTATCAAATGCCAAAATATTCTTTAGATCACATCATAACTTTAAACAGTTTTTACAGCTGGTTACATTTATCACTGCATTTGCATTGTTACAAAAGCTGTGTTGCTGTATATTATACTCTTCTACCTGGTAAGTCATGTTCAGCATCCCAGGGCTGCAAGCTGCAATGGCATTGGAGTAAGCAAGATAAGTATGTGATCCTGCAGTATGTTGATACTTTAGGTATCTCAGGAACAAAATGATGCATCAGGATTCAACCCTAAATTAATATACAAGACCATACAGTATCTGCTCCTAAATCAAAATTCTTTGCGTCTTGCTTACAATGATCCATGTATTTATGCAACTTCATTAAATAGACCTTCCCTTTCTGATTTTAAATGTAAATTGGACCCTTTTACCAACTGAAATGGCCTGATGTAAAACATCTCATGGTCTCACATGGAAGAGTGGGGAATTGCCCAGCATGCACTTATGAAGATCTATTACAGACAGGATGATGCTGAGTCACTAGAGGTGACTTATCCTGATTCCTGAGTAAAGCACCTCCATTTTATGGACTATATACTAAATATGTATATGTAGGACGCAGTGCAAGTATGTACTGAGTCACATTTAAATCCAGACAGGAATGTGTTTGAAAGAGGTATATGGAAATGGTGTTCATGTGTTCAGGTTCTTTGAATCCATAGCCTTGTTCAGAATTCTTCTGATCAGAACCTGCATGCAGATAGTGTGTGTGTGTGTGTGTGTGTGTGTGTGTTGAGGGGGGGGGGGGAGGGGGTGTTAACTCACCCTTGTTGCCCCTTCTGTACCCTGTGCTCCACATCATGTTCCAGACCAGCTCTATGATACTTCCTCCTCCAAAGCCGGAAAGAGGAAGTATTGATATGACGTATGTCAGGTTTTGTTTGGTAAAATTTGTAACAAGATTCTGTATTCAAAGAACCCGAACACATCAACACTATAGGAAAAGTGAAATATCAGTGCACCAGAAGTGCAATATGCATTGCAGGAATTACCTGCTGTCCTGCAAGATAACAAATGCATTTAGTGAAGCGTTTTTCATTGAGTATTCCTCCAGTCTTTTATTAAACCTGCTGATTTCATAACAATTGTTTATAGATTTGCATTTCGTGATTTGGTACAATAATGACTTGCAAGTTCTTTGGGAGTACAGACAAGTGTTGAAAAGAACTTTTTCTCATTGGTGCTGTGACAGTCATACAAACACTGTACGGAGCAGTGTTAACTTGCATTTAAAATGTGTCCAGGGTTGTGTATGGAAAAACACATGCAGTGCTTTTCCAAAGGTGGCATGTTCCAATTTGCTGCAGTTTTAAGCTCAACACACACCATACAATCTTGGTTGTACAGATTTACCAAATCTATGTAGTACAAGGGCCAACACATTGAAAATACCTTGAATGCTTGATAGGATAAGCTCTTATACTACAAGAAAGTGGTAAGATTGAACAACCAAGATTGTATGGTGTGTGTTGAGCCTAAGTCCGTTCCTGATTGCTTTTGGCTCAGTGGGTGGTCAGCTGGCTGAGACTGAGCATCTGAAATGGATAGTTGGTGCACCCCAAACAGTGGACTGTTTGAATAAATGTGTGTGCAGAGCCAAATGCTATTTGAAGTAGAAGCCACTTTACCTAGCAGTAAAACAAAATATTCAGCTTCTATTTGTCACTTCTCTATAGCACATAGAGAAGTGACAAATAGAAGATGACTATTTTTCTTTGCCCGCAGTCAGCTAAAATTGGTTTATGCTATTGTTATTTTTATTCTTTACATTACCCTATTTAAAAGGGCTGATAAGTTATAATTATTCACAGATCATATTTAATTGTCTTAAATGCTCTGCAAAACTGATATGTGATTCATTGTCATTTCCGTACGATTGCGCTTTGCAACCTTTTCCCAAGTTTCAGAATTCCTATGTATATAAACATTGGGTATTCTCAGAGGAAGCATATTCGCTGGACATACAATCCCAGTTCAGAAATTCTCATGACTTGTCTTTACTGACATACAGAAAAGGAAGCGTTCCTGTATAGTTCTTCCACTTTTAAAACATATGGAAAAGGACTGACTGACAATGACACAAAAGGAAACATGATGACTATAGCCTAGAATTACACATTTCTGTTGAGAAAAATTGTGTTATTTTAGGTCACTATACCTAAGATTCAGGATCATTAAGCTTACAATTAAATTCCACTCCTCTTGAGAAAAAGCACATTTCTCCGTCTACATCTTTATATATTGCAAGACTTTTTGCAAACATTATCTCAGCTCTTTTACCTTTGATAAAATGATGAAAAACACAAAGGCATCCCACAGAGTTTTTTTTTTTTTATAGCAAAATGCCCCCCCCCCCACACACACACACACAAAACACACACACAACACACACACACACATTATGTTATGGCCTAAGCATTGACTGTCCAATACGGGAACTGGCCAAGGTCAGATTTAAGAGAATACATCATACCTAGGCCCAGGGCCGGATCTGTACTCTTTACCGCCCTAGGCCACTGTCACCAGCCGCCCCCCTTCAGTATAGGTAGTGAGATGACCATTCCCCCCCCTTCCCTCTAGTATAGGTAGCCAGATGACTCCTCCCCCCTTTCCCTCCAGTATAGGTAGCCTGACGACCCCTCCCCCTTTCCTCTAGTATATGTAGCCAGATGACTCCTTCCCCCTTTTCAATCCAGTATAGGTAGCCAGATGACTCCCTTAATCCCTCCTTTTCCCACCCCCGAACCTTTCAGTATAGGTAGCCAGCTCACCTTCACATCACAGCAGCCATCAGTGTCACTCATTTCTCTGCTCGACTCCATGCAGATGCTTCCTCCTCCTTTCCATCTCCAATGCTGCCCAAGTCCATAGCCGCCAGCCACAATGCAAACGTGCACAGAGAGCAAGGTGGCTGCTGCACAGGTTGCTAGCAGCAGAGTACCGCAGTCAGGCACTAGCCTGATCTACCTGCATTGCAGCATTTGCAAGCTTGCAAATGCTGCACCAGGTTAGCCTGCTGCTTTGGTGCCCCTGCTCCTGTGGTGCCCTAGGCCATGGCCTAGGTGGCCTTGGCCTAAATCCGGCCCTGCCTAGGCCTATTCTTAACACTAACCTTTACCTCTCTAATACCTAATTTGAGAAATGCCTGGTCAATACCCATTTTGGATGACTTCTGGTTTTGGCCATAACATTATATACAGGGTAATTTACAAGGTTCACTATAAGACCTGCCCAGAAATCCCCAGCTTACAGCATAAACAATTAGCTACAGGGGGCAGAAGGGTTTGTTTCAGATTTTTCTTTTTTGTACAGCTGCATTAATTTATTGCAATTTGGACACGCCTATATCCAGTTTTCTGTTTGAAACATAGTAGAATGATAGTGCTACATATGCCTGTGAATCAAGCTGAAATAATGTCTATCATTAATATTAGCAATGTATGGAGCCAAACTGAAAGTATCACGTTTTCTTAAAAAGTGGAATTTTTCCCCTCCTTTTGACAAACAAAAAGGACAAGTCTGGATCTGATTAGCTTTTACTATCCCACCCCTGCCCCTCTTACATATGAGGGGGGAGACCATGGTTTGTGTGCAGCATTTGTCATGCTGAGGAACACCTGGGCTGTTCTAGCACTTCTGTCTCACCAATGGAGTGGGAGAGTGATCAAAGAAGGTTTGGGGGTGGGCTAAGCATTGTTCAGTCATATGGGGTGCATCACGCACCCCATATGACTGGACAGAATTGGACAGAATTGCAGGATAGATTGGTACCTCATAACAATGGCAATAAGGACAAGGGAAGAAGGTGTGCATTAGCATTTTAGCTGAATCCTGAATCTAGAAGGAGTGGATTGTATTCTTGGTAAGGTTTTTCCAGTGGTATTATTACTATAACTCCCAGTTTTCTCCAGGCTATCTTCATTTGGTGGATCTTCCTGAATGTTTTTGACGATAACTATTTATTGTATAATAGATTAGAGGCCTTCAAATGCCTTGATTCAATAAACGTGTCACCTTTTGAAAATAAATGATGTGTAGCCTTTAACTAAGTGTTAGGAGCAGCAAGAAAAGGGGCAAATGTGTGTGCGCACTTCTCACCGGCTAACCAGTCGGGGGAGTCGGGGGTGAGGCGTGTGGGGTATATTTAAGGTTAGGCATGGGCGGTTGTTTTAAGTTGGGGGGGAAGGGCGGGTATGGTTAGGCATGTAGGGCTGTTGGGTTAGGCATCAATAGAGGGAGGGTTCTGTGCAAAAATAGGGTTAGGTTTATTTGTAGTAAAATATCATTTATCATTATTTTACTATCCAAATTACCACTAAAATAGTAGAATACATGTAAATATTACTGATATTCTACTATTGGCTATTTTTTGACGGCCACATTTCATAGTGCCTTTATTTTGCGTACACAATGGTATAGCCTCTGTGTTGCAAACAACCTTTGTCCCAATAATAAGGCACAAGAGACTCTCGACAATTTTTGTGTTCCTCAAAAAAGAAGTGAATGTAATCAAATAGGGGTGATCATGCCAATCCTGTCACCTTCACAGAGATGGATAAGTGCAAGAGGGTTTTTTCAGCCGCCTACATATTCACAAAGTTTAAACTTGAAAAACTATTGTAATAAAATAAAAAACATATATTTTATTTAAACACATTTTATTTTAATTTAGTATTGCATATTTACATCACTTTTCTAATTCTTCTTCATCATCTATGTTCTTCTGTTGTTAATCAGTGATATTCTTACTTGATAGAAGAAATAATAACGTTGTCCAATTTCCTCTAACCTTCCTTGTGGCAAACGACAGAGCCCTGGAACTGGCACATTTTCAATGATTTCAAAAATTTCCTCCTTGGTGCAATATAGTGACTGAACCAAAAATCAGAATAGAATGTAGCATACTTTAAATAATGTTTCCAGCTTATAAAGCATGTTTTTCTGAGTTTTTAACTGTTGCCTTTGTGAGGTACCATCCCCTCTGTGTTTGGAACTGTGCTGAAGTAAGATTGAATGTATTGCTACAAATGTACCTGGGGTCTGAGGGGATACATGCAGTATCCCCTCAGACCCCAGGTAAATTTGTAGCAATACATTCAATCTTGCTTCAGCACAGTTCCAACCGCAGAGGGGATGGTACCTCACAAATGCAACAGTTAAAAACTCAGAAAAACACGCTTTATAAGCTGGGCGCTGGAAAGGGCGCTGGGAAATTTGGGTGCATATTGAAGCCAAAAACACTACTGCAAATTTACCAGCAGCGTAGATTAATCTTCCCCCTCCAGCCTGCCATGGACATGGACAAGGGGTAAGATGGAATTTATCTGCCAGTTATTGTTGGCGGTTGAATTGCACATTTTATTTCGTAATTTGGGCTACGTCTTTTGCCGGCGCCCAAATTACCCTCTGATTGCCGCTATAGCCGTAATTCACATTACAGCCTATGGCGGCACCCAAATGTCTGTCGCTTCTTTTCCCTATCTCGGTCTGAGGCGTTGTCTACTGTTAGAACCAACTTAAAAAAGAATACTCATTGGGATGCAGTCGCAGCGTGATTGTGTCAGGTGTACTGGTTTGGGCGGAGTCAGTAAACCTGACGCAATAACGCTGAGAGAAGGAAGTAGCCAGTATCAGTACCACAACTATGGAGCATATTGCTACATCAATTAGGCATGTGTGGTTTTTTTAAAATTACCTTTTGAAAATAATAAAGTTTAAAGTTTTGTCTACTTTTTTTAACCTTCCCAAACAGTACACTTTCTGTATCACTCTTGTTGCCGTCTCTGTGTGCTGCCCTCTATGTTATGTTCCAGCTCTCACATACATCCTCCTTCATGAGGTAGTATATGTGAGAGGCGAGCTTGAACATAACATAGAGGGCAGCACACATAGACAACGATAAAGTGAGTAACCCCCCCATCCATATCGATCTTGGATGATCATTTCTGGTAACCTAAGTTGCAAGTGTGTAGAGACTTTAGCACACAATCTGACCCCACAGGTAGGTATCCCAAGAGGAGACACACACGGCACACACTAACCCTAGAAACACCCCAAGAGGAGATTTACACACAGTTGACTTTAATGAAGAGATAAAAAGTTATGCCAATTAGTTCCAATTTTATTTATACTTCCTGAATACAGGTAAAGATTGATTTTACAATTGTTTTGGGGGTCATCTAACCCCAGGATCCAGAAGAAGGCGAAAAACCCCCCAGAGGCAAGTTAGGTCTGATTTGTGCCTCGGAGGGGAAAAAATTCCTTCTTGACTCCTTTGTGGCAGTCGGCTTTTGCCCTGGATCCCGGGTATCTCTCCAGATCTTGCTGCCACGCGGTCTCTGCTGGGTCTGCTGGGCATCTTCTGTCTCCTCATTCTTCTTATCTTGCTAGGAGAGCCTCCTGTGAATCTTCTGTCATCTCCTCCTTCTTCTCTCACAGGGACAGCTGCCGAAGAATCTTCTTCTATGTCTTCTTGCTCCCTTCCATCTGTAGGAGAGAAGAAAGGAGCTGCGCTGCAGGGTGGTGGGGGTGGGGGATAGAGGGGGGGGGGGGAAGGAAGGAGCGGTGCTGGGGAGAGGAGAGGAGGATCTGCGGGGGGGAGGGGGGGAGTTACCCTGGAGGTGAAGGTGGAGTTGGCCAAGGAAACAGAAGCATAATTATCCCACTTGAAATAAGTCCAGCCCAAGAAGTTGACACTGGGTGTTGCTCCTCAGGGCGGAGCAACGTTTGCAGCTTGCAGCTCGCTCTCACAAGCGATCTTTAACGACTTAGTAAGTCTGATCAGAGCATCCAGCTCTGATCTATACAAGCGGGGTCTGAGCCCCTCAATGTGTCTACCACGGGGCTACAAAGCCAACCGTGGCCAAGCGGTGAAAAGAAGTCCAATCTGGTAATAGAAATCCATGGAGGGAAACCCAGGTGCACTTGTTATTGGTGGATGTTCTGCCATCTGCCTTAAATACAGGAAGCACTACTTCATCATGCACCGGTCACATCACCTCAATCAGGAGATCCATTATGTGTCTGATCAGAGCACCTAGGTCTGATCTAAGCAAGAGGGGTCTGAGCCCCACAATGTGTCTGCCACGGGGCTAAAAAGCCTCCCGTGACCATGCAGGAAAAGAGTCAAGTCCGGTAATATGGAAATCCATGGAGGGAAACCCAGGCACACTCGATATGAGCGGATGTTCCGCCATCTGCCCTAATCCAGGAAGCGCCTCTACGTCCTCGTGCGCCGGTCATCACCTCAACACGGAGATCCATTATGTGTCATATCCAATATAGAAAGCCAATATCAAGTGTTTGTGGCTGTGATGAAAATAAAGCTGTGAGAGCTCTCTAAGGCTGTTCCTGACCCTCACACTGGCCACACAGATTTCTGAGGTTACTGAGGACATGCCATTTTGCCTCTGCTGCAGCCCTAGTGGTGGAAAAGGACTGGCACCAGGGAGTCCACCCACTGATCACCTGGGAAAGAGCTGTAACTCCCCTGTTGTCAATGCTGCTCATCACCTCTTCCCACTGTCATCTCTACTCTTCACTTATAACTGCTGACACTGCTCATCACTCCTTGCTGCTGTTGTCACTGCTTGTCACCTCTTCCCACTGTCATCTCTGCTCACTTCCTCTTCCCGATGTTATTTCTGCTCATCACCCCTTACAACTGCCAATTCCCACTGTCATTGCTGCTCTTCACTCTTTGCTGCTGTCATCTCTGCTCGCTACCTCTTACTGCTGTTATGTCTGTTTGTCACCTCTTCCCACTGTAGTCTCTGCTCGTCATTCCAAACCGATGTAGTCGCTGCTTGTCACCTCTTCTCACTCCCCACTGACATTGCTATTCCCTCCTCCAACTGTTATTGCTGCTTGTCACCTCTTTCTGCTGTTGTCACTGCTTGTCACCTACTCTTGCTGCCTTTTATTAGAATCTACCTATCATTACCTGCCTACGACTAGAATCTTACAATCATTGCCTTCTGGCAACTAGAATGTAACACCCACTACCTGCCTGCTACTAAAACCAACAGATTACTACCTGCTGGTCACTTTACCTATCACCCCCTGCTGCTAATTTAGGGCCCATTCACACTTGGGCGATTACAGGGTGTTTACCGCTAATTGACGAATAGCCGGCGATTGATAGCGCTTTTTAAAGCGTTAGTGCAATGTAATCTATATGGCAGTGATCTCGCTGCTGCGATCGCTGGCGATTCATTAACACTAGACACTAATTCACTACATGCAGCATTTTTAGCATTTTTACAGCAATTGCGTTTACAATGTCTTTCCATTGCGAATCGCAATTGCTCAAAAATCATAAAAATGTCTTGTAAAAAACATGCAATTAACGTAAAAATTTTAAAAAGTTAATCGCTAGCGTATTGCAATCGTAAGTGTGAATGGGCCCTCAATTAATGCTTATTAGCAGACTGCTAATAGAGTACACCTTTCACTTCACTTCCTGCCAGTAGAATCAGCATTTGACTGTGTGGGGGGAAAGGGGTGGGGATGACACAAATTACCTCTCCTGGGATGACAGATGAGAAAAGGTCTTACAAGCTGGGAAGTCACTGTTGGTGTAGATCAGAAAGTTAGGTTAGGTTAGGTCATGAACAATATAAGATAAGTGAAATATATCAACACACAGTTCATCCTATTATACACAACTATTACATATACAGTATTTGTCACTTTAGTCACTAAGGGGCATATTTAGTATATCATGGTAAAATCGGCATGCAGATGAAGCGCACAGCAATCTTACCATTATGCCAGGTACATAGGGCTTGATTTACAAAGCGGTGCTAATCGCAGCACTTTGCGCGCGCAAAAGTCTGCGAACGGCACTTCACGTGCTAACTGTTTAGCACACCCGTGCTAAACAGTTAGCACCGCTTTGTGAATCAAGCCCATAGTGTGTGTTGCGCAATGTTACCTTAGACATGCACGTTATACTACTTTGCATAGGTATAGGTTTATATATACAGGTCACATGGGCTGTGCTCCACAAACTGGATCATTTTCCTTTTCTTCACCATTTTAAAATAATACCTTTTCAACACATCGCTAAATGAAATGTTAAATAAGTTTTGCCTGATTTAGTATTATGTCACCTTTTCTACCAGAGTTATAGAATTTTATCATTTGATAGGCATTGCTATAAAAATAAGGTAATAATATGATAAGGGGAGATGACTCGAGCATTTTTAGTGCATCTGGACCATAGAGTTGTTTGAATAGAGTGAGACACACCTGTGTCCTCTAAGGCCGCTTTCACAGTGGGACGTTGCGTTTGATGCGACGTTAAAGTCGCACAACGTTTCCCTAACGCAGCGCATGTAGGTTATGAAGTAGGACGTTACTTTGCACTGCGTTCTGTGTCTCTTGGTGCGCCGTTTTTGTTGCATGCTGATGGAACGAAAACGGCGCATGTGCAACACACATAACGCAGCAAATGTATTGCTAAACGCACAGCATGCAGCACTTTCTAAATATTGCTACACGTTACACACAACGCAACGTGTGCACTGTGAATGTTGCACAGACTTAGTATTGCTGTGCGTTAGTCTGCGTTAAAACATTTTCTAACGTGCGACTTTAACGTCGCACTGTGAAAGAGGCCTAAGACCCCATTTCCACTAATGTGTTGTAAAATGCATACATGTGTATGAGTTTTTGTGTTTTTATCAACATACTGTATATTTAAGGGTTTTAGTATTTTTTCTATTGAAGCGAGCAACACAGACATGCATGCATCAGTGCATTGTGTGAACGCTTAGAAGAGCAACATGAAAATGGAAACCTATACTAATGTTTACTGTGGATTTCAAATAGCCATGCAGGAGTGGCTGTTGATCGGCGGTCCATAGCCTTGCACTGCATTGAACAGTGGAACGCTGTGGTTCAATCAGATTTCAATACATTTCCTGCTGGAATCTATTGAAAATCTCTTATGACAGCTGCTGTGCTGTGGCCCACTACAGTAGCTCATGTGCTGTGCCCCATGTAATGATCCCTGCACTGAGGTGCTTGTGTCCCCCTGTAGTGGCACTCATTACTGTATTCCCTGGCAGTTTACTGATCCCCCTTCTTTCCAAGAAGTTTCCGTGGCAATGCCCTGTAGCCTTCCTTTTTATAGTTTCCTTGGTGGTTTAGTGATCCCCACCTCTCTTCCTTTTACATTTTCTAGGTAGTCTTGTTGTTTGCTCTCTCTATTATATGGACATCCATGGTGGTCTAGTGGTCCCTTCCCCCTTATGTAATTTTCTCTGGCAGCCCAGTGCCCCCCATACATAACTCACCTCTCCTATTTTCCAGCAACAGGCGGTGCTCCCCTGCTTGCACTCAGCCAGCCTCATGATGTCATCAAGCCAGGACCTGATACTTTTGGCTCTATGAGGCTGGATGCAGTACTGGATGAGGGAGAGTGGCAATTGCCAGGCGAATGGGGGAGATGTGAGATCATACTTACCTTGGCATTGCTTCCGGCCACCAAATTGAGTTGGTCAATGAAATGCAAATAATTGTGAGCTGATACAAGGTATGCAAATTTGTAAGCAAATTCATGAAGCTTGAAAATAGACATAGCAAATCCCACCAAGGTGGAACTCAGCTGATCTGTTTTGAAGCTCAGTAAATTTACAAATAAAAATGGCATAATCCTGCATCAACTATGAATTATTTGCATCACATTGACCATTCCTACTGATCTCTGCAGAGAGGGCAGGGAGCGGTCAGACTCCAGGGAGGACTTCCCTGGTTAGTGCAGTTAGGATCCTGGGGAGGGGGGGCAATGAATACATGTGTGCTGTGCTCATTAATTACAGCGGATGTATACCTACAACCTCATGCAGAAATTATATCCTTTCTATGCTATGGATACTGTGCTGGAATGGCAGAAATGGCAAATGACATATCAGAATGCAGACTTACCACCTTGATGTTCGAAGCCCAAATGCAAACCAGCTGGGCAGCCAACATGTCCACCTGTACTTGAGCCTCTGTAAAAACATAAGAAAACACATTGATCAATCATACTGCTGACACAAAATAATGTCTTCAAGATCAAGTAAGATTACATTTAAGTGGTTCTAGTTTTGTAAATGAAAATGTCATGCGTGACATATGGTGTCATCATAAAAAGTGTTAGTTTCCTTATACTTAACCCCCTCATGCCATGGGCTGACGGGTATAAATGCGCACGCACATAAGAATGGCAGAATACATGTTTATATTATAAATGCCGTATTTGCACTATATTGTCTCTGGGAGTATTATGTAACAATTGACACAACTTCGTTAATAACCTTTTTGTTCCTCCAGTTATCACATTACAATTGATAGTTTAAAAGTTGCATTTGCTGACTGAGGATGATGCATTTTCCACAATTAAAGGCTGATCCGCACTACAAGAGCTTTTTAAATGCTAGAGATTTAAAAAGCTGTAGCTAATGCAGTACTATGGGGGATTTTTACAAAATCACATCACTCCAGTGAGAACACACACATAGCGTAACATTAGCAAGAGCTTTTAAAATCATAAAGCGCTTACAAAAGCTCTTGTAGTGTGAATTAGCCCTAAAAGGGTTTTGTAAATCTTGCAGCTGTATGATATATTGCGTGAAATCTGTTGAACATCTATCGCCATGCAGCATTGACTGTTGGATGCAGTGCAATGCTATGGGCCATTGATCTACCTCCAAAACCACTGATTGATCAAGCAAAAGTCAATCACATTTACTATTATGTGGCATGTTGGGCTATAGATTGCCATTATGTGCATGGCCTGCTTTAGCATGGGTCTCTCAGAAGCAGAATACTACTAGACAGTGTGATGGAATTCCCTATTTATCACATTAGGGTATGTATAATCTTTGCACCAATTACATTTAGCTCTGGGAGAAAGCTGCCAGAGCGTAAGTATGTGGCAGTTACCAATACTCAACCATATAAGCTTTGTAAAACATTTTTCATGTGCTATTTTGGCACCCTTTCCCATTGCTCAGCTAAGCTTGCACAATCCTCTTATTAAGAGATCTCATTTCCCACACCTGACCCTAAACTCCCATCATAAGGGTTACCCTGTTTCCTAAAAGCTAGGACTGACTTTCTCCCAACATTAACCCCTTCCTGACCACCCCCCTAATATTAACCTCTTTCTGGTGGCTAACCCTAACCTTCCCCTCACCCTAAGTGCTGGTTTCCATTATGCAGTGTGGGAACCATGAGTCAGCGCGGCTCTGCGTTGCACGTGATTCCCCTGGGGTGGCGCTTGCAGTCCCATTCATTATGATGAATGGGATTGCGGGCGCAGTTACCCCAAAATGCGTGCAACCATGAGGTGTGATTCAGTGGTGAATGGCAGCGCATGTATGGAAACATCAGAGAGCGCAGTCTATGCACTCTCTGATGTACCTGCGATCGCGTTTCCATAAGCGCAGGTAAAAGCGCGCATATGGAAACGAGCTCTAACAGCTAAAGCTTACCACCTCCTACACTAACTGTTACACCAAAGGCCCCTTTCCCACTTGATCACATCAGGAAATGGAAGTGCTGATGCAAAGCACAGGATTTCCATTTCAGTGTGATTTTCGGCAATATATTGGGATCTCACTTATTACAATGAATTTGCGTATTTTTGACGGCAACACATGTGTTACAATTTCACAGTGAATTACGACGTGTGAATGAGGAGATCCGACAGTGCAGTCTATGCACTTCTGATGTCGGTGTGGATCACATTGCACAGCATTCCCGAAAACATTGGGAAAACCGTGCTATGGGGGTAAGGGGCCTAATACTTCTACCCTATAGCCTAATCCTAACCAATAACCAAAACATAGACTTACATTCCATCATCTGCAGTGTTTGGTGTTTCAGGTAAATCATAGCTGAAATGCCAACTCCAATGTCCAAATGTCCTTGTGTGGCATTTTAGCTAGAATAAACAGAAAAAAGGAATGGATATATTGGTCTCTTTACAAGCCTCTTACCTTGCCTAGCAAGGGCATCACGCAGGGCCCTTTTAGTTTTCTTCAATTCCCAAGCCTGCTGGATGGCCTGGGAAAGCTGAATCCTCCTGTCCAATGGCGTCAGGGCCCGAGGGTGGCATGGGCAGTCGGTGTTGTCCTTTCCGATGTCGTCTGGTCCTGTCGTCTGGGCCTTGGGGAGGTGGCTGGGAAAGGCGGTCTGCTTGGTCCTGTCCTGATGCCGAAAAGAGAATCACATATTCAATTATTAATGAACACAGAATGTAATTATTAATGAACACAGAAAACAATTGCCATTCTACCTGATTCGCACTAATTCCATTTAGGATGACCAGCTCAGAGCCAGAAAAATATTTTAGTTCCCAGTAAATATGTTCAGCATTGACTCCGCTATCCAGGTGTCTTCCAAATAAAGGGGGCATTTTCCCCAGACTCAGCAGGACATGGAGACCACCAGGAGACAAGCTGACACTTCACCGATCATGTTTGGCAGCCAGTGGCTTAACTAAGGAGCTTGTAGCCCCGGTGCACTCCCTGGGAAGGATCAATACAAGGCCAGCCAGCTTCCCAGTTTCCTAAACAGGACTGATAAAGACTAAACTCCTGGAGTCCTGGTGAGATATTGCCTTTTGCTTCATTTCCCCCCAATCTGTCTCTCCAGGCTGTTACTTTATCTTTTCATCTTCCCCTTTCCATCTGTCTCCATTTTCCCTTTTCAATTTTTCACTACATATATGAATTTATAATTATTATATTATCACTACATATATTAATTTACTGTATATACTGATAGCTCCCCCAGCTCTTTCCAAGGTATACATTCATGTCCCACTGTACCATTAGTGGTACAATTCTGCAACCATTCATTTCCGATCGCCACAATAGTTGAAACTATCAAACGTGCCTAATAATGGCCAATTTCCTGTTAGCCAATTTGATCAGATCATTGGAATTGATAATTTTTTTGGGATCGATTCCATCATTTAGATTTGGATCGATTCTTGACTAGTAGGGAATTTGCCATTCATGGGCACAACCAGTCGGTTACTGCAAAGATCAGAACTGATTGATCGGGCGTGGAATTGTACTGTTAATGAGCTCCTTTACATTCTAATCCCTACAATAGTTGTTGCCTGATGTCCTACCATATTTATGTTTGATGACGCCTGACAACTCCTGCCGAACTTAAGGAAGGGGGGGGGCGGTTATGGGTACAACTGGCCTAGGGCAGTAAACAGTAGAAATCCAGCCCTGGACCCAGCTGGGTGTTAGACTTTAATTGGGGTGAAAGCGGAATAATGAAGGGGACTCAGAGGACATTGAAGGAATTTAAAGACTGGGGGGCTGGAAGAAGACCCGGGTAAGCAAGAGTCTCAGGTTTATTGTAAACAAAAAAGTTACACAAAATAAGCTGTACCTGGTGAAATGCCTGTTCACAACAATAGAGGTAGCTGCTCACTACTCTGCAGTGCATTTTCTCTGCCCAGACTCCCCATTTAGTAAGGCAGTGCTGCTCATACTCCCTGCACCATAACAATGCACCTGGAGTAATGGAGATGGGCAGATTCATTCACTTGTATTGCATAGGGCTGCATCACCCCCCACTGCCCCGCTGCCTGTGGGAACTATTTTATTTACCTCATTTACACTCCTTTTTTATCACCAGGTACTGAAACAACGTTCTACAGATTACAGTACATAGTTAGGCTAAAAATAAGTTTTATTCTATGATGGTTTAACAGCACGGTGGCATAGTGGATAGCACTCTCGCCTTGCAGCGCTGGGTCCCTTGTTCAAATCCCAGCCAGGGCACTGCATGTAGTTTATATGTCCTCCCCTTGTCTGCGGAGGTTTCCTCCAGGTATTTCGATTTCCTCCCACATCCCAAAAACATACAGATAAGTAAATTGGCATCCCTCAAAATTGGCCCTAGACTACAATATATACAATACATACTGTACATAGACAAAAGACTATGGTAGGGAATAGGGATTAAATTGTGAGCCCTTCTGAGGGACAGTTAAGTGACAATACAATATACACTGTACAGCTAATGTCAGCGCTATATAAATACTAATAATAAGATGAAGTGAAATCCTGCATCCCAGCTGGTCTAAAGAAAGGTGATGACCCTCTAAAAGCAATAAGTTGCAGTAGGGAAGCACACTAATACTCACCAGAGATAACTGGACTTCACGGTGTGTGACAGCATCAGTGCTCGGGGTGTGGACAAGAGGACGTCTGGGGAAGAGACGAACCACTGCAGAAAAATAGGATCACATTAAGCATCAAGAAAATATACATTTTTTTTATTACACATTAACCACTTCACAACGGAGGGGTTTTACCCCTGAAGCACCAGCGCAATTTGTACATTGCAGCGCTGCTTCCATTCATTTTTTACTGTGATATGATTGGTTATTGGGGACTGGGGTCCCCATAACCAATCATTGCACTGCAGAGCGGGGGTGTGCGCGCGCGCGCGCGGGGCGCGCGATCGCGCGCTGCACGTTTGTTTACATTTATTTGTTATCAATGGAGACTGCTTCTGTTTGAAGCAGTCTCCATTGTGTCCGCAATCGGTGCGTCTAATTGGATTTAGGAACGCTTGTTCCTAACATCCAATTAGTCACCTGCTGTGCTGGCTGGCTGGAGTGTGCGCGCGAGGTCCCCGCCCACTCCCAGCCAGTAAACAAATAAGTGCGCCTTTCTCCGTCCCTGGGGGTGAAGCAGTGCGCAGAGGGACGGAGAAATTTAGCACTGGGGGGGTAAAGTGGTTAAGGTTGTTCAAACACACAAATACAAGAATCACAAAACAGTGTTCAGTGATGTCAGAGACCTTCTTAAAGGACACAGCCAGCTGTGCTGTGCCCTCGCCGCAGCTCCGCTCAGCGCTAGTGGCCCGGGGTCCCCTCCGGTGCAGGATGTCTACTGTGCCTGTGCAAGCGTCTCTCAGAGTCGCACTGACATCATCCGGACTGTACTGTGCAGGGGTAGGATTCCTGCGCCTGCGCTGTACTGCCGGATGACGTCAGCACGACCAGTGAGCCACATGCTGGAGTGCAGGAGAAGCTGACCTGGCGAGGTTGGCTTCTAAACCGGAGGGGACCGGGAGCCACCGAAGCTGCAGCAAGGGCACAGGACAGATGCAGGGAGCTGGAAGAAGCCCCAGGTAAGTGGATTTTTTATTTTTAAAGTAGTCGGACCTTCCCTTTAAGCAAATCAAGTTGATTTGGCAATGGTGGGTAAGGAACAGGCATCCACTTGCTGCAAAGGACACAACTGGCAAAACACAATGAGGCTGATTCACTAAACAAAATAGAGCAAGTAACCTCCTGTTACTCGCGCTATTGCCACAGCGTGCCTTAAATGTAAATGGCTACATGCGCTACTAGCGGTGTAGCTCGCATAATCACAGGAGCGCATGCTATGCTGCGGGTAGTGCAGCATAGTGAGCACTAGAAACTTACGCTGGCTTCCTGCAAATAACGAGCACTACACTTATCCCGCCCTGAGCCCTTTCAGGTCCAGTAACTTTAAAGGATGTAATCCCCGCACTTTGATTGGCCCAATGGGCTACCTGTCACTTGACAAGCATCGCATCACATTGGTATGAAAGTCCCCATAGACTTTCATTGCCCTGCGGCGTGATGGGATAGATAAAAATACTGCACCGTCCCAGTGTGAAAGGGCCTAACACTACTAACATGAAATGGTTACTACCAATTTCATTCGAATGTTTTTGGTATGACAACATGCCTCACTTACTGCTAGTGACATCAGACTATATTTGTTGCAATAACATCACAAAAAATAACAATTCCCTCAGTGACCACATACCTGTACAGATTGGAAAACACTAAATATATGAAAAAGAAAAAAAAACACACACACACACACACACACAAAAAACCCTTCAGAGGAGAGGGCCAGTGGCGTAGCAATAGGGGATGTAGAGGTAGCGACTGCACCAAGGCCCCTGGACCAGAGGGGCCCTCCTTCATCCGTTAATATTGGTGCTAAGCTGGTAATGATCACCTCTATATGTGTTTTACATTAGTTGTAACCATTAATAGACTGTTCATCCTCCTGCTTACACCCCTATGACACTGCAGCTATCCTTGGCAGATGTTGATGCTCCATATTAAAGGACCACCCCAGCAGGGAAGCTGGCTGGCTGGTATCTTAGTATTTTGGCAGTTGGACTTAGCAACAGCTGTTCAGAAAATGCAAAGAAAACTGAGAAACCCTATGATGAGATTTTAAATGCTTATTTTTTCACTGGGGTGGTTCTGTTTCGTTAAGAACGCTGGGAGGGGGGGGGGGGGAGGGGGTTTAGCTCCTAAGCTACACCGCTGGAGAGGGCATCTAGTCATCCCCTCCCTTGGAAAACCTCAATGGCTGATCTCATCAACATCTAGGGGAAATACAGGTATGTGGAAACATGTTGTGATATTGTGTGTGCTGCTGATACTTACAATGTCCAGCGAGTGTCCTGAGTCTGTGACAGACGACGGATAACCCCCAGGTAGCGTCCAGGAGTACCAGGCAGACCCAAACGCAGAAGAGTATTTGCCAAAACATGTTTCAGCAAGTAGTAATAGCCAAGGTTAGGGAGTACTCCAGAGATGCTGCTGCATTCACTGCTGCTCGGTCTGGAGTGGCAGGTGAGGTGAGGTGATGCCAGCAGCGTGTGACCATAACTGCCAGTGCTGGAGGTGGGCTCATGCAGCATCATTTGAAAAATAACTGCCAGTGCTGCAGGTGGGCTCATGCAGCATCATTTGAAAAATAACTGCCACTGCTAGAGGTGGGCTCATGCAGCATCTTTTGAAAAATAACTGCCAGTGCTGGAGGTGGGCTCATGAAGCATCTTTTGAAAAATAACTGCCAGTGCTGGAGGTGGGCTCATGCAGCATCATTTGAAAAATAACTGCCACTGCTGGAGGTGGGCTCATGCAGCAGCATTTGAAAAATAACTGCCAGTGCTGGAGGTGGGCTCATGCAGCATATTTTGAAAAATAACTGCCAGTGCTGGAGGTGGGCTCATGCAGCATCTTTTGAAAAATAACTGCCAGTGCTGGAGGTGGGCTCATGCAGCATCATTTGAAAAATAACTGCCAGTGCTGGAGGTAGGCTCATGCAGCATCATTTGAAAAATAACTGCCAGTGATGGAGGTAGGCTCATGCGACATTTAAAAAAACGCATATGTTTACGTTCTGCAATGTGCATTTTTAATACCGCTGAACTTATTGCATATTTTTCCAAAATGCATCTAAAACGCACCTAATGTAATGTATGTATGTATGTGTGGTGAAGCAGAGGTATAGCGTTTATGTGCGGTTTGTATGTTTTTTTTTTGTTTTTTTTTTAAACCAAGCTTGATGTATTTCCGATTCCTGTTGACTTCCTTGTAATTGAACTTTTGTCAGCTGTCATATGACAACTTAATCCCCCCTCTCGGGTGAGCACAATCGCGTCGGGAGCGGAAACGGCAGGTGGTATAAATCCTACGCCGCATCAGCCGAGGGCAGCCACAAGTGCGGCATAGGATTTACCTACTGCGGTCCCAAAAGGGTTAAAGGACCACTCCAGCAAAAAAGTAAGGAGTTAATATCTGACAGAACTGACAGGGGGATTCTCAGGGTTTTATTTCTTTACATAAGCATGTCCTGAACAGCAGTTGCTAAGTAACTGTGATTAGGGAAGCTGGCTGGCTGGTATTTTAGTATTTTGGCAGTTGGGCTTAGCAACTGCCGTTCAGAAAATGCAAAGAAAACACTGAGAAACAAGATTTTAAATGCTTACTTTTTTCGCTGGATGGAGTGGTTCTGTTATGTATAGAACACTGCACTGGGCCCTAGAGCTCTTAAGCTACACCACTGGAGAGGGCATCTAGTCATCCCCTCCCTTGGAAAACCTCAATGGCTGATCTCATCAACATCTAGGGGAAATACAGGTATGTGGAAACATGTTGTGATATTGTGTGTGCTGCTGATACTTACAATGTCCAGCGAGTGTCCTGAGTCTGTGACAGACGACGGATAACCCCCAGGCAGCGTCCAGGAGTACCAGGATGACCCAAACGCAGAAGAGTATTTGCCAAAACATGCTTCAGCAAGTAGTAATAGCCAAGGTTAGGGAGTACTCCAGAGATGCTGCTGCATTCACTGCTGCTCGGTCTGGAGTGGCAGGTGAGGTGAGGTGATGCCACTTATATAGAGGTGGGCTCATGCAGCAGCGTGTGACCATAACTGCCACTGCTGGAGGCGGGCTCATGCAGCTTCTTTTGAAAAATAACTGCCAGTGCTGCAGGTGGGCTCATGCAGCATCATTTGAAAAATAACTGCCACTGCTGGAGGCGGGCTCATTCCGCATCGTGTGACCATAGCTGCACCTGCTGGAGGCGGGCTCTTGCAGCAGTGTGTGACCATAGCTGCACCTGATGGATCGGGCTCATGCAGCAGTGTGTGACCAATCATAGCTGCCACTGCTGGAGGCGGGCTCATGCAGCATTATTTGAAAAATAACTGCCACTGCTGGAGGTGGGCTCATGCAGCATCATGTGACCATGACCGGATCAGTGAATAATGGCGCACAGCGCCTTTGCATAAAAATGGCGCCGCATTAAAAAGATACGCTTATCGCTATTTATAGTTAGTACTGCATAATAATGGCGCACAGGGAAAAAAGAAGAAAAACTGCACACACTAACGTTATTTATCAATAGCACCGTTCCTGTGCCAAACAGCAGACGTTATTGCGCACAGTAACGTTATTTATCAATAGCGCCCATACATACATAAGCCAAACTGCAGCCGTTATTTTACTGCAAAACGGATTTAATGTAACACTGTCAAGGTTAGGGTTAGGCACCACCAGGGGAGATTTAGAGTTAGGAACCACCAGAGAGGTGGTTAGAGTTAAACACCACCAGGGGGTGGTTAGGGTTAGGCACCACCATGGGGGTGGTTAGGGTTAGGCACCACCATGGAGGTTGTTAGGGTTAGGCACCACCATGGGGGGTTTAGGGGTTAGGGAGAGGTACAGAGAGGGTTCTGTGTGTTAACACTAAACAACGATAAGGCTTTAACACTAAATAACGATAAGGCTTTAACACTAAATAACTATAAGACTTTAACGTTAAATAGCAATAAGCGACAAAAGGATTAGCGGCAACACCATGCGCCATTATTCACAGGCGCCATTTTCTGATGGATCCACCATGACTGCCACTGCTGGAGGTGGGCTCATGCAGCATCATGTGACCATGACTGCCAGTGCTAGAGGCTGGCTCATGCAGCAGCGTGGGACCATAGCTGCCACTGCTGGAGGTGGGCTCATGCAGCATCATGTGACCATAGCTAATGACAACAGATAGCTAGTGTTGGGCGAACATCTAGATGTTCGGGTTCGGGCCGAACAGGCCGAACATGGCCGCGATGTTCGGGTGTTCGACCCGAACTCCGAACATAATGGAAGTCAATGGGGACCCGAACTTTTGTGCTTTGTAAAGCCTCCTTATATGCTACATACCCCAAATTTACAGGGTATGTGCACCTTGGGAGTGGGTACAAGAGGGAAAAAAAATTTAGCAAAAAGAGCTTATAGTTTTTGAGAAAATCGATTTTAAAGTTTCAAAGGGAAAACTGTCTTTTAAATGCGGGAAATGTCTGTTTTCTTTGCACAGGTAACATGCTTTTTGTCGGCATGCAGTCATAAATGTAATACATATAAGAGGTTCCAGGAAAAGGGACCGGTAATGCTAACCCAGCAGCAGCACACGTGATGGAACAGGAGGAGGGTGGCGCAGGAGGAGAAGGCCACGCTTTGAGACACAACAACCCAGGCCTTGCATGAGGACAAGAAGCGTGCGGATAGCATGCTTTGTACCACCATGCAGTCATAAATGTAATAAAGATAAGTGGTTCAATAAACAGGGACCACGCGGCAACGCTAACCCAGCAGCAGCACACGTGATGGAACAGGAGGAGGCGCAGGAGGAGAAGGCCACGCTTTGTGAGACACAACAACCCAGGCCTTGCATGAGGACAAAAAGCGTGCGGATAGCATGCTTTGTACCGCCATGTAGTCATAAATGTAATAAAGATAAGAGGTTCAATAAACAGGGACCACGCGGCAACGCTAACCCAGCAGCAGCAGCAGCAGCAGCACACGTGATGGAACAGGAGGAGGCGCAGGAGGAGAAGGCCACGCTTTGTGAGACACAACAACCCAGGCCTTGCATGAGGACAAAAAGCGTGCGGATAGCATGCTTTGTACCGCCATGTAGTCATAAATGTAATAAAGATAAGAGGTTCAATAAACAGGGACCACGCGGCAACGGTAACCCAGCAGCAGCAGCAGCACACGTGATGGAACAGGAGGAGGCGCAGGAGGAGAAGGCCACGCTTTGTGAGACACAACAACCCAGGCCTTGCATGAGGACAAAAAGCGTGCGGATATAGCAGCAATGCTTTTTGCCGCCATGCAGTCATAAATGTAATACAGATGAGAGGTTCAATAAACAGGGACCGGAAACGCTAAACCATCCCAGATGTTCATCGGTCATGTTACTTGGTTGGGGTCCAGGAGTGTTGCGTAGTCGTTTCCAATCCAGGATTGATTCATTTTAATTTGAGTCAGACGGTCTGCATTTTCTGTGGAGAGGCGGATACGCCGATCTGTGATGATGCCTCCGGCAGCACTGAAACAGCGTTCCGACATAACGCTGGCTGCCGGGCAAGCCAGCACCTCTATTGCGTACATTGCCAGTTCGTGCCAGGTGTCTAGCTTCATGCCCGGTTTCAGGTCCAGCGGTGCCAGCCACAAATCCGTCTGTTCCTTTATTCCCCTCCAAATTTCCTCCCCTGTGTGCTGCTTATCCCCAAGGCAGATCAGCTTCAGCAACGCTTGCTGACGCATGCCAACAGCTGTGCTGCACTGCTTCCACGATCCTACTGCTGCTGGTGCTGGGTTAGCATTTCCGGATGAGGTACAGCTTTGAGATGCGTTGGAGGAGAAGGAGTCAGAGAGGTAGGTGCTGCTGTTGTTATCCAGCTGTTTGCGGCGTGGGCAACACCCGCGCCGTAGCAGGTGAGGAATCGCTGCCAGGCTCCACAAGGTTCACCCAGTGCGCGGTAAGGGAGATGTATCGACCCTGGCCGAACGCACTCGTCCAGGTGTCAGTGGTGAGGTGAACCTTGCAGGCAACGGCATTCTTCAAGCTTCGGGTTATTTAGCTGACCACGTGCTCATGCAACTCAGGCACTGCAGAGCGCGCAAAGTGGTAGCGGCTGGGAACCACGTAACGTGGGATGGCCACTGACATCATGCCCTTGAAGCTGTTTGTCTCCACCACTCGATATGGCAGCATTTCGCAGGCCAGAAGCTTGGCTATGCTGGCTGGCTGTTACTGCCACGGCCCGGGGGTCATTTGCTGGCAATTTCCTCTTGTGCTCAAACATCTCAGAAACAGACAACTCAACCGTAGCGCTGCACACCGAAGGGCTGTTGGTTGTTGTGTTTGATGAACACTGGGAGACCTCAAGAGCACTAGTCCGGAAAGTGACAGTGTCAGCATCGTCTGATGTTTGTGAATGTTGTGAACCACGCAATGGCTGGGCTACTGCTGCTGCTGAGGCGGGTCTGGTGGTGAGTCTGGTGAACCCAAGGGAGGCAGTGTTGCTGGTGGTACCCTGTCCTGCCGCGTTTGCCCACAGAGTGGGATGTTTGGATAGAATGTGGCGGCTCATGCTGGTGGTGGAGAGGTTGTTAATACTTTTCCCCCTGCTCAGGCGGGTCTTGCACACCTTGCAAATCGCCATGGTAACATCCTCAGTGCAGTCTTCAAAGAAAGCCCAGACTTTAACTGGCTGAGGACTCGGACCTCGTGCGTGATGTGCTGGTGCTGCTTAACCCACTGCTGGACGCTTGAGAGGTCATCCAAGTAATTATCTGGTCCTGTTCTTTTGGATCTGTGAGGGTTGTTGTCCTGGACAACATGGGCAGTATTGAGTGGGTTTTCTTGGGTGCTCCCCTGTGGCCTGTACGTGAACCGTCAGGGGAAACACCTCTTCCCTTGCCCCTCCCTCTTTCACCGGATTTCTTCCTCATTTCACTTATCCTTAAAGTACACGCTGACTGGCAGCAGTACAGTGGCAGTACAGAAATGCTATACAGTGGTGGGTGAGCGGTGTACCACTATTGTCAGCAGTGACACAGAGCACAATGCTATACAGTGGCGGGTGAGCGGTGTACTACTGTTCCCAGCAGACACAGAGTGGAAGTAAACACAATGCTATATAGTGTGGCTGAGCCGTGTACACAGAGTGGCATTAAACACAATGCTATATAGTCTGCTATATAGTCACCCCGAACAGGGTGATGTTCTGCAGAACCCAAACAGTGGCAAACACTGTTCGCCCAACACTACTGGGAGGGAACGCAGATTTTAGTACCTAAACACACGATACAACATGTTTTCCGGGGTCGGACTCTGAGGCACATACAGATGGTCCCGATCATCATCCTCATCATACAACTCTTCTCCTGAGTCTGACCCACCCACCACCTCTGCCACCCCAACATCCCCAGACACAGACCCCTCATCGTCCTCAACATTAACTTGGGATGCTGGCCTGAGCCAGACCTCCTCCTCCACATCAGGCCCCATCATCTCCTCAATGGCAGCCCTCATTAATCGCTCTGGCGACGGACTGATGGACACAACGTTCTCCTCCGGGGAGGGCTGCTGCTGACCACTGGCTGCTGGGGTGGATGTTATAGCTTGCGTGGGGCGTTGGCTGTTGCTGTTGTTGGGAGTGCTGCTCACAGCGGAGGTCTCTGGGGAACTCATGTTGAGCTCATATAGTGGTTGACGGTGAGTGGAGTATTACTGATCCCAGCAATATACACACTGACTGGCAGAGTACGCAATGCTATATAGTGTGGCTGAGCGGTGTACACAGAGTGGCAGTAAACACAATGCTATATAGTCTGGCTGAGCGAGCGGTGTACTACTGTTCCCAGCAGAATCAGAGTGGCAGTAAACAATGGTATATAGTCTGGCTGAGCGGTGTACACAGAGTGTCAGTAAACAATGGTATATAGTCTGGCTGAGCGGTGTACACACAATGCTATATAGTCTGCTATATAGTGTCAGTAAACAATGGTATATAGTCTGGCTGAGCGAGCGGTGTACTACTGTTCCCAGCAGAATCAGAGTGGCAGTAAACAATGGTATATAGTCTGGCTGAGCGGTGTACACAGAGTGTCAGTAAACAATGGTATATAGTCTGGCTGAGCGAGCGGTGTACTACTGTTCCCAGCAGAATCAGAGTGGCAGTAAACAATGGTATATAGTCTGGCTGAGCGGTGTACACAGAGTGTCAGTAAACAATGGTATATAGTCTGGCTGAGCGGTGTACACAGAGTGTCAGTAAACAATGGCATATAGTCTGGCTGAGCGGTGTACACACAATGCTATATAGTCTGCTATATAGTGTCAGTAAACAATGGTATATAGTCTGGCTGAGCGAGCGGTGTACTACTGTTCCCAGCAGAATCAGAGTGGCAGTAAACAATGGTATATAGTCTGGCTGAGCGGTGTACACAGAGTGTCAGTAAACAATGGTATATAGTGTGGCTGAGTGGTGTACACAGAGTGTCAGTAAACAATGGTATATAGTCTGGCTGAGCGGTGTACACAGAGTGTCAGTAAACAATGGTATATAGTCTGGCTGAGCGAGCGGTGTACTACTGTTCCCAGCAGAATCAGAGTGGCAGTAAACAATGGTATATAGTCTGGCTGAGCGGTGTACACAGAGTGTCAGTAAACAATGGTATATAGTGTGGCTGAGTGGTGTACACAGAGTGTCAGTAAACAATGGTATATAGTCTGGCTGAGCGGTGTACACAGAGTGGCAGTAAACACAATGCTATATACTCTGGCTGAGCGAGCGGTGTACTACTGTTCCCAGCAGACACAGAACAGTAAACAGAATGCTATATAGTGTGGCTGAGCGAGCGGTGTACCACTATTCCCAGCAGACACAGAACAGTGAACAGAATGCTATATAGTGTGGCTGAGCGAGCGGTGTACCACTATTCCCAGCAGACACAGAACAGTGAACAGAATGCTATATAGTGTGGCTGAGCGAGCGGTGTACTACTGTTCCCAGCAGACACAGAACAGTACACAGAATGCTATATAGTGTGGCTGAACGAGCGGTGTACTACTGTTCCCAGCAGACACAGAACAGTACACAGAATGCTATATAGTGTGGCTGAACGAGCGGTGTACCACTATTCCCAGCAGACACAGAGTGGCAGTAAACAGAATGCTATATAGTGTGGCTGAGCGAGGTACACAGAGTGGCAGTAAACAGAATGCTATATAGTGTGGCTGAGCAAGCGGTGTACTACTATTCCCAGCAGACACAGAGTGGCAGTAAACAGAATGCTATATAGTGTGGCTGAGCGAGGTACACAGAGTGGCAGTAAACAGAATGCTGAGCGAGCGGTGTACTACTATTCCCAGCAGCGACACACAATGACTGGGGGGGACCCTGGCTAGCGTGGCTGGAGCGCGAACTACCCTGCCTGCCTACCCAAAGCTAAACCCACAGACAAATGGCGGAGATATGACGTGGTTCGGGTATTTATTTACCCGAACCACGTGACAGTTCGGCCAATCAGAGCGCGTTCGGGTCCGAACCACGTGACCCGTTCGGCCAATCACAGCGCTAGCCGAACGTTCGGGGAACGTTCGGCCATGCGCTCTTAGTTCGGCCATATGGCCGAACGGTTTGGCCGAGCACCGTCAGGTGTTCGGCCGAACTCGAACATCACCCGAACAGGGTGATGTTCTGCAGAACCCGAACAGTGGCGAACACTGTTCGCCCAACACTACAGATAGCACAGCAATAATAATGATTATCATGGTGATTTTTCTCTACTACGATATACAGAAGCAGTGAGTACAGTTATATTTATATACTATTTCTATTTAATCTATACACAGCTGCTCTGGTTTTTGAAGAATTTTCCCTATTTTTGAAGCATATACCTCTGCTCCTTAGATGTGCCTCTTTCAGGCTTTATATACAGCTCTGTGTAAATAAAGGTATACCGGTAATTTAGAGCCTGATTTCAGGATTTATTATTTTTTTTTAAATATTCACACATTGCACATTTACCTATAAAACACATGAGATCTGACAGCTCATGTTAATCAATAGGCTGGTTCACATTACTTGTGTTTTTCTGTGTATGGCAAAAAAGCTTGCAGCGTGTTTTATTTTCGATCATTCTATATGCAGTTTATAGTGGAAAGTGTTGTTCTGCTGCCATGCCTACATGTGTGTGTGGTGCAGGGCCGGCGCTACCATAGAGGCAAAGGGGGCAATCGCCCCAGAGCCTGTAGGGGCCCCCAAGGTGTCTTCCCCATCTTAACTGTTGCTCCTTGTGTCCTCTGCAGAGTCTTTGGCAGAGACTTACCTGTGCTGGTGGGGAGGTGAGACACTACACTGCCAAGGAGGACTCTGCATGGGGCCCCAGGGAGCACAGTTAAGTTGGGGGGTGATTGGGGGTAGGGTACAAAGCCATCTCAGGGGCCCAGGAGTGAAATCTGGCTGCAATAAAGGGCCCCTAATGCCACTTTTTTGGTCAGGGGGTGTCTGTTGGGGACCCCCAGGCTAATTTTGCTCTAGGGCTCCACTGTTACTAGTATCGGCCCTGGTGTGGTGTATGTGTCAGAAACATCATGCAAAAGTGGGAAAGTGGTAAGATAGTCTGAATGCAGCTTTAAGTTACAATAGTGTGAAAAGGGCAAAGGGCCTGTACACACTGGCACCGTTGCGGTAAGTTTTTATAATTGCAAAGGCTTTTAAAAAAATAATGAGAATCATGATGAACTGTACACAGTGGTGCCATGAAAATCTTAATCGCAGTGACTTCAGCGCTTCTGGAGTGCTGCGTTTGAAAAATTGCATACAAAAATGTGATGCAATTGTGTTGCTTTATTTTCGATGTCAAATCCCATTTCAAATTCTTGTTGAAGGATTTTTAGGCACTCGCCAGTCACAAGAAAAATGAAAATACTTTGAAAAATGCAGGCCCTAAGGGCGCTTTTACACTTAATGGGTTGGTATGCGCTAGTGTGCGTTAGTATGTGTCAGTACGCGTTGGTCCATGTTTTTTTCATAGCAGTGCGTTGTGAAAAAGATTTCAGTGCCATAAGAAAATATGGGCACTAATTTAAAAATCAGTTTTCTTTCAGTTATAACTGAGAGCAACTGATTAAGTGTAAAAGGGGCCTTAGAGACCTCGTGGGAATGACAATTTTTTGATTTTTTTTTACACACATTTATTTACAGAGATATTTCTCCCACCCAGCATGGGTATGTGTAAAAATACACCCCAAAACACATTATACTACTTCTCCTGAGTACGGCGATACCACTTGTGTGACCTAGGTCCGCTAACGGGCCCAAAGTCCTACGAGTACCTTTAGGATTTCACAGGTCATTTTGAGGCATTTGATTTCTAGACTACTCCTCACAATTTTGGGCCCCTAAAATGCCAGGGCAGTATAGGAACCCCACAAGTGACCCCATTTTAGAAAGAAGACACCCCAAGGTATTCCGTTAGATGTATGGTGAGTTCATAGAAGATTTTATTTTTTGTCATAGCGCCATCGATGCGTACGAGAGAGAACGGCGCCGGAGACTTGGGCGCAGGACACAGCCAGTATATGGCTGATCCTGCTGCCGCACAAGTCCGGGCCGTGTTAATTACTATTCCCCCTCCAAGCCGACATGGATAGTGGGGGAATGAAATAATTCGGCTTCCAGCAATCGCTGGAATCCGAATTATTGTTTTAAAAGCAACTTCAGGTCCGTCTTCTGACGGCGCTGAAGTTACTCCCTGTGCCTGCGATAGCCGTAGTTCCTATTACGGCCTATGGTGGCGCCGGCTGCGCCCAAGTCTCCTGCGCTGGATTTACCGTGTTCGCCATCGATGGGCGTATTGCGATCGTTCCGGCCCACACTTTGCCGCTGCCCATGGGCTGAAGCCGGTTGACAAGTGGTTAAGGTCCCTTTAAGCCTTCCTGCAACCTCTAAATTATTGCTGATTACTGCTTATTTGAAAGTGTGATTGGTTTTAGTTCTCTTATGTGACCCCTGCAAGGAGGTGGATGTATAAAAACACTGGAGGGATCTGTCATATTTCTGCACTAAATAGTTGCCTTATCTTCTCATTT
The DNA here is from genome assembly GCF_040937935.1 of Hyperolius riggenbachi. Classification (NCBI taxonomy): domain Eukaryota; kingdom Metazoa; phylum Chordata; class Amphibia; order Anura; family Hyperoliidae; genus Hyperolius; species Hyperolius riggenbachi. The sequence goes on from NC_090649.1 coordinate 155,637,121, forward strand.
GAGTAACAAAACAAAAAAAAGTCTATTACTACCGCAACGTTACTTGAGGATGCAGTTGATTTGGCGACATGGATAGATGCAAAAGTAAGCTGCAATTAATATAGTAACATGGAAAAGCCTTAGGGCTCGTTTCCATGCAGTGCAGAACCCCGTGGCTCTGCGCTGCACGTCACTCCTGGCAGGGGGCGGGGCTTGCTATCCCATTCATTATACAGAATGGGATCGCAGGCTGAAGCGCCCCGAAATGCAGCAAACCATGTGCACCGATTCAGCGGTGAATTGCCGCGCATGACTGGAAATGGCAGACAGTGCAATCTATGCACTGTGCTGTCCCTGCGAGCGGATTTTCCATAAGCCCGCATGAAAGTGCACTATATGAAAATGGGCCCTTAGTAACTACTACTTTACATAAGGATGCAGTTACTACATCTGCAGGCTGTTGCTATAGCTGCTAGCTCAGGGGCTGAGCCTCACACTGGTGGCCTCCTAATTCCCTGGAGAATACAAGCCTGTGGGGGACAAGGAGCTAGTGCGGAAGCAGGAAACTTGGGCACATATGGCACCTGAACTATTTGGGCACCACCATTCACTCTAATATGAAATATTAGGTAATGGGTGTCAGAGCAGAAATTTGGTAGCCTATAAAAAAAGCCGTCATTTAACATTTTAATAATCAACAATTTGAAGTGTAGTGTTTTTAAACCTTGATATGGCTACTTCAGATCAGCACTATTGAGGCACACCATGCATTACCATGCTAAAAGCTATTATTTATCACCGCTATTCCCATCACTGCACATCACATTACCCTAGGATATTTAGCCATATGGATTTGATTACCTCCACTGCCTCTTCCTGTACAGCCCAGCGCTACTCCCGAATACTGCTATACATGCACATGTTAACAGACTCGGCCTCAGCAGTATTCATTAAGTCTATGAACACCACTCCTCTCCAGCAGCTCCTGGGGTGTAGTCAGGCCCAGATTTACCTCACAGGAGCCTTTAGGCACAGATGTCCTGTAACCGAGACTTTGCCCTCGATGAACAACCTCCACCACACCACAGCACAAGTGTGCTAGCTGGCCCAGCTTTCACTTCTGCCTTACTTTTCTTGCCCATCATAGGCAGCTACAGGTTCCCCTTAGTATTAGGTAGCCAGAAGTACCCTCAATATAGTACAATCGGTCAATGATTGGCCAATCTTAATTGAAAGTGTGTACCAGGCTTAAAGAAGAATGACACTTTGGGGAGAAAATTGGCCTTGAATAAGCCGTTGGTGCTACCAAAAAGCTATCTGATTATGCAAATGGTGGATCATCTTAACTGTGACAAACAAGGGAATATAATTTGGGGTGTATGAAGGCTGAGGCCCTATGTCATGTGAATTATTTTAGTAACAAAGTGAAAAAAAATGTAAAAAAAACCCCACCATTTACAAAGTTATGGTAAAAATTCAGCAAAACCCCGTAAATCCAAATGTTACAAAATATGTATATCTGAGTAGGCCTGGGTCTCTAGTTTTTAGAATGGTGACATTTGTCACCTTTCTTGATTGTTCAAAAGCTCCATGGGCTATGCAAAGAAAGAATGACTGAATTACTTTTGGTGGAAAAAATGGCCTTGAAAAATCAAGTATTGCTACTTGTTGTTAACAGTGTGCCGTGTGCCCAAAAAGCTGTCTGATTATGTATATAGGGTATCATTCTAACCGTGACAAGTGAGAGAATATAATTTGGGGTGTTTGACAACTGAGACCTATATCATGGGATTTCTTTTAGCAGCAAAGTGAATGAAAGCAATACATTTGTTCTTTTCATAAATTTGTTCTTTTCATGTACTCAGAATCAGAATCAGAATAAGAATCAGAATCTTTTATTTCGCTATATGGTACTCTGCACCATAATTAAACGTTTGTAAAGAAAAACCCAAAAGTGACAGAATTGAAAAGAGAATACATAAATTGTTACCTGAGGGACTCAGATTTTTAAATATGTTTATCATGATGGTATATTACTGTTACTTTTGCAGATGAGGGCTTTTAATTACTGATAGAGTACAATGAGAAAACAGAAAAAATGTGCCTTCATTTCCAAATAATATATTGTCGCCATACATAGTTTTAAAATAAACATTATTTAAATGTTGTGATCATCGGGACAAATGAGCAAATGAAATGTGTGGGTTGTATCTATGGTATCTTTGTTCATTTTAAAACTATAGTGGATGGAAATAGAGAAATAGTGTATTTTTTCATTTTTTTCCCCTCTTTTTTCCCCCTTTAAAATGCATAGAGAATAACATAATTTCTAAAATAAAATATCTCCCTCGAAAAGCCTAATTTGTGACAAAAACAATATATAGATCATTTAGGTGTGATGAGTAGCAATAAAGTTACTGGTGAATGAATGGGAGGAGCGTTGAAATGTGAAAGTTTTGGTTTTTAAGGGAAAAAAACCTGTGATCCTGAAGTGGTTAAATAGCAACATTTACAGTGGTTTGCAAAAGTATTCGGCCCCCTTGAAGTTTTCCACATTTTGTCATATTACTGCCACAAGCATTAATCAATTTTATTGGAATTCCACGTGAAAGACCAATACAAAGTGGTGTACACGTGAGAAGTGGAACGAAAATCATACATGATTCCAAACATTTTTTACAAATAAATAACTGCAAAGTGGGGTGTGTGTAATTATTCAGCCCCGAGTCAATACTTTGTAGAACCACCTTTTGCTGCAATTACAGCTGCCAGTCTTTTAGGGTATGTCTCTACCAGCTTTGCACATCTAGAGACTGAAATCCTTGCCCATTTTTCTTTGCAAAACAGCTCCAGCTCAGTCAGATTAGATGGACAGCGTTTGTGAACAGCAGTTTTCGGATCTTGCCACAGATTCTTGATTGGATTTAGATCTGGACTTTGACTGGGCCATTCTAACACATGGATATGTTTTGTTTTAAACCATTTCATTGTTGCCCTGGATTTATGTTTAGGGTCGTTATCCTGCTGGAAGGTGAACCTCTGCCTCAGTCTCAAGTCTTTTGCAGACTCCAAGAGGTTTTCTTCCAAGATTGCCCTGTATTTGGATCCATCCATCTTCCCATCAACTCTGACCAGCTTCCCTGTCCCTGCTGAAGAGAAGCACCTCCAGAGCATGATGCTGCCACCACCATATTTGACAGTGGGGATGGTGTGTTCAGAGTGATGTGCAGTGTTAGTTTTTCGCCACACATAACGTTTTGCATTTTGGCCAAAAAGTTCCATTTTGGTCTCATCTGACCAGAGCACCTTGTTCCACATGTTTGCTGTGTCCCCCACATGGCTTGTGGCAAACTGAAAATGGGACTTCTTATGCTTTTCTATTAACAATGGCTTTCTTCTTGCCACTCTTCCATAAAGGCCAACTTTGTGCAGTGCACGACTAATAGTTGTCCTATGGACAGATTCCCCCACCTGAGCTCTGGATCTCTGCAGCTCGTCCAGACTCACCATGACTGCATTTCTGATCAGCGCTCTCCTTGTTCGGCCTGTGAGTTTAGGTGGACGGCCTTGTCTTGGTAGGTTTACAGTTGTGCCATACTCCTTCCATTTTTGAATGATTGCTTGAACAGCTTCGTGGGATGTTTAAGGCTTTGGAAATCTTTTAGTAGCCTAAGCCTGCTTTAAATGTCTCAATAACTTTATCCCTGACCTGTCTGGTGTGTTCTTTGGACTTCATGGTGTTGTTGCTCCCAATATTCTCTTAGACAACCTCTGAGGCTGTCACAGAGCAGCTGTATTTGTACTGACATTAGATTACACACAGGTGCACTCTATTAAGTCATTAGCACTCATCAGGCAATGTCTATGGGCAACTGACTGCACTCAGACCAAAGGGGGCTGAATATTTACGCACACCCCACTTTACAGTTATTTATTTGTAAAAAAAAAAATGTTTGGAATCATTTATGATTTTCGTTCCACTTCTCACGTGTACACCCCTTTGTATTGGTCTTTCACATGGAATTCCAGTAAAATTGATTCATGTTTGTGGCAGTAATATGACAAAATGTGGAAAACTTTTGCAAACCACTGTATGAGCAGAACCTCAACTTCTTTGTAAAGTTATAACCTCAGCTCCTTTTTCAAGGTACATCCAAATGCATATAAACTATATACAGTATTATCCCACTTATATATCATCAAAGGTAATAGGATCAGCAAGCACGCCTCTCAGTTTTAGTGGTTAGTGGTAAAGTTTATTTCTAATGTTTCAGGGCCCCTTTCTCAAGGCAATATTAATACCAGGTCTTTGTAGATAGTTTTCCTTCTGTCATCTTCTGACATTGGGCCTTGCATCTCTGGTGGGTTAGATAGCTCACCTGGATGAGTCTGGGTGATAGGTAGGGATGGGCAGTAAATATTACTGTTATACACATCTTCACTGCCCCAGGAAGTGGAAGCTGTGCTAGGAAAAGAAATTTACTAGCTACTAGTTAACTAGCTGCCAGCTGTGTTTAATAATCAGCTGGCCAACTAATTGATTGGCAGGTAGTGGATTATATTTACTAACATAGCTTCTACTTCATATGACAGTGGAGATTTGCATGCTGGCACTCTTATTTTAGTGATAAGTTGTTACAAACTTGTTATTGCTATATTCACATCATTGAGGTTGATAGACTCATGTCTCGTGATTTGCTCTACTTATTGATTCCCGAACCACCTAATTAACAGATCAACTTTATTCATTGCAAAGCATATGCATTTTATGAATACCTAGACACCAAAGGACCACTGTTGCAAAAATCTTAACAGTTAAAATATATGTAAATAGATAAATAAGAAGTGAGTTTCTTCCAGAGTAAAATGAGCCATAAATTACTTTTCTCCTATTTTGCCGTCACTTACAGTAAGTAGTAAAAATCTGACAGAACCGACAGGATTTGGACTAGTCCATCTCTCCATAGGGGATTCTTAGCATGGCCTGAAAAGGCTTTATACAAAGATGCTGACCAGCATCCCTGCTCGCTGTACAGTTTTTTGGCAGTAGAATGGAGCAACTGCCATTCACTAAATTATTTTAAGAATAAAGAAAAGCCTAATGCTGGGTACACACGTTGAGATTTCCCGCTCGATTCACGGGATCGAACAGATCGATTTGATTATTTCAAACATGCTTGATTGGATTTCGATCGTTTTTTTTCATGTTAAGTATGCAAAATCGACGGCAGGAACGATCGAAATCCAATCGAGCATGTTTGAAATAATCGAATCTATCCGCGAATCGAGCGGGAAATCTCAACGTGTGTACCCACCATAAGAACCCCCCATGAGAAGATGGGCTAGTCCAAAACCTGTCAGTTCTGTCAAATTTCTACTACCTACTGTAAAGTGACAGCAACATAGGGGAAATGTAATTTATGGCTCATTTTACTCTGCAAGAAACTTACTTCTTATCTATGTATGTTTATACATATTTTAATTGTTTTATGATTTTCGCCTAAGGTTATAGTCTTATTAGGGATTAGTTGCATAGTCAGTCAGTGGCACAAATGTCTGCTTGCCAACTTGGGGGCTAATTTTCAGTTAGATAGGTAATGTTGCCTTAAAGAGGAACTCTAGTGAAAATAATGTAATAAAAAAAGTGCTTCATCTTTACAATAATTATGTGTAAATGATTTAGTCAGTGTTTGCCCATTGTAAAATCTTTTAAATCCCTGATTTACATTCTGACATTTATCACATGGTGACATTTTTACTGTTGGCAGGTGATGTAGCTGCTGCATGTTTTTTTGGCAGTTGGAAACAGCTGTAAACAGCTATTTCCCACAATGCAACAAGGTTCACAGACAGGAAACTGCCAGTAGTACTACAGTCCTCAGAGATTCTTGTGGAAGGGGTTTCACCACAATATCAGTCATACAGCGCCCCCTGATGGTCTGTTTGTGAAAAGGAATAGATTTCTCATGTAAAAGGGGGTATCAGCTACTGATTGGGATAAAGTTCAATTCTTGGCCGGAGTTTCTCTTTAAAGGACCACTATCGGGAAAAATTAGGCAGTTAACATTTGACTGAACCGACAGGTCTTAGGCCAGTCCATCTCCTCATGGGGGATTCTCAGGGTTTTCTTTGTTTTCAACAGCATTTCCTGAACAGCAGTATAACTGCCAAAATAGTAAGGTACCAGCCAGCCTCCCTACTCACTTGCACACTATTTTGTAAGTTAGACTTACCAACTGCTGTTCAGGAGATGAAAACACAGAAAACCCTGAGGGCCCGTTCTCACTAGGACAATGAATGGCTGATTACCGCTGACCGCCGAAGCACTAGCACCTTTTAAAGTGCTAGCGCGATGGAAACCTAATGGGCGTGATCTCACTGCCGAGATTGCCGCAGATCGCAGGTATTTCACGATTATCGGCAATTGCAAAACGTGTTACCTACAGCATTTTACTGTGATTCTCGATCCATCGCAGTACAGTGCTTTTATAAGTGTGAATGGGCCCTGAGAATCTCCCATGAGGAGTTGGACTTGCCCAAAACCTGTCGGTTCTGTCAGATTTTAACTGCCTACTTTTTTTGTGATACTGGACCTTTAAGTTACATGTGTAATTTGTAAAACTGTTTCACAAACATTGATAAAAATACATTTTTGATTTTTTTTTTGTTGAGGTAGAAAGTAAAGAATACATTATATACAGTTTCACAAAGTGAAGCAAATTACTGCTGTGATTGCTGTGTTCTGTCATCTAGTGGAATAGAACTTGCATTGCATCTTCATATGTTCCAAGACGATCTGTGGTCATTTGTTCAATGAAAACTGCACTCTGACTAGTATGCTATCAGTCCTCACATAAATCCGTTCTTCTAATGAATTATTTATTATTGTCATTGGACTTTATTCTCAGAAATCTCACAGTTCCTGAAATAATGGAAACATGTTAGCTCAGTTCTATGATCGTCTCTCTCCAGTTTTTAGCAATCATTTAATTTCCTTGATTTTACCTAAAAGTGAAACAAAAACCTGTACAAAGAAGCATTACTGTATTTAATGATACAAAGTAGTTCCTAAATGGAATTGGAGACATTAAAACATTTTATTTGGTGTTTGACCATTGTAGGGAAACACTGGTGGACTTAAAGAGAACCTGTACTGAGTAAAAATATTTAAAATAAACACGAGGTAACTTGTGTGTGAACATTACATAGTTACCTTGCCATCAGTTCCTCTCAGAAGCTCACCATTTTCTTCTGGCAATAATCCCTTCCAGTTCTGACAATATTTTGTCAGATCTGAAATATATCAGTTGCTGTCAGTAAAATATCAGTTGCTGTCAGTTATAGCTGAGAGGAAAACTGCTATACCAGGTAATGTCCAAGTTTCCCTATGGCTCAAGTGGGTGATATTACAGTTTAACTGTGTGCTGACCAGAAAGCTGTTATGGGTAATGGCCATCTTCAAAATGGAGGACGGAAAATTCCCTTGATCACAGTGGACAAACAGGACGCGGGACAGGAGAAAGACACTGAGGAGTAGACTACATGGAAGGTAAGTATGACTTGTGTATGCTTATTTTGACTTTTAATCTTCAGTTCAGGTTTTCTTTAAAGATAACCTAAAGTCAAAAAAAAAAATGAGATGAACTCACCTGGGGCTTCCCTCAGCCCCCTGCAGCCGATCGGTGCCCTCGCAGCTCCGCTCCGATGCCTCTGCACCCGCCGGTGAACACTTCCGGTTTGGCCGTCACCGGCCGACAGGCATGGGAAGGCGAGTGATTGTTTGCGTTCCCAGCCTGTATATCACCTGTATATCGCCCCTATGCTGCTATTGTGGCCAGGAGGCCGCAATAGCAGCATAGGGGGCGATATACAGGCTGGGAACGCGAACAATCACTTGCGTTCCCATGCCTGTCGGCCGTTGACGGCCAAACCGGAAGTCGTCGCCGGCGGGTCCAGAAGCATCGGACCGGAGCTGCGAGGGCACTGATCGTCTGCAGGGGACTGAGGGAAGCCCCAGGTGAGTTCATCTCATTTTTTTTTGTTGCCTTTAGGTTCACTTTAAGGGAAACCTAAACTGAGAAGGATATGGATTTTTCCTTTTAAAATAATACCAGTTGCCTGACTCTCCTCTTGATCCTGTCTCTAATACTTTCAGCCACAGACCCTCAAAATGCATGCAGATCAGTGCTCTGACTGAAGTCAAACCCAGTGCACACTGGGCGGATCCGCCGGCCGCATCCGCCTGAAAATCCGCATGGCTAATGTATCTCTATGGGCTGGGGCACACCGGCGGTTTGAGGTTTTAAGCAAGCCGCAAACGTGCAGCAAGAGGCACGTTTGCGGCTTGCTAAAAACCTCAAACCGCCGGTGTGCACCAGCCCATAGAGATACATTAGCCATGCTGATGCGGATGCGGCCGGTGGATCGCATCAAGATCTGCCCGGTGTACACTGGGACTAAACTCTGTCATCCGCACCCAAAACCGCTAGCGTTTTGTGGATCTGCTAGCGGTTTTGGTGTGCACTGGGCCTCAGACTGTATTAGCTGCATGCTTGTTTCAGGTGTGTGATTCAGCCACTACTACAGCCAAAAATATCAGCAGGACTGACAAGCAACTGGTGTTGTTTAAGGCTTCTTTCCCACTAAGACGTTGCGTTAGATGCCACGTTAAGGTCGCATAAGGTGCCCCTAACCTAACGCATAGTGGAGTTGAAGCTGGACGTTACATTAAGCCGCGTTAAGCGGCTCTTCATGCGTCCTGTGATGCCGTGATGCGTACTCTTGGACGCATGCGGCATCACGTGTTCCTGCCAGCCAATCGCCGCACAGAGCGGCCGCTCCAGGAAGTAAACACTGCACGTCACACTGTGCAGTGAATATTAATTAGTCATGTGCCTGGCCGAGGAGGAGGAGGGGAGACCTCCTCCTCCAAAATCACTGAGCATGTGCAAACAGTCTAACACGGCTTAGCCGCTTATAACGCACAGCATGCAGCACTTTGTTTTTACCTGCTGCGTTACAATGTAACGCAACGTGGGCACTGTGAACAGCCCATTCATTTTTCATTGCTGTGCGGTGGGCTGCGTTACAGGCTGCACTAATGTGTGCCTGTAACGTCTAACTGTGAAAGCAGCCTAAAAGGAAACATCCATATCGTTCTTAGTTAACCACCCTGGCGTTCTATTGAGATCGCCAGGGCGGCTGCGGGAGGGTTTTTTTTTTAATTAAAAAAAAACTATTTCATGCAGCCAACTGAAAGTTGGCTGCATGAAAGCCCACTAGAGGGCGCTCCGGAGGCGTTCTTCTGATCGCCTCCGGCAAGCAGAAGTAACAAGGAAGGCCGCAATGAGCAGCCTTCCTTGTTTGGCTTTCCTCGTCGCCATGGCGACGAGCGGAGTGACGTCATGGACGTCAGCCAACGTCCTGACGTCAGCCGCCTCCGATCCAGCCCTTAGCACTGGCCGGAACTATTTGTTCCGGCTGCGCAGGGCTCAGGCGGCTGGGGGGACCCTCTTTCGCCGCTGCTCGCAGCGGATCGCCGCAGAGCGGCGGCGATCAGGCAGCACACGCGGCTGGCAAAGTGCCGGCTGCGTGTGGTGCTTTTTATTTTATCAAAATCGGCCCAGCAGGGCCTGAGCGGCACCCTCTGGCGGTCCATACCGCTAAGGTGGTTAAGGTTCCCTTTAATCTAAAGGATCTACCCATCCTAGAACCAGGAATTAGCAGGGTAAGAATATATTGGGAAGGTTAGTGTCAAACTTTTGGTTCGTGTTAGGGGTTAGGGGCGTACATCAAAAAAGGGCGTCGGGAAAAAAGGGCGTGTGGTGTAAACGATAAACAGTATTATCGTTTATTGAAATATTGTGTAGAATTTCGTTTAGAAATAGTCTTTTAAGAATTTATAAATCACTAAATAATGTGTATGAGATCGGCAATTCTTAAAACGTTAATCTTCCGTATTTGTAAACTGAAACTTATATTTACGTTTGTTAAAACCCTCCCTGTACCTATCCCTAACCCCTAGACCCCCTGTTGGTGCCTAAACCTAAGACCCCCCCTGTTGGTGCCTAAACCTAAGACCCCCCTGTTGGTGCCTAAACCTAAGACCCCCCTGTTGGTGCCTAAACCTAAGACCCCCCTGTTGGTGCCTAAACCTAAGACCCCCCAGTTGGTGCCTAAACCTAAGACCCCCCTGCTGGTGCCTAAACCTAAGACCCCCCTGTTGGTGCCTAAACCTAAGACCCCCCTGTTGGTGCCTAAACCTAAGACCCCCTATGGATAATAATGTTTTACAGACATTAATAAATAAAAAATGTAAATAAAAAAATGTAATTAATTTTTTTGAGTGAATAATAATGTTTTAGAAATGTTTTAGAAATAGTGATTTAGTATCTTTATAAACGTTATTCGTCACGGGCTCATTTTGTAAAGTTAAATCATCACAAACATAGTTATAAATCCTTAAAAATCTCCGGGCGCCGTTTGTTAAAACGTTAATAATCTCCGGCGCCTTTTTTTCCCTGTTCGGCGCCCGATAAACGATATTTATAATTGGAGTGAATGGGGCGCCCTTTTTGTCCACTTGTCTCATGCGCCCAAATCTCCTGCTTCCGGGTTAGGGTACGTTTCGACTAGAAGCATGCAATTTGAATGTAATTTTTCTGATGCGAAATTCTCATGCAAATTTGCATACAAATATGCATTTTTAATGCAAATTCTCATTTTCATATTTTTTTATGTCTGTTTTTTAACAAGGATACCCAGGAAGGTAGTCCTACTGACATATTTTATCATGAACTCGAAAACATGTGCAAAATTTAGCAAAAATTTGAATGCAAAAAATGCATGCGTAAATATCTTGTGACGTTCGAAAAATAGTAACACTGCTGTCCATTTTTTTCTGGATGTGAATTTCGCATCTAGTGGATAAAGGCATATAGGAATTCATTGGTATGCAGATTTGTGTGCCTAAAAAAACCCACACAAATTCACATTTAGTGGAAATGGGCCCTAAGTTAATGGGGTAGTGGTATGGTTACATAGAGGTATCTAGGTAAGTTATTTTTTTCAGTTAATGGAGTTAGGGTTTGGTGAATGACTAAGGTTTGAGGGTCAATTGTTATAATATTGGATGTGCCAAGATTACCTGGCGGATTACATGCAGTATAAGGGCCTATTCACACTTTTTAAAGCGCTAATCGCCAAATGCAAACGTGTAGCCTGCATCATTTTTAGGCAATTTCCCGGCCATCGCATTTCAGTGCTATAGAAGCGCTAAACACGATAAAAAATCGTTAAGTGTGAATGGCAATTTTTTTTGCGTTCAACGCAAAAAAAACCAGCGCAAAACACTAGCAAGATCGCTAGCGTTTTGCGATTTGCAAGTGTGAAGGGGCCCTTCAGATAGTTTTACATATTTAAGTTTGCGTAAAATCTAAACAGCAAGTTATGTCTCCTTGCAGACACCTCTTCCATTTTTTTTTCAAAATTGGTTATTTTAGGTTTTTAGAAAGAAGTAACCCCTGGCATGTGTACTTTATGGGACAGTGATTCACATTTATCTTCACCTAGGACTGTTGAACCTAAACAAGATTTTTTTTTCTTCATAGTGCCCTCTAGGGGCAACTTTTGTGAATATTCGCACTGCCTCTCAGCCTCTCGCTTTTCCAGTGGAGAAACATGCAAATTATTATTACATATTCCATATGTGCATAGGAAATTGTGCAGTTGTGATGTTATAAGAATAAAGTAAAAACAGAATTTCAATATAAAAAGGTGTAAACTTCCAAGTGAACTGTAGTTTCTTTTCCATCATTTCAGATGATGGCCCTTATTCAGTTAAAAATCCCACTAATGTTAAAGGAATCATCCGCGTAAAAAAAAAAGATCTACTTACTTGGGGATTCCTACAGCCACTGGCAGCTGATATGTCCCTCGCCGCAGCTCCGGTATCCCAGGATTCCCTCCGTTGCAGGTGCCAACTTTGCCAGGTTGGCATCCTCTACGCTTTCGCGCCTGAGCCGCTGGCGATCAAACTCACGGCCTTGAGCGTTCTGCACAGGTAGATGCCGAGCTGCCGAGTTTGGCATCTGCAACAGAGGGGACTCCAGAACACTGGAGCTGCGGTGAGGGACATGTCGGATGGACATGTTGACTGCCAGGGGCAGGAGGAAGCCCTGGTTAAAGGAATACAGTCAATGCCCAAGTGTTTTAAAATGCAATGTACAAATAGTGTCTAAGTAGCTGTGTAAACATTTTTCTTCTTTTCAAGTTAAATATCAGAGGCAAAAGCTTTAATTTATTGAGAGTAGGATTTAGCTATATTGGGACAAATCAATTGCAGAAGAGGTGTCTGCTTCAATGCACAGCCAGTGTTGCATATCAGACTACAGAGTATTTTTCTCAGAAAGCAAAAGCAGTATGAAAAGTTGTGACAAAAGCTGTGAGCTTTCGCTCTTTCTCTCACACGTTACGCACAGGGTTAACTGAACAAGTGTGAGGGGAATTTCCCCTCTCCTTATGGCTCAGTCAGCCGTCAGTTTTGGTGTCAGTAAAGTTTGAAAGTATTTTGATAACAGTAAACAAAGAGGTTGCCAGTGAAATGTATACACCAGTACTTAGCAGCACGTCCCAAACAATTCCTATCTCAATTGAACACAATATGTAGATTGATAGTGTTCCTTTAAATAGATTTTTTTTTACTCGGACCTGTCCTTTAAAGAGAAGCCAAGGTGGGTATTTTATATCTTAAGAGAACACAGAGGCATATCCTGTGCGCTATGACATGCCTCTGTGTCTCTGTATTGCCGCCTCTAGTCCCCCTGGGTCTGCTGTGCCTCACGAAAAAAGTGCCAGGTTAGCGACAATCTCCTTGTCGCTAGCCTTCGATTTACCTGCAGCCTGTCAATAATTGCGCGCTTCCTCGCCTCTGTCCCTGCCAATGCCCGCCTCCGTGTGCTTCTTCCAGGTCACGGTTTAGCTTCCGATTGAAGGAAGCACGCAGAGGCGGGCAGCGGTGGGGACAGAGGCGGAGAAGCGCGCAATTATTGGCAGGCAGCAGGTGAATAGAAGGCTAGCGACAAGGAGATTGCCGCTAGCCTGGCGCTTTTTTCGGAGGGCACAGCAGACCCCGGGGGAAGGGGGAGGACTAGAGGCGGCAATACAGAGACACAGGCATGTAATTATGCACAGAACAGGCCTCTGTGTTCTCTTAAGATATAAAATACCCGCCTTGAGTTCTCTTTAAGGGATATTGATGCAGTCATGCAAATGTATTTTTCCATGATTCAATTGAAACTGTTAACCTACAAAAGTGAGCTTGCCAAGTGAAGAAAAAACGAAGTACCTAACAAGAATAACATGTCTTTCATTGGTCTTGCCCTTTCACTATTAAATCGATAAGTGTTTTTTGATGTGGGAGTTGTTGTCTAACATTGAAAATGAGGATAAATGTTATACCTGCTCTTCTTAGAGGTCCACTATCTTGAAGAATTGCAAAATTTAAAGTACCAACATATAACATGCACATTTGTCTGAGTGAAATGCATTATATATTACTATTTCTATGTCACTACAGTGCTTACAGTAGGTAGTGAAAATCCTAGTTGATCTCCCCATGGGGGCTTCTCAGGGTGTACTTTATCTTCTAAAGCACTTACTGAGCGTCAGTTGCTCAGTCTCACTGTGATAATAGTGTGCAAATGGTTAAGGGGGCTGGCCGGAATCTTTGGAACAGTCCTTTCTAGGGAGTGTTTTTGTTTGTTTGTTTTTTTGTTTTTGTTTTTTTTAAAGAATTAAGGAAATGCTGAGAATCTCTCAGGAGGACATTGACTAATCTAAAACCTGCCAGATACGTCAGCTTTTTATGGCCTACTGTAAGTGACAGAGACATGGGAAAAGGTAATTAACCACTTTACCCCCGCACGTACGGATTTCTTCGCCCCTTTTTCCATCCTTTCACCCCCAGAGACGGAGAAATCCGTACTTTGCGCACTCCCGCCGCTGTCCGCGCTCCCGCTCGTAAACACGCCGCCCGCCGCTAGTAAACACGCCGCCGCCCGCTCGCCCAGAGATCAACGAACGGGAAAATCCATTCCCGTTCGTTGATCTAAGCCCCGCAATGATCTGCTGCCGCTCGGCTGAGCAGCGCGATCATTGTGAAAAAATAACAAAGTCCCAGCCTCTTTCTACTTCCTGCAAGCGTCCGGAAGGACGCTTGCAGGTCGCATGAAACAAATTGGTAATGTTGCCATCTTGTGGCCAAATAGTAAAACTACACCCTAACCATTTTTTACACACAAATAAACTTGTTTTACACAAAAAATTAACTCCTTACCTCCCACACTCCCCAATTTTTTTTTTTTTTTGTAATTACAAAAAAAAAAAAAAAAATTTACAATTTAAAAAAAATACATAAATAGTTACCTTAGGGACTGAACTTTTTAAATATTTATGTCAAGAGGGTATAACACTGTTACTTTATAAACTATGGGCTTGTAATTAGGGATGGACGCAAAACTGAAAAAAATGCACCTTTATTTCCAACTAAAATATTGGCGGCAAACATTGTGATAGGGACATAATTTAAACGGTTTTATAACCGGGATAAATAGGCATATACATTTAATGGGTTTTAATTACAGTAGCATGCATTATTTAAAAACTATAAAGGCCATTAAAACACATTTAGAATAAAATTATTCTTGGCATAATGTCCCACCTAAAGAAAGCCTAATTGGTGGCGAAAAAAACAAGATATAGTTCATTTCATTGCGATAAGTAATGATAAACTTATAGACGAATGAATGGAAGGAGCGCTGAAAGGTGAAAATTGCTCTGGTGGTCAGGGGGTAAAACCCCTCAGTTGGGAAGTGGTTAATAGTGTATGTGTTCTAATATTAGATTTTTGGTCATAGTGGGGCTTTAATTGAGTTTAGCCTTTACTTTTTTATTATTATTATTTTGTAAAACTATTTTAAAAATAGTATTGTGCCCCCTAAGACTTTTTAACCTATTATCTCTAATGCAGATTGTTATTGTTCATAAAGGCTGAACCCTCCTCTACCTGAGCAGTATAAACCAACAAGGTTCTTTATGTAATTCTGTAGTAGAAAGCAGTTTTAAAGGATTGTGATCACAGTGGGCTTGATTCACTAAGCTGCACTCAGAATAGAGACACGAGAGCCCAATATAGTGTAGTATGTACAGGTATATGGATATGACAAAAGTAACTATCTACCGTATTTATACTCACAAACATGGGTTACCGTCCAGGTAGTCCAGGTAACCACTATATCAGCAGGTGAGGAGGTTAGACCTGTCCCCACTCAGGATTAAGAAGTCGCTCTCTGTAGATAGGAAATAAGGGGCAACACCCCTCCACCAAGGGTGGACTCAGGAACTGTATAAGCATACAGAGGAGCCAAAAGGATAAAATATTCTAAAATGTTTAAAATGAGAGGAGGCAGAGGTGGACTTACCTCCTCCAAGCAGACACACACGAGTGTTGTGTATATTCAAAACAACAAAAATGTATTTATATACTCCAGAAAGTGCAAGTGCAACACGTTTCGCGAGCATCTCCCGCTTCATCAGGCAATAGAAACGGAGCATAAAACTGTAGGACAGAAAAGGCTGGCTCACTGAGATGTATAGAGTTTGACATAGTACATAATATGAGCATACTAAATCTTTTGCAAAATATAATTTCAGTTATTAAATTTTGTCTATAGGGAGGAAAATAGTTATTGGGGAACAAGAGGAAGTGGAAAGGGTGGTGGAAGAAGAAGAGAAAAAACAAAACAAAAAACAATACCAGATCAAGAACCATATCACCTGCTCCTCAAAATTCATCATTTATGTCATTTCCTGCCCCTGCCAACTACAATATGTGGGACACACCACACAATTGGTGCATAGTAGGGTTGGCCAGCACAAAAGGAACATTCTAAACAATTATCCCCTCTACGGCCTTTCACGACACTTCGGCACCACCACACGGCAACAATCCGGAGTAATTTCCGTTCACCTTGATTGAATCCATAAACCCGGCACGTCTGGGTGCTTTGGAGTTACTCAAAACCAGAGTACATACCTACTCTGCTTGGAGTAGGTAAGTCCACCTCTGCCCCCTCTCATTTTAAACATTTTAGAATATTTTATCCTTTTGGCGCCTCTGTCTGCTTATATAGTAAGCTGCACTGCTACAGCAGCTTAATGACAGCAGGGAGTGTTATAATCCCCTGCGCATGCTATGCAGCCATAGCATGCACAGTTACATTATGCTGGGCTCAGATAGTTTAAAGGACTTACGAGGTGAAGACGGTAAAAAAAAGTTAAATACCTATTCCGTTTTATGACCCTTAGGGGACGCCATCCGCATCCCCCCTATCATTCCGCCACGTTTGTATAACAATTCCCAGGCAGGGGGGGGGGACCTCGGGTCATCCTCAGCTTCCCCACTGAAGAGGACCGTAAGTGCAGCTGCGCAGCTTTAAGTCCTCCTCCAGGTCTGACCTCATTCCCAGCAGTCTAGCATACATAAAGCATGCAAGACTGCCGGGAATGAGGTCGGAGCTGGAAGAGGACTTAGAGCTGCGCAGCCGCACTTGCGGCTGTGAGAACTGCGCGGCCGGACCTGTAGGCCATCTTCAGTGGGGAAGCTGAGGACGACCCGAGGGATCGGGTAGACACCCCCCCCCCAGCCTGGGAATTGCTATACAAACGCAGCGGAATGATAGGGGGATGCGGATGGCGTCCCCTAAGGGTCATAAAACGGAATAGGTGTTTACCTTTTTTTTACCATCTTCGCCTCGTAATTCCTTTAAGGAGCGCTTCGTTACACTTAGCTAGCGCTCCACTGAACCTGCCCAGAGCCCAGCAGGTCCAGTAGCTTCAAAGTCCTGCACTTTGAATTGCCCTGTAGGCTACCTGTCACTTGATAGTCAGGCTATTGGGCCAATCAAAGTGCAGGAATATCGTACCTTGTAGCTACTGGACCCATCGCATTCCGGGTGGGTTCAGTGGAGAGCTTGTTAAGCGCAGTGAAGTGCGCTTTAAAGTATCTGAGCCTAGCGTAATTTAACTGCGCACACCATGGCTGCATAACGCGCGCAGGGGATTATAACACTCCGTGCTGTCAAGAAGCTGCTGTAGAAGCGCAGCTTAGTGAATCAAGCTCTATGAGAACGTTTTTTTCAGGACTGCCTGACTTCAATCATGCAACTGCCTATTCACTAACCTTTTATCAGCCATCACTATAATATGATATGAGATAACTTACCATAACTTACCTGAATGTTGCAAATAGTTGCCACCTAATAACAAACCATTTTCTAACAAGTCCCGGCTAGGATAACTAAAGAGCTTTGATGACTTCCAACCCAGAGAGGCCTTAGTAAATCAGTATGTCTGCCACGCTGTCATTTAGCCAGTTGAGACTACTAGCCAGCCATCTTGCAGAGGTTAAAATAGAGATTTTTTATTTATTATTTCTTTACATAATATTTAAATGCAATCATTTCAATTATCACTTATTTACAAAGATACAAACATTTCTGTACAGCACTTTATCATACATAAGCTGCAAAACACAGCAGTACAGGTAGTAAGGAGACCCATGTAACACTAAAGTGGTATTCATTTAAAAGCAGGTCATATTTAAAACAAAAATAAAAACAATGATTTGAAGACAGCAATTGAACAGGTACCGAATATTTCAGGATGAATTGTAATTAATGTGCAATGGAGCAAAGGGAGGACGGTGGGGAAGGTAGACCGGGCAGAAGAAGTCACAGCTTTACAATTGAAATATATAAATAAACATATCGTGGAAAAATGCTTATGGGACCTTCCAGGGGTGTAACTACAAATCATGGGGGCCCCCAACAAAATTTAGACGGGCCCCCCATGTTCATATTCTTTCCCTTGCATACACCCCTGGTGGCCCTCACATCCTGGGGGTCACATCTAGCAAGGGTCATAAAACAAGTGGGAACATCATAATCTTCACACCCATAACAAGTGTGTCACAAAAACGCGTACGTACAAAAAGGGCGCCCGGACAAAAAGGGCGCGGGGTGTAAACTCTAAATAATAATTAATCATTAATAGGGTTTATAAAAATAGTGTGCTATATTTCGTTTATAAATAAGGTTTAACAAAATTATAAATCATTAAATAATGTTTATGAAGTCGGAAATTGTGAAAACGTTAATCTTCCCTGTTTCTAAAGTTAAACTTATAATTACGTTTATGAAAAAAACAATAATATATGTTTAATTGTTATAATTCTATATTATTGTGAATAACCTTCATTTACGGTTTGTTCTTGTAATAAAATCTGAAAATATTCTTTATAACGATTATATAAATATAACTACGTTCGTAATAAGTGTTGTAAAACATTAGTAATTATTACTAAAATTTTACTAAAACTATACCTAAGCCTACTCTTACACAGAACCCTTCCTGTACCTATCCCTAACCCCTAGACCCCCCTGTTGGTGCCTAAACCTAAGACCCCCCCCGTTGGTGCCTAAACCTAAGACCCCCCTGTTGGTGCCTAAACCTAAGACCCCCCTGTTGGTGCCTAAACCTAAGACCCCCCCTGTTGGTGCCTAAATAACCCTCCCTGTACCTACCCCTAACCCCTAGACCCCCCTGTAGGTGCCTAAACCTAAGACCCCCCTGTTGGTGCCTAAACCTAAGACCCCCCTGTTGGTGCCTAAACCTAAGACCCCCCTGTTGGTGCCTAAACCTAAGACCCCCCTGTTGGTGCCTAAACCTAAGACCCCCCCTGTTGGTGCCTAAGTAACCCTCCCTGTACCTACCCCTAACCCCTAGACCCCCCTGTTGGTGCCTAAACCTAAGACCCCCCTGGTGGTGCCTAAACCTAAGACCCCCCTTTATTATGTGGATAATAATGTTTTACTAATTGTGGATGCAAAAAATATTTTGCAATTTACGTTACGTACTGATCGCTTTATTTTGTGAATAATAATGTTTTACAAACAGTAAGGGATAAAACTTTAAATAATGTTTAATTAGTTAAATAAGATAAATATGTTTAGTATTTTAATAAACGTTATTCGGCACGGGTGCATTTTATAAACGTAAATCACCACAAGCACACTTATAAATCATTAAAAATCTCCTGGCGCCATTTGTAAACGTTATTTATGTCCTGCGCCCTTTTTTCCTGCTCGGCGCCCATTAAACGCTATTTATTATGAGAGTGAATGGCGGCGCCCTTTTTGTCCACTAGCGGCATGCGCCCTTTTTTCCCGCTTCCCACAAAAACACCTGATCTGAAGAATAAACCACTCTGTCAGAGGGAGTGAAATAGTAGTTGGGGTCCCCTTACAGCTCTAAGCCCCCCTGCAGTCGCAGGGACTGCCCCCCTGTAGTTACGCCCCTGGATCCTCCACTATTATTATAAAAATAAAATGGTTATAAAGTACTGTCAGAGAACTCGGATTCCAGCAGTCATTTTCAGGTGCAGGGTAGGAGAGCTAAACATGATGAAACCGAAGAAGTCAAGTGTAGTAAAGTGAGCCTGTGTTTATGTCAGGGATCCAGTCATATGCACAGGATTTCAAAAAGAATAATTTTCCAGTATAAGATTTGGTTTCAAAGCAAATCTGTGGTGGTTTTCATTACAGTAATCACTTGGCAACTGGCAAGTCTGTACTCTGTACAAATCTTCCAATCTCAGCAATGCACGCTCCTCTCACCACTACACTTCCTAGGGGCACACCCTCTCTTGATATCCCCACACCAAAACCACCTTTGCAATGCCTCATTTGTTGCTGGTTATGCTGCTCCCAGCTCCCTGTAAACTGAACTCCAGGCAAACAACTATCGGTAAATACACTTATGATAGTAGTTCTGATGCTATAGCTAGCAGTAATTTTGGCGTGCACCCACAGCGCACTTTAGTATTGTACACACAAAAGTGTGGTAATATTGGCGTATGTAGACAGCGCTTGCCAATATATCCGTTACTACTGGCAGCTGGTACCACAACTTATGCTATTAGCACGTCCCACGGTACTCAACTAGCATTACTAAATCACCATTAGTAATGCTTATTACCATAGCAATGCTCGCTCTACTTGAGTAAGATCGGGGCTGATTAACTGCAAGACCAAACGTGCCAATTTTGCTCGGTCATCCCCACTAGTTATATACAGGTTAATTATGACCGATATGCCCAGCCCATTTATCAATATTCCATTAAAATTCAATTGGATAGTGATTGACTCCTATCACAGCAATCTCATAGGTCACAGCTGATTGGTGCAGTGATTGGCCCAATGGTGGCACTGTGGTACCGCCCGTGAGGCCATCGGCACCAGTTAGCAAAAGGAGCAGCGGGTGGCTGTGATTGGCCGGTCTGGTGCTCCTGATTGGTCGTGTGCCAAAGCTTCCCTCCTGACTGGCCATGGTGATCTCTCGCATGTGATGGGGTTTATATGGTGGGGGGGGGGGGGGGGGGGAGGATATATATGATATGAAGTATACAGTATATGATGGATATATATATTTATATGGATACACCTTATATATTGATACACCCCATATACCACACCATACCATCAAATTTTTGTTCCAACAGTCTTGGAGGGATCTATCCAATGTGGGCTAGTGTCAGACCAATAGCGGTGGTTTTGTTTGTTAACTTCACCATTCACATAAAGTGGTGTATCCATATAAATGGCCATATTAAGGTGTAATTCAACTATCACTTAAAACAACAGTAGTGTAGTTCCACCCCTCAAACAATGTCCTATACAATACACATACAATATAACGGGGTTTTAAATGAACAATCAGCGTTTATTCTTCAGTGTTCAAATTTCTTCTAGATTGCAGACAGGTACCACAAGAACCACATACAGAACTCCACATCAAAACATAGGACTGCCTGACACGTGTTTCACAGTCAAAGACCGCTTCCTCAGAGGCACCCGGTATATACACATATCAATTGTTGATTCATAGGTAAAGTCAAAACGCAATCTGTAAGGAACAGTAGATCTGTTCTCCTAAACGGAACCCTGGACGCTGGAGCGCATCCATGGAAAATAGCTATAAAATAGGTATAAAACCTATTTTCCATGGATGCGCTCCAGCGTCCAGGGTTCCGTTTAGGAGAACAGATCTACTGTTCCTTACAGATTGCGTTTTGACTTTACCTATGAATCAACAATTGATATGTGTATATACCGGGTGCCTCTGAGGAAGCGGTCTTTGACCGTGAAACACGTGTCAGGCAGTCCTATGTTTTGATGTGGAGTTCTGTATGTGGCTCTTGTGGTACCTGTCTGCAATCTAGAAGAAATTTGAACACTGAAGAATAAACGCTGATTGTTCATTTAAAACCCCGTTATATTGTATGTGTATTGTATAGGACATATTAAGGTGTATCCGTATAAATGGCCCACCCTGTATATATATATATATATATATATATATATATATATATATATATATATATATATATATATATCGGGGGGGGGGGGGGGGGCTCCAAAGTTTGCTTCAGGCAGCAGAAAATCTAGAACCGGCCCTGGCCGCCGTGTGAGTAGAATGTGTAAGTGCTGGTCACGCACAGCTAAAAACAAACTAAAGCAATATGTCATAGTAGGAAGAGCACCAAGATCACAAGAGTTATAATATGCCTGTGTTTTGCAGTGATTTAAATGTGTTACCTAATCCGTTCTCATTAGGAGACTGACAATTATTGTTTACCTAGGTGGCATTAGAATGGAAATTAATGACTTTTGTCATGGCACGCCTGGTAATTCTGTGGGAAGCATGAAAGCGTGACCGCTAGTCATTCTAATCTAATAGAGAGTCTACAATCCAGGTCTGTGTTCTTCCCCAGCTGTATTTACCCTGGACGTGTTCCCTTTCATAGCCATATCTGTGTCACTGAGCCCTGCATAACGAGGACCACTCCTTGGCACAAAGATTGCTTAATCTATTCATAGGGGAGTCTGGATACTTTGTTTTTCCATTTACCCGATATGCTTAGGGAAACTATTTACAAGCAACACAAAGCTTTTAGGGGAATGCTAAGAAACGTTCTGACTGTCTGTAACCGATAATTGTCCATCTGAGTTCAGTTTAAGGAGTTCAGATTAGCTGAGGCTTCCAGCATGTTGCATATCGGCATTGCTCTGTGCATTATGATGTACAAAATATACAAAAACACACCAACAGATCCCCAGTCACACCTTTAGTAACCAAGCAAATGGGGAATGCCAAATCAACTTGCACATCACAAGTTTTAAAGTGTTTAATAACCCGTTCGATTGAGGTAATTTGCCCTCTGACCAAGACCAGTCGTTAATTGTACTGGTAGGTTTACTGAAGCTGTGAGAAACAGAATAACAACAAAAGAACCCTCAAAACCCCAGTGCCCCAAAGTCAGAGCTTGGTGTGCATTGGAGTAAGTGAAAGAAGTATTTGAGCCCCTATCAACCAGCAAGATATCTGGCTCTCAGGTGTCTTCACTCTATGCAGTTGAGATTAGCAGAACCCTCTGGAAAGCCTCGTACACACGCTTGATTAAAGTCCTCTGAGGTGGATGATTACAACCACCTCAGCTGATAATCAAGCATGTGTACAGTGGCCCTCGATCATCGACCTACAAGCTATCCACCTGGCGGATCAACTCACCTCCTTGACTGACAGTTCCTTTGAGGACGCTGCTCCCCCGCCGCCACGAGACATCACGCACATCCCTCTGCCTCCCCGCATACCAACACGGCGTGTCATCAGCTATACAGCTGACTCGTGCCTGTGCAGCTCGACCTCACGATGTTACCCACGGGGATTGGGTCCCTGATCCCCAATAGGAGACTTTGCTTAAAGAGAAACTCCGACCAAGAATTGAACTTTATCCCAATCAGTAGCTGATACCCACTTTTACATGAAAAATATAATGATTTTCACAAACAGACCATCAGGGGGCGCTGCATGACTGATTTTGTGCTGAAACCCCTCCCACAAGAGGCTCTGGTACCGTACGGTACTCTGGGCAAACTGCCACAATGTAACAATGACACACACAGGAAATGGCTGTTTATAGCTGTCTGTTAAAGCCAGAACAGCTACATAATCTGCCCACAGTAACAATGTCACCATGTAATACATGTCAGAATGTGAATCTGGGAGAGGAAAGATTTTACAATGAGCAAACTCTGACTAAATCATGTATACATAATTATTGTAAAAATTAAGCACCTTTTTATATTAAATTATTTTCACTGGAGTTCCTCTTTAAAGGTGTGTATGCACCTTAAGGCCACCTGAACACTGCAAATCTGATTTGCGATTCCGTTTTTCCCTGGATGCTATAAAAAAAAACGCAGCATGCAGTATCGATTAAAAAACCCAAATCGGAATTGCATGTAAAATCAAATCGCACGTCCAAATCGCAAATCGGAATCGCATGTAGTGTGCAAGGCCTAATGCTGGGAATACACCATGAGATCTTTTGGCAGATAGATGGTTCGATAGATAATTTCCGACATGTCCGATTTGATTTTCAATCGTTTTTCTGATTGATTTCTCATAGAAGTGTATCGAAATTGATCGGAAAATCGATCGGATAGTATATCTAAAAAAAACTCATTGTGTATTCCCAGCATAAGGGAGTGCTCCTAATCCTAGCTTGTTTCAGGTCCTGCATAAAGGACTCCTGTCCACAGAAGCAATCAATCAGATTCCAGACTAGACCTACAGTATGTGTGAAAGGATCCTCAGGCTGAGTTTATGCTGTACTGGCAACTGATAACAACTGATTAACTGCCGTAATCAGATGTTCTGCACTTTCTCTTTCAGTTGCTGTGCGTTTTAATTCACATTTTATGTAGTCCACAACACACACAAAAATACTGCAGGGAGTGTGTTGTGAAGAAGCTTTTAGTTTTAATGCATACAGTAGATGTAAATTGACCCATAGGGAAACATGTAAAATTGCTTCCCATGCACTGCACATCGGTTGTCTGATATGTTGTAGCCAACAGAAACTGAATCCAGTTCTTACTGTTTTTGCCTTTTGTATATCTGTATTTGTGACTTTCAGTGTCACTTAGGTCTACCAATACATTGGACATTGGACATTTATTGCTAATTCTTATGGTGCCCATACACGATACAATAAAAACGTTCGATTTTCCCGGTTTTTTCGATCTAAATGATCGAATCGAATGAAAGTAGAAAATATTTTTTTTTCGATCAAGAAATTCGAACGACTATCCTGTTTTCTCGAAAAAAAAAATCTGATCGGACATGATGGAAAAATCTTTATATTCGATCTAACAGAATAATCGAACTAAATTATCTAATCGAAAAAAATTAAACATTGTACCATGTATGGCAACCATTATAGTTAATTCATTCTCTTTTCTTTGTTGTGGTCACTTTACAAGCAAGGTTGTGCTATTTGATTTGTATGACTGGGGTTGCAGTTTAAAGTCTGTCATGAAATGGAGTCTGTCATTGCTGGCTGCAATGTAAAATTGCTGCTTGTCTGGCTACTGCCTTTAATGAGCATCTATTGGTTATAATGCTTTGCTTCAACAAGATGATCACAAATCTGGTGCAATAAATCAGTTGTTCCTGAAACAAGGACTCTGATAAGTTGCTCCCTCTAGACAACTGCTCAAGCATTCTTTTACTTTGGACAAGGCTGCCTCAATGAGTCACAACAACATACATAGCATGCCTAAAAATAAACTATAACTTAAAAATAGTGCAAGTTTAATAAAAGCAATCCACTATTTATAGTTGTAACCCGAGTCCTCCTGAATGGCTGTTGCCCTGGTAAGTCTAGCTGAACCTTCTGCTGAACACAACTCTTTGGCTGATAATAACCTGAGAGCCTGTTCATTGTGCAGTTTGTTTCCTCTTGAGGTCAGGGCCGGATTTCTGGAAAGGCCACAAAGGCCTGGGACTTGGGCGGCTGCAGCTCAAGGGGGTACCTGAACATGAAAGAGAGGTTGCTACATATAAAAAAGGAGAGCAACACATGAAAAGGGGGAACTGATGCCCAAGGGAGATGTTCATAAAAAAGAGGGGATAGAAAACATGGATGATACACATGGAAGAGGCAGCTGCACATGGAATGGAGGGGGCTGCTGCACATAAAAAGGGAGCCCCAACAAACTCCACCTAGGGGCGCAAAAATGATAATTCCAGCCTTTCTTGTGGTGCCATTTTCCAACAGTTGATAGCAGTACAAGCTGTACACGTGCCAGTCCACTGATCCCCCCCCCCCCCCACACACACACACACACACCATGCATTACATAGAATGTGCTAAAAAATTTAGCTTAATCAGTGGTTACAGAGGCACTCATCAGCCTCAATAGCCAATTGCCGTTTTTGAACGGTGATTATGTCATCTTTCACACAGTTCTGCTAGTGAACCACTGTAATGGACTTGCACCAGAATGCAGTTGTGTAAAGTTGTGATGCATCTGATGTTGCTATACTACAGTAAAGATGGGATGCAACACTAGCAATGTGCCCATCACTTCTTTAGCAATAGCACAACAGCATTTTATGTGTTAACCCATTCGCGTTCCGTCGTTTTCACGTGAGAAATGTTCACCTCCCATTCATTAGCCTATAACTTTATCACTACTTATCACAATGAACTGATATCTTGTTTTTTCCGCCACCAATTAGGCTTTCTTTGGGGGGTACATTTTGCTAAGAGCCACTTTACTGTAAATGCATTTTAACAGGAAGAATAAGAAAAAAATGGAAAAATTCATTATTTCTCAGTTTTCAGCCATTATAGTTTTAAAATAATACATGCCTCCATAGTTAAAACTCACTTTGAGTTTTAACTCACACTGAGTTTGTTTACATGACGTCACTCTAAGCGTAACACACGCTTAGAGCGATGCACGGGGAAGGTGACAGCCAGAAAAAGCACAGCTTCCGAGAGAAGCTGTCGCTTTTTCAGCGGGGGAGAGCAATCAGTGATCGGGCACCATAGCCAGATTCACTGATTGCCTGGCTAACGCACCGCGGGCCGGGAGTGCGCGTGCACGCGCGCGATCGGCCGCGGGAGCGCGCGGTAGCGCGCATGGTTCCTGGACGTAGATTCTACGTCCAGGAACCAAAATAGGTTAAGGATGTGACCTGACAGATCTTAATGTTTTCCTTTTATAACTAGTCCCCTAAGTGTCACATTATGCCAAAAAGACAGAGCTGGGAAAATGTCCACTAATGCCTTATGGACATACACCAACCCATACTGTACACATGCATACATAGACATACACCATACATGCATTACATACCACTCATGCACACATATAGATTTGCATACATACATACTGATAAATATATACATAAATAGACAATACATTCAAATCTATGCTATGCACAAACACTGGCAAATCATATGAATATGCATGTACATACACTGATACGCTCATACACCCACATGCACAGATACTGGGAGACTTGGGCGCAGGATACAGTCGGTATATTGCTGATCCTGCTTCTGCACAAGTCCAGGCAGTGTTAATTACTATTCCCCCTCCAGGCCGCCATGGATGGTGGGGAATGATATAATTCGGCTTCCAGCGATTGCTGGAGGCCGAATTATTGTGTTTTAAAAGCAACTTCAGCTCCGTCTTCTGACGACGCCAAAGTTACTCACTGTGCGCCGCTATAGCCGTAATTCCTATTACAGTCTATGGTGGCGCCGGCTGCACCCAAATCTACCTGCGCTGAAAAGCACTGTTTCAGGGAGGGAGGGGAATTGCTACTGTAGTGACCAGGTTTATGCAGAGTGAGAGCAGAGACTGTTGTTTGTAAGCAACATCACAGCAGAAAGGTGAAGTTCACAGCCCTGGACACTTGGTGTCACTCAAACCATGTCTGGGTGGCCTATGCCTAGGAACCTTCCTGTCTCTAACAGAGCTTTTCAGCTGCATTTTTTTTGCATTTCCTCACAAGTATTTTCCTCAAAGACAGTAAGATTGAGCCAATATTCCTACACTGCAAAAATAGTATTTCACAAAGTGGAGGGGTACCTGCTTGCACTACCAGTTTGTTTGAGGACATTAGTCCTTCTTTAAATCCCCATAACTCTTTTTGTTCCTTTCACCTTTTAAGTAAGTTTATTATCTGCTAGGCACCAGAGGACCACTGTGGTTAACACTGAAACAATAGTATCCTCTTTTATGGCATCCTTTAATCTTTCTTTTACATACTTAGTCCTGCTGTGTGCATATTTCTATCTAGTGGAGTTTATATGCTTTGGAAACATTTGTTTACATTACAGGTTGGTAGATCCAAACTACTTTCTATGCAGATTTTAGCCACTCTGACAGCTTAGGTTACTGTGTGATGAAATTTGGGAAGACATATCAGGTTTAATTTACACACCCCAATTAAAATGGTCATTTAAATGCCATAAAACACTTACAGCTTATTTATATTATGCACACAACTGAATTGAACTGATACACAATGTTAACCTTAATGGAAGAGAGTAAACTTGGCATTTTGCTCCCCTGACAAAGCCCCCCACTTGAGGGGGTGAAAAGTAGTATTTTTGTGTGGGGAGGTATTTAGTTTACGTGGCAGTGTGAGTGTAGAAGAAATCCTAGATTTTGACAACTAGGATCAATTTATTGGACTTTTCCTCCAAACCACTGCACATTCAATCACTACGAATATTATCAACACTTGCATAGTTTTTATATGAAACAATTAAAAGTTATGTTTTCATTTGTACATTTTTACTCTGCTCCATTAAGATTAATATTGTGTTTCACCTTATTTATATTGGAAACAGCTGCCCATGTTATAGCTTTAAGTTCAGTGCTTATTCATGTTCAGATTTCACTTGATGCAAACCCATAACTTCATTAAAAGGAAAAGTTAGATATTTACCTCAGTAGAGCGAAGCCTCCAAATCTTCCAGGGTCTCCCTACATCCTCTTTGAGACCATGGCTGGATGCATGGACCCTCTGGAAGTTGGCACACTCCCATCACTGAACGAAGCACGGACATGCTTTGTAGGTGCAGGATAGCTCACAGCTGAGCAGTAGATCAGAACCGCCAATGCTTGGTGGAAAAAAATGATCCCGAGCTGCTTCTTGCAATTGGGCAGGCACAACCTATTCTGTGTAATGGCGCAGTACAGCCGCGCAAACCCTTGACGAGGCGCTTTGAGGGTCCCAGCACAGGGACATAGAGGTGGAGGGGGATGAAATAATTCTCTGCATTATCCAGAGGCTTCCCTCTACTAAGGTATCTAACATTTCTTGTTTTTAAAGTCACAAGTAGCCTTCAAGGAACAACAGGCAGCAAGATCTATGAATGATTTAAAGGACAACCTAGGTGACATGTGACATGATGAGAAAGACATGTGCATGTACAGTGCCTAGCACACAGATAACTATGCTGTGTTCCTTTTTTCTTTCTCTGACTGAAATAATTAATCATCAGGTATGCAAGTGACAGTTTCTGTCTGGGTCTGGACCAGGTTGGACTGGATCAGACTATAACATAACCCTCGCTGATAAGTAATTACAGCGTAAAACACTTTCCTGTCAGTAAATGGCTTCTAAGAACAGGAAAGAGATAAAAAGGGTCAATAATTCATAGATTTGAGCTCTGGTATATTTAAATGAAGGTGTCATTGAGCAGAGACAATGAAACAGTAAAAACTTAAAAACTAGATTTAAATATAAAATAAAGCTGGAATATCTAAAAGAAAGTCATTTTTAGGAGAAGTAGGGCAGATACAATTGTTTTTCTCATCAGTTTATTTTCACCTCGGATGTCCCTCAAGGAAAACCACAATAACCTATATGCTTAAATGTACATAGCAAACCTTACTTTGTAAAAAGGTGACATTGGTTGGGCCCCAGATAATAAGAAAGGAGGCGTACTTTCTCTTGAATCATAATTTTTACATTAACCTAGCATCTAAGTTTGTTTGGTAGAGATCAACACATACAATACTTGCTTTATGTTGTAAAAAATGTAAGAAATGTATGGCAATCTATAGCTAACATTGAGTTATGCAGCAAGCATTTCTATCATGAGGAAATTATATTTCCAGCAAGTAATACTGCCAATCTTGAGAGGGTCTGACAGGTAAAGGAAATAACACTGATTATCTTGTTACTATGGCACCAGTCAAGCTATGGTTACTTTAATCAGCAAGTGAACACTGTAATCATGCAGGGGACATGTTGAAAACAGCAAGAATGGGCAATTGTAAGGCTCTAAGCAACTTTCACAAGGGCTAAATTAAATGGCAGTCTAGAAAAATGACCAAAATGGCGGGCCAAGCAGCATACAGTGATTAGTATTGATTGTGTGTGAATTCGTTCAGCATGGAACGGCAGGGCGGGGTGTGTTTTATTTATCTCCAATACTTCTTATTGGAGTTAAATGAAACGCACCCCCTCTTGCTGTTCTGTGATGAAATGGTGCTGTGTTTGTTTGGGTTTTCTACCATGTGGTACTGAATTTGAACACCAGCACTGGTTATTAGTACCTACCAAAAGTAGTCAAAGTAAGGACAACCAGTGAACTGGAAACAGGCTTATGGTTTCCCATGCTGACCTCTGTCCACAGCCAAGAGTACCCACAATGGGCATGTGGCAATCAGAACTGTTATTTACTGACAGGGCATTTCCCAACATATACGGTACTCCTACTCAATTATATCTAGTTGAATTCACCTCAGTGTAATTGGTTTTTAACACACATTGCATAAATGGGAACTAAAAACAGAATATTGCAGCTCACAATGTGGCATAACTAAAAAATGCCATAAGTCCCATGTATGTATGTATAATTAGCATTAGCATATATTAGTATAATATAGCATGAAAAAGACCACCAAACTGGCTTTCCAAGAACAGCCACTGTGTGAGAGAGGTGTAAGCAGAGAAAAACAATGGCTTGTTTATCATCACCACTATTCAAAGCAAATATAGACACAATCATGACCATTAAATGTCACACCTTTAATTAGAGATGTGAGCTCAGGAGTAGGGATGATCAATGAGATGCAGATAATTTCAAATTCATGCCAGATTATGTATATTCTAGATGAAAGTAAATGCGGCTTGAAAATTGAGCAATCAATTCAAACCTTAGTGTGACTTGATTGGTCCATTTTCAAGCTGCATAAATAGGCATACAACGTACATAATCCTGCACAAACTTGCAATTATTTCCATCTCATTGATCATCCCTACTCAGGGTCATAACATCATGTCTACATTACATTTGCTTACGTGTCTCATCATCCATTGTATAAATGCCTCAAATATCGGTATGTCCTCATATGGATCCACCATGAAGCTCTGGCTTAAATTAAGCCTGGCTGTGAAGTTGACAGTTTACAAGTCCTCTCCGTTTCTTGAAGCTTGTCTTTAATGTGCAGTTTATTACAGAGCATCTGCCGAAAAGGTTGACACATAAAAAAGTATATAACGGGATCCAGGCAAACGTTGGCAGCTGATAAAAGCAATGTCACCTCTTTGACATAAAACAGAGTGTTTTTCTGTTGACAGCTGTAATTTTTGGAAGCAGTTTGGCTTAAGGTGTATGGAATTCTACACAGGTGATATGGAACGAAACATACACAGAACACAAATAAAATGAGGTATATGTTCCTTGTGGACTTTTTGCTAGCATTTGAACCTCTTCTAACCTTTTGGCGAGATTGGTATATTGTCCTTGTAATGGACATATAAAATATAACAAGCAAGGAAAACACCACAACAAAGATGCTTAAGGATATGTATGTAGTAGCTTTGTGCCATTGGATGCCGAGATCACTTTTTAGTCCAGCACAGGTTGTCTTTGCTTTCTCACTAGTCTGTTGGTCGGTTAGTATCATATTTGGGACGGAAATAAAAGCCATGAGTGCCCATACCAAAACTGAGACGACCTTACTGTAGAAGACATTCTGGAAGGAAGTGTTATTCATGGGCCTGACAACCTTATAGTA
The DNA here is from genome assembly GCF_040937935.1 of Hyperolius riggenbachi. Taxonomy (NCBI): domain Eukaryota; kingdom Metazoa; phylum Chordata; class Amphibia; order Anura; family Hyperoliidae; genus Hyperolius; species Hyperolius riggenbachi. The sequence continues at coordinate 155,668,119 of NC_090649.1, forward strand.
ACGGTCAAATCCAAGAAGCCCCAGAAATATGATTCCAATGTACATGTTCAGGTAGAAGGTAACTGCTGAGTAGCGGCAGACAAACAGGCGCAACTCCCAGTCTCCAAATCCGGCATCGCTGGCTATCTTCATTGGGAAGGTCAGCGTCATTAAGAGATCCGCAATCACTATGTTTTTAAGGTACACAATAAAGTTCCTGTTACTGGGGAGGTAGAAGAAAATCCATAGGTTGAGCCCATTGAGTAAGATCCCAATAATGAAAAGAAAACTGTATAGAGTGGGCAGAACTTTAGTTACAACGTCTGCATTAGGAAAACATCCACTTTCCGAATTATTAGGATTCATTTCGGTGGAATTACTCATTTTTATTTGCAAGATGGAGATATTTTTAATTGACTATTTGATTAAAGCACTTGCTGTACTGAGATATATAACTGGAATTGATGCCTTCCTAATGGATCCAAATCTAATTTGTGAGCTTTTAGTTTGAAAGGTGGAGATAACAGTAAAATGCTGATTTATATCCAGGGTAGTTTGGGTCTCAGTTGCTTTATATATTTTTCTTTAGGGTGAGTCTTTTTCCTTGTCCAGGATTACATCCATTTTAAATAGTAACATGGCCACTATCCACATCCATGATCGCAGAGAACAAAAGTGTTTTGTTATAGTCGTGTTTGTGTGTGAAGCATTGTACAGTTAGAGGAAGTTGTTTGTGTTGGATGCACTGTGTTCAGGGGAAAGAGCAGCCAGTATTCCCGATAGATGGATCTTTGTCCAGGTGGAGAAATTTTGCTTACAGCTAATTTGTTTTCGCCCACTTGAATGTCTCCCGTGGTGTTTGATTGCTTTCAGTGGAAGCTGCAAAGACAAAGACATTATTATAATGTTTTCATGGAATGCTTTTTTCCTGGCCAAGCTAGGTTAGTCTTCTAAAGCATCTAAGAGGCCATCAGCCAAATTAACCCTGAACCACACCTGTGCACCAAAAACTGAAAATATGATAAAATACCACAGAATCAGAGGCTGCCTACAGCGAAGGCTATGTGTGTGAATTTTCAGTAGTGCCAGAGATTTGAGCAAATGTAAGTGGAATTGAGATTAAAGTCAGCTGAACTCTTGAGTTTCCCTGCTGGTAAGTAAAGTCCTTCATCATATTAAGGATCAGTGATGATGCTTGAAATATCAAAGGGGTAGGACTTCCTCTTCACAGTGGGTGGTTTTCTCCTGACATTCTTTTAGCAGCTGTGCATTTCAACTGGGTGTAGATTTGGTGAAAAAAATCATGTTAGGTTTTGCTGAACATAACTTTTGACTCTATGTTTATCATCATTTGCTCACCTTTTATTGCCCTAGTATAGTTACAGTTCACTTTAGCAGTATCTTAGTGTACTGGTCTTTCTAGAAGCAGTATATAATTTGATTTTAAAGAGAAACTGTCTCAAATTAGCATTTTTGAATTCTTCATTTGAAACAGCTACAATATAGAAGGCATAGTTGTCAGAGAGATTAATCTGCCTTGTTTACCTACTTGCTTTGCATCCATATGCAACCATTATGTCATGTCCCAATAAAACAATTAAAGCCAGGATGTCATGTTCCCCATATAATACGTATGGTACATCCATCATTCAATTTCTCCTTAGAGCAGGTGCAGCTACCATGTAAAGCACCAATATGCCAAGTGCAGCCATCATGTCCTATCCCCCCTATAACAATTCTCCCATATTAAAATGTGCAGATCATTCTATTCCTCCTTAACCTCCTTGCCGGTTTTCCCGACCTGAGCTCGGGGTAGAAAAAACAAGCTATTAGCGGTGATCCCGAGCTCAGGTCGGGGTAGGCATTGCAGAGCTTTACTTGAAGTTGTGGAGTCCCGCGCGCGATCTCGCTGCGCAGCGGGACTCCAGCCTCTCTCCCCGGCAGTGTGGGGTCTTTCCCTGGCCGCCGGGATCCCCCATGTCCCCGCTATTCTTCCGGGGACCCGGCAGCCAGTTGGAGCAGCGCAGCCGTGGTGGTGGCAGCAGAGCGATGGTGGCAGCGTGACGTTATCGGGGGCGGGGCTAATATTGAAAACGAACTTCTCTATATTAGAGAAATACAGAGAAGTTCGTTTATATGTATATTAGCGCCATCTTGTGGGCAAAGAGAAAACTGCAGCACAGGAGCCCAGGAAGGTACATTTTTTTTATTTTGCTGCAGATCTCCCTGCCAGAATGATTTTTTTCAGGTTTTAGGGTCTGAAAGAGTGAAAAAAAATTGCACCGCTTTTAGACCCTAAAATCCGGAAAGAATCAGACCGCCAAGGAGGTTAAAGCTAAAACAGTCATTATGCCATATCCCCCATATAACACTTTGAGCCCTATATAACAAGGTGCAGTCATCATGGCATTTCCCCTAAATAACAAGTGCAGTCATCCAGGGCTGGGCCGAGGCGAGAGAGGTTCCAGCCTCGAGCACAGTGTAGATGGGGGCGCACAACTCACTCAGCTATTATTTCCCTATTGTGTTTGAAGCAGAGAGAAATGAAGGGCCTGTTTCCACTACGCGCAGATTAGATGCAGAATGGATGCAGAAAAACTCCACTGAATGCCTATGGGCCTGTTTCCACTAAACGTGATTTTTCTGATGCAGATTTTCCCATAGGCATTCATTGGAGTCACTTTTTCATTCTGCATCCAATCTGTGTGAAGTGGAAACAGGCCCTAAGAAAAGGGGATACATGGCAATGACTTCAAGCCAGATAACTAGATATTAAGGTTTTGGTGGGATTGGGGGCCCTGAGGCACCTCTTAGTCTAATAGCAATAAGTGTGTGACGGCTGAGTGGGAGGGATGGGGGGGGGGGTGCACTTTGGTGTCTCAGCCTTGGGTGCTGGAAGACCTTATCCCGACTCTGCAGTCATCAGTGGCATAGTCAAGGAGCTATCAACGGCGGTGTGACTTTTACATTGGGGTCTTTTAACCAGTCTATACATAACAATTTATATTGAGCACCTAAACAAGAACAACTACAGGGTCAGAGAGGTTTCGACATGGGAAGCGAATAATTGGTAATGGTTACCACTATTAACAGTACTTATAGGGGTGATCATTACCAGCATAATATAGTGGTTGACTGTGGGCCCATGGTGAGCCCCCAGTGGGCTGCTCTGGTCCAGTGGCCTCCAGTGCAGTCACAGAACCAGCATCCCCTATTGCTATGCCATTTTAACAAATGTAGCCATCATTGTAGCACAAATAAAAGGCTAATTTTCTGGTCCTTGAGAGTTGAGACTATCTGTCTTCATTTGTATCTTACTCTTATTGACCAAGTAATCATATTTGTCTTACCTGTCTAATATTTACTATAGAAACATACTTTGGTATGTATTCCATATGGCTGGCTGAATATTGGTTCAAATTTTGAGGAAGATACCTGGACAAAAAAAAAAGAAGGCTTCAAAGCTGATACACTTTATTAACATGCTTCCATTTTCAATGCAGTCAAATATTCTGTATTATTCTAGCATAGACAAGAATTGATGTACAGTGGCAACAGACTAGTGTCCTTCACCATGGAACATCAATTTTGTCTATAGTGGAATAATACAGCTTATTTGGCTGCTTTGAAAAAAGGAGCTTGGAACTTTTTTAGTGTTAAAGCCAATGGGTACCGTATTAAAAAAGAAAATGTCAGATACTCACCTAAGTATTATGGTAGAGAACAGAGGCGCCAAAAGGATAAAAACAATATTTAAAAGTTTTAAAATTATTTATTAGATTATTGTACAATAATTAGCCACCTCTTCCCGTTAATTTAAATCACACCAGTGAATTCCATCATACAAATATTTATGTTTATTGATATGCAGTCTGTTCAGGATTTGTACAAATGTGTTGCCTCTTACCCCCAGTTGTGTGCTCCTTCCTGTAATTGCCTGATGAAGCGGGTTTGACCTGCGAAACGCGTTGCGACCTTATTTGGAGTATACCAATAAATGTCCCTTTTGTGAATACACAGTTGTTGTGTCTGCTTGTGGGAGGTGAGTCCACCACTGCCTCCTAAGCAATAATTTTAAAACTTTTAAATATTGTTTTTATCCTTTTGGCGCCTCTGTTCTCTACCATAATACTGATTGTATCCACCTTTGGTGGAGGGGGATACCCCTTCTTGTTTTTCAAGCCTACAGAGAGCGACTTCTTATTCCTGAGTGAGGACAGGCTAATCTCCTCACCTGCCTATACAGTGGTTGCCTGGAGGTAACCCTGGTTTGTGAGTATACAATTCATACTCTTTCTAATTATCCAATTACCTTGACATACTACACCATATCGGGCTCTCGGTTCTTCTCTTCTTCAGATACTCACCTAAGGAGAGGGAAGGCTCGGTCCTAATGAGCCTTCCCTCTCCTCTCCCGGTGCCCTCGGTGCTGCGCTGGCTCCCCCGTTCGCGTCCGCCGCAGCAGGGACTTCGGAGGTCTTCGGGAGCACTCGGGCTTCCGAAGACGGGCCGCTCCATACTACGTATGCGCGAGTGCGTCATAGAGGGCGCTCGCGCATGCGTAGTATGGAGCAGCCGCATCATCGGGAGCCCGAGTGCTCCCGAAGGCTTCCGAAAGCTCCCGAAGGCATGCGGAAGTGGCAGTATTTGACCGAACTGGTCGAATACTGCCACGGGGGATCCTGCTCGGGACCGGGCACCGGGAGAGGAGGGGGAAGGCTCATTAGGACCGAGCCTTCCCTTTCCTTAGGTGAGTATCTGACTTTTTCTTTTTTCATCCGGTAAACATTCCCTTTAATAAAGTATACCTGTTTTGAATGGGAGTTTCTTTTTTTTCTTTAGTTTAAATATCTCCCTCAAAGTTTTATTGCAATAAGTGAGTGTAGTGATCACCATTTGGGACTGCACTTCCCTCTACAATCAAGGGTGTGAATATTTGACTCAGGCATTACCTTATTAGAAATGCAACTGTTGCTCCTGCGGCAGTAAACACTGTTCACAAAATGTGTAGATCAGTTGCACTATGAACATATTACAGCTGCTTTCTTTGCCATCTATAATTGAAAGAGCACAGTGTTAAGGTCCAAGCAGTTGTTCAATACATTTCTGCTGTGACCATCTGTTCCTCCTGTGTAAAACCTATGTGTCAACATGTGCTATATGTAGCTTTCTCTCTCTCCCTCTCTCTCTCTCTCTCTTTCTATATATATATATATATATATATATATATATACTGTACATCTATAGATAGATATACTATATACATATATGTGTGTGTGTGTATATATATATATATATATATATATATATATATATATATATATATATATATATATATATACACACACACACTGTGTGTGTATATATATATATATATATATATATATATATATATATATATATATAGTGATGTTTGAGGGTTCACGGGAACTACTGCTAGCACGCAGGAGACAGATGTATCAGAAAGTACAGTTTATTTAAGCTCAAAACAAACAAAAATAAGCTTTTCTCCAGCAAAAGGTGATAATTGCAGAAAAACAAAGACGCTTACTTCAGCTTTGTAGAGAAACCGAGCAATATTATAGTTCAGAAAACAGTCCAGTTTTGGAAGTATAGTGGATAAATCCAGCAAGCTGTCCACTCTGTAATCCCAGCACAGGAGGCCAACACACATCCACCTTGCAGCACACCTGCTGCACTCCTAATCAGCCCGCCCCCATCTCAGAGCTCCAGATATCTGCTGTCGGGCTGTTTTCAAAACCAGGTATGGACTGGGGTGGAACAGGGAGGCCTGCCCAGTTACCTTCCTTCCCTGTTCCAGAGCTCCGGGCCCTGACAAACAAAACATAGCAAACATTGGTTGCTAAACTGCCCCAGGCTCCTTCCCAGTCCCTTCCTGTCTTAAAGAGAAACTCCGACCACGAATTGAACTTTATCCCAATCAGTAGCTGATACCCCCTTTTACATGAGAACTCTATTCCTTTTCACAAACAGACCATCAGGGGGTGCTGTATGACTGATATTGTAGTGAAACCGCTCCCACAAGAAACTCTGAGGACCGTGGTACTCCTGGCAGTTTCCTGTCTGTGAACCTTGTTGCATTGTGGGAAATAGCTGTTTACAGCTGTTTCCAACTGCCAAAAAACCATGCAGCAGCTACACCACCTGCCAACAGTAAAAATGTCACCATGTAATAAATGTCCGAATGTAAATCAGGGATTTAAAAGATTTTACAATGGGCAAACACTGACTAAATAATTTATACATAATTATTGTAAAAATGAAGCACTTTTTTGTTACATTATTTTCACTGGAGTTCCTCTTTAAAAGGGCCTAAAATAAGGCAGAATATACCTACCATCCAGGACCTATCACTGAAGTCCTGTACAATATATACTGTGTGTATATACATACATATATATATATTAGTAAGACGGTCTATGCTGCACTATTATCACTCTGCATTTTTTAATAAGATATAAAAGCCATTTATCATATTCAGCTGCACATAACAAAGCTTCCTGTGCAGAGTAAATAATGTACAGATGTCTCTGCTAGTCATTTTAAGAGAGACAGGCAAAGGCAAAGGGCGCATTGAAGAGTGACCTGGCCAGCCGGCCGAGGAAGGATCTCACCTCTATGTTGAACTGGCTAACCCATACAGGTGTACCAGCTCTCAGGCTCGTGTCCCTTTGAGCCAGGGTCCGGGCTCATGGCAAGTGATGATCTTGCTGTTACTCCTCTCCCTGCAGTTGGCCCAGATAAAGTGCCGCTGTACCCTGCCTCTACTTGTCACGATTGCTCACGAGTGCTCCGCATGCTACAGGTGCTCAGTGACGGACGCCTGGGGTGCGAAGTTTGGCTCTCCCCTATGCAGCTGGAGAGACAAACTCTGCACCCTGAGCCTCCGGCACTGAGCGCCTGCAGTGTGTGGTGCCCTCATGACAAGTAGAGGCAGGGCAGAGCAGCACTGTTTCTGGGCCAACTGCGAGGAGAGAAGGAACAGCAAGGTCATCACTTGCCATCAGCATGGTGCACCAACATTTTAGCCGACACAGCGAAATAGCCTACATGGATAGGCAAAAGAGGTTAGTATAGTGTTAGGCATTAGGTGGGGGAGGTTAGTGTTAGGCACTAGAAGGGATAGGTTAATCAAATGCAAAAGAAAGTATATCCGCTTTCGATAGTCTGGTTCAACCTATCATGAAATAACAAAGAATCACCTGGTCCTTAGCAGGTTTTAAAAGTCTTAAAATGTTTTTATTTATTTAATAAAAATTAAGCCAAAATGGAGAAACCGTATGTAAAAAGGCACACCCCATGGTTTGTTAGCTTGTAGATGTATTTATGTAATGTTTGCAGGCTGTTACCATGCAATGCATACAGTGCAGTCACTTGACGTGCAAAATGTTTTCTAATTCCCAACAGCTACATTTCCAGTAAAATCATTTATTCCCACTCGTCTTTTTTTTCTGAAATGGTTTCAACGCAATGTTCTTGACAAACTCTCTAAGGACCAGTGTCCAGTAAAATACAAGCACTATTTAGTATTCATTAAGTTTCCTATTTTTAATTCCTTGTATAGCCTAATAGCATGCCCACACAGAAACATGATGGCTGTTTTGCAAAAAAATCCCTAAACGCCAACAATTGCAAATTTTCAGCAATTTATCGTGATCACTTCCAAAATGCTACATGCAGTGATTTTGCGATCATAATGTGATTGCAACACTGCAGTGTGAATGCTCCCATGGCATCGCCAGTCACAGCACAATCACCCCCAGTGTGAAACAGCCCACAGGCATAGAATCATGAATGGGAGTTTTTTCAAATCTGGCATAAGTGTACATATTTGTAAGCCTCAACATTTCTTCAGTATAAATGTAAGAACGTGAAAACTGGCATATTATGAGCTTAAAAACATCAACATAATATATCACAACTGTAAATATTTTGACAATGTTTTGAAGGTCATTGTAATCCAGTTTTTCATGTTTTTAAGTTTATATTTAATAAAAGTTAACTTTTACAATTAAGGACACTTGTGAAGGTTTCTGTTTTCCTGACTGTCGTGCTTATCCTAAGGTTTTACTTTTGCTCCAGGCCAGTGACTTACTAACTGCTGAAGCTATAGGTTAAACACAAAAGCCAGGCAACCTACAACTTCCCAAAACAGCCAACAATAAACTGCACAGGAGAAGCACAGGAGAGTGTGTGCAACAATGCCAGGTATCACCTGACTTGTAACTGGCTGCATTAATGTCTCTCGACATATTTATAGGCACAGCACATGCAAATTGCACACACCCTGTGCGTTTCTCCTGTGCAGTACAGTCAGCAGTTAGACCACCAATATTACTGCTATAACAGATGGCATGCAAAGTCAGTCATACTTAAACTTAAAAAGTAAGAACTTCTTTCATTATAAAGATGGTCATTTCCTAACTTTCATGTTCATCGTGTGGTTTCATTACTTAGTGAGCCGCTGACTCAGAACACACAGGCAGGCAGTAAAGTCACAAGTCCCAGACTAGATACTTGAGGTTACTGAATTACTCACTAAATAATGGACCAATAGGGTGCATGTGACAGCCAGGGGAATTAACATTTCTATTAAAAACAAAATAACAACAAACATCAACAATAAAAGAAGTCATCAATGACAACATTACTATAAAGCCAGCATGAACATGTAAGTTATAATTCAGATAATTGGGGCAAGGACTGTTGAAAGTCTTTATAACAAAATTATGTTTCATCTGTGTGTGTGGAATAGTTTATATACTAACACTGGGTAAAAAAAGGGATATTTAATATAGTTATCACTTACCGGACTTAATCAGAGCTCCATATAGTTCTTTTCACTTCTGCGATAGATCTTTGGAATTTCAGCTTCATGATTCAGGCTTAGAAATATTCAGGAGGAGGTCTCGAAAAATCCCTTTCTAGCTGTGCATCTGCACTGTTTAAAAGGAAGTGTTTTGGTCATTCTTGCCAACATACTGCTTGAATGTCAAACTACAGATGTGCGTGAGTATTTATATGCATACGTAAAGTTATCTGTGCTATTTCTGTATCATCATGTCTTCTATGGAGAAGTCAGGGCGTAGTATCCCCTGGTTTTCTATAGAGCTGAATGAGGAGTATCTTTCCCATGTCTGTTCTTGACCTCTACACTTCTGTAATATCAACTTCCTACAAACTAACCCCAGTACACTGGATGATGCACTGTCCTCTGTAATGATTCCTCTGCTGTTAGAGGCTGGGATAGAGCTAAAGTAATGCAGTCGGGATATTTTTAATGTGATAAACGGGAAAATATGATGATGACTTTTTAGTCATTATTGTGCGGGAGCAGATTACATTAACAGACCACACGCTGAATTTAATTAGGAAATGCACTTATAATTGTTACAACTTTTCAGTTTCAAACTCTTCTTACTTCTGCTAATAACTTTTTGCTCCATGTGTTTTGTGAATAAACGATAGGTTGTGCCTAGGTGGGATGTCCTTCTTTTTAAGAATCTACCATGCTGAGAAAGGCTGATGTAGTGCGGAGTGCAGTATTTGGCTTCTGGTGTTCCATTTATTTGAATGAGCCATCAAACACAACCACACAAAAACTCCTAGCCAAAACAGTGAGTGCCAAGACTACTCTGCATTAGTGTAATATTCACTCTGGGCAATGGGCTATTCAGGTACCATAGTACCTGGGCTCCTTTAAGAGGTGAACATTTTGGCCCTTATTAACTTTTTGGTGTCAGGGGAGGCTAGGCTTAGCAGCTTGGAGTGGATTGCTAGGACAAGGCAGGGCAATGCTTTTCTATGATAGGGAAGTTACCTGAGAGAGTCCATTGGGACATGGAGAGAAATAGAAGAATGGGGGTGGGGGGTGGGGGGGGGGGGTTGTTAAGAGCCTAGTAATGTGCAATTCTTGAGATTAGGTCACCTGCTAATAAACTTGTTGAAAGGTATTGCTAAGAAACAGGCTTCTTTTGCAAAGGCTATCTATATCCAACATTCCATTTTGTTTCCCCCAACAGCGATGATGAGAAAAGTCAGGGTAATACGTCAGATACAGTAAAATATGCTTTTGCTGCTGTTAACCTCCTGGGGGATACAATAATATCGCCAGGGGGCGACGCGGCACATTTTTTTTTAAATTATTAATTTTTTTTAATCATGTAGCTAGCCTAGCACTAGCTGCATGATAGCCGCTGTGCAGCGGCATCCCCCCACCCCCTCCGATCGCCTCCGGCAATCAAAGCAAACAGGAAATCCCGTTCAGAACGGGATTTCCTGTTTGGCTTCCCCCGTCGCCATGGCGACGATCGGGATGACGTCATCGACGTCAACGACGTCGTGACGTCAGAGGGAGTCCCGATCCACCCCTCAGCGCTGCCTGGCACTGATTGGCCAGGCTGCGCACGGGGTCTTGGGGGGGGAGCGGCGCGGCACGGCGGGTAGCGGCGAATCAGCGCGGAGCAGCGGCGATCGGTATATACACGCAGCTAGCAAAGTGCTAGCTGCGAGCAACAAAAAAAAAATTATGCAAATCGGCCCACCAGGGCCTGAGAAATCCTCTGTGGCGGCTTACCCCGAGCTCAGCTCGGGATTATCCCCCAGAGGGTTAATAACAACATTTACTCCACTATCAGTTCTGACCTTGATCTTGCACCTCACAAAATATAAACCTATTATGATACGGACTGTAATATCTGGTGTCTGAATGGCTGTGAGCAGATAAACAATAGTTACACAAACTCTGCAAATCCATGCCTAAAGGTGCATATACCCCTGTGTCATAGGTCGGCAGTCAGGGATCGGGAGCCGACCCCTTGCGTGGCAACGCTCAGCTAACTGTGCAGACATGTGTCAGCTGTATAGCAGAAAACAAATTTGTTGGGGGGGGGGGCAAGTGATGAAGGAGTGCCACAAGTGTGATGTCACTCGGTGGGTAGGGGAGTGGCAGGATCAAAGAAACTGTCCACTGCTCAGGTCAGTTGATCTGCTGGGCGGCTCGCTGTCTTGGTTGGGGGTCGGGAGCTACTATATATACCACTGATTATTGGCTGAGGCGGTCGTTATTTAACAACTCAAGTGTGTGTTCAAGGCTTGAAGAAGACCAATATAAGAAAAAAAGCTACAAAAAAAAAAAAAAAACTACAAAAGCTACAGAAATTACAATAATATTACCTAGCTTACTACTCTACCATTGCTTAAAATTTGTGAAGTGGGTTGCAGCATCAAATTCAGCCATCATCTTTAAAAATACAAATTGCACTAACAACATACTGTAAATCACATAAAACACATAAACGAAAAACAAAAATGCGTATTTTCTGCAATTTTGTTTCCATGTGGCTAGAAGCACACTTGTTTAAATTCACATGTAATGAAAGTCTATGGGCCGCGCTGCAAATTGCAGCTGTATGCAGTTTGCATTGTAGCCTATTGGAATAAAAAACCCACACATAGGTTTGGCATGTGTTTTTGTTTTTTCAAAAAATATGATACTGTATTTTTCACCATTTAAAAAGCCAAATTATATAAAAAACCATGAAACGCTAATGCATGAAAAACGCATGCAAGTGCAAAATGCACCCGCAAACGCATATTAAAAACACAAACCCCCCACTGGAAAACGCAAACATATACAAGATTGCAATTTAAAAATTCTAAAACGCAAAGAAAATTGCATATGGCATCTGACTGTGAGCCTGTATAGTAGTTGTCCCATCCAATAGTGTAGAAAACAGGTTCTGGGCACTAGTAAGGTAAGGTTGCAATGCAAAACATAGATTTATTCCATCCTCAATGCAAACAGATACATAATCAGTGTAAGCGCTTACACTGACTATGTATCTGTTTGCATTGAGGATGGAATAGAACAGTGTTTAGCATTGCAACTTTACTGGTGCCCGGAAACCTGTTTTCTACACTATTGGAATTAACTTGTCTGCATGTGTGGGGACACAGTGAGTCACCAGTACCTTCAATTGGCTGTCTAGCCAGCATCTAGTGCCGACCCTACTTTTCCTTAGAGGATACCCGAACTGAAATGTGACATAATGAGATAGACATGTGTATGTACAGTGCCTAGCACACAAATAACTATGCTGTGTTCCTTTTTTTCTTTCTCTTCCTGAAAGAGTTAAATATAAGGTATGGAATTGGCTGACTCAGTCCTGACTCAGACAGGAAGTGACTACAGTGTGACCCTCACTGATAAGAAATTCCCCTTTTTTACCTCTTTCTTGCTCTCAGAAGCCATTTTCTGCTAGGAAAGTGTTTTATAGTTGGAATTTCTTATCAGTGAGGGTCACACTGTAGTCACTTCCTGTCTGAGTCAGGACTGAGTCAGCCACTTCCATACCTTATATGTAACTCTTTCAGGCGGAGAAAGAAAAAAAGGAACACAGCATAGTTATTTGTGTGCTAGGCACTGTACATACACATGTCTATCTCATTATGTCACATTTCAGTTCGGGTATCCTTTAATCCTTCTGTAGTAGTTGTCCCAGCACGCAACATGATCCTGCTGTGGCAAAGTAATGTTTATACTTGGAAAAAATGTAATGTGAATTATTGTGCAAGCATGATCAGATTGCATTCATTTGCAGAATGGCATGGGCCATCTGCAAGTGCATTTATAAATAAAACATACCCCGTTACATACGTTACATAATTTCATGTACCAAAAATGCTGTTTGCTACGGAAAAAAATTATATAAAATCAAAATGTTCGACCAAAAAAATTAGGAATTTAGTAAACGTTTATCTGATGCACACAAATGCTCTGGCAGTAGTGTATACTTTGAGGTCAGCATGTCAAAATAACGTAGCACCTGTTGTAATGTAGCACTGTTGTATTATGTTTTGCTGCTTACAAGCTCACTTTAACAAAGGTTCTTGTTGCAACACCAACTATTGGAAAATCGGTTAAGCAGAAAAATGCTCTGTACTTGTATTCTAATCTTATAAGAGGCTTTTCTGAGAAGTACACACCTATCAAAAGGAAGACATGGAGAGCTTGCATGCATCACTGTTGCTCAGAGCTCACTCCAAAGATATGTCAATTTGACCTTTAAACCTTCCTGTTGGTTATAGCACCATTTAAACATACACTATGCGTGGAATTCAAACTTGAGGCAGTATTTTTCCTTAGAATATGTATCTCAGGTTAATGCAAAATTGAGCCATTTGTAAAGGTGTGGCTTTGCTGTGTGCTGAATTTCCTAATTCCCTTCAATCATAGGTTGATGTATTCCATTGGGGAATGTACTTGACAGCTGGTTATATAATAAGGGCATCACTGTTCCCTAGGAGACACTGCATTAGAATGTATGGATAATATCCTGCACATGACAGCTAATAGCTCATCCCTGACAGGTGGGAGATAAGGAACAATCTACTTGCTACAATCAGGATACAGTTCTGTCACTGGGTCATGCCTTCATCTTACTCCACCAAACCTAAAACAAAAATGTGTTGTTTTTTCTACTCTTTTTAAATGCATTTGTAAGTAACGGCCATTTCCACTAAAAGTTCTTTGACACGATTTTTGTTTTGCCTACCATTTTCCAATTGCAAGATAATGGAAATTGCAGTGCCATTTTCCACTAATGCATTTTGATTTTTACACAAACACAGTGCATACTGCATTTTTTCTGCAACCGAGTTTCTGCCCCATACAGCAAACTGAATGGGGCTTTGCAATTGCAATTGTTCTAAGAAAGCACAGCCTGTGATGAGGAAAGACAATTGCAGAATGCAATCACATTTTCCATTTTCTCCAGTGGAATAGGGTGCTAAAAGATGCTCAAAAGATTATAATTAGTGACCACACATTCTCTAGGTAAGAATGCTGCCTGGAAAAAGGTTAGCTAGCATTGCGTGAAAATCCCAGTAGATAAGTAGTTTCTGAACTTGGCAGACCAGCCCTTCTGGCACCAGCAACCATGCCATGTTCAAAGTCACGTAAATACACATTCTTCCCCATTCTGATGTTTCGTTTTAACTTCAGCAACTTGTCTTCAGAAATGCATGGAGTTACTGCCATGTATTTGGCTGATTGGAAGTTTGCGTTAAGAAGCCAATGAACCACTGTATCTTATAAAATGGTTTGTGTATAAAGTGGTATATATATGTGTGTGTGTATATGTTACGGCCAGAACCCGAAGTTTGGCCACTTATCGTTCTGGCCGGCCACTTCGGGTTCTGGCCGGCCAATGTGCGAAGTGGCCGCTGCGCTGCGGCCAATGTGAGAAATGGAATGATTCCTGTAACATTAATGTATCTTCTGGCTGTCTCGCTGCAGCCAAATTTATCACAACTTAGTTAATTTAACGAAATGAAACCGGCTGCAATGTAAAAGATGAAGCCGCTGGCTTTTTCTCTGCCTCTCTCTCCTCCCCCCGCCTCTCTCTCTCTCCTATGGGCAGCCGGCGGGGACACGCGTGTCCCTGAGAGTCGTTCGTCTCGGCAGGGAATCCTGCCGTTCTTGCAGAGCGGGTGCTGCCAGAAGCAATGTCTGCAGCCTCCCCACTCTGCTTCCCTGGCACGACGAACGACTCTCGGGGACACGCATGTCCCCGCCGGCTGCCCATAGGAGAGAGAGAGAGAGGCGGGGGGAGGAGAGAGAGGCAGAGGAAAAGCCGGCGGCTTCATCTGCTACATTGCCGCCGGCTTAATTTCATTAAATTAACTTGTGATCAATTTGGCCGCAGCGAGACGGCCAGAAGATACATTAATGTTACAGAAAACATTCCATTTCTCACATTGGCCGCAGCGCAGCGGCCACTTCGCACATTGGCCGGCCAGAACGAGAAGTGGCCAGCCAGAACAAGAAGTGGCCAAACTTCGGGTTCTGGCCGTAACACACACACACATATATATATATATATATATATATATATATATATATATATATATATATATATATATATATATTGTATGTAGATATACAGTATGTATACAATATATATATATATATATATATATATATATATATATATATATATATATATATATATAACTCAGGCACTTGGCAGTCTCATCAACCAACTGGCATACCTGAGGGGAAGAATAGGGGCGGAATTTTAGTGGTTTGCAAAGCTGTGCAGAAGCAACTTACCAAACCTCCGGGTGCCGTCTTTTATACTTCCTGCAGCTCCCAGCTGCTTTCCTGCGTCCATGTACGGTTCTCAGTATGTCACCTGACCAGCATTGTGTCATATGAACGCTTCGGGAGCCATGCTTAGAGGACACAGGAAAGTAGCTGGGAGCTACAGGAAGTGTAGAAGATGGCGCCCGGTGGTTTGATAAGTGGTTTGAAACAGCCCCATTCGCTACCATTAGTTGCCAAATCAATGCAAATTTTCTGAGAGAAAATCTGACACAAAACGAACAAGTGGAAAACTAGCCAAGAGTTTCTAAACGTAATATACAATCTCAAAAGTATTTCACTGCTCACACATAAATACAGAATATGTTTTCTAGTATCTCTTTAGACATTTGTAGATATATAAATGAGAATTCACTCTTGCTCATGAATTTTTAATAGAAAAAATATACAAAACTAGCAGAATTGCAAGAGAGACCTCTAGTATTAAGGATACCCCTGTCAATCACACTCTAAGTGGCACAGTGAACAATTTTTTTATGTTAAGTTCCTGACCCAGCTGTGCTTCTTCGAGGAGAAAATGATCAGCAGGATATTTTATTGAATAAGTGCTGTTAATTTCTCCAAGACAGTCTGGTGCCATTGGAGATGCCAGCTCTGCCTCCTTCCGTAGAAATGAACAAGAACTCTTATGCTGGGCATACACGGCTGCTGGGAGGATTATCAATCGAGCCTGATGGCTCGATTGATAATATCGCACGTGTCCGATACCCCGCCGGATTGATAGTGTGCTCGATACCGGCGGGGAGAACAATAGAAGAAACGAGCGGCTGATTAGCAGCCGCCCGCGGGGACGAGCGGGGATCAATCCGCGCGGACGAGCGGAGATGCGCCAGCATCGAGCCAGCAGCTCAATCCGGCGCATAATCGCAGCCGTGTATGCTCGGCATTAGTTCAGCCAAAGTTGCTTTTTCATAGCTAATCTGCTTGTACTTCTTAGGACTTCTGAGATGAAGGGTAAGCTTTACTTACCTTTGGGTTCTTCGAGCCCCTAGTAGTTGATCTAGTCCCTCAGGGCCCTTTTCCACCTGCAGTCGCTAGCGTTCACGCTGAACGCTAGCGATTGCTGAATCGCAAAACCGGCGATTCCCCGACGTTTTGCGGCCGCGATTTTGCTATGCTATGCACTGCATAGCAAAATCGTGGCAAATATCGCTCCGCCGCGCGTTCGCGTTCCCGGCAAAAACGAATCGCGGTAGTGGAAATGACCTACCGCGATTCCTATGTTAAAAAGCAAACCGTAGCGATTGTAAAATCGCTAGCGGTTTGCGTTTTTGCGATTCAGCCAGCGCAAACGTGCTGGTGGAAAAGGGCCCTCAATGCAGTTTTGTTGCCCTCCAGTTCTCCTTTCGCCCCTACTAAGGGCTGGTTCACACGGGCGTCCGCTGAGCTTTTGCTTGGCATTGCGTTCAAACGCCAGCGTTTAAACGCCAGCGTTTAAAAGCTAGCTTTTGAAATCTTTTGAAAAGCGTTCAAGGCTAGCAGTTCTGGTCTCTGCTATTGTTTCCTCGCGTTTACTGCCTCTGAAAGCAGCATGTTGCTTTTGAGACTAGACGCAACGCTGGGGTCTACTGCCAGGCTTTCATGAAAGCCTGCAAAAGCCAGCTCTAAACGCTCCCATTCACTTGCATGGGATGGCAGTAGATCCCAAAAAACGCTGCGTCTGAAACGCTGCGTTAAACGCCACAAAAACGCCCGTCTGAACCAACCCTAAAGATACCGGACCACAGCTGTAGTCGCAGGCCTCTGCACATGCGCCACGCTCCATTACCATCCCATGGCCGGTAGCAATCTGTGCTTGCGCAGCTTAAGTCTTTGTGAACTGCACAAAGATCAAGAGAGGCACGCGGATGCGCCTGTGCATGCACAGATGCTCGCTACTACAGCTGTGATCTTTTGGAGGGGCTAGCGGTCCTCTGGAGGACAAGATAGACTGCTAGGACCAGGTAAGTAAAGCTTCATTTTTCCCCTACAGCTCAGAAGTCCCTTTACCTAGAGGGCAGTCAGGTGACACCTGGACATCCGATCACTATGCCATGCCTTTAAAGGGAACCTTAACTGAGAGGGATATGGACGTTTTCTTTTAAACAATACCAGTTGCCTGGCAGCCTTGCTGATCTAGTGGGTGAATGACTCACCTGAAACAATCATGCAGCTAATCCAGTCTGCCTTCAGTCAGAACAATCTACATGCTTGTTGAGGGGCTGTGGTTTAAAGTATTAGAGACACAGGATCAACAGGAGAGTCAGGGAACTGGTATTATTTTAAAAGGGAAAATCCATACCCTTCTCAGTTTAGGTTCCATTTAACAGGATTTACACTCATTAAGAGACAGCACAACTCTGCTTGCTGTAGCTGCATGTATTTCACTATTATTATTATTTCATATGTATATAGCGCCAACATCTTCCACAGCATTGTACAGAGTATGTTGTCTTGTCACTTAACTGTCCCTTAAGGCCCATACACACGGGCTACAACTGTTGCTGGAAACACAGGGCGCTCGCATGTTGCAGCAACAGGTCCTCCATGTGTATGAGGCGCGCGCAAGCAACTGTTGCTAATCAGAGCTGTCTCCAGGCGATTGACTTGTTCAATCCCCGGCAACAGCTGTTGCAGCAACAGTCTCTAGTCTCAAGTCGGTGCGGTCGTGTGTATGCTAGTCTCTAGCAACTCTTGTGAGTCTGACAGTTCATTGAACCTGCGACAGAAGTTGCTGAGCAACAGTTTCCGCTATGTTGCAGACAGGTTGTTGCCGCATGTATACAATCGTCGCTTGTATACAACTGTCGTTGCTGGAGACTTTCAACTGTTGCTTGTCTCCATGCAACTGCAGACATCCGTGCCTCGTGTGTATGTAGCAGAGGAGCTCACAATCTAATCCTTGCCATATCGTGTAGTGTATGTATTATAGTCTAGGGCCAATTTAGCGGGAAGCCAATGAACTTATCTGCATGTTTTTGGGATGTGGGAGAAAACTGGAGTGCCTGGAGGAAACCCACCAGATACGGGAAGAACATACAAACTCTATGCATATAGTGCTCTTGCTGGGACTCGAACTGGGGACCCAGCATTCAGCACTGCAAGGCGAGAGAGAGCTAACCACTACACCACTGTGATGGACTATGACTGCATATCACTAAGAACAAGACCAAACAGTGTATGTAGCTGGAGGAATGATCATAGCTAAACAACCACCAACATGTACTGAGATCAATTCAAAAAATTATTGTTTAGGAACTTTACAGAATAGAAGAAAGCAATACATAATGTTATATAAATGTAGAAAACCTCTCTTACCTTCCGTTAAGTTTTTTTTAATTGTGGTATTTTGTCTTGATTTGCTGGGTTCCAGAGATTAATCCCAGAGATACAGTAAATCAGGCGGTGTTGTTATTGCAAATGAAGATGAAACCTTCAGGGAAAAACATCACAATAGTCATAATGTGAAGAGTACCGTGGCGATTTTCAGAGAAATGTACAGGATATTCTCTCCTCCTGTTAGTTATGAGTAAGCTGCCTTATGCCACTGTGGTCAGCAACACGCATTACTTCAAGTCACAGACAAACCCTC
This sequence comes from Hyperolius riggenbachi, assembly GCF_040937935.1. Taxonomy (NCBI): domain Eukaryota; kingdom Metazoa; phylum Chordata; class Amphibia; order Anura; family Hyperoliidae; genus Hyperolius; species Hyperolius riggenbachi. The sequence goes on from NC_090649.1 coordinate 155,686,856, forward strand.
TTATCATGAAAATCACAGCATACTCTATCAAGTCTCCTTTCATATATTTTACTGGATAGAAACGAGTTGAAAAATGTCCTTATGTGTAATTCTGAAGAGGAAGTTAAATAATAATGATAACCAGCAACATCATGTGAAATATTGTGCAAAAAACAAATGTACAGCTCTCTCATATCAGAGGATGGAATGTCTAATTTCACTTTGATGCGACACATACACACACACAATATATATATATATATATATATATATATATATATATATATATATATATTTTTAGGGTCCGTCTCCACTGTTGCGTTGCGGAATCGCCGGCGAATCACCGCAGGCAAATCGCATGCGGGTGCGATTCCGCATGCGTTTTTTGCCGCGATTTCGCATAGGTTAGGGTGATGCGATTTTAACCATGTCACTGCCTGTGTGAATTAACATGGGTACCTATGCGAAATCGCATGCGAATTCGCGGCAAAAAACGCATGGGGAAAACGCATGCGATTTCCCTATTAAATACATTGCGTGCGATTCGCCTGCATTCCACACGCAGGCGGATTCTGCGGGGTCTACCGTGCAGAAAAATCCTGCACAGAAAAACGCAAATGAAAACTGACAAGTGGAAACAGTCCCATCCACTTGTATTGCCTATGCGAATCCGCATGCGTTGTCTGCATGCGGATTCACGCTAGTGGAAACGGGCCCTTACACACAACACAATGTATATATATTTGTAACGCAATGGATATTGTAAGTTCATTCAGCTGGACTGTCAGGAGAGTCAGCTGGACTGTCAGGACTGCCAGAACAACTGAAGCGAGGGGGATATGGAGGCTGTCCTGCTGATCTTCTGCCTCTATTACTTTTAGCCATAGACCCTGAACAAGCATTCAGCAGATCAGGTGTTTCTGACATCATTGTCAGATCTGACAAGCTTAGCTGCATGCTGGTTTCTGTTGTCATTCAGACATTACTGCAGCCAAATAGATCAGCAGGGCTGCCAGGAACTGGTATTGGTAAAAAAGAAATAACTATGGCAGCCTCCATATTTTTCTCACTTCAGTTGTCCTTTAAAAACAGGATTGTTTAGCTACACTCAGACTACTATTAGGCAAGCCTCACACGTGCTGAAATCACTGCTGTTTTTCCATTTTGCACTGAACGCAAAGAGCTTCACATACAAGGTATTGCGATGGGCCACTCCCAACTCTGCAATTTTTGGGCGTTTCCATTCTCACATTTACGTTGCAAGAGAAATCTGCCTGCATTCAGCTTTTCTCCCCAAGTGCGCCGCCTGTTTTAATGCAATGTAATTTTAACACTATTTGTTAAATACACGCAAACACATTTCCAAAACTGACAATCACACACAACAAAATGTAAATGCTGTGAAACGCAGTTACAACAAAACGTTTGTGTTTTTGCACAGCTGAAGTGTGCGCCCAGCAGAAATGGATTAAGATGTAATGGGGCCTTAGGCAAGGTAGTAGATTTGGGGCCCCCTTGTGGTCCTTTTCACAAGCTGATGTGGAGAGAGGTTAAAGAAGGTGGCAGGTGGGCCACTTTACACCCACTAGGCACCAAGCACCTGACTAGGTTGCCTGGGGGGTGATCCTGCTCTGGTGCCCAGCCTTAAAGGGAAGGTCCAAGTGAAATAAAAAATAGATATACTTACCCGGGGATTCCTCCAGCCCCTGGCAGCGGATATGTCCCTCACCGCAGCTCCTCCTCCAGCCGGTGGCCCTGGGTACCCTCCATCGGAGATGGTGACCTCGCCAGGTCGGCATCTTCTGCTCCTTCTCCAGTGTTCTGCCGCACCACTCATGATCCCGCACATGTGGTCTGGAGCATTCTGCGCAGGCACAGTACTTCTGCAGAACGCTCCAAGCTACGTGATCATGAGTGGCGTGACCGAATGCTTGCGCATGCGCATTAGAAATGGAAGGGCCACCTGGTCACTGGCTGGAAGTGGCGCTGCGGCAAGGAACATATTGGCTGCCAGGGGCTGGAGAAAGCCCCAGGTAAGTAAATATTTTTTTCTGCTCCTCGCATCTATCCTTTAAAGGATACTCGAAGTGACATGTGACAGGATGAGATAGACATGGGTATGTACAGTGCTAAGCACACAAATAACTATGCTGTGTTGCTTTTTTTTTCTTTTTCTGCCTTTAAAGAGAACCCGAGGTGTGTTTAAAGAATGTTATCTGCATACAGAGGCTGGATCTGCCTATACAGCCCAGCCTCTGTTGCTATCCCAAACCCCACTAAGGTCCCCCTGCACTCTGCAATCCCTCATAAATCACAGCCGTGCTGTGAGGCTGTGTTTACATCTGTAGTGTCAGTCTCAGCTGCTCCCCCGCCTCCTGCATAGCTCCAGTCCCTGCCCCTGTCCCTTCCCTCCAATCAGCAGGGAGGGAAGGGATGCAGGCGGGGACTGAAGTTCTGCAGGAGGCGGGGAGAGCAGCAGACTGACACTATAGAGATAAACACAGCCAGCTCTGACAAGCTGTTTGTCAGCAGCGTGGCTGTGATTTATGAGGGATTGCAGAGTGCAGGGGGACCTTAGGGGGGTTTGGGATAGCAACAGAGGCTGGGCTGTATAGGCAGATCCAGCCTCTGTATGCAGATAATATTCTTCAAACCCACCTCGGGTTCTCTTTAAGCTTTTAGGGGAGATATTTTATCCATACCTGGATTGGAGCTTTAATGCAACTGAAGCAAATACTTTAGACGAATCAGAGGCGTGTCTAGGATCCTAAGAGATCCGGGGCACTTTTGGGCACTCCAGCCAAAAAATGGGTGTGGCCATGCACCAGAATGTGGTTGTGGTCATAAGTGGGACCAAATTTACATAAAATCAACAGCAGTCTAAGTAGGCCTGCCCAGCAAAACGTTGGATGAAGCCCCCCCTCTCCATTAAACAGAAAAAAAAATTAGAATGCAGCATATCTCATAAATAGGCAGTGTAACATAAACAAACGAGACATGCTGGGTGCTGTGTAGTGCCATGTCAGGCCATGTGGTGCCTCTATGAAGCATGCTGGGTGTTGTGGTGACATGCTGTAGCTGTGGTGCCTGGAGCCCCCATAGGGAGCATGCATCGTTGTGTGCGTCTTCACCATGCCTCCCCCTGACCAGCACAGCGGGAGGAACTACTCATCTCCTCCATCCGCTCTCCAAGTCTGGAGACAGCCTCTGTAAAAGCAATTCTCCTCCTAGCATCCGAGAATCAGACGCTAGGAGCTCTAGTGTCTGATTCATTCTCAGACACTAGGGGGAGAAGCCTGGAAGAGAAGATGACTGCAGAATCTGGAGACTAAGCGGCCAGAGACGAGTACTGCCGCCCGCTGCCTGGGGAGCATCCGGGGCACCCCAGGGACAGGAAGTTCTTATTAAAGTTGTACTGTATTCTGCAATGTTATTTTGTTGGTATGCATACCTCTCATGAGGTCTCTTGATAGGGTTATGGACCAAGGTATTCTATAGAAAATCTAAAATACATTCATGTGTTGCCTTCTAACTTCGCTGTTTTTTCCATTTTCATGAAGCTTTCTGACAAAAGCATTTTTGCAAAATAACAAATAGCACTTAGAGGAGATAACAGGATGAATGTGGTTTATGTGTACATGAATGGATATGTAAAAGCTTACAGAAGGAAGTCAGTACAGGGACTAATGTCTAAGTTCTAACTAATATACAAAATTTGGTGGGTGTACCAGTAACCATAGCAGCCATAGTGATTGCTGTGGGGCTTGGAGGAAAGGGCTAGTCAAGTCTACATTCATCATGTCACATGCTCTACTGTGTAATTTTATGTGAAAATGTATGTTGGTAGCACATTGGGAATTCTTTATGCAGAGATGCAAGGTGGAGCAACTGGACTGGGGCCATCCCAGCCTGGCACTGAGCTCTGAAATGTACCCGGAAAAAAGAACAGAGATCACAAGGTGGTGGCAAGAAAGTGGGAGATTATTATCAAGGCGGAAAGACTCCTTACATGGAGGCGGTATTGAATTGTCAGTTTGACGTCTTGGTTTCCAGCACAGAAAATTCAAATGGGTCATCAAACCTGGACCATTTTAAGTGGCTTCTGTTGGATGTCAAAAGTGTGCAACCTTCAGTTTGGTAATGTTTGCGGCCAGTAGAAAACACTTTTAAAAATAGGTTAGGGTTGCAGATTCACACCAGTTCTACACTCTTCTCTATTGTTGTCCAGCCTCAGCAAATCATGGGCTGAGTGGCTACAAGATCAGGTTCTCCAGTCTTACTCCACTAGTGCTACAACCGTCCCTGGGATTTTGGCACAATTCTTCCCCAGGCATTTTATTCATCAGACCCTTCTACCACCCTCTCACTCTTAGGGTTATATCACTAATCTTTACAGTGTGGTGATAGGCCACAGGGGCACATAAAGCTTAGCGGCATTATGTAGATAGTGTAACTCATGTTATACATACAACATATATGTTGTGGGTGTAACATGCATTACTGGCTGACTTGGTCATCTGACTTATTTGGAATGTGAAAATGCCATACCAACTTCGTATCTTGATCCAGGCAGACCATATGCCTAGGCATATTCACATACACACACTGTATTTTGTAAAACTGTAGCAAAGGGGATGAGTGAATAATGGCGCACAGCGCCTATGCATAAAAATGGCGCCGCATTAAAAAGATACGCTTATCGCTATTTATCGTTAGCACTGCATAATAATGGCGCACAGGGAAAAAAGAAGAAAAATGGCACACACTAACGTTATTTATCAATAGTGGCACACAGTAACGTTATTTATCAATAGTGGCACACACTAACGTTATTTATCAATAGCGCTCTACATAAGCCAAACTGCAGACGTTATTTAACTGCAAAACGGGGAATGGATTTAATGTAACACTTTCAAGGTTAGGGTTAGGCACCACTGGGGGGGTCTTAAGGTTAGGCACCACCAGGGGGGTCTTAGGGTTAGGCAACACTAGGGGGGTCTTAGGGTTAGGCACCACCAGGGGGGTCTTAGGGTTAGGCACCACCAGGGGGATGTTAGGGTTAGGCACCACCAGGGGGTTTTAGGGTTAGGCACCACCAGGCGGTGGTTAGTGTTAGGCACCACCAGGGGGGTTTAGGGGTTAGGGATAGGTACAGAGAGGGTTCTATGTGTTAACGGTAAATAACAATAAGGCTTTAACGTTAAACAACAATAAGGCTTTAACGTTAAATAGCGATAAGCGGCAAACGGATTAGCTGCAACACTGTGCGCCATTATTCGCAAGCGCCATTTTCAGATGGATGCGTAGCAAAGTGCTTCAATGCTCTGCTTATTTACAGGTCAACAAGAGAGTTCAGAGATGGTCGACACTACATTATTATTTTTTTTAACTGCCAATGATGCATATTTTTACACCATAGAAAAGTGCTTCCATGCTCTGCATAGAGAGAACTGACTGCTTATTTTATTTAAGAAAGTAGGTGACTCAAGCATGATTTCCCCCCCCCCTTTTATAATTAATATAGGGTGTAAAATACTTATATTGAATATACCCGTGTTTCCCTGAAAATAAGACAGTGTCTTATATTAAATTTTGCTCCAAAATATGTGCTAGGGCTTATTTTCAGGGGATGTCTTATTTCTAACAGGAAGTGTCTCTAAGTAGAACATTTCCTTTTCCTTTGGACTGTGCTGTTCCTAGGTTTGAAAGAATGCTACTGCACTGATCAGACACCTGCCCTGTCATCCCTACACCCAGCTGATAACCTTCTTGTGTGCTGGGAAGACAAAACCGCTGTGCCCGATAGGCACTGAACTTCTGTGTGCCCACTTGCTGGCTGACTCTTCCTCCTCTTTAACTGCCGATAGGGCTTATTTTAGGGGTAAGGCTTATATTTCAAGCATGCTCGTAATTCCAGTTATGATTTATTATCAGGGTAGGGCTTATTTTCCAGGAAACAGGGTATTTAATAATCATCATGCAGCTATTTTGCGGTAGAAATAAAAAATCAAGACCTCAGCGCTGCTTTGCCCAAGATAGATTAAAGTTCAGTCATCCTTTCAGTTGTATCCAGCTCTTCCCCACTCGTAAACCCTTTCCAGACATCATACTTTTCATGTCTAAAAGTTAACCAGTACAGCCCGCAGGTGTTTTCACTTCTAGGACAGAAACAATTTTAGGGTGTCAATGCTCCTCCCATTCATTCACCAATAATTTTATCACTACTTATCACACCTAAATGATCTATATCTTGTTTTTTTCCGCCACCAATTAGGCTTTCTTTTGGTGGTATATTTTGCTAAGAATTATTTTATTATTATTTTATTTTAATTACAGTTTACAGGAATAATAAGAAAAAAAAATATTGCAATGTTTAAAATATTTTTTTTTTAAATAAAGGTGCATTTTTTCAGTTTTGTATCCATCACTAATTACAAGCCCTTGTAGGCAAAAGATAACAGTAATGTACTCTCACAACATACATATAAAAAAAGATAAGTCCCTAAGGTAAATATTTATGTTTTTTTTCCCTAAATGTGTTTTTTTTTAAGCTATGGGGGAGGGTGGTGCTAAGCACTCTCCTGCTAATTACCAGGAAGTGCTTTTACATTTTTACTCGTTCCTTTTTGTCTATCAACATGCCTTGTGATTCAAGTCATGTTGATTCATTTACAGGGGATTGGTTGGCTTGGGGGAACACTCGTACCCCTTTCCCAATTTATACCCTGCAATACCCACCGGGACCCAGCCCCGTGCACGCGTGTATTTGCGCACACCTGCCGCAACCCCGCTGGACGAATATATCCATCCAGAGCGGCTCCTGCTAGACAAATATATTGTCCAGTTGGAATTAAGTGGTTTAAAAACACTTGTTCATAATCATTCTGATGTCTGTCCATGTATCCCCCATCTTCTGTGTCTTTTAATACATAGACAACCAGCTGTCAACTGAGGCATCATGTTTTTGCTGATTGCTTAGCCCGCAAACACAGTGGGAACACAGCAGGATCATCTACAAGACAACCCAGGCAGGTGCCTGAGGCCCAGTGGGTGTCAAGGGGCTTACCTTGCATCTTCTCTGACCCTTCTCCACCTCAAATTACCAAAAGGACCATGAGGGGGAGTGGGAAGATTATTGCTTCTCCTCTCCCTCCTCTCTTTCCTTACAGTACATGCAGCCCATGCCTGTGAGAGGTGACATGGATGTTAGGTTGTAACCGTCTTTTTATATCTACAGTGGTTTGTGTATCAGTGCTGAGTCCCTTTGGATGTTACTGTAAGATAACCAAGGAGAAGAACGGAGGCGTCAGAAGTATAAAAACAAGGGAGGCGCATGCGCGAGCCGCGGGAGATGGCCGCATAGGAGGAGAGCTCCGTCCACCGCCGCCGCTAACAGCGATTCCTTCCGCTCCCCCAGCCTCACAGACGGGCGGTTTCGTAGGGGACGATCCCCGCAACACCTCCAGCACCACATGACCGGCAAAGGGGCCCAGAAAACCGCGACCACAGCGGGGACCATGGAGAAATTTCTCCGCCCTCCTCCCAGCCAAGATGGCGCTGAGCACGCAGCCCTCCCAGAAACACATCCCTCTGATCAGGCAAGTGCAGGGGGGGACACACAGCCTCTCACAGCAGCCTTGCTGGAACAAACACTGGCCAGACATTACCACAGCCTCCATGATTCCCTACAAAACGTCATCCGCTCTGCTATACAGGAGGTGAGGGCTGACATATCAGGGCTGGGGGAGCGTACACAGGCACTAGAAGATAGGATGGAAGCCATAACTCTAAAGCAAGCCGACTTAGTTGAGGAGCAGCAACTTATGCAGAATGACATAAAGTCAATACGCACAGCACAGGAGGACATGGAAAACAGGGAACGGAGGCAAAATGTTCGCATTAAAGGGGTATCCATGTCTCTGAAAAGTGAACACATTGAGGCCCATTTGAAAGAACTGTTTCACACCATTCTTCCTGACATCCCAGAGGAAATGTGGAGGATTGACAGAGCCCATAGATCTCTAGGTGAACGACGCCCTGGCGCTCAAAGGCCTAAAGACATCATAGCGAAATTACATTATTATGAAGCTAAAGACGCCCTGTTCAGAGCTCTTAGAAATACAGCCACTATTTCATTTAAAGGAGATGATATTTCCATCTACAATGATCTCTCACTGATTACTTTGGCAAAGCGCAGAGCCCTCAGACCGGTTACACAACTTCTCAGAGACGCTAATATCCCATATAAGTGGGGCTTTCCTTTTCGTCTGATTGTAAACAAACAGGGCCTGATCCTCACTTTATCTGACTTTGATGATGCCCCTCTATTCCTCAAACAAATGGGGCTAAAACTTCCGAACACAGCTATATCTCGCTCATCACCTACGTCTTCACCCCCACGGAAGGTGCGACACATTTCAGAATGGTCGAAAGTTCCAGTTCGCAGTATCACCTACCCTGACAGAGCTGACAACATGGAAGACCAACCATCTGGAACTTGACCAAAGGCCTCAGCCTCTTTCCAATCTATATGTTTTTCATAGAAGAAATGAAAATACCTTCACCATGCCCACTTATTTTTTATACCTGGGCTCCCTGTTCTCCCCCTTTTATGACTTTTATACCTTAACTAAATGTCTACTCCTCAAATTCCACATTGAACTGATTATGCTTCTTATGCAGGCGGTGGAGTGAGTATTTCTTTTCCATTTGTGTTGATAATGACTGATGTTTATTGCCTTCTTCCGGGACTCCTCATGTACCTCCGGGGGACCCTTCCTCAATTTGATCAACCGCCCCCGCGGCTGGTCAACCTGAAGAGGTCTCCATATAGGCAACAGTTTTATGTTGCCCTTATACATCGCCACTGGAACAACGGTGGCATCTCTTACCAGCTCACTGCAATTGTTATGTTAAATGTTTCTCTTATTATTGTTATCTCTCCGTATATGCTAGTTTATGTTTTTAGGTCTACTAGGTCTGTCCTTGGATTATCGGCAATCTTTCACATTATCTTAGATTATGGTTAATTTTCTGACTCTGAATACTAAGGGACTAAACACACCTCAGAAAAGGTTCTCTTTATTTAAAGACTTAAAGAGACTAAATATTGACCTAGCTTTTATACAAGAGACTCATATATGCAAAAAAGACCCACCACGTCTCTATAACAAACTATACTCTGAGGTGTGTTTAGCCTCAGGTCCTAAGAAGAAAGCAGGGGTGGCCATTATATACAAAAAAACATTCCCCCTACAGATTTCTAAAATCACCCCTGATCCTAAAGGCCACTATTTAATTCTATCAGGCACCTTGCTAGGAAAACCCATTACTCTAGCTAACGTTTATGTCCCTAACCAGGATCAAATATCATTCCTAACAACTTTCTTTAGGAAACTATTTAAAGTAACTCAGGGCACTTTGCTGATAGGAGGGGATTTTAATTTAGCCTTCTCGGATATAAAAGACTGACATATCCCTCCCCATAAAACTACCATACCCTTACATAGCCGTAACTCCCGCAAATTTAGAACACTTTTGAGACAATATAGACTTTTAGATTTATGGCGGATCTCCAATCCCACCTCTATAGAATTCACCTTTTTCTCTCCACCTCATGCATCTCATTCCAGACTGGACTACCTGTTTTCAACAGCTACCATATTGCCCCTGCTGAGAGAGGCTGAAATACAACCCATTGCATGGTCAGATCACCAAGCAGTTGTCATAGAGATTGATTTATATTCCTATAGTCACAAGCCGAATTTCTGGAGACTAAACGAAACCCTATTACAAGACAAAGAGCTCTTATCCAAATTTACAAAGGAGCTGCAAGCATACTTTGATACAAATGATGGTTCGGTCTCCTCTGTAGGGACACTCTGGGAAGCACACAAGGCTTTTATTAGAGGGTTATTCATCTCAGAAGCTACTAAGCGTAAAAAAACAATGTCATCTAAACTCCTAAATCTTCATTCAAAACTCAAACAGGCACAAAACCTCTATAGGGCCGACCCCTCCCAAACACATTACACTGCCTTACAAACTGTAAAATATGAAATTCAAACTCTCCAATCCGCACAGTTAGAAAAAAGCCTGAGATGGACCAGACAACTTTTTTTTGAATGAGGCAATAAGCCCCACACCATTCTTGCTAGGAAACTCAACCCGAAATCATCCCAACCACTCATTCACTCAGTAAAAGACCCTCAGGGAATTACACATTTTCACCCTCAAAAGATTGCTCAAATCTTCACAGAATATTATCAGCAACTTTATAATCTCCCCCAACCGCCCAACCATTCTGCGCATTTACTTAAAATTGATGAATTCCTAAGCCAACTGTCCCTACCAAAATTAACGGAAGATAATATCCGGCTCTTAAACTCCCCTATTACAACAGAGGAAATTTCAGAAATAATTAAATTCCTACCCTCCTCTAAAGCTCCTGGCCCTGACGGCTTAACATACTCCTACTACAAAAAGTTTAAACACATCCTTGCTCCCTATTTGACCATATTAGCCAACACACTTATGGATGGACAAACTGTTCCTCAGTCATTCTTAAACTCCCTAATCACTATGATCCCTAAAGAAGGGAAAGATCCACAACTCCCACAAAGCTACCGTCCAATATCCCTCTTGAATGCTGACCTTAAAATTATTACAAAAACTTTAGCTAATCGCCTGAACCCGATCCTCACAACTGTGATCAACAATGACCAAGTGGGCTTTATAATGGGCCGTCAAGCAGGTGATAATACGAGGAAAGCAATCAATCTGATAGAACTAATGAACAGGTCCAACCGGCCCTCTCTGCTCCTGGGTTTGGACGCAGAGAAGGCCTTTGATAGGCTTTCCTGGTCATTCTTGTTCAAAGTTATGGAACATCAGGGATTTAGCGGACCTTTCCTAACCTTAATAAGATTCCTCTATTCTTCCCCATCCACCTCAGTTAAACTACCCTTTGCATCCCCAATACCTTTTCCCATTCTTAATGGTACACGCCAGGGATGCCCCCTCTCCCCTTTATTATTCGCCCTTAGTATCGAACCACTGGCGTGTGCAATACGACAGAACCCGGACATCACAGGAGTTAAACAGGGAACCAGAGAATATAAAATCTCGCTTTTTGCGGATGACATCCTGTTAACTTTGACTCAGCCTCTCACCTCACTCCCCATACTACATACTATATTAAGGAAATTTGAGTCCATCTCAGGCTTCAAACTCAATCAAGAAAAAACTGAAGCTCTCCCTATCAAGATCCCACAAAACTCACTTGATATCTTACAAAGCTCTTTCCATTATAATTGGAAGACACAGGCCATTAAATACTTAGGTATCAACTTAACCCACTCTTATTCTACCCTATATAAAGCAAATTTCCCATCTCTAATTCAGTCTATACTCTCAGATTTGCACAAATGGACTGCTTTTAAAATATCATGGATTGGCAGAATATATTCTCTCAAAATGAACATATTACCGCGGCTATTATATTTATTTGAGACCCTCCCTGTTAGAGTACCACCCTCACAACTCAGAATACTACAACGTGCCTTTTTAAAATTTGTTTGGAATAATTCCCATCCCAGAATTAACTCCACTATTCTAATGGCATCTCGGGAGCAAGGAGGTCTAGGATTACCCAACCTAAAACTGTACTACCAGGCGGCTCATTTAAGGCAACTCCCTGAATGGTCCGACCTCAAGGTATATACCAAATGGGGTCTCATTGAAGCAATGAGCATCTTCCCAATGTCCCTCCCAGCATTAATTTGGCCCCAGATTCCACCTAAGATCCCTACCGACCAGCTACTCCCTACCATCAAATTTACCTTACAAATATGGCGGGCAACTGCAAAAACGGCCAATCTTAGATCCCCCATATCTCCACTATATCCCATATTGGGAAATCCAGCCTTTATCCCTGGGATGGCAGAAGACTTTATGGCTAGATGGTATACTCTTAAATACACTAACTTCAGCAATTGGATAGATGTACTATCGGGAAATACTGTGACTAAAGAAAAACTAGAAGGCAAAATACAACTCACAGCTAAGCTCAATATGGAATATAATCAAACCTATCATTTTCTAAGATCCCTCTCCAAAGGCAAAAGTCACCTACTCGAATATACCCCATTTGAACGTCTATGTGATCACAAAGGGCATCAAAAAGGCCTCATCTCATCAATATACACTCTGTTACTTGATAAATCTGGTTCCATTAAACCCAAACATGTTTACATGACAAGATGGGAAAAAGCCTTAGGCCGACCCATAAGCTTGGAGGATTGGTCCTCTATATGGGAAAACGCCAAACATACTTCTATGTGCACACAGATAAAAGAAAACATTTACAAGACACTGTTTAGATGGTACAGAACCCCTGAAGTATTGGCTAAGATCTACCATGAACTCCCTAATACTTGTTGGAGGGGTTGTGGACATATAGGCACACTCGAACACATCTACTGGGCCTGCCCTGTCATTCAACCTCTATGGATAGAAATTCAAACCTTGATCCTAAACGTAACGGGTACTCATATTCCCATGGATCCTATATATATGCTGCTAGGTAAACCCATTCCTAAAACCAAAAAACACACCATGAGACTAATAACCCATATTTTGACGGCTACCAGACTCGCCCTGGCTTCACACTGGCGAAGTCTCTCTATTCCTTCAACTTCCGAAATTATGGCCAAAATTAGATGGACTAAACTGATGGAACTTTTAACAGCTATACTGCGAGACACAGAATCCAAGCATGATAAAATATGGGATCCATGGGAAACATACTTCCTGAACTACAACCCTCCATGATTATAATAGATATCTGCTCTATCAACCAGGACCTGAAGAAACTACGTCTTAAAATACCAGATAATAGACAAACGGACAGACCCACATAAATAGACCTATCTCTCTATCCCTTTTGTTTTTTTTTTTCTTCTCTTCTTACTCAGTTTTCTTTTTTTTCTATATTGCTCTCCCTTGAGCTAGAGTACTATAAGTCTCCATAGCTTTAAATATCATTTCGATATGAGCAGAAATAATTACTATTAGAATGATACCAATATGTCATAATCTTTTACTACTCACATTGCTTTCCCTTTTGTTTCTCATAAGAGGCATTTGTATGTGTTTAAAATACATTGATCATGCACTATCTCTTATCCAGTTGTTTAAGCTATGTGAATTTCATCAATAAAAATTTGTGTTAAACGAAAAAAAGAAGTATAAAAACAAGCTTTAAAATTGTTAAAGATTGCTCAGGAGGCAGTGGTGGACTTACCTACTATAAGCAGACACTAGAAACTGTCAATTAAAGAACAAGCGACACCCATGCTAACCTAAAAATAAAAAAACACATATATCAGTAGTTAAATACTACTTCTACTTACATAACAGATGTATTGTGCTATCCACGTAATGATTCCTGTGAATTTTATAAAGGAAAAGCAGAAAATCCTTTTCTAGGCAGTGGCCATCTTGCCAAGCTAATGCTGACATCATATCCTCCCTGACTCTTGTTTTCCCCCCTCCCTTCTCTTGCTCATTGTGTATTCATTAGCTGTCCTCCTCCCAGAGTCTTCAGACACTCCCACTGAGGTGTATACTAGCAACTGCACTGTTGTTTTTTTTATTTACACATCCAATCACTGAGTCACCTCAGCCTTGCTTGTAAACACAAGTGCTCAGAGGGTTTTTCTGATAAGCAGCTAGGCAGGGAAATAAATGGAAGAGGAGGAATATATTATAGATAAAAAGAACTCCCAGCATTCAACTCTTTGGCACTATTTGACACTAGGGCCAGTGCTTCTAAAGTATGTGATAACTACAAACCATAACAGCAGAAAAAGTTTTGAAAGTTTTGAATGCAGGATTAGCATCTTTATCACTTAACCTCCTGGGCGTTACGGACGAGTTCAGCTCGTCCAGTAACGCCGCAGGGCACCGCTCAGGCCCTGGTGGGCCAATTTGAATAATTTTTTTTTAAACACGCAGCTAGCACTTTGCTAGCTGCGTGTTTCTCCGATCACCACCGCTCGCCGCCGATCCGCCGCTACCCGCCGCGAAAGAGGGCGCCCCCCCTGCATACCCCATGCGCAGCCTGGCCAATCGCCGCCAGGCTGCGCTATGGGGTGGATCGGGACTACCTGTGATGTCACAACGTCGATGATGTCATTCCGTTCGTCGCCATGGCGACGGGGGAAGCCCTGAAGGAAATCCCGTTCAGAACGGGATTTCCTGACGGGCTTGATCGCCGGCGGCAATTGGACGGGTGGGAGGGATGCCACATGGAGGGGGGAATCATGTAGCTAGTGCTAGGCTAGCTACATGATAAAAAAAAAATTAGGTTAAAAAAACCCTCGGGAATCAAAATGCCAGAGAGGTTTACACTCAGACCAGTTGCTGTTGAAATGTGATTTTTATGGTGACAATACCACTTTAATATAACAAACAATTTATTGGCATATAGGGTTTTTTTTTCTCCCTTTTGGTGATTCTTATAAGGGCCAAGAATACCTAGGTGAGAAGTAGGGAGAGACCGGGAGCCCAATGCTGCAGTATCGTTAGGTATAGGGAGGATAAAATCATATAAATATATACTCACAAAGGTGGGTTGCAGTTCCTGCAACCACTGTATAGGCCTGCAAGGAATTAACCATCCCTGCTCGGTATTCCAGGTCCTGCTGGATACTGGATGGTCGCTCTCCTGTAGTACATTATACTTTCCAGAAAAACTGCAAAGCTGTTACCTCCAACGGAGGTCTGACTGGTAGTGGGTAGGGTGGAGGCGCCCAATGTATGTTCTATTTTTGGTATTTTTAAATGCAAATATATAATAAAAAGAGAGGTAATTGCTTACCTCTCCAGAAGATACAGACACCAGTTCAACTGGAAAAAAAGTTTTTATTCAAAAAGAACTTCTTCAGGTCATTACAAAATGCCTTGATAGCATAGGGGATAGGGATAGGCGCGAATACTATAGTATGGTCCCCTACTCTTAATTGCCTGAGGAAGCAGGAGATTGCCTGCGAAATGCGTTGCAACCGATTGTGGAGTATGCCAATAAATTGTTTGTTATATTAATTGACCGTTTCTAGTGTCTGCTTATAGGAGGTAAGTCCACCACTGCCTCCCAAGCAATTTTTAACAATTTTAAAACTTTTTTTGATTCTCCTGGCGCCTCTGTTCTTCTCCTTAGTTTTGCATCCACCCCTGGTGGAGGGGGGATCCCCCTTTTTTTCCTATCTACAGAGAGCGACTTCTTAATCCTGAGTGGGGTCAGGACAATCTCCCCACCTGCCTGCACAGTGGTTGCCTTGGAGGTAACCATGGTTTGTGAGTATATATATCTTGTACTCTTTACGTTTTCCATATTCCAGTACATACTGCACTATATTAGGCTCTCTGTGTCATTTCTTTACATATCATTACTGTGAGATAAGGCCATTTTACATAATGCCTGTGCCAGATCTGTTTTTGTGTATGTGTGCAACCTATGATAAATCATTTGTCACACCGTCTAACAAATAGATACTGTATATACTGTATATACTCCCCCAGCCCTCCACCTCTCTAAGTGAGTCAGGAAGAACTCTGTGATAATGCAAGAATTTCCATTTGGAAGCGGAATTGTGAAAAATTGCCGCTTCTGTTGCATTTTTACTTCACATAGCTTGAAAACATGTGGTCAGTGGCTTTTATATGATCAGCTGTATTTTGCAAGCACGGCAAGTCAGCCCCACAACCAAGTGCATGACTTCTACTACTGGAAGCTTAATCTGCTTTTTTCTTAAAACAAATGTTCAAAGCAGAATAATGGCAGAGATTTACTGGGAGCAATGCAGCTGAACTGTATTGCTTTGTGGTACTTTATAGGGATGTGTTAGTCTCTGCCACCTGGCTAAGACTGATTGAACTGGGTAAGGCCTGGGGCCCACTAGACATGGCGAAACACTTTATAGTGTACCTAAGATGGGGGGGGGGGGGGGCGGCTTCGTCCAGCCCACTTTAGGCTGTTCGTTCCCTCACTACCCTCCTCGACTGCCTGCATCCTCTGTTATCCAACCCTGGTAATTCCAGTTAGGGCCAGTTGGGCATGCACAGTCTGTCTGTACCCTCGCCCCTCATCATGCTCCCGTTGCTGGGAACATTCTGCCCCTGCACAGCAGTAGTACTGAGCAGGCACAGAATGCTCCAGGAGTCAGAAGCAAGAAGGGGGCGCGTGCTAGGGATGCTCATTCGGATTCTGCGGAAATGCAATTTCCGATCGGAAATTGTATTTCTGCATCGCAATGCGGAAATCAGTAATACAAGTACGGTAGGCAGATTTTCACGGATTTCCGACGGAAATCGCAGACATTTCCACCGAATTTAACATCAATTTTCTCAACAACTATAAGGTCTTTTTGAAAACTTTTTTTTTCATGTTGTTCACAAGATTCTGTTTAATAAAGCCTGAAAATTTGGTGTGTCTAGGTCTTATGGGGGCTTTGCTATTAACCGCTAAAGTTGGCGGATTTTTACTGTAATGTAAAATGCAGAAAATCTGCATTATCCGATATGCAGTAATTTTAAGCCAATCAGAAGACTCGGAATGAATAAATCAATCAGAGAATGGGGATTTAGGTGGAAATTGAATAAAACAAGATGAAAAAAAAAGTTTTCAAAAAGACTTTATAGTTTTTGAGAAAATCGATGTTAAAGTCGGTGGAAATTTCCGCGATTTCCAGCGGAAATCCACATCGGAATGTGGAAATTGGTAGCGGAAAGCAGAATCGGTAGCAGTAGCAGTAATTAGCAATGGCGGAATGCGGATTTTCCGCAAAATCGGAAATTGGGATTTCCGACCATCCCTAGCGCGTGCGCACGGCCAGGCTGCGGATGCACAGAACGCCCAGACTGAAGGAATTATTGGGGCAGCTCGGGTTGGATCCAGGCGGCCAGGGAGGATGGCGAGGGAGCAAACAGCCTGAAAGGGGCTGGATAAAGGCCCATGTATGTATAATATTTGTTTTCCCGCCTATTCAGCCTTTCAGTTTTCCTTTAAAAAACGCTAGCATTTTTAAGAGCAATTTTGTTACGAAAAACAGTGATTTCTGGAACAATTTCAGGGAATGTAATTGTGACCTCAGCATTTGATTAATTAAGTTGCTCCGAAAATGCTGCAGGCACTGCACTGCATTTTATGGTAAATTCAGCAATCACTTCTGTGGGATTGCAGCCATAGGCTTTTATTAGCAGGTGGCAGTACTTACCTTTAGCCGCTTGGTCTCCAGATTCTGCAGACATCTTCTCTTCTGGGCTTCTCCCCCTAGTGTCTGAGAATGAATCAGACGCTAGAGCTCCTAGCATCTCATTCTAACTGTCGATGTACTGTATGTGATATGCTGCATTTTTTTTATTAATGGAAAGGGTGGCTTGAACCAACATTTTGCTGGGCAAGCCTACTTAGACCACTGTTAAGTTCATGTAAATTTTGCTCCACCCATGGCCACACCCATTTTTTGGCTGGAGTGCCCAAAAGTGTCTCAAATCTCTTAGGATCCTAGCAATGCCCCTGACAGAGTTTAGGAGAACCAGAAATCCTGGATCGCTATTATGTGATAGATTGTTTCTTCTTAGTTTTCAGTAGTGCTGGAAGATTAATGGACTAGAGTGTGTGCTGTTATAGACATACATACAACAGCAATAACTTATTTAAAAAGTGTTCACTGCAGATAAATGCACATGGCTTCAGTCAAACAACGAATTCCTTAAGTTGGCCACACACCATACATTTTTTTTACATTTCTTTTCAATTTGAAAATTACAATCAATTTTGTTGATTGATTGTACCATTTGAAAAATATGGCCAATGTACCACACCCCTGTTCAACTTTTCCCCAATTATCAAAAACAAATTATAGAAAACTCTGAGAAATTTGCTTGGGTGTATGTATTAAGAAATGTACCTAATACCATTCAATTTTCATAAAAATTGATCAGAAAAATCCAACACTCCTGATCAACTTATATAGGAAAAAAATAGGAAATCCAATTGGATTTCTTGCTTGATTTAAAAAAAAATCAATTTTTGAAATCCGTTCGTTTTTATCAAATTGCCATAAAATCGGATCATTTTGTTGTATTAAGTGTTTTCACACTTTGATTTCCTACCCCCCATTCTGCGTGTTGTTTGAACATGTTAGGAAAATTCTGGGCTCCTCCATAATCCTACTGGTAGCACAAAAGCAGCCTGAGCTCTTCAACAATGGTACATTGTCAAGACTTGGCCTGCCATTTAATCAATACTGCATGCTGATGCTTGTAATTTACCAGTGATTGAGAGCTATAGGTTATTGGTGCATAGCAATGTAGGATATACATTTCAACCAGCTGCTAGGAAACTGAGCATGTCAGGGATTGTTTGGATAAAGCTTATTCTGAGGCACAGAGGGGGCATCAATATGGCTTTTCTTTCAGGTGCTCTACATAGAGTGTCCTATGGCTCGATAAGGAAGATCCAATCTTTAAAAAAAGCTTTTATCCTGTGTGCCATTTGATGTCCTTATAAAGATTGTAGCCCATATGCAATTCACTTTTTCACCTGCATTTTCTCCTAGGTTACATTTTCAAACTTGTCAATGCAATGCCTTTTAAACCACCAACAAGCAAACAAATACTCAGAAGCATTTTAACAGTACTTATTCACCTACTTATTGGTACTTTTCCATTGCAAAGTGCTAAAAAAATGTATTCTAAATCAAAGATGAAAAATTATCTACTAGGAGAAAGCTCAGGTTAAAAAGTGAATTGCATATGGCCCTGTATCTTTTTAATCAAGTAATCAGTGCAGTGGGATCTCTTTTCAACACCCATTGTTCAAGGCATCTTGTTTCCTGCTCCCAGTTGGACGAGTATGTGCTAGGTGGCTGCAGCAGACCCTTTTCCTTGTTTTGCTCCTAATGGGTCCTAGCTTTCTAGCACCTCTATAAGGTATCCAGGCTTTTAAGCATCGCATTGTGTGTTGCAGTTTTCCAAATATTCCAGGCAGAGAGAAGTCATTATTTGAGTGAATGTCTTCTCAACTAACAAAACTTGCTGCTTAAAGGACCTCTTTTAAATTTTAAAATTTAAAATACCGGTACATGAAAACATATACAAATAAGAAGTACGTTTCTCCCAGAGTAAAATGAGCCATAAATCTATTTCTCCTATGTTACTTTCGCTTACAGTAAGTAGTAGAAATCTGACATTACCGACAGATTTTGGACTAGCCTATCTTCTTGTGTTTTTTTTTAGTGTTTTCTTTATTTTCAAAAGCACTTAGTGAATGTCAGTTGCTCTGTTCAACTGCCCAAAAAGTGTGCAGCGGGCATGAAGGCTGGCCAGCATCTTTGTATAAATCTTTTTTAGGGAGTGTCTTTATAAAGAAAAAAGGCCATGATGAGAATCCCCTATAGGGAGTTGGACTAGACCGTGCCCCATCAGTTAAAGGGGTCAAATGGCATACATTGTTGTAGCAGAGCTCTGCCATACACATTTTTTGATAGTAACAACAATCACACCGAGATCAGTCAGTTACTTTCTGATCACAGAGCCAGTCCAGTAACTTTGGTACTGCTTCCCTGTCATTGTGTTTTAAAGTTCCTCTTACAGCAATTCAATAGTGTGTACAGAGTTCCCTGTGTTTAGGTAGCAAGAGAGTCTCTGGACTTGCTCTGTTATTAATAAGTAACACGCTTATCTTATTGTAATATTGTAGCTGGTGTAATGTAGTGTTAATGTTACCATGGTAAGGCACATGGGCTATACAGAGAATGCAGGCAAATCTATACGCTACAGTAGTATATAAATACAGGTTCTGCTGTCTTCTCATTCCTTCTCTTATGAACAGGGGCGCCTCTAGGCATAGGCAGTACAGGCCATTGCCTGGAGTGCCATTGGTCCTGGGGGGTGCCATGTTGCTGGATTTAGCACCACCCCAAAATTAAGCCCCACCCAAAATTAAGCCACACCCCTGTGGGTGTTCTATTACTTGCTTCTGCTGCATCTACTTAGCGTAAGTTGCAGGCAGCTGACACCTCTGTGCCTTGTGCATCCTTCTTTCATCCTTTGTGCCATCTCTGCCTCCTTCTGTGCCCTTTGTGCTTCCTTCTGTCCCCCTGTGCCTTCTTACGTCTTCTTTGCCTTTATTTGTCCCCTTGTGCTACCTCTGCCCCACTGTTCCTCCTTCAGTCCCACTGTGCCTCCTTCTGTCCTCCTGTGACTCTTTCTGTATCCCTTTGTGCCCTGCTTCTGTCTCCATGTGCCTCTTCAGTCCCCATGTGCCACCTCTGTCCCCTGCACCTTCCTCTGTCCACCTGTGCCTCCAACTGTGCCCCTTTGTGCCTCCTTCTGTCTCCGTGTGCCTCCTTTAGTCCCCCGTGACTCCTTCTGTCCCCCTTTGTGCCTCCTTCTGACCCATTGTAGAGGGTGCCAGGCCGACCAGGCAGTCATGAGTGCTGTGTGGGGGGGACCGCGGTCATCCCCCCCCGCCAGATGTTGTGTCCCCAGGTGGTGAACAGGCTTGCGGCGTCTAATAGACGCCGTGTCAGTTCACCTGCCCGCAGCCCGTAAGCTCATTTCCTGGTGAAACGCTGCCGCATTACGATTATTTTCATGGAAGGGTGCCACAGATTTTCTCGCCTGGAGTGACAAAATGGCTAGAGGCACCCCTGCTTATGAATAGTAACAAAGTCAATAATGTAGTATATTTACTTTATTGATTTTTCTACTTTTAAAGCTTTCAGTGAAGAAAAAAGGGTTCAAAAGAAGGTAATGTGAATATAATAATAGCCAACCAATATATTCGCCCTATCAGTAATGAATCAAGTAGTCACCTGCAACCAGTGGAGTGCAGCAAAACCTAATGCCAGAGGATGTAAGCCAGTGATTCCCAACCTTTTCCGGCCCGGGGAACACTTTCTGACCATATTTTTCTCCGGGGAACGGCGGGGGGGTGTTTGCGCGACCTAGTGGACAGTGCCGTGCTATCCGGGGGGGGGGGTGCATAGCTAGCATAGTTGCCCCAGTATAGGGAGTTTAGTTGCCCCAGTATGGTTAGTATAGTTACCCCAGTATAGTGCCCCAGTATAGCTAGTATAGTGCCCAGTATAGCTAGTATAGTGCCCAGTATAGCTAGCATGGTGCCCAGTATAGCTAGCATAGTGCCCAGTATAGCTAGCATAGTGCCCAGTATAGCTAGCATAGTGCCCAGTATAGCTAGCATAGTGCCCAGTATAGGTAGGTAGTGCCCCAGTATAGTGCCCAGTATAGCTAGTATAGTTGCCCCCAGTATAGCTAGTTTAGTTGCCCCCAGTGTAGGTAGTTTCGTTGCCCCCAGTATAGCTAGTTTAGTTGCCCCCAGTATAGCTAGTTTAGTTGCCCCCAGTGTAGGTAGTTTTGTTGCCCCCAGTATAGCTAGTTTTTTTTAAAAGAGATTTTTTTTATTGATTTTTCATAACACATATAAACATTACAACAATAAAACAAACAGTTTGGTGTTCATCAACCTCTTATTGTAATTGGTGTCATTACAGTTTATCAAAACTTATCTGGGTTATATATATATCCAGTCATTATTTCTTTCTTATATTCAGAAATAGCAATCTGGTATTTTTCCGATTTGTCAGGGAACTCAAAGGTGCAATCAACAGAGCATGTTTAGCATAAGTTTTAGCATTATTAGTGAATATCTTGTATCATAACCGAAATGTCCAGATGAGGAATTACTGTATCAAATGCATCCACCCATACTTTCCATACCTTATCAAATTTCCGAAATTGTGACCTAGCTTGGTAAGTGAGTTTATACAAGGGGAGTATACTGTTTACTGTTTCTTTCCATAGATTTAGGGAGGGCACCGTACTTTGCTTCCACTTGGAAGTAAGGGACTTCCTTGCGTAGAACAGCAATATACGTATTAATGTTTTCTTATGTCTGCCACAACTTATATCTCCCAAAACTCCCAACATGCAAGCTTGAAATGTCATAACCTGTGGGAGTTTAAGGTTATGTGATATGAAGTGAGTAACATTTTTCCAAAAGCTCTGTACTTGGGGACAGTACCAGACACAATGTAGGAAATTAGCATTTATTGCATTGCACTTAAAGCATGAATCTGTGGTCCCTCTTCCGATTTTTGCCAATCGGGATGGTGTCAAATAGGCCTGATGAAGCCATTTGAGCTGAATTACCTTGTCCCTTGATGCTATAACTGTCTTATAATAGTTATCCTGGAACTCCAGCCACTCTGAGTCAGTAAAATCCTCATCGCCAGACCTCCATTTGAGCTTATAATTATCGACAATGTTATTATATTTAGCTGATATTATAAAATTATAATATCTCGATATTTGCTTATCTGTGTCTGTTTGCAGGAGAAGAAGTTCCAGTGGCATTGGGGATAGGCTAACCCCATGCAGCCCAATCTGGGCTTGTAGCGCGTGTCTAATTTGAAAGTATCTAAAGAGCGAGTGTGGTGGGAGTTGGAATTCCAGTCTCAGAGTAGCATAGTCCTTAAAGGAACCCTCAACATATAGTTGGTTAATATATTTAATGCCTGCTTTGCACCAGAAATGTATATCCGGGATTTTTTTTAATTCCGGAAGCTGGTCATTGTGCCACAGGGGCAAGTTAGGTGAAATAGTGGCAGGAAGGGGATCACATAGCTTTTGTGCCTTTTGAAAGACCTTAATTGTGTGTTGTATTAAATATGAGCCTTCATCTCCAATTGGGATTTTACCTCTATAAATGGCAGAGCATAATGCTTCGTAGGAGGTGGCAATGTCCGCCTCTGTGTTCATATCTGAGTGTGTTCTTGCTGAACTCAGCCAGTTTTTTATGGGCACCAGTTGGGAAGCAAAGTAATAAGCTTGGAAATCGGGTAATGCTAATCCGCCGTTAGATATTGGTAGGCGGAGAGTTCGTAATGCAATTTTTGGAGTACCTCCCGCCCACAGAAAGCTAGTTATCATGGAATCTATTTTTTTAAAAATGTTTTGTGGTAGCCATCCTGGAGACATCTGCAGAACGTAAAGTAACCTAGGAGCAATGATCATTTTTATTGAACATACTCTGCCATATAGATTAAGTGGCAGGCTTGACCATCTTTTTAGTTGAGATTCAGTAGTTGTAATTATTGGATGAACGTTATTAGCTTCAAATGAGTGAACGTCTCTGTGTATCCAGATGCCCAAATATTTAAATTTGTCGACTATCATCAGCTTAGAGTTTGTGGTGATTATATTATGATCGAATATGTCTATGGGAAATAGTACTGACTTTGTCCAATTAATGGTGAGTCCTGATAATTGACCAAACCTGTCATATAATTCCAAAACAGCAACCAAGGATGGACCCGGATCTGCTAGGTATATGAGCATGTCATCCGCGTATAGCGAGATTTTTTCCACTATGTTTGTTATTTTAAGGCCTCTAATATTAGGGTCCCCCCGTACTGCTTGCGCCAATGGCTCTATCGCTAGGGCAAAGAGCAACGGGGATAGTGGGCATCCCTGCCTGGTGCCACGGTGTATTTGGAAGGGCTTGGAAATATTTTGGTTGACCCTGATCCTTGCTGACGGTTTGGTATACAGAATTTGGATCCATTTACAAAATCGAGGTCCAAAGCCAAAGCTTTTAAGGACCTGTCCCAAGTACGACCATTCGATAGAATCGAATGCCTTGTTGGCATCAAGGGACAAAATGATTCTGGTGTTAGAATTTGAGTGAGGGAATTGAATATTGGAAAAGAGTCTACGTATATTCATTCTAGTTGATCTCCCCCCTATGAACCCACATTGGTCAGGATGAACCATTCTTTGCATAACTTTTTCCAGACGGATTGCCAGTACTTTTGATAAAATTTTAGTGTCTATATTCATCAACGATATTGGTCTATATGAATCGCATGACTGCGGATCTTTTCCTGGTTTTAAGATAAGGGTGATCAGTGCTTCTCTCATTGTTTCAGGCATTTCCCCTTTTTCATATATAGTGGTAAGGAGTGAGGCTAGTCTAGGGAGAATTTCTGTTTTATTTTTAGAGTACCACTCCACTGGGATTCCGTCTGGCCCTGGTGTTTTGCCTTTATTTAAGCACGCAAGTGCTACTCCCAGTTCATCCTGACCAATGGGTAATTCCAATGGTTCCATTTCTCCCTCTAATAAAGTTGGTAGGGATAATTGTTCAAGAAAGGTTTCTACCTCTTTTTCATTGGCATACGTTTGGGATGAGTAGGTTTGCTCATAAAAGTTCCTAAAGGCCTCTGCCATATCTGCAGATGTCTCCAGCAGCACCCCATCAGGTTGTTTAATAGCCGCTATGGCCGTTGTATCAGATTGAGCCTTAAGAAAATAGGCCAAAAGCTTCCCACATTTATTACCGTGTTCAAATTGGCTTTGTTTGTGTATTATGTCTTTTCTTTTTATACTATTAAGTAACTCTAAATCCAATTTTCTTCTAGCAAGCTCCCAATTTGTATATCTATTTGGGCTAGGATCTAGTATTAATTGTGCTTTACATGCTTCTGATTCTCTCCTGATGTATTCTTCGTGCGCTGTATTATTATTCCTAATTATGGACATAGCTGAGCGAAATGATGCTCGTAACACTGCTTTTGCAGCATCCCAACACACTTCCTCACTTGCCGTACCCTCATTTTCCTGCCAATAATACGACATGCTTTTTTTGCATTCCGTGGTCACATTTTCATCCTCCAGCCACACTGAGCCCATTCTCCAGAGGCCTGAGCAACCTGATCCCGGGGCATTCATAGTACAGATCAGAGGGGAGTGGTCTGATATGCCATGTGGTAGATATTGTATGTCTGTGATATATGGGAGCATATCTTTAGACGTTAAAATCATGTCTATGCGTGACATTGTTTTGTAGCTGTCTGAATAACAGGAGAATTCTCTTTTTTGGGGATATTTCCATCTCCAAGGGTCATGCAATTGATAAGTTTTAATCCAATCAAGAAATGACACAAAGGAACGGTTACTTTTGTTTAATCTATCCAGTTCCGGGTTTAGTATAGCATTGAAATCGCCCAGTATCATGAGAGGGCCTTCAAGTATACTGTGAAGTTTTGATGTCATCTCCTCTAAAATTCGTATTTGGAATGGTGGAGGAATATATATAGATGCCATAGTAAATACTTGGCCTTCAATGCTACATTTTATGATCACATAATTGCCCCTTGGATCAGTAATAGCTGTCAGTATTTGGCCAGGGAAGGATTTACTGATAAGTATAGCAGTGCCCCTGGAGAATGAGGAGAAATGGGCGAGGTAATATTTAGATATCCATGGTTTTTTTAGTAGGAGGGCTCTAGATCCCATCACATGAGTTTCCTGTAGGCATATCACATGTGGCATCTTTTGTTTAAGGTATTCAAATACCAATTTACGCTTAATATTGTTATTTAGTCCCCTGACATTCCAGGTAATAATCCTCAACTGCATTTATAATTGTTTTTAGATTTGGACTGGAGTGATAACCCGTCATGGCTTGCAATGACCCAACTTAGAATGGCATAGCATATATGAGTGAACCACCAAAGACAATACAATTCAACAGAACACATAACCCAACCCCTGACCCTCCCTGCTCTCCGATCCCAAAACCCTCGGGAGCCTACATCCCTAACGTATCCCATTAAACCTGAGTGGAGCTCTGAAGTAAGGCCAGCTATTCAGAACCCGCATTACTTGTTGCTTAATATTACTTAGAAGTTTTGCGGACAGTTACATGTGAGCAGAATGTAGGAGAGGGAGAGATATTCACCCACACCCGACCTTTCCGTAGTGCCTGGCTACTGGGAAGGTCCCAACATGCACATTGCATCAATCTGATCATAGAATATACACACTATTGAGTATTGCCACAATGAGGTCTGTTGACTCTTCTCTACCTTGTTCCCGGGATGGGGGGGGGGGGGGGGGGGATGGGCAGAAGTGACCATAGGAAGGGAGTGGGGAAAGGTAAGTGGGGATAAGGGGAAGATGATATCGGTTAATTTAACCTGGGGTATAGATTAATAGCATTTATCGGTGAAGAGTCATAACCTTTTTATATCCCTAGTGACATTGTGGCAACCTTAATCTATTCTATCCAGTGCAGTAAATCATAACGTTCATTGAAAATGGTAACAGACAGGTACTAGATATATTCTTCTATTTTGAGATCCTTGCAGCACCAAGTTCCCTGGTACTCTACTACCACCTACTGGAAGGAAAATGTTAGTACACTGGTTATGTAATTATTACATTCAGAGTTTATCTATAGAGAGAGCTATTATCTGGATAATCTGATACCATATAATCAAGTCATTATCAGTGAATTATAACCAAAAGCTAATGCAGGACATCAGAGTTCTTCACGGTTATTTGTTAGCAGACTGGTTGCGAAAGGAGACAAAATTGAGAAAAGGAAAAAAAGAAAAAAGGAAGAGAAAAAAAAAAACAATTCAATCCTTTCCGCCTCCATGTTCTTTACAAAGTTCCTACTACACGCAAACGTGTTATTAGTGGCGGGGAAAGTAAAAATTGTCCCTGAAGCATTTCAATGCAATATCTGGGACCTTAATTCCCTCGGCCCGTTCTGGATTGTTATAAGTTACATGGTGACAGCTTAGGTTAATATTGCATTAAACTGATCGTCAGATCGATACCAACTTTGTATAACCAGGATAGTAAAAATAGAAGAGAAAAAAAAACCTTTTCCTGCTCCAGTTTTAGAAGACAACAATGGTAAGGCGTGGGTGCTTCTCCATCCATATTGATGGTGAGTTACGTTTCACCTGGAATTTAGCTGTAGAGTGCTTATCTTTTGGGAGTGCGGGGCTTCACTGTGGATATTTTCATTCCCTTTCCTTCCATCCATTTGATAGCATCATTTGCAGAAGTGAAAAAGTGTGTCTTGGATTCATATTGGACACGCAGCTTGGCTGGAAACAGCATACTGTATGGGATTTGCAAATCCCTAAGAGAATTCTTAACATTAAAGAAGGTGGCCCTTTGCTTCTGTATTTCTGATGAAAAGTCCTGATATATCGATATCTTTGCCCCATTAAACGTTAAATCTGGGGCGTCTCGTGCAGCTCGGAGAATTTCAATCTTATCCCTGTAGTTAAGGAATTTTGCAATGAGGGGTCGATCATTGACTCCTGGTTTAGGAGGACCCCCTGGAACACGGTGTGCCCTTTCTACCGCAAAAGCATGTGAGGGGTGCATATCTGGTAGATGATCCTTCAGCCAGTTTTCCAGGAAAATTTCTGGCTGCCTCCCCTCCACTTTTTCCGGAAAACCGATAAATCTGAGGTTGGATCTTCTAGATCTGTTTTCCAGGTCATCTATCTTCATTGTGTTAGCATCAGACTTTTCTGTTAATGTCGTTTGTGTACGTTGCATGGGATGTACAATGTCCTCTAACTGCCCCACTCTGCGTTCGGCCTCTTTTGTTCTATCTTTTAGCTTGCCAAAGTCGCTTTTCAGAAAGGACATCTCTGAGTGTATAGAGTCCAGTCTGGACGTTAGTGACATTTGCAGGCTGCGTATGGCTTCCAGCAGCTCTGCTCTAGTGGGCTCGGGCCTCTCCCCCTCCTCCTCTCCAGCGCCATCTTGGGCCTGCTCTCGGTCTCCCTCACCTCTTGGGCCCCGCTTCTCCCTCCCTCGTAGTGGGGATTGTGGTACCTGTGTCTGGGGTGAAGTTGCTTCTCCCTCAGTTTCCATCCCCTCCTTCACCGGTTGCGCTGGCAGCGGTGCCTGTGCAGAAGCTGTGTCGCAGGCACTCACGCTGCTCTCGGCGCCATCTTGGGGATCCGTCCTGGCGAATCTCGCCAGCCTCTCTGCGGCGTCGTACACGACTGGTGGCCCGTATTTTGTCATCTCCGGGTCCCGTCTTGGGTTGCCTCCACGAGTGGCTGTACGGGGAGCCCGGTGTCGGCGTCTCCTGCCGCGTTTAGCCAGGATTTTGCTGCGGGTTCCGAGGAGCTGAGGAGTAATGTGTCCTCACGCTTCCATAGCTGGCCACGCCCCCCCAGTATAGCTAGTTTAGTTGCCCCCAGTATAGCTAGTACAGTTCCCCCCAGTATAGATGCCCAGGAGGAGGGCAGCAGCGCTAGAAGGAGGGGCAGTGGAGGCAGCGGTGGGGAGGGGGGAAATATCCCCCCCTCCCTCACCTGGGATCCCTCCTTCTGCCTCTCTCCCCCTCCATTTAGCAGTGGCAAGTGCGGCTCGGCGGAGAGGAGACATGCGCAGAATTATTCACCACTTCCACGTTCCAAGCGCTGGCAACGTCATGTCGTCACACATCTCCGCCTTCAATGCCGCCCACTGTGCTTCCGCTAATCAGGAAGCACAGTGGGCGGCTTTGAAGGCGGAGATCTGACGACATGACGTTGCCGGCGCTCGGAACGCGAAAGTGGTAAGTAATTCTCCGCATGCCTCCCCGCCGTAGAGCCGCACTTGCCACCGCTAAATGGAGGGGGAGAGAGGCAGAAGGAGGGGTCCCAGGTGAGGGAGGGGGGGATATTTCCCCCCTCCCCACCGCTGCCTCCACTGCCCCTCCTTCTAGCGCTGCTTCCCCCCTCCTGCGCCCTACAGTAGGTACAGGTCTGGCAAGAGGCCAGACCTGTACGTCACACTAGGCAACATCCCGCGGCACACCGGTTGAAAAACGCTGATGTAAGCTATGGAGCTGGCTGAGAGGCAGTATGGTTATCTAACATTGGATCAGAGAGGTGCTGCATCAGGAGTGTGAATGCTGGCTATCCACAATATGACAAAGCATTATGACAAAGCATTATCTCTGCTGCAATGGTTAATGGAGATCAAAGGCGCGTACACACGCCGTATTTTTACAAGCGACGGATCTGACGGACCCGTCGTTTGTAAAAATACGGCATGTTTACATGCCTTAAGGAATGGGTTCAGGATTTTGCTATTAGGCAAGTAGCAAATTTGTGGATTGCCTAACACTGACCCCCACCTAATGCCTAGCACTTATTTAGTACATATTTACTTACAGTACAAGTACAACATAGTAGTTGTGTTATACTGTGTACATTGCCCACCCCAATTAAAAACTACCGTCATTTCATTCCATTTCGACATTATCACTCAGAGTGACTGACTGTTACGTATCTACAGAGAAGATGTACGGGCTATATACATATTAAATAATAATTAGCACTCCAAACATTAAACCTCTGAGCATTCTTTTATTTCAATATTTAGGACACTGACATGTTGGATTGAGTTGCATCAGCACTGATCTAACCACATACTGTAGGTGTAGCAAAAAAAAGTACATTTATTTCACTGTTTAAGACACTGATGTGTTGTATAGTCTTGTACCAGAAGTGATCGCACCAGCAGCAATTCACTAAGCTCATCCAAGTCAGAGAGACAGTGTGCAACATGTGCGTCACTCAGGTGTGTGGCGTGTGCTATCTACCCAGAAGTCCTTTGTGATCTACTAGAAGATCACAATCTACATAATGGGCACTCCTGTGCTAGAGCAACATTTAGGTGAACCAAGAGGGTTTGTACAACCCAGAGAGCAGCAATAACAATTTGGTCCAAACTCCATTGCTGTAATGTTAGATCTAGCTGTCACCTATTTCCTGATCACATAAATGTGTTAACTTCAGGCCTTCTAAATTTACACAACACATTTTCAGATTCTGTGAAAATTGAGAGTGCCTCTCAGCTTTTAAATTCTTAGCTACTCAGACTAGTTGTATCATAAAAGGCAAATCTTGTTTAGAGGAGGTGTTATGCTTTCCAGAGGCCTAACTATAGGGGAGCAGCCCCTGCAATTACAGGAGGGCCTAGAGCTGTGGGGGGTCCCCAACTACTACCCTTCCCTTCCTCCGATACAGGGGACTATACTGCAGATCAGTTGTTTGTTTGCTTTTTACTACACTTGTTATCGGTGTAAAGATGATCATGGCCAATTGTTTTATGACCTTTGTAAGATGGGCCCCAAGGCGGTGAAGGGCACCAAGGGGAGGCAAGGGGAACGGTGTGAACATTGGGGGGGGCCCCAATGAATAATACTTACTTACACCATTGGTACTCTCTTTTCTCATAGCTTCACCACAGATCGTGACAGGAAATATGAAGTAACATTGAAAATCCTTCTATTTATGTTAGCATTCTGCATTTCTCTTTCACGCCAAATCTGGATAATATCTTTAAGCGAGTTAAAGATGTGTTCACATGTCAAAACCAAATGAATAGTCTCTGGATTGTAACGCAAGTTTCCTGATTCATGTTAAAAGTCACTGTCCGATCATGAGACATTATGTTAGGTTTTTGGGTGTTACAAAAATGCCATTTCTCTTCTGTTCTAAAACTAATGTTAAAAGCTACTAATGCTGAATAGCAGAGCAGTGGTGTAATCTGTCTGTGGGTTCAAAGGGGTCGGTTTACTGTATATAGCTTTTTGATTTGTCCAGCATGCTCTACTTTACAGGATTTTGATTTCAGGTTCATTGAATGGAAAACTGTGGCCAAACTGAAGGCAAACGGAAGTGAAAGCTTTGTGACCTCTACCTTTGTTTTATAATCCCGATGCTATTAGAATCTTGTATTACTGTCTTCTGTTCTTGTACATCATCTGAACCTAGTGGCAAGATTTCATGAGCACTGAGAGGCTTTACGCAAGTACATTTCTCCTAGTTTTGAATTGCAAAAACAAAATGTAATACCAACTGTGATACCCTCTTCTTATCTTTCCCTTACAATATTGTAAAAGCACACTGTGTTATTGCACTAATGATATCTTGGTGCATTTTCCATCAGGACACTGCTTGAGCTAAGTATGTATGTTCTATCCATATGTGTCAGTTTTCTTCATTTCCCCCTGTGCCTGGTCCTCTTATCTCTGCAAGGTTAGAACAGAGGTGCCAAAAACAGGGTAAAATAGTTAAAATCCGTTAAAAAGTAGGTAGTAAGTGGGCACTGAAACAATGAAATTTATTTAAACACTCCACAATGCAAAGCGTTTCATGGGATCAAACCCACTTTATCAGTCAATAATGGGAGCAATAACTAGTACTGGTCAGTGTAGCAGCCACAGAGGCACTTGGCTGCTACACTGTTTCCAGAGATGGGAACCAGTGCCAGATTATATATATATTTTTCGGGAAACAATTCCAGATCATGTGCGTTTTGCGGGAAATGCTGCCAGATCATATGTATTTTGGGGGGAAACAATGCCAGATTATGTGTATTTTGCAGAAAACTGCCAAATTATGTGAATTTTGTGGGAAATGCTGCCAGATCATGTGTATTGTGTGGGAAATCCTGACAGATTATATTTATTTTGAGGGACACACTGACAGATCATGTGTATTTTATAGTAAGCAATGCCAGATCATGTGTATTTTGCAGGACATAATGCCAGATCATGTGTATTTCGAGGGAAAAGCTGCCAGATCATGTGTATTTTGTGGGAAACTCTGCCAGATTATGTGTATATTGGGGGGAAACAGTGCCAGATTATGTGTATTTTTCAGCAAACAATGCCAGATTATGTAATTATTGTGGGAAACACTGCCAGATCATGTTTATTTTGAGAGAAACTCTGCCAGATTATGTGTATTATGCAGGAAACATTGCCAGATTATGTTTATTTTGCAGGAAATGCTGCCACATTATGTGTAATTTGCGGGAAACACTGCCAGATCATGTGTATATTGGGGGGAAACAGTGCCAGATTATGTGTATTTTGCAGGATTCAATGCCAGATTATGTGTATTTTGAAGGAAATGCTGCCAGATCATAGGTATTTTGAGGGACAATATGACAGATTATGTGCATTTTGTGGGAAATGCTGCCAGATCATGTATTTTGAGGGACACACTGCTAAATTATGTGTAATTTGTGGGAAACCATGCCAGATCCTGTGTATTTTGAGGGAAAACTGCCTGATTATGCATATTTTGAGGGACACACTGACATCATGTGCATTTTGTCTGTGGGGCGAGGGGGAAGTCGCTGTCAGAATAAGAGTATTTTTAGGGTAAAATGATACAAAATTATGTTTATTGTTTTCTGTGAAGGACTTGCAAATCCACTTGTTATATCAGTCCTTTTGATCTATACATCTCATCCCACTATTGGTACTGCGGTAACCTTATTTATTATAGTTGGCCCTTCACCATGTAGTCTGAAGAAAAAGTGGCCCTCCATGTCTATGAAATTGGACAGCATTGTTCTAAGCCATGATTAGTGAGCAGTGGTCATAGGGTTTCAGACAATGATAAGCATCATATCACAGCAATTAAACTGATTATTTATATATACATTAAAGTTTCCATTCAAAGTGCTGCTGCTGTATTTGCAGCAATGTTTGAAAAGGTTGTATTTATACAGTCATTTTTATAAACCAGCCATTAATATTAAGTGAGCCCACACAAGTTTACATTTCTGTGCAACAGTAATATAAAGCCACATACATCACACCAAGTAGATTATTAATGGATGATGGTCTATATAGAGCAGAAGAAAAGTATTCTGCAGGATGTATTCACTTCTTCAGTACAGGAAATCTGCTTTACAAGAGCCTAGTGACACTCACTATCTTCGACTATCTATCTTGATATGTTGATTTTATCTGCATGAACCAGAGACCTGTAGTTAGCACATGGTGCCTCATGCTATAAAGTCCCGTGTGTTTCCTTCTAACTTTCTCAGAAAGGCCACGACATTTGCTAATGTGACAAATTCAATGTGAAGCATTGCAGAAAGCGTCAGCTCTATGTAAATATCCTCTATAATAAAACCCCTGTGTCCCTGCGTCACGCTGTCTCTGTGTAGCTGGGTCTGTACTTTTTTCTACTGTGCATGTGCGCAGCACGGACCCAGCCTCACAGAGACAGGAGGACGGGGCCAGGGGGCCGAGCGGGCAGCCGGGTGTCTGCGCGCGTGGCGGGTGGGCAGTAACATAAGGCGGGACGGCAAGAAACACAGACCTAGAGCCTGTTTTTAAATGGGCTTGGGTCTGCTAGTATAAACTAATACTAAAATAATGTTGTACAAATGCAGATCTTTTTTTGTTGTTGTTGTTGCTCTGTGTCTTGCGTAGAAGACTTTGTGGGCAGTTACTTATTTCCCCGTCAGCACTATGGCTTCCACATTGTGGTTGTTAGCAGTGCTACACTGTTTTTGAAAGCAAACATGTCATTTCATGGCACGAAACATGACCACATTACAAATATTGTTAAATGGCAGAGATCTTGTCATTCTGGCATGTGCCTGCTAAAGGTGAACATATATTACTCCATGTATGGCCAGATTGACCATTAGATACATCCCTCTCTGATTGAATCTGATCAGAGAGGGATCTGTTGACTGGCCAGTGGCCTCATGCTGCACAGCAGTTTCCAATACACTGTAAATTGTTTTTATACACATGAGGGGTGACCCCTCATATGGCGATGTAAGTGTCCTGCCCCTGTGCCCGTGCTTAGTGTTAAAGTCTTATCTCTCTGCTGGGACTCCTGGCCTCCTCCTCCTAAACATGAGTGAGTGCATGTATCACGTGACCCGGTACATCCCGGTGGTGGAGAGGTGAGGGCTTAACACTGCTTATAGGCACAGGAGGATAATTTACACTTGGGGGGACACAGGCCTGCCGGTAGTTGTGATATCGAATGCCGTTACCGCCATCCACCTGATCGAGCCCTTGCGACCAAGATCGTGCCAAAGTTCTCGAACTATCGACCTTCCGATTTGATAATCTCTGGATGGATAGTGTAATGGTTAAGGGCTCTGCCTCTGACACAGGAGACCTGGGCCCATATGCAATTTCACTTTTCTCCTACGTTTTCTCCTAGAAGATAATTTTTCATCTTCCATTTAAAATAACTTTCCAGCACTTTTAAACTGAAAAAGTACCAAGAAGTAAGTGCAAAAGTACTATCAAAATTATTTTAAGTATTTTCTTGCTTTCTGGTGGCTTCAAAGGCATTTTATTGACACATTTAAAAATATCACCTAGAAGAAAACTCAGGTGAAAAAGTGAATTGCATATTGCCCCTGGGTTCTAGTCTCGTCTTTTCCTGTTCAGTAAGCCAGCACCTATTCAGTATGAGACCTGGGGCAAGACTCCCTAACACTGCATACTGCCTACTGAGTGTGCTCTAGTAGCTGCCTCACAAGCACATTTGAGGCCGACAGGAGAAAAGCGCTATACAAAAAAAATGAATTATTATTATAATCTTATAAAATTGGTGCTGCAGCATGGCTGCACAATCGATCATTTGATCGATTCCATCTGAAATCAGTCTAATGGATCAATCAAGATTAGTCGCAAGGGCTCAACCGGGTGCCTTCGGTATAGCGACAACTGACTGACCCCCAATGTCCCCCCCTAGAGTATAAGTTTACCCCCCACCTAACCTCCTCCAGATCCCTCTCTATTTAAATTCAATCATACAGGGATCTATCTAATGGTTGATCTGGCTGTACATCAAGTAATGTATGGCCAGCTTTACACTTTAGAGTCCCCTCATTAATCTTTTCCTGTAGATTTGATCAAGCTGATCGAATTTGCAAGAAATCTATAGGGCGTCGATTGTAATTTCGATCCAATGGTATTAAAAAGATAATCAAAATTTCTGTCAGACTAGACAGAAAATGTTGGGCGATCAGAGGGGGCGGGGGTATAGCAGTAGATCAACTGTCCATCTAAAAATCTATTGAACTTCAATGTTGCGGTTCCATAGATTTCCAATAGATTTATGGTGAAATCTTTTGAAAATCTGAGTGAAGTGCATGGGGAGAATTCTCTCTCTGATCAGATTCAGATCAGAGAGAGATTGATCAGTTTGCCATATTTTTATTAGGTGGCAAAGCTAAATGTAATGTTGCCTTCTTAAAGTGGACCCACATTAAAAATACAACATTTCAGAAATAAAAATCTATTTTCTAACTTATAATAGTGTTTAGTTTGGGTCCGCTTTAAAACAGAATGTATTTGTGATAATTCAGCGGTAAGGGAGCAACTGTGTTTACCCATGATGCATCACCTCCAAACATGCAAGTCATCTTTTTATGCCCCTAAAAGCAAGGCTGCACATCCAGCACCTTTAGGGCCCTTTGCCACAGGTGGCTGAACTGTGTGCTCAGCAAGGAGTTACCAGGCAGCAGCAAGCAGTTACCAGGCAGCAACAAGCAGTTTCCAGGCAGCAGCAAGCAGTTGTAAGAGTTTGACAGTGTTTTCACTGTCTATCAACTGCTCGTGGAAAAGGGCCCTTAGGGCCCTGCTTAGTTGCCTGGTGACTGCTTACTGCTGCCTGGTAACTGCTTGCTGCTGCCTGGTTACTGTTTGCTGAGCACACAGATCAACTGCCTGTGGAAATGAGCCCTAAGGCTATTTTCCACAAGCAGTTGATAGGCAGTGAAAAGCCTCTCAAATTCTCACAACTGCTTGCTGCTGTCTGGTAACTGCTCACTGCTGCCTGATAACTGCTCACTGCTGCCTGGTAACTGCTTGCTGAGCATTCAGTTCAACTGCCCCTGGAAAAGAGGCCTACTACTGATTGAATGTGAGATTCACTGTCCTGTCTTTGC
Organism: Hyperolius riggenbachi; assembly: GCF_040937935.1. Classification (NCBI taxonomy): domain Eukaryota; kingdom Metazoa; phylum Chordata; class Amphibia; order Anura; family Hyperoliidae; genus Hyperolius; species Hyperolius riggenbachi. The sequence goes on from NC_090649.1 coordinate 155,722,466, forward strand.
ACGCTGTGTATCATATACAGTAATGTCAACAATTATCACCTGGCCTGAGGCAATTTAACCAGTAATAAAAATAAAGTTCTTTGAGCTGACACAAGCAGCCAACTAGTGGCGAAAGGAGATCATACACTGCTGAGCATTGCAGCACTTCAAGCTTCCATAGAGGGATCTACCGGTAGGTGTTTAAATAAACTGAAATCTCCATTCTGTAGAGTTGCTATATGCAGCAATGTCTGAAAAGGGCATATTTATGAATGTTATAAACCTGCCATGAATAATGAGTGAGCCCACACAAGTTTAAGTTCCTGTGCAAAAATATTATAAAACTACATACTGTATATCACAAGGAGTAAACTATTAATGAGCAATGTTCAGAGAAGAGAAGCAGAAATGTATTCTGGAGGCTGCATTAAATTCTTCCGGATAGAATATGGTATGTGCTTAAAACAAATCTATAAGAGACTTCCTGACTATGTGTTGATTTTTTTGTATTTATAATGTAAAATAGAAACCTGTAGTTAGGACAGGGCATTAGCTAATGTGTGATATATACGGTATATTTTTTTATTTCATTATCTTAGTTTCACTGTTCAGTATTGAAAACCTGTCTGCACTATAGATATGTGTACGATAAAAATAATGGCGTACTTACCCAGACATGTTGTCTGCATCTGGATTTCACTATTTGTGCTTTTGTCATACATGTATATAGTGCTGAACTTTCCTTCCCCTGCTCTTCTCATAAAGGAGTCAGGGGAGATTAGCAGATTAGTATGGGAGCTGGAAGAGAGACTGCAGTCTGCTTGGCAGTCACCTGGATCATAATGTCTAATTTCCTGTCAGATAGACGGCCCAAATCAATTACTTCCAACAGGTCCGATCTGAATTCGGATAGTTTTTCTTTTTGATTTTGTATAGAAGTGATTAGAAATTCAATCAGAGAAATGATCGGCTATCATATTAGACCTGTTGGAAATAGTCAATTCCACCCAGGGCCGGGCTGAGGCAGAGGCGAGAGAGGCTCCAGCCTCAGGGCGCAGTGTAGGAGGGGGCACACAACTCACTCAGCTATCATTCCCCTATTGTGTTTGAAGATAGAAATAAGAAAAGGGGATACATGGCTGATAGAAGGGGATAGATAACTAGAGATTAGGGTGTTGGGGGGGGCGCCTCTTAGTCTAATGGCAATCAGCGTGTGATGGCTGGGGTGGGAGGGATGGAGGGGCGCAATTTGGTGTCTCAGCCTTGAGGACCTTGTCCCGGCTCTGATTCCACCCATCTATCTGACAGGAAATTGCATGGTGTATATGCCTGGTACACGCGGTGCAACTTCCTGTTGGATCAGTGGGATCAAACTGATTGTTTCCAACATGTCTGATCGGCTTCTGATAGATAACGGGATCGGTTGTGGGAAGTTATCATCAGAAGATCTTTTCCATTATCGATCGGGAGCAGTTTGGACATGTACACACGATTCAGTTTCCTGTCAGATTACCCATCAATCTCATGGGAAATTGGATCATGTGTACTGAGCATAAGGTCATACTTTAGAGGAAAGGTAAACTTGATTGTAAAATTAACAAAATATATATCAATGCTACACAAGCCTTACATTACAGTGTGCATCTGACTATTATTTTCCAGACATGGCAGATTAATCAAATATTTTAATTGCATCCATGACAGCAGTACCTTGTTTGATGAACAGTGCACCCAAATTCATTTTAGAATTAATCTAGTGACAATCATGGAATTTGGTATTCCTTAAAACACCTGAACCTGCCATTGTGGGGAAGAACAGTGAGCACTCACCTGGTTCTTGACATCAGGCTGAAAAATCCCAGTCCTTGCAAAATATTGTCCATTATTAAGGACAAGGAAATCATGGTCAAAGGAAACCTGTACATAGTGCTCATAACTATATACAGTGACCCTAACAACACATAATCCTCAACATGTTTCACTCTGAAGGGCTTTGCCAGTAGGTGCTATACCTCAATGCACTGCTATATACAGTATATGTACAACCCCCCCACCAAATCTTACAAAAAAAATCCCCCAGCATAGATATAGCCCAAGCCAGACCTGTATATGGTTAGGAGCACCCCTTAAGTTGTTAATTGTTACTCCAGTTCATGTCTATTTGTTTGGGCCTGAAGTAGCGGCAACACCACGACTTATGCTGTGTGCCACATTTATATCACACAGAGTGAGCCTACCTACTTTGTATTTGCGACCCAATCTGTCGAGTGTGTGACACCAGGACATTGGGGGATAGCTGCACTCCACGCTGTATCTTTACTCAGTAGTGTCGGGGGATAAGCAATGACAACTATTTTGTCCTGGTCCAGACAAAATAGATTCATATAGAGAAGTGGCAGATACAGCCACCCCCTATTTTACACGTGTTTATTGATATGACCCATTAGTATGCTTTCTTTCTGACTATTCTCACTGTCATCATCAATGGACCAATGGAAAGCTCTGACAGCTTTTGAACCCTGTCTCACTGGATCTTAAAGTAAAACTAAACTAAAGGGAACCCCAGTAGAAACATCTTTGAATTTCCACTGATTTCACTTAAAGAAAATCTGTAATAAAAAAACTCCCCTGGGGGGTACTCACCTCGGGTGGGGGAAGCCTTGGGTCAAATTGAGGTTTCCTCCGTCCTCCTCGGTCCCACAACAGCTGCGAAAATCCTCCCGGAGCGCGGGGATGTAAATATTTACCTCTTGGGCTCCAGCACACCCGCAGTATCCGCTCTTCCCACAGAGGTAGGCGAAAATAGCCGATCTCCGTTGGGCCACTCTACTGCGCAGACGCAAGTCTCCTGCGCCTGCGCAGTAGAGTGGACCCGATGGAGATCGGCTATTTTCGCCTATCTCCGTAAGTAGAGCCGCAACAGCGCCCCCCGCTGGAGCCCGAAAAGGTAAATATTGCACAGGCTGTCGAATTTGTCGCCTGTGCATTCCGGGGGCTGCAGCGAGACTGCCGTGGGACACAGGAGGACGGGGGAAGCCTCAATAGGGTCCAGAGGCTTGAACCCTACTGAGGTGAATACCCCCCAGGGGTACTTTTTTTCAGCACAGGTTTTTTTTAAGTGTTATAGTTGTTTGGAAAGTCAAAGATGTTTTTACTGGTGTGCCATTTTTGTTCCATTTTGCAGCAGGTTGCAGTGAGACGGGAGCCTCAGCAAAAGTATATTTGTATTTCCCATCAGAGCTTTCAATAGTCCATTAATCTGACAAGTGGGAATCCTTTGCATAGAAGAGAGGGGGATGGATATCTTGATGCCCTTTATTAAAGGAGTAAGGAGATGGCCTATCGGGCACAGATAGGGATGAGCCCTTTACTCTTGACATCAAACAAGGGTGCTTTGCAGTAAGGAGAAGAAATCTGTCCCCATATTGCAAACTGCCTTTGAAGTCAAGAGAGAATGCCGCACTTGGAGGCTCAGAATTTGGGTGATGAAGAGTAAGAAGAAATGTATCTCCCCATTTGTTAGGGAAATATTAATTCAGCTCTGTATACTTCAACAGGTGCATCTTAAAGAGACTCTGAGGCGAGAATAAATCTCGCTTCAGAGCTTATATTCAGCAGGGGCATGGGTGCCCCTGCTAAAACGCCGCTATCCCGCGGCTGAACGGGGGTCCATCACCTCCCAAATCCCCTCGTGGAGTCCCGGGGATCTCTTCCTGGTGAGGCAGCGTGTATCCCGCCTCTCCCCGCCCCTCTCAGTCTTCCTTCGCTGAGAGGGGTGGGGGAGAGGCGGCAATGCGCCGCTGATAGACGCGACTGGAGGCAGGGCTGCAGCCGTTAGCCCTGCCTCAACAGCAGCAAAATCTACGACCAAGTTGGTCACAGATTTTGCAGGGGGGATTTGGGAGGTAAGGGACCCCCGTTTAGCCGTGCGATAGCAGCGTTTTAGCAGGGGCACACATGCCCCAGCTGAATATAAGCTCTGAAGCGAGATTTATTCTCGCTTCAGTGTCTCTTTAAAGGACCTCTTTCGCGAATGAGGAAAAAAATAAAAAGTGGTTTATGCATAAACTATTAAAGTGAATGTTTACCATTCTAAAAATAAAAAAGTCAGATACTCACCTAAGGAGAGGGAAGGCTCGGTCCTAATGAGCCTTCCCTCTCCCGGTGCCCGGTCCCGCGCAGGATCCCCCGTGGCAGTATTTGACCAGTTCGGTCAAATACTGCCACTTTCACAGCCGAAGGGAGCTTTCGGAGACGGGCCGCTCCATACTACGCATGCGCGAGCGCCCTCTATGATGCACTCGCGCGTGCGTAGTATGGAGCGGCCCGTTTTCGGAAGCCCGAGTGCTCCCGAAGACCTCCGAAGTCCCTGCGGCGGCGGACACGAACGGGAGAGCCAGTGCAGCACCGAGGGCACCGGGAGTGGAGAGGGAAGGCTCATTAGGACCGTGTCTTCCCTCTCCCTAGGTGAGTATCTGACTTTATTTTTAAATTGGTAACCACTGGCTTTAAACATCCTTCTAAAATAGTGTAAAAAGTTTTTTTTTTTTTTAAATGAATGGTTTCATCAATACAACATGTAATGTAACAGTGACGGATAACGGACTGTGAGGCTGATGCATTTGTTAGGGTTTTTGTTTTTTTTTACTTTCATTTCACAAATATAACTGCTGCCTACCTAGTTTTCATTGGTGTAATCCATTGCTGGCAGGAATCGCCGTTATAACGGCTCCGTATGTGTCTCCGGACATTGTTGCCTGGTAACCAGACTCCCAGTCTGTGCAGAGAGTCCGTCTGTGCAGAAAGTCGTCTGTGCAGAGAGTCATCTGTTATCAGCTGCTGGGAGAATCAGCCCCATCTACACCATAGGATTCTTTGTCTGATTCGATTCAGTTTGATTCATTGATTCGATTTGATTCAATCTGACATGTGCGATTCATGATTTGATTCAATTTGAAACAAATTGAATCGAATAATGAATTGGACAGGTCGGATTGAATCAAATCAATGAATCAAATCGGACAAAGAATCGTATGGTGTAGATGGGGCTGATTCTGGCTGATTCTCCCAGCAGCTGATAACAGATGACTCTCTGCACAGACCACTCTCTGCACAGACCGACTCTCTGCACAGGGCGAGAGTCTGGTTACCAGGCAGCAATGTAAACACATACAGAGCTGTTATTATAACAGCTGTAACGGCGATTCCGGCCAGCAATAGATTACACCAATGAAAACTAGGTAGGCAGCAGTTATATTTGAGAAATGAAAGCAAAAAAAAAAAACACCCCTAACAAATGCATCAGCCTTACAGTCCGTCATCCGTCACTGTTTACATTACATGTTGTATTGATGAAACCATTCATTTTTAAAAAAAGCTTTTTACACTATTTTAGAAGGATGTTTAATAGTTTATGCATAAAACACTTTTTTATTTTTTACCTCATTCGCGAAAGAGGTCCTTTAAGTCCAATAGAATAGCTACATTTCAGTATGAACTATTTCTTAATTGACTTAAATGCCAATCTTCCAGTCCATCCTTTGTACATATCATTTGCTCATGTCTCCAACTGACAGGTTTTTGAAAGCAAATAGTTTATTTCCTACACCAGAAAATGGGATATCCATTACTTCTGCCTTATAAGTATGCTTTTTAAGTATCTAAGATCCTGAGAGCTGAAACTGTCTTCATTTCTAGAATGATGATTAGAGATGTTGCGAACATCAAATTTTGGGTTCTCAAATAGCAAACGCGAACTTCCGCAAATGTTCACAAATATGTGAACCTGGCAAACCGCCATAGACTTCAATGGCCAGCCGAATTTTAAAACCTACAGGGACTGTGTTTGGCCACAAAAGTGATCGAAAAGTTGTTTTAAGTGGTCTAACACCTGGACTGTGGCATGCCGGAGGGAGATCCATGCCAAAAGTCCCACCAAAAATTACGGAGTTGACGCAGAGTCGGCTTTTAATCCCTTAAGGGCAGAAATCACAGTACAGTCCTATAAATAATGCACTGGAGTGGTACTGTGCCTGCAACTTAATGTGACCACAATAGCAGTAGTGTGCACAGCTATGGGTGTCAACGGGCTGTGGAGTGTCACACACAGAGAAATGCAATAGTTCTATCGGAATACAGTGGAAAAAAAAGCACTGGTGTGGTACTGTGCCTACAACTTAATGTGGCCACAATAGCAGTAGTGTGCACAGCTATGGGTGTCAGCGAGCTGTGGCGTGTCACACACAAAATAAAAAACAGGAGACCGATGTACTAGCCCTCAAAAGGGCTATTTGGGGTGCTTTCAGCAAGTAGTCAGTGAGGAACAAGAACACAGGCCTAGCTAATACTTTCCCTACCTATCTGCAGCAAGTCTGACCCTAGTCTCACTAACAGCAGCCAGCAGAGAATCAATCCAGTATGGTCACCACAAATGCTTTTTAATAGGGTGGTGGGGGGTCCAGGAGGGGGTACTAGCTGATTGGCTGCCATGTGTCTGCTGACTGTAAGGTAAGGGGGCAAAATTTTGCTCCACAATGATGTATGGGTGATTCGAAAATGCTAAATGTTCGCAGTTCGCCGAGAACGCAAACAGCAGAAATTCGCTGGGAACTGTCCACCAGTGAAGAGTTTGGGCCATCTCTAATGATGATGCCGACGTGGCCCTAATTCCAACCCAACATTATAAAAACTCATTCATATTTGCTGCTGCAACAAGCAGCAAAACATAAGAAGTTATGGGATATCTGGATAAACCATGACAACACAGTTGTGCAGCAATTAATCGGCCATTTACTCCTACTTTATCACTTGTATTCTTCCATTTAAATGTATTTCTGGCTGGAATCAATTGAAACGATCCATCAGGCATGCTGGAAAATATATGTCAGGTGCATGGTGGTTACAGCGCTTGAATTTCCCAAAGACCAATGGAGCCTCAGCCCTTCTCCTCCCAAGTGTATGTGTACCCCCCAGGCCTGTGGTGAGAGGTGCAGACTCACCTGTTACACTCAGGCATCTTCTGACCTCCTCCTGTTTCCAGCATCTTTTTGAATTGCCACCACAAGTGCCTGTACCATGTGACACCACCACCTGTATTGACGTCACTACATGTGGTATCACGTGGTACAGGTGCTAACAGTAGCAATTAAAATAGACACTGGACACAGACGGAGGCCTAGGAGTTGCGCCCACGTGACAGCTGAGCCTACAACATTTATTACAAGCCCAGGAAGGGGGTCACACATTACATAGGGTGAAAGGGCCAGCAGACAGGGACTGGGGGCGCTAGGATGATTTCCAATAGATGTATGGCAACCTTTACATCATGTGTGACCACAGTGGTGAGGCCCATGTCTTTAGATCTGTTCTGGCGGGGATGCACTATTGCGTCCTGTGCACAGGAGCCACTTGTGTTAAAACGACACCGCATCAGGCTTATGCTGGATACACACGTTTAGATTTCCTGTTCGATTCCCGGGATCGAACGGATCGAATCGATTATTTCCAACATGCTCGATTTGGATTCCGATCGTTTCTGCCGTCGATTTGCATGTTAAGTATGCTAAATCGACGGCAGAAACGATCAAAATCCGAATCGAGCATGTTGGAAATAATCGATTTGATCTGTTCGATCCTGGGAATCGAACGCGAAATCTCAACGTGTGTATCCAGCATTAGGCAGCCACAAATGCAGCATAGTTTTAACTATTGGCAGTCCTTAAAGGGGTTGTGTGGAGCCTTAAAAAAACCTGAAACTTACCTGGGGCTTCTATTGGCCCCCTGTAGCTCTAATGTCCCGCGCCGTCCTCCTACGATCATCCATTCCCCGCCGCCGGTCCCGGTCTAATTATTGATCTATGTAGACTGCAGCTTTGCAGACATGGCCGCGCATGTGCTCGCTCCCGTGCACGTCATCAGGAGCTTACTGCGCAGGCGTGGTACGAGAAATACTCGTACTGCACATGCGCAGTAAGCACACGGAGACGCGAGCGGGAGTGAGCATTATTCGTCTTGTTAGACGTATAATTAGACCAGACCGGCGGCAGGGAACGGAGGCTCGTAGGAGGACAACGCAAGACATGACAGCTGCAGGGGGCTGATAGAAGCTCCAGGTAAGTGTCTGTTTTTTTAAAGCCTCCACAGAACCCTTTTAAACAGTTGAATGATACAAAACATACTGTATTATATACTATACTATCTACCTGTCACCTGATACTATTGCTTTCTTAATCACTGTTGGGCCTTATTTAATAAAGCTGTTTTCAAACATTGCGAAGACTTTCCAGGCATAATATCATCATAACTGATCCAACAATCAAAATAGATTGATGTTGAGAACCTAGGCACTAGACTATTACCTGCTCTTTTTTTTAAGACATTTTATTGACTAGGTATGAAAGTATTACCTAGGAGAAACCTCAGGAGAAAAGATTAATTGAATATCACAAAGAAATACTCAAAATATGTTATTCCAAGTGATAATGTTTGACATTAGTTTTCTTATACTTTTTGGTACTTTTTCAAATCTTGGGTGCTGAAAAGGCAATTTGTAGATAAGATGAAAAAAACGTATTTTTTTTAGAAAACTCATTTTTTATGAAGAGGGGTATATAATGCTATAAAGTAAGACCTTTCCATGTTACTCATTTTATTTCCAATATCTACCATAATTAGATGTAGGAAATTGTCTATTCTTTATTTTTTGAGCTCTTCTGAGGGACAGTTAATGTCACTTATAAACGCATAATAATAACACAGATAAAAAGAACATACAACATACATTCCATTCATCAGGGCCACAGAAAATACAGCTTCCTTTTTATTCAGAACACTGTTTGAAATGTTAGTGTTATAATTACCTTTTTTTAGGCAGATTCTTGTTTCCCATTTTTGCATATCATTTTTATCATTATTTTCCATAAGATCGTAGCGGTTCAAAGCATAACCACTAGATGGCAATACAATATAGCTCAAATAACAAGTTTGTTGAAATATTTCTTTCCATGTTTGGATGAGAGGTAAATAATGGATATGAAGGGTTTATTTTTTTAATCTCATTATGTTTCTTTTTTGACCCACAATTTATTAAACGAGTAACAGAATCTGATTGATAATGCTTTAGAGCTAAAATAGTGAAGTAATTTAAGAAGATCCAGTTTTCTACTGCATTAAATGGGTAGTTTTTTTTAAGATAAGTGTTTCTTCTATTCCTTAATATAAATAAGATTAATTTTTAAAAAATGAGGCGTTTTACCTGTTCTGGTGTGGTCATCAGTCATTGTGATCCCCAGGCAGGTGTATGGTTGCCCTTCGCAGATCTGAGAGAGATCTCATCTATGAAATGCAGCTACAGTGTCTGACTGGAGCCCCAGCCCTCCCCTTTTGTTCATTGTTGTTGTGGCTACACTGTACAAACCATGAATATAGTACATGAGACCGAGTATAATAACTCTACTGTTTACTCATTGTGATTCACTAATGGCCAGATACCTGCAGGAACAATTCACTGTAATAGTCAAATCAGTTTGAGCTAATTAAGTTTAATTGGGAAATGTAATGGAGTAGTCTGTTACTGTGCTTTCTTTTTGTTTTATTATCGGGACTTAATTGAATGCAGATCATCATGAAACTAATGACATTATTTGCAAGGTAATCTTTCTTGTGCACATGTAAATTGGGCCCGATGTGCAGATGGTGTGAGCTGAGTCATAATAATTTAGCATGTATAGGTTTGTTGGGGAGTGCTAAACATTTGTAATGCCCATTATATCCCGGTACTTCCCATCATCCTAGTGAACAGTAAGGGCCGCTCCAACTACTAGCGGTATGGAGGAGTCCACACCACTCAGTAGTACTACTGCTGCCTGCAGTGGTGTGTGCTGCAGGGTGGGCATATATTCCATGTAAGTGAAGCGCGCACTACATTAAAATGCACCCAGTCTCTTATTTTTATGACACCACATTTCATTACTATCAAAGTGAATGGCACCTTGCCAGTCAAGGGGCAGCCCAGGCATGAGCTGGCTACCTTAGTAGTAGATCAGTTGAAAGGCTCAATGGGCTGCAACAAGGACTTTTCTGCCTGACTTAAAAGCTTTGCCCACTCTCTGCTCAGTGGCAAGGTGCATGAAAAGTCAGAATAAGCTCATTTTTACCTGAAATAACTTCACTTGCTAGGTGGTGAGAAAACATCTCTTGAGAAAAAACTAAAACATTTATTGATCTGGGATCTTGGTCAGCCAGCATTACTTCAGTAGCAGGGATGCCTCTTATTTTACCTGCAGACTCTGCAAATATAAATTTTACATGACCCCCATTGTTTGATTTGGTCTAAGTGAAATCTCCAGATTTCTGGAATCAAACTGTACGTATGGATCCAAATTTAAAAGGCCTTCAAGGCTGTTAGATGCACACTTCCAGTTTTTTTGAAATGAGAAAGAGGGACTCCTTTTGGTGTAATAATATTTAGGCAAACATGCCAGTGCACATCCTCCACCAACAGTTAGGACAACCAGGACGAATTTATAGGCAAATACCAAATTTTCATCCCACCCCAGATTTCAGTGATGACACAAGAATACTCTCCAGATTTGATCTGACTCATGGAACTGTTGAAAAAGATGTAATTAGTCGTTCTGACTGCATTTTCTACACTTCCATTTCTTTTTCCTTTTAGCTTACTTCCTTTTGTATAAGCAAGAAGTTTTGAATCAGGATGATACCATTTATTGGCTAACTTAGAGATGGACAAACAGTGAGCTTTCGACTTATAAAAAGCCTTCGTCGGACTGGTTCCTGACCAAAACTGAAAAACACAGCTTATATACACTGACATACAGAGGAGCAACATTCTTTAGCAAACATAAATGTAATTAGATGCCTTAACTGTTACTGAGGAGGCTTTCCCAGGCATCCTATCTAAATTGATAAGATCAATAGAATCCTCAACATGACATAAAGCAGACTCTAGTGATGAAGAGACATCGTAAATTCCGAATTCAAATGGTAACTGCCCTGGTTACATGCACCATTAATTCGAAGCTTAAAGTGTACCGAGCACCTTTTTTTCACTCAGGACATTTCTATAGCACATGAAAAATGTATGCCGACTATCTGTTTCATTATTAAAATAAACTTTAATTTTACCTTGTATTTTACATTCAAAGTTGTTAAATTGGCCTGTTTGAGCAGACCTGCCGACCGTCCCCATCCGCAGAAAGTTCAGTAACCTCTAATTGTTTTATTGCGCTAATTACCAAGAGGTAAACCATGCCTTTCATCAGCAAAGAGGGTGAATAATTAGGAGTGTGTTTTCAAAGCATGGCTTTGAAAACACACTCCTTATTATTCACCCTCTTTGCTGATGAAAGGCATGGTTTACCTCTTGGTAATTAGCGCAATAAAACAATTAGAGGTTACTGAACTTTCTGCGGATGGGGACGGTCGGCAGGTCTGCTCAAACAGGCCAATTTAACAACTTTGAATGTAAAATACAAGGTAAAATTAAAGTTTATTTTAATAATGAAACAGATAGTCGGCATACATTTTTCATGTGCTATAGAAATGTCCTGAGTGAAAAAAAGGTGCTCGGTTCACTTTAAGAGAATTGTGGCATTTAAAGCCAGCACCTGAAAGCAAATAAAATGAATAGTGAGAGTGAATTCCATCTTACACAGCATATGGCACAAAAATGAATGAAAAGATAGAAAAATTTAAATTAAAAGAATTGTGGCATTTAAAACCCATCGTACCAGCACAAGAAGTTAGAGTCCTTGTTTAAACCATCTTCTACAGTTTTGAACCAATGTATAAACTTAGTTTCTTGTGTTAGTCTCATGTTTCTCGATTTGAAGCCACCCATTAATACAGTGACGCGAAAATCGCTTAAACTGTGTCCAGGTAAACAAAAGTGTGTTGGTATTGGGAGATCAGTATATTTTGCAATATCCTTTTTCCTGCTGTTAATAGTGGATCTGTGGTGTGTCATGCGATCACGCAGTGGTTGACTTGTTTCTCCCACATAAATTCCTTTGGGGCATTTTGCACACATGATCACGTATACCACATTAGATGAGTCGCAGGAAAAGGTGCCTTGTACTTTGTATTCCTGTTGTGTACCTGGTATTAGTATCCTGTCAGTGGAATGGATGTGTTTACAGGTCCCACACTTTTTCCCTCAGCAGGGGAATGTTCCATTCTGTTCTTGCCTATTTAACCACCCTGGCGTTCTATTAAGATCGCCAGGGCGGCTGCATGAGGGTTTTTTTTAAATAAAAAAAAAACTATTTCATGCAGCCAACTGAAAGTTGGCTGCATGAAAGCCCACTAGATGGCGCTCCGGAGGCGTTCTTCTGATCGCCTCCGGCGGCCAAAAGTAACACGGAAGGCCGCAATGAGCAGCCTTCCGTGTTTGGCTTCTCCTGTCGCCATGGCGACGAGCGGAGTGACGTCATGGACGTCAGCCGACGTCCTGACGTCAGCCGCCTCCGATCCAGCCCTTAGCGCTGGCCGGAACTATTTGTTCCGGCTGCGCAGGGCTCAGGCGGCTGGGGGGACCCTCTTTCGCCGCTGCTCGCGGCGGATCACCGCAGAGCGGCGGCGATCGGGCAGCACACGCGGCTGGCAAAGTGCCGGCTGCGTGTGCTGCTCTTTATTTCATCAAAATCGGCCCAGCAGGGCCTGAGCGGCACCCTCTGGCGGTAATGGACGAGCTGAGCTCGTCCATACCGCTAAGGTGGTTAAGGCACTCCTCACTATCATCTGTTTAAGATTGGGTGGCTGTCGGAACGCTAGGAGGGGAGGTTCAGGGAATATCTTTTTCAGTCTCTGATCCTTGTGTAGAACAGGATGAAGTTCTTTTGCAATCTTTCTTAAGATTTCCAGGCGTGGGTTGTAGGTTACTACCAGTGGGACACGGCTCTCTTCCTGGCTCTGCGTGTACTCCAGGTGCTAAGTCCTAGGGATGTTGTTAGCTTTCTTGATTTGGGTCTCAGCCATTAGAGGATTGTATCCCTGTTTTATGAAATTCTTCTTCAGGTAATCCAGGTGTTTGTCTTTGTCATCCTTGTCAGAACAGATCCGATTGCATCTTATTGCCTGCCTGTCAATTATGGAATTCTTTATATGTTTGGGGTGGAAACTGTCATACCTGAGGTATGTGGGACGATCCGTCGGTTTGCGGTACATGGACGTTTGTAAGCTGTTCTCTCTGATGTATATGGTGGTGTCAAGAAAGTTAATCTCCCTGTGAGAGTAGCTCAATTTCAGTTTGATTGTGGGATGGAAGGCATTGAAGTTCCTGTGAAATTGGATAAGATCCTCCTCACTTGCAGACCAGATGATCAAGATGTCGTCGATAACACGGAAGTAGGCCATGGGTTTTATATGACAAGTATTCAGGTATTCTTCTTCAATCTTTGCCATGAAGAAATTTGCGTACTGCGGTGCAAACCGTGAGCCCATTGCCACTCCCATTTGCTGTAACAATGGGATATTGCAAAATATACTGATCTCCCAATACCAACACACTTTTGTTTACCTGGACACAGTTTAAGCGATTTTCGCGTCACTGTATTAATGGGTGGCTTCAAATCGGGAAACATGAGACTAACACAAGAAACTAAGTTTATACATTGGTTCAAAACTGTAGAAGATGGTTTAAACAAGGACTCTAACTTCTTGTGCTGGTACGATGGGTTTTAAATGCCACAATTCTTTTAATTTAAATTTTTCTATCTTTTCATTCATTTTTGTGCCATATGCTGTGTAAGATGGAATTCACTGTCACTATTCATTTTATTTGCTTTCAGGTGCTGGCTTTAAATGCCACAATTCTCTTAAGCTTCGAATTAATGGTGCATGTAACCAGGCCAGTTACCATTTGAATTCGGAATTTACCATGTCTCTTCATCACTAGAGTCTGCTTTATGTCATGTTGAGGATTCTATTGATCTTATCAATTTAGATAGGATGCCTGGGAAAGCCTCCTCAGTAACAGTTAAGGCATCTAATTACATTTATGTTTGCTAAAGAATGTTTCTCCTCTGCATGTCAGTGTATATAAGCTGTGTTTTTCAGTTTTGGGCAGGAACCAGTCCGACGAAGGCTTTTTATAAGTCGAAAGCTCACTGTTTATCCATCTCTAAGTTAGCCAATAAATGGTATCATCCTGATTCAAAACTTCTTGCTTTTACTCATGGCTAACACAGTACAACACTTTACTGCTTTCCTTTTGTATAGAGCCTCAAATATTATTTTTTTTATTACTGTGTTAACTGTTTCAAAGTCTCATTCATCTTTTATATCTGAAAATCAGAATACCAAGGGGCAAAAAATAGATATGTGTTCTCACCCTATTCTGACTTGTCATAGTAGGTTAGGTTTTCGGAAGGGTGGAAGCTTACTCTTGTTATGGTATTGTCACCTCTATGAAATGTCATTAGATTCATACAGTGGTGCCCACAGTGTAGCAGCACTATGGAAGTGTCGAGTTAAGACTCCATGTAGATAAATTAGTAAAGTAACAATGTGTTAGAGACAAATCTACCATAGGCCTGTAGTACCGGACATAGTGAGCTAGGTCTTACAGCTGGGCAGAACCGGATCATCCACAAGGCAAACCTAGGCAGCTGCTTAGGGCCTGGAGAGAGTCTAGGGGTCTGGCGGATGCTAGGTCCCACCAAATCTGCTATCTTGTCTAGTGCACCACTTCATCTTAATTCTTTTCTACAGCTGGGTATAAGGAAATTGCACTTTTGCTATAAGTTTGCCTAAAAACTATATTAGTGCTGCAAATTAACATTTGAAATTGGGCAGCACGGTGGCGTAGTGGTTAGCGCTCTAGCCTTGCATCACTGGGTCCCCGGTTCAAATCCCGGCCAGGTCAACATCTGCAAAGGAGTTTGTATGTTCTCCCCGTGTCTGCATGGGTTTCCTCCGGGTACTCCGATTTCCTCTCACATCCCCAAAAACATACAGGTAGGTTAATTGGCTTCCCCCCAAATTGGCCTTAGACTACGATACATACACTACACTGGGCATATGACTATGGCAGGGTTTAGATTGTGAGCCCCTTTGAGGGACAGTTAGTGACAAGACAATATACTCTGTACAGCGCTGCGGAAGATGTCGACGCTATATAAATACTAAATAATAATAATAATTGTTAGTAGACAGCGCTCTCCACGTAGATGAATCCTAAAAAGAGAATCTGACATAGTGTGATACTGTATTACAACAAGTCACAGTGCTCCACTATAACACCCAGTGCCACAGTGATCAGTTCATGCACAACACTCCACTGTGAGACAAGTAATCTTCCAATGAAAATGTTGGGGCTCACCAGATTGTAGCCACCTCATAAACCAGGTGGATCTAGCATTTAAACCATTGTCCTCATATGCAAATAACTCAGCTGGGTTTCACAATTATAACTTCACATCTTTTAATGCGGCTCAAAATAAAACAGAAGGCCATAGCGTAATATGTCTTTAACAGCCACAGATCACGCTAAGTATTGCACCTACATGTCTCTGATAAAAAAAAAACAGCATTGTATGCACTAAATGCTGATGTTCAACCCGGCACTGGTCGGGGAATGCTAAGGCCGCAGCGCCCCACTCTCAGATTTCATCAACACGAATCTCCCCGCGTCTGTAACCCTCCTAGGACTCCTGGAAGTGACTTCACATTGCACTGGGCAATCATTTTGTCCAGCCAATTTTTGGAGTTTTATGTGACATTATGTCCAATTTGCTTTTTTTCCCCCTTCTTTTTTTGTTTTCTTCCACACAAAGGGAGTAAACGTGTATAACAAAGCGTGTTACTGCAATACTTTCATGAATGATATATATGTGTACAGTATATATATATATATATATATATATATATATATATATATATATATATATATATATATATATATATATATACAGTGGGTTGCAAAAGTATTCGGCCCCCTTGAAGTTTTCCACATTTTGTCACATTACTGCCACAAACATGAATAAATTTTATTGGAATTCCACGTGAAAGACCAATACAAAGTGGTGTACACGTGAGAAGTGGATCAAAAATCATACATCATTCCAAACATTTTTTACAAATAAATAAGTGCAAAGTGGGGTGTGCGTAATTATTCGGCCCCCTGAGTCAATACTTTGTAGACTGTATTCATAGAAAGGACCAGATATATAAAGTACGAAGTCTCTCAGTTCTTGTGGTACAAAAGTATCAAAACATCTTTATTGACATAAGTACAAAAATTCTTGGTTTAAAAAAAGGAGGAAATCTCTGTAAGGTGCTCCTCATAGGATAGTCACAGGAATATTCAATAGTAGCAAGAGCTTAAGGTATTCAACAATATATCAATTAACGGTATATAAATTGGCAACGACACGCTCGTTTCGGGCAAAAATACCCTTCATCAGGCCACTGTATTAAGCAATTTCTATTTATCCTGTTGGCGACATATGGCAGGAGCAAGAAACAAAACGGCATCTAACTTAGCAGACGCATATCACACCATCCTGACGGCAGGTATAAAGAACCATGCGGCTAAAGGCAGGAGTGTACCTTTTTTTTAAACCAAGAATTTTTGTACTTATGTCAATAAAGATGTTTTGATACTTTTGTACCACAAGAACTGAGAGACTTCGTACTTTATATATCTGGTCCTTTCTATGAATACAGTGAATTGTCTGGGGTGAAGTGGATCACACCAAAAGGGACGCTATGGTTTTTTAGTCTTGCTTCCATTTGCCAAAAAGACACACTCCCAATTATAATATTATCATCAATACTTTGTAGAACCACCTTTTGCTGCAATTACAGCTGCCAGTCTTTTAGGGTATGTCTCTACCAGCTTTGCACATCTAGAGACTGAAATCCTTGCCCATTCATCTTTGCAAAACAGCTCCAGCTCAGTCAGATTAGATGGACGGCGTTTGTGAACAGCAGTTTTCAGATCTTGCCACAGATTCTCGATTGGATTTAGATCTGGACTTTGACTGGGCAATTCTAACACATAGATATGTTTTGTTTTAAACCATTCCATTGTTTCCCTGTCTTTATGTTTAGGGTCACTGTCCTGCTGGAAGGTGAACATCCGCCCCAGTCTCAAGTCTTTTGCAGTCTCCAAGAGGTTTTCTTCCAAGTTTGCCCTGTATTTGGCTCCATCCATCTTCCCATCAACTCTGACCAGCTTCCCTGTACTGCTGAAGAGATGCACCCCCCGAGCATGATGCTGCCACCACCATATTTGACAGTGGGGATGGTGTGTTCAGAGTGATGTGCAGTCTTAGTTTTCCGCCACACATAGCGTTTTGCATTTTGGCCAAAAAGTTCCATTTTGGTCTCATCTGACCAGAGCACCTTCTTCCACATGGTTGCTGTGTCCCCCACATGGCTTGTGGCAAACTGCAAACGGGACTTCTTATGCTTTCTGTTAACAATGCCTTTCTTCTTGCCACTCTTCCATAAAGGCCAACTTTGTACAGTGCATGACTAATAGTTGTCCTATGGACAGAGTCTCCCACCTGAGCTGTAGATCTCAGCAGCTCGTCCAGAGTCACCATGGGCCTCTTGACTGCATTTCTGATCAGCGCTCTACTTGTTCGGCCTGTGAGTTTAGGTGGATGGCCTTGTCTTGGTAGGTTTACAGTTGTGCCATACTCCTTCCATTTCTGAATGATTGCTTGAACAGTGCTCCGTGGGATGTTCAAGGCTTTGGAAATCTTTTTGTAGCCTAAGCCTGCTTTACATTTCTCAAAAACTTGATCCCTGACCTGTCTTGTGTGTTCTTTGGACTTCACAGTGTTGTTGCTCCCAATATTCTCTTAGACAACCTCTGAGGCCCTCACAGAGCTGCTGTATTTGTACTGACATTAGATTACACACAGGTGCATTCTATTTAGTCATTAGCACTCATCAGGCAATGTCTATAGGCAACTGACTGCACTCAGATCAAAGGGGGCCGAATAATTATGCACACACCACTTTGCAGTTATTTATTTGTAAAAAAATGTTTGGAATCATGTATGATTTTCGTCCCACTTCTCATGTGTACACCACTTTGTGTTAGTCTTTCATGTGGAATTCCAATAAAATTGATTCATGTTTGTGGCAGTAATTTGACAAAATGTGGAAAACTTCAAGGGGGCCGAATACCTTTGCAACCCACTGTATATATATATATGCATATATATATATATATATATATATATATGCATATATATATATATATATATATATATTACTATCTATATCTAAGCTAGCTATTCTGTGGCCCCTAGAGACATTTACTATTAGGTGTCCATAGTGCTATATGCTGTTATTGCTGTATGCATGAAGTGTTTAATTACTTGTTTTTATGACCTATTTAAGCATTAGTTGCTCCACAACTCTAATTTGAACTTAATGAGCGTAAAAAATAAATAGAGAAGGAGAAAGTCTCTCATATGGCAGCATTCAGTAAGAGCTGTATTTATTTTAGACTCTGCAGTTATGAAATCCATTTTTATCAAGTTTTAAAACATTACTGATTTATATCTTGCTATCTCTATATAGACATACTTTTTTGTTTATTTTTGCAGTGGAATTATATAATCTGTAAGTCTTTTGCACGATCTCTTAGCATGCTTAAAGTGACACTGAAGTGAAAAAAACCTTATGATGTAATGGGTTGTATGTGTAGTACTATTTAATAGAACACAAGTAGCAAAGACCTCAGTCTCGTATTTAAATTTTTAGATATATACCTTTTTTTTATAACATTGCATAATTTTGCCATGTTTGCAATTACAAGCCACTCTGTATAAAAACAAGCAGAACTAATGACCTTTTTAACTTTCCTGCAGTAAAAATCTTATCTAAACCTGTCTCTGTTTCTTTGATACATAAGTACTCCAGAAAACAGTGACCCAAGTTGGGTCCAAAGCTCAGAGAGGCTCTTTTGCATAGATAACAATTGAAGTTTCTTAACTCTTCCTGTACTGGAAACAATATAAAAGCGCGTACACACGCCATACTTCAGCAAAAGATGGGTCCGTCAGTCCCTCCCGCTTTGCGGACTTTCTGCCGACAGTAGCACGTGTGTACGGCAGACTGTGTACACACGCCGCTGAGCGGATCTGTCAGAAACAGTCTTATCAGTCTACCACCAGCGTGTACACATGTGCTACTGTCAGCAGAACGTCCGCCCAGCGGGAGGGTCTGACGGACCCATCCTTTGCTGAAGTATGGCGTGTGTACGCGCCTTTAGACTCATATCTGTGCTACTTATGTTCTATTTCTTAGCTGTACTACACATAAAATCATTATCTCATAAGTTTATTTTTACTTCAGATTCCGTTTAATGAACTTTGTACACAATGGAAATAGTACCTAGTTTATTGACCACTTTTTTAAACCCTTTCTCAACAAGCTCAAGAAAGAGCTACAAATAAGATGAAAAGAGTTTGGTAATATATAGTACACTTATATGCAGTACTAGCTGAAGACCTGGCATTGCTCGAGTTCGTATTTGGTTGTTGCTAGGTCTGGCCACTTTTTCTACCTTGACACACAGTCACTCAATGACCAAGTTTGTGAGCTTTGAGGTCTTTGGGATCATTAACGTGAGAATGATAGCAGTTTAAATTTTCCCGGTAAAATAAAGCAAACAAGTCTAAGAATGGCTGCAGTTTACATTTTCCCGTTTAAAATCAATGGCTGTAATTTAATTGGCTGTTTTATGCTCTGCCCACTTTCCCTGAATTATTAACCTCGTCACCAAGTCACCAACTGTGCAAAGTTTGGGGACTTTGGATTTATTACTGGCTGCCTTTCAATTTTTGGGTGAAATCTGACTGGCTGTTTGTGGTTCCACCCAGGTTTGTGGGGGATGGGGGGCATAAGACCCTCAGAACATGTCTCTCCAGTTAGTCAGGGACCGTTATACCAAATTTTGTTGAAATCGGTCAAGGAATTTTCGAGTGATGGCGGTACCAGAAAATTTGTAATTTGTAACACGGTAACAGTAAATTTGGGTCCAAATTACCAATCAATGGCAGAATTTCAATGGATGCCTACGGCATTGCCTGAAAAATTACGCTTTTGATTTTTCTTTGCGCGATTGGCAGCGGGGGGCCTGGTTAAGGTTAGGCAGGGGGAAGGGGGTTCAAGGTTAGGCATTAGGTAGGGTGTTTGGAGGGAGGGGGGCGGTTAGGTTTAGGTATCAGCAAGAGTGTCTGGGGAGGGGTGGTTATGTTTACGTGTCACACACCTAAACACACACACACACTGTTGCCCCAGATAGTCCCCCACTATTCTGTTTCCCGCACCAAACTGTTCCTGCCATCATTGGCCCCCTCCACTACATGCAGAGAGTGTCTATGGGCTGTGAGAGTAAGATTAATAAGTATAATTAATGTTATAAAGGCTAAACCTGCCATATTGCCATACTGTATAGTGGTAATGAACCAAGCAGCAGCAACCCTGCTGACATCCAAGAGCCTATTGTTACCTCGATCAGCATTAGGTCATGTGACCTAATTTAATAACAGGAGTTTGAGGTGTAGATGCTTTGCCATGAAATAGGCCAACGTTTCAGCATTCTGTTTGATGAATAATGTATATTTGTGCCGAGAGTTTGGCATCATGGAAATTCTTTCATTACAACTCTGGATTACTTTAATGTTCTATTTTGTAGTATTGCAAAAGAGTTACATTTCGGAAACCAGCCTCTGGAGGAAGGCATAAATGAACTCCCTAGATCAGCACATTCCTGCAGACCCATTTCTGCCTGGAGAAGGAAATGAAAGTAAATGTTGACAATTTTCGTGCCCACAAAATGGCAATTAGCCGACAGTGCAGGACATCATATGACCAGTTGGCTGCTACAACAGAAGAAAAACACAGATGTAAGGGTGGCAAAGGTTCAATGATAATCTACCAGTCTAACATGTGTGAAACTGGAACTGTCTGTATAAAGGTGTCCGTATGCACTGCATGATCGTGAACAGTCTTCTGTGAGTCTGGGAAGACTGAAAAGCTGGGCTGTACTGCTGCTGGTGCATAAGTATGTGCAACCATACATAGCACAAGGGTACTTCTCATGGCTTTATGGGGGACCTCTGCTTACCACGGTTATTGAAGCATAACAAGTGTTGAGTTTTATGAAAAACAAATATATATTGCATATTGCAATCATGGTGTGCTACCAATAAATGTATACGTGTCAAAAAGTACTTGAAATCATCTTACACATATCACTTAGCAAGCACTGATTTCCTAATGGGAAAAAATACTTAAATAATGTTGATAAATGCTGTTAGGAAAAACTCCTGAAGTAAAGAAATATGTTGGGAATTAAAGTAAACCTGAGACGAAAAGTGGTGGAGGGGAGGAATTATACATACCTGAGGCTTCTTCCAGCCCCCTCCAGGCTTATCACTCTGTTGCCGTCCTCCACTGCCTCCTAGATCTTCCATAATTGTCCCCGGAAAGTCCTCCAGTTCAGGGTATACTGCCCATGCGCTTCCCAACCTTTATGGAGCTGGAGGAAGCCCCAGGTATGTATAATCCCCCCCCCCCCTTGTTTGTCTTAGGTGCACAGTAAGCCCAAGAAGTCTACATTACCTGCTTCTGGTGTTTCTGCCATTCATCGTCTTCGCGGTCCCTCCCATTCTCTGTTCCTGACCTTTAATATTAGACTGGTCCCTCAGTCGTGTATTCTCCAGGAAGCTCCCATGGCTGTGTACAAGCGCTTTTGAACTGGGCAGGTGCGAGTATGAACCACGCACTCCCAGTAAAAGGAAGCACTCGTGCAGGAAAGAAGTGGTGCTCAAGAAGTTTCTTTCACTGGGCATGAGCGGTTTGGAAATCGCACATGCCCAGTTCAGAATCGCTTGTTCACTGCTTGGTGCATCCTGGAGGCTATGGGAAAAAAAGGTCCTGGAATGGAAGGGGCCGCAAGGCAACAAGCAGCAGGAGGGTAATGAGTATTTGGCACTCAAGCCCATCATGTTTAAAAATGTAAACTTTTGGCATAATGTAGGTATGCTTTAAGTGACATTCCCCATAAATTTAAGGCAATGTTTCCTAAACAGAGATTGTCAAAGTGATGCTAAATGTTCCGACTTGCATGTACATTTTATGCTTATTGCATGCAGTTTGTTAGGGCCCTTTCACACTAGAGGGCTTTTTCGGCGTTTTAATGCCACGGCCATAATTGGCGTTTTCCAAGGTAAAATGAAAGTCCATAGACTTTCATTTTACCTTTCACACTTAACGCTGCGTTTTGGAGCGTTGCATTTTGAAGCTCCCAGGAGCTTTTTTAGGGCTGACCTCGGCATTTCTCATTACAATTGATGGTAATGTGTTGCAGTTAAAACGCCCTCAGAACGCCTTCAAAACGTCTGCAGCCAAAACACAGCGTTTTAGCCTTTTACCGCTGCCTGTAGTGTGAAAGAGCCCTTATTGTTCAGATCAAATCAGCAGGAGGTGTGTTTGGTTGGTCTAAATCCAATTTGCATTAACTTTGCATGCAAGCTGGATTTATTATATGGGAAATACCTGAATTGAGGACATGTGACTCACATTGTGATCAGTTCAATGCCGATACACAGACTCCATTCCACACTTTCTGGGAGCCTAGCTGTACCCACACTAATAAAGCTCTACCTTTAGGTTTGTTTTTAAAAGCACTTGGAGCGAAACGCTGATGATGAGCCGTTTAGTGAGAGCGGATACTGTACATTCTCATAGGATAGCATTGATTCCGTCACCATCCATCACGTCCGGTCAATCCAGAATTATTATGCAGGACCCAAACTTGCATTTCATTTGTTAGAATGGACTGAGTGGATCCATTCCAAACCGACTGATGTGAGCGGATCCTATTGCATTGCAAATAGTCCATTCAAATCCACTCCATTTCATTCCGTTTTATGCAATGTTTATTTTTGTGCCAGTGTGAACTTAGACTCACTCTGTGAAGTGCTGCAGAAAATTTGAGTGCTTTAAACATAATAATAATTATTATTTGGTTTAAACAAATATCCAGGCACTTTTGCCATGTGTAAGGGTAGCCATAGACTTATGTTCCACAATAAACAAGTCATGTATCAATCCAGACAGAATCAGCACTTGTAAAGATGATTATCTGATTTCATGAACGTGTCTGTGTCGTGAAATGTCTGGCAGTGTACCACACAGACAAGAATCTCTACAATCTCCACATGCTTACTCAACACTTAAAGGAAACCTGAGATGAGCAAATTAAACTATTTTATACTTACCCGGGGCTTCCTCCAGCCCTATGAGCACCGATGCATCCCTCGCCGTTCTCCTGAGTGCCTCTGTTCTCTGGCTATCGGTCCCGGTAACTGGCTCAGCCGCACTAGACCGGCAAGTATAAAATATTTTAGTGTACTCGTCTCAGGTACACTTTTAGAAAAAGTTCATACATTTGCTTAAAAACTGACAGAGGGCAGAGCACAGTCAGAAGTGTCTCAGAAGGATATAGCTTGCAGCTCTGGATGTCTGTGATACAGAGAGTAGCAGGTGAAGGGGCTCTTCACCATTACTTTAAGTGAAAGCAATTTACTTGGCATCAGTTAAGGCACACATTAAACAATGCCCCTCAAATGAATAAGTAAACATTACATTAATAGAAAAAATTGCTGTGTAGATGAGCTTAAAGTACACCTGAACTGAGAGGCATGTGGAGGCTGCCATATTCATCTCCTTTCAGCAATACCAGCTGCTTAGCAGTACTGTTGATCTCTTTGGCTACAGTAGTGTCTGAACCACATGCCTAAAATTAGCATGCAGCTAATCCAGTCAGACTCCAGTCAGAAACATTGATCTACTTGCTTGTTCAGGGTCTGTGGTTAAATAAATTGGAGGCAGAGAATCAGCAGGACAGCCAGGCAGCAGATATTGTTTAAAAGGAAATAAATATGGTAGTCTTCATATTCCCTTTCAGTTAAGGTGTCCTTTAAAGGTAAACTTGGCTTACAGTCAGTTGTCTATAATCGCCTGGCAGTGTGCACTCCACTTTAAAGGGATACTTAAGTCAAAAATAAAAAAATGATTTTTACTCACCTGGGGCATCCCTCAGCCCCCTGAAGCTGTATGGTGCCCTCACAGCCTCGCTCCGATCCTCCTGTCTCCGCCGGCGGCTACTTCCGGGTTCCGCGACAGCCGCCGACAGGCTGGGAACGTGAGTGATTCTCCGCGTTCCCAGCCGCTATATCACCCTCTATGCTGCTATAGCGCATAACATATACGCTATAGCAGCATAGAGGGAGATATAGCGGCTGGGAACGCGGAGAATCACTTGCGTTCCCAACCTGTCAGTGGCTGTCGCGGAACCCGGAAGTAGCCGCCGGCGGAGACAGGAGGATCGGAGCGAGGCTGTGAGGGCACCATACAGCTTCAGGGGGCTGAGGGATGCCCCAGGTGAGTAAAAATCATTTTTTATTTTTGACTTAAGTATCCCTTTAAGGCCTGGAACCAACAAGCAGTACTTTTCTAAGCACTAGTGATTTTAAAAGCTCTTGCTAATGCAATGCTATGGGGGATTTTTTTTCAAATCACATCCCTCAAGTGTGATCACATCCATAGCATTACATTAGTAAGAGCTTTTCAAATCACAAGCGCTTAGAAATGGTTTTCGAAAAGCTAGTGGGTTCCAGGCCTTAAGAGACTATAAAGTCTAAAACAGACATGCATGGCGTTCTTCTAAAAAGTTATAATGACTTCAGCAGTGTTTTCAGTGTAACTCATCCTTGGAGACCCCTGTGCGCCCACTACTGGTGCTTAGTTACTTCCCCTTGCAGCCAATGTGCCATGTCACTCTCAGAGATACAGAGTGCCACAAATATGCCACAACACTCTGTTGCAAAGGGCAGGGCTAAACATCGGAGATGGGAGCACAGTGGGTCTTTGAGGATGAGTTACACTTAAAATACAGACAAAATCATTATAACTTTTTAGAAGAAAGCCGTGCATACCATGCCTGTTTTAGACTTTATAGCCTCTTTAAGTGACTGTAACATATGTATATTAAAGGTAAAATGTTCTGTCTTTCTGTCTTTTGATGTGCTCATTGTTGATTGTTGATTCTCAAGATGCATTTACAGACGGAACACTTTTCAAAAAATGTATCATAATCATTGTTATGAAATTTAATAAACATGTATGGAATCATGATAAAACAGTTGGAAAATGGTAGTATGCAATTCCACAAATTTCCTTCATTGTTCTCCATTGGCGGATTGATACATATGAACTTCTTGTGTTTCATTGGCGGATGGATACACATGTACTTCTTGTGTTCCATTGGTGGATGGATACAACTTTACTTCTTGTTTTCCATTGGTTTGTGGATGGATACAAATGTACTTCTTGTTTTTTATTGGCGGATGACTACACATTTTTTTTTATTGTTTTCCATTGGCGGATGGATACACATGTACTTGGATCATCTCCACCTATAAATAGGTGGACTTCCTTGTTCATAAAGTAATGCCCAAATTCAGAGAAAAAGTTTTCTGCAAACAAATGCTTTATGTATAATATTTACACATTCCAAGCCAGCAATGCTGTCTGTACATAATTACACCTCTGTATATTCACAGTATATCCGCACTTCTGATTTGCGCACGCTCTGTAGGGATTTTATGCTCTCGCTCCTCGATCTAATGCTTGATCTGTTGAAGAGTCTCTGAGAGAAGGATCTACACATGAAGAAATAGATGATGGGATCCAGGCACACATTGCAGGCTGACAGGAAAAGAGTGGCTTCCTTACAGTTTACTAAGACCTGGTATATGTCCTTACCCATCACGGTATCCAGTCGGCTGTATAAGAAGGGCAGCCCGCAGAGGTGATAGGGTAAGAAACAGACAAAAAACACAGCCACCACCACACGGATACTCTGATTATGTCTTCGCGTCCTGCTTGAACAGCTAACAAAAGGCTTGCTGGATTTCTGGATGTGCCGGGATATTGAAATGTAACAAGCAATTAACACCACCATCACGGTAAAGAATATGAACATATTAATGTATGTAGTTGCTTCATGCCATTTAGCGCCAACTGGGCTCTTGAGTTTTTTGCAGTCATCGATATTGTCTTTGGTTGGCTGGGCATTGGTCAGAACAATATTAGGCAAGGCAACAAAGAACATGGCCATCCAAACGCATGCAGAGACCATCTTGGTGAACTTGATACTGTACATTTTTGAGCTCCCAAAAGGTTTCACCACTTTCAGGTACCTGTCAATGCTAATCAGCCCGAGGAACACAATACTAATGTACATGCTTGTGTAGAAGAGGATGCTGGTGTAGCGACAGAGGTAAACATTGAAGTGCCATGGAGCAGCACCAGAAGTCTGGACGATTTTAAATGGAAAGGATGCAGTCATGAGCAGATCAGCAACCATTATGTTCTTGAGGTACAAAATGAAGCTTGTTTTATTCCTGATGTGGAAGAAAATCCAGACCGCGAGGCCATTCAGCATGATACTTGCCAGGCATATGACTAGATACAACACAGGGAAGATGATCCTTAGGAGTTCTGGAAGAGATGTAGAGTTCCCCTCTGGGCCTGTGGTGTTTATGTACAATTCATTTCTTCTGTCATCTGTAAAAAGGAAAAAGAAAATGATTAGGATGGTTACCTGAAGTTTGGAGCAGAACTTAATGAACATTAATCTTTTCCTCCAATCTAGCGGAACTTCACCCACCACCATGAACACATCAGACTGCAAATCACCAATAATGTGACAGAGATACCTCAGATATTCCCCTTGTACTACAACATATTGAGCCTTAATGCTGGTTACTTGACTTGTGCCTAGGCATAGGAAATGTGGGGAAATCTTTGTACAGGGTCATAGGGGTGTATACATTAAACTATTTTTACATAGTAAAGACGTACCACACAATGACATACCTATTTTTACCTCGTAGTTCGCTTCTGGAGTAAACCGCCGCATCCCCACGGCAAAATGAGGGCTTTAGACCCGCCAAATCCCTGGGGGAAAATCCAGGGAGCGCTTCCTGAAAAAGGCAGAGCTTTCTGCTTTAGCCCTGCTTCTACTGAAGTCAATCGCCGCGGATCTCCGCCTCTCCCCGCCCCTCTCTGTCTTCCTTCACAGAGAGGGGCGGGGAGAATTGGAGATTTGGAGATTGACGTCAGTAGAGGCAGAGCTACAGCACAAAGCTCTGCCTCCCCGGGAAGCAAAATTAATGACTTTGAAAGTTGTGGATGTTTGCCCCGGGATTTGGGAGGTATAAACCCTTCGTTTTGACACTGGGATGCGGCGGTTTACCTATACTGAGACTCCCGAAGCGAAGTACCAGGTAAAAATTGCATGTCTCTTTAAGACATGCCCTTGACAAACCTCTAACCATGCCTAGCCACACCCTTAGTCACCCATACCAGAAAGCATCCATTAGCAAAAGATATTGTTTTATAATTGAAACCACAGCGGTGCTTTCTATCATATCAATATAAAGGATGGGAATAAAGTTTGGAGTCAATTAAAAATATTTTTCAGTAGAAAAATACATATATTTACAAAGATCTGTACATCAGCCCTGAAAGAGGGACAAATGAGTAAGAAAGAGTGACAGAGGGATTTGGTTCCCCTACGAGGGACCGTCCCTCCAAAAGAGGACAGTTGGGAGCTATGCGATGAGTAGAGCAGAATGCAATGCACTAAATGCAATTCTGATTAACGGAGTTTACTGAATGCGTCCTATTGTTCCCAGTGCTTCTGTTAAATTGTAATGCTTGAGAAAGGGTTCACGGGAGCTTGAAACAGACTGGTGGCATTGCAGTTGGCTGTGCTTTGATGACTCAGTGTTGAGCAACTTTTGGAGTCTGAAATACAAGTATGTCATGGAGTCATGGTCCTAAATAAAACCACAGTATACACACACACACACACACACACACTAATTTCCCAGCTTTTACATGTTCACCAGCTAGTCCTAAATGCTGCTGCAGATTGTATGTTTAGTGAATGTGCTGATCACTAAACAAAGGCTGAAGGTTGGTTCTGCACTCCAGTTTCCACCTGTTTCCTTCTCCTGGTTTCCATTTATTATCATTGCTCTGTACATAGAAACTACAGAAATAGAGTAGTGAACAGGATCAGTATTCTTACCACATGTTCCTATATCAGGGAGAAGTATATGCCGAAAGCTCAGACTCTCAGCCTCATGTTGGGATGGAACATGGATGTTCCCCCTCCCTCCCAAATGTTGATGGTATTTTAGAGCAATTAACCATGCTGTTCAAAATGTGACTAATTTACTACTAGTTCAGGAGTGTACGAGAGATAACGGCGCTGGAGACTTGGGCGCAGAACACAGCCGGTATATGGCTGATCCTGCTGCCGCACAAGTCCGGGCCGTGTTAAATGCTATTCCCACTCCAGGCCGCCATGGATAGTGGGGGAATAAAATAATTCCAGCTATTGCTGAAAGCCTAATTATTGTTTTAAAAGCAACTTCAGTTCTGTCTTCTGACTGCGTTGAAGATACTCCCTGTGCCTGCTATAGCCGAAGTGCCTATTACGGCCTATGGTGCCGCCGGCTGCGCCCAAATTTCCTGCGCTGCTGCGCACAAGTCTCCAGCGCTGGATTTACCGTGTTCGGTTCAGGAGGCATATTTTAGCATTCTGAAATCACAGCTTTTAGCAGCTTATCCATTTAATCAGTTTGTTGTTCAATTATTTGATGACCCTCATGTATCCCTCTCAGGTGGAGGTATTTTACATGCTAAGAATTGTTCTCTAATTACAGGAGTGACTGTATACCATAATAGGAGGGGTCAAGTCTAAAGGCTGGCACCCAGGCTAGCAGGTTCTTGGCTGAGGTGTCCAACCAGTTAACAGCTGCCCCGATGCGCCACTGAAATATATGGAGATCATTGTGGTGAGCGCATTGTTCCCCATTTACCCCGCCAATTAGAAGGCATTGTGTTGTGTAATTGTGCTGTTGTCCCTCCTCAACCCTATATAGCAACAATGCATATGTACATACTCTAAGAAGGTTAAAATGTACCTTTCCTTGGTGTCCTTGGTGTACTGTGCTACCCGTGGCATAGCAATATAGGATACCGAGTTTGCAACCACACCTGGGCCCCTTGATTTGAGGGGCCCGAAAGGTCCCTGCTCCTGTCACTGCATTATATCATTATTGGTGCTATAGTGGTAATGACCACTTTTTTGGAGGATTTGAATAGTGGTACGGTAATCGTTAATTAACCATTCCTTAATCTATGACATAGTGGCTACCCTTAGGAATGCAATATAGTGCTGGAGAGGGGCCCAGTGTAAAGTGTGCACTGGGACCCATGCTTCTGTAGCTGTGTCACTGCATGCTACCACTGACATGGTGTGTGTGTTATCTATATATGTATTCATAAACACGGTCCTCTGGGAGGCAAATTGAGAGGGTCCTGAGCAAAAAAATGACATGGGACCCCCTGACCCACACCCCCCTCCCTAAATGCAACATTTGGTGCCCCTCCTTCCTGACCCGGATAGAATGCGGTGCCAAATAGGTGTCAAAGCACTCCCACCCCCAAAATAGCAGCCCCTTTGCAGTTGCAGTTTTATAGGACTCCATTACAGACAGTACTAAAAATCTATTTTTCTATCACAGCATACTAAATATTGTTCAGAAGTTAAAACAACAGCCCATTACCAGAGACGAGATACACAAAAAACATTTTAAGTGGCAGTATGCACTGTGAACTTAAAGGGGTTCCCGGGGAGGGGGGGGGGGGGGGGTGTTAGAAAATAAAAACAGCTAATTACCTGGGGCTTCTACCGGCCCCCTGCAGCTGTAATGTAACACGCCGTCCTACAACGATCCTCCGCTCCTGGTCTGATATTCGTCTAGCAAGATGAACAGTGCTCACTCCTGCACGTGTCATCGGGAGCATACTGCGCAGGCACAGTACAAAGTTTTCTTGTACTGCGCCTGCACAGTAAGCTCCCCATGGTGCGCACGGCTGCGCAGCCGCAGTTGGATGAGATGCCGCGTTAGACCGGGACCGGCGTCGGGGAACGACGGATCATTGGAGGACTGTGTGGGACATTACAGCTGCAGAGAGCCGGTAAAAGCCCCAGGTAAGTGTCTGTTTTTATTTTCAATCCCCCACCCCCCAGAGAACCCCTTTAAAGAGGAACTATAACCCAGGATTGAACTTCTTCCCAATCAGTAACTGATACAACCTTTCCCATGAGAAATCTTTTCATTTTCTCAAATAGAGCATCGGGGATCTGTGTGGCTGATATTTTGGTGAAACCCCCCCCCCCCCAGTGTGATGTCATGACCTGGTACATTATTTTCACAACAGTTTCTTTTTAGAAGGTACCGTCCAGATGGGAAGAACAGCTTTCTGAGTAAAAATTCACAATTGTGCCTTTACATTTGCAGTTATGTCAGTTACAGAACCTCCACCTTTTCAGCACTTGCTAATTCCATAATGGTTTGTAATGCAAACAGATTCATGCATCAACATGTGAGGTATTGCACACTTACAGCGCAGTCTGGCACACGGCAATGTAGATGCTTGGCAGCTACAAAAGTCAACAGGGCTTCCCACGCTGTGCCATTATAAAAACGAAACCATCCCCTCAACACTAGTCTGCAGAGAAGCTGAACATTACCTTCCTGAAAGCTACTTGTCAGTGCAGTAACTGTTTTGCAAACAAACATTGGGTAGGATCTTGTGGTATATGACTAGCTTTTGTGTAAAATGACTTTCCACAATAAAAGAGTTTGCTCGGAGCATAAAATAGCTGTAAAATGTATAACTAAAGTGGGTGTGGCTGCTTCGGTGCCTGTGAAGTAAAGGCACCCACATATATGGTATAGCAGGCACACCTTACCTTCTCTATAGGCTGTATCAGGTAATGACCTGTCTGCTGCCTGACTGCCCTCAGGATGTGATTGATCAGCGGGGTTAGAAAACTGGTACAAATCCTTATTCTGCCGCCCTGTTATGCCAGTCCTTCCTGTATGTTTCCTTTTGTTTTAATAATACAACCTGGAAGCCTCCACTTTATACGGTTTTATGGAGAATTCTGCATCACTCTATAGACCTCAGGGTGGTTTCTTATAATTTAGGAAATAAATATGCCTGCTAGTTTCCTCTATTTACGAGTAGTGAATTACCACGCATTCCATACAGAATACATCTGAATTTCCCACAGTACAAAATCCTCTTTCTGTTCTGCTATTTGCTGCACAAAGGCTATGTGGCAATGTTTTGTGACTGCAAGTGTGTTTTCAACAATCTCCTCTGCAGCACGTTGGTGTCGTTGTGGCATCATTTAGGAAATTACCAATAATTTTAGGGCTGGATTCACACTATACTGGATGAAAAACTGATCCTGTAAAAACTGATCAATTTTCAGTTTAAACTGATCAGTTTCTTACATTGTGTTTTTCATCCGGTTTTCCGGTCCGTTCTATACACAACCCGCTCACTGCGTTCCCACACCACTGCTACCACTGTCCATTTGCATCCTCTGCCACCGATGCCGCCATCCCTTCCATTCTGGACCCACACAAGTGTCCCAGGCTACAGCAGACCACACTGCACACCTTCAGGGGGGGAAACAAGGTGAATTGGTAGGGAAAAGGGAAGAAAAACAAGAAAAGGCCAGAATCCTGTGGCCATGGGTGCTAATTAATCTCCCTGGCGGTAAGCCCGGCCTACGCTCGGGCTAGCCGCAGGAGAGGATCACATGGCTCCCGGAGGATTTTTTAAAATAAAATTTGATTTATAGGCTTAAAGTGGATCAGAGATGAACTTTTACTCACTGCATAATTGTGTTCCTTTTCTATTGTTTATAGGGCATTCCTCAAGCCAAATACTTTTTTGTTTTTGTTTTAATACTCTAATTCCCTATAAACTAAAGAAGCCACGCCCACAGGTTTTCAGAGAGCCAAGGCACTTGTCTACAGTGACTTATGGTAAATTCGGCCCTGGCGAGATGAATAATTAGAAAGCCTGCAGCAGATTTTTAGACATCGTGCCCATTCTTCCTTTATTTTCTGTTGTGGTGCTGTACACAGATGCGCACATACTGTATTTTTGCATGCTAACATGCATGGTGTCCAAAATCCCACATTTGAAAATGCTTGCTTATTATGGGAGCACT
The DNA here is from genome assembly GCF_040937935.1 of Hyperolius riggenbachi. Taxonomy (NCBI): domain Eukaryota; kingdom Metazoa; phylum Chordata; class Amphibia; order Anura; family Hyperoliidae; genus Hyperolius; species Hyperolius riggenbachi. The sequence continues at coordinate 155,754,618 of NC_090649.1, forward strand.
CCTGTGTGAACTCTGGCCAAGTCATATTTTGCTATAATATAATCCACAGTGTAAGCCCTTCATATTCAGAAATACATAAATCCATGCTGCGCCTGTCAGTCCTGTTTATACAGTGCTCAGTACTGTTGCATTGAATGTATTCACTACATCAGGCAGACCATAACCACTTCCTCACTGACATGGTAAACTCCCCTTCTTACCAGCCATTTTACTTTTACACTGTGATTGTTTATCCTAACACATCTCGTTTAGAGGAGCTAAACAAATTTGTTTTCTTTTGTTATTTTATACGGAATAGGAGGAAATCCGCAAACTCTCTTATTTTATGCACCAGGACAGACAGGGCTTTTTCATAGCTCTTTAATTTTAATTTTAAACACTTGTGGAAATTCCTGATCATGAAGCCAGGAAATAGATAAACATGAAACTGGTAGTGAAGGGGATACAATTATTGAGGAAAGACTTAATTAATATATGAAACTATAAATGTGTAAAACAGCAGGTGTGCATACATCAGCCATTTAGAAAATTCCCGGTTTTGTTGATTAATGTTGTTAAAGGAAACCTGAACTGAAAATAAACTGTACAGATAATTACCGTAATTGTGTAAGTAGTAGCAATATTATAGTGGTATTCTGAACTTTCCTGGTGTGTCGCATTCCTATTTTCATTGTAAGAGGTACATTTTGACTGATATCTGCACAGGAGATCTTATTAAGTGAGCTCCCAACAAAAATAATTAACGTTGAGCTGTCACTTGTTATCCAGTTTGATTACCCAGGCAGATAAAAGCATTATGTTTCTGTTTACTTTTCAGGAGGCCCATGGCTGCATTCAACTGCAATTCGATTTGCTAACTTACATGCATAAAGCACTGGTCTATTAACTCTTAAGGTAGCCATACTGTACATTAGGCGACTTGGCGGCCGATTGACCATCCGATTCAATTAATATAAAATCAGTGCCGCCAAGGGCATGCCCGACCGACAATTTCAGGATGAAATTGGTTGCATAAATCAATCGCACATGCTGCAAGATGTTGGCCCAACTTGCTTGATCAGGTGCGCGGCGGTAACGGCGTGCACTTTCGGGACGATCGACGAATGCAACAAAACCCCCAATGCTGGCCCCCCAATGTTACATTTTCTACCGGTGCCCAGTGCAAGTTATACATTACCTGTCTGCGGCCTGTGCTTGTCCTCCGCTGCCTCCTAGATTCCTCCATTCTGCATACACGTGCGCCTCACGTAGTTGTGTAGTAAGGGTGCACAAATGTGACATCAGACGTCACACACGCGGCCACATTACTGATGACCACGTGGCGCACGTGTATGGTAAACTGAGGTATCCCGAAGGCAGCGGAGGACAAGCAGAGGCCGCGGTCAGGTAATGCATAGAGTGCATTGTGCACTGGGAGAACACTTAACATTAGGGGGACAGCGTTGGGGGCTGGGGCGGGGAATGAAGCATCACAAGGCCGATTCTGCATTGGCAATTGGCCTACGTTGTATGGGCACTGGGCAGCTGACAATGATTCGATCAGAGAGAGATTTGTCTCTTGGTCGAATCTACCTATCATCGCTAGATGTATATCTACCTTTACAAAGTAAAAAAGCGAACACAACCAAGTTTAAAGCGGATCCACGATGAAAAACTATAGCAAGTAAATTGTCTATATTTCTTATCTAAAGTTTGGATGGTTTACACAGTAAATCTAGCTACAACAGTATATGATTATTTCTTCTTTTGATCAATTGAGAGCGACCATGTTCTGCTTGTCATCATTACACAGCCAAGCTGCTCTGCATCTCCACCCCTCAGCCTTATCCTCCCACCCCCTAACGCCGCCTCTTCCTCCTCCTTCGGGAAAAGCCTCCTCCAGTGTGCTCCCATGAGCACTTGCTACATGGGACTCAGAATGTCTAGGCGCCGGAGGAGCTGTAGAAACATCTTGTTTAGTTTATAAGGAATTAGGGCATTAAAGCAAAAAAAATAAAGTATTTGTCTTGAGGAATGCCCTATAAAATATATGTAAGGGGCACAATTATGAAATGTGTAAAAGTTTATTTCGGAACCACTTAAGGCCCCCTGCACGCTGCAAATCCGATTTGCGATTCTGATTTGCGTTTCCGATTTTCACTGGATGCTATCAAAATAAGAAGAAAAATGCAGAAAAAACGCAGCATGCAGTACCGATTAAAAATCGCAAATCAGAATTGCATGTAAAATTGTGTCAGAATTGCAAATCGGAATCGCATGCAGTGTGCAAGAGCCCGTAACTATGCTTGGTACTGTATGTACCCATGTTTTTTCTCATCATGTCAGTTAACTGGAATATGAATATGTTCCATATATGAGCTTATTCTGGAGACAGCAATTCAAGCATAGCTCCTAACTGTCCCTTTTTTGGTGGGACAGTCCATCTTTCTTGCTAATTTGTCCCTCTTTTAGGACTGATTTACAAATCTGTGAAAATATGTGTATTTTTCTGCTGAAAATGTGTTTAAATGTGTTTAAATTGATGCATTTCTCATTTTTAAATGTTAAAATTAAGGAAAACTTGGCAGGGGTGTGGCTAGTGGTATGGCAGGGGCGTGTCTTAAAGTGTCCATCTTTTTGTCTCAAAAAGTTGGGAGTTATGATTCAAGACCCGGTATACTTCCTTTCACTCTTTAGTACACCCTTAGGCCTCATTTACACTTAATCAGTTGGTACACTTTTTTTTCTTATTCTCCATAGTAGTGCATTTTGAAAAATCTTTCAGTTAAAACACGTATAGTGTGAACTGAGCCATAGGAAAACATGGACATTTAGTTGTCCTTTCAGTTATAACTGAGAGCAACTGATTAAGTGCAAATGGAGCCTTAAAGGGAACCTGAAGCGAGGAAAATTATTTAAAATAAACACATGGCATAGCTGCAAATGAATATTACATACTAACCTCAATGTCAGTTCCTCTTAGAAGCTCTCCATTTTCTTCTTACAGTGATCCCTTCCAGTTCTGACAATATTTTGTCAGAACTGAAATATACCAGTTGTTGTCAGTTATATATCAGCAGCTGTTAGTTACAACTGAATGTGCAAGGTAATGTCCATGTTTCCCTATGGCTCAAGTGGGCAATGTTACAGTTTAACAGTGTGCTGCCCAGGAAGCTGTTGGGGGTAATGGCCATTTTTAAAATGGAAGATGGAGAATTCCATTGATCACAGTGGACAAATGGGACGCAGGAGAAGAGAAAGTGGTTGAGTAGTAGACTATACAGGAGGTAAGTATGACCTGTGTATAGTTATTTTAATTTTTTATTTTCAGTTCAGGTTCTCTTTTACCACTTCGTGTCCCTGGGGTTTTCCCCCTAAAAAAACAATAATTTTCTACATTTCACATTCCTCCCATTCATTTGCCAATAACTTTATCTCTACTTGTCATATATACATGATCTATACCTTGTTTTTTTCCGCCACCAATTAGGCTTTCTTTGGGTGGTACTTTTTGCTAAGAATTGTATTATTTTCTATGCATTTTAAAGGGAACAAGGGGTAAAAAATGAAAAAAAGTCATTATTTCCCAGTTTTCAGCCATTATAGTTTGAAAATAAAAGTTGCTGCTGTAAGTTAAACCCACACATTTTATTTTTCCATTCATCCTGGTTATTTCACCATTTAAATTTCAATCCTAGTACAATGTATGATGACAATAAATTATTTGGAAATAAAATGCATCTTTTTATTTTGTGTCCGATTTTTATTTAGTTATTTTTTCCCCCTTTATAATCTGATCCTTCCCCCAGTTAGCCAGATGTGCACCTACATACTCCTCCCTCCCCCATAGTTGGTCAGATGTGCCTCTGGATACCCCCCCCCCCCCAGCCAGGCCTTAGTCCCCCCCCCCTCCAGCTAGCCAGATGTGTATATTTGTCTATTCACACCCCTCCCCCAAAGCTGGCTGGATGTGTCTGTGTCCGCTGACAGCCTCTATGTGCAGAGTGGATCGGGTCCCGGCTTGATGACGTCATCAAGCCGGGACCCGATCCATTCTGCACAAAGAGGCTGTCAGCGGTACTGAATAGAGGGGAGCCGATCGCCGCTGCAGGAAGAAGATTAGATGATAAATCTTCTTTGTAATTCCCCATGCTGCCCGATCGCAGCATGGAGGAGGAGGGGGGTTGCAATTACAGGGGATCGGGCGTGGGGTGGGGTCTGAGATCGGACACCTGGGAGGGGATCCCTCATTAGTGTAGTTAGAGGGAGGGGGGTTGATGAGCCCAGGTGTGTGCTAGCACGCACGCTGTGCTCATTTAAAGGGGACAACTTATATTCACATCATGTGGCTTTCAGAAGCCACTTGCAATGACGTGAATATACTGTAGTTAGGACATGAACTGGTTAAGGTCTGTTTTCACTAGGTGTGGTGGCTGTTTTTTATTTGGCCGTGGCTACCGTACTGCTGTGAATCCCCAGGCCGTATCACTATGCCGTGCCATGTACTGCTATAGGGATTCAGGTGCGTGCTTGCAGTATGACATCCCGATTTGCACCACAGTGTGATCTGGACAGCAAGCCATTACAGAGATAGGCGGATTCAGCCTAGAACTGGATGTAGTGGAAAGGCTCTTAGATATATTCTATTGAAAGGAATTCTAATTTGACTTTGGGCATTGTGGCAACTACCTGGTAGATCCCAGCTGATGTATCATATCAGTAACATCCCTTGACTGAAAACACACAAAAAAATGAAATGTAGCAAATCTTGAGCCTTGCAGATCTTACATCTGCTGTGTACTCTAGCTTTCATTAGGACCGTGTAAAGTTCCCCTTGGCTTCATAATGTTCATTAATGTACATTTATTTCACCCGTGTGCCGTCATACATACAGCTTATGACAGTACTGCTTTCCTATAATCATTTATTCTCTGAAAATCACTCCGTTCATGTCACAACTCATCCGGGCGTTCTCTTATGTGCTTATGACGAGAGTGTAGGTGGCATTTTCTGCTGACTCTGGGTGTTGGAATGGAGTCAGACTCTACACTATATGCTAAGAGGATGCAGGACTGAATGCTGATCAGCTCTTGCAGCCATTGAATGTTCCCTAAACTCCAGGCTCAGGTGTAATGATAGCAATAGGAATATGTTTAGCAGTAATCAGTGCTTAAGTTTGTTTAATTTTACAGTGGCAGTATTTTTGTAGTAATCTATAAAGTGCTTTACCAGCTTCTGTTTTCTCTCAGTAAGACCACACCAGGCTAGCCAGACACAGATTGATATTGGCCCAATATGACAACAAATAATGGTTTGCTCCCTGATCAACAGTCAATTCAGTTGTAGAGAATCAATCCTACCACCCTGGCTACTCAAACTCAATTAGTTTATAACAGAAATCTAATTGAGAACTTTTAGAACCACTAGTGTTGTGCACATAATATAGTATAATGGGGTCAATTCATGAAAATGCGCTGCTTTAGCAGCACGAGTTAAAAAACAATCCGTGCTACGCACACTACAAATGGTCGTGCTGCGTAGCATGCATTCCTAAGTTAAGCGTGCTGTTTACTAAGTAATGTGCGCTCCTTTAACTGTCATGCGCTGTGAAGTAGCGCAATCGCAATACTTCACTAGCATGACCGCAACTACATTAATTAACATAGTACCGACCACGCTAGAAAAGTATCGCGGTCGCACTACTTCACAGCGCACTGCAGTTAAAGGAGCACATGTAACTTAGTAAACAGCACGCTTAACTTAGGAATGCATGCTACACAGCATGACCACTCGTAGCGTGCATAGCATGTGCACGTTGTTTATTATCTCATGCTGCTAAAGCAGGGCACTCTCGTGAATCGAATTGTTGCTGCGACCCCCACCCATAAGATGGAAGGTTTCCAACATGTCGTCACCATCTCCACTGATAAACTGCCTAAAATCAATCAAAAGCTGATGAGTCACATGTTGTGGTCAATAGAGTCCCGGCACGCTTATCCATACTGATGAAATTAGACATAAAAATCAATACATGCATGACTATCTAAGTGAAATCAATCTCAACCAGGCTCCTTTTATTGCAGAAGTCCCAACTGTCCCTCCTTTTAAAAGAAAACTCCCTATTTTTTGTACCAAGTACCTCTGTTCCTCTTCAGTGCTCAGTTGTCCCTCTGTTATATTTTATATATAAGTATAAATAGTTTAATATATTATTCCACTACTACAATTGATTATATATTGCATGCAACCTCAAAATTATGTTATGGCTTGTTTTAAAATTCAGTTTTCCTAATGTTGTTTTGTAACCATTGCTGTACCTGTGGTGGCAGAAAAAAATGTACTTTCCTTTATTAATCTCACCCTCTGGAATGCCCTTCCACCACCCATCAGACTTGCTCCCTCCTTCAACGCATTCAAGCAAGCCCTCAAAACGCACCTCTTTAGGATGGCCTACCCACCTCCTACCACACAGTAACTCTTTACCGAATATTTCACAGCCCCACCTAGTGTTTCCACCCCACCCTTTAGATTGTAAGCCTCTGGCAGGGTCCTCCATTCCCTAGTGTAATCTACAGGATCATGTGCTCCTGTCCTATGACAGCCTGTACATGTATTACTGGGCCTACCTAATCAGCCCATATCGCATGGTCATGTATTTTGTACAATTTGCATGTATAACTTTGTTCTATGTTGTATAACCTTGTTATGTCTGTCACCCTTGTATCAGTGTATATATTTATTGTCCAGCGCTGCGTAATATTTGGCGCTTTATAAATACAATAAGTAATAATAATAATAATAATCTTTATACATTTTTTATGGACTTCGGAACAGGAAATGTTGTAAGGTAGTGTTTGTTGTCTGAATATGATGTCCCTCTTATGTTTGCCCTTAAAGGTATCCCTCTTCTGTTCTTTGTTCAGAGGTGTCCCTTTTATGGCGGGGCATAACTACATTGGTCCGGACCCCTCCCCTTATAGGTAGCTGCACATGCGGAAGGTTAACATTAAACATAACTTGCTCCCAGCAGCAATACAGGACCCTCATCACTTTCTCTTAAAGAGACTCTGTAACAAAAATGTCATCCTTTTTTCTACCATCCTACAAGTTCCTAAACCTATTCTAATGTGCTCTGGCTTACTGCAGCACTTTCTACTATCACCTTCTCTGTAATTAATCAATGTATCTTTCCCCTGTCGGTCTTGTCGCCCTGTGTCTGGAAGGCTGCCAACTCTTCCGTGCTGATCTGTTATGCACACCCCTCTCCAGGCCCCTCTATGCACACTCCAGTGTGTGTGTTATTTACATAAGCCAGCAGCGTCTCTGCTCTCTTATCAGTGACAGAAGAGAGCAGGATAAAAATCCTCCTCTGTTAGGCTGTGAAAGGAGATGGCTGACACATACTGAGGAATTACAGACATTGGGCAGAGCTGTATGCAAGGAGAAACAATCAGCCTCACAGCCTGTCACTATTCAGTGCATGAGAGCTGCAGGGGACAGAAGGTAAACACACAAATGATCTCTTGAGATTCAAAAGGAAGGCTGTATACAGCCTGCTTGTGTATGGATGTATTTTATATGTGTGGACATACTGTACATCAACCTACTTCCTGTTTTGGTGGCCATTTTGATTGTTTATAAACAAACTTTTTAAAACTGTTTTTGACTACTTTTAATGCGGCGGGGAGCGGTGAAGTTGTGACAGAGGGTAATAGGAGATGTCCCCTAACGCACTGGTATGTTTACTTTTGTGCGATTTTAACAATACAGATTCTCTTTAAAGAGGAACTCCAGTAAAAATAATATAATAAAAAAGTGCTTAATTTTTACGATAATTATGTATAAATGATTTAGTCAGTGTTTGCCCATTGCAAAATCTTTCCTCTCCCTGATTTATATTCTGACATTTGTCACATGGTGACATTTTTACTGCTGGCAGGTGATGTCACTGGAAGGAGATTCTGCTTGCTTTTTTGGCAGTTGGAAACAGCAGTAAACAGTTATTTCCCACAATGCAACAAGGTTCACAGACAGAAAACTGCCAGGACCATGGTCCTCATAGTTTCCTGAGGGAGGGCTTTCACCACAATATCAGCCATACAGAGCCCCCGTTAATCCGTTTGTAAATAGGAAAAGATTTCTCATCAGCTATTGAATGGGATGAAGTTCAATTCTTGGTTAGGGTTTCTCTTTAAGTTTGCAAGTGCAGCCAGCCAATCACCATGCAGCTTCAGGTAGATGTCATGTGACAGGGACAGAAACCACATGGTGATTGGCTAACCTGTATCGCTGGTGGAGGTCATGGAGGCTATTGTTACACCACTGCTCTTATGTTTGACCTTAGTGGTGTCCCTCTTGTGTTTGCAGTTAAAGGTGTCCCTCTCTTGTTGATTGTTTAGATATGTCCCACTGACACTTGTACTTAGAGGTGTCCCTCTTGTGTTTGGACTTAGGGGTATCCTTCTTTCCCATTTTAAAAGAGCTGTGCAGTTTGGTATCACTGGGCTGGTTCTCTTTGGTGTGTTAACAAGTCGTGGCATGTATCTAGGTCACCTCCAGTAACAGATCACTGTATGTGTAATAGTGCTGCAGCAAGAATTATTTGACCTGAACTTTGAATTGAGACTAGCAAATAGGTGTGTGTTTGGGCAGGGGAAGGGGCAGGGACTTACCCAGCTCAGGCCCTTAATGCTTTCCTTAACCACTTGATGACCCAGCCTTTACCCACCTTAAGGACCAGCGCTGTTTTTTGTAATCTGTGCTGGGTGGGCTTTGCAGCCCACAGCACAGATCAGGGTGCATGCAGAGCGATCAGATCGCCCCCCTTTTTTTTCCCCCATGGGGATGATGTGCAGGGGGGGTCTGATCGCTCCTGCCTGAGGTTTGCGGGGGGGGGGCACCTCAAAGCCCACCTCCGCAGCGAAATTCCCCCCCTCCCTCTCCTACCTGTCTCCTCTGGTGATCGGGGCTGCACAGGACGCTATCCGTCCTGTACAGCCTGTGACAGGATGTCCTCTGTCACATGGCGGCGATCCCCGGCCGCTGATTGGCCGGGGATCGCCGATCTGCCTTACGGCGCTGCTGCGCAGCAGCGCCGTTCAATGTAAACAAAGGAGGCAGGCTATTCACGGAGACCCGCTCCGTGATCTAACAGGAAACGTGAGCAGCCTTTCCTGATTAATGAGGGAGGCACCTGGCGACGCAGATCTGCGTCGCTGGTCCTCCAGCTACCACTTTGCCGCCGCACGGTATGAGTGTGCGGTCGGCAAGTGGTTAAAAGCAGTTTAATGCTATATATCACGCTTCTTGCTATCTGCAATAAGGGAGTCTGTTGCTAGCAAAGGATAAAGTGACTGCATTTGTTATCTGCATAGTTTAGCATCCATATTAATTCTAAGATTCGACTGTGTATGGTTGTTTGTGGTGTGAGTGGGTTGTTATGTATGCTCCTACAGGAGGTCAACCCCTGCAACGTTATTATGTTGTTTTTAAAAGGTTTTATTATCTTTTGAGCAATCAAGGATTGAACAGATTAAATAAAGGCTATCTGCATTTTTTCTAACCTAATGCTGAATACACACGGTGCGTTCGCGCAGTCGATTTCCCGCTCGATTCCCGTCGATTTGTTTATTTCCAACATGTCCGATTTGGATTTCGATGGATCGTTAGGTCGATTCGGCATACTTTGCATGCGAATCGACCTAACGATCCATCGAAATCCAAATCGGACATGTTGGAAATAAACAAATCGACGGGAATCGAGCGGGAAATCGACTGCGCGAACGCACCGTGTGTATCCAGCATATAACCTGTGTGGCCAGCCCTTTTTCTTTTTTCTACAATTGTTAGTCATATTATTTCTTACCTGGAGAGTTGCTGAGTGGGTCTAAATCCATGCTTTTAGTTGCCATACAACTTAGGATGCGCTGGAAAATGAACCTACTCCTATGTTTGTTTCATCAGCTCTAGAAAGAGAGAATTGGATTATTATCTGTCCATCTCAGTTTGCAGCAAGCTATTCATTTCCAAATCTAACAACTCATACTACTCTTCATTGCAACCATGGTAACAGTTCTGTTTGTGAAGTACAGACTGCTCAGAAATTTCCACTTCCTGTATGAATGATTAGCTAAACCAAGTAAAAACTTTTCCAGCCCACCTGTCTCAAGATTTGCTTTCAGAAATCTGTGATTCAATCATCCAGAATTTTAGGTTAAAGCTCAACTTCAATCATGAGACAGAAAACTACAAGCTTCAAGATATTTATGAATGGTAACACATTTGTATGTCTTCACATTCTTAATATCTCTAATCACATGTTATAATTCTAATGTGCTGCAGACCATTCAAGAAAACAGGAATATATTGATTTCTGCAACCCTCTCTGAGGGCTGGTGCACACCAAAACCCGCTAGCAGATCCGCAAAACGCTAGCAGATTTTTAAACGCTTTTTTTTATTTTTATGAGGCGGTTTGCTAGCGTTTTGCGGATTGCTGCTGCGGTTTTCAGTATAGTAGATTTCATATATTGTTACAGTAAAGCTGTTACTGAACAGCTTCTGTAACAAAAACGCCTGCAAAACCGCTCTGAAGTGCCGTTTTTCAGAGCGGTTTGCGTTTTTCCTATACTTAACATTGAGGCAGAAACGCATCCGCAATCCAAAAAATGCCTCACCCAGGCATTTTTCGTTTCTGCAAAACGCCTGCCGCTCTGGTGTGCACCACCCCATTGAGATACATTGACCAAGCAGATCCGCAGCCGCAAGCGGATCTGAAAACGCCCAAAAAGCCGCTCGGTGTGCACCAGCCCTGAGTGAGCATACATCTTTTATTCTCTATGATCCAAGAAGTAATTGTTTCAGTTAAAGAGTTCTTCCCCCATAGCTATTATAAGCTTTAATCACAGACACAATAAGAACAGCACCTGCCACTGCACTGCAGAAAAAAACTGATACTGTAAGCAATCATTCAAAACTTTTTCATATGAAATGGAAGGATATCTGTTTGCAGCACTAGTTTTCTAGAAGGCGTAAGTTTCATTTTAAGAGTCCTATGAAATGGTTGTTTGCCTGCGCACCCGAAAATTGGATAAGCATGCTGGAGCATAACTTGCAATGTATAAAGCTGAATTGTATGAATTACGTTTTCTTTTAAAAATAAAAAGTGTGTCATTTCATGTGAACAGGATATTAAAACAGAAAAACAAACAATTCTTTTTAAGGACCATTCCATGATTTTCTTTACTGACTGATACCCCCCCCCCCCCCCCCCTCAAACAAACCTGACTTCACCCTTAAATTCCTTCCTCAAAAACACAGCAGCCTGAACGGAGTTCCTGATGATGACACAGTATTTAGAAGAAGGATGAGGATATGCAAGCTGGCTTTGAGATTAATTGACAATATGCTGCCGATGACAGCAGCCAGTATTAGATAAGATTGCTCATGGATCCAAACTGAGCTCTGCTGCAGACTCATTGGAAATTACCAATAATAAAAAAAAAAATATATATATCTGTCTTTTAATAATCATGCATGCTGGTAATTGTTGATCAGTATTGCAATTGCAGCCATTGATCGCCCACATCCGTTCACATTTTTGATCAACTGTCTGAATAAATCGATCAAAAGGGAATCGATTGTAAATGATGGGCTTAATAGATATCCGGAAGATTTGTTGAAAACGATTGAATTGGCCAGAAAAATTGATTTGTGTGTGTCTAGTTTCAGAGAACCAAGAGCAGTTGAAGCTTCTGTTGACTCCAAACATTGCAGGATATGAGAGATCCATAAGCCAGTGGCATCTCAGAGGCAGAGCAGGGAGAGCAGAGGGAGAGAAGGTTTTACCTGGCTGTGCACCATTTGTGAACCACAGTGCAAGTCTGTTCATTCTTTACTAATTTGATCTGCCTATCATCTTATAATGAACAGTTTCAAGATTCCATATTAAGCTTCCAGGGCATTACAGAGCCTCACTGAATTCCTTTGGGTCGCAGAGACTCAGAATTACTGTGATGTAAAGACATGAGTGGGCTTGCACAAATAGGACAGATGGTGAAAATGTATGATTTTAGCAATGACAAAAACTCACCAGTTTTGAATATCAATGAATTAGCAATGATCATGAACAGCCCAGCTTCATATTTTCATATTGGCAATGTATAAAGTATTAATGTCCAACTCTATTTTTTGGGGGGTTCTCTCTTTCACCCTTCGTGTTCAGAGTGTACTGTAGTTGCATGCTGTAACACTGGATGTCAGTACTGTTTATAGGAATTGTAAATGAGACGTACCTTTTCTGCCGCATGGAGCTGCCTTACTGTTCAGGAGAAGGACTGTGCCTGATATGTAAAGAATAAAGTGGATTTAGACGGGGGAGTCGAAGCACTTGTATGCATTGAGATCAGTCAGAGCAGAGCTCATGTGCGGCTCCTAATTGTTTGTTCACATCATGTCTTTTGTTTTCCCACCAAGTCTAAAGCAGCAAGTTGCAACATGAAGGCAGCAGGATACGTTTGAATTAAATACCCATCAACAGGACGTTACAAGATTGTTATTTTCCTGTGTACAAACTCAAGGAGCAGAAAAAAAGCTAAATTATATGTGCTATGAATTACAAGTATGAGGTCATGAAATATGATGTTACTGTAAGACAGATTAAGTGAAAACCGACAGACATTCAGTCTGCAGCACAGATTAATTAAGGATGACGGAATAACCCACCACTTAGCTGCAAAGACAAGGTGAATCTCAGCACATCACAGACCACTGACTATTGTTAGACAAGCCAGAACAGTAGGCTTTAAATGTACACTAATTGAGAAGAGGCTTAAAGTGTATCTAAAGTGACATTTTGGGGAACAAATTAGATACCTCTGGATAGTCTGGAGGGTTCCCTCATCCCTGAATAATCACAAATACCTTCTGTTTTAAGAAGGCAAACTTTTGTTTTGCATAACATTTTAGTAAGAGGGCTTTTTGGTCCTTTGTAGCCCCTTACACACTCCCCTTACACACTTCTAAGAGTTCTGGTTTACCATGTGCTTGCTGGGTTATCTGTAACCCATCCCACTGGAGCTCATCATTCCAGTGCTGGGACCCTTTGACCCTATTCAACAAGAGCTTGTTGAATAGGTTCATGCGGCAGTGCTTCTGTCCATGTACAAGCTTGGCTGTACTGCGTAGGCGCGAGATGTCCTGTACAGTAGCACAGAGCTGTTTGTGAAATTCCCTTTCCTCTTTGCATGAGCGACTTTGTGCTACTGCACGGGCATGGGCTGTCAGTGAGCCTCAGAGCGGCTGCGCTTGTTTATGAGCAAAAGAGGGTCCTGGCTACCAGTGGTGGGCTCAAGAAGGATTGGAGAAGCCACTGGAGGTTCTAGATGCTTCCCTCTACTTTTTTTCATTTTTAAAATCACAGGTGTGCCTATCTCCCCATATGCGGTGGTAGAACTACAAGTGGGTACGGAGGTCTTACACCTCTATAAAGGTCTCCGGTTTTACACCTTCTATAAAGAGGCTGAAGCTGATTATAAGATATGTGAAATTGGAGAAGCTATTCAGCACAAAAAATCATGATTTATCTTAAAGCGGAATATAACCCTGCATTTCAACTTTGCTCTAAAACATTATTTACAGTATATTATATGCAACCAGCATTTTTTTTTTTACTAGACCAGCATTGGAAGGGTTACACACAGAGCTTTAAAGTTCCTGGAGAGAAATGCAGACGCATCCAAAGCTTACATAGATACATTTTGTTTACTTAAATGTGGAATGTGGAATGTGACTCACTCTCTCTGACTGTGCAGGAGCTGGAGGACAGCCAAAGAGTGTGTAACATTCACCACTTGTTACATTCTGTTTATTTAAATGTATCTATCTGAACTTTGGATGAGTCTGCATATCTCTCCACGAAACTTTAAACCTCTGTGTGTAACCCTTTCAATGCTGGTCTAGTAAAAAAAAAAATGCTGGTTGCAAATAATATGCTGTAAATAATGTTTTAGAGCAAAGTTGAAATGCAGGGTTATATTCCGTTTTAAATCAAAACTATGCGGCACATTTTTCAAAACCAGCGCCAGGAAAAAAGGTGGAGCAGATGCTCAAATCTAGGATTCTGATTAGTCATTGTGAGCAACTGCTCCATGTTTACACCGATTTTCTTCCAATATTTCTGGCTTTACTAAGTCCCTCCAAATGATTCTGATTGGTTTATCTCTACAGCTGACGCATGACTATTAGATTGTGGAGGGATTAGAATGGGTGCTCCTCTGAGCGACAGTTAGTGAAACAGCAATATTTACTCTGTAAACTGCTGTGGAAGATGTTGGCTGTTATAAACACTAAATAATAATACAGCTGAATCACTTTTGCCATAGTTTGGTACCTGTTTTTGTAAATGCGCCTCAGAATGTAAAAGATGACCTTAGAGCCCAAGTTCCGTCACAGTTTTTATATGCATTCAAAAATATTAAATTTAATTCTGTATTTAAATATTTTTGTGAGAAAAAAAAAGTTTGAGTTCGTTTGAGTTCTTGCAAAATGAAAATCGGAAAATGTACAGAATAAACTTTTAAACCTGCTTTCATATGATCAGACATGTTGGTAATAATGGGTTTAGTGGCAAAGCATCCCCCAGCAAGCTACAACTCATATTTAATCACATGGACATGCTTCCAAAAGTCAGACAATGTGCTCAGTAAAGCAGAAGGAGGACATAGTATAGTCCAGGGCACAGTCACAATGCACAACACGTCAGTTTATTGATGAATGAAATAAGGTACAATGGCTCAGACAGCTGAGTACGGCAGGCACGGATTTACATCACAGGATCCTATAGGTACAGATGTCCTGGCACCCTAGACCTCTATGAACCTACAAACCCCCACCCAATTGCACCACAAGTGTGCTGGCTGGCCCCACTGTCACTTCTCTCCTACTTCCCTTGCCCGTCATAGGTAGCTACAGGTGCCTCTTAGTATTAGGCAGTCAGAAGTACCCTAAATGTTAAGTAACTAGAGGTGCCCCCGACTGAATGGAGATCTCGTTAGTGGAATGCTGAGAGCAGGGTGAGTAACCTCGCAGTTACGCTCTGTTGGGGACTCTGTATAAGGATGGAGGGAGGGAGACACTAGGCATGTGCCTACAGTGCCTTATGGTAAATCTGGTCCTGGAGTACGGTGCTACAGTCGCTCACCCTGGCCACTAATAGTTGTTTCTCTTCTTTCCTGCGGCACCCACCTGTCTTAGCAACAATTGACAGCTTTTCCTGAACAACCTCCAGCTGCCTGCTCACTCACTCACTTCACCCCCAGTCATTTTTAAACCATGATAAACTGTCATTCAGTAGGAATGCGTGTCTTCAGCTGGCAGAGCAATCACTATCCCCCTTCATGCCCATGTGTTTATTGGGGCGCTGTGAACAGGCAGATGTTGGTAGCTCAGTATCTTTGAACCGTTGGAGCACGTAGACTCATTCTTTGTTTTACAAGAACTACATTTTTACACAGCTTTTTGTGCATCATTAATCTTCTATTAAATGCATGTAAAAGCTATGCCTGAACTGAGCCTTGGAGGTGCTTCCTCTGCAATTGCAAGACAGGTAGTGATTCATCTGTGTAATGAGAGGCTACATGCTGTCATTTAAAATAGGAACATGTACCAGTATTGGTGACATCCACTATGTATGGATTTCTATATTTATTGCTGGATGTCCGGATTGTACAGAGCTTTGAACTTCTCATGTATCTAAGCTCCCCTGTATTTGTTATGTGCTATGTACAGCACTACGGAAGAAGTTGATGCTATATAAAAAAATAATAATAGTGGAATTAATAAAATAGTATAGATAATATATAGAATACCGAATTAGTACCAGCTCTTTATATGCTAGGTCTACCTGTCTGTAATGGTAGTAACCTCTTGTATAGGAGCCAGTATAGTGTATAGGAGCAAGTTCAGACTCTGCTAGTGCAAACACTTAGGCTATGTTTACAGTGGTGCGCATTGTATTGCGGGTTGCTGCACTGCAGTGACGCTCACAGTGCGGTGGGTACTTTGCAGTATAATGGCATGCGGCATGGTAACGCTCTGCATGCAGTGCGTTACCACAAAACATGCGCGTTAACAGCAGTAGTGAAGCATACTTCTAATTGACTGTATGCTTCACTGTACTTTCACTGAATGTAATGCAACGAATGGGTAACTTGCAATGGAGCTTTCCCGATCTGTTGCATTTCTTCTGTTACAGGGAACGCAATGCCCACTGTGATTGTAGCCTAATGCATAGGTATTATGGCGCCGCCAATGAGCTGGGAGCGCACACTGCTGCTGCTCAAATCCCTGGCAGCGCTAAATACTATAATACTATTCAGCCCCCCCAGTTGTAGCAGCTCGGAGAGAGGTGTAATTGGCGGTCGGGCAATCGCTGGATCCCCGTATTACTCTTCTGCGGAGTGCGCAGCATAGCAATAGTGCTATGACAGCACCCAGCTTCAGCACTCTGCGCTGAGCTGAGCACCAGAGTAACCTGCTTCGAGCCTAATGCCATCTAAACTCCACAGCAGATTCATGAAAGTTCATATTGACCTATATAATGTCGGCAGAAGAGGTCATCATTGGGGAAAAGCAGCTTGTAGTGCTGTGTGAGGTGTCTGACAGTGAGTGAGGAGGGGGGAGGCAGGAGAGCAGCAGCATAAGGGAGGAGGTGGCACTGCGGCCCTGACTGAGAAGAAGGAATGGAGTGGCTGAGGGTGACCAGACAGTGTGTTATTGTGTTGAGCTGCAGCGTGTCATGTGAGAACATTAAATGAAGCAAATAAAACGGTCTGATGCTGTGCGGGGGGGGGGGGGTAATCTCATGAGTTTGCCCCCTCAGGCATCATGAAATCTAGAACAGGCCCTGATTGCCTTGCACTGGTCAGTGCTATTGTAGGTAAGGTACTGTCCCCAGACACACAGATATAGATTGTAATGCAGACTTGCATTTACATTACAGCCAGCACTTCCCAGGTCTTACAGTAGTACTCTTGGTCTTCAGAAAAGACAGAGCTATAGTTCTGAACACTGCCAGTGAGCAGATTTTATTAATCTTAATATTAGATAAAGTGTTGCAGGCTTCATACTTTGGTCAAAATATTATTGTTGTCTAGTTTCCAATTGGAGATATTTCTAGTCATTTCCATATAGGGTCCCAGAGACCAGTGAGTGAGATGAAACCTCTCCAGTCACTGTACACACAGGAGAAGCCCATTTTCTTGTTTTTGCATTCAATAAAGGTTAGATGTGGTAACTGTGTGTCTATTAATAAGACATACGTTCACTGAAGGACAGGAAGAACAGGAGAGGAGGATACATTTCTCCAATAAAGGAGCAGCAAGTAACCAAGACCTTACAGAACTGCTTACAATTCACCATGCTATTCAAAACATAACTAAAGCTTTATGTTTATTTATTTATTTATTATTTATTTATTTATTGTATTTATAAAGCGCCAACATATTACGCAGCGCTATTATGTTAAAGCCAACTCTACAGGAAAATTTGAAATACAGTTTTGGATAGCATAAAAAGTGGTTACAGTCACTTTAGATTTTTTACTGCTGTAAACCCAGGTGGTCCTAGGGAGAGGAAATGAGGAACAGCAATCAAAAGTTGACATAGGATTCAAACTCAACAAAAAAAAGAGTGTTTGGGTTACATGGGGAAATGGGGAACATTTTCACAGATCAGAACATAGAGAAACTCAACAGAGGAACCAGTGGCGTAGCTAAGGAGCTGTGGGCCCCGATGCAAGTATTACAATGGGGCCCCCCATGCACTTTATACATAATTTATACAGCGCACCAAAACCTGCCAATGGCAACTACAGTGTCAGAGGTGCAAGAACGGGATGGGGAGCAGTTTGTTAATGATTACTACTATTCAAAGTATCTATAGAAGTGATTATTATGAGCACAGGACAGATTGAGAGCTAATAATGCAGTTGAGGGAGGGCCCTTTGGGGCCCCTCTGGCTCAAGGGCCCCGATGCAGTCGCTATTTCTGCAACCCCTATTGCTACGCCACTGAGAGGAACAAATTTCCACACTATCGCGCACAATCATCTGTTACTTTATCAATTCTTTTTTAAAATAACAACAAAGTACAGTAAAGTCAGAGGCCCATGAAAACCTACTGGTTACATAAATCAAATGCACTGAACACACTTAAGCTACGTACACACATACGACAACGATCGTTCGTTGTGAACGACAAACGAACTTTTAATTGACGAAAGAACGACCTAAGTAAAGTTAGTTTTTAAAGGTGTGTAACGATCTGATCGTTAGAACGAACATTACATCACGTAAAGCAACTAGTGCGCTTGCGTGTAAAAATGAAAAGTTCCATGGAGAAATAGTGAAGTGCACATGTCAAGCCTAGTACGAACGACCGTTTTCCAATGATGTACTATGATCGTCGTTGGAAAAAATCCGCCAAGCTAGATCGTTTGTTTTTAACGATCTAGCTCGTCCGTCGTTAGACTTAAAGAGGAACTGTAACGACAAAATGGCCCCTGGGGGGTACTCACCTCGGGTGGGGGAAGCCTCAGGATCCTAATGAGGCTTCCCACGCCGCCCTGCGTCCCTCGGGGGTCTCGCTGTAGCCCTCCGTACAGCCGTGACGCAATATTTACCTTCCTGGCTCCTGCGCAGGCGCTCTGATGGCTGTCGGCGCCGAAGTAGGCGGAAATACCCGATCGCCGTCGGGTCTGCTCTACTGCGCAGTAGAGCGGACCCGACGGAGATCGGGTATTTCCTTCTATTTCCGTGCCGAAAGTCGCCACAGCGCCCCCGCTGGAGCCAGCAAAGGTAAATATTGAACTGACAGTCGGCACAGTCGCCGGCTGTTCGGAGGGCTGCGGCGAGACCCCCGTGGGACAGAGGACGGCGTGGGAAGCCTCATTAGGATCCGGAGGCTTCCCCCACCCGAGGTGAGTACCCCAGAGGGGATCTTTTTGTTGTTACAGAGTCTGCTTTTTTTTAAACGATCGTCGTTCGAAATGATCGGGGAATGATCGTTTCAAACGACTATAGTCGCATGTGTGTACGCACCTTAACTATTTGACATTCCTGGACGTAAAACTCACGTCCAGGAAGCCATGTGCGCTCCTGCGCGTCCACGCGGCCGATCGCGCGCGTGCACGCGCGCTCCCGGCCGGCGGTTTGTTAGCCAGTGAATCAGTGAATCGGGCAACGGTGCCCGATCACTGATTCCTCTCCCCCGCAGAAAAAGCGACAGCTTCTCTCGGAAGCTACGCTTTTTCTGCTTCCTATGTCGCTCTAAGCGTACGTGGTACGCTTAGAGTGACGTCACTATAAACAACTCATGGCTGCCATCTTGTGGCCGAAAAGTAAACTACATCTAAATGTTAAATAAAAATAAAAATACACATATATTTACAAAAAAAAATACAATTTCAATCCCACCCTCCCAAAAATACCCACATAAAATGTTTAATTAAAAAAAAACAAAAACATTACAATTAAAAAAACAAACAAACACAAATATTTACCTAAGGGTCTAAACTTTTTAAATATCTATGTAAAGATGAAATATTTCTTCTTTTTTTTTTATTATAAGCTTGTAAATAGTGATGAATGCAAAACGGAAAAAATGCACTTTTATTTCCAAATAAAATATTGTCGCCATACATTGTGATAGGGACATAATTTAAATGGTGTAATAAACGGGACAAATGGGCATATACAATACGTGGGTTTTAATTATGGAGGCATGTATTATTTTAAAACTATAATTGCCGAAAAGTGAGAAATAATGATTTGTTTCCGTTTTCTTCTTATTCTTCCTTTTAAAATGCATTTACAGTAAAGTGGCTCTTAGTAAAATGTACCCCCCAAAGAAAGCCTAATTGGTGGCGGAAAAAACAAGATATAGATCAGTTCATTGTGATAAGTAGTAATAAAGTTATAGGCTAATGAATGGGAGGTGAACATTGTTCGGATGCATGAAGCGAAAAACGACTGAATGCGAACTGGTTAAAGAGTAACTGTTAGCCCCCAAATTGAAATTTAAATCTGTATTGCAATGTTTTATTTAGTATTTCAGTGAAACAAAAAGCCAATGCAGAACTTTAAAATCAATCTAATTTTTTTACAATGTAACCTTTTTCCCCGCTCCGGACGCAAAGCCGCATATCTGATACTGCTTAGCATGCAGAGCATGCTTATGTCTGCCCGACCCCCCTCTCCCCACCAGGACCAGGTGCCAATATATTCTCCCCACCAAACAGCTGACCGCTCTGACACGGAGAGAGAGCGGCAGCACTTCCAGCACCGTCACCGCAGAGCAGCCGCCGCCGAGTCACATGTGAGAGAATCACATGTGAGAGATTCACGGCGGCGGCTGCTCTGCGGTGACGGCGCTGGAAGTGCTGCCGCTCTGTCTCCGTGTTAGAGCGGTCAGCTGTTTGGTGGGGAGAATATATTGGCACCTGGTCCTGGTGGGGAGAGGAGGGTCGGGCAGACATAGGCATGCTCTGCATGCTAAGCAGTATCAGATATGCGGCTTTGCGTCCGGAGCAGGGAAAAAGGTTACATTGTAAAAAAATTAGATTGATTTTAAAGTTCTGCATTGGCTTTTTGGTTCACTGAAATAGTAAATAAAACATTGCAATACAGATTTAAATTTCAATTTGGGGGCTAACAGTTACTCTTTAAGTCTTCCACAAGCCACTAGCAGTTTACCAATTTATACAAAATGCAAAACAGCAACACTCATTTACTTTTTTGCCAAGTCCAGAAGTTCCACTTAAATCCAAAGTGCTCCTCAATAAGAAGATACCCAGCATCACACCACAGTAAGTTAGCATACTCTGCAGGTCTTGACACCTCACAGATAAATCAAAATCACACTCAAGGTCCTATTGTGGAAAGAATAGTGGTAACAGGGGCACCTTACAAGTACTCTATGCTCCTGTCACCTTGGATTCACCAAGCACATATAAAATCAGCAGAGGACACTTATTATGGTGTAAGATTAAAACATTTAAATACCTTCCACCACATGTATAACACAGGTTCAGTAATTCAGAAATGCATCATAAAAATAGCACAAGGAGATCTGTCTATAGAAGCGCTAATCGCGATCGCTCATCAAACGTGAATTTGTCCATTTATTTTACTGCGATAATCGCGTTAAAATCACCTGCGCAAGCGCTATCGTTTTGCCTTTTTCAAGTGTAAATGGGCCCTTAGACTGTATATCCTTCACACTATTCGTTTTATCGTTTCAACCTAACACTTTTCCAATACACTATACCTGTACCTGCATTCTGCTAATGTTGCCAGAAAAGTGGATGGCTGGGTAAGGCTGGGGTCACACTTGCTCAGAAACGCGCATATTGATTCACAGTGCACAATCACAGTGCAATGGGAACAATGTGCATTTTCCCACAGCGGCATAAAAACGGGTTTACGCACATTGCGATTCCCTATTGCTGACAGTCAGCTGCTCTCATCTGGCTGTCATCCAAGAACGCAGATTAGTCTGCGCAAAAAAGCTGCCGTTTCGCCGCGGGCTCAAGTGTGACCCCTTCCTGAATATAATTCAGGTCTGTAGTATACGGAACCTCCCTAAAGTTGAGGCTATGTGTACCCTGCAAATGTATGCAGTCCTTCAAAATCTATGCTTGCAGCCTCCCAGTGCTGTATATCCTACTCTGTATTTATTCAAAAAGTAAGAGTAGTGTTTAAATATACTTCACTCCTATGATAGCTGCATAATAAAAGCAAACAATGAGTGCATGAAATACATGGCTTTACCTTGTTCTGGAGAGCATGTGAGGTTTCCCTTGTCACACAGCCTGGTGTGAACACTTCTGATCTTGATTCCAAGCCCATAACCTTCGCTTCATGTGGGATTTACCTGTAAAGATTGTTTACATCTAAAGCTGAGGAAGAAGAGAGAGATTAAGCCTCTTTGGGCACCTGCTGGGAGAGTCTAAAATCTTTTATCCATAAAGAACCTGCATCTCTCATTAATAGCAGTGACTCATCCGGAAGTGTAAAGTCGACTTTTAAATTAATAGCTCATGTCAAGTCTAAACTTCTCCTTTAGAATTATCCAGGCTCTGGTAACTTGTGCTTGTCAATTACTGGATCACTGGGAGGATGTGAACGGAAAAATAGCCTCACCATTGTATATGAAAATCATATGCAGCTTGGAATTAACTCACCTGCTTTTCAAAAGCTTTCATAAATTGTCATTAAAACATTTATTTCTTGTAGTGTACATTAAAACAAACAGTGTTATTCTACTGAACAGAGCAAAGTAAGGATCCAGGGCAAATTCATCACTGTGTAAGGCCAAAAGGAAGGTGTAAAAGGTTTTTCCAATTGTGATTAAAGCAGGAAGCCTAGTCTGTTTTTTATTATGTATTATTATCATTATTATCATTCACTTTGGGCCCGTTTCCACTAGAGCGAATCTGCATGTGCTTCCTGCATGCAGATTCGCATAGACAATACAAGTGGATGGGCCTGTTTCCACTTGTCAGGATTTCTGAGCATTTTTCTGTGCAGAAAAAAATCTGCACGGTAGACCCCGCAGAATTCGCATACCGCATACCACTATGCGAATCGCATACAATGTATTTAATAGGAAATTCACATGCGTTTTCGTATGTGAATTGTACCGCAAATTTGCACACGTTTTCACATCAAATCAATGTAAAAGCATACAGCAATGACATGGTTACATTAGTATACTTACTAACATATGCGAAAACGCCCGCAAATTCACGGTAAAATTCGCATAAGTGTGCGAAATCGTTTTGCGTTTTCCACGACTAATTCGCTTCGCAGAAGTGGAAACGGGCCCTTTGAGGTTCCCACCACAGCTTTATTTCCCGTCCCCAGCAGATAGCAGTGTTAGTGGCCTCCCTAACCCAGATAGATGGTCTTTGCCTCCCCCCAACAATGCAGTGTAAGTATAATGGAGCTTAATATATCGGCTGTCCTGCGCCATACCCCCTCCTTCCATCCTCAGTGCCCTCCACCCCCTTGTTTCTCTTCACTGACACCTCTAATGCGTTATATGCAGTCATAGGATTTGAGCCCTTGACCAGGGTTTGAATCCAGGCTCAAGCCAGTAAGGAGTCTTTGGACAAGGCTCCCTTTTGATCCTGGTCATCTGTAGAGTGCGCCCTGAAGGGCTGCAGCCCTCAAGCGTTTTGAGAGTCTGCCACGAGAAAAGCGTGATATAAATGTTCTGTGTCTTGTCCTGTACACACTTGCATAATATGCTGGATGTCATCTGACGGTTATGGGGCAGAGACACTGCTGCAGGGAGCCATGAACACTAGATGATGCGCTGAGGAAGGAAGAGTGAGGAGCAAGCTGACCAGATAGATGGGATATTACACTCTGCTTTGCTTACTCTCCATAAACCCTCAGGCATCTCTCCTCTAATGGTGCATGCTGTGCCTCCCAGTGGGGTAGCAATAGGGGGTGCAGAGGTTGCAACGGCACCAGGGCCCTTGGGCCACAGGGGTCCTGAGAGGCCCTCCCTTAACTGCAGTATTAACTCTTTATTGCTTCTGTGCTGGTAATAATCACTTCTACAGTTGCTTGAATTAGTAGTAATCGTTAACACACTGTTTCCCATCCCCTTCTTGCCCCTAAGACACTGTAGTTGCCCTTGGCAGGTTTTGGTGTGCGTATCAAGTGTTATGTATAGAGTGCTTCGGGGGCCCCATTGTAAAACTTGCCCATAGCTCCTTAATACGCTACTGGTGCCTCCCCATAGTTATACCACAGAAAGGGGAAAGGCTGGGGGGCTCTGGGACCAGGGACAATGGCCCAGTTTGCCCTAATGGAAGTGCCAGCCCAGTTTCCAGGCTTGTGGTTGATTTCTTTAGCGCCTGTTTCACCTGCTGACGTCACTTGTCAATAATTTGTTGCCTGTTTTGGGGGGAGAGGCTATATATATCACTGTAATCTGTTCATTTATACAAAATATTACAGTCTTCAGGGGGAAGGTCTATTGATTTCTCTGTAATAATATAGTCTACAATGTGTACATATAAGTCTGACCACTAAGCCTTACTGTTCTTATTCTTTATTAAATATTGTTAACAATGCCTGACAGTTACTGGATTATGTAGAATGACTTATTATGTAAGTCAAGCTGCACTTCACATGCAAACATATCTTAGGTGTATTTACATTTACATATATGCTAGCGCCTTCCACATGTGTCTCTTTGGTGTTTGCAATGTGCACGACTCAGCCATGCCCTCTGTTCCTTGTTTTGTAACATTACATTGTAGTTGTGCCTACTAGTGTTATTTCACAATTTTGCTCTGTGACAAGTTGGTGGTGATGATAAGACATCTGATGACACACATTTAAGACTACTTTGGCTCATCTCCTATTCATTTGTCAGTGCATTTCCCCGACAAACCAGTAGAGCTTGTTTATTAAAACTTGCTCCACACTTTGGGTAGAATGAAATAGTGTTTGTCATGAATTAAAGCTAAGTCAGTGGTCACCAGCAGCACATCCTCCGAGTCTGCTCCCACTTCCTGTCACACTTGTGTAGTTTTTCAGTGTGATTTTTATTGTACTGAAATGCAAGCACAAAAAATGCAACATACTGTGCTCTGCAATTTAGTAAGAATCATATCACACTAATGGGAACAGCAACATAGATTTTCCATGTAAAACCCGTGTCACAGGAATTGTTTGATCACTTGCCCTCCCAAAAAATGGAGTAGATTATGCAGTGGTATACTAAGGAATGGTGTTTTCTTATCTTTTAAATGCCAATTCATGTGACCATTGTGCTTTACTAACTTCTTACTGCTTGCAATTGCAAATGAGTTTTAGTGCAGGGTGCACAGGTGATAAAATGCTGTAAATCAGGTGCCCATAGCTCCCACAGGTGATAAAATACTGTAAATCAGGTCCCCATAGCTCCCAACTGTCCCTCTTTCGGAGGCACAGTCTCTTTTTGGGAACCCTGTCCCTCTTTCCCCCTCATTTGTCCCTCTTTCAGGACTTTGTCCCTCTTTCTATGTAAACATATGTATTTCTCTACTACAAATGTGTTTGATTGACTCTAAACTTTATTCCCTTCCTTTAAATTGATATACAGTATTACTAATTTTAAAATGTTACTATGAAGGAAAATTAACTAGGATAGAAAGGACCAGTGTGGTTTGAATTATAAAACAATATATTTTTCTTCTGAAATCTTTATGGTATGTGTGACTAGGGGCGTGGTGGGCATGGCCAGGGGTGTGGCAGGGGCGTGGCTTAAGTGTCCCTTTTTCTCATTTCAAAAAGTTGGTAGGTGTGGGTCCCTTGTGTTATTGTTATGTGTGGTAAAGGCTGGTTCACATCAATTAGCGCAGATGGCTGTGCGATTGGAACGCAACACGTATGATTACATGCCATCTGCGCTGCTATGCACTGCACTGTTGATCCCATTCATTACCGTGAATGGGTCAGTGCTGCGATTTCCAAAAAATGTGTGCAGCAGTGCAATAGTGCATCGCACTGCGCATATGATGGGAAAAGTAGAAGTACTGTCTATGCACTTCTACCATTCTTGCCTGTCACACATCATACGCGCTGCCAAAATGTGCATGGCGCAGCGCATATAGTGGGAACATGACCTTTACTCCAGTTCCTCAGTTGTAAGGTGTGCTGTATTTGGTGAGACTTATTTGTACTTCTGCTTTGTAGCTGTTGCACATGGCATACAGGGAAATGCTGGTCTAACCACAGGTTGATGTGGTTGGCTGCTCACAGCAGCAGACTGTCTGGTTAGTCACTGATGCAAAGCCCAGGTTAGTAGCACAATGAACATATTGACTGAGGTAAAAATGTGCACTTTCCTGGGTTCCACCATGGTCTTCTTCTTTCACTCACTGAATGCCAACTAAGTGTGCCATAGCCTTTTAATTGTAATGCTGCAGATACACTATGCACTGTCTGGTAATGAAGGACAGAGATGGATATTTGCATCACAGAAGTGGAAGGGAATATAGGAAAGAATATCAATGTGAAATTCTACAATGATTAAACTACTTAATAGTAAACATAAACAAAATACAAAAATATTTGCTAAAGTGCAGGGGCGTAGCAATAGCCACTGAAAGGGATGCAGGTACAGGAGGGCCTGGGGGGGAGCCTGGTGGGGGACCCGCCCAGGTCCGTTTTTAGTGGGAGGAGGAGGGCACACCACAGGAGGGGGGCAGTAGACACACAGCGGGGGGGAGGGGGCACTACTCTCCCCCCCCTTGGGCTCTCCCTTCAGCGCTCCCGGCTCCACTCTCCAGAAATTATAGTAGCGCTAGCGGGTGAGGAACTCGCCTCTCTTTGGTTTCAGGTGGCCTCTTCTATGTCTCCAATGCCGCTAATCAGGAAGTAGAGTCAGCGGTATTGGGGAGATAGAAGACGGAGGCATGCAGAGCTCCATTGCCGCATGGAACCAGAAAGAGGTGAGTTCCCCGCCCACTACACTCACTTCTGGAGGGGGGATCTGGGAGTGCTGAAGGGGGCCCGCCTACTCACCGTTGTGTGCTCACTGCTCTCCCCTCCAGGTTACCTATACTGGGGGCACCTATAGACCTGGTTAACTTATACTGGAGCACCTATACCTGGCTACCTATGCTGGGGGCACCTATGTCTGTCTAAACTGGGGCACCAATACCCGACTAACCTATGCTTGGGGTACCTATACCTGACTAACCTATACTGGGGGCACCTATACCTGACTAACCTATACTGAGGGCACCTATATAAATAATCTATACTGAGGGCATTTATACTAGGCTACCTATACTGGGAGTACCTACACCTGCCTCCCTATACTGGGGGAAACTATAACTGGCTACCTATACTGGGGGCACCTATACCTGACTAACCTATACTGAGGGCACCTATATAACTAATCTATACTGAGGGCATTTATACTAGGCTACCTATACTGGGAGTACCTACACCTGCCTCCCTATACTGGGGGAAACTATAACTGGCTACCTATACTGGGGGAAACTATAACTGGCTACCTATACTGGGGGCACCTATACCAGGCTGCCTTTATAGAAGACACCTATACCAGGCCTCCTATACTGGGGTCACCTATACCTGGCTACCTATACTGAAAGTGTGTTGTTTTGTATTATTTTTTTTAAATACCCCGCCTGGCCACCTTTTTCAATTTCTGTTAGGTGGAGGGTCCCATCCAAAGTTTAACAGTAGGGGCCAGTGATTTCTAGTTATGCCCCTGCTAAAGCGGTAAACTATTATTATGTCAGTGTTCAGTCCCCTGGATCACCTGGAATATGTGAGGATGCAGGACAGAAATGTAACCATTTTTTTTTACTATTTTTTTCCCTTCAAGTAGAACTTGATAGACAGGTGTCTTTTTTTAAACCAAACTGTGTAACTATGGAATGATGTTCCAGCAAATGTGATTCTTTTTTTTTAAATTGGCTATATAGTGAAAGTGATATGATGGCTGCCATGATTACTGTAAATTCCTTTATGCCATGCCACATGCATTTCTGATCTGCTAATCATGGTTGCTTCACTAGTATATTTTAATCACACACCTGAAATAAGGATCTGGCCAGTGTGGTCAAACTTTAGGCACCTGATCTGAATACTTATTCTGGGTCTGTAGCTTAAAGTACTGGAGGCAGAAGACCAGCAGGACAGTCAGGCAGTGCATCTATCCTCTGCTCTTCCTGCACTGTACTTAAAACTGGTTAACATCTTGTGTACACCAAAAAAAACACAAATAATTTAGTATAAAAAATGTAATATCTGTCCATGTTCCAGTGAGGTTCAGAGCACCATGCAGTGGGGTATGGGCCTAAGCACACTTGCACCTTTCTGTGCTGATTTCAGCAGTGCCTATCAGTATGTGACAATCGTGTGTTGCACAAGTGTCCTGAGGTCCTAATAGCCTTCCTGTGGAATGACTCATTTTGCATTTACTATACTTGAGTTCTGGTCATTCACTTGCGTAGCAGGAATAAGGTGGCCAGAGTGTCAGTGCAGCAAATGAAAAGGGACAGAAGGCAAGATAAACCATTATTTTGACATGTGTTAAATTATTAAAGTCAACCGACAATCTCAAGTGAATCAATTTTATGAAAACACGTTATGTTCAGGTAAAGAGTATACTGTAGTATCTTTATTTCTTTGATTAATAAAATAAATGTTTCCTTCTGAGCTCTGACTTCTCTGAGTACATAAGGGGAAGTCCCATGGGGAAGTTTAGGTGAAGTAGGAGTCTTTCAACACTTTCCAGTTATGAGACACAGCAGGTGCCAGGCAGGCGTTTGGGGGATGAGGAGATCTGTGCAATAAGGCAGGCCTGTAGATCAACCATCAGCGCCCACCCACATCAATCTGAAAAAGGAATGGCCTTCCTGATCAATGTTCAGTTCATGCAACAGGTGGACATTGATCAAGAGAGCCTTCATTTCTCATAGATTTTCATTAGAGTGTATGTTTTTATTGACTCTTATGGTTAATCTATTAAAAATGTGTAATTTTGTATAGCGACCTTTAAATTTTGCCAGTGCAGTCATGATGTTGATTCTTTTTTGTCATGCTTTATGTTTCCTGTCCACTGTCTGCTCAATGAACATTTAATCAGAAATGCCAGAATACTGATACACTCACTATCTGATGGAGGGGATACAATATATAGCTTAAATATGTAAATAGTGTCACCAGTGTATGCCATGTTTTGCTAGGTATTCTGCTTAAATCAGTATATATTTTCAAATGTACGCTACACACCATACTTAGCAATGATCACAAAGAGCGATCTTGGCATAAAACAGGCCATATGTGACTTATGTTCCGCACACACGCTTGATGAAAGTCGGCTGAGACGGGCAATAACGACCGCTGCTCTGCAAGTGATCGGCCAGGTGGATCAATTTGGCCAAGCGACATCCGATTCCTTTGTGCCACTGCTTGCCACGCCCACCGCGTGACTTCACATATGAGCCACTCCATCGGCCCTCTGCTCCCCTTCCTCCGCACATAGCAACAGAGCACGTCTTTAATGGCTGACTTTGACTCTGTACAGTTCTGACCCTGCAATGTTGCCTGAGGAATCAGGTCCTGATTCCCAATGGGTGACATCAGTCACTAGTGTGTACGGGTCTTAACAGGACAGACACACATTTGCTATTTTTTAACAGCAACAACATATGCTATACCAAACAACACGGTTAATCTTTGAATTAGCGCTCTTGCTGGAAAAGAACAGGAAGTGCTAAATAAAGTATCCTCCTAGCAATATCAGTTTTACAATACATTTCTGAGTATTGTTTTTCCCTTGATTTTAATTTGCCTTAAAAGATCATGGAGTGAGTTTTAAATGGATATTTCACACTGGGATTTACACACATCCTCTGCTTTGGTAGCATTAGCAGCCATAAGCAGGCAGGTGACAGCATCTGTTGTCTTTATAGCACACCTGAACAAAAAAAAAGCTGATTTCGGTTTACCTGAGGACTCTTCCAGCCCTCATAACCTTTAGGGCCCCTCAATTTATTTTGGTCCCTTCCATTGTGTTGTTGTCGCCCCCATTAATAGCTCTAAACCAGCAGGGCCACAGGTATAGCACATCCTCTGTTCTGTTTACGCGCCTCCTCGATTGTGCTGCCGTGGCTGAGAGCGTTCTGCAAATGCAGGGTTACAAGTACTGATGCAAAATGCTCTTAGCCATGGGCCTGAACTCAGAATGAGGGGTAACAGCAGCACAACGGAGGGGCTTCAGAAGAAATTGAGGGGCCTCAAAGATTGGGGGGGGGGGGGGCCTGGAAGAAGTTCCAAGTAAGCCAATATCAGCTTTTTTCTGTTTCAAGTGTACTTTAGGGCCCTTTTCCACCAGCGCAAACTGACTGAATCGCAAAAACGCAAACTGCTAGCGATTTTACAATCGCTATGGTTTGCTTTTTAACATAGGAATCGCGGTAGGTCATTTCCACTACCGCGATTCGTTTTTGTCAGGAACTCGAACGCGCGGCGGAGCGATATTTGCCGCGATTTTGCTATGCAGTGCATAGCATAGCAAAATCGCGGCGGCGAACGTCAGGGAATCGCCGGTAATTGCGATTCAGCAATCGCTAGCGTTCAGCGTGAACGCTAGCGATTGCAAGTGGAAAAGGGCCCTTAAAGAAAACACTATCATCATTGTAACTGTAACAAAAAGAATCTGGTAAATCTGTCAGCTATCCAGGGAGTGTGATAAACTTGTTCAAATGATTTCCAGGGCTTCAAAGGGTTCTTAATATGTTGAAACAAATTAAGAGAAACTTATACTGAGAGTAATATGAAAGGAATAATTGCTGACTTCCCTCTAAAACAATGCTAGTTTCCTCAATGCAGCACTAACGGTTATATTTTGATTTGGCCCTGGCATGGCATTTTCACTATGTGATGATATTTTTGTCAATGCTTTTAATGATTTGCTGCCTGGCCATATCTGATTCCTGTACCTATATCCCCTCTCTTGACGCCTATACATATTCTCCTTTTAACATGAATCACTCCCTGATACCTAACCCTAACCTTCCACCTCCATGTTATCCTATCCCTAGTTTTCAACCAATAAGGATGCTTAACTCTAACCAATAAACAAAATACAAATAAAAACTAACAAAAAAAACAAATAATCTTTGGCAGCCATAATAATTGTCTCAGTTGATAAACCCTGTGAGGGCTGGTATCAGCTATGTAATAGATTATTATTATTATAGATTTATAAAGCACCAACATATTCTGTGGCACTGTACAGAGTAAGAAACAAACATGGGGTACATAATAATACACACAATGGCATACACATAATATTGACATTAATATATAATACAGAATTGGTTGACATAGTAATTACAGTGACAAATGTAACATGATCATGAAAATGTACAGCAAATTCCAAGACACAAAAGCGTAAGAGAGCCCTGCCCTTGCACACTTACAGCCCAAAAGAATAGTGAGGAAACAAGAGGTAGGGTAGTATACTATATATATATATATATATATATATATATATATATATATATATATATATATATATATATATATATATATATATATATATACATTTTCAGGTTATATTTGGTAAGCTCAGCTTGGCTAGAGGATGAAGGGCAATGGCCTAAGTTAGCGCGTATGCGTGTCTGAGGGTATTGAGGAAATGCTTAAAGGATACCTGAGGTAAGGGTAAGAAGGTAACATCAAACAACAAAAGAGACGGCACACCACTGGCTGCAACAAACTTGTTGTATTCACGAACAAGTGACACTACATGTTACGGAACATTACTTCCTTCATCAGGTTTATCACCTGATGAAGGAAGTAATGTTCCGTAACATGTAGTGTCACTTGTTCGTGAATACAACAAGTTTGTTGCAGCCAGTGGTGTGCCGTCTCTTTTGTTGTTTGGAGATTCCATTAGCCGTGGGAGCAATCCGGCTGAGACAAGGCACCGGCAGTTAATCAGGACTAGGACCTGATTCACGTATTCTCCGTGCACCAGTTGATGCGATAAGAAGGTAACATACCTGGGGCTTCTTCCAGGCCCCCGCAGTCCATCAGGTCCCTCACGGTGGTTTCGATCCACTCCAAGGTGCCATTGCTCCATCCTAAAGATCTGCAAGTCGTGAATCCCATGGTCAGGAGAATTCTGCGAATGTGCAGTTGAAAAATACTTGAGCTGCGCACTCCCGGATACAGAAGCATGATCAAAAAAAGATGCATGACCGGGGCTGTGCATATGCGACTTAGCGTGACTTGCAGATCTTTCGGAGGGGGCATCATCACACTGGAGGGAATTGGAACCAGAGGAGAGGAGAGAATTTAACGAAAGTGGAGAAAAGTCAGAGAAAGAGAGAGCAGTCATGAGGAGTGGTGTTATAGATGAGTGCCAGTGCCTAAATCAGTGGCACTGAGACAAATCCATCACCCTGATTATAAAATGTTGTTACTAACTCACTCTGAAAGAGTAAATGGAAGCTTTGACTTCTACTTGCTGCAGGCTTGCTGAAGGTGAGTGACTCTGACACTTCTAAAGCCAAAAGATGAGTATGTCTGCCAGGTACAGTAAGTAGTATCTTTATAAAGAGCTTAGCAATGGAGACCTTCATAATTTTTTAGAGCATTTTTCTTTAATATACTTCTACTCCTGCATGGAAATTACCTTTGCCTATAGATTTGACAATTTGATATCACAGTTTCTCATGGCTTTTTAAGTGTGAGAAAATGTATAGAAACTCTAGAGTACACAGATGAGCACTTCTTACCATATGAAAGGATAATTACCCTATAATCAGGATGAGAGTTGGGAGGATAGAAAAAGGGACGGGAGGACACCGGGAGCCCAATATGGTGCAGTGTCGTATGTAGATTAAGTAGATATGTAGAATATTTGCTAGAGAACAGAGGCGCCAACAGGAAAAAAGTGATAAAAACTTTAAAATTGCTAGGGAGGCAGTGGTGGACTTACCTCCAGAAAGCAGACACGAACAACTGTCTGAATCAAAAAATTGAATTTATTAAGAGTACCCCAAGAAATACAATGCGTTTCGCAGGCACCGCCCGCTTCATCAGGCAATAGAATAGGGGACAAAAAACAGTAGCTCGGTAGAAACACGAATAGCACCTCTGTCACAACCACTCCAATAAGCATGTGGGGAAATACCGCCCCCACTCGGCTTTTTTAAATATATTTTTTTGGCACATAATCTATTGCCTGAGTACTCCAAGGGCGCCTCCTACCTCTTTTCGTGTACTCTATAATCAGGGCTGGATTTCTGGAAAGGCCACAAAGGCCCGGGCCTTTGGCAGCCGAAGCCCAAGGAGCACCTGGACATAAAATAGGGCTTTCTACATATGAAAGAGAAGGCTGCAAATGGGGAGCAACACATGAAAAGGGGAAGCTGATGCTCAAGGGAGCTGTTCATGAAAGAGAGCGGCTGCGGTACAAAGATGTTACATATGGAAGAGGGCGCTGCCCATGGAATGTGACCCCTAACACACTTGGCCTAGGGGAGTAAAAAGTATAAATCTGGCCTTGCCTATAACAAGATATAATAAGCAAACAAGCAAAATTATGTATTTTACTAAAGCCTAGCAGGATGCACAGAAATTGTTTCACTATTCAGAAGCAGTAGAGTGTTGAACCATGTTAGCTATCAGTAAAAGCAAGAAGTTTTGAATCAGGATGATACCATTTATTGGCTAACTTAGAGATAAATGAGCTTTCGGCTTATAATAAGCCTGTGTCGGAATTGCAGGAACCAAGTCAGACGAAGGCTTATTATTAGCTTTTATTTATCTCTAAGTTAGCCAATAAATGGTATCATCCTGATTCAAAACTTCTTGCTTTCATATTTCAGATGATTTTAGTTCTATATTTTTCACATATAATTATAGTATCTTATAAACTGGTTGGTTTTCAGGCAGCTGGAGAAGTTACTTCTCAATACAACTAGTGGGGCTTAAAACTGAAAAAAAGTACTCAAGTGCAAAACTTAGTAAAAACCCATCACTAACTCTAACACCACATAACCAATGACCTTACTCATTAGGCCCCAGCTTTTTGCGGAGAAAACTACCATTGTGCCTCATTGCTGAAGCCTACTGAACTAACATGAGCTGTTACTGTTTAAGATGCATGATCTCCTACCTGGAAGTGGGTTAAACATGCATTGTTCCTGACCACAGCCTTCAATGATCTCTGAATTTTACCCTATTCCAGTTGTAATAATGACTGGCTATGCCATAACACACCACCCTTTCAGTTTTCATTACAACTACACACTTTTTTTTAACTAAAAGTTAAGGAGCCTTGGTCTACACTGTTGACTCATTGTTTATGGGTGCTTCTTGGCTGGAGTCGCCTGAATTTAAAAACCCTGGTAACAACTTTCTAAAGGGCTTACAGAGAATTATGTAGATGAGAGGGTCCATAAACACATTGGTGGCTGCGATCAACAGAGTACTTTCCTTAGCCAGGAATAACCTTCTTTTGGTGTTACAGTCATCTATAACACCACTCTGGCTGAAGGTATAAGGAAGTCTCATAAAGTGGTAAGGCGCAAAGCACACAAAGAATACTATGACAACAACAAAGACTTTTACTCTGGTGGTCCTTCTCAAATCTTTGTGCCTGCTACGAGATCTCCTGTAAGATTCATAAACCTTCTTGGTGATTATGGTGTAAAAGATGGTCAAGGCTATTAAAACAGACCAAAAAATAATTAGGCAGATGAAGTTGACAGCTACATGCCACTTGATTCCTAGTGGAGACTTGAGATCGCTACATTGCCGAACAGTTTTTGGTGTTGCAGTCTGATTGCTCAGTATCATATTTGGTATCGATATTCCGAATATCATAAACCACACCGCCACAGAAATCCGCTTTGCCACACTTAGCTGATCCATGCAACCTCTTTCATATGGTCGTACAATTTTAAGAAAACGGTCCAGTCCTATGAGTCCGAGCAGTATTATATTGATGTACATGGAGGCATAGAACACCACTGCAGAAAAACGGCAAACAAAGGCCTTCACCTGCCATGGCGCAGCCCTAGAATCCGTTACAATTTTGAAAGGCAGTGACAGAGTCATAACTATATCAGCCACAACAGTATTTTTAAGGTATATTATAAATACACTATTGCTGGGGACTCTGCAAAAGACCCACAAAGACAAGATGTTCAGAATGAGCCCCAAACAAAACACAAGTATGTATAGGATCGGGAACACCACTTGTGCAGTCTTGATGTCATAAGTACATCTTCCATGAGAGGGGACTGATCCATTGGATTTGTTGAAAAATTGTAAATCCATGACTGTAAGAGAAAAAAAAATAGGGTTACAAGAAATATACAAATTTTCAGGGTATTAATTTATAAGATAATGTAATGCAATTAAATATATGGATAATTGTGTTCAGGGATGTTCAGACATGTTCCCAGGCATCGTCAACACTTTACATTTTGTGAATCTCATTGTGAGAAGCCAGGAAAATGTAGGTACTAAGCAGTTTCTCCTATCCAAGTTCTCCTAGAGGAGAAATTATGGAGAACCGTGTGATCAGTTTGATCACATGATTGATTTGTAAGTCTCTGGTTGGCAGTGATTATATCACAGATCTGCTTCCTGCTTTATCCTAAATGGTATTTCTTTGCATGAATTTATGGAGAAGACATAGCAGCCATAATTTAATTTGTGATTGAATAATTATCTGACAACTGGGGACTTAAAGAAAATCTGTACTCTAAAATTCTTACAATAATAAGCATACCATTCTATTCCTTATGTTCTCCTGGGCCCCTCTGTGCTGTTTCTGCCACTCCCTGCTGCAATCCTGGCTTGTAATTGCCATTTTTATGCAGTGTTTACAAACAAAAAACATGGCTTCTAACCACTCTGAGAACAGCTTACTGTGTGTCTCATGCAGAGCTTGGAGAGGGTGTGTATAGTTTCTGCCAATGACAAGCAGTGCTGCACATTCCACACAGTCCAGCCTGAGCCCGACAGAGACGACAGAGGAAAGGAGATAAGATTTATTGCAGAGACAGTACATCTAGGAAAGGCTGCAGTAAGACAGACCACATTAGAACAGTAATAGGAACTTATAGGATAGAAGAAATAAGGCTCAAAATTTTGTTACAGAGTCTCTTTAAAGTAACACTATTGTGAAACATTGTTAAATTTAAAATACATAACGGTACTTATAAAATGTACATTTCTCCTAGTTAATATGAGCTATAAATTACTTTTTTCCTATGTTGTTGTGACTTTACTAGAGGTAGTAAAAAGCTGAAAGATTTGAAAGATTTTAGACTAGTCTTTCTTTTATTTTTTTGTCTGCCAGCTCCCCTTTTTGTTCACACACTATTTTGACATTTGGACTAAGCAAGTGTAAATAAAGAATATTATTGAGTAAATAAAGAAAATAACTGAGAATCCCCAATTAAGAGATGGACTAGTCCAAAACCTTGTATTTATACAGTTGGGAAAGTCCTTTCAAATGGAAGGAAAAAACGTTTTTAGTCTCACAAAGGGTGGTCCACCACACTCAGACTTGTCACTCAACAGATACTATAGAGACTTGTATGTCTCGTAGAAACCACAACGTTATTGCAGCAGCAAAACAGCTTAAGTTATTTTATTGACACAAAAAAATACTAAAAATATGTGATTATCTTCTAAAAAATTCATCCAAAAATTCAATATTCACAGGTATCACATTGGCACAACATATTCTTCAATACATTCTCTTTGTGTATTGAAGAATATGTTGTGCCAATGTGATACCTGTGAATATTGAATTTTTGGATGAATTTTTTAGAAGATAATCACATATTTTTAGTATTTTTTGTGTTTGTGCTTGACGTTATTAGTAGGTCATTATCATCAATTTAGATGAAATAGGCAATGACACAAGTTCGTTTCGGGCAGAGTTAGCCCTTCATCAGGCCATTGTGACAAAAAATTCTCATAAGTCCAATCTGGAACACAACCAGAAAAGTGCAATTTATGTGAAGAAGTGGAAGCATCCGACCAACCAGATCCATGCACATCAATTCTAGGCTGGAGATTAGATCCACCATGCTGCTACATGCACTCCTCATGTACCTAGCTACCAATACTGGGGACACCTATACCTGGCTACCTACCTATACTGAGGGTTTTTTTTGGGGGGGGGGGGGGGGCTCACCGCAGCTATAAGCTATGGTGCAAATTGTCCGGTGCTGTGCGCTCATTCCAATTTGGGGGAGGGGGATCATTCTCAAAAGTTTGCCTCAAAAAGTCTTGAACCGGCCCTGCTCGATAGCTGTGGTGACAAAGCAGTGAAGATTAAGAGGCCATGCTATCTTTTATTTATTGCTGCTTTTCAAATTGGAAAAAGAATGAGAAATACAAAAAAGCAATAAAACAGCAAAAATGTGTTGCTGTTGTACAAACTGGCTAAAAAAAGGAATTACAAAATAAATCCTGTTTTTGTGTGTGTAAATATTCCTTTTCTTATAACAAGGTGTGTATAAATATTCAAAGATTTGCCAATTCCTCCTGGCATGGTGCTACAAGGGAGCACAAGTCCTGCCATTGTCTCAGAATGTACTCAGATGTTCCTGTTGTTGGTCTGAAGGCATAGCAACCTCTATGACTTGTCTTGGACTCGACCCATTCTAATTCTTGAGATGGATTCAAATGAACTTAACATGAACTTCACTTGGTTGTGTAGATTCATTTCCAATGCTATTATGTTATGCACTACAGAATCTACAAACCTCTTTGAAACAATTCTTCAGCATTATATTTAAAAAGTTACAATTGTGTCTATACTGGCATGCGGGTTGAGTAGGAGAGTGCACTTGGGGGTTGGTCGGGTGTTGGATGTTGATAAAGATCTTTAGCTGGCATGGATGAATACTGTACATACGCTGTACATGTCGGTCCTTCTAGGCTGACTTGGCTCTTAATTCAGCATGTGTGCATAGCTTAATAGGGGCCATAAAACCTTTGTACTGTGCAAACACTAAAAGAGGAGCTGAACTGAAAATAACAAAATTAATAACATTGCTTAATTTTTTATTTTTTTTTTACAATATTTTAATTATTTAGTCAGTGTAAATATAATTGCACAATCTTTCCTCACCCCGATTTACATTCCAAAAGTGATCACAGTTGGCAACATATTTAGCGCTGACAGGTGCATTACTGTAGAATGTTTGTTTTCTTTGTGTTCTAGAAACCGGCAGAAATAGTGTCTCGTCTCCCAGAATGCTCTGGGAGTAGAATTCCACATAGCTAAACAGCCTAGGCCAAACATCACTGGAAGAAGGGGGGATACATACCAATATACTGCAATATATATATACAGTATATATATGGAAAGTGTTTCTAATGCTGAAACCAGGCTAATTAATGTGAACATTGGAAAATTCGGTATCCTGAATAATTTACTATATTCTATTTTATAGATCACTACAGTACCTCTTTAAATGGTAACATGACAGTCATATTAGTGTTAAACCCAAAATAGGAATATGAGACTCCAAGAAAGTTTCCTGCTTCCTCCTTCAGATACAACTACTTATCTCATATGTTTATTTTCAAGTTAGGTTTGCTGTTATGATGTAGTGACCTGGCTGAAGCACACAATTTAGAACTTATTACATGGGATGTGTGAAGGATTCTGTTAATATGCAAAATTTACATAACTGGAAAGTAGAAACCGTATTGGCAAATTGAAACCATCAGCTTCTGACAAGTCAGCTGATTAATCAACACAGCTGCTTGCTATCTGACTTCATTTGCTAGCATGGCCTTCACGTCTGAGTCAATGGAAATAGGATAGGAGAATTTTCCACTGATACCTGCATGTATCTGCACTGTCAGCAAATCTAATGGCCCATACTCACGGGCTACAATTGTCGCCGCAACCACGTGGCACGCGCATGTTGCGGCGACAGGTCGCCCATGAGTATGGCGCGTGCACCCTGAACCGTCGCTCGTCGCTGCTGTCACCAGGCGATTGACCGCGTCACCAGGCGATTGGCGCGGTCAATCGCCTAGTGACAGTTGCCGCCGCAACTTCGCCGCAACTGTCGCTAGTCCGCGTGTGTATGCGGACTAGCGACAGCAACCTAATAGCCAGTGTACTGAGTTTCCAGCTGGGGGGAGGAACGTCGGCGACAGCTTCCGTCGCATCACTAATCCCTTTTCCGCGGTGTGTATGCGGAGGGACCTGGCGATGAGTTGTCGCCGAACTGTCGCGCACATGTTCCCGTGTGCTAGCGACAAGCTACATAAGTAGCTCGTGAGTATGGGCCATTAGTTGCTGAAGGTTTGCATTCAATTTGCATCCAAGCCACAACTATTAGCATGTTATCGACCATGTCTATTAACCACTTAACCACAGGCTTAGGCGGCTTGGCAGACTGATCACGGAGCTCCGCTCTGTCACTCAGTGGGGATGCTTTTGGAGTTAGGCGGTCCTGGGGCTGCCACCTTCCCGACGCCTACGGTATTGGCGTTAGGCGGTCGGGAAGGGTTTAAAGAGGGATTGTCAGCCACAAAATCAAATTCTGTTTATGCACTGCACTGTGTTCGTTATGCAGCCTGAAACCGCACCCTGCATTGCAAGCACTCCAATGTAATCAGAAATGTTTCTGTTGTAATAAATCTTATCTTAGTCAGACTGGCTCTATTTGGTACATTGCTGAGGAAAAGGGAGGTTGTCATTACCCCTTCCGCATTCCTGCTCCTCACTGATTGTCTGAGGGTAGTTCAGTGGGAAGCTGATTAAATCTGAGCTTGCTGTGCTCACGTTTACAAAGCAAGCTAGCCATAACAGTGCATAGTCTAGGAGAGAAAAAAAAAGTAAGGGAGGAAATAACATCAGGATTTGCTTCAGTCAGAGGGAATCAAGATGGCAAATGCCAGGAACAGAATTCTCTTTTACTATATAATATTCATTTAAATCAAAATGGGACAGTACAATACATATGTTATGCAAGTAGAATAAGTAGGTATGTACTTACAGTGGCTTGCAAAAGTATTCGGCCCCCTTGAAGTTTTCCACATTTTGTCACATTACTGCCACAAACATGAATCAATTTTATTGGAATTCCACATGAAAGACCAATACAAAGTGGTGTACACGTGAGAAGTGGAACGAAAATCATACATGATTCCAAACATTTTTTACAAATAAATAACTGCAAAGTCGGGTGTGCATAATTATTCAGCCCCCTGAGTCAATACTTTGTAGAACCACCTTTTGCTGCAATTACAGCTAACAGTCTTTTAGGGTATGTTTCTACCAGCTTTGCACATCTAGAGACTGAAATCCTTGCCCATTCTTCTTTGCAAAACAGCTCCAGCTCAGTCAGATTAGATGGACAGCGTTTATGAACAGCAGTTTTCATATCTTGCCACAGATTCTTGATTGGATTTAGATCTGTACTTTGACTGGGCCATTCTAACACATGGATATGTTTTGTTTTAAACCATTCCATTGTCGCCCTGGCTTTATGTTGAGGGTCGTTGTCCTGCTGGAAGGTAAACCTCTGCCCCGTCTCAAGTCTTTTGCAGACTCCAAGAGGTTTTCTTCCAAGATTGCCCTGTATTTGGCTCCATCCATCTTCCCATCAACTCTGACCAATTTCCCTGTCCCTGCTGAAGAGAAGCACCCCCAGAGCATGATGCTGCCACCACCATATTTGACAGTGGGGATGGTGTGTTCAGAGTGATGTGCAGTGTTAGTTTTCCACTACACATAGCATTTTGCATTTTGGCCAAAAAGTTTAATGTTGGTCTCATCTGACCAGAGCACCTTCTTCCACATGGTTGCTGTGTCCCCCACATGGCTTGTGGAAAGCTGCAAACGGGACTTCTTATGCTTTTCTGTTAACAATGGCTTTCTTCTTGCCACTCTTCCATAAAGGCCAAGTTTGTGCAGTGCACGACTAATAGTTATCCTATAGACAGATTCCCCCACCTGAGCTGTAGATCTCTGCAGCTCATCCAGAGTCACCATGGGCCTCTTGACCGCATTTCTGATCAGCACTCTCCTTGTTCGGCCTGTGAGTTTAGGTGGACGGCCTTGTCTTGGTAGGTTTACAGTTGTGCCATACTCCTTCCATTACTGAATGATCGCTTGAACAGTGCTCCGTGGGATGTTCAGGCTTTGGAAATCTTTTTGTAACCTAAGCCTGCTTTAACTTTCTCAATAACTTTATTCCTGACCTGTCTGGTGTGTTCTTTGGACTTCACTGTGTTGTTGCTCCCAATATTCTCTTAGACAACCTCTAATGCCGTCACAGAGCAACTGTATTTGTACTGACATTAGATTACACACAGGTGCACTCTATTTAGTCATTAGCACTCATCAAGCCATGTCTATGGGAAACTGACAGCACTCAGACCAAAGGGGGCTGAATAATTACGCACACCCCACTTTCCAGTTATTTATTTGTAAAAAATGTTTGGAATAATGTATGATTTTCATTCCACTTCTCACGTGTACACCACTTTGTATTGGTCTTTTGTGTAGAATTCCAATAAAATTGATTCATGTTTGTGGCAGTAATGTGACAAAATGTGGAAAACTTCAAGGGGGCCGAATACTTTTGCAAGCCACTGTATATATGTGTTTTTTTTTCCCTGGCATCATATGGCTGACCCTGCTGCTTTAACCACTTTGTCCTCCTTGACGTATAAAAACGTCAAGGAGGACAG
Organism: Hyperolius riggenbachi; assembly: GCF_040937935.1. Lineage (NCBI taxonomy): Eukaryota > Metazoa > Chordata > Amphibia > Anura > Hyperoliidae > Hyperolius > Hyperolius riggenbachi. Next base: position 155,795,898 of record NC_090649.1, read on the forward strand.
GCGCGCTCCCGCGGCCGATCGCGCGCGTGCACGCGCACTCCCGGCCGCGGAGTCAGTAGCCACGGAATCAATTTATCGGGCTATGGAGCCCGATCATTGATTCCTCTCCCCCGCTGAAAAAGCGACAGCTTCTCTCGGAAGCTTCGCTCTTTCTGAAGCTGTGTCTCTCTAAGCGTACATTGTACGCTTAGAGTGACGTCATGTAAAAAAAAATCGAGATTGCCATCTTGTGGCCAAAAAGTAAAACTACAAGTAAATTCCCAAAAACATTACAATACACCAATATTTTCCCAAATAAAACACTTTTATATCCCACCCTCCCAAAAATGCCCACATAAAATGTTTAATAAAAAAAAACCAAAAAAAACATTACTATAAAAAAAAAAAAAACATAAATATTTACCTAAGGGTCTAAACTTTTTAAATATCTATGTAAAGATGAAATATTTCTCTCTATTTTTTTTTTATAAGCTTGTAAATAGTGATGTATGCAAAACAGAAAAAATGCTCTTTTATTTCCAAATAAAATATTGTCGCGATACATTGTGATAGGGACATAATTTAAATAGTGAAATAACCGTGACAAATGGGCAATAACAATACGTGGGTTTTAATTATGGAGGCATGTATTATTTTAAAACTATAATGGCCGAAAACTGACAAATAATGAATTTTTTCATTTTTTTTCTTATTCTTCCTGTTAAAATGCATTTACAGTAAAGTGGCTCTTAGCAAAATGTACCCCCCAAAGAAAGCCGAATTGGTGGCGGAAAAAACAAGATATAGATCAGTTCATTGTGATAAGTAGTGATAAAGTTATAGGCTAATGAATGGGAGGTGAACATTGCTCTGATGCATAAGCTGAAAACGACTGAGATGTTAAGTGGTTAAACAACCTCTCTTTTTGCTGGACCTGCATGATCTATAAAAGGTGCTGGAATGACAAAAAATCCAACAGCTCACTGTTTGGCCAGTTTATTTGGGGTTGATAAATGGTGCTTTATACATTCCCCCCTGTGAAATGGCACAAAGAGTTTAGTTTGGCAATACACCCAAAAATTCTCACTGAAATATACAGTGTTTTTCACAACAAAAAAGCAACAACAGTAGCAAATCTGCACAGAACAAAGTGGTAGTATAAAGAAAGCTTTTCATGACAGTCTCTCTTATTGACTTGCATTGTCTGGAGTACAATTTGTGCCCCAGCAGTACAGATGGAATTAGAGAGCAGCAAGAAAATGACCTTCTGCTAATCACCATTTTATAGCTAGGGCCCCTTTATGTTTTGCATAGTTGTAATTCTCCTCAAATGGGACATTCATGGAGCTTAGGTAAGAGCCATGGGAGTCGGTTTGAGCATTTGTGGTGAACAACGATCTGGCTTATAACAATCTATTTGGCTTTTCAAGTCTGCTTTCCTTTTCCCTCAGTAATTCATGCATAAACTGAGCATGTATGTTCCTATGCTAATCCTTCAAGGACACCTGAACTGAGAGGGATATGGAGGCTGTGTCATAGGAGCCCAAGGGCTTGATTCACAAAGAGGTGCTAACCTACTTAGCACGTCTTAAGTCTTTAGACGCGCTAACCAGGGTGCTAAGTAGGTTAGCACCGGATTTCTCAATCAGATCGCGCGCTAACTTTGCGCGCGTAAAACTTTTCCCCGCGCAAAGTTTTACGCGCGCTAAGTCCCATAGGCTTTAATGGGCATTTCGCGCGGAGCGCCCTGCAGAGCGTGCAGTACGCGCGTAAAGTTTTATGCGCGAAAAGCTTGTTTAGACGTGCTAAGGGGGTTTTCACAGGCGTGCTAACAGTTAGCACCGCTTTGTGAATCAAGCCCCTAGTGGCTGACCGCACTTAGCCTTCTAAACGGTGCCAGCGCACGGATCGTGCGAACTCTGGTCGCAGTCAATGCGCAGGAACCGTTAAGAATTAGCCGCAGACAACTCAGAAGGGAGCCTGTGAGACACGGGTGATTACAACTTCACGCACTGGTTCAGAGTAAACTGCCACCACCGCGGTTACCATGGGACCGTGGAGCCCACTAACTGACTAGTCCTGCGAATAAAACGGTTAAACACACGATATTCTGTCTAGCCAACAACAAACAAACAGTAGCGTATCTTCAGAGACCCGGGATCAGTTCTGTGTGTGCTGATAAGCAGGGTAGCGGACAGTGAATGACTTGGAGAAAGTCGTTTATTCACGCAATATAAATAATTAATATATACAGACAATTAATAAAATCACAATTATTAAGACAGTAATAGCCAGTATAAAAAATAAAAGAAGGGAGAAAAATACTTAGTTCTTGGAAAGATGTCCTTTTTGTGGGAAAAATCAGAGTTCTGGGTTTCAATCAAGGTTCAGAGTTCAGACCAGGTGGATGCCAGCATATCCTCAAGCTGGCACCGATGAGTTCAAGATGTTTTCAGGGTGGAGGACCCTGAGTTTGGCTCCTCTGCCATTCTTATGCCCCTGATTCAGTAGGAGGGAGTGAGGGCGGGGAGCCACACACCCCCTTAGAAGATGAGATGAGCCCTCCCCTTGTCCTGGGGACTAGAAATCATATCTACCCATATATGGGCTCTATCTCACAGAACCGTACAGGTCAGGGCAGATTTATTAACATTTTCAGGTCTGTCTCGATTTACCCAGCGCCCTGATACCAGACATGAGGGGTGGGACCCCTGTGGTATCATCAGGGCACTTTAAAACTGCCTAACTGGCAGTCCTTACCTCAGAATGTTCTGAAACTTCCTTAGAACCAGCACCGGGGCTTATGCTACACTTCCCCCACGTTTGGCGAAGCTGCCATCTCAGGAACCCCAGAAATATGACAGATCTGGGAAGTTATGGATTATGCTATGAGACTCAGGTTTATTCAGGATGTGTTCTAGCTGCTAACAGCTGACTTCCCTTTGATCTTTACCAGTGAGCAAGGTGTCAAGACCTCCCGGAGATTCGTAGCCTGCCTGGCTGCACCTAGGCATCCTGATCACCCTTTGGTTAATTAACATCTAAATGAGATCAGCTAGGTGTTACCTGGTTCCCAGACCAGAAAGGGAAATTGTGCCTTCCACAGGGAAGATGTTCAAGCTAATTAACACCTCCCCCCCCCCCCCCCCAGGCTTTCACTCAGCTAAGACAGATCCCCCAGCTGTTCCTAGGCAGAGGGATACTACACATCAAATCTTGGTTCTATTGATCTGAAGCGCAATCGATGCAGGGAATCGAGTGCGATCGTTCTTTTCTTCACGGGCGGTTCCAGGACGCGCCTGCGGCCCCGCAACCGTCCGTGACAGCCCTCCCCCTTGTCTGCGGCTTAGCCACCCATCCGCAAGATGTGTGGCGGCGCCGCTAACCTGGCTGACGGGCCTCGAGTTGCCGGTACGGCGGGAAAACCTATTGGAGCCTGTGGCTCGGTTCCCCTGGACCGGTCGCGGTCTGCTACCCTCAGGGTTGACCCGACATGGACCGTTCTGGACAGGGCGTTTGCGCCACTGCAGTCGGACGTGGTGTCTGCTGGGACTGCTGACAACGGGCAGTGGGTTAGTTAGGTCAACAGCCAGCCCACGCAGGGTTCCCCTGCTAAGTGGCTGTGGACCTAAGGGAACCCCGCGGGAATCCCTGGACCTTCCCAGCTCCTGACAGACGGCACATGCCCTGCAGTAGTTTGCTACATCCCTGTTCATCCGGGGCCAATAAAACTGGTTCCGAATACCGGCAAGTGTCTTGCGGACACCCGAGTGCCCTGTCAGAGGATTACCATGTGCGGATTTCAGCACATGTCCCCTGAACGCACTCGGGACCACAAGCCATTTGGTATTCGCGTGGGATCTACCTGTAGGGGGCTGTACAGACTCACTGTACAGTCTCCCACCTTCCCAGTACACCTTGAAAGCGGCCCCGTCTGCGAGGGGCTCAGCGGCTTGCTGCCTGAGCATCTCCAGGCTTGGGTCGCTTTGTAGTGCTGCTGTGAGTACAGCGCTGTCAGTTTCAGCCAACTGGCTCATGTCACACGAGGCCAGCGGCTGAAAGGTCTCATCCCTGCGGTCAGAGGAGGGGGAGGAGGCCGGAACCCCCTCCACCTGTTCTGAGCTCGGGTTCTGAGCAGTGCAGCTGCGCGGTACTGCTAGCACAGGTACACTGTCAGAATGGCACAGACGGACACTACTCAAATCATCATTGCATGCAGTAATGACATTGACAGGTATAGACATTTTTTCATTACAGACAGGTTGTACAGTAAACTCAGGTACAGTTACAGCATCATCACAACAGACAGTCTGTACATCAAACTCAGGTGCCTTTGAAGCAGGCACTATTGAACCTGTTACCCTTGAACTGGGCACATTCAACCCACCTCCCCCTGGTGTATAAAGTACCTGGTGGTGGGTGGAGAGTCCGTCTCCTTCCGTGAGCGACAAGGCGGGCGTGGCAGGTTCATAGTAGGACACAAGCTTGCCCAAATCAGTCCCCAGCAACACAGAGACTGGGAGATCCTTCATTACCCCAACAACCCTTTCGTGGACCCCTCCTCCCCAATCCAGCTTCACTCTCGCGTGGGCTATGTGAAAAAGGGTGCCCTCTACTCCAGTAAGGGCAAGAGATCGGCTGGGGCTGATGCTCTCCTTTGGCACAAGGTGTGAGTGAACTAACGTAATGTCGGCTCCGGTGTCTCGGAATCCGGTGACAACTTTGCCGTTCACTCTAACCAGTTGCTGCTGGTCGGTTCGGTCGCGGATTTCCTTTCCGCGGGCAAACAGGACAAAATCTGATGATCCAGGCTGTGGTTCGCTGGCGGGTTGCCTCTGCTGTGGGTGAGGTACAGGTGATGCAGATGATCCAGGTGCTGGTGGTGTCTGTCTCCGCTCCGGACAGTCGAATTTCATGTGTCCGGGCTGGCGGCAGTAGTGACAGGTGACCTCTCCAGGGGCTGCAGCCCTGGGTGCAGAAGCTGTGCTGGGTGGCCTCTGTGGCTGACGGCTCACAGGGGCAGGAGAGTCTGCCGAGGTATTGGGCTGACCTCCTCTCCAGCTGGATGGGACAGTTCTGCAGGTATCAGCCACCCGGGTAGTTGCAAAAGTCTCAGCCAGGTCTGCAGCGACAGTGGCTGAAGCCGGCCTGCGTTCTAACACAAACTGTCGTACATCAGCAGGGCAAATGTTCAGAAATTGTTCGAGGACTATCAAGTCCTCCAGGACGCCATAAGACCCTTTGGTGAGGCCTAGAGTCCACTGGCGGAGTGTGGTGAGCAAGCTGCTGACCACATCTCGGTACGAATCAGAAGACTTTTTCTGCCAGGCCCTGAACTTTTTCCGATAGGCTTCTGGCGTCAGCTGGTACTTAGTAATGATAGCGTCTTTTATAGCAGCATAATCATTATCCTTCTCCACAGGCAATTCTGCGAAGGCATCAAGCGCTTTGTAGCGCAGCAAAGGTGTCAGATGTCTGGCCCACTGGTCTTGGGACAGATGATACTGACGGCATGCTTTTTCAAAAGACCGCAAAAACAAGTCAATGTCTGTGTCTTTCTCAATATTAGCAAATTTAAATTTTGCACTTACGGGTGCTGCAGCTCCTTCAGCAGGGAGACTGGGCGGTGAACTCCGGCTGGCCTGTTGCACTTTTGCCATGTTTAGCTCATGCTGTCGTTGGCACTCCCGTTCTCGCTCAGCGGCATCCCTCTCCGCGTGGCGTTCAGCAGCAGCAGCAGCTTGCCGCTCCCGTTCCTCCCGCATTTGGCGCTCTGTCCGCGCTTCTGCAGATTGGCGCTCCTCACGCATGTACTGCAGGTACTTGTCCAGGTCAGTGTCCATCAGCTTTTGTAATGCCTGCTGCATTAGCGGATCAGTACAAACGGACAGTCCAGTACTGGCCGGTTCCAGGCGAGTACTTTCAGAAACTCTGGGATTGGGGTCCATACTGACAGTCTCTGGCGTAACTGTTGCAACAGGGCCCGCAGGATGCTCAACCTCTGTACGCCTAGGATCTTCAGCCTCTGGTTCCCCTTGCCTTGAGTCAGATGGGGCAGCGTCTACTTCAGCAGACACATCCAGCTCCCGCGGTTGCTGGGTATCCCATTGAAACAAGTCATTTACCATGTCCTGTTTGTTCCTGCGGAGGGTGTCAATGCCCCGCAGCTGACAAAGATTTTCCAGGTCGGATACGGCCATGAGCTTGTAGTTCCCGGACATTTCCATGCCAAATAAAATAAAACTTTTGGGGAGGGGTACTGGCTACACAGTCTCTCTGTATATATAAAAAATATATTGCCTTCCAGATACACCAACGAATTAGTTCGTTTCTCGATAGCGCTAGCGCTATCGCAGATACTTTCAGCACAACACAGGTCCCAACCGCTGCCTAACACTGTCACAGGAGCCCTAGTGGCTGACCACACTTAGCCTTCTAAACGGTGCCAGCGCACGGATCGTGCGAACTCTGGTCGCAGTCAATGCGCAGGAACCGTTAAGAATTAGCCGCAGACAACTCAGAAGGGAGCCTGTGAGACACGGGTGATTACAACTTCACCCACTGGTTCAGAGTAAACTGCCACCACCGCGGTTACCATGGGACCGTGGAGCCCACTAACTGACTAGTCCTGCGAATAAAACGGTTAAACACACGATATTCTGTCTAGCCAACAACAAACAAACAGTAGCGTATCTTCAGAGACCCGGGATCAGTTCTGTGTGTGCTGATAAGCAGGGTAGCGGACAGTGAATGACTTGGAGAAAGTCATTTATTCACGCAATATAAATAATTAATATATACAGACAATTATTAAAATCACAATTATTAAGACAGTAATAGCCAGTATAAAAAATAAAAGAAGGGAGAAAAATACTTAGTTCTTGGAAAGATGTCCTTTTTGTGGGAAAAATCAGAGTTCTGGGTTTCAATCAAGGTTCAGAGTTCAGACCAGATGGATGCCAGCATATCCTCAAGCTGGCACCAATGAGTTCAAGATGTTTTCAGGGTGGAGGACCCTGAGTTTGGCTCCTCTGCCATTCTTATGCCCCTGATTCAGTAGGAGGGAGTGAGGGCGGGGAGCCACACACCCCCTTAGAAGATGAGATGAGCCCTCCCCTTGTCCTGGGGACTAGAAATCATATCTACCCATATATGGGCTCTATCTCACAGAACCGTACAGGTCAGGGCAGATTTATTAACATTTTCAGGTCTGTCTCGATTTACCCAGCGCCCTGATACCAGACATGAGGGGTGGGACCCCTGTGGTATCATCAGGGCACTTTAAAACTGCCTAACTGGCAGTCCTTACCTCAGAATGTTCTGAAACTTCCTTAGAACCAGCACCGGGGCTCATGCTACACTTCCCCCACGTTTGGCGAAGCTGCCATCTCAGGAACCCCAGAAATATGACAGATCTGGGAAGTTATGGATTATGCTATGAGACTCAGGTTTATTCAGGATGTGTTCTAGCTGCTAACAGCTGACTTCCCTTTGATCTTTACCAGTGAGCAAGGTGTCAAGACCTCCCGGAGATTCGTAGCCTGCCTGGCTGCACCTAGGCATCCTGATCACCCTTTGGTTAATTAACATCTAAATGAGATCAGCTAGGTGTCACCTGGTTCCCAGACCAGAAAGGGAAATTGTGCCTTCCACAGGGAAGATGTTCAAGCTAATTAACACCTCCCCCCCAGGCTTTCACTCAGCTAAGACAGATCCCCCAGCTGTTCCTAGGCAGAGGGATACTACACATCAAATCTTGGTTCTATTGATCTGAAGCGCAATCGATGCAAGGAATCGAGTGCGATCGTTCTTTTCTTCACGGGCGGTTCCAGGACGCGCCTGCGGCCCCGCAACCGTCCGTGACAGGCTGCCATGTTTATTTCATTTTAAAAATGCAGATTGCCCAGCTGTCCTGCTGATCCTCTGTTTCTAATACTCTTAGCCATAGACCCTGAACAAGCATGCAGATCAGATGTCTCTGACTGGATTAGCTGCATGGTTGTTTCAGGTATGTGATATTGATAGTACTGCAGCCAAAGAGATCAGCAGGATGCCAGGCAACTGGTATTGGGTAAAAGGAAATAAATATGACATCCTCCATATCTCTCTCAGTTCAGGTGTACGGTAGTTTAAGATCACTAACAGACAGATCATGGTTTCTGCATCTAGCCAGTGCCACTTTCTGACATCTGTACTATACACAGTGGTCATCTTGGCATCTATAATTAAGGCCCATTTACACTGCACTCTGCACTAGTGGCAAACAAGTAAGTAAGTAACTAGTGGCAAACAAGTTGACATTGGCATACAAAATGGTCCATTTAGCGGACCTTACCACAACTGGTCCTAACGGATGCAAATAGATCCTATGTTAACCAATGGATGCATTCACATTGCTCCCTTCCATTGGATCCATTTGGCACGTTACCCCAAGCGGACCACAAGTTTGGGGAAGCAGCGATTTTTCCCGGACAGCTGAGCCCAACGGAACTGAAATGGAGGCTGAAGCAGTGCATGGGGAGCCAATGACAAAACTGATGTACACAACACACCGGCTACAAGAACAGACTTCTCTAGCCACTTCCTGTGCTTACTGTTTTCAGCTTAATGTGCTGAAGTATCTTTCCTAAAAGGGCTATCTTTAGCATCTTCCGCTTTAAAATGGAACTGAAATGCATGCACTATGGATGCAAAACAGAATGTGTAACAACGGATGCCAACAGATCCGTTGGTATCTGTGTCCGTTCCCTTTTTACAGATCCATTTTTGTAAAGTGCTAGTGTGAACCAGGCCTAATACAATGCTGTGCATCACCACACATATTCCAGTTTTTATCTCCACCCCCCCCCAAGAGTAAATGGACTAATAGAAGAATGTTTATTTCATTTCCAGCGAGGATATTGGCTTGTGTTATATAGGGAAGCCTTAAAGTAACAGGAAATGTTGAAAACATCTCACTTCTAATACAGTTCTCATTAAGCAATACTGATCTCACTACATTTAAGGGGAAAAAAAGTATTTGAGTAGCCAAAGCTGAGCAGAATCTCTGTATTTACAATATTCATGCAAAATCCTGAAAACGTAAAAAAAGCTGATATTTATTGATTTATGGGGGCATTGCTATGTTTATAGTGTTAATTTATAGACATTTGTAGAAAGTGCTTCTATACATTACAGATCTGAGTGACATTATAGCTACAGCCACCCCACAGCTACTGAGATTACTGGTAATCTGTGTAACAATACAACCTAAGGAGCCCACCTATACCCATGTAACAGGCAATGCATTGTTTTGATCAACACAAATGCATTGTGAAATATCTTAGTAATGGTTATGCTGTTGATTTTTTTTTCTGTTTTTCTCTGTACTTTTTTATAACACAGCCAAAGTTTATTTAACATTCGAAAACCTACAAGAGTTAGCTGAAAGTCCATACCTATGGCAAGATTTCATCTGTCAAAATGACAGATAAACGGATCAAATCGGATAAATTAGTTAACGTTCCCCATGTCTACAGATCTTTAAACAACCTTTCCGCTAAAATCTATGGCACTTCCCTGTACATCCTTGTTTGTTTATCCATCCTATTGTTAATAATCTTCTTGTGGTCTATTCCTGTTGTCCACATCCCATTGCTAAAGATCTTTAGTAGAAAGATCTTGGAAACTTCAACCATCAGTTTCCAGCTATTCAGTCTTGCAGTTGGTATTTAAAGGACCTCTATCGTTAAAAATGGTAAAATTCAAAATACATACATACAAAAAATGTTCATTTTCCCCAGACTAAAATGCACTATAGATTACTTTTGTCATATGTCGATGTCTCTTACAGTAGGCAGTGAAAATCTGTCAGAGTTTTGGACTAATCCAATCCTTCATGGGGGGGGGGGGGGGGATTCTCACTTATTTCTTTACTTGCAAAGGCACTTACTGGACTGCATTGCTCAGTACACCTGCCAAAATAGTGTGCAACCAAGTAAGGAAACTGGTCGGCATCTGTCTATAGATCCTTACCAGAGAGTGCCTAAAATTAAAGGGAATACTGAGAAACTCCCATGCTGAGATGGACTAGTCCAAAATCTTTCAGATTTTTACTACCTACTGTGACAGTAACATAAGAAAAAAATAATTTATAGTGCACATAATACTGTGGGAGAAATGTACATTAAATATGTATGCATTTTAAATTTTACAATTTTTCAGAATAGTGGTCCTTGAAGTCTCTGTACTTTAATTTAATTGAAAAATAGTATTTTTAAGGACGAGAGGGCATAAGTGGGTTTCCCAGCACTGCATTATATGCTTCTCCTCCTTCTTCAATGAATTGATATTTTATGTATGTTTGTATAGTCGCAATGACATCACTCAAGCTTACAGGATAACGTAGATGCTCTACATACATACTATACATACTGTACCTCGGCAGCACCAGCACGTGACACCCTCACAGCTGGGATGATGATTGCTTTGCCTGAGGTGGCAGGATAGTCATAAAAGGGGAACTCATAAACAAGTGGTAAAAGGGTGAAAAGGAGCAGATGGGACAACAGTACAGTCATAAAATGAGCTTCTCCTTACCAGTGGTGAATTCACCCTCTCCTCTTTTATTGCTCCTGATGATTGTTATTGGTGAAGCAGTGCAGCATCTCCCGGGATGAATATTTTAACTGTCAGTGTCCTTCATAGCATACAGTGGCTGTGGTACCTTGTGTTGCTGGTACCTCCTCTGTACATCACACAGCTATTCACAGCAGACCCAGCACTGCTAGCAACGTCTCCCTCGCCGAATGCTTACACTGTGCACCCTTCAAGACAGTGAGGAAGACCATGAAACTCCACCACAAGCTGTGCATTCATACTGTACTCTGCAGGGTCAATCACAGTAATTAGCACAAAGAGGCTGGATGTCATGCATTATCTTAGCGCTTGACTGATACTAACTGAGCAGGCAACATTGCACAAAAAAATATCTCTAGGGATCACCCTGAATCATTAGTGAAAGAGTAACTGGAGGAAATATCCATTCTTTACAGAAATCCAGCTCATTTTCCTGATAACACTTCTGAGAACCGCAAAGAAAACTAAATATTTCAGTGTCAGTGGAAATTATTTGTAATCTAATGGAGGCCACTGTGTAATGTAATTTATACAGCTGACTCAGTGTTCTGTGGTTTGATTCAGAGGCTGTCCATGTGGGGGCTTAAAGTGAATGGGAACCGCATTTAAAAAAATGAGACAGATACTTACCCAAGGAGAGGGAAGGCTCTGGGTCCTATAGAGCCTTCCCGCTCCTCTCCTGGTCCTCTCGTTCCAGTGCTGGCTCGCCCGGTAGCAGTATTTGACTAATTTAGTCGAATACTGCTTTACCTCGCCGAAGGAGGCACCAGAGCCTTCCCTCTCCTTAGGTAAGTATTTGCTACATTTTCTTTAAAATGCGGTTCCTATTCACTTTAACTACAAATCAGGCCCCCACCCCAGCAAAACTTCAATGGGGCCCTCTTCTTGAGGCCTGTGGCCCATTAGAGCGCTTTAAGCCCTGCTTTGGAATGGCTGGGGATTGCTCGAACCCGCCATGTATGTAAAACTTATGGATGAAAACGCTGCACAAAGCACGAGCAGTGTGAACGCTGCCCCCAGTGGGCACCTGACCTTAGCAAAGCGAAGGAGGTTCCTGGGCATTTTATGTGCAGGTATTCCACAGGTTATGTGTTGTATAGGTCACAACAACATTATGGTCAGAATAGTACTAAAATATAAATGGTCTCATGTATATTCATTCCAGGGCTTCATTTTACCTAAACCCATCGCTGATCCTTAAAGAGAACCTGTACTGAGTAAAAATATTTAAAATAAACACATGAGGTAACTTCAAATGAACATTACATAGTTACCTTGCCATCAGTTCCTCTCAGAGGCTCACCATTTTCTTCTGACAATAATCCCTTCCAGTTCTGACAATATTTTGTCAGATCTGAAATATATCAGTTGCTGTCAGTAAAATATCAGTTGCTGTCAGTTATAGCTGAGAGAAAAACTGATGTACCAGGTAATGTCCATGTTTCCCTATGGCTCAAGTGGGCGATGTTACAGTTAAACTGTGTGCTGACCAGAAAGCGGTTATGGGTAATAGCCATTTTCAAAATGGAGGACGGAAAATTCCCTTGATCACAGTGAACAAATAGGACGCGGGACAGGAGAAAGACACTGAGGAGTAGACTACATGGAAGGTAAGTATGACTTGTGTATGCTTATTTTGACTTTTAATTGTCAGTTCAGGTTTTCTTTAAGCTAAATTCCCACTGGTAGATGTGGCGGCAGAAACAAAGGATTATTTACACAATTGCAACTGAAAAACCCGCGCAAGTCAATGAGGATCAACTTAATCAAACATGTCGATCATTCAAAACGAACAATCGCAGCGGGTGTCGCGTCGTTAAACATAGTTTAGTGAATTTTGGTTAATGTTGCACAATATCACGAAAAATCTTTTAGTGGGTATGGGCCTTTAGACACTTCCGATCATTAACATACAAAAACGTATTATTATGTACTCTCGTGTTTGCCAAGACAATTTGGAGGCAGTACACACCTTTAGTCAGGTACTTAAATGCTCTCTGCATAATAGTGTCATTTACCTACAGTGTTGCCTTAACTAAGTGGATCCCCTGTTCTTATAAAATCCCTAGGAATCTCCTTCACTAAGAACTGACAGAAAGCATGGCTGATTATGGATTGAGAGACATGCTGGCACCTCATAACTTTTACAAGTCTTGGTGGCTACATCTAGTTATCAGTTTAATTTACATTTAATGTAAAAACGTGTGGGGAAGGGGGCGATCCTCCCGGAACCCCCTACCACCCCCTAGTGGCGTAGCTAAGGAGATATGGGCCACAGTGCGAGTTTTGCCCCTCCAAGCACTCTATACATAACAATTGATAAGGCACACCAAAACCTGCCAAGGACAACACAGTGTCAGAGATGCAAGAAGGGGATGGGGAACGGCTTGTTAATGATCGTTATCATTCACAGCATTTTATAGAAGTGATCATTGCAAGCACAGGACCAATAAAGATCTAAACTGCAGTTGTCTCGGGCCCTACAGGGCCCCTCTATCTCAAGGGCCCGGTGCAGACGAGACCCCTGCAATCTCTATTACTACGCCACTGCCACCCCCCATGTGGTTGGAGCGGAAAGTTCAGGTACTGACACATATATTTTCAGAAACAAATAAATGATTCGTTCTGCTAACATCCACCCAAAACTAAGAAATTGTGTTCCAATTACTGCAACATGAGAATTATTACATCCTGTCTATTGTCTGCTGAGCAGATTGATTAAAACTAGTGCAAGTAAAACTGAAGCAAAAATGGAGCAGATGCCCCAGATCAAAAATTCTGATTGGTCACACCGAGCAACTGCCCCCTTACATCTGTTTTGCACGAATTCTCCTTGCACTGGTTTCTTTCGCCGTGCTCTTTTTCTGTCTCTCTCTTTCTTTATCTCGCACACTCACATTGACACACTCACTGACACGCTCTCTTCTCCCTCCTTCTCTCGCTACCTCAGTCTCTTTACCTATTTCTATTCTGCTCACTTGTTGATACGATAAGCATATGCTCACATAATTAAAGTAACATATCTACATAACAACAGACATAGATGCTCACCATTATCTTCCTACATGCTTGTCACCTTTCTCTAGACAGCTGAAGAAATGTGACATTTGCTTGTTCTCCTTATATTATTACTACATTGGCATACTTCTCCATTTCGTAAACTTCCTTTTTTGCCTTAAATCCTATTCTAATTAATGCATTTTGTGGTAAATTTGTATAGCCTATTAAAACATTACACTCTGTTTTACATGGTATTGAAGAACGTATGGACTCATGGCTTCAAAACTTTTTTTTGGGGGGGGGGGGGGGGGCGGGCTAAGTGTTCACGGTGTATACAAATTACCTTTGTGTGTGTTTGATTGTACACTTTACTGCATACAGTGTTGTCAGTGTTTCCTACAGTGTGCTGCAATTCAAGCATTATACAGTCAGTCAGCCAGCCAGCATAGTAAGTAAATACAGTTAGCTCATTACAGAAATCAAGCACATTAGTGACTGAAAGTATTTTTTATTCTCACAAACAGACATCCATACATCAAGTAGTTACAGATCCAGAACTGAGGTATTTTGGCACTGGATCTGTTTTGGCTCTGACTCTGAGCACTCCAGTCCTTTAAATGGGACACTGAAGACAGCCACGCCTTACAAACTGAACAGGCACTTAGCTTACTCAGCCATCAGTGTAATCTCTCCCGGCTCATTTCAGCGCTGAATGGTTTGGGTGCAGGATTTGGATGATTCTGGTGTTGGGGATGTACTTTTGAGAATCAGGGGGGGGGGGGGGGGCAGCGTTAGGTGCTAGGGTTTACAGATTGCTAGGACAAAGAAGGGTTGTCATTGTTTTAGGGGTACTTATCTTAGCAGGGGTGGTGTAGGTCATAGAAGGGGAAATAGTGCTGTACATTTTTCGGGAGTAATGTTGTGGAGGGTCATACTAGAGCATGATGAGGAAGAATAAAATTGAACACCATGGCCGTTATGCTGGGGGAAGGGGTTGTTACGTTATAGGAAGGTTTGCAAGAAAATGAAGCAAGATTGTAATCAGGATGATACCGTTTATTGGCTAACTTAGAGATAAATAACTTTGTTCTTGCATATACTGACAAAATGTAAAAAACTTATATATACTGACATACAGAGGAGAAACAGTCTTTAGCAGACATAAATAAATGTAATTAGATGTTTTAACTGTTACTTCGGGAGGCTTTCACAGGCATCCTGGCTAAATAGATAAGATCAACAGTTTCCCAAAACATAAAACAGATGGGGAGACATCGTAAATCCCGAGTTCAAATGTGACTGGGCTGTTTACATGCACCATTAGTTCTAAACTAAAGAGAATTCTGGCATTTAAAACCATCTTCCCAGCACATGAAATAAAACAAAATGAATAGTGATCGTAAACACCATCTTACCAGCATATGAAACATAAAATGAAAAAATAAAAAGAATTGTGGCATTTAAAACCCATCATACCAGCACAAGAAGTTAGAGTCCTTGTTTAAACCTTCTACAGTTTTGAACCAATGTATACATTGGCGGATCGCTCAAACTCACTCTTATCACGCGAACGACAGTCTGTACACACGCGCGATTTAACGGGCGAACGACTGAACGACGGGTCGTTCAAACGACCCGTCGTTCGCAAAAAACGGACGTGTGTATGGGCCTTTAGTCTCTGTTTATCTGATTTAGAAAACGAAGGAGGAATGGTATTTAAAGTGTACCAGAGCTGTTGTAAATAGAAGATTTGATACTCACCCGTGGCTTCCTCCAGCCGCATAAACACGTCTGAGTCCCACGCCATCCTCCTGCGGTTTGCCGTTCAGCCGCGATCAGCCCCAGTAACAGGCTCAGACAGGTCCAGTCTGGGTCTTCTGCGCATGGGCGGACCTCCTACGCATGCGCAGTAGACACGAACTGATGCCACGGAGCCAGTTACCGGGGCTGATCGCAGCTGAACGGCAGGGCAGGAGGAAGCCACGGGTGAGTATCAAATCTTCTATTTATGACAGCTCTGGTACACTTTAACCACTTAAGGACCGCAGTCTTTTCACCCCTTAAGGACCAGAGCCTTTTTTCCATTCAGACCACTGCAGCTTAAATGGTTTATTGCTCAGTCATACAAGCTACCATCTAAATGAATTTTACCTCCTTTTCTTGTCACTAATACAGCTTTCTTTTGGTGCTATTTGATTGGTGCTGCGATTTTTACTTTTTATTCTATTCATCAAAAAAGACATGAATTTTGGCAAAAAAATGATTTTTTTAACTTTCTGTGCTGACATTTTTCAAATAAAGTAAAATTTTTGTATACATGCAGCGCGAAAAATGTGGACAAACATGTTTTTGATTAAAAAAAACCCATTCAGTGTATATTTATTGGTTTGGGTAAAAGTTATAGCGTTTACAAACTATGGTGCAAAAATTGAATTTTCCCATTTTGAAGCATCTCTCTCATTTCTGAGCACCTGTCAGGTTTCATGAGGTGCTAGAATTCCAGGATAGTATAAATACCCCCCAAATGACCCCATTTTGGAAAGAAGACACCCCAAAGTATTCACTAAGAGGCATGGTGAGTTCATAGAAGATTTTATCTTTTGTCACAAGTTAGCGGAAAATGACACTTTGTGACAAAAAAAATAAATAAAAAAAAGTTTCCATTTCTGCTATCTGGTGACAAAAAAAAAATGAAATCTGCCACGGACTCACCATGCCCCTCTCTGAATACCTTGAAGTGTCTAGTTTCCAAAATGGGGTCATTTGTGGGGTGTGTTTATTGTCCTGGCATTTTGGGGGGTGCTAAATTGTAAGCACTCCTGTAAAGCCTAAAGGTGCTCATAGGACTTTGGGCCCCTTAGCGCACCTAGGCTGCAAAAGAAATGTCACACATGTGGTATCGCCTTACTCAGGAGAAATAGTATAATGTGTTTTGGGGTGTATTTTTACACATACCCATGATGGGTGGGAGAAATATCTCTGTAAATGAGATTTCTTTTGATTTTTTTACACACAATTGTCCATTTACAGAGATATTTCTCCCACCCAGCATGGGTATGTGTAAAAATACACCCCAAAACACATTATACTACTTCTCCTGAGTACGGCGATACCACATGTGTGACACTTTTTTGCACCCTAACTGCGCTAAGGGGCCCAAAGTCCTATGAGTACCTTTAGGATTTCACAGGTCATTTTGAGGCATTTATTTTCTAGACTACTCCTCACGGTTTAGGGCCCCTAAAATGCCAGGACAGTATAGGAACCCTACAAGTGACCCCATTTTAGAAAGAAGACACCCCAAGGTATTCTGTTAGTAGTATGGGGAGTTCATAGAAGATTTCATTTTTTTTTCACAAGTTAGCAGAAATTGATTTTTATTGTTTTTTTCACAAAGTGTCATTTTCCACTAACTTGTGACAAAAAATAAAATCTTCTATGAATTCCCCATACACCTAATTGAATACCTTGGGGTGTCTTTTTTCTAAAATGGGGTCACTTGTGGGGTTCCTATAATGCCCTGGCATTTTAGGGGCCCTAAACCGTGAGGAGTAGTCTAGAAACCAAATGCCTCAAAATGACCTGTGAAATTCTAAAGGTACTCATAGGACGTTGGGCCTCTTAGCGCACCTAGGTTGCAAAAAAGTGTCACACATGTGGTATCGCCGTACTCAGGAGAAGTAGTATAATGTGTTTTGGGGTGTATTTTTACACATACCCATGCTGGGTGGGGGAAATATCTCTGTAAATTAAAATGTTTTGATTTTTTTTACACACAATTGTCCCTTTACAGAGAGATTTCTCCCACCCAGCATGGGTATGTGTAAAAATACACCCCAAAACACATTATACTACTTCTCCTGAGTACGGCGATATCACATGTGTGACACTTTTTTGCAGCCTAGGTGCGCTATGGGGCCCAACGTCCTATTCACAGGTAATTTTGAGGCATTTGGTTTCTAGACTACTCCTCACGGTTTAGGGCCCCTAAAATGCGAGGGCAGTATAGAAACCCCACAAGTGACCCCATTTTAGAAAGAAGACACCCCAAGGTATTCCGTTAGGTGTATGGTGAGTTCATAGAAGATTTTATTTTTTGTCACAAGTTAGTGGAAAATGACACTTTGTGAAAAAAAACAATACAAATCAATTTCCGCTAAATTTTGACAAAAAATAAAATCTTCTATGAACTCGTCATACACCTAACGGAATACCTTGGGGTGTCTTCTTTCTAAAATGGGGTCACTTGTGGGGTTCCTATACTGCCCTGGCATTTTAGGGGCCCAAAACCACGAGGAGTAGTCTGGAAACCAAATGCCTCAAAATGACTGTTCAGGGGTATAAGCATCTGCAAATTTTGATGACAGGTGGTCTATGAGGGGCCGAATTTTGTGGAACCGGTCATAAGCAGGGTGGCTTCTTAGATGACAGGTTGTATTGGCACTGAAGTGCAGGAATGTTCTCAAATCATGACCTGGACATGGCAATTAAGTCGTACCAGCAGTGATCAGAAAAAAAATTTCTGTCACTGCGGTGGGGCGGGTGAGGGTTTGGCCGGGTGATCAGAAGCCCGCAGGGGGCATATTAGGGCCTGATCTGATGGGTAGCAGTGACAGGTGGTGACAGGGGGTGACGGGGTGGTTGATAGGTGATCAGTAGGTGATTACAGAGGAGAATATATGCAAGCAATGCACTGGCGAGTTGATCAGAGGGGGTCTGGGGGGCTAATTTAGGGTGTGGGCAGGTGATTGGGTGCCCGCAAGGGGCAGATTAGTGTCTGATCTGATGGGTAGCAGTGACAGGTGGTGACGGGGTGATTGATGGGTGATCAGTGGATGATTAGAGGGGAGAACAGATGTAAACAATGCACTTTCAGAGGTGATCTGAGGGTGGGTCTGCACGCAATCTGAGGGTGTGGGTGGGTGATCAGGTGCCCACAAAAGGCAGGTTAGGGTCTGATCTGATGGGTGGCAGTGACAGGTGGTGACAGGGGGTGATTGATCAGTGATTGACAGGCAGAGCAGGGACAAGGTCCTCCAGCACCCAAGGCTGAGACACCAAAGTGCGCCCCTCCATCCCTCCCACCCCGGCCGTCACACACTCATTACTATTAGACTAAGAGGGCCACAGGGTCCACAACCTCCCCAACACCTTAATATCTAGTTATCTGGCTTGCAGTCACTGCTATGTATCCCCTTTTCTTATTTCTTTATGCTTCATACACAATTAGGAATGACAGCTGAATGACTTGTGCGCCCCCTCCTACACTGCGCCCTGAGGCTGGAGCCTTTCCAGCCTATGCCTCGGCCCGGCCCTGTTGACAGGTGATCAGTGGGTGATTATAGGGAAGAATAGATGTATACAGTACACAGGGGGGAGGGTCTAGGGAGGATCTAAGGGTGTGGGGGGGGTGTGTTCAGGAGCCCCCAGGGGGCAGTTTAGGACCTAATCTAAAAAATAGCGTTGAGATAGTGACAGGGAGTGATTAATGGGTGATTAGGGGGGTGATTGGGTGCAAACAGGTGTCCCAGGGGTGGGCAGGGGGGGTCTGATGGGTGCAGTGGGCGATCAGGGGGCAGGATCAGTGTGCTTGGGTACTTACTAGGAGGGCTGCAACCTGCCCTGGTGGTCCCTCAATCACTGGGACCACCAGGGCAGGAGGCAGCCTGTATAATACGCTTTGTATACATTACAAAGCGTATTATCCGCTTTACATGCGGAAGATCGGGGGTTAACAACCCGCCGCCGCTGCTAATTGGCTGGCGGGTTGACGTCGCGGGTGGGCACATCCAGCGTGCGATCCCCGGCCAGCTAGTCCGCAACGAGCCGCCGCCGATCGGCGTATTGCGCGGTCGTTGCGGGCTCCACTTTGCCGGCAAGTGGTTAAAATCACAATCCAGTAATATATATATATATATATATATATATATATATATAGATATAGATATATATATATATATATATATATATATAGATCTATATAGATCTATATATATATATATAGATCTATATATATATATAGATCTATATATATATATAGATCTATCTATATATAGGTGGTTAGGAGGGGATCAAGGGATACATGGGGGGGGGGGGAGAGCTGGAAAAAAGTTTATTTTTACACTAAAATCGCACAGCCTGTCACGGCTGCAGGCTGTGCGTCTCTCCCTGTCACACAAGATCCACAGTGACAGGGAGAGGGAGGCGGAGAGGGAGGCGGAACGGCAACTATGTTGCCTTTCGGAGGGTGATCGCTGTGATTGGCTCACAGCGATCACACGGCAGGGAGCCAATCAGTGACGGCTCCTGCCGATACCCAGAAGCCTTAGCTGTCATAAGACAGCTAAGTGCAGCCGGGTCGGTGCGCGCGATCGCGGCGGGGAGCGGCGGCGCCGGTGATAGAGATCTACGCCCTGCCAGCCAGGAGCCCATTAAAACAGGGCGTAGATCTCTATCACTGCGGTCCGGAAATGGTTAATGACTGTGTGTGTATTGAGGGGTAATTAAAAGACCTCTGTCGCGAAAATTTTGAAATTTAAAATATATGTAAGCATATACAATTAAGAAGTACGCTTCTTCCAGAGTAAAATGAGCCATAAATTACTTTTCTCCTATGTTGCTGTCAGTTACAGTAGATAGTAGAAATCTGACAGAACCGACAGGTTTTGGACTAGCCCATCTCCTCAAGGGGGGTTCACAGGGTTTTCTTTATTTTCAAAAAGCACTTAGTGAATGGCAGTTGCTCCATCCAACTCCCAAAAAAGTGTACGGTGAGCAGGGAGGCTGCCCAGCATCTTTGTATAAATGTTTTTCAGGGAGTATCTTTATAAAGAATAAAGGCCATGCTGAGAATCCCCTATGGAGAGATGCACTAGCCCAAAACCTGTCGGTAATGTCAGATTTAAACTACTTACCGTAAATGCCAGCAGCATAGGAGACAAGTAATTTATGGCTCATTTTACTCAGGAGGAAACATACTTCTTATTTGCATGTGTTTTATATTTTAAGATTTTCGCGACAGTTTCTCTTTAAGTTGAAAGAAAGGGGGAGAACCGAGAGCCCAATATGGTGTAGTATGTTAATGAGGTGATGTCTGATGCAAACACACACAATGGTTATACTCACAAGGACGGGTCGCCTCCAAGGCAACCACTGGATAAGCAGGCGGGGAGAATTGTAACCTGACCCCGCTCAGGGTTAAGAAGTCGCTCTCTGTAGATAGAAGAAAATGGGGATACACCCCTCCACCAAGGGTGGACTAAACAGTTATGTGGTATAACAACAGAGGCGCCAAGTAGAGTAAAATTAGTTAAAATTGTTAAAAAGGGGGAAGTGGGTGGACTCACCTCCCTTCTGAAAAAATGGCCAGACAATGGGCAGGTTACTTCAAGTTTAAAGTAACATTTATTATGAGCTCCAAAAGTGCAACGCGTTTCACGGGTAACAGTCCCGCTTCTTCAGGCAAACAATTTTTGGAGGGAGCAAAGTCGGGTCAAGAGCCAGATATAGCGCCTCTGAGACAGAGGCGCTATATCTGGCTCTTGACCCGACTTTGCTCCCTCCAAAAATTGTTTGCCTGAAGAAGCGGGACTGTTACCCGTGAAACGCGTTGCACTTTTGGAGCTCATAATAAATGTTACTTTAAACTTGAAGTAACCTGCCCGTTGTCTGGCCATTTTTTCAGAAGGGAGGTGAGTCCACCCACTTCCCCCTTTTTAACAATTTTAACTAATTTTACTCTACTTGGCGCCTCTGTTGTTATACCACATATCTCTTTAAGTTGAGTTTGACTTTTCCTGTTTATACTGGTTTGTAGTCAGCCGAAAGCTCTGACACCTAAAATAATGGTGCACAGCTGTCAAAGATGACACCACTTGAATGCCTCCTAAGTAGCCAATACACACTGTACATTTATTTAAATGGTTATGGATCTGTGGTAACTGAAACATGTAAGCTGCCAGTAATAGCACTTTTTTTTTTTACAGACTGTTAACTTTTCACGGATTTATGAGCTAGGGCCTTTTTCCACTGCCCATCACAAGTACAGAGTGGAGAACACAATTGTTTTCTCTCTGCACTTGCTCTGTGTCTAATAGTCCAGTTGTGGTGTGATTGAAATGTCCTATTCAATAGCACTGAATGGCAATCACACCAAAAATGCTGCAGGCAGTGCGTTGGTTATTCACCTAGAATGGCATCACATTGCAATGCAAGCAGTGGACATCTGACTTGTCTGAAAAAGCAAGTGTCCCAAAACCATATTAAAGTCATTGGGAACTGTCTGAAAAA
This sequence comes from Hyperolius riggenbachi, assembly GCF_040937935.1. Classification (NCBI taxonomy): domain Eukaryota; kingdom Metazoa; phylum Chordata; class Amphibia; order Anura; family Hyperoliidae; genus Hyperolius; species Hyperolius riggenbachi. The sequence continues at coordinate 155,817,783 of NC_090649.1, forward strand.
AAAAATAAAAGCCAGATACTTACCTAAGGAGAGGGAAGGCCCTGGGTCCTTTAGAGCCTTCCTGCTCCTCTCCCGGTGCCCTTCGGTTCAGTGCTGGCTCCCGTGTTTGAATCCCCGCCGCGAGGGACTTCGGGAGCCAAGTCCTCCCAAAGACAGGCGACTCCATACCACAGGAGAGAGGGTGCTCATGCATGCGCCGTACGCAATGGCCCATCTTCGGGGGAACTTGGGCTCCTGTAGACTTTCTGAAGCCTCCTTCGGGAGTGATTGGTCAAATACTGCTCCTGGGGACAGCGCTGCACCGAGGGCATCGGGAGAGGAGCAGGAAGGCTCTATAGGACCCAGAGCCTTCTAAGTATCTGGCTTTTTTTTATATATATACGGTTCCAATTGACTTTAAAGCACATGCAGAGCATCAAGACCCTTAGTAAGTCACTGTTCAAAAAACACAGCCTGTGTAAGCCCTGTATGCAGGGGCGTAACTACAGGGGAGCAGCTCCTGCAACCGCAGGGGGGCCCAGAGCTGTAAGGGGGCCCCAACTACTACTTCACTCCCTCCGATAAAGGGGTCCATCCTTCACCCTGGCTACTCTCAGGGGAAGAGTAAATTTAACTACCTAAAGACCACCCCACGCCAAGGGGCGTGGACGCGGCAGGCAGCCCCAGGACCGCCTAACGCCAATTGGCGTCTAATCCTGAGGCTCTGATTTTCAAGAGATCGCACGCAGGCTGCGCGAGCATCTCCTGCTCGGGGGGTGGAGCTCCACTCCCTCTTCAGTCTCGGGAGACTGTTAGACGGCGTGATCGCCGTCTATTTACATAGTACAGCGCTGCGATCAGCAGCAGCGCTGTACTGGGGACAGCCGTGTGACAGCCACAGCCGCGTGACAGCCCCCTGGGGGACAAGAGAGCGATCGGCTCTCATAGGCTGAAGCCTATGACAGCCGATCGCAGGATTGGCCGGCTGCAGAAAGGGAGGGAGGGGAATAAGGAAAAGAAAAAAAAAGTACATTTTTGTTTAGAAAACGACAAATAATATTTATTTAAAAAAAAATACACCTCGCTGCGATCAGACCCCACCAACAGAGATCTCTGTTTGGTGGGGGGGGGGGGGGGGGGGGGGAGGGGGGGATCACTCGTGTGCTGTGTTGTGCTGCCCTGCAGCTTGGCCTTAAAGCTGCAGTGGCCATTTTAGCTAAAATTGGCCTGGTCTTTAGGGGGTTTACCACTGTGGTCCTTAAGTGGTTAAAACCATGAAAAGCTGCTACTATTATTTTCTAAAATAAGTAGTGTTTTAGCTTCTTCTGCCCACTTACCGGTCACCCCTTTCCCCTGATGAACAGTAACATGAACAGTGGCATAGCAATAAGGGGTGTAGAGGTTGCGACCACATCGGGGCCCGTGGGCCAGGGGGGCCCTCCCTCTACCGCAGTATTAGCTCTCTATTGGTCCTGTGCTGGTAATAATCACTTATATAGATGTTTTAAATTGTAGTAATCAATAACTGTTCCCCATCCACTGCTTGTACCTCTGATTGTGGTTGTCCTTGGGAGGATTCGGTGTGTTTTATAAATTGTTATGTACACAACTCAAAGAGGTAGCATTCACAGTTAGGTTGATATATCACCCATATAAAATTGCATAGGCTATGGAACATGCAACAATAAAAAAAATATAAACAAATAAAGGTTTATAGGTTGAGGTTCATCTCATTTCAAAGAAAACTTCTGTTTCTGCCGAGGGCAATAGGGGCCTGCAGCTCTTCATACAGCAGGCATGGGCAAACTTGGCCCTCCAGATGTTAAGGAACTACAAGTCCCCCAATGCATTGCAGGAGTCTGACAGCCACAGTCATGACTAATAGAGTTGGGCCGAACGGTTCGCCTGCGAACGGTTCCATGCGAACTTCAGTGGTTCGCGTTCGCGTCCCGCAGGCGAACCTTTGCGGAAGTTCGGTTCGCCCCATAATGCACATGGAGGGTCAACTTTGACCCTCTACATCACAGTCAGCAGGCCCAGTGTAGCCAATTAGGCTACACTAGCCCCTGGAGCCCCACCCCCCCCTTATATAAGGCAGGCAGCGGCGGCCATTACGGTCACTCGTGTGCTGCCTGCGTTAGTGAGAGTAGGGCGAGCTGCTGCAGACTGTCTCTCAGGGAAAGATTAGTTAGGCTTAACTTGTTCCTGTCTGGCTGCATACCTGTTCTGTGAACCCACCACTGCATACCTGTGCTGTGAACCCACCACTGCATACCTGTGCTGTGAACCCACCACTGCATACCTGTGCTGTGAACCCACCACTGCATACCTGTGCTGTGAACCCACCACTGCATACCTGTGCTGTGAACCCACCACTGCATACCTGTTCTGTTCAGTGGACCCGCCACTGTATACCTGTTCATTGAACCCACCACTGCATACCTGTGCTGTGAACCCACCACTGCATACCTGTTCTGTGAACCCACCACTGCATACCTGTTCAGTGAACCCGCCACTGCATACCTGTTCTGTTCAGTGGACCCGCCACTGTATACCTGTTCAGTGAACCCGCCACTGCATACCTGTTCTGTTCAGTGGACCCGCCACTGTATACCTGTTGTGTTCAGTGAACCTGCCACTGCATACCTGTTGTGTTCAGTGAACCTGCCACTGCATACCTGTTCTGTGAACCCGCCACTGTATACCTGTTCTGTTTAGTGAACCCGCCACTGTATACCTGTTCTGTTTAGTGAACCTGCCACTGCATACCTGTTCTGTTCAGTGGACCCGCCACTGTATACCTGTTCAGTGAACCCGCCACTGCATACCTGTTGTGTTCAGTGAACCTGCCACTGCATACCTGTTCTGTGAACCCGCCACTGTATACCTGTTCTGTTTAGTGAACCCGCCACTGTATACCTGTTCTGTTCAGTGAACCCGCCACTGCATACCTGTTCTGTTCAGTGGACCCGCCACTGTATACCTGTTCAGTGAACCCGCCACTGCATACCTGTTGTGTTCAGTGAACCTGCCACTGCATACCTGTTGTGTTCAGTGAACCTGCCACTGCATACCTGTTCTGTGAACCCGCCACTGTATACCTGTTCTGTTTAGTGAACCCGCCACTGTATACCTGTTCTGTTTAGTGAACCCGCCACTGCATACCTGTTCTGTTCAGTGGACCCGCCACTGTATACCTGTTCAGTGAACCCGCCACTGCATACCTGTTGTGTCGCTCCCAGTCCCTCCACACAGCATGTCTGCCTGCAGGCCGCTTGACTACCTTCTCCGCCACCACCAACAGGGTCCGGGACTCCAGGCGGATTGCTGAATTTTTTAGGCCACTGCTAGCAGCGGCCGCTGTAATAATTTTTCTGGTGCGTGTACATGACTGCCTAATTTTTCTGGCTGCACTGCGGGCAGCTGCAACAACAAAAGAAAAGGCATGTACATGCGCCCATTCCCCTTCGTGATCATTACCTTGCCGTGGTGAAGGGGCTTGCGTATCACAATGAAGCAATGACCGGCGCCTAGATGAGTGTCTCGGGGGGCACACCCACGATAATAAGGTCGTTGCCTCATTGTGGTCAGACCAAATTTGATCAGCTGGACAGTCACTGTTCTGTCATTCAGCTACATCAGCCAGGCGACCATATGGGCTGTAAAGCCACCAAAACCTGCACTCTCGCCATGGTGCGCACCAGTCCAGCACGGCCGTCACTACACAAACAGCTGTTTGCGCTGCGTTACACGGTGAGTTTGGTGTGTCAGTGTGAAGCAGTACCTTAATTACACTACCTGATTGATGTATACACATGCAAGATGTTTGAAAGCACTTTAGGCCTGTCATTTAGCATTCAATGTGATTTCTGCCCTTAAAACGCTGCTTTGCGTCAAATCCAGATTTTTCCCGGGGACTTTTGGCATGTATCCCACTCCGCCATGCCCCCCTCCAGGTGTTAGACCCCTTGAAACATCTTTTCCATCACTTTTGTGGCCAGCATAATTATTTTTTTTTTCAAAGTTCGCATCCCCATTGAAGTCTATTGCAGTTCGCGAACTTTAACGCGAACCGAACCTTCCGCGGAAGTTCGCGAACCAGGTTCGCGAACCTAAAATCGGAGGTTCGGCCCAACTCTAATGACTAAAAGGCAAATGCATTGTGGGACTTGTAGTTCCGTAACAGCTGGAGGGCCGAGTTTGCCCATGCTTGTCATACAGGAATGGAATCCTGCAATCTAAGACCAAATTATTGGTCTATATGAGCCTTGGGACCGTTCCTGGGTCGTCCGCCACCTCTCAGGCAAGATAGTGTCAGGATTCTTCCTCCAAAAGCCTCTTCTAACGCTGCTATGTTCTTATCACCATACCTCAACAGAAAAACTCCACATAGGCCTCAATTCACTAAGCTTAACTCGTGTGCTGTGTTGTGCTGCCCTGCAGCTTGGCCTTAAAGCTGCAGTGGCCATTTTAGCTAAAATTGGCCTGGTCTTTAGGGGGTTTACCACTGTGGTCCTTAAGTGGTTAAAACCATGAAAAGCTGCTACTATTATTTTCTAAAATAAGTAGTGTTTTAGCTTCTTCTGCCCACTTACCGGTCACCCCTTTCCCCTGATGAACAGTAACATGAACAGTGGCATAGCAATAAGGGGTGTAGAGGTTGCGACCACATCGGGGCCCGTGGGCCAGGGGGGCCCTCCCTCTACCGCAGTATTAGCTCTCTATTGGTCCTGTGCTGGTAATAATCACTTATATAGATGTTTTAAATTGTAGTAATCAATAACTGTTCCCCATCCACTGCTTGTACCTCTGATTGTGGTTGTCCTTGGGAGGATTCGGTGTGTTTTATAAATTGTTATGTACACAACTCAAAGAGGTAGCATTCACAGTTAGGTTGATATATCACCCATATAAAATTGCATAGGCTATGGAACATGCAACAATAAAAAAAATATAAACAAATAAAGGTTTATAGGTTGAGGTTCATCTCATTTCAAAGAAAACTTCTGTTTCTGCCGAGGGCAATAGGGGCCTGCAGCTCTTCATACAGCAGGCATGGGCAAACTTGGCCCTCCAGATGTTAAGGAACTACAAGTCCCCCAATGCATTGCAGGAGTCTGACAGCCACAGTCATGACTAATAGAGTTGGGCCGAACGGTTCGCCTGCGAACGGTTCCATGCGAACTTCAGTGGTTCGCGTTCGCGTCCCGCAGGCGAACCTTTGCGGAAGTTCGGTTCGCCCCATAATGCACATGGAGGGTCAACTTTGACCCTCTACATCACAGTCAGCAGGCCCAGTGTAGCCAATTAGGCTACACTAGCCCCTGGAGCCCCACCCCCCCCTTATATAAGGCAGGCAGCGGCGGCCATTACGGTCACTCGTGTGCTGCCTGCGTTAGTGAGAGTAGGGCGAGCTGCTGCAGACTGTCTCTCAGGGAAAGATTAGTTAGGCTTAACTTGTTCCTGTCTGGCTGCATACCTGTTCTGTGAACCCACCACTGCATACCTGTGCTGTGAACCCACCACTGCATACCTGTGCTGTGAACCCACCACTGCATACCTGTGCTGTGAACCCACCACTGCATACCTGTGCTGTGAACCCACCACTGCATACCTGTGCTGTGAACCCACCACTGCATACCTGTTCTGTTCAGTGGACCCGCCACTGTATACCTGTTCATTGAACCCACCACTGCATACCTGTGCTGTGAACCCACCACTGCATACCTGTTCTGTGAACCCACCACTGCATACCTGTTCAGTGAACCCGCCACTGCATACCTGTTCTGTTCAGTGGACCCGCCACTGTATACCTGTTCAGTGAACCCGCCACTGCATACCTGTTCTGTTCAGTGGACCCGCCACTGTATACCTGTTGTGTTCAGTGAACCTGCCACTGCATACCTGTTGTGTTCAGTGAACCTGCCACTGCATACCTGTTCTGTGAACCCGCCACTGTATACCTGTTCTGTTTAGTGAACCCGCCACTGTATACCTGTTCTGTTTAGTGAACCTGCCACTGCATACCTGTTCTGTTCAGTGGACCCGCCACTGTATACCTGTTCAGTGAACCCGCCACTGCATACCTGTTGTGTTCAGTGAACCTGCCACTGCATACCTGTTCTGTGAACCCGCCACTGTATACCTGTTCTGTTTAGTGAACCCGCCACTGTATACCTGTTCTGTTCAGTGAACCCGCCACTGCATACCTGTTCTGTTCAGTGGACCCGCCACTGTATACCTGTTCAGTGAACCCGCCACTGCATACCTGTTGTGTTCAGTGAACCTGCCACTGCATACCTGTTGTGTTCAGTGAACCTGCCACTGCATACCTGTTCTGTGAACCCGCCACTGTATACCTGTTCTGTTTAGTGAACCCGCCACTGTATACCTGTTCTGTTTAGTGAACCCGCCACTGCATACCTGTTCTGTTCAGTGGACCCGCCACTGTATACCTGTTCAGTGAACCCGCCACTGCATACCTGTTGTGTCGCTCCCAGTCCCTCCACACAGCATGTCTGCCTGCAGGCCGCTTGACTACCTTCTCCGCCACCACCAACAGGGTCCGGGACTCCAGGCGGATTGCTGAATTTTTTAGGCCACTGCTAGCAGCGGCCGCTGTAATAATTTTTCTGGTGCGTGTACATGACTGCCTAATTTTTCTGGCTGCACTGCGGGCAGCTGCAACAACAAAAGAAAAGGCATGTACATGCGCCCATTCCCCTTCGTGATCATTACCTTGCCGTGGTGAAGGGGCTTGCGTATCACAATGAAGCAATGACCGGCGCCTAGATGAGTGTCTCGGGGGGCACACCCACGATAATAAGGTCGTTGCCTCATTGTGGTCAGACCAAATTTGATCAGCTGGACAGTCACTGTTCTGTCATTCAGCTACATCAGCCAGGCGACCATATGGGCTGTAAAGCCACCAAAACCTGCACTCTCGCCATGGTGCGCACCAGTCCAGCACGGCCGTCACTACACAAACAGCTGTTTGCGCTGCGTTACACGGTGAGTTTGGTGTGTCAGTGTGAAGCAGTACCTTAATTACACTACCTGATTGATGTATACACATGCAAGATGTTTGAAAGCACTTTAGGCCTGTCATTTAGCATTCAATGTGATTTCTGCCCTTAAAACGCTGCTTTGCGTCAAATCCAGATTTTTCCCGGGGACTTTTGGCATGTATCCCACTCCGCCATGCCCCCCTCCAGGTGTTAGACCCCTTGAAACATCTTTTCCATCACTTTTGTGGCCAGCATAATTATTTTTTTTTTCAAAGTTCGCATCCCCATTGAAGTCTATTGCAGTTCGCGAACTTTAACGCGAACCGAACCTTCCGCGGAAGTTCGCGAACCAGGTTCGCGAACCTAAAATCGGAGGTTCGGCCCAACTCTAATGACTAAAAGGCAAATGCATTGTGGGACTTGTAGTTCCGTAACAGCTGGAGGGCCGAGTTTGCCCATGCTTGTCATACAGGAATGGAATCCTGCAATCTAAGACCAAATTATTGGTCTATATGAGCCTTGGGACCGTTCCTGGGTCGTCCGCCACCTCTCAGGCAAGATAGTGTCAGGATTCTTCCTCCAAAAGCCTCTTCTAACGCTGCTATGTTCTTATCACCATACCTCAACAGAAAAACTCCACATAGGCCTCAATTCACTAAGCTTAACTCCTGTCTTTAATAACTCTTCTGAGCTGTTTTACAGTTATCACCATGGTGATATAATTGTGATAACTGTAAAACAGCTCAGAAGAGTTATTAAAGACAGGAGTTAAGCTTAGTGAATTGAGGCCATAGTATAGTACCGCTAAAAAAGTTTATTTTTAAAAAGCAATTGCACTCACATGTCCCGTGGGTTAAAAAAGCGCACAGAGTCATTTCTAAAACGGGCTCTCCCCCGTAATGGTGGCCAGGCTAGCAGGCTCCGATATTCGTATTGGCTCACTGCACCTCCGCTGCGCGCTGGGTAGGTGGTAGACTCCGTCTCGTGCCTTTCCTCGCCTTCACACTCCGCTCAGTACGCTAGTTCCGCTTCCGCATCAGGCTCCACACGATCGATTTCGTCACTCAGTGGCTCATCAGGGGCATGGAGCCTGATGCGTCTAGTGGGTTTATGTAGATCCACTACTCTTCCACCGCACCTAAGCCCCACCCCCCTTACGCAGCCTGTAAGCTCCCACCATCTTTGAGCGACAGCCTTACAACTTATTTCTATGTAATATATGTACTATTTCAAAGTTGCATATTGCCATATTACGTCACTAATTTAAAACACCTCTTATCAGCTTACAATCTCCTATGCCTGTACCAATACATTAGGTAAAAAAAGATCCTATACTATTAGATATGATATATTCGTGTATGTGCCCATTCAATCCAGCGCTAGCCCATATATACCAAATTCATTTCACCCTAATTGACCTATACCATTTCCCCTTATCTAGATCCTCCCATTCTATTACCCAGTTCCCCATGATTTTTTTGATTTTTTTTATTGTTACATGTTCCATAGCCTATGCAATTTTATATGGTTGATATATCAGCCTAACCGTGAGCTATCTCTTTGAGTTGTGTATCGTTTTGTATAAGAGGAGGCAAACTGGTGTAGGTCTCTTTTAGTGTGGGTACTGTACATTTAGAGCTGAGAGCGCTGACCTCTTATGCATAAGATTGATTGTTATGTATTGAATGCTCGTGGGGAGGGGGCTTTGGTCAATGTAAAACTTGCACTGGGGCCCATAGCTCCTTAGCTATGTCACTGAACATGAATGCTTGACCAAGAAGAAGATTCACTTTCAACTGTTAGTCTGTCATCTGTTTGTCATCAGGGAGACTGGACTAATTCCAAGCCTCCATTTAATTTCAACTTGCTGTAACTATACTGTAAATCAACTGCACAGAGCAGGAGCCCATGTCACTTTTTAGCACATCTCAACTAATCCAAAGATTGTCCTTGGTACTGGATAGAACCACCCACCATTTTCTGTAAAGAATCAATGCAACCTCAGTATTTCTATATGCACATAAATGAAGAAAGATAAAAGTAATGATTGTCAAAATCCTTGCAATGTATAGAATGGAACTGGAAGAAATTGTCTTTTTTCTTCCCCTAAACATAAACTTCCTTCAACCTCTCCAGCATTTGATTTTCTTACAATTTTTGTACCAAACGCGGGTAACATTTTTAAAAAGTATTTCCTTATAGTGTAAGAATTTTTGCTGACCGCAACAAACACAAAAGAAGAAGACATCGCACCTGGGGAAGAAGATGATGGGAATATGTGCGCAGGAAAGCCACTAGGTGCCAGCAAGGGATCCCGCATGCCAGCGACGCCGTAGTTGCAATTACTGGACGAGGCTGACTGCTTCTTACTGATAGTAGTTATTTGTTTATGATGAGTTAGGCTCAGTGCTTAATGGGCAGAAGGTTGAAGAAAATATAAGTTTTGCAATATGATATTTTCAGGACCCTTTCACACCCCGGGGCAGTGCGGTATTTTTAAGGCACCCCACTGCCGGGCAATTAAAGCCTATGGAGACTGCCACGGTATAGTGTGATGCGATGGAAGTGACATGTTCGCGGCGTCCCCGACGCTAGGACAAAACTCTAAGTTACTCTATGGCGACGTGGGAAATTTAAAAATGTTGGCGTTGTGAAATTGCAGTGTGCATGCGCGGAATCGTATTTTAACAATACGCTTCCGTGCACTTCTGCATACTGGAAGCAGGAAGTTATGGGAAGCATGCATCACTTCCTGCTTGGCTAGTAGCCAAACAGGGAACAACCCGTGCTGAAGGCCTGTTTCTGGCGGCGTGATGTGGTTTGGCGTGCGTGACGCCCTACATTTCTGTCGCCAGTTTGCAGTGTGAAACCAGCCTCAGGGTTCTTTCACACTATGCATGTTGCATTGTGATAAGATCGGAACACAACAGAAGGGAAACAGAGTAACCAAGCAGCTCACGGTGACCCAAACCACTGGGAATGTATAGGGGGATAAAAGAGACCAAAAAGCCCTCCTACTAATAAGCAAAGCTTGGTGGAATTTTCCTTCTTAAAACAGATGGAAATTTGCAATAATTCAGCTATAAGTGAACATTTGTGATTACCCACAATGCACCACTACTAAATATGCAAATTACACCTTTTCGCTCTTGTAAGTCAGGCAAGCATCCAGAACCTCTGGTGTATAGCAAGCCAATAGCTTTAAATATTACACAGCCACACTTAGAGCTAAATTATTGCAAATTTCCTACTGTTTTAAGAAGGCAAATTCCACCAGCAGAGGGGAAAAGTCACATTCTAGCATTGCAGTGTCACCGTACAGTGAGGCATACAGCACATTGAAAGCATTCTGCAATGCCATAGTAGACATGCATATTGCCCTGTAAATGGATTGCATGCTGTGCGCTACCCCAGCGGAATGTGCCGCACTGCAATCAAGGTCCTACAGATATGAACACATATAATGCATACATACCAGCAGTCTAAGATGCAGCATGCAGATTCAGTGGAACGTAGATGCAGAAACTCTGGCCTCAATAATAACAATATCCTCTAACACCTTGCTATAAGAGCAAAATGTGTTTTTAACTGAAACATGTGGTCAGTGAAAAATATACGTATATGGTTACGCTTTTATCAGAACGGAAAAAAAAAAGCTGCTGTGTGGCTACTGTTTCCTTTGTTTGTAGCATTACTGAAGGGCTTGAGCCTCTGAGTTGCATGTATTTTTTATTGTAAGTGTGTTGTTTTGTGTTTATTGTCTATCATTACAATTATGGTATTGTATATGTTTAGAGTGAAACAGATTTAGAGTGCCCTCTGCTGGACTCAAAGAAGATTAGACTAAAGTATATTGAGCAGGTTTTAAAACATGCACAATAATAGATTGCAGCAATACAAGGACATGTAGATCATTGTCATGATGACAGCATTCATAATATGGTAGATTTTATTGCATGATTATATTAATTCTGTCCAACCACCACCCATTACATTTCCCTGGCAGGGGCGTAGTAACAATACAGGCGGTGGGAGTGAGGTTGGTATACTGTAGGGAGAAATGACAGCTGTGTTTTGGTCACATTGTAGATTCAGAATTGTTTGAAACTGCTGTGTGAGAGATCACTGGGCAGCCACTACATTTTAATTTCAGCTATTCACCCAAAGCAGGGTATTACTGAGGCACTGTAGTGACATATAGTACAATCCAGTAAATTATTCAGGATGTGGTCATTTTCCTAGTCTCAGCATCAGAAGTGCTTCCTATATCTTTATATTGCTGTATATTCAACGTAGCCCCCCTCCCTTCCCAGTGATGCTTTGCCTAGGCTGATTAGCTATGCAGAATAACACCTCCCCCCCCCAGCATTCATTCAGGGAGAACAGGTATATTTTAAACTGGCTTCGGAATTCTCAGTAACCAAACGTTTCACAGAGATCACCTGACATCAGAAAAGATGTTGATGCCGGTGATACATTTTGGTAAGTAAATGAGGGTGAGGAAAGATTGCACAAAATACTAACACTTACTAAATAATTTAGAAATGAATATTGTAAACAAATAAGAAACTTTATTCATTGTTATTTTCATTATAGCGCCTCTTTAATTTATCGTCTTTGGGTATTTAAAAACTTAAAATGGTTCTTAAAATGAGGTAATGGAAGTGAGCACAGAGTGTAGTGGAGAGCACATGGCCATGGAGCCTTTTGTTATGAATGGGAAAAAAGCACCGAGGAAACAGCTGACTCTTGGGTGCATACAAAATTTACTTTATTAAACTCAGAACTACAAATGATGAACTATTTAGATAAGAACCTTGTACAAACATCACAAACCACACATAGGGATTGATTCACTAAGACAAATAGCATGCCTTATCAGAGTTAACACGCCTTATCAGCATAGCATAGCGAGCGCTACGAACTTATGCCTGCTAATTGGCAATGAAGAGAGCTCCACTCGTCCTGCCCTGAGTATCTGCAGGTCCAATCACTTTAAAGGACATTATCCTCGCACTTTGTTTGGCCCAATAGGCTGCCTGGCACTTGACAGGAAACTTAACAGGCAGCCTATTGGGCCAATCAAAGTCATTGCCAATTAGCAGGCATAAGTTCGTAGTGCTCTCTATGCTACTCTGATAAGGTGTGTTAACTCTGATAAGGCATGTTGATTTTGATAAGGCATGCTAACTCTGATAAGGCATGCTATTTGCCTTAGCGAATCAAGCCCATAGTCAATAAAATAGGTCCTAAATAGCCAGCCCTAAAACGTCCTAGAGGCTGAACTTTATACCGCACTTTATATGGAACTTTTGAGGTTAAGAAGCAACAGGCTTATGAAGAATTTTTTTCAATCCAATTTATACAATTTAGCAGTTGTGCTGTGTGATTTTTGATGAGCGAACAGGACTGCAACCTCTGGGTCTTTTTAGGGCTGGCGATTATTCACCTATTTTATTGACTATATGTGGTTTGTGATGTTTGTACACAGTTCTTCTTATCTAACTAGTTCATCATTTGTAGTTCTGAGTATAATAAAATACATTTTGTATGCACCAGTGGTGTAGCAATAGAGAATGCAGAGGTTGCAACCGCATTGGGGCCCTTGGACCAGAGAGGCCCTCCTCCATCCATCTTATTAGCTTTTCATTGGTGCTATGCTGGTAATGAACACCTGGATATGTGCACTGCATAGTGGTAATCCCTAACCACCCATTTCCTTACTCTAATTACCCCTGTCTGACACAGCAGCTGTCCTTGGTTGGTTTGGGGGCTAAATATCTATAGAGTGCTTGGGGCCCCATGTAAACCTCGCACTGGGGCCCCTGGCTCCTTAGCTACACCACTGGTATGCACCCATGAGTCAGCTGTTTACCGTGTTCTTTTTTCCTATGTAATTGCTGATATGATGCATACAAATATTTATCTGATAGCATGAATTGTGCATTTTCATTTTCTTTTTTTATTCATTGGTTTTGTTTTTCACTACTTTGGCACCCAATTTTCCTGTGGTAATATATTATTTTGTTATGAATGCTATAACCCTTTATATATTTATGATAGTGATGAGCTTTGGGTGATAATGAGCCAGTAGAGATGCAGATTGTGTAAACTCCCCTAGCAACTAAATCTGATTGGCCCTCTGTGTGGGCAGGTAAGCGCATGCTGACACAGATCTGGAGATAATTGTTACCTTAAAGGGGAACTTCCACCTAAACAAACATACTGTCATTTAGTTACATTAGTTATGTTAATTAAAATAGATAGGTAATATAACCTCTTACCCACCCTTTTTTAAAAGAACAGGAAAATGTTTGTGATTTCATGGGGGCAGCCATCTTTGTCATGGGGGCAGCCATCTTTTTGGTTGAAAGGAGGTGACAGGGAGCAAGAGACACAGTTTCAACTGTCCTGTGTGCTGATCACCCCTCCCAGCTGCACACCCTAGGCTTCAAATCTCAAATTCAAAGTTAAAAAAAAAAAACATTTGCACCAAAACAGCAGAATGAGAACAACAACAACATCAGAAATCCCATCATGCTTTGCACAGCATCAGGGGAAAAATGCCCGAGCAGTTTTCTTCCGTGCAGCTAAAAATGAGGCTTGGGTAAGATAAACAAAGTTCTGATGCTGTGAAACTGTTAAAGAAACACTGAGCCTTTTCAATGCTGCTGAGTAGATTTTTAGTCTGGAGGTTCTCTTTAACTTACTTCATAAGCAGGGCCGCATTCACCTGCCTTTTCTTCGCAACAACTACTCTTCATTTTTCTTTGTTGTTGTTTGAGGGAATGGTCAGTCAACACTAAGCTGTATGAACTTATGATCACTGGAGCTACTGTTGGTTGGGTTGTGCTAGTTAATTAATTTGGGCTACCCTGAGAAATAAACTACTGACCTCAACTACTAAATGGCCACCTCACACCAAAATAAATAGGCATTTAAAAAAAAAAATCAAAAATATTTATATAAAAATAGATAAACATCCCAGCAGGGATCACAGCCCACCAACAGAAAGCTCTGTTGGTGGGCAGAAAAATGGGGGAGGGGGGAGAATCACTTGTGTGCTGAGTTGTACGGGCCTGCACTTAAAGTGGATCAGAGATAAACTTTTACTCATTGCATAATTGTGTTCCTTTCATGTAGTTTATAGGGCATTCCTCAAGCCAAATTATTTTTTTGTTTTGTTTTATTACTCTAATTCCCTATAAACTAAACAAGCCTCACCCACAGCTTTTTCACAGTGCCTTGGCACTGTAGCAAGGGCTTATGGGAGATCAGTGTGGGCAGGAGGAGGAAGAGGTTACTAGCCAGAGATTTCAGAGGCAGAGGGAGGAGGAGAGGGGACTGAATTTACACACAGGCAAGCTGATAGCATCTCCAACCCTCAGTCTGTGACAGTGTGACATACAGAACATGGCTGCCCTCATTGTATCACAGGAATAAATAATCATAAACTGTTAAAGCTGTTGGCAGCTAGATATGCTGTGTAATCGTTATCTAAACTTTATATAAGATATATAGACAAGTTACTTGTTATAGTTACTGTAGTTTTTCATCTTGTTTTTCATCTTGGATCCGCTTAAAGCTGCAGTGGCCTTAATTGTAAAAAAAAATAGCCTGGTTAACAGGGTGGTGTTAGCCCAGGGTCCTCAAGTAGTTAAAATTCAAATTGTTGGTCTAGTGTTTTTCATTACAGAGTTAGTTTAAAGAGTAACTGTTAGGCATTAAATACAAAGTTAATTTTCTATTGCAGGCTGTTAAAATGTCCAAAAGAATGCTAACCAGGCAAATCAAAACTGTAAAATCAATCTTACCTTCTTCCAATTAGGTCTTCTCTCCCCATGCCCCCATGCTCTATACTCGTAAACAGACGCAAAAGAGAAGTGACATGGCATGCTGTATCAGCCTGATTGGTTGAAGCCTCTGTCACTCACCTCTCTGCGCTGTGATTGGCCGCCTGGTCTCCCCTTTACTCTCCATGTTGCAGCCACTGTTAGAGCACAGGGAGGGGGGCCAGAGACTTTCTCCTGTCACTGTCCTCAGCCCCCCTCCTCCAGAGGCATATCGGATCCCTCTCTGCCGCATCTGCTGCCCGCAGCATTCTCCCTCTTCCTGTGCTGCATATTGGGGAAGGATAAAGGAGGTGCACACAGACTCACCTAACAATGGTTCCAGGCGCTGCAGTTCCCCTCTATACTCTCTGCACTGCCGCCGGCAGTAGTGCAGAGAATAGATGGGAACGGCAGCGCCTAGATCCATTGTTAGGTGAGTCTGTGCCTGCTGCATTTATCCTTCCCGCTGTGCACAAAATTAGTGCGGGGAGGAGGGGGGGGGGGGGGATTCTTTAACCTGGAGGGCACAAGATGGCCCCTGCCAGGAGAATAATTAAAAGTGAAGAAAAAAGTAAACTAAAACGTGGACAGTGCAATACATCAATTATGTAAGTAGAGCAGGCATTTATCTACTTACATTTGTATTTTTTGTGGGGGTGCATATGATGCCTAACAGTTCCTCTTTAAGTTATCGTATGTTGGCTTCAATATCCTATTCCATAGACTGGGGCTAGATTTTAGGTGGCGAGTCTGTACCTTTGTTTACATTGACAGTGGACAATTTTTCTTTGTATACTAATGTAAGATGGCTTGCGAGTATTGAAGAGCATAAATTAATACAATCAGTACTTTTGGAAATAAACATAAGCATAAGTGACCAAGTAAGCACCCCCACCTCAGCTAATGTGTACAGGTATCTCCTGCAACTCCTTTACACATGGGCTCAAACTGTGTAAACATCGAGTCACTAAACACACTGTTTGTTAGGATAGTTTATTATGTGTCATTTTCTAGAAAACATTGTGGTAACCTTCTGGGACTTACATTTTGAGCTGCCTCTTTGATTAGAGTCTGACTCCTTTCTTGTTGTTTGCAGCCTTCTCCCCATGCTTATTGTAGTCTGGCTCCTGTCTAGTTGCTTGCAGTCTTCAGCTTGCTTGGACAGTCTCTGTAGGAGGTCTGATCTCTTTTACCTCTTCTACACAACTAGCCTCCTGCCACTGGAAACTTCACCCAGTCACTTCACCAGCATGGCCCAGTCGTTGAAAAAAGGGTGTTGCCATAGACCGCAGTGTAAATTTGCGGCTGTGGTGCAACAGGTGATTAAATTTGGCACCAGAGTTCAGTTAATATACAGCCCACCTCTGGCTATCATTGCAGTATGTGGTAGGGGTGAGAAAGTGATGTCAGGGTTTGGCTAATATGTAGCCAAACACTGGATATCAGTTCAGTTTCCTTGCACTGAAATACATCCATGGCTATAATTACTGGGTAATTCCTGGTGAATTTTGTCTAATTGCCATCTGGAGTCAGGAAGGAGATTTTTCCTATTAGGCTATTTTCACATATGGTTCGGTGTGATTGTCCTGCGGCATTAGAGCCTGGGGCAGAGCAATCACTCCATTCCCCCCGCATTACCCTGCGGCAAAGTGCGCCCACAGGGTAATATGCATATCTCCGCCACTCGAACAATGACATGGTTCCTGCTGGACAGGAAGTATGTCATTGTTTTTCACCCGAATGGCGCATGCACCGCATTGCCACTGCGTCAATCTAAATAGATTGTTTTGCGGTGCCATTGCGCAGTATCTTTCGTCAACGCACTGCAGAGTCTGCGTTGCCTCTACGTCGTCATAACCTGTCCCACCGCATTGCATTGCACTGCGGGTAGTGTGGCCAGTCTCATACAGACTAATGGCCACTGGAATGGGGATGAGGGAGCATATGGCGGTGTGATGCAACGCCTCAATTCACTAAGATCATGCTAGAGATAATAAGGCAAGAGAAAACTTACCTCCACACGTGAGAGAGTTATCTTACCTCTTCATTCCTTAAGTTACCTCTCCTGTAGTTAATTTACCTCTCCTGTAGTTAATTTACCTCCTCTGTAGTTAATTTACCTCCTCTGTAGTTAATTTACCTCCTCTGTAGTTATTTTCACATGCAGCTAATTAACAGCCTGTCTTTAACTCTGGAGTTATTTTAAGGATTGGAGAGTTAATTTAAAGACAGAAGAGTTAACTTTAGGCTTGCCTGAGGTAAAATGTTTCCTGAATACTACATGCCTTATCACCATGGTAACAACTCTAGAAGAGTTATTAAAGACAGGAGATAAGTTTAGTGAATTGAGGCCAATGTGTGAAAGGGGCCTTAGGGCTTATTGGTCCAAGCCTTGTAAAGGCTTTTTACCTTCCTCTGGATCAACTGAGATATGTGAAGGTGCAGGCTAGCATTGTACCTTATTTTCTGAAGTTGGTGGCCGTATTTTTTTTTCAACCCAAATAACTATGTAAAAAGCAATAACAATAGCAGTATGAAAATGTCCTGATGCTAGGCAAGTATTAAAATGTTGTTAAAAATATTCAACATAACTGCAATAACCGGCACCCAAATTTACATGTGACTACTTTAAATGTACACATGGCCCTGGCCCAGCCTGTATTTATTGACTCAGTCAAAGCTTGCAGTTGGCTGGCATTGCTGATGTAGCTGCTCACATCACCCACAGTGAGAAATTTAGATAAACACTTTTGAATTCCCTGCCAAGGATAACATAGCCAGCTTCCCATCAGCAAAGACTTATTCCACCATAGATCACATGATAATTATTCACATCACAATATCTTAATCTGTAACTTGCCCCTACAGTTGCCTAAATGACACCTGAAGTGAGAGGAATATGGAGGCTGCTATATTTATTTTCTTTAAACAATACCAGTTGCCTGGCAGCTCTATTTAGCTGCAGTAGTATCTGAACCACACACCTGAAACAAGCATGCAGCTAATCTTGTCAGATCTGACAATAATGTCAGAAAAACCTGATCTGCTGCATGCTTGTTCAGGATCTATGGCTAAAAGTATTAGGGCTCGTTTCCACTAGTGCGGTGCGGAATCGCCTGCATTCCACCGCGGAAGAAATCGCATGCGGGTGCGATTCCGCATGCGTTTTTGCCGCGATTCCGCATAGGTAAGGTATATGCGAATTTAACCATGTCACTGCTGGTGTAAATTAACATTATTACCTATGCGAAATCGCATGCGATTTCGCGTCAAAAAAACGCATGGTCACCCCGCATGCGATTTCCCTATTAAGATACATTAGCGGCGATTCGTGCACATTCCTTCTGCACGCGAAATCTGACAGCTCTGCCGTGCAGATTTCTGCCGCTTCAAAAAACGCTGGCGCACCCGCAGAAGTGGAAACAGCCCCATCCACTGACATTGCCTATGCGAATCCGCGTGCAGTGCCCGCATGCGGATTCGCACTAGTGGAAACGAGCCCTTAGAGATGGAGGGACAGCAGGATAGCCAGGCAACTGATATTGTTTAAAAGTAAATAAATATGGCGGACTCCATATCACTCTTGGTTCAGTTGTCCTTTAATTAGTTGAAGGTTTAGGACTCATCTTAGTGTAATGGCCTTTGTGGCATAATTTTAAGATGCAGCAGCCATATTCCAGATCCAGGAGTAGACAGGGTGAATGATGGCATGACTGCTTGTTATTTCAATATAAGATGAATGTTTTTTATTTATTTCATTATTCATTTATTTTACTTGAGCAGGGGATGAATTTTCATTACAGCATATACATTAACCATTTCAGCCCGCTGGATAACTTTATCACTACTTATCACAACAAAGTGATCTATACCTTGTTTTTTCCGCCACCAATTACACTTTCTTTGAGTGGTACATTATGCTTAGAATGATTTTCTTCTAAATGCATTTTAATGGGAATAATAAGAAAAAAAAATTGAAAAATACATTATTTCTCAGTTTTCGGCCATTCTAGTTTTAAAATAAAACATTCTACTGTGGGTAAAAACCACACATTTTATTTGCCCATGTGTCCCACTTTTTGCAATGTTTAAATTATATCCTTAGTACAATGTATGGTGGCAATATTTTATTTGGAAATAAAGGTGCATTTTTCAGTTTTACAGCGATCACTATTTTCAAGCTAATAATTTAATAGTAGGGATGCTCTCAACTTCAAATTCAGATATAATTCGAATAGGGTTATTCGAATTTCATCCTACTAATTACAGCAGCTGTGCGGGTGGCCGAGGAGGGGTTAATCTTACCCATCAGCCGTCTTCTAGCTTCATCCCTCGGCGCCTCCCACGCTGCGTTCCAATTCGGTGTCACGTGACTTTACACTTCCTCCTTCAACCCGGAAGGAGGACGTGTATGTAATCGCGTGACGCCGGATTGGAACGCAGCGTGGGAGGTGCTGAAGGACGGAGCAAGAAGATGGCTGATGGGTAAGATTAACCCCTCCTCGGCCACCCGCACAGCTGCTGTAATTAGTAGGATGAAATTCGAATAACCCTATTCGAATTTCATCTGAATTCGAAGTTGAGAGCATCCCTATTTAATAGTAATATACCCTCTTGACATACAGTACAGACCAAAAGTTTGGACACACCATCTCATTCAAAGAGTTTTCTTTATTTTCATGACTATATACATTGTAGATTCACACTGAAGGCATCCAAACTATGAATTAACACATGTGGAAGTATAGTACATAACCAAAAAGTGTAAAACAACTGAAAATATGTCATATTCTAGGTTCTTCAAATTAGCCACCTTTTGCTCTGATTACTGCTTTGAACACTCTTGGCATTCTCTTAATGAGCTTCAAGAGGTAGTCACCTGAAATGGTCTTCCAACAGTCTTGAAGGAGTTCCCAGAGATGCTTAGCACATGTTGGCCCTTTTGCCTTCACTCTGCGGTCCAGCTCACCCCAAACCATGTCGATTGGGTTCAGGTCTGGTGACTGTGGAGGCCAGGTTATCTGGCGCAGCACCCCATCACTCTCCTTCCTGGTCACATAGCCCTTACACAGCCTGGAGGTGTGTTTGTGGTCATTGTCCTGTTGAAAAATAAATGATGGTACAACTAAACGCAAACCGGATGGAATAGCATGCCGCTGCAAGATGCTGTGGTAGCCATGCTGGTTCAGTATGCCTTCAATTTTGAATAAATCCCCAACAGTGTCACCAACAAAGCACCCCACACCATCACACCTCCTCCTCCATGCTTCACGGTTGGAACCAGGCATGTAGAGACCATCCGTTCACCTTTTCTGCATCGCACAAAGACACCGTGGTTGGAACCAAAAATCTAAAATTTGGACTCATCAGACCAAAGCACAGATTTCCACTGGTCTAATGTCCATTCCTTCCCAAACAAGTCTCTTCTGCTTGTTGCCTGTCCTTAGCAGTGGTTTCCTAGCAGATATTCTACCATGAAGGCCTGATTCACACAGTCTCCTCTTAACAGTTGTTCTAGAGATGTGTTTGCTGCTAGAACTCTGTGTGGCATTGACCTGGTCTCTAATCTGAGCTGCCGTTAACCTGCGATTTCTGAGGCTGGTGACTCGGATGAACTTATCCTCCACAGCAGACGTGACTCTTGGTCTTCCTTTCCTGGGGCGGTCCGCATGTGAGCCAGTTTCTTTGTAGCGTTTGATGGTTTTTGAGACTGCACTTGGGGACACTTTCAAAGTTTTCCCAATTTTTCAGACTGACTAACCTTCATTTCTTAAAGTAATGATGGCCACTCGTTTTTCTTTACTTAGCTGCTTTTCTCTTGCCATAATACAAATTCTAACAGTCTATCCAGTAGAACTATCAGCTGTGTATCCACCTGACTTCTCCACAACGCAACTGATGGTCCCAACCCCCATTCGCGTAACAATAGGGGATGCAGCCCATGCGCCCGCGGGGGGGGGGGGGGGGGGGGCGCTTATGGCTGTTTTGGGGGGCTGGAGGGGTCGCACCATGAGGGGAAAGCTATGGCCACACTCGGCGGGGAGGGGGAAGGTCCCCCCCCTCCCTCACCTCGGGCTTTTCCCTCTGTGCTCCCCTCCAGCTTCTAGATATAGAAATGCAGCGAGTAGAGCGGCGGGCGACAAACATACCTTCCGTGTGTTCCAGCGCGGACACTTCTCGCTCTAGTGACTGACGTGACTTCCTGTATAAAACAGGAAGTCGCGTCAGTCACTAGAGCGAGAAGCGTCCGGACGCACGGAAGGTATGTTTGCCTGCCGCTGCCCGCCGCTCCGCTCGCTGCATTTCTATAGCTAGGAGCTGGAGGGGAGCACAGAGGGGAAAGCCCGAGGTGAGGGAGGGGGGGGACCTTCCCCCCTCCCCACCAAGTGTGGCCATAGCTTTCCCCTCATGGTGCGACCCCTCCAGCCCCCCAAAACAGCCACGAGCGGGCCCTGGGGGGGGGGGGGGAGGGGGGACCGCTCACATTTTCTGCAGGGGGGCCCGGAGGCTCTTAGTTACGCCCCTGCCAACCTCATTTATTAAAGGCAAGAAATCCCACTTATTAAACTTGACAGGGCACACCTGTGAAGTGAAAACCATTTCAGGTGACTACCTCTTGAAGCTCATCAAGAGAATATCAAGAGTGTGAAAAGCAGTAATCAAAGCAAAAGGTGGCTACTTTGAAGAACTTAGACACACTTTTTGGTTATGTACTATACTTACACATGTGTTAATTCATAGTTTGGATACCTTCAGTGTGAATCTACAATGTTCATAGTCATGAAAATAAAGAAAACTCTTTGAAAGAAAAGGTGTGTCCAAACTTTTGATCTGTACTGTACATATAAAAAAAAAATTCACCCCCTAATGTATGTAGGTGTAATTGTACTATTTGGCCACAAGATGTCATTGTGCATTATTTCCTATTAGCGTCCTATAAGTACACTAAATAAGAAGTAATGTGTGGCTATGTTACTTCAGAAGTAGCACCGGCATTTCATTGATTCCGGCAATCACGGGGACTTAGAGTGGAGATGAATGAATGAGAATAATTTAATGGTTAAGGGCTCTGCCTCTGACACAGGAGACCTGGGTTCAAATCTCGGCTCTGCCTGTTCAGTAAGCTGCAACTATTCAGTGAGGAGTTTCTTGGGCAAGTCTCCTTAACACTGCTACTGCCTACTGAGTGTGCTCTAGTGGCTGCCTCGCAAGCGCTTTGATTCCGACAGGAGAAAGGTGCTATACAAATACTGCAATTAATATTATAATTAATAAAGTTCTCATTTATCAATCTAGCAATCGGCAGTGGGAGCGGTGGAAACGATTGAGCGGAATAAACCACGGTGGCACCATAATGGTGGGCATACACCGTGCGATCCGGTGGCTCGATTAGCCGCCGGATCGACTCCCGCCGCGCGTCCGCTCGTGCGCCCGAATTGATTACCGTTCGTCCCCGCCGGCGCCGCTTATCTTCCGCTCGATTCCCTGCCATTGTCCGCGGGCGGGAATCGAGCGGGGAATCGATCCATTAGTGATCGGACCTGTCGGATATTATCAATCGAGCCCATCAGCGGCTCGATTGATAAGAAAGAAATGCACCGTGTATGCCCACCATTAGAGAATGATCACTGTTTTTGAACAAAATCGGAAATTGGCATTCCTGACGATCCCTAGCCATGAGCATGAACATGTGGAAACTATGACCCAAACAGCATACAAAAATCACATTCCAAACTTTATACCACAAACAGGCCCTAAGTCACATAAATTGACATATATAACTGTTTGTTCTCTTTATATCTCCATGTGTTTGAGGCCTAAATATGAAGTCAGTCTGAATATGTTATATTTCCTTTTCACTTTCTTGTCCAGCAAGACAATAAAACAGGTAATAATAACAATATACAGATCATCTGGAAATGATTTGCTGAAATATCTATGCCTAGTGTGGCTAGAGAGAAGCAATGTACGCTGGTGAAACATGAGAGACGTGCTTCTTGGCGGGTTGCTGTTCTGGCGTTCAGATCTTGACTTCAAAATAAAAGCTTTATTGCAATCACTTTTCCAGCAATACAAGATAACTATAAAACAATGACCCATGTGTGTTGTTGAGGGGAAGCTGGGATATTGCATTTGAAAATATAGTTATAAAAAATATAGTTACTGGTTCAACCATTCATGCACATATTCAGCCTGTTAGTTGATACAACACACACTCGCATCATGCACGAATGCATGCTGAAATCTAATGAATGTGTACTAGAAAAGTGTGAAAGAAATCGTTCACGCTCTGATCATAGAGGAGTCTACCTTTTGAGCATGTTGAGTGGTCATCTACCAGTGTATGGCCACTTTAAAGAGAATCTGAAGCTAAATAAAAAAAAAGGATAGCTACCTAAGGAGAGGGAAGGCTCTGGGTTCTATAGAGCCTCCCAGTTGCTCTCACGGCCCCCACGTTCCAGCGCTGGCTCCTCTGTTCAAAACTCCCACCGCATGAGGCTTCGGAAGTCTTCGGGTGCACTCAAGCAGCTTTGCACTGCGCATGCGCAAGTGCATGACAAAGCATGCTTGCGTGTGTGCAGTAAGGATTGTCCTGTCTATGGGAGCACTCAGGCTGCAGCAGAGAGCAGTTTCTGACCCATCGGTCACAGACTAACGGGGACGAAGGGACCAGAGGAGGAACGAAAACGCTCTATAGGACCCAGAGCCTTCCCTCTCCTGATTTACACTTCAGGAGCCTGTGGGCACAGAGATTTTAGCACCCTAAACTCCGCCCCTTAACAAAGGTCACACTCCCAATTCAGGCCCTTAATTTCTTAAAGTATATCACATAAAGAGCTAAATGTACATGAACCTATCAGCGGTGTAAATCAAAGAGTGGACCTGCCCAGCCAAATCTTGGACAAGGCCCCCTCAACGTTAATAATAAAAAAAATTGCAATAACTATATATATGGCCCTACTTACCATACAAAATAGGCTACACATGATCCGGGGGCTACCCAGAACTAAGTCACCACCTTACATTGCCTCAAGCCCACCCCCCACCAAGATGAGAAGAGCAGGGGGAAAATGGCAGTGTGTATGGCCAGAGTGCACAGCTGATCTGTGCTGCAGCCGGTGTGGTGCAGGGACAGAGGGAGGAGGATGCAATACCCACTACCCACCACGCTACTCTCACAAGAGGCACTGATTAAGCCTTGGATCTTCACCCCTAACTACATGCCCGCGGTTGTCAGACTGGAGCCGGGTGGCGAGTGACATCATCCTCCGGCTCTGCTGAAAGAGGTAACATTTGGGAAGAGAGGGGAGCCACCTCTGCCACATAAGGCGTTTGTAGGCATGCGCCTACAGTGCCTTATGGCAAATTGTGTAACACAATGAAATTACTTTTCATGACAGCCCCACAGTGCATCTAGGAAACATAGTAATAGTATCAAAGGTAGAAATAGAAGAATTATTCAAGTATGCCAGGTACTTAAGGGGTTTTGGTGGCACAGAAGAAGGTGACTGTGCATATATGGAAATCTGCAATAAGCGCAAGAAAAGCTACAGAATGGATAGTGGAGACCTAGGGGCACAGGCAAAGGTGGAGGTGACTGGGGGCCAGAGGAGGATGTGGGAAGTTAGAGCAATGAATGGGAAGTTGTCTAGTAAGGAATGAATGAGTATTGATGAATGGGAAGTTGTACTGTCACCAAGGGATTTAGACCCGATCCGTGCAAGCACTATTCTTGGTATGTGTGTATATGGCCTTATCAACCCTTTCAGATGTACTGGGTTTTCAGTTTTCAGCATAATTATTTCAGTGAGTGACAAAAACAGTTTGTACTGTCTCTACTGACAAAGAAAAACAACGAAGAACCCTCTCTTTGAAAGCGTTTCAAAGAGAGTCAACTTACTTCATATTTTTCAGTGTTTATTATGCTGCTGGTTCCTGATCTTGATTGTAGCTATGAGATATTATTTGTAGCTCAAACACCAGTCTCTTGTACTGCATGACGTTCTCAGAATAATATACTTCATGCCCTTACTAAACAATAAATTTTATCTAAGTTTGTACTTGTTGCTATAGTCACGTATATTCTGTAACAGATTTACAAAGTAGGAGCAAGTTGCTTTCCTGGAAATAATAATAATTCACCAATAATTTAAGATAAGATACATAAAAAAATACATAAAAATATGTGAAGATAAGTAGTAGCACCAGGTTCCATTGCATCAAATATCAATATGCTGGTGCTGTGCTCCTTCAAAACGTCACCCCCACATGTGGCCCACCTGCAGCATTTACAGAAGTCTTGCTCTGCCTCTAACCTGTAGTGCACTGGTGACTGGATAGTGGCTGGATTGTGTACAGGGATTTCCCTCTGACACAGGAAACCAGGGTTTGAATCTTGGCTGTCGGCTATTCCTGTTCAGTAAGGCAGCACCTATTCAGTAGAAGACTTTGGGTAAGACTTCCTAACACTGTTACTGCCTATAGAGCGCGCCCTAATGGCCGCAGCTCTGGTGCTTTGAGTCAGCCAGGAGCAGGGCCGGCCCTAGACTTTTTGCCGCCTGAGGCAAATTTAGGAGAAAATTGCTGGCGCCGAGCCGGAGGGGTAGAGGGCAGGTTGGGGGTGGGTCCCCCGATCTGCGCTCCCCTCCAGCTGTAATTACGAAGCAGCCGCTGCCCCATAGAAAGAGTGACGGGCGGGGAGAACTCACCTTTTCCGCTTTCCAGCGTGCGCTCCACTGACGTCACTTCCTGCATCGCCGTCCACTTACAATACAGTGGGCGGCGATGCAGGAAGTGACGTCAGTGGAGCGCACGCTGGAACACGGAAAAGGTGAGTCCTCCCCGCCCGTGCTTCTTACTATCGGGCAGCGTCTGCTTTGTAATTACAGCTGGAGGGGAGCGCAGATCGGGGGACCCAGGCGAGGGAGGGGGGGGGTCCGACCCCCCTCCCCACCGCTAGGCCCAATACCCCCGACCTGCCCGCTACCCCTCCGGCTCGGTGGCCGGCCACCCCGCACCCACGGACGGGCGGGTTACGCCCCTAGAAGTTTGCCGCCTGAGGCAAATGTTTCACCCCGCCTCATGAGCGGGCCGGCCCTGGCCAGGAGAAAAGCGTGATATACTGTAAATGTTCTGTGTCTTGCAGACTTGCACTATGCTCAAGTCTATCTCCTGCATCACTGTTTTGTGTGGCAGGAAAAGGTTCTACTGCCCAGAGGAAGCAAGAATTATTGCATAAAGTGATCATGGGTGGTCAGGTTTTAAATCTGTTTATTAAAATATGGGGTATAAGTAGCTACAACTCTTGCCTTTTATAAAAGTGGCCACTAACGGTCTTTTTTTTTTTATCAAAGAATTGTTCCAGCAATCAGATAATTATGATCAGATTGGCAGAAAATAAACTCAGCTAATGTTCCCAATCAGTTGGGAACGAATTTTAAAGTGATCATCCAACGGCAATTTTGTTGATCGGAAAGGTTTTTTTTATAATTGGTTGTGATGGGTAGGAAGCAAAGATTGGTTCGTTGAGGGTGAAATAATCAATGTATTACAACACGTTGCTTCTAATCACATTTATTTGATCGCTCCAAGGATTTTTTGCTAAAAATTGGACTGTTAATGACCATCTTAAAGCAAACCTGAACTGAAAATTAAGTCAAAGTAAATATACACACGTCATACTTACCGCTTGTGTACTCCCCAATCTCTTTCTCCTTGTGAGAATCCGCTTAGCTGCCTGCGCAGGCAGGCAGCCTTTTGACCATTGTTTAGGTTTGCATGCTGCAGGACTCTGGAAATGAGACCTTCTGTCAGTTTTGCAGCTTGTGCTTGCTGAGGAATTTGCATACGTTGTCATGCAAATTGCCTGGCCACATTCATTGGAGGCGTGTACTATAAGTACTATGTGTTTCCCACAATGCTTAGCTGGTCATAAGGATTCCTTCCTGTGAAACACTCCTGGAGGAGTGTCAGCCTTACTCTTTGTTTGAAGATCAGCTTAGAGTAATTTCTGAAACTGCGCTAGGCAGGTTTCCCTAGTGCAGTTAGGATTGCTTATCTGTTTTGTTTGTTCTGTTGCGATTGTCCTGTCCCAGCGGTGGTCGACAGGAAATCGTTCTGATCTCTGTTCTTGGAGTATAGCTGGTGCAGCGGTTGCTACCAGCTATCCCTTCTGTTCTGTCTCCTTGGATCGCGCTAGCCACTTTCCGCTAGTGCTGTGGATCCTTCTGTTCTGCCTTCCTGGATCGCACTAGCATCCTGCGCTAGTGCTGTGGATCCTTCTGTTCTGCTACTCTGTCTGTCTGGATCGCACTCGCCTAGCACTAGTGCTGTGGATCCTTCTGTTCTGCTACTCTGTACCTGGATCACACTAGCATCCTGTGCTAGTACTGTGGATCCTTCTGTTCTGTCTTCCTGGATCACGCTAGCCACTTTCGCTAGTGCTGTGGATCCTATCTCTCGCTTGTCCCTGTTTTCGTGTGTCTGTCTTGTCTGCTACGAACGCTTGCTGGAGGCTCGGTGAGGTAACCGTTAAGCAAGCGCTCGCGTCCTCTGTTACATGTTTGTCTGTCGATGGTTAGTTAGGCGTGCTTGTCTCTATTGTGCTTATCACGTGGAGACCGCGCATGAACGCAAGCACTGTTGCGAATGAGTGCGGTGTTCGCGTTCAGTTAGCGTTTGTTATTTTCCGTATCTCCTCATTGTATGATTTACTGTGCCTTTGCTATCCTCGTATTCTGTTCTGTTCTGCCTTGTGTCACTTTTGGCAATCGCCTTTCTTGCGGTTGCGTTTCTGTTTCGTATCTGCTGTTGTGTGTGCGCTGTCGCGGGGTGGCGACTAGATTGGCGCACACACATACTACCTGTCCCTTTGCTCGTTCTCATTCGCAATCGCTTCTCTTGCGATTGCGTTCTGCGCTTCGTACAATTCCTGTCTGGCATTTGTGGAGGTACAGAGGATTGGTTCCTCTGCACTCCTCAGCGCCATCTGCCGACAGGAATTTCCCTCTACGGGTGCGTAGCACCTTTTGCTGGGTTCCTGCAATTATACGCTTGTGGAGGATTTCCGCTGTATCAGAGCACGCGTTGTGCGCTGATCACAGAGAAAGTTCCACAATCGTTACACTCCTCTCCTGCATCCTGTTTGTCCACTGTGATAGAGAGAATTCTCCGTCCTACAGTATAAAAATGCCAATGTCCCTGTAACAGCATCTGGGTCAGCACACTGTTGAACTGTAATATCGCCCACTTGAGCCATAGGGAAACGTGGACATTACCTTGCACATCAGCTGTCCTTTCAGTTATAACTGACAACATGCAAAAACATGACTGACAACAACTGATATAAAACTGATAGCAACTGATATATTTCAGTTCTGAGAAAATATTGTAAGGAACTGGAAGGAATCAAGTTAGAAAATGGTGGGCTTGTGAGAGGAACTGACGGCAAGATAAGTATGTAATATTTTTTTGCAGGTACATCATGTGTTTATTTTAAATAATTTTACTCTGTTCAGGTTCCATTTAAGGCTCAGTTCCCATTTTTGTTTTTCTACACCTGTAATTGCCCATACTGCACTGGACCAAACCCGGGGCAGGTCCAGAAATAAGATGTGAGGCGCCTCTTATTTCTGCACAGTGTGTGGGCACCAGTGACGGAGGAGATTTATGGTGCAGGCTTCACTGAGATGAAAAATAGATCATGTTCAAACCTGACTTGTCAGATGATTGTCTGCAGGGAGATTATAAATATTGCCCAATATTTTCTTCTGGACAGCACAAGACAAAACAGAACACAGACACCAAGCAGTCATGCTTCTGGCTTATTTATTGCTGAACACAATGTTATGTCCACAGTTCTCCAATGAGTATAATACAGACACATTCTACTAAATCCACAGAAAACAAAAACATGTCACACATTTCAGCAGGGAACACTAAATCCTGGTCATGCAGGTGGCAGCAGGTCTGTTTCTGTTTAATAATAGGACAGCTGGTTGTTTGAATGATGTATCATCCTGTTGTATGGGCATCTTTGCACATGCTGCCAGTGCCAGCTTTAATCAAGATAATGTTTAAAACCAAAGCAATGTGTCTATTTTTGTCTATATAGCTCCCATCCCTTAGGGATGACGTATCGAGCAGATGTTCTCTTTAAAGGACCGCTATCACGAAAATCGTAAAATTGAAAATAGTTGTGAACACATACAAATAAGAAGTATCTTTCTTCCAGAGTAAAATGAGCCATAAATTAATTTTCTCCTATGTTGCCGTCACTTACAGTAGGTAGTAGAAATCTGACAGCACCAGCAGGTTTGAGACTAGCCCATCGCCTCATGGGGGATTTTGATTTCTTTATTTTTAAAAGCACATAGTTATTGGCAGTTGCTCCGTCCAACTGCCAAAAAAAGTGTGCAGCCAGCAGGGTGGCTGGCCAGCAATATTGTATAAATCCTTTTCAGGGAATGTCTTTAAAAAGAACAAAACCCTTGCTGAGAATACCCCATGAAGAGATGGACTAGACGAAAACCTGTCGGTTCTGTCAGATTACTAATACCTTCTTTAAGCAATAGCAACATAGGAGAAAAGTAATTTATAGCTCATTTTACTATGGAAAAGACATACTTCTTATTTGTATGTGTTAATAAGTATTTTACTTTACTTAGGAATTTCACGATAGTGGTCCATTAACAAAGCGTATGGATAGGGCAGCTATATGGCTGCCTGTGCATCTGATCTTCATGAAAATCTAATTTTTAAAAATCTTCATGAAAATCTAATCAGAAGTTTGCTAACCCTGCCCTGATCATATGAGATATTGTCAAGAAGGCTGCACAAGCATTAGTGAATTAGTCCTTTCAGTCCATTTAGTCCCTGGGCACATACCTGCAGTGACATCCTCTTTTTGTATATACTATATAGGAGTGAACAGAGGCGCCAAAAGGATAAAAGGGGTTTTAAAGGAGCTTAAAAGCCAAAAATTTGGTAATTAGAGGAGGAAGTGGTGGACTTACCTCCTCCAAGCAGACACAACACGACTGTACATTCAGTCTATTTATAACGAACTCCAGATAAAACAAAGCAACGCGTTTCACGGGTCAGCGCCCGCTTCCTCAGGCAATAGAAAAAGGAGTTACAGCATCTAGCAAAACAAACAACACTCGGCACCTCTGGGACCTTTTTGTACCTTTTTGTATATACTGTATATATAAAGCCAGGCAGCCCTGAAATTATTAAAAAGGATGATTTTTCTACAGGTGTCTGCATGTAGCCGCAATCATGCTACTGCTAATCCACTAGCAATTCAGCAGCCTTTGAGGTTGCTGGTGAGTACACAGCTTTAGTCTATTGCTGATGTAAGCGGAGTTGAATTTCTGCAAAGACCCCACTAGCTGTCTCCTATGGACAGGGCTATTTCTGCCCATTTTGGCACCCCAGGCAAGGCACCTTTTGTCTCCCTACATCAATCTAGTGAACAGGAGAAACATAAACTACATCCATTAGTTTTGTGGACAACAATAATACAAAAAAATAAAGTAATGATCGCTTACATAGAAATAATGTTGTTTCAAAGTAAAAAATACACAAATTATTCCCAGGCCATATGCATCTCACTTGCACAAACTCACAGAATCTATATAACAAACCTCTCCTATAACGGTTTTGTGGGCTGTGTATCCACTTCATAGACATGTTACTGATTATGTACAGCCAGGGCTTACAAGTTAGAATATTGTCCTGGAAATCCAATCAGAGTTGCAACAATCAACACAGCAGTGCCCATTTAGTTGTTAAAATTCCCATCCACCCTTTTCTTAATGGAACTAGCAGTTGGCTATAAGAATTCTATAAAATACAGTGTACTAAGACTAGCTCTTTGGTGCCCTCTCCTACAGTTATCATCCCAGGCATCTGCCTGGTGTGCCTCTGTCTAAAAACAGCCCTGCCTATGGGGGATTCTGAACATGGTGGTGGTGGGAGATTGGCTCACATTATAGGGAACGTAAAGCAGATGCAAAAGATAGTGAGGAGCAGTGCGGGGCAGCTCTAACCTTCAAATATAGGCTACACACTATACATTGAGGTACACACAGTACAGGGCTGCACATAAAGGTGAAGAAGATCCCTGGCCTAGGAGGACTAGCATTGTATGTAATTCCATGCCTGAATACATGGCCTAGCAATAGGGGATACAGAGGATGCAACCACACTGGGGCCCCTGGACCAGAAGGGCCCACCATGGTCCCTCTCTCAACTGTTATATTAGCTCCTCATATGTGCCATCCTGGTGATGATCACCACTTTTTGCAGCTCTTTGAATAATGGGAATGATTAATGAACTGTTACCACACCCAAGTTCCTCCTCTCTGATACTGTGGCGAGAGCTTGTGAGGGCCTAAAGTAAGACTGGCAGTGGGCGAGTTAGTTAGCTATGCCACTGGAACGAATGTAAGATTCCAGAAAATGTTAGGTTGCTGTCATTCAATACTTGTCGGTAGCCTTGATAAACCTTCCTTATGAGAAGACTCAATGCACTTATAATGCTGAAAAATGGTTCCCAGCTATGAGGACGTAGAGCTCTACATGGCTGCTGCATCCTCCTCTATGGCTCTGCATGTTATGATAATGTACAGACACATCTGCTGATTTTGCTGCATACACCCCTATTTGGGAATATTTCCCTTTTTTCCTTCCTCAGTAAAAATAATCAAAGAAAAATAAATCCACACGTTTCTGTTTTGAAATGGTTTTAATAAAAATAATTCAGGTTTCACCCAAACTACAAATTGCTCCAAATAGGGAATTGGGTACTTCTACAGAACTTTGTCGACTTTAGTTTAATAGCAGCTGACTGCTGCTTAATGAGGAACTCCAGTGAAAATAATGTAATAAAAAAGTGCTTCATTTTTGTATGTATAAATGATTTAGTCAGTATTTGCCCATTGTAAAATCTTTCCTCTCCCTGCTTTACATTCTGACATTTATCACATGGTGACATTTTTACTGCTGGCAGGTGATGTCACTGGAAGGAGATGCTGCTTGCATTTTTGGCAAACAGCTGTTATTTCCCACAATGCAACAAGGCTCCCAATGTGTGATGTAAGGACCTCAGAGCTTTGAGGTGCTGACATCACACTGTGGGAGGGGTTTCACCACAATAACAGCCATACAGAGCCCCCTGATGATCCTTTTTTTTAAAAGGAACACATTTCTCATAGAAAAGGGGGTATCAGCTACTGATTGGGATGAAGTTAAATTCTTGGTTACGGTCTCTCTTTAAAAACATTCCAAATAGTTCAATTATCTATTTATTCCCAACATGTCAGATAGTGATATTTGAACAAAATGCAGCAGACCTTCTTATTGACAGGACCCCAGTGCAGTGCGGATGGAACTAATCACACCTATAAATGGAAACACTGGGTCAGATGTTACAAAGCATTTGACTGGCCAGAGCCCAGACCAATCAGAAAATGATCTAGTATTACGTGATCCATGTGCATGCAGTAGCATCCTCCAGACTAGTTTAAATGCACCAGGATGAGGCCAAACCTGGCCACTAGCCTGATATATATTTTGCTTGCCAGAATGACAACATTTTTGTAAAAAACAACGTGAAAGTGAAAAAACACTTTTCCTCTGCAAATTTGAATTAGCTCACAATGGCAATATTGCTTTCTGTCATCCACAAATTGGTGTCTTTTGTTAAAGGATAAGTGATGTGAGGAATATGAAGGCCATATTTATTTCCTTTTAACCAATACCAGTTGCCGGGCAGCCCTGTTGATCTATTTGGCTGCAGTAGTGTCTGAATCAAACCAGAAACATGCATGCAGCTAATCTTGTCAGACCTGTGCAAAGTGTCAGAAACACCTGATCTGATGCATGCTCGTTTAGGCTGGTTTCACAGTTAGACGTTACAGGCGCAGGTTAGAGCAGCCTGTAACGCAGCCCACCGCACAGCAATGAAAAATCAATGGGCTGTTCACAGTGCCCACGTTGCGTTACTTAGTAACGCTGCGCCATAAGACAACGTACTGCATGCAGTACTTTATAAGCGGCAGAGCCGAGTTAGACTGCTTGCACATGCTCAGTAACGTTGGGGAGGAGCGGAGAGCGGCCAGGCACATGGCTAATTAATATTCACTGCACTCAGTGACGTGCAGTGTTTACTTCCTGGAGCGGCTGCTCTGTGAGGCGATTGGCCGGGCGGGACCACGTGATGCCGCATGCGTCCAAGAGTACGCATCACGGCATCACGGACGCCAGAGTGAGCTGCACAACGCGGCTCACTCTGACGTCCACCTTAGAGAGCACCAGGCGTTGCATTAGGGGCACGTTATGCAACCATAACGTCCCCTAAAACGCAACGTCCTGGTGTGAAACCAGCCTTAGGGTATTAGGATGGGAACACAGCGTTTTGCTGCATATACATTTGTGCATTTTAAGTACTTTTTGTGTGTTTTCAGTACATTTGCATCTTGCGTGTTTTCTGTCCACACATGCATTTTTATTACGTTTTCCGCGCGTTTTAATGCGTTTGCAGTATATATATATATATATATATATATATATATATATATATATATTGCATATGCGTTTTAGATATATGCGTGTTATGCTAATCACTAGGAAGTCAACAGGAAGCGGAAATACATCATTAAACTTGTTTTAAAAATGCATTAAAAAAACGCACTAAAAACGCACTAAAACGCAATACCTCTGTCATCATTGACATTCATTATGTGCGTTTTAGATGCGTTTTGGGAAAATATGCAGCAAGTCCTGCCTTTTAAACGCACAATGCAAAACGCAAACATTTGCATTTTTCCATGCGGCCCATTGACTTGCAATATGTGCGTTTTCAGTGCGTTTTCCACAAAGCTAGCGTTTCTGCCTAGTGTGTTCCTACTCTTAGAGGCACAGAATCAGCAGGACTGCCAGGCAACTGGTATTGTTTAAAAGGTATTAAATATGGCAGCATCCATATCTCTCTCACTACAGGTGTCCTTTAAATCTCTCTGTTTAGTTTTATAATTATTTAACATTATATGTAGTGTAAACTGTAAAAAATATCTGTATATTCATATCATGGTTCAATAGCCTACTGTAATTAAAAAGTAAATAGGTGTGTTATCTATCATTGCTATTCAATTACTTTGGTATTAAATAAAAAAAAACTGCATGTACCGTATGGTGAAGCTTACTATCCTTCAAATTATGCTAAATTTTAGTTTCTGCATGCTTTATATCGTATCGCTTTGAAACTTTGTGTTGTACAGATAAGGGGAGGCAGGCCTGCCGCTTCTTCAACATAGTGATTAGGGAGTTTCTGAATGATCTGCAAAGGAAGAAGTAAATAAAAGGATCTAGACATGCATTTAATGATGACAAAAATAAAGTACTCTCTTTAACATAGAAAAGAGTTTTCTGAGTCGCACACCTGAACACATCCCGCGTCTGGCTTATTGTGTACGGGACGCGAGCAAAGTGGTACGGCACAAAACATACAAAGAATATGCCAATGATAATAAACACTTTCACATTCACTCTTTTTCTGGACTGTGTTTGTTCCCTTCTAGTTTTTTTCATGGACTGGAACAATTTTTTGGTTATGAGCAGATAACACACCACTATGATGGCAAAATTAACCCAGAAAATGATCTGGCTTATAAAACTCAAAATTTCGTGCCAAGTTCGGCCAAACTCCGACTTGAGATTTACACAGCTTCGCACACTTTCTTGTGTCAGTGTCTTGTCAGTTAAGATCATGTTCGGCAGTGAGAGGGCAAACATGATTATCCATATTGCGGCCGACAAGATCTTGACGGAACGGAGATTTGTTGTACAGGCGTTGCTAAAAGGCCTCACCGTTTTAATGTACCGATCTATTGTTATAAGTCCAAGAAAGACGATGCTGATGTACATGGTAAAGTAAAACACCACAGAGGTAAAACGACACGCAAAACCCTTCAGAGGCCAGAGTCCAAGTTTGGCATCACCAAGAATCTTGAAAGGAAAAGTCATGATCATTAGAGAGTCCGAAATCACAGAGTTCTTCAAGAAAATTATGAAGTTTGATTTACTTGGTATCTGAAAAAACACAGTGATGGCCAAACCATTCATGACTGTCCCGACAATGAAGAGAATGGTGTAGAGCACAGGGAAGAGGAATTGGCTGATTCGGTTGTCTCTAGAACAACTGAAATTCCCAGTATTATTAGTAGTATTGTATAATTTAAAGTCTATTGGAAGCTCTCCAAATCCTACAACAGAAAAAAGATCATACAGTTAGAACACGATACCTATAGCTCAATATACAGTATATTCATAATCGGCTATCTTTGTGCTGCAATCTCTATTTTCTCCATCAAAAATGAGCATGTTTTTAGTGATAATTCGCAGAGGTATTGAAAAAACGAGTATAGGCAATCACACAAAGATTGCAGCATGCAGTGCATTAGCGATTGGCCAAAAAATGAAGCAGACTACTGGAAAAGGGGCACCACAAATAACATGCTAAACGTGGTCGGCAAAACGTGAGCGCTATGATAATTGAATTGGAGCGCAGCCAGTGGAAGAAGACTTAAAAAAAGCTCTGCTCTGTGCAATTTATTATTACTCATAGGTTTTACTAAACTAAATGCAGTTTATGATGTTGATGGTAAGAATCAAACAAATATAAAGGTACGAACCAAATAAAAGGTACAGTAACATACAACACAATGATGCTTCTGAGAATGTATTATAAATGTGTCTGCATAAAAACGGGGACTTACTGCTTCTGTATGAAAATGAGATTTCTTACTCTAAATGTTATTACAGTAACCATGTGAGCTGACCAACTGCGAAGGTGACCCCTTGTGTGACCAGGCCTTACCCTGGCAAAATATCTTACCTGTAACTTACCTGTAAATTTCTACAGCCTTAGAGATAAGTGGGATCATTTGCTCAAGGCATGTGATATGACAGCAATGAGTATGGAGCATAATGCCAAGTCCAGTCACTAACAATAGTATAACCATTCCAGATTAAAGCTCAACTAGTTAAACTCAAAACTGAAGTTATCAAATACTGAGAGCACACGTTATTTAGTGTAAAGTAGAGGGATTACTTTTTGGCAATGCATTTTCAAATGTTAAAGTCTGTTTTATACAATTTGTTCTGTGATATACTGATGGGGTTAGCATTTGCATGGTCATGTGTTTAACACTGTGGTAGCCCAAGGCCCTGCTTTCCTTTATATGTTTGGTTTCACATCTTTATATTTTGAACAGTGAGACATAGGTGTAGCTTATTTCTGTATCCCAATGTGCTATCTATTATAGTTGTGTACGTTTTTGTTTTTTTTTGCATTTTCTTCAATGAAACAGCGATTAGAACTAAATATCTATTTCCGAAATGCTGCTCATTGTCTCTTGCATTATTTTCTAAATCACTAGCTAAAGCAGATTCTGTAATTATGAGCACACACAAGGCCAGGCTGAATACACTTTAGAAAATAGAACCCATAATCCAATGATAAAACAGTCCTTTCACTATACAGCAGGATTATATGCTATACTTTGCAGATTTTATTCGACTATTGGACTTCCCATGAAAATTTTCCATGAAAGCAAAACTAAAGTTTTTGAACAAAGCAGCACTGGAAATAGGCCCCCCTCCATTCTGTGTGAAAATGCACAGGGTAGGATTTGTACTTTTTACTGCCCATGGCCCACTGTCACCTGCTGCCCTCTGACCAACAGCATGCTAACTCACCCCAACCCCCGACCAACATACACACACCTGTCCCCAAACTTCTGTCCTGGACCCTCTTCTACTTTGTGGCTGTGCTCCCACCTGTGTACAAGTGCAACCATATTGGGTATGTGTGAGTATGTTTTGCACATGCCCAGAAGCACGAAGCCACTCGTGCATGACTGTTTCCTCTGTGCTCATACAGCTTTGTGCTACTGGGCATGTGTGGACCGTACTCATGCATGCCCAGTACAGTTGCGCTTGTACTCTGGCCGGAACGCAACCATGGGGTATAGGGGCTTAGACAGCAGTGGTGGGGTCTAAATATGTTCATAACCACCCTGGTATAGGTAGCCAGATGATCCCATCTTTCTCATGGCTAATACTGTTAGTGTTGCCCAAAACACGTATCATTTTTTTTCTAGTGGATTCGAACGTGCCAGTTTTCTGTGACACAACAAGCCACATCCATCGTAATTTAGATCGATTGACGGCAAAAATCAATTGAAAATTATGATCGGACTGTAAATTTTGGTAGATTGGATGTGGCAGGGGAGCAGCGGTATATCAATGGCCAGTAGGAGTGCCTCAAAAATGTTTCTAAATAGCCAAGGGTTCCCTCACCCGGAGGAGTTTGAGAAGCACTGATGTAGTCATACAGATGTTGTAACCATCTCTTCCACGAGTTCTGTTAAAACAGCGCAGGAGATTTGGGCACAGCCGCCGCCACCATAGGCCGCAATAGGAATTACAGCTATAGCTGCGCTCAGTGAGTAATTTGGGTGCCGTCAAAAGACAGAGCTCAAATTACTTTTAAAACACTGTAATAGCTGGAAGCCGTAATACATCTTTCCCCACTATCCACGGGGACCTGGAAGGGGAATAGTAATTAGCGCCACTTTGACTTGTGTATAAGCAGGGTAAGCTATATATTGGCTTTATCCTGCGCCCAAATCTCCTGGCGGCTATTTCACAAGTATGCCTCTTCCGTGGCTTCCTCCTAGAACACAATAATGTACAGTTTTGCTTCTCATAAATCTGTGCTCCCTCATCCCTATTGCTCAAGCAGGAAGATATATTCATTCTATGCAGGCCATGCTCCACTACAGAGTACAGATTCCACACTGCACCCAAATCTTCTGGCGGCTATTTCACAAGTATGCCTCTTCCGTGGCTTCCTCCTAGAACACAATAATGTACAGTTTTGCTTCTCATAAATCTGTGCTCCCTCATCCCTTTTGCTCAAGCTGGAAAAGATATATTCATTCTATGCAGGCCATGCTCCACTACAGAGTACAGATTCCACACTGCACCCAAATCTTCTGGCGGCTATTTCATAAGTATGCCTCTTCCGTGGCTTCCTCCTAGAACACAATAATGTACAGTTTTGCTTCTCATAAATCTGTGCTCCCTCATCCCTGTTGCTCAAGCAGGAAGATATATGCATTCTATGCAGGCTATGCTCCACTACAGAGTACAGATTCCACACTGGTGCAACATCAGCTTAGATATGTTTTTCACTGCTAGCTGATGTTTGAAATGGAAAGATACTTTATATCATAGCATTAAATTGCATAATGTCTTGGCGAGCATGTTTGTAGCAATTGCTGATAAAAGTGGAGTTTCACTTTTAAAGTGGACCTAAACTCTTGCACAGGACACAGGGAAAACAGAGAGAAATGCACCCTGTATGTATTTAGAGAGTTTAGCCTGTCTAATTCCTCTGCATCTGTGACTAATCACAAGTTGTAATTTGATCCCTCAGCTGTGTCAGCTGCCTGCCACGGCAGATAGCTAATTGGTAAACACAAGATGTTAACAATATGTCTGCTTCCATGAAAGCAGGAAGTAGAAACACTGTAGATTTATTGCAGGATTTGTATCAGCTATAACAAAGAAATGTTTTTATTTAAATGTTATTATGCTGTTATTATGCTGTTGCGTATCTTTTAGAGCAGAGAGGAAGTTCCGAGTTCTGGTCCACTTTAAAAGCAGAGGATGTCAGTCAGTAGTGCCTGC
The DNA here is from genome assembly GCF_040937935.1 of Hyperolius riggenbachi. Taxonomy (NCBI): domain Eukaryota; kingdom Metazoa; phylum Chordata; class Amphibia; order Anura; family Hyperoliidae; genus Hyperolius; species Hyperolius riggenbachi. The sequence continues at coordinate 155,856,361 of NC_090649.1, forward strand.
CTCCATCTCCCTGTGAACACATTTATGAGCAGGTGGTTTACCTACCTGAGTATTCCATGTTTGGATTATCTGCTGCTTATGTTTCCGGTGCACAGATAACTTATCAGAGAGACAACATTATGCTTCCATGTAGCCATAGGATCAATGTGGCTTATCACAGAAGGGCCTCATTATCAGAGATAAGATTATAGAAATGCAGGACTCTTCATCTGTGCTATTCAGGACCTTGAAACTCTCTAAAAGGGGATATTTTGCATTCAGTCTTTGGTGGAATCATTGATTCTTCTGTTTTTCCCACCTAAAAGGATAAAGCAATACAGAACACAAGTTCCTTAATATTCACATCACACACAGAGTAAACATATATTTAAAGTAAAAGCACGAGAAGTAACCAGAAGCTCAATCTGTGATATGCATATTTGTCACTTGTTATTGATAACGCTAAATGAAAGTGTTGAAGCAAATCTTGCCAAGTACAATTTAGCCTTCCTAAAACAGAAGCCCCTTGCAAGTATTCCTATGAAGATAAAGTAACTCCCATGATGCATTGCATCAGATCAAGGAGTTAATTTGCAAATCAGCCTTAATGCCCGTACACAAAGCAGGATCATCCACAAGGCAACCTAGGCAGGTGCTTGGGCCCTAGTGAGGATCAAGGGGCCCACCTGCCACCTTCTTTGACCTATTTTTGCCTCAGCTTACCAAAAGGACTACAAGGGGCTCTCAAATCTACTACCTTGACTAGGGCCCCATTAAATCTAATTCCTTCATTGCCCGTACCCCCCCCCCCCCATAAAACTCAGCTGAGGAGTCCAATAACGACCACCTCTGCTAAGAATCGAGCCTGTGTACGGCAGCCGTCGATGTCCCCCGACTGCTGGTCCATGTGTTGGCAGATAGCATTGATCTCCCCACTTCCCCCTGCCCGCGCGATGTCACTTCCTGCATACAACAGAACACGCAGCTTGCTTGCAAGGGAGTGACGCATCTGCACAGCCTCGGCCCTACATTGTTGCCCAAGGGATCAGGTCCCTATCCCCGTGGGGCGTCACTGATTGAGCGTGTGTACGGGGCCTTTAGCCAAGAGTTCACTCCACAGACTGCATCAGAGATGACAACTGGTTAACTGATATATTGCCAGTCATTTGTTCTTCAGGACAAAACTGTATATGTTGAAGTACAGTATCTGCTTCCCTGGAGGCTTCCATTGTTTTGGCCACTCAGCTTGATAAACACGAGAGAACAGAGACTTCTGGCCCAGTCCCTGCAATTCCTCAGACATTAACTATGGTACAACATACAGGTGAACCATTCATGACCATTCATGACTCCATTCTGATGACTGTTATCTTATTTGTTCCCATGCTTACATTTTTTATTAACATACTTCAGTTTTAATATTTCGCTTTTAGTGAGTGAAGCTAAACTTTTATTGTTATTATCTGTAATTGGCTGTTCAAGATGTTTTTTTTCTGTATTATAATGTACCAGTTCAGTAAAGCTGTGTATGTCTTTTAGCTGAGGAGTGAGTTATTTGTTATGACACCTGCATGTGTTATGCAGGGAGAGACACTACTGAAATGATTACTTCCAGTAACTTGTAATCTTAAGCAGCTAGGACATAGGGAGGAGGATCTGTAGGCACTGCTGGCTCCTCTCTCACCACTAGAGTACAGTATAGGTGGCCATACACTCGTCAGATTAGCAGCAGATAGATCATCAGATGGATTTCTTATCTATCTGATGTGTTTTTAGAACATTTTTTACTAGGATAGAATTCCAATAGATTTCAGTTTGAAATCTATTGAAATTCGATCTGATGGCATTTTTTTGCCATCAGATTTCCATTAGGGCCAATGCAAAGTGATAAGCAATCTCAGCAGATCGACCTAGATTTTCCACCCTGCCAGTTCGATGGAAATCCATCGAAATCGGTCGTAGATCGGTCATTGGCCAACCGATTTGCGATTGATCGATTTTGATCGATCGGCCAGAAAATCGGCTGAGTGTATGGGCCCCTTATGTATTGTAGCCCCATCTAACCTATTCACTATTTCGTATGACCCAGAACACAATCCCAAGACTGACTTACGGTATATGGCTAGGTAATAACCAACACAGAAGATGAAATTAATTCTATTCTGAACTCCAAGATATTTTACAGAGCTATCCAGACCAGTGGGTATGTATGTGTGATGGTTACAGAGTATCAGGGTTTCCTCACCTCATTCTAACCAACCCTCTTAGCATTAACTCCTTTCTTACACCCTACCTAGAATTTCTAGCCCTAGCTTTTAAAGCTATCCTCTCCCTATCTTCTAAACTTAAAAATTCCAATCTTCCATTCTGAAAAAACTAACCAAACAAATTCAGCTGTCTGAGTTTCCACTTTTTCCAGTGGTAGCTCATGTGGTTGTTTTTAGACCTGCAGTATGCAGCCAGTTTTCCCTACAGTCTGTTTTAAGGTTTTCCCTTAAATTGTACATGAGGCCACGTGACATGGTTAGATAAACGTGTATGTACAATACAGAATATAATAACCAGGCTGTTTTACTGGTTTTATTTTGCTGTCTCAAAGAGTTAATTTCAAGGCATGGAAATGACAGCTTCTGTCTTGTCAGTACCTTGTGGGAAATATAGTAAACCTCACTGATAGGCAAATTACAGCCATAAAAGTTTTCCTAAAAACAAGAAAATTCAATGAACATTTTCCTGTTAAAAAAAAGTTTTCCTGGCAGGATACAATTTCTGAGGGCAGGGAGAGATAAAATACATGAACTATTGACATTTTTCTAACTCTGGGACACTTAATAGGCTGCCACTGAGTAGATACAGTAACATTTAACCTACTTTGTAAATGTTTAAATATACAAGAAAACCCTAGAATACTTTAAAAAGTCATTTTCAGGAGTAGGAGGATAAATATGATTGTTTATCTCATGTTTATTTTCACCCCGGGTTCACTTTAAACAGCAGCACATTTAATAACAATATCTCATTGACCTGTTCTGTAAAAAAATACTCATACATTGATAAATAGTACACATGAATGGATGGCTATAAACAATAATTCACCTTTATATACAAGGTAGATGTAGCCGTAAAAAAGTGTCATTTACTGGGCAGTTAATTGGTTCCTGAAATACCGGTTTAAACAAATGAGTAATTTATTTTATTTGCCACGCTAATTGGAATATTAATCATGGTGTAGTACAGAGCGCTTTACTTGCCAAGTTCAAGATGTTGCTCAATGTACAAGTTCAAGAAAGGACTTTGTGATTGTGAACATAACTATTCCTGAAATCAGGGACGGATCTAGGGGGGGGGGGGGGGGGGGGCAAGCGGGTCTCTTGCCCCAGGCGCAGTTTGTTGAATTCTTAAAAAGGCGGCAAAATTTGGATGGGGAATGGCAGTTTAGGTGCCAAAACCTGACCTTGCCCTAGGCGCAACTTGGGGCAACTTGGTCTAGGTCCGTCCCTGCCTGAAATTCAAATACTGTAGATCTATGCAGACATATAAACTGTAGATGCATGGAAGCAAAGAAGAGGCTACAAGGCAGTACAAGCTTGCTATAACAGGTCCTACTAGTGCATAGGACACACAGCGAGAGAGATCAACAGATGTCCTGTGCTGATGTTTACTTAGGCTGTGTGTGTTTTTGTACTGAAACAGCAATTAACCTAGGCAAATATCCTTTTATATAATAATCTCACTTCATATAAATACTGCTGCCTGTCAGAGTCACAGATTGTTGGTTAGTCCATTAGGCATGTATTGTTCTCCAGAAATGTTAGTTTTATGTATACAGAAATGTCCACAAGCTAAGAGCATTACAACATTTGCTATTGGCACTGTGCTTATCATGTAATATGAGAATAAATAATATGCAGCTGATTGAGAATTTCAGAGGTTATGTTCAGTGAAAACTGCATGTTAAATGATAAGTACTTTACAAGATAAAAACACCAGCAGCAGGTTTGGTTAAACTCGATTTGTGGTCAAATGATCATGCTATGCATCAAGGCTGTTTGATTTTACAGGCATGCAGCAACATTTTTCTCATTTAGATTCTGACAGGCCCAACAACCAGGCCCAACAACCAGAGTGCTTTAAAAATAAAAGTCAATAAAATGTAGGCGAGAGGGCATGTGGCAAAACCAATAAATAGGGTTTGAAAAGGTTCCATTGGCCACAATATGCTGCCCCAGACTTCCAGTGTTACAATAGCATATCACGGCTTTCTAGTGACTGCCTATAATAGGAGTAGACCAGTTTACCAGTGCCTACAAATGTGTTCCAGCTTTCCTTTGCTCTTGTACTGAGTCCCAGCATTCCAGTACCCTTATAGAATCCGTGGCTTTGTGGAATGCACATGTGTGTGTAATTACAGTGTGTACTCAACACTGTAAGGCCCCGCATTGTGTTTCCTCAGTGTTGCAATACCCTCCTCATAGTGTTTTCAGCTTTGTAGGGTCCCTCTAGTGACTCCCCAGTGTTGCACTGCAGTCTCCCTCATAATGTGTTCCAAGCTTTATTCATTATTATTTATTTATTGTATTTATAAATCGCCAACATATTACTCAGTGCTGCATATTACGCAAGCTTTGCAGGGCCACTTGTACTTTGTCCCTAGTGTTGCAGTATTTGCAGATTGCTGTTATAAATTGCTTACAAAAAAAATGGTCTCTGCACTTTGAGTACCTCTCTAATTACTTATCTTTTTATTAACTAAACCTGCCAGTAGATATTCAGTGGTTGTCTTCAAGAAGTGTAGTTATGGCAATGCTAACAACCCTTCACAAGTATAGTTTTAAACAATGGCTGTTTGTGGCCATTGGGTAACGTCGCCGTGTGTCAAAAGTGACACGCATGGTGTAAACAAACACCGTCATTCGGCTGCATGCAATTGCAGCTGAAGGTGCTTGTGGCCAGCAGCTGGGAGCAGTTCAGCCGTCTGTGGAAAAGAGGCCTTACTTGAATGTTATGGAGACAGGCAACTGCTGTGTGATGCAAGTGAACTGATTGAGCACCTGCACAGAAAGTGGTAATTGGGTGTATGTGGAGACTAAGAGAAAAAGGAATGCCATTCAACAAACAGTTGTCTTGGTTACACATATTTAATTGCCTGTCATATTTGGAACAGTATGGTCAGTTCCAGACCAATATGTAATGATAATTTTACTAAATAAATTAGAAAATGACTTAAGAAGCACTGACGTGTTACCGACTTATAGAATGAAGCCTTTGGGTTGAGGGGCTGATTGCACACTTATGTGTGCATGAGCATGTTTGTGGGTAGCTGATTTGTAGTCAGAATCATGGTTGTGGGAAGACGATTTCTCTTGCAGGAAGTTGAACAGGTTAAGCATCAGCATGATGCCTGTAGGTCAGAACATCCATAAGAGGGTTCCAGGTAAGAATGTCAATACAGTGGCGTAGCTAAAGAGCTGTGGGCCCGATGCAAGTTTTACAATGGGGCCCCCTAAGCACTCTACACATAACAATTGATATGGCACACCAAAACCTGCCAATGCCAACTACAGTGTCAAAGGTGCAAGAAGGGGATGGGGAACAGTTTGTTAATGATTACCACTATTCAAAGTAGCTATAGAAGTGATTATTATGAACACAGAACCAATGGAGAACTAATACTGTAGTTGAGGGGGGCCCTCTGGCCCAATGGCCCCTTTGCGGTGGCTACCTCTGCACCCCCTATTGCTACGCCCCTGTATCAATAAACCTTTGCAGACAGGCTTCTCATAATGAAATGGTGCATTATTGTCTCCCTTGCAAGTAGGTGCACAGATATATTAACTTAAACTAAAGTTAAGCTTTATTCGAAATAAGTTAGTGCTGCCTTTTCTCCTACCTGAACCCAGACACACAAGGTGAGGGTGCTGAGCAGGATGGGAACCCTGGGTGCTGAGAGATTGCTCTGATTTCTGACCGCTTCATATACTACGGTAGTAGCTTTTCCTTCAGCAGCAGCTCAGTTTCATAGCCTTGTATGACAGAGAAGATCCGTTCTATGTTATGCTTTCAATAAAACCATGCTTTCATTTTAGCTGGGACTTCCCTTATTTTGTTCGTAGTGTTAGAAACAGTACAACTGACATTTATCCAGTAGCTAAATTAATTCTCAGTTTCTTGTGCAATATCCTCAAAGTGCCACATTGGGATGCCGCCAAGTCTTTATTTTTGGTTATCACGGGGAAGGGTTAGACCATCTGCAAGATTACTGTATATTGTTTTCAGGGTCATATTTAGGGACATATTTCCCCACTTCCTATCTCAGTAACAGTGAGTGACAGAATCATCAAGAGCAATAAATATACCAAAGGGGACACAGATGGCAATACTTTTTTTTTTTTTTGGAAGGGTTGGAAGGTGAGTTACGAAAAGCAAATGGTAACGATCGGTGTCAGCACACAGAGATAATATGATTATTGGTGATCTGCAGTATCACCAAGAATACAGCTATATACCTGATTATTGATGATCTGCAGAATCACCGATAATCCAAGTATAACTAACCTCTGGACACCTATATAGTGTGAGTGTTTGGTGCAACAGTAATGACTTTGAGTTGGACCACCCGAGGAGCAGGTGGTCTTTGGTAGTATGGGCGATACCGCCCTCTGGGAAGTGCAAAAACCTTCCAGCAGCCTGAGACCTCCAAAGAGGTGGAGCCCCAGGCTGAAAGTAGGAAGGACCTGTGAGTGAGTGACACCTGAAAGGTGGATGTCGCTAGCAGGTCTGGAGACTATCTCTTAATGGAGCTTTCAAGGTCGGGCAAGCCAGGTCGGCAACATACGGACAGACAAGGTACAAAGACAGAAGGCTGATTCGGTATCCAAAGGCAGGCAGGGTTGGCAACAGATAATCAGATATGCGGAGGTACCGAATCAGAAAGCAGAGGGATAGTCAGAAATGCAATAGGTCATAACAGATATCAAAACAATGCCTAGTCTTGGGTGTGAGGTCCGTGGTCTCTACACCCTGGAACTAGTCTGGAGTATAATATGATGGTACACAGTATCTCTAGTCTTGGGTGTGAGGTCCATGATCATGACACCCTGGAACTAGTCTGGAGTATAATACAAAGATAACACAGAGTCCCTAATCTTGGGTGTGAGGTCCATGGTCTCAACACCCTAGAACTAGTCTGAAGTATAACACAATGATAACACAGAGTCCCTAATCTTGGGTGTGAGGTCCGTGGTCCCAACACCCTGGAACTAGTCTGAAGTATAACAGAATGATAACACAGAGTCCCTAATCTTGGGTGTGAGGTCCGTGGTCTCGACACCCTGGAACTAATCTGAAGTATAGCACAATGATACACAGAAGTAATCTGGCTCAGTGTGAATTCCCAGGTCCTTCTGGTTCTAACACACTGTAGGATCTGACTAAGGTCTGAGTGCTTTCACGTAAGTGTTCGCAACGGCAGACAACCTGAGACTGACCAGCAGTAACTATATATAGAGCGGCACTCTCCGGCGCCACCCATCAGTAATCAACCAATAGTCACTTGCTCTGAGGTCAGCTGACCAACCTGGTCAGCTGATCCCTCCTTGGTTGTCATAAAGGTTCTGCCTCTCAGCGCGCGCGCGTGTATTTCTCAATCTGTGTGAACTAACAGACCCAGCCACACCAGACGCACGCTGCTGCGTGCAAACCGCCGCGCTGGACGCAGAATCAGCCGCCTTGCTGTCAGTACACGCGGAGGCTTTTCCGCATTCTATTACACAAATAATGAGGGGAGCACTACCATTGGGAGCATAGACAGCAATAAAAATGTAACAAAATATCCAACCTGTTCTCACTGTATTCAAAACTACCATCAAACAGCATTTGTAAAGCGCATTTCTCCCGTAGGACTCAAAGTGCATAAGCATGGCTTAGCATCAGTTGGTTGATTGGTAAATTGTGGTACAGAGGAAGAATTCTACAAGTCTGCAAATGCCAAGCTAAACAGGTGGCTTTTCAGTCTAGATGTAATTAACTTCAGGGATGGGAGAAGAAACATAGAGACAACCAGGAGTGCCAATAGAGTGTAGTATATCTATTAAATATGAAACAATAAATACTAGGAAAGAGAAATACTCCCATTGTGTTGGACATGTGGGGAAATTCTGCCCCCACTCAGGTATGTGGTATTCCCTGCTGATGTCCATGGTCCCTTTCTAAGAAAAAAAATCTGCAGATACAAATTAGCCCTAGACCCTGCATTGACCAGAAGAAGCAGGAAATACCCGTGAACGTAAAACTGTTCAATAAATTTATATGTTTTCCAATATCCATAGTACATCATTGAGGTAAGCCACCTATTGCCTGTTTCACACTGTTTTAATGAGTTTTATCTACTTGAGGCGCATTCTCCCTTCCTATATTAAAATTTATATAAGTTGACTTGTATTATAACTCTTTTTTTTACCAGCATAATTACCATTTTCATTAATTATTCGTCCGTAGAACCTAATATGTGTATGTTTCCGGTAACAGCTTCTATTTGTGTTTGGTAAATAATGAGAGCTGCATGCCTTAACCTCCTTAGCGGTAACCCCGTGTGTGACACGGGGTAAGCCGCCGGAGGGTGCCGCTCAGGCCCTGCTGGGCCGATTTAAATAATTTTTGTTTTGCTGGACGCAGCTTGCACTTTGCTAGCTGCGCCAGCACCCCGATCGCCGCCGCCACGCGCCCGATCGCCGCTATCCGGTGCGGCGCGCCCCCCCCCCCAGACCCCGTGCGCTGCCTGGCCAATCAGTGCCAGGCAGCGCCGAGGGTTGGATCCGGAGTCCCAATGACGTCCCGACCATGGCGACGGGGGAAGCCCTCCAGGAAATCCCGTTCTTTGAACGGGATTTCCTGATCGGAGATCGCCGAAGGCGATCGAAGCGGGCGGGGGGATGCCGCTGAGCAGCGGCTATCATGTAGCGAACCCTGGGCTCGCTACATGATTTAAAATTTTTTTTTTTTTTTTTTAAAACTGCTGCGCTGCCCCCTGGCGGTATTTTTCATACCGCCAAGGGGGTTAAAGAGAAATCGTAACCAAGAATTTAACTTCATCCTAATCAGTAGCTGATATCCCCTTTGCCATGAGAAATCTATTCCTTTTCTCAAACGGATCATCAGGGGGCTCTGTATGGCTGGTATTGTGGTAAAACCCCTCCCACAGTGTGATGTCAGCACCTCACAGCACTGACATCACACTGTGGGAGCCTTATTGTACTGTGGGAAATAACAGCTGTATATAACTGCCAAAAATGCAAGCAGCATCTCCTTCCAGTGAATCACCTGCCAGCAGTAAAAATGTCACCATGTAATAAATGTCTGAATGTAAATCATGGAGGGGAAAGATTTTACACTGAACAAACACTGGCTGAATCATTTATACATAATTATTGTAAAAATTATTAAGCACTTTATTACATTATTTTCACTGGAGTTCCTCTTTAAGTACTTTTATGTATTAATACTATGCAATTTTTAACCAATAATAAGTCACATAAGTGTAATCAATGCAAATTTCTGCACATTTCTGCTATTGTACGATATTTTAGACACAGTTATCGGATTAATGTATCTAAATGTTGCATCAAGGTCCTCCCTAACTAAAGCAGTCTTTGATGATGTGATATGAAATGTTCTAGTCATCTGTGTAGAACAAATAATTCTGTGTGTAATTTGTTACATTTAATCACATACTCAAATTTGCTCTTTTATTTAATGTTAGCCCTTTTTTTAATACTTAGATATTTTTGAACTTATAGGAAGCATCGTCTAGTCATGAATGTAACCAGAGAATGATCCTTTTGTATGGCGTTGGAAGAGAGCGAGATGAGGCCAGACATCAGCTGAGGAAAATAACCAAAGACCTCCTGAAGATTCTCAATACAAATAGCTCTAGTGACTATGCCGGTAAATGTCATGTCCTGGTTTATACAATATAATTTGCTATGTTGTATGAAAGAAGAGAAAGGTTAACAAAAAGAAAAATGATCAGATTGTGCGTTCCTGCAGGAACCTTTCATGACACCGTTCCCATGGCCACTCATGCTTACAGAAGCTTAGTGTCTATATCTTTCCATACACACTGTGTGGGCATCTAATAACCAGTCATGATGCTCAGTAAACAGCGAGTGCTGATGAGTACCATAGGTTGTCATAAAGACTATTGATTCTCTGGTCATATAGACCTAATCAAGCAAAAAGATTGTCAGCTGACAGATGACACATCGCTTGTATGTATACGGAGGTGATGTTGGTGACAAATGGTTCTATGCATGGGTCGGCGAATGTTTCATTATTCAATGTAGTCAGATTCAGTGCAAACAATTTACCACAGTATATGATAATGGCAAAGTATGTCTAAAATCTTCCACCTTGCCAGGTTCCTGTGGTCAGCAATGAGCAATGAGTGCAACTGCTCATCAGTGGTAATTAAGCTCTAACCACAGGTCAACTACTGAGTGATCCTGAAATTCACAAGACCATCCACCATGTATCTAGATCAGGGGTCCCCAAACATTTTGGGTCGAGGGCCGGGTCAACATACTTCAGACTGCTGGGGGGCTAGAGTATATATAACATGATGCAGAAGTCTTTGCAGGCCAGACAGTGAAGCATACCCAGGTGACAGCCTGCAGTCCAATTGGACAGCAGTGTCACCTGATGAGGAATTTGATTGGAAACCAGCAAATTACTGCTTTCTGGCTTCATTCTATATGTGAACCACTAATATTTAAAGATGTAGCTGACTGCATGTATAATACATTTTTGTGTGTGTGTGTGGGGGGGGGGGGGGGGCAGTAAAAAAGCCTCAGGGGGCCACATTCGGCCCACGGGCCTTAGTTTGAGGACCGCTGATCTAGATCCTAGATAAATGTAACTGCTGAGTAACCATCATTTCTGAACATAGTGTTCTACTGCAAGAGGGAGGAATCCCTTCATACTAGTACACCCTGGGTCTTGTTACACACTTACTATGATGAAGCACTGCAGCAACATGCAGGTGCCTTTAGCACAACATGATACATAGTTATTTACGCTTGCCTTTAATAGTTGTTTTTTTTCTTTGTATGTATATTATTATATTTCGCTTGATGACTATACGTGAATAATCAGTCCTTTATGAATCTGTGTCACCGGATTTACAATTTGTTGTAAAAAGTGGAGTTAAAGAAAAAAATTGTTTTCCCAAAATCACTGTGTGTATGGTCATCAGAAGTACTTATTCAGATGCATGGCCAGTGTTTGTTACAGCAAAACTCCAGACAATAAATTAAACCTCACCTTTAGGGAGCAAAGCAGATACCCCTCGAGAAGGCCCCCCCTTCCCCTTGGTCCTTCTCTTCTTTACTCTGCAGCTCTCTTCTTCCTCAGCTGTACTGTGACAGCACTGGTGGGTGATCCACAAGACTCCTCTGTCACCATGGCCACCATTTGCTTCCACTTCCAGTAAAAAGTACTGTTGGAAAGTAAGGAGAGCAGCTTTGATTCAGATAGCCGCACTCACCTTTCCTGTGACCAGAAGTGACTGATGGACATTAGAGAACTGAGAATACGAAAAGACCTGCAAAATAAAGAATAGAAGGACCGTGATAAGCGCAGCGGCATCCCCCCACCCACTCCTTCGGCGATCAGAGTAAGCAGGAAATCCCGTTCAGAACGGGATTTCCTGCTGGGCTTCCCCGGTCGCCATGGCGACGGGGCGGGATGACGTCACTGACGTCATGGACGTCGTGACGTCAGAGGGAGTCCCGATCCACCCCTCAGCGCTGCCTGGCACTGATTGGCCAGGCTGCGCAAGGGGTCGGGTAGGGGGGGGGGCTGCGCGGCACGGCGAGCGGCGGCGGATCGGCGGCGAACGGCGGCGATCGGAAGTTACACGCAGCTAGCAAAGTGCTAGCTGTGTGTAACAAAAAAAAATTATGCAAATCGGCCCACCAGGGCCTGAGAAATCCTCCTGCGCGATATACCCCGAGCTCAGCTCGGGATTATCGCTCAGGAGGTTAATCGTACCTGATACTTTTTCATGGAGCATATTGATATTTTTGTTATAGTTAATTTATGCAAAATATATTTAACTACAGTGCTGATTTTATTTGTAAATATTTTAAGTTATGGAGAAGAAGAACACATTTTGATAGAGTAGTCAACTAGTTTTAGACAAACGTCTAATATAAAGCCTATTGTAATAAGTAAAAGTAAGGGTGGTAAAGAGTAAACCTCAGAATTCCATGACGTCTATGCATTGGCCATGGAGTAGAGTGAAAACCTACACTGTAGCTCGCCTTATACACAGTGGCGTATCTATAAGGGTGCAGGCAGTGGCGCTGCTAGGATCCTAAGAGACTCGGGGCACTTTTGGGCGCTAGAGCTGGAAAATGGGTGTGGTCATGCACCAGAATGTGGGTGTGGTCATGGGTGAAGCCAAATTTACATGAACCTAATAGCGGTCTAAGTAGGCCTGCTCAGAAAATGTTGGATGAAGCACCCCTCTTCATTATTACAAAAAAAATGCAGCATATCAACATACATAGGCAGTGCCACTTAAACATAACTAGGCAGAGTTACCAGGCTTCCTGGCTAGTTTGGCTTTTTGCTGGGTAGTCTGGCAATTCCCCCATAGCATTCCCTAACCTTCTTAGGACCCCTTTCCATGCTCCCACAGGCCTGCCATTGAGGCACCACATCTCCCAGCATGCCCCATAGAAAAACTACAACTTCCTGCATGCCCCCATAAAAACATCACAGCACCCAGCATGTAACCACAGCAACCAGTATGCCCACATAGGGGCGCCACAGCACCAACATACCCCCAATGAATGTACCACAGCTCCCAGCATGCCCGACATTGAGGCACCACAGCTGACTCTGCCTGGGGAATATCTGGAGAACCCCAGAATAGATCCGGGGCACGTGCCACTGATCTTTGGAGCTAGCAACGCCCCTGGGTACAGGCATGGCTCATGCCATGGGTGCCAATGCCACACCTGCCCCTCAGTCTCTGGGTTTGCCACAGGTGCTGTATTCTACAAATATGCTCCTGCATATAAAGCATTCTGATAAGCATATGTCCGAATGTTTATCAGAATGATATATATAGGTCAGCTACAATGAAGGTTTTCATTGTTGTTCATGGCCATATGCATAGAAGTCAGTAACATTGTCTCATCTTGGCATGTTTGGTGCATGTAAACAGCCCACATGCCCCTCATGTAAAGGGCTCTGGGTTAAACAACACGGTAAGCTAGCTCATCATTGTAGACTCAGTGGAGGACGCAGGGAGGTACCTGATACACTGGCACAGCAATAGCTCTGCTCTGCAGTGGCTGCTCTGTCCATTGATTATAATTTAGTTTTGTGATATCTAATACGCTTACATTTATGCTTAATGCAAAACAGTGCACAACACTGCACAACGTGCAGGGATTAAGGCTGGCAAAAGATCATTATAAGCAGTAAGCACTTATATCTCGTTAGGGATATGATTAGCCTTGGTGAGCTGGCTGACTAAACCAGAGGTCTTATTTTTAAAGATGTGCAAATAAAATTGGAGCCAAGATGTGGCTGTTGCCTAAAAGAGCCAATCTGGATCGCTGCAATGGATTTATGAAGACAAGTGCACAGAAAACTGGAGTAGTTACCCAGAGCAACTAATCAGACTACGTATTCCATTTAACAGTTAAAATCTGACTTATTCTGGTTTTCAGATGATTCAGTTTTGCTACAGCTTTCTGCACACCTACCTTCATAAATATCTCACCTTGTTTCATTCAGCAGCTGAAGCCAGATGGGTTGGTTTCAGTTGCAAGAAGGGGGGGGGGGGGGGGGGGGTCTATGTTCATCCTGCTAAGGGACCATGATTTTAAATGGAGTAGCAGGGGCTGAGGGGAGTGGTCAAATTTACATATAAACAATCTTTAACCCTCTGCACTCATGACACACATTTCAAGCTGAGACACTAAAAACAACTAGGTTGTCAAATTTTGTGATTGAAGAAAGGGGACGTTAGCTTCCAAAATGGATTGCATGCAATAGCATTGTGTACTAGACCCTTACACCAGCAATGAGGCCTCCCCGTTAATGGTAATAGCATCATTTTGCAACTTAGTTTTTAGTGTTGTTTTTAGGGACTATTCTACTTTTGCTCCAGTTTTTATTGCATCTGCATAATTGCAAGGGCCATTTCTGACTATTTTGGTGCCCAAGGAAAGGCATTTCTTGCCACATATATGTGAAAAGGGCTCCATGGTAATTTGGGTGCTGGAGAAATCCACTAGTAGAAAGATGGTAAAATTAACAATATTTTACTATTGGGCAGTGGCTAATCTGTATTTTTCGCCAATATTTTACTATCACCTAATCCTCTTGTCACATTAACTACTGCAATATCCACAGATATCAGCACTGCCTCCACTGCTAATCCCTCCCTCTGCCACCTATAAACACTTTATCAGGTGCTGCTGGCGTCCAAATTACACAGTGCATGCCGCCATAGCTGCAATTAATATCAGGGCCAGCGCTTCCATAGAGGCAAAGGGGGCAATTTCCCCAGGGCCTTAGAGCCTGTAGGACCTCCCAAAGGTGTGTGTTCCCTCGAACTATGGTGACCCCATAAGTGTCTGTAGGGAATGAGAAAGAGGCGCTGTGGGGAGAAGTCCAGAGTGTAGAGCACAGTGCTGCCTCCTGTGTCTTGTCTGGGCACACTCTGAATTTGTAAAGGAAAGGAAAAAGGGAATAATGGGATCCCCAACAATGCTTTTGGGGACACCTAATGATTTTGTGTGATGGGATTAGTCTTGGGTCAGCTCAGGGGCTGTGGGGGGCTGAGGGGGGGGGGGGGGGGTTATTGCTAGAAAGGCCCCCAAGTTACTTTTGCCCCAGGGCCCCATTGTAGCTAGAAACGGCCCTGATTAATATTGCGGTGTATGTGGCACCCTTTTTACCAAAAGGCTGCCAGGGCCTAACTTTCCGGCTTTGTCTCTTGCCTCCCCCAATCTATACATTAATTTAATTAGATTTGCAAGCAGGCAGCAATAAAAAAGTGGAAGGTTATATCCAGAAATTATGTTGTATCTTAAAATAAGTCTACAAAGGATAGACAAATCATCACAGGCAGCACGGTGGCATTGTAGTTAGCGCTCTCGCCTTGCAGCACTGGGTCTCTGGTTTGAATCCCAGCCAGGGCACCAGCTGCAAGGAGTTTTTTATGTTCTCCCCATGTCTATGTGGGTTTTCTCTGGTTTCCTCCCACATCTCAAAAACATACAGCTATGTTAATTGGCTTCCCCCTAAATTGGCCCTAGACTACAATACATACACTACACCAGCCTTTCTTAACATTTTTACCCTGGAGAAACCCTGCAGATACACCATACACCATAAGACATGTGACTGTGGTAGGGTTAGATTGTGAACCCCTCTGAGGGACAATTAAGTAGTAAAACTATGTACAGGATCTTCTCAAAAAATTAGCATATTGTGATAAAGTTCATTATTTTCTGTAATGTACTGATAAACATTAGACTTTCATATATTTTAGATTCATTACACACAACTGAAGTAGTTCAAGCCTTTTATTGTTTTAATATTGATTATTTTGGCATACAGCTCATGAAAACCCAAATTTCCTATCTCAAAAAATTAGCATATTTCATCCGACCAATAAATGAAAAGTGTTTTTTTTAAAAAAACAGTCAACCTTCAAATAATTATGTTCAGTGATGCACTCAATACTTGGTCAGGAATCCTTTTGCAGACTGCTTCAATGCGGCGTGACATGGAGGCAATCAGCCTGTGGCACTGCTGCTCAGGTGTTATGGAGGCCCAGGATGCTTCTATAGTGGCCTTAAGCTCATCCAGAGTGTTGGGTCTTGCGTCTCTCAACTTTCTCTTCACAATATCCCACAGATTCTCTATGGGGTTCAGGTCAGGAGAGTTGGCAGGCCAATTGAGCACAGTAATACCATGGTCAGTAAACCATTTAACAGTGGATTTGGCACTGTGAGCAGGTGCCAGGTCGTGTTGAAAAATGAAATCTTCATCTCCATAAAGCTTTTCAGCAGATGGAAGCATGAACCCACTTTTGAACCAGAAACAGCGGCAGAAGCGCCTGACCTGGGCTACAGAGAAGCAGCACTGGACTGTTGCTCAGTGGTCCAAAGTACTTTTTTCGAATGAAAGCAACTTTTACATGTCATTCGGAAATCAAGGTGCCAGAGTCTGGAGGAAGACTGAGGAGAGGGAAATGCCAAAATGCCTGAAGTCCAGTGTCAAGTACCCACAGTCAGTGATGGTCTGGGGTGCCATGTCAGCTGCTGGTGTTGGTCCACTGTGTTTTATCAAGGGCAGGGTCGATGCAGCTAGTTATCAGTAGATTTTGGAGCACTTCATGCTTCCATCTGCTGAAAAGCTTTATGAAGATAAGGATTTCATTTTTCAGCATGACCTGGCACTTGCTCACAGTGCCAAAACCACTGGTAAATGGTTTACTGACCATGGTATTACTGCGCTCAATTGGCCTGCCAACTCTCCTGACCTGAACCCCATATAGAATCTGTGGGATATTTGTGAAGAGAAAGTTGAAAGATGCAAGACCCAACACTCTGGATGAGCTTAAGGCCGCTATCTAAGCATCCTGGGCCTCCATAACACCTGAGCAGTGCCACAGGCTGATTGCCTCCATGCCACGCCGCATTGAAGCAGTCATTTCTGCAAAAGGATTCCCGACCAAGTATTGAGTGCATAACTGAACATAATTATTTGAAGGTTGACTTTTTTTTTGTTTTAAAAACACTTTTCATTTATTGGTCGGATGAAATATGCTAATTTTTTGAGATATGAAATTTGAGTTTTCATGAGCTGTATGCCAAAATCATCAATAAGAAAAACAATAAAAGGCTTTGAACTACTTCAGTTGTGTGTAATGAATCTAAAATATATGAAAGTCTAATGTTTATCAGTACATTACAGAAAATAATGAACTTTATCACGATATGCTAATTTTTTGAGAAGATCCTGTATACTCTGTACAGAGCTGCAGAAGATGTCGGCACTATATAAATACCAAATGATAATAATTACCAGGCCAGATACACCTCAGCGGCCCAAATTAAATTAAACCATTGGAACAAACCCTTTCTATAATTTTTATGAGGGCTTAGTAGCCACTGTATAAAATATGATACTATTTATGTCTAGCCTGAGCCTTTACAGGTTAGAAAATTGTTCTAGAAATCTATAATGGTTGCAACAATCAATACAGACAAAACTTAAAACAGTTACACGTTAATTAGCATATTAATCATTATTCTGCTATTTATGCCTCCAGTTGTGATACTTGGCAGTGCCCATTTAGGGTGTGAAATTACTATCCATCACTTTCTTAAAGTGGGATGAAACTCCATATCCCGTAAGTCCTGTTGTTTTTAGTGTTCACTGTCATATTAAGAGAAATTTGATATGAAAAAAGAAAATAATATTTCTGCTGGTTTACACCTTTACTGTTTCTCTGTGATTTCAAAAGAGACATCACTTCTGCCTTTTTCTTTCTTTAAACTCACCTCGGTGTTAATTTACTGCTTATTTTTGTGATGAAACGCGGAAAAGCCGCTGTCTCTCAAGGCGAGGCGGCTGTTTCCGCGTCCAGCATGGCGTCACAACGCGGAAAAAACGCTGCATGCCGCTTAGGCAGAGCGGCGGAATCCGCATTGGGAACGGCGGAATCCGCATTGGAGGCGGCTCCCGCACTCAGTTCACTGGATACATTGCAAGACAGTACTGGTGTGGCTGGGACTGATAGTCCACCAAGATTCAGACTTACACGCGCGCGAGCACAGAGGCAGAGTTTAAATAGCAGTTAGAAGGGAGTCGGCTGACCAGCTGGGTCAGCTGACAAATTCCACTGCTCCCATTGGACCAGCAATTAGGGAGGTCCTGGAAAGGTCCTAGAGTATATATACTGCTGGTTGTTCACTTGCTCTTTGTCTGGCGTGCGATCACATATGTGGGAGCACCCAGATCCGTAGTCAGATCCGCAAGTGTGCCGGGACCAGCTGGAGCTGTAATCCTACACTTAGCTAGATTCTGTTGATAGCTTAAGTACTAGTTTGATTGTGATTATCTGTTATGACTTTTGACTGCCTTGACTATCCTCCTGAACTCTGATCTTGTACTTCGATATTTCTGATACTCTGTTGCCGAACCCCGGCTCGTTCCTTGACTCTGCTTCTGCCTCCTGATTTTGTACCCCGAAATATATCTGATACCCCGTTGCTGAACCCTGCCTGTACTTTGACTCCGCCTTTGCCTCCTGATCTTGTACTTTATCTGTCCGTGTGTGTACTACCTGGCTTGTCCGACCTCGAGAACCGACCTTACTGTTAGAGGCGGTTCCTCGCTCTGTTAGCGACCCTTCCTCCTGAGGGTCACTTTCAGACTATCCTTCCTACTGTCAGTCTGACTCCTCCCGTCTTGGAGAGCTCAGGTCTGCGGAAGGAATCTGTGCAGTACTCCTTGCTGCACTGAGGCCTAGTCCTCAAACTGTTACTCTTACACCAAACACTACACTCTACTCAGGTGAACAGAGGTTAGCTAGTATATCGGATTATCAGTGATACTGCAGATCACGTATAATCTGGTATACATCTGTATTCCCAGTGATTCTGCAGATCACTGGTAATCAGATCCTCTCTGTGCTTCACCGATCGTTACAATTTTACAGTCACTCCCACAACAAACAGCAGCTAGATAACAGGTTTACATCACTGTGTAAACTCTTTAACCACTTGAGGACCCACCCTTTACCCCCCTTAAGGACCAGCGCTGTTTGTTGGGATCTGTGCTGGTTGGGCTCTGCAGCCCCCAGCACAGATCAGCGGGCACGCAGAGCGATCAGATCGCCCCCCTTTTTTCCCCCCTATGGGGATGATGTGCAGGGGGGGTCTGATCGCTTTGGTGGGCAGGCTTGTTGCGGGGGGGGCACCTCAAAGCCCCCCTCCGCGCCGAAATTCCCCCCTCCCTCTCCTACCTGCTCATCCCCGGTGATCGGGGCTGCACAGGACTCTATCCGTCCTGTGCAGCCAGTGACAGGACGTCCCCTGTCACATGGCGGCGATCCCCGGCCGCTGATTGGCCGGGGATCGCCGATCTGCCTTACGGCGCTGCTGCGCAGCAGCGCCGTACAATGTAAACAAAGCGGATTATTTCCGCTTGTGTTTACATTTAGCCTGCGAGCCGCCATCGGCGGCCCGCAGGCTATTCACGGAGCCCCCCGCCGTGAATTGACAGGAAGCAGCCGCTCGCGCGAGCGGCTGCTTCCTGATTAATCAGCCTGCAGCTGGCGACGCAGAACTGCGTCGCTGGTCCTGCAGCTGCCACTTTGCCGACGCACGGTATAAGCGTGCGGTCGCCAAGTGGTTAAAGGGAGGCGGGATTCAAATACCTTCTAGCCATAGTGTCATTATTATTGAAATGGGAAATTTTTGTTCTTTGCGATTTAAGATAAGCTTGTTGCTGTAGTTAAAAAGTTCAGCACAGTTCAGCAAAGGCACACAGGCCAAGGTAAAAAAAAACTTAACAAAACAACAAAAACAATTAGGTGACATATAGGGAACTTTTTTTGAAAAAACTTATATTTGGGGCACTAACTATTTTGGTAAATTTTTTATTTTGGGATGTTTCAACCCCTTGAATGGAACTAGCATTTGTGTATGACATTTATTTGCATGGCTTTGTTGAGCTACTGCTGGCCTACCATTATTTGGTTTGCACTGAGTCAGGGCTGGTTCCAGACAAAATGGGCCCCTTTGCAAAAAATAATATGGTCCGCCTTCCGTTCAACAATATAGCAATATTAGGTACCCTTCCCCCCCAGGTAGCTGCATTAAGTGGCCTTTTCTGCCCCCCCCCCCCCCCCCCCATATATCGGCATTAGGAGACCCCTCCCCTTTCAGATAGCATTAGGTGGCCCCTGCCAAGCTTGCAGTATTATGTAGCCCCTTTGTGCCCCCCAGATAGCACCATTAGGTGGTTCATTTTATTCCCCCCAAATTAGCAGCATTAGATAGCTTCTATGTTCCTTTAGCTTTAGGTGGCCCCTTTGCCTCGACCAAGTAGAAGAATTACATGACCCCTTTGTTCCCCCAAAGCCGCATTGAGTGGCTTTGTCCCTCCCCCCACAGATAGAATTAGGTTGTCCCTCAGACTACTACTGTGGGTCATGAGGGCAGAGATGCCACAGGGATGGAGATGGAAGGACTCTAAAGGAAGGAGGCGGAGCATGCTTGTCAGACAGGTAAGAATGCTCCATTCCAAGCGCTATGCAGTGAAACTGGACCTCAGGAGGACAACCTAATTCTATTGGGGATGAAGGGGTCATGAAGGGCCCATACATTTGGCAGGGCCCTGGGTACCTGCACTGAGCTTCCTAATGTGCATGGAGCTTCTTGCAAGGAACCCTGAGAGGAAGAAATATCTGGGAAGAGGGGACACATCATCTATGTTGCTGTGACATATAACTCTATTCAGGCTGGGAACCGCTGCATAAGAAGCTGTAAGGGTGAATTCCCAATACTGTCAAAAATCTATTGATTGCACACAATTATTACTTGGAAAGTCTTTATTAATGGAGCCTGGTTACAGAAGTTATTGGATAAACAAAGTTAAATGAGAACATTGATTGAGAATATGAACATTGATTTATAATGACAGTTCCTCAGTAATTCTACATTATTAAAGCTGGATATGATAACACATATTATCCATCTGAGTCTAATCTTTGTGGCTCTGTGATTACAGTGGAAGGGGAAAAGTACCCACAGAGAACAATACAACAGATGTGTATACAACAGAGAGGCAAATTACCAGACACGATTAGGACAGGCCAGCTATATGTGAGGGTCTATGCTAATATTAATGTGAAATTTTGTATGGATCTAACAATCATTACTTGGGAAACGGATGCGTGATGCAGAAATCTGTAGCATGCCAAACACATTTTTTTGATCTCACCACATGTAAAAATTTGCATTCAGTGGAAATATCTCCATTGTCATTCATTAGTTTCATTATCAATGCAATATTTTGCATTAGAAATTTGTACTTAGTGGAAACAGGCCCTAACTGGAAAACCGGACAGATGTGTGGAGGTCTCAGTGACAAACGTTTTTTTTTCAGTATTGAAGTGACCGACCCAGTTATGATCATTAGCAGTCACAAGATGGCCCATGGATGAGTATCTGAACATGCTTATTCTGCATTCACAATATCCGATGCATTTGCCTACACATTTTCCTGAAGAGCTAATAGAGTAACTAAAGGAGGGCCCTCTGGCTTAGAGACCCAGGTGCAGTCACAACCTCTACATCCCCTATTTCACATATTGTTACTGATAAAAAGCTATTATAATTTAGCTCCTTAGTGTGCTGCAATGTAGAATGCAGAAGAAACCAATATTAATAACACCTCATGGCTTACACCTCTTGGCTAGTAAACACCAAGAATAACAAACAAGTGTATTCACAACTTCATTTTACAGACACAGGACGTAGTAAGACCTCTGCTACTAAATACACACTGCCACCCTGTGGTTATAGCTGATAACGTATCGTATACACATAATAGACTGTTGTTGCTAAATACACATTCCAACAGTTACACCACTGGAACCATTCTTGGTCAGGGAATTAAAAACAGTTTGGCCAATGGCCAAGCTGTTTACAGTCCATTATAAAAAAGATGTAAGAAGAGAGTCCTGTCTTAACTTTATTAATTATCCAATGAAGATGGGCTTTCAATTAAATTAAGATGGTTTAGATGCCAAATGGTGCAATCTGGAATGAATGCACATAAAGGGCTTGATTCACAAAAGAGTGCTAAGTGTTAGCACGGGCGTTTTCGCGCGAATTTTCGCATTGCGCGCGCTCGCGAATTTTCGCGCGAAGCGATAACGTTTTCGCGCGCAAACGCGAATTTTACTGCGAAATCGATATCGTTGTCGCGTGAAAATTCGCGTTTGCGTGCGAAAACGTTAGCGTTTCACGCGAAAATTCGCGATCGCGCGTAATACGAAAATTCACGCGAAAACGGCCGTGCTAACACTTAGCACTCTTTTGTGAATCAAGCCCAAAAACTTCAAGACAAAAGATATGGGACAAAAATAAGGAAATCAAACCAGTTAAAACAGTTTTCACTGGAAACGTACTTTTAGGGGTTTTACTATTTGAGACTTTTTTTTTCCTGCAGAAAAAAGGAACTATGGTATGTTTTCACTGAAAATTGCAGAAATCACAAGGGTCATGTTAGCTGTGGTTGATCAGCTGTTGTTAGGAGGAGTGACACATTTTGATCTTCTGTTGCATTGAGCCTGATTTCCTGAGTGGAGCTGAAGAAGATTGGAGAACATCCAGCAAATCTGGCCTAAATTAATAAAGATTGCATTCAATCAAGGGGCTAAGCTTGGTTAATTCTGTTAAAATTGAAGGAGTAGTCAATGAGCACTGTGGCAACTGCTTCCATATGTATTACCTGCAGCCATATCTTGCATAGTTTAATATATTAAGGTCCTGGACATAGTAAAGTATAACCAGTGTCATACTTATTGTTGCAGCTGTTATGCTTCTGAGTGCTGTTAACCCTTCCACTAGAACGTGAAGTTTTACCCAGATGTAAGATCTAAGTAACCACGGGTCTTTACCAGAGCGACCTGCAAGGGTCGATGGGCTTTGCAGCCAAGTGCCCACCAGGTCACAACTGGGATAGCCCCTCACCAGAGGTCAGGAGATCAAAGACACCTCGATGTGCAGTAGACCAGGGATATCCAATGGACAATCCGAGTCAGGGCAGGCAGAGGTTAATCGTAGCTGAGAAATGGGCCCAGGTCAGAGGCAGGCAGACAAGTTTCTTAAAAGGGGTCACAGGCACAGATCGAGGCAGACGGCAGACAGGTACTTAGAGTCAGAGGCACAGATCCAGACATGCAGACGGGTACTCAGAGTTGGGGTCTCGTGCCACAGCCACTGCAGGATCAAGGACTCATAAGCATGACACCGATGGTGTTGGGCTGGACACGGGGAGAAGCCGAGAGACAGCTCTCCCTGTGCGCTGCAAAGTAGGAGAATATAACAAAAGTATCCCCCTACTGATTACCGAACTGGTCACCCGAATTACAGTGTTTTTTGTGAACTCCTCCCCAGTACTGATATAGCTGGAATAACATTATGGTCTATGGCAGCACCCAAAGCACTCATGGCGTGGCTCGGAGAAGACCTGGCTCGTATCCAGTGACCCATCATTCAATCGGAGAAACTGTCTAGACAAATGCAGATGTTGCTGGTTCAGAATCCTGACAGTATAGTCTGTTATGCCCCAGGAGAGAGTCGCACGAAGGGAGAACCAGGCCAATAGGCATGAAGGCAATTGTCCTTATGGCTGTTCCCTCCATTACATTTGGTTAATTTTTTTGTTCATTTTGCATAAAGTAGTACAGGATGTGCCCCCACTGGGAGAGGAGGGGATTTCCTGCAGTGTGTGTCCATTCTAAGCCTTGCACACTCTACCAAAAGAAAATATTTAATTATTACAGGAATTGAGTGAGTAAGGGGTAACCTCCGCAAGGAGAACCCGGACAGTAATACAATGGCCTCAATTCACTAAGCTTATCTCCTGTCTGTAATAATGTTTCTAGAGTTATCACCATGGTGATGAGGCATGTAGTATTGAGGAAACATTTTACCTCAGGCAAACCTAAAGTTAACTCTTCTGTCTTTAAGTTAACTCTTCAATCTTTAAAATAACTCCAGAGTTAAAGAGAAACTCCGACCAAAAATTGAACTTTATCCCAATCAGTAGCTGATACACCCTTTTACATGAGAAATCTATTCCTTTTTACAAACAGACCATCAGGGGGCGCTGTATGACTGACATTGTGGTGAAACCCCTCCCACAAGTAACCCCTACCATTGCCAACAGTAAAATGTTCACTGGAGTTCCTCTTTAAAGACAGGCTGTTTATTAACTGCGTGTGAAAATAACTATAGAGGAGGTAAATTAACTACAGAGGAGGTAACTTAAGGAATGAAGAGATAAGATAACTTTCTCACTGTGTGGAGGTAAGTTTTCTCTTGCCTTATTATCTCCAGCATGATCTTAGTGAATTGATGCCATTATCATTTGAGATTCCCCTTCACTCCCCCAGGGCCATATGCAATTCTCTTTTTCACCTCAGTTTTCTCCTAGGAGATAATTTTTCATCTTTGATTTTAAATAACTTTCCAGTACTTTTCAACTAAAAAAGTACCAAAAAGTTGCTTAAAAAGTACTATCAAAATTATTTTGAGCATGTTCTTGCCTTCTGGGGGCTTAAAAGGCATTTTATTGACAAGTTTAAAAATCTCACCTAGGAGAAAACTCAGGTGAAAAAGAGAATTGCATATGGCCCCAGGTCTCTATCAGTTAAGGTAGGAAAGTTTAATACTAAATAGTAATTTGTAGCATGTCATATTTTTCCTAAGTAAATAAAATGAACAATGATGCAATAACATTTAGTATTGAACTGAATAAATAAAATAAATAGTTTAAACAAATGATTCAAACAAAAGTATTCACACGTACACACGTCTGATTTTTCCGAATGACTTGTCATTCAAACCGGTCGTTTGAACGACAGTTGGAAGTGTGTACGTTCAATCGTTAGACTGATAGCAACAGTTTTGACTGATCCGCTTGACAGATCTGTTGGACTAACTGTCGTTCAAACAACCGCTAGGTCCGTACATGTGTACAAACTACTTTATGTATTAAATGACTGATCAAATGACTTGTTGTTTGAATGTCTATTAGTTGGACAATAGACATTCAAACAAGTCATTTGATCAGTCATTTTATCTAGTCCATTGTTCTATCCAGTCCAATGTCCATTATCAAGCTTATTAAATGACATGTAAATTAGGTAAATTAGCATATCAAATGACTTGTTGGTCAGTCTGAACGACATGTTGTTTGAACTTCAAGTTGTTTAGATGACTACCTAAACGACAACCAGGCGTAAAGTCAGGCGGCAAACCCCTGAACAAGCATGCAGATCAGGTTCACCATTTGCTTATTTCAGGGTGGGGACTCAGACACTTGTGATGCCAAAATATCAACTGGACTGCCAGGCAACTGATATTCCTTAAAAGGAAATAAATATGTCAGCCTCCATATAACTCTCACCTTTGGTTCACTTTAAGCTAAAGGAGTTTTGATTCTTTTGGATCATTTTCCAGAAAGCCTGGCAATCCCCTTTACTAGTCTAGTTATTGCATCTACACATGTTCTCTATAGCAGGGATAAAGAATAAAGGAAGAGATGATAGGCAGTTATAGAAACTATACAGTGCTGTAATGAATGAAAGTGTTTTGCTGATATTTTTAGTTGGAGATGACGGACACCGCAGCAGGAAGAGCAAGCAAGAATCCTTCCCTTCTCTGGAGGGCACGTTCTCCCGCCTGCAGCTCCTTTCCTATTTTGATCAACATCAAATAACATCACAGGTATTGTCTTTATTGTCATATACTGTAGCTGCAGACTGAATGAAATCAATGTTATACCAAACATAAAATCACATTGCCACACATGGTAGTGGAAACTAGCATTGCCTACTCACATAAAACCTGCAAACAAAGCTAGCCATAGACACTTATGCACTGGTTTAAAATGGGAAACAATAAAAAGTTATACACTTACATAGTGCATCTGCAGCTCATAACCGGAACAGAATGTGATTTTCCCTTCAGAGACTCAGCAGTATGCTCTCCCCCAACTGCTATTGTTGTGCTTTTTCCATTTCTGCAACAGGACACCTTCTGTTCATCCTCTACCCTCTCCTTTCCATAAAACAGGATAGGCAGCTTGCCAAAAAGACTGAGCAAAGTGTCTCTATAGCACTCCTTCCTAAAATGTCACGCAAAACGATGTGCAACATTCATTTGGGCAATTCTCTAAGGTGTGAATGTAGCATTCAAGGAGACCTAAGCACACAGCACTGTATAGATCCTGGTCATGTGTTTGTAACTGTGACTGGGAAATGTTCCCAGGCAACCTAGCTAGCAGTCAATATCGCTAAGCCTTACCTGCACCTGCAGTGACTTTCCTGTGCCTCTTTCTCTTATACAATTTATGCTGCACAAAAACTGGAATTTGAATGGTGACAATCAACTTAAAGGGCCAATTGATAGACTGAATCAGCACACATCAAATTAACAGCACCAGTGCAGTGCATCAGTTGTTGTGACAGATAAAGGGTACTTTAACCCTAACACAGACACTGTTTAATACACTGTAACGTGTTGTATGATTGCTATAGATTTTTTTTCACCTTCATTGGCAACAGTTTTCAAATAATATAATTTTTTTTGCACTTTGCAATCAAAGTGCAAGAAGTGCAGTATGATAAGCTTGTATTATTTAGAAGTCAGACAGCCAGTTCAGAAGATGCGTTTGATAGCGGCACCACTTTAATTTGGTGCTGAGAGAGGAGGAGGAGAAAGACAATCATGACAAACTGTCAGTCATTTGGGGGCATGGCTTAAGGCTTGTACACACATGCAACTTTTCCACCCAAGTATCGTCCAAACTTGATCTGTTGGACGATAATTAGGCATGTGAACGCTTGACAAACAGTGCAACAGGCGGATTGACTCACGCGACAGTTGGGCTGATATCCTGCAGTTGGCTGTGTGTACAAGTGGTTTGAACGGCTTGTACTTGTTTTAAATGTGGCCATATCGTGCAGTTTGTCTTTCTGCTTTTGTGCGCAGTATGCAAATGAGTTGGTCGCTCAGTTGGTTGGTGCAAGGAAAATACAAGTCGTGCAATTGCTTGGTCGTGCTTTCAGTCGTGCTGTCGGGTTGCTTGTGTGTATGAGCCTATAGACTGGCAAAGCAATCACTCCCAATAGGACTAAAAGTGTTTCAGGCTGATTACGAGTGAGCAGGAAGCTGTAGGTCACTGAGAAGGATATGAAAATCTACAGATTGGTGCAACAAGCATTTTCTTTGATTATTTTGCAAAAAGTTAAGTGTTATTAAGAAACCCAGATATGCATCAGATGCAGAAGTCTAAGCCATTTGAACTAATGGAGAAAGTGCTATCTATTACTGATTACTATTATTTTTCACACTCAAGTCAGTTGCGTTGCAATGGCCAATATCATCGTATAGCAATATGATGCAATGATATTCTTATGGGGCCTTCACATCTAGTGCAGTGCGGTGTGGCGGGTTCTGACGCAGTAACGGGGCGATGCGCACCTTCACACTGGCAAGTGAGGCAAACTTTCATTGGACTGTATGTCACATTTAATTATTCACTACAGCTCCTTTACATTGTGATTTGATTGCAATGTAACTTACACAGTGAAACGGCCTGTAAAGTGATAAACGGCATAAAGTGATATGGAGGACATGGAGGCTGACATATTTATTTAATTTTAAGGGCCCTTTCACACTAGTCTGTTGCATGGCAGAATAATTCTGCATGCCAACTGCCCATTACTATTCTGCTGGGCTGTTTAAACTTCTGTGTTGTAGCGGAACGCGTTTTTCTAACTCGATGCATGCAGGCTTTGAATTCACACTCATGCTAACATGCATTATGCACTGTACAAAGTGTCAATCCAGCCTTAACAATACCAGTTGCCTGTCAGTACTGCTGATCCTCTCCCTCTAAAGCCTCATACACACGAGGCACATATGTCTCACAAGAGAAAACTAAAAAAAAAAAAAAGCAGCACTGGCGCCTGGCGACAGCTCTGACTGGCGATGGTTCGTGGCGCGCACCTCATACACACGGGGGAACTGTCGCCGCAACATGCGCGTGCTATGTGTTTGTGGCGACAGTTGTGCCCCGTGTGTATGCGCCTTAACATGCATGCAGACTAGATGTTTCTGACAAAAATCTGACAAGATTAGCCACATGCTTGTTTCAGGCATGTGATTTAAATGCTACTGATGCCAGAATGATCAGCAGGATTGCCAGGGAACTAGTATTGTTTAAAGAGAATCTGAAGCGAGTATAAAACTCGCTTCTTCTTTTATATTCAGCAGGGGCATGTGTGCCCCTGCTAAACCGCCGCTATCACGCCGCACAACGGGGGTCCCTTACCCCCCAAATCCCCTCCGTCCTCGCCGGGGATCTCTTCCGCATTGAGGCAGGGCTAACTATAGCCCTGCCTCACGCGCGTCTGTCAGCGCGTATCTCCGCCTCTCCCCCGCCCCTCTCAGTCTTCCTTCACTGAGAGGGGCGGGGGAGAGGCGGCGATGCGCCGCTGATAGACGCGCTGTGAGGCAGGGCTGCAGCCGTTAGCCCTGCCTCTAGGAGCAGCAAAATCTACAACCAATTTGGTCGTTGATTTTGCAGGGGGGGAATTGGGGGGTAAGGGACCCCCGTTGTGCGGCGGGATAGCGGCGGTTTAGCAGGGGCACACATGCCCCTGCTGAATATAAGAGAAGAAGCGAGTTTTTTTACTCGCTTCAGTGTCTCTTTAAAAGGAACTAGGAAATAAACATTGCAGCTTCCATATCACTCTCATCTTGGGTTCACTTTAAAGGAAGCCTGGAGTTAGAGGAATTTGTTTACTTCCTATTCCTTGGCTGTCACACTTACCA
The DNA here is from genome assembly GCF_040937935.1 of Hyperolius riggenbachi. NCBI lineage: Eukaryota > Metazoa > Chordata > Amphibia > Anura > Hyperoliidae > Hyperolius > Hyperolius riggenbachi. Next base: position 155,885,013 of record NC_090649.1, read on the forward strand.
TATTGCTCTGTTCCAAGTCGTATGCCTGGAACAAGCATGCAGTTACAACAGCGGATCTGCATATCTGTTCTGGGTCAGTGGGAATGGAGTATGTATTAAAGGATCAGCTCAACAGCCAAGGAAGATGTGATATATACATTTCAGGTACAGTATAGTAGAATCCCTTTATAGTAAACGCCAAGGGACCAGGAAAAGTAGTTTACTATATCAGAAGTTTACTATTTCAGAATTGGTCATACATTGTATATTTATACAGGCACATTTACTGTGACCTGAGGGCAGAGTTTACTATATGCAGAGGTTTACTATATCAGAGTTTACTATAAGGAGATTCGACTATATTACATAATAATAATATTTCAACATGTGAAATGACAATGCAATTCAATACAGAATTAATGTAACAATACCACAATGCAGATCTTTGAACATTTGGAGGATGCAGACACCAGTCCATGAAAACTTTCCTAGAGAGAATGAACTATACTTACATGTCCATGTTGTGAAGCTTTTGTGTGTGCAGTAATTGACTCTTGTGCCGGTTGTGTCCACAGATATCCTGCAATGTGCTGGAACAAATCACCAGCTTTGCATCAGGCACATCGTACCACCTTCCTCTGGCTCACCATGTCCAGCTCATATTTGATCTCATGGAGCCAGCCCTGAACATCAATGGGCTCATTGATTTTGCTGTACAGGTAACACGTAATTCTCTGAAACAAATGTTGTTCTTGGGTGACTGGAGGTACCGGAAAGCAGCTTTGTTCCAAGGCAGTAAATAATATCATGGGAGCTCTGCCGTGTTTCTTGCTTAACAGATTGCGCCTGCAGGCTGACAGTAATCTCATTGTGTTTTCCATGCAAATAGTGCTCTGTTCCAGAAATCTTGTGTTCTTCTAGATATCCTGAGCTCAGGCGTGGAAACTTCAGGCTAGCTGGTTGGAGCTAATGGACCTCCTAATTGTAATGTATTCCAGATAAAACAATTATATGTGCTCTTCAAAGCGTGCAGTGTGTCTGTCGCAAATCTATTACAACTTTCAGAGTGTTTTGATGGAATATTAATTATCCAAACACAAGAGATGCCAGATGCCTTGTTGGGATTATTTAATAAAATGACTTAAAGGACAAAGCTTACCTACAGACATTAGGTGCCATGCACAATTTGATTACTGTCTTTCCTGTACAGATATACTTCCTTTGGTGAGAAGGCAGGGTTACAGACTACCCAAAAAGCTCATGGTGAACCAGAACTCCTAGGAGTGTGTAAGGGGCTACAAAGAGCCAAAAAGCCCTCTTACTAAAATGTTAAGCAAAACAAAAGTTTTCCTTCTTAAAACAGAAGGTATCTGTGATAATTCAAATTGGAGTGAGCATTTGATGTCTCCCACGATGCATCACTGCTAAATATGCAAATCATCCTATGTTGTCCATGTAAGCTAACCACACCTCAACAACCACTGGAATACAATGATGTGTCAGCTTGTTATTGTACCATGAGCTTCCTGGGTAGTCTGTAACTCTGGGTATTTCAAATTCTACTCCATATAGCCACATTAATCCATGCCATGCACTGATGAGGATCAACCAATCTGTCTGTATACATGTTGGATGTTTGTGGCTCTGTACAATTAAAGGTGGCCATACACTGGTCGATTTGCCATCAGACCATCAGATCGACCAACAAATAGATCCCTCTCTGATCGATTCTGATCAGAGAGGGATCGTATGGCTGCCTTTACTGCAAACAGATTGTGAATCGATTGCAGCATGAAATCGATTCACCATCTGTGAAGCATGACGCCGCCCCCCCCCCCCTTCCCCCCTCATACATTACCTGATCTGGCCGGTCCCTCGGTCTCCGCAGTCTTCTTCTCTGCGCTCGGCTCCAGGGCTCCAGCTTCACTTCCTGTCTGGGGAAGTTTAAACAATAGAGGGCGCTCTACTGTTTAAACTTCCTGTCCGGACAGGAAGAAGTGAAGCCTGCCGGAACCCAGCGGAGAAGGAGCGGCGGTGACAGCGGAGATACGTGCCGGCCGGATCAGGTAGTGTATTGCTGCTGTATTGTGTCGGTCATCAGACATTCAAATGCCGCTATTTATGCACTCCCGAGCGAAATCTTCCGCACGGACAGGAACGACGGGAATCGATTTTGGTCGGAAATCGATCATTCGGTCAACTTTTGCGCAACGATTTCACAGCAGATTCGATCACAGTGATCGAATCTGCTGTATATCGGCGGGAAAATCGTTAGGTGTATGGGCCCCTTAACAAGCTGACACATCATTGCAATCCAGTGGTTCTGGAGGTGTGTCTAGCTTACGGGGCAACAAAGGATGATTTGCATATTCAGAAGTCATGCATTGTGGGAGACATCATATTCTCACTCCAACCTGAATTATCGCAAATACCTTCTGTTTTAAGAAGGCAAACTTTTGTTTTGTGAGAGGACGGGAGAGAAACCAGAGACCAGCAGCATAAGTATCACTGAGGAATATGAGGTCTCTTTTCCATGGACGGCTGAACTGCTTGTTTATTGAGCAGTTCTGGCTATCAGCTGCTGGCCACAAGCACCATTCAGCTGTAATTACATGCAGCGAATGACAGTGAAAAACTCATGTCACTTCTGAGCAGGTGAACCTCCGTGATCAGATGCAACTACCTGGGGGAACCGCCTGCTTGTCACCTGTTTCCCGCCTGTGCTGAGCGCTAGAAAGCGGCACATCCAGCGATTGGATGGGAGCAACTGACAGGTGGTGAATTCACTGCCTTCAGCTGCTGGTGGAAAAGAGGACTTACAGATGTTGTACAACATACAACATCTAAAATGGGAGACTGCATTATCCACAGACACAAAAGTGAGGAACATTAAAGCAGATGCATGTACAGTTAGGTCACATGACAGCCACTGTATGTATGTTGTCAGTAGAGATCGTCAACTAGATTCAGATGATTCCAGCTTACATGCATATTGTATGCTGCTAGTAATTTGTCCAATCAAAACCAACAGGAAGTGCATTCAATTGGCCCAGTTCCAAGCAACATATAATTTGCATGCAATTTGCAAGTAACTCTAAATTCATTAATCTCAGTAGTAATCTATTTTTTATACACACATAAGTATTTTATTTGTGTTTAATCTACATGCCATACTCATCACACTGTGTTACAATATTGTTTGTTTAGAATGAGGAGTGTTTGTCCACTATTTAATACTCCCCACAGGTCTTAACACCCCTACACCCCCCACCTCCACATAGGGGCTTCTCCCCTTTAGTTACTCCTCTGCTTCTTCACAGTTCTAGGACTTTTTTTTAGCTGGTTACTAAACTACTATTGCTTCCAACAAAGCTATGCATGAATCGTGAACCACCTAGATCCATCTCATTCAGCTTACTGACTGAGGCCTCTTAGTGAAAACTTTTTTTGGGCCATTTTAAGAACCAGAGAGATTGCAATGATCCTGATACTAGATGCATATAGATTTGGTTAGGATTCCAGTGGTTTGGGTGCCGCATTCATGCTATGTGGTTTGGGTTCATTTTTGCTTTGTGTTCAGCAGCTGTTTCCCTCTGCAGTTTTGGTAATTGTTACCCTGTAGTCTGGATGACCCTAATAAATACCATTACCAAAATGATTTTTCCTGATATCTAACCCTAACTTACAAACTTAATGAAACCCTCTTTCCTGATAGCTAGCCATAACCTCCCTTTAGGATAAAACCTTAAAGGTGGCCATACATCTAGTGATTTGGCTGTATGATCTATCATTTGATTCAATCATTATATAGAATCGAGAGAGAATCAAGTGTGTTCCAGTATGCCCAATTGATGAAAAGTAACTGATATCATGTCAAATCGACCAGCTTAGTCGATCAAGCCGGATGCAAAATATCGTCGATTGCAGAAGAATCGGCTACTGTTCACATGTCAATCCCATCGACTCTGAATGAATTTTTGCATTCAGAGCATAGAGACAAATCGGTCAGATCGATAAGCGAAGGTGAATTGCATAGGATATTGCCTGTAGTGTATGGGCCACAAGTCGATCAACTTTCAATCAACCATACTAAAGTCGATTCCTTAATAAAGTCGATCGCTTTGTCGATTGAATCAGCATCATCAGATATATGGCTACCTTACTCACCTCCTTTTCCTTTCTGACGCTCGACTATTTAACTAAGGATGAAAGAAAAAACAAACATGAAATCTTTCTTAAATAATGTTCATAGAAATTAAATATTTGATTAGCTGCATTGGACTAATATACTGTACCTATGATTATTCTGACCATTCCTTTAAACTTCTCTGTAGGTTTCACAATCAGTAACTGAGAAAGCAACCTTACATTGTGTCAGCTGTTACTGCAATGGGAATGGTTACTCCCAAGTTATTATTGTTGTGTATTTATATAGTGATGACATCTTCTGCAGTGCCTTTACATAGTGTAGGTTCCCCCCAATATCAGGTACCTCCCAAGATAGGTAGTCCCCAGTAGTTTGCAGCCAGCCAGAAGGAGCCCCCAGTACATGTACTTAGATTTGTGCCCCAGCATAAGTAGCTGGCGTATCCCCTAGTATAGGTAGCCAGAGAGGGTACTTCCAGCATAGGTAGCTAAAGAGCCCCCAGTATAGGTAGCCAGAGAGGGTACTACCAGCATAGGTAGCTAAAGAGCCCCTCATATAGGTAGCTAGAGCCCCCTCCCTCAGTATAGGTAGCCAGACAGCCCCCCCCCCCCAATTAGAGGTAGCCCTCCAATTTAGGTAGACAGGGAAGCCCCCTTCGCCCCCAGTATAAGTAGTCGGGGAACCCTCACACCCCCCCCCCCCTTCCCCAGTAAAGGTTGCCAGATAGACCCTCAGTATAGGTAGCCAGAGAGCCCCCCCCCCCCAATTAGAGGTAGCCCTCCAATTTAGGTAGACAGGGAAGCCCCCTTCGCCCAGTATAAGTAGTCGGGGAACCCTCAGCCCCCCTTCCCCAGTAAAGGTTGCCAGATAGACCCTCAGTATAGGTAGCCAGAAAGACCTCTGCTCCCCCCCCCCCCCCCCGGTATATGAGAGAGGGCACCGCTCAATGCAGAGTGGACAGTGTAGGAGTGAAGAGAGCCCCCCTCAGTATAGGTTGCTAGAGAGACCTTCAATATAGGTAGCCAGAGAGACAACCCCCATGGGAAGATTTGATAGTAGCTAACATAGTTTTTACATACTGTATAAGCTTTAAAAATAACTGGATCTCCTATCACACATTTGTATATAGATTTTTGTAGGATTCAAATAAGGCACTTTACATGTCTGTATAATATATAATAACAAATGCTAACTAAGTTATGTCTGGCTTTCACTTTCCATGTACTGCAATAAGAAGGTTGTGGAACTCCGCTCAAACCTCCAACCACCGACAGTGCAGGGCAACAGGCCGCTCCGACCCAAAATCCAAGGCAATAGAAAGTGAAGTCCGCACGATGTCGGTATGGTCAAACCGGCTTTATTGTATCAAACACATGGGCTATAAACAACACCAAATGCTGACATGTTTCGGACGTCACACGTCCTTAATCATAGCCCATGTGTTTGATACAATAAAGCCGGTTTGACCATACCGACATCGTGCGGACTTCACTTTCTATTGCCTTGTACTGCAATAAGGATACAATACTGCATAAATCCTTAAAATACATAATAAAATACCACATGGATCTTTAAAATGAAAGAATTAGGTAAAAACTTGAAACACAGTTTTATTTAGCCGCCAGTAAAATACTTCCAGTGAAGAATAAAACACACCTAATAACATATACTTTGTGGTTTGTGCCTAATACCTGCTAAAACTGCCCAGCAATGCTAGCACTAAGGGACACCTGAAGTGAGAGGGATAAGGAGACTTCCATGTGTATTTCTTTTTAAACAATGCAAATTGTCTGGCTATCCTGCTGCTCCTCTGCCTCTATTAATTTTATCCATAGACCCTGAACAAGCATGCAGATCAGATGTTTCTGACTGACATTTGATTTGCTGCATGCTTCTTTCAGGTGGGTGTTTTAGACACTACTGATGCATGAAAGATCAGAATGATGCCAGGCAACTAGTATTGTTTAAAATAAAATTATTATTAATGTACTGTATATAGCGCCAGCATCTTCTGTGGCATTGAAGATCTGAAATAAATATGGAAGCCTCAATATCCTCCCCACTTCAGTTTTCTTTTAATATTGTTATTTTCCAGGCCTAGCGTATTAGGCTCCGATGTAATGACACGGATGGAAAACTGATCCTTGTAAAAATGAATCCATGGCACAGATCAGTTTTAAAAGTCTCAGTTTTACATCCATGACCCTCCGTTCTGTTATTGTGCACTGCAGTCAGTGCGGCGCATTTGTCTGTCTGGAAAAATCGCAGCAGACCCAAACTCGTGGTCTGTTTGGTGGAAAGTGCTGAACGGATCAGTTTGAATGGACCAATGTGAATGGATCTATTGGTAACATGGGATCTGTTTGCATCCCTTGCATCGGTTGTAGTCTGTTCCGTTACGGTCCGCTAAACCGTCCGTTGTTTAGGCTAATATGAACCAAGCCTAAGACATATGCCCCCTTCTGCACATTGACTTATCCCAAAGAAGACTGTTTAAGTGTCAAATCTGTCTTTGGAACAATATTTGCGAGTAGAAGTTAAGTAAGGACAACATGGTGTCAGCAGCCTGCCTGCTCTCTGTTACAGTCATACATGTATACAATTTTGTTTTGTGTTGATGATTGTGTGTTTCTACTAACGTAGTTAATGAATTATATATAAGCAAGAAAATAGCTGAAGTTGTACAGTATTAATATTTTAGAAACTTTAATCTTGTTAAGTGGGCTCTGAAAACATTCCTGCTTTGAAATTCAGCAAGTGCCAGTCTAGAGAATGTTTCTCAGCATGCACATAATACGTGTAATGTGAATATAATTGTAGATGTAACTGCAGGCAAGGCACAAAGCTCGGTCATAAATAACCAGTGAAATGTTATCTCTGTGTGTGTGTGTGTGTGTGTGTGTGTGTGTGTGTGTGTGTGTGTGTGTGTGTGTGTGTGTGTGTGTGTGTCTGCTCATGACCTGCTGTTGTCCTCCTCTACAATTGTACCTCATACGATTCACATATACAAGATTTTGCATGTGCTTCACCCCTCCTCTGGAATGCCCTCCTACAACACATCCGTTATTTTCCAACCTTTGATACCTTTAAACGCTCACTCAAAACTCACTTGTTCAAACAAGCATATGCTCTACCTTAGGCCACTTCTCCTTTGTTCTAAAGCCAAGTTGTACTCCTCACTAGATAACCTAAAACAAGATTTCACATGCGCTGAACCCCTCCTCTGGGATGCTCTTCCACAACACATCAGTCACTCTCCAACCATAAACGCTCCCTCAAAATTTACTTTTTCCGGTTAGCATACGCTCTACCTTACTAGATACTCTACAAACACACTGCCGCTAGCTATAAATAATGAATGCTACCTCACCTCTTTTCTGTCTCCTCCCCAAAGTGATGTACTTTAAAAGAGAATACATAAATTGTTACTTTATGGACTTAGATTTTTGTATATGTAAGCAATGAGAGTTTATCATTGTCATTTTTGCAAATTAGGGCTTGTAATTATTTATCGAGTACATTGATAAATCCAAAAACAGACAAATAAAATGTGTGGATTTTATCTACAGTAGTATTGTTTATTTTAAAACTATAGAGGTTGAAAATTGAGAAATTGTGTATTTTTTTTTCATTTTTTCCTTATGTTTCCATTTAAGCTGCATAGAAGATAAAGTAATTACTTTACTAAACGAAAAAAACCTATGAAATGGCGAAAAAAACCCCCCAAAATATAGGTCATTTCAGTGTGATAAATAAAGATATAGTTATTGTCGAATGAATGGGAGGAGCGTTAAAATTTAAAAATTGCTCTGGTCCACGAGAGGAACACAACCGGTAGTGGTCAAGTGGTTAAACAAACTGTTGTGATGACTCATGCTTGACATTTGTGAAACTCCCAAATACGCCTTTTTCTTTGATTTATCTGTACTTTGTAAATCATAATTATTTCCTAGACCAAGTTGCAAGCTTGAGCTGAACTGGAAGCATTTAAAATTAAAATTAGGATGTTGTGCAGTACTACAGTGTAATGTTTTAAATTAATAAAACATGTAATAACTAAAGGCAAGAGCTCCAGAACACAATCCATTTGGTGTTCTCCTTGGTTTGTCAGTAGTGGCAGGAGAGAGTCTTGCTTCTGCTTGGCTGCAGGTTCTTTGGGAAGTGTGACAGAGATCTATGTGTTATTTCAATGGTAGATGAGAGGAATCCTAGAAGTATAAGCTATCATTCCCTTTATTTTGAGAAAGAAGAGTAATTGTTGGAACACATTTTTCAATCATCTCATTTAGGCCTTAAGGGCTCGTTCAGATCACAAATGCGGATGGCCATGCGTGCGGAACGCAACGCGTACGAACACACGCCATCCGCGTTTGTGTGCGTTGCGTGGCTGATCCCATCACTGAAAAGTGAATGGGACAGCTGTGCGTTTTTACAAAATCTGCATGCAGCATGCGTTCCTGGACCGCACAGGTCCGGAACGCATGCAGTGTGAACATCAGACAGTACACTCTATGCACTGTCTGATGTCGTGCGTGTCGGCCTCCTGCACGTGTTTCCAAAATGCGGCTGGAAACGTGTGCAGTCTGAACAGGCCCTTAAGTATTATCATGAAAGTGATGACGCTGTATATATTCTCTTTAAAGTGTAAGTTACATTGTTAGTAAAAGGGCTTTTTGATCCTTTTACTTCTGGTTCACCATGAGCTTGCCGGGCAACCTGTAAATCTGGGTGTTTCAAGTCCTACTTTTTAGGGCCATATTAATCCACAGAATTGGATTAATATGGATTCACAGAAAGTGTGCAATAATTGTTTAAACAAAATTAGGCAGGTGCATAAATTTGGCAGCCTTGATGCCAATCTTGCAAGGGTTATAAAACAAGTATGGCCATCATAATCTACGCAAACATAAAAAGTGTAAGCATGAAAATACCTGATCTGAAGGAATGGCGCCTTTATCGGCGGGGGTGAAGTAGTAGTCAGGTCCCCCTTACAGCTCTGGGCCCCCCTGCAGTCACAGGAACTGCTCCCCTGTAGTTACTACCCCGGCCTTACTGATTTTCCTTTTCTTCTTGTTTCTTGTTTTACTCTGAAATATATTTTGTGTGCCCAATATTGCTCTGTATCTCTTCTGTGCAGTCTTGTAAACAGTGCTATTGGAACTATTGGACTATTTGGATAAATGCGTATGGCTTAAAGTGTACCTGAGTTGAGAGACACATGGAGGATGCCATATGTATTTCCATTTAAACATTTCACATTGGCTAGCTGTCATGATCCTGTGCCTCTCATACTTTTAGCTGTAAAACCTAAACAATCATATGCAGATCAGGTGTTTCTGACTGCAGTCTGTCTGGATAAGCTGCATGCTTGTTTCAGGCTGCTTACACACTAAGACGTTACAGGCGCACGTTACAGGCGTTATGCGACCTTAACGTAGCACCTAACGCAACGTCTTGGTGTGCAAGTAGCCTCAAGTGTGTTATTCAGTCACTACTGCAGTCAGAGAGATCAGTAGGACTGCCAAGCAACTGGTAATGTTTAAAAGAAAATAGATATAGCAGCCTTCATATGTCTCATCTTGGGTTCCTTTTCAGTTATGTCAGTCTGCTGGAAAATGATTCTTTGCAGCTGATTTTTCAACCAATATTTTCTGGATGAAATATCATAAGCAAGGGAGAAATACATGCAATCTTCCAAACATCATATGAGTTGTGCTCCTGTTAAGTGTAATTACTGTTGTTGAACCAATTTCAAGCGGAATATCTCAAATCCTGTAAAGCAGCTGGTGTGTATTTGGCAAGAGAAACTCTGTAAATAGGCATAATTGCAGTTTTGTACAAAATGCTGTGCATGTTTAGCTCATGTTCTAAAACCAGTTGGTTTCATGTTTTTCAGCTGCTAAATGAATTAAGTGTGGTGGAAGCAGAGCTGCTGTTGAAATCTTCCAGCCTCGCAGGAAGTTACACAACTCGCCTGTGTCTGTACATCGTGGCTGTGCTAAGACGATACCATGCCTGTCTAATTTTAAATTATGATCAGACCGCACAAGTGTTTGAAGGGTTTGTAGAATTTACTGTTCCTTTTCCTCTTTCTTTTGCAAATATTGTTTACTTGCTGTGTACGACTCCACTGTAGTGCAATGATAGTGGCAGAAGCTTTACTCAGAGTTTGTATGAGGGAGAGAGGGCTGGTACTTCCATAGAGTTAAACTAGACAATTGCCTAGGGCACCAAAAGCCTTAGGAACCCCACAAGTCAGAAACTGTAGAGGTCACATGTTTACTATCAGTAAAGTATGAAAATGTAAGACCTTACATTCATTTTTGCTCAGAGCCCCATTTTACCTTCCTGGAGACACCCTCCCTGGAGACAGGTCAGTACAGCTCTAGGGAAGCAAGCTGGATCCATAGACCGTTCAGAAACAAAAATACAAGGGGCAAAGGGAGCCAGGGCCAGACTTAGCACTAGGCTCATAAGGTATGAGCCAATAGGTGGCTGTAGTTTGTGAACCTGCACTCACCTTCCTGGAGTTGTGCTAATGTAATCGCCTATGGAAAATAAAGAGTTGGATGGGCCGTCCTATTCAGCCCAACCATCAAGCTCTCTATGCTTCTGGGAGGGCAGTGATGCCACCATGGCCCCAGGGTAGTAAGTGCTGACATACAAGGCAAGGGGATGGGGTTAATGTGATGGCTGGGTCAGCAGGTTCATGAGTTCGGCGGAAGGTAGAGTTGAGGGTACCAGAACTTCTGTTCTTAGAGGGTCCCAAGATGTAAATCCGGCCCTGACGAGAGCTAAATACAGTGTAGTAAGTCTGAGTTAAAGGGGAACTGAAGAGAGAGGTACTGTATATGGAGGCTGTCATGTTTATTTCCTTTTAATCAATACCAGTTGCCTGGCAGCCCTGCTGGTCTATTTCTCTGCAGTAGTATCTGATTAAAACCAGAAACAAGCATGCAGCTAGTCTTGTCAGATCATACTTATAAGTCTGAACCACTGAAACACCTGATCTGCTGCATGCTTGTTCAGGGGCTATGGCTATTTGTATTAGAGGCAGAGGATCAGCAGGGCTGCCAGGCAACTGGTATTGTCTAAAAGGAAATAAACATGACAGCCTCCATATACCCCTCTCTTCAGTTCCCCTTTAAAGACAGTACTGAGTAAAAGACGGTACGGTATATAAAGAAAAATGGGTATCCACAAACCACCACCAAAAGCACTTGTGGGGGAAAAACAGTCCCCACTCGGGTGTCGGAGGAATATCTCAGTCGTGGTGGAAGAATATCCCAGCCAGTTGCACTCCAAAAAATGATATTTATAAAAACATGAAAAAATAATCAAGGTTCCAGGAGAAATGTATAGATACAATAAACAGATAGATATAAAACAGTTCAAATATAAAAGTAGTTTAAAACAGGAGTTGCTGTAGGTGCTGGCTTACTCCCCACAAAGTCACTAACCAGCACTTCTGACACAGTCATTTTTTTAAAGGGAACCTGAAGCGAGTAAAATTATTTAAAATAAACACATGAATATTACATACTTGAATATTGAATATTACAAATTAATATTACATACTTACCTCACCATCAGTTCCTCTCAGAAGCTCCCCATTTTCTTCCTACAGTGATCCCTTCCAGTTCTGACAATATTTTGTCAGAACTGAAATATACCAATTGCTGTCAGTTATATATGAGCAGCTGTCAGTTGCAACTGAATGTGCAAGGTAATCTCCATGTTTCCCTATAGCTCAAGTGGATGATATTACAGTTTAACAGTGTGCTGCCCAGGAAGCTGTTATGGGGTAATGACCATTTTTAAAATGGAGGACAGAGAATTCCATCGATCACAGTGGACGAATGGCATGCAGGTGGGGAGAAAAAGATTGATGAGCAGACTACACAGGAGGTAAGTATGGCCTGTGTATGATTATTTTGACTTTTTATTTTCAGTTCAGGTTCTCTTTAGGCTTGGTTAATGTCTTTGTCAGCAGTCCTGGTTACTGACTTTGTGGGAGGGATGCCAACACACCTACCTTATGTTTGAAACTGCCGTTATATGTATTTTATTACTTTTGGGTGCCCCCAGCTGTTAATGGTACCTAGGGAAGCAAGGGCTTATATGAAGAATAATAATAAACAGCAAAAAGGGTGAGGGGTCGGGGCAATGACTGCTCACAAGATGAAAATTTGAGCAATCCCAGTAACAGCCAGTAATCAGTGACCATTATTCGGAATGACCTTGCAAAGGTGCAAATTTTAAAGTGATTATCTATAGGATTATGGAAACCTATAATTATGTTTAATCTTCATAGATACCATATGACTTGAACTTTTATGTGATTATTTCTGCTTTAAAGGGAACACTTAAATGCATGCAGACATCCTGCTGCAGCAGCTCTTCATTTGTTTACATAATACCATTTATAAGGATAAAATTCTGCCCATGCTTAAACACAGTGGCGTAGCTAAGGAGCAGTGGGCCCCGATGCAAGTTTTACAATGGGGCCCCCCTAGCACTCTATACGTAACAATTGATACGGTGCATCAAAACCTGCCAATAGCAACTACAGTGTCAAAGGTACAAGAAGGGGATGGGGAAGAGTTTGTTAAGGATTACCACTATTCAAAGTATCTATAGAAGTGATTATTATGAGCACAGGACCAATAGAGAGCTAATACTGTAGTTGAGGGAGGGCCGTTCAGGGCCCCTCTGGCCCAAGGGCCCCGATGCGGTCGCTACCTCTGCAACCCCTATTGCTACGCCACTGGCCATACATTATTTGATGGCCACCAGATCAAACATCAGATAGAGTTAAAAAAGAAAAGATCATGCCCCTCGAACCAAGTATTGTTTACCTCTACACCCCCATGCAAGCTGGTATTCTTCAGGTAAGTCATAGCCTATTAGTGTGGGGCACCTTCCCCTAGACAATTCCACTCAACTTGGTCCATAGTGTTGGGTGCTACTCTGCAAAAGTGAGGTGGAAAAGCTTCTCCCTGTGTCTGCAGGACACTTATCATAAAGGGACTCTTCCCCACCTCTGGTGCTTAAAAGGAGATGGGGCAATAGTATGGGGTGACACCTATAGTGGAGTCTGGAAGGCTAAGGGAGCCCCAGATATCTGCCCCTCTTTCACATAAAAGAGATCATTCTGATCCCTTAGTTATTGCTGGCAGTTTAATAAAGGCATGTGTAATTCCATACAAAGCATAGCTGCACATGTGACGAAGACATGCAACTGGAGTATGGCATTAGGGAGGAACCTTTGTTTGCATGTAATTAGGACACATGTCATGGTCTGATCATAGAAATAAGATAACTAAATGAGGATTACCAGTAACTTGGAAGACTGCACGTTATGGGACTGTTAAATGTAAATCAAAGTTTTGCTATGCCTTATATCTAGGGGAGTTTGTAAGGCCCCGTTCACACTTGCGTTTCGCTGCCAAACGGACCGGATGACCTGACCGGATCCGGATCAGAAACGTACGGTTCTGATCCGGATCCGATCCGGATCCGGTCAGGTTGCATCAGGTGTACAACAGGCTGTGATCCGGATCCGTTTGGCAAAAGAGAGTAGAAATAAATAAACATTTTGGGGTCTGGGAGGTCAGCAGAAGGTGCACCTGTGGAATCAGGTCCTCCGCTGTTTAGGCCTCACCTCCACCTTCGACATACTGCCATACTGCTGCTCCACTCCAAAATGCTTGCCCATGTGTCCCCATCCAAAACCACTGCTAGAATACGCATAGGAAGTGGGGTAGAATGTCAGGTGTTTGTAGCCAGTGTGTTCTGTGCTTCCGTTTCCCATTGGTTTCTATATTCCGGATGGTGCAGTCAGGCTCCGGTCCGGGTGCATGTGCCGGATGATCCGGACCCAAAAATAGCGCATGTTGGAAAAGTGTCCGGATCCGGCATCGTACTGTACGGAACGGACGCGTGTGAACGTCCGCATAGCTTTTGCATTGCTATGCGGAACGTACGTTCCGTTTGTACAGTATACGGTCCGGATCCGATCAGGCGGATCTGGACAGCGAACGCTAATGTGAACCAGGCCTAAGCCAAATACTTCTCAGGGATGAGAGATGACATTCCTTTCTTCACCTCTTCCACCGTGTGCAAAGATCAATACAATTATAAAGAGAACGAGCCTATTGGATCTACAGGGTGAACTATGCCACTATGGCTTGAGAACCTTTCCCCTGTATAACTTGCGTTCATTGTGAAGATAACTGTATTCATCCTGCTTGCTATTCTAATAGTACCTATGTTTTATATAATTTGCTACTGTATTTGTCTTTTCTTATTTCAATAAAAAATTGATTGACACAATTATAAAGAGAACGTATGGAGCGCATGCGGCATGGTGCACCACAATGAGGACACATGGTGTGCATTGCATGGCGTGGTTAGAATGGGTGTTGCCACAACAGATAGTAGTAGGGGCCAAATAAAGGGAACACTGTATCAACCTAGGTTACATCCTGTAGCCAGTGTATCAATGTGACACTTTCTTTACACATCCAATTTGTCTCATACATAGATACATGAGAACGAAGTTCAAAACTCTGAACAATCAGGACATCCAGCAATAAGAATACAAATACAGACATTTTTGATGGATGGTTTGAGATATCAGGATACATATAAGTGATTATAACTGTTTTTCTTTTGCTTCTGCAGTAGGCTGCTCATTTGACTTGTGATTTTCAACCCTTTATACAGGTGCCTTTACAGATGATGTATTCTAGCTAGTTGCACAGATGTGATTAGTTTAAAGGAGAACTGTAGTGAGAGGTATATGGAGGCTGCCATATTGATTTCCTTTTAAGCAATACCATTTACCTTTCTATCCTGCTGATCCTCTGCTTCTTATACTTCCAGCCATAGCCACTGAACAAGCATGCAGCATATCAGGTTTTTCTGACAATTTTGACAGATATGACAAGATTAGCTGCATGCTTGTTTCTGGTGTGATTCAGACACTTCTTCAGCCAAATAGATCAGCAGGGCTGCCAGGCAACTGGTATTGCTTAAAAGGAAATCAATATGGCAGCCTCTATCTGCCTCTCACTACAGTTCTTATTTAACTAGTTAAAAAAAAAGTCACGCTAAGCTCTCAAAACAGAAAGTAAAAAAACAGAAAGGCAGAATTCTTTCTGTTTTTGGTAAGAGAAGAAAGATTTAAAAAAAAAAAGATCTCAGAGAGATGTAAAACACACTGCCTCTGATATGTATTGTTGCCTGTAAAATGTAATAACTATATAAATATAGTAATACGATTATTTGTAAGGTAAATAAGAACTTGCTGTAAAAACTGATCCGTTATATCATGTGTTCTGTTTGCAGATTGTGTGGTGTGGTGAAGCATGTGGTAAACCCTTCGGAATGTTCCTCCCCAGAACGCTGTATTCTGGCTTATCTGTATGACCTGTATGTGTCTTGTAGTCATATAAGGAGTAAGTTTGGAGACCTCTTCAGGTGAGTAATATATCTTCCCATTTACAAGAGACACAACCCTCTATACCAGGCATGGGCAAACTTGGCCCTCCAGCTGTTAAGTAACTACAAGTCCCACAATGCATTTGCCTTTATGAGTCATGACTGTGGCTGTAAGACTCCTGCAATGCATTGTGGGACTTCATCATCAGAAGCAATGTAATGATGTTCCCCCTACAGTCAGGCAGGCTGTACTTTTGTTTGCTATTGTACTCTGGCAATTTTAATGTGACTTTCTGTTACAAGTAATATCTGCATTTTCTGGCCATAAAAACATATTTAAAGGAAACTTGAAGTGAGAGTGATATGGGGGCTGACATATTTATTTACTGCAATTTTAAACAACACCAGTTGCCTGACAGTCCTTGACAGTCCTACAGATCCACTGCCATATCCCTGAACAAGCATGCAGATCAGATGTTTCGACAAAAATCTGAAAAGATAAGCTGCAGCCTGCATGCTTGTTCCAGGTGTGAGATTCAGACATTACTGATGCCAGGTGGATCAGCAGAACTGTCAGGCAACTGGTATTGTTTAAAATGAAATAAATATGGCAACCTCCATATACCTCTTGCATTTTAAACAACACCAGTTGCCTGACACTCCTGCTTATTCTCTGCCTCTAACATTGTTAGGCATAGCCCCTGAACAAGCATGCAGATCAGATGTTTCTAACAAAAACCTAAAAAGATTAACTGCATGCTTGTTCCAGGTGTGTGATTTAGACACTACTGATGCCAGAGTGACCAGCAGGACTGCCAGGCAACTGGTATTGTTTAAAAGGAAATACATATGGCAGCCTCCATATACCTCTTGCTTCAGGTTCCCTTTAAAATCAGTCAATATTACGAAAGATAATTTCTGGTTATTCTGGTTATATAGAACAGACATTTGCAAAGAGGTTAATGAATAAAGTACAGTACCTTAATCGGAGTGTTATGTATGCCCCGTATGTCCGTATGCACTGTTCCCTCTGCACATAGCACCGCTAGTATCCTGCACATCATTGTGAGGGGTGCGCACGTATGAAGTGACATTTCTCTCAGTGCACCGCCAGAGGGTTGACATTGAGTTAATGGTTCTTTAGACGGGAACCAGCCCCCTTTTGTTTCTGACTAATGTGTTTTGGATATTAGGCAGTTTAATAAATAACAAATCCATCTTGACTTTTTGTCACATGCCTGGACTTTTAAAATGCTAGGTAATTAGAGTAATGTAATCAACAGTATTTCACTGCACTTTGTTTAAATATTTAATGCAAGAAGCCAAAAGGGCCTGAAGGCTTTCACATCTGTTCTCAGCTGTTTTTGAAACACAAAAATAAACATGCATTTCCCTGTAAATGCTGTGCTGCTGCTGTCAGTGTCAGCTTGTTGCACAATATACTAGTAGAGCGCCTATTCTACAGGGCTTCTCCACCAGCTCCAATTTTTTGACTAGTCTCTGTGGTTGAGCTTCTGTTTCCTGCCTCGTGGCTCACTCTGGCCCTCACTGTGAGCAACTCTACGGCTGTTTTATGTTTCATGTTGATGATCTCTTGCTTTGTTATAAAAGGTGCTGGAAATGTAGATGGAGAACCCACTTTATAGCAGAGTATTTAGCAAGCTCATAAGAAATCCAAAGATAGCACTTAGAAATTTAGAGGGAAATCTTCTCAGCAGTGAGCAGAAAATTCTCCTAGCATGCATTCATCTGATTCAGAAACTGATGAAGGAAGTGTAGTCAATCAAAGCCACTAGTTGCTGGTGCCAATTGGCAGAATTACAGGGCCACCTAGAGGAGGATGAAGACAGTAAGGGACTGATCAGCCTGAAGGGGGCTGCAGGAAGCCCCGGGTATGTATAGGGTTTTTTTTTTCTTGGGGGGGTAGGACCCTTGAAATAAATGCTTGCCTGTGGCAAAGGGGCTTTCAGTTAGGCACTTTTGGTTTGTTGGCTTGAATTCCTCCCCTCCCTATCATTAACCCGAACATAACCACTTCATTATCTGATCCCTAACTTTACCCCTTGACATATCCTCAACCCTTTTTGTAAAAAAATACATTACTGTAATCAAAGCCCTTGTATGATAAAATTTTAAATTCCAGTAACCCTAACCCCCATCACCCTAATCAATGAATATCCATAACTCATACTCAACTTTCATTTTCTTCATTTTGCCTCCAGCACCCAGTGTCCAATGTACTGCATCCCTTCTAATGCTGGGGATACACGGTACGTTTCTGTACCGTGTATCGACCAGCTGATCCAGCCAGCTGATAATATTCAGCCGGCCCGATCAAGCCGCTGGACTCCCGCCCGCTCGATCTCGGGGACGAGCGGCAATAGATCCGTGTGGACAAGCGCGGACGCGGCTGGGGTCGATCCGGTGGCTAATCGGCTGCCGGATCGACCCATGTATGCCCAGCATTAGACACCAAATGTACTGCTACATTGCTTATACAGGTGTCCAGTCTAATTCTGCACTGCAGACAGTGGTGATTAAGTGCAATGATTGTGCCCAAATTACTGGACAAATTCCATTTGCCTTCAAAGCATGCTGAACCCACCTATTCTACTCCAAGTCACTCTACACCCTCTTATAATAATGATATCAGAGGAAAGTGGTAGATCATATAATGATCTGCTAAAGCGTACACAGAACCTCCACACTGGTTCAAAACTATGAAGTAATCAATCAAGCAAAACTCGCTCCCCTGGCAAGAGAGAGGCCTGGTGCAGCAGGTCTGATGAACAGCCAGCTGAGAACTTTACAATATGTGCTCTAAACTACAGTATATGTGTTATAGAGGGTCAAGTTAGCTCAGGTGAACCAGAACCATTAGGATTTTGTAGAGTGCCTAAAGGAACCAAAAAAGACCCCACACTAATAAAAAGGGCATGCTTTATACAATCATATTGTATTTAGCAATGTAAACTGTTTTATGTGACACAGACAAAATGAAATTAAGACAATAGCTGACTGAAATTACCATATACTCGACCATATAACATAAATCAATAGATGAATAAATGGCCTGCATGCAGTTATCTTTGATGTATACATATTTGTGTTTCCACTGAAAAGATAACCTATAATGAGCCAGCATCAGGCATATCTCTCTTTTTATTGCTCGGTGCAATGATTGTTCTGAGATAATACATCACTGTAATGTCAATAATGGTTTCCCCTCTGTGTGAACAAACTAATTATCGCTATGTGAAAGCACTTTTGTGTGTTTATATTCTCCTTCTTTCTCTTCAGTAGTGCTTGTTCCAAGGTAAAGCAGACAATCTACAGTAACATACAACCATCTAATTCTAATGCGCTTTGGGATCCAGACTTCATGGTGGACTTTATCGAGAACCCATCAGTGCATAATATCAATCACTTTGTCCTGGGGAAACTCCTCAGTGAGAATGCTGCTAACCGCTATAGCTTTGTGTGTAATGTCCTCATGAATGTATGTATGGGCCACCAAGATGCTGACAGGTAAACAGCAAGCAGTTCATAATATTGAAAAACATTGTACTTATTTAATGGATGTTTGTTGCAAACTAGAATGTAGACTTGACATGATTTATCTATGACCACCAAATCTACACACATCACATGACCTGTGTAGGTCACATGAACAACATGGCTGGGGTCTTGTTTACTTTGTGAATGTACTGGATATCAGTCATGAGAGGGTAGGGATTTTCACCTTTTCATTATAAAAGAGTGGTGTGAAACCTAGGTTCTAGGAGAGTGTTCATCTACTTTAAATCTCAATTTAAGCTGTTTGCAAGATGTCAAAATCTGCTCATGTTGAAGGTATTAGTGACCCTGTAGCGCACTACTGGGTTACTAAAACTTTTTAGGCCAAGGGCCATATCTCTGTTCTTGAGAGTGCTAGGGGCCGAACTAGTGAAATTAGACACCATTTTTGCTGTTTGCAGTTAGGTACACTATGACTGTGACATTCTGTCAAATAAAAATGTGATAAGGATAAGGACCAGAGGCGCCAAAAAGAGTAAAAACAATGCTAAGATTAAAAATTGGGGGGAGACGTACTCACCACCCATCCAACAAACCAAGAACCAATATAAAACACAATGTTCAGTCAAAAAATCAGCAATTTATTGGTACTCCCAGGTGCTACGCGTTTCACAGGATAATCCCGCTTCCTCAGGCAATCAAACAGGAGCACAAGCTCCTGAAATGATGGACAATCGAGATTGTTCAAATCGCAAATAACAATTTATTTTGGCACTCCGCAATGCGTTTCGCAAGTACAACCCGCTTCATCAGGCAAGGAGTGCAAGCTGAAAAAGGTCCAATAGAGGCGCATTGCCACTATTGGACCTTTTTGAGCTTGCACTCCTTGCCTGATGAAGCGGGTTGTACTTGCGAAACGCGTTGCGGAGTGCCAAAATAAATTGTTATTTGCGATTTGAACAATCTCGATTGTCCATCATTTCAGGAGCTTGTGCTCCTGTTTGATTGCCTGAGGAAGCGGGATAATCCCGTGAAACGCGTAGCACCTGGGAGTACCAATAAATTGCTGATTTTTTGACTGAACATTGTGTTTTATATTGGTTCTTGGTTTGTTGGATGGGTGGTGAGTACGTCTCCCCCCAAGTTTTAATCTTAGCATTGTTTTTACTCTTTTTGGCGCCTCTGGTCCTTATCCTTATCACAAAACAATCCACCTATGGTGGCAAGGATTCTTCCTAATTTCTTTCTACAGAGAGCGACATCTTATACCTGAGTGGGGTCAGGTTCTAATTCTCCCCACCGGCACATGGAGTGGTTGCCTAGGGGCAACCCGTGTTTGTGAGTATAACTTTTTCTACTAATCTTTCTTCTACTGTTCTGAAATACCGCACCATTTGGGCTCTCGGTATTTTGTTTTTGTTTCTGAAGTGTCAAATAAAAATGTTCCACTGGGAAATACCCATATACCATGTGCAGTTAGCACAGTTGGCAGCTGCTAATCAGTGACTGTTACCGCTGATGGCCTCTGCATGTAACACCGCAGCAATGACCTGTGGGCTGCATGCAATTAACAATTGTAGAGAGCTTTGGGGGCCACCAAAAATGGCTCAGCGGGCCGCATTTGGCTCCCGAGCCAGGCTTTGGACATGCTTGCTGTAGAGAACCCATGCATATGAATCTATTATAACATTGTGAAAAGACTACTATAATAAAAAAAAATTGTAAAATTTAACATACATTTAAACACAGATATATAAGATAGTGTGGGTCTCAAATACCTGCAGACTTTCCAGAGAGAGAAAAACAAACAAACAGAAGAGACTGGGAGCCTCTTACAGTGTAGTATATCTGAACAATGAGACAATATGAAGGAAAAGAAAAGGGTACTCACAAAACTAGGTTACAGAAAAGTAACCACAGTAATGAGCCATGATGTGGTGGATCCAACCACCAAGCTGAGTGTATTTCCTTCCATAAGGGTAAGGTCACTCTCCAACCAAGGGATATAGATGGGGAAATGCAATCACAATGGCCCAAACTAAAAACTGCCCTTGTGGTGGATGGTGGTTAATATCACTGGGAGGAGGGCAACCCTTCCCCCCCCCCCCCTCCGAAGAAAAAATGTAAAAAGGTAAGTTAAATTACCGCTGAGAAAAGAACTACATAAATGGGTACTACACTTACCTGGAGACACTGTTTATTGACCTAAAGGAATAAATTAACTTAACCCTTAGATATATAGTTGGGTTTTTTTCTCAGTGGTAAGGTAACTTACCTTTTACATGTTTGTTTGTTTGTTTGTGTGCATGTACATTTCTCTCCAAATAAAATGCTCTATACATTTTTTTTCCTATGTTGCTGTTGCTTACTGTAGGTCGTAAATCTGATTTTGGACTTGTCAATCTCCTCATGGATGATTCTCAACATTTCCTTAATTTTTTACAATGCACTCCCTGGAACGAATCTATACCAAGATGTCAGCCATTCTCCCTACTTGTTTGATCACCATTCTGGCAGCTGGACTGATCAGCTACCGTTCAGCAAGTTCTTTTTTAATAGAAAGAATATGCTCAGAATCCCCCATGTTGGTGATGGACTTGTCCCAAACCTTTCAGATTTTTGTTATTTACTGTAAGTGACAGCGACTTAGGAAAACAGTAATTTATTGTATATATTACTGTGGGACAACTGTATATCTTATATGTATGTATTTTTAATGTTACAGTTTTTCATGATAGTGGTCCTTCCAACATAAGTGTGTGATAACACCTTATCTTTCTTACCATGCACATCTTTGCTTCTGTCATATATACAGTGGGTTGAAAAAGTATTCGGCCCCCTTGAAGTTTTCCACATTTTGTCACATTACTGCCACAAACATGCATCAATTTTATTGGAATTCCACGTGAAAGACCAATACAAAGTGGTGTACATGTGAGAAGTGGATCGAAAATCATACATCATTCCAAATATTTTTTACAAATAAATAACTGCAAAGTGGGGTGTGCGTAATTATTCGGCCCCCTGAGTCAATACTTTGTAGAACCACCTTTTGCTGCAATTACAGCTGCCAGTCTTTTAGGGAATGTCTCTACCAGCTTTGCACATCTAGAGACTGAAATCCTTGCCCATTCTTCTTTGCAAAACAGCTCCAGCTCAGTCAGATTAGATAGACAGCGTTTGTGAACAGCAGTTTTCAGATCTTGCCACAGATTCTCGATTGGATTTAAATCTGGACTTTGACTGGGCCATTCTAACACATGGATATGTTTTGTTTTAAACCATTCCATTGTTGCCCTGGCTTTATGTTTAGGGTCATTGTCCTGCTGAATCTTCCAATGTTCACCTGTCACACACCTTTCAGGCCTACGTCTAGGCCTCCGTGCCGGTGCTCGCCTCCTGCAGGTACACCACTCCTGCCTCAATGCAGTACAATCGGACAAACGGAGACAGCACACAAATGGCTTCAGTCAAATAACTGTATTGAATAGCATGCAGAGGCACACGTACGACATGTTTCGGGCGGAGCCCTTCCTCAGGTGTCAACCTCCGCCCGAAACATGTTGTACGTGTGCCTCTGCATGCTATTCAATACAGTTATTTGACTGAAGCCATTTGTCTGCTGTCTCCGTTTGTCCGATTGTAATTCATTGTCCTGCTGGAAGGTGAACCTCCGCCCCAGTCTCAAGTCTTTTGCAGTCTCCAAGAGGTTTTCTTCCAAGTTTGCCCTGTATTTGGCTCCATCCATCTTCCCATCAACCCTGACCAGCTTCCCTGTCCCTGCTGAAGAGATGCACCCCCCGAGCATGATGCTGCCACCACCATATTTGACAGTGGGGGTGGTGTGTTCAGAGTGATGTGCAGTGTTAGTTTTCTGCCACACATAGCGTTTAGCATTTTGGCCCAAAAGTTCCATTTTGGTCTCATCTGACCAGTGCACCTTCTTTCACATGGTTGCTGTGTCCCCCACATGGCTTGTGGCAAACTGCAAACGGGACTTCTTATGCTTTTCTGTAAACAATGCCTTTCTTCTTGCCACTCTTATATAAAGGCCAACTTTGTACAGTGCATGACTAATAGTTGTCCTATGGACAGAGTCTCCCACCTGAGCTGTAGATCTCTGCAGCTCGTCCAGAGTCACCATGGGCCTCTTGACTGCATTTCTGATCAGCGCTCTCCTTGTTCGGCCTGTGAGTTTAGGTAGATAGCCTTGTCTTGGTAGGTGTACAGTTGTGCCATACTCCTTCCATTTCTGAATGATCGCTTGAACAGTGCTCCGTGGGATGTTCAAGGCTTTGGAAATCTTTTTGTAGCCAAAGCCTGCTTTAAATTTTTCAATAACTTGATCCCTGACCTGTCGTGTGTGTTATTTGGACTTCACGGTGTTGTTGCTTCCAATATTCTCTTAGTCAACCTTTGAGGCCCTCACAGAGCAGCTGTATTTGTGCTGACATTAGATTACACACAGGTGCACTCTATTTACTCATTAGCACTCATCAGGCAATGTCTATAGGCAACTGACTGCACTCAGATCAAAGGGGGCCGAATAATTATGCACACACCACTTTGCAGTTATTTATTTGTAAAAAATGTTTGGAATCATGTATGATTTTCATTTCACTTCTCATGTGTACACCACTTTGTGTTGGTCTTTCATGTGGAATTCCAATAAAATTGATTAATGTTTGTGGCAGTAATATGACAAAATGTGGAACACTTCAAGGGGGCAGAATACTTTTGCAACCCACTGTAACTATATGAAAAGCCTGCACTTTAAATCAGCTGCTGAGTAGGAAAGGTAAAGGTTAACTTGTTGGAATTTACGGGATTGCTCCTCATCCCATTCTTTTTGGTGGAGAGCAGACAGCATCAGTTATCAGAAGGGAAGAGATGAGTTGTGATCATGTGTTAAGTCAGTAAGTAACCTGAAGAATATTTTGTATGACTGGATAAGTGAGAAGTAAAGATGTTCAGGGTAAAGAACATCATTTGTGCTTTTCTCTTAGGAAATAGCATGAATCCAGCACATGATCACATTAAAACGAAATTCTACTGGGGAAGCAGGATGATTGGAGGGGAGGTGGAGCATTGCAGGGCCCATATACAGTATCGGGGCAGCATTGGATTTCACATTTTTGCATGGTTATAGCATTTAAGTTGGCTTCGCACAGTTTGATAACGACTTAAAGAGAATCTGTACTCTAATATTCTTACAATAAAAAGCATACCATTCTATTCCTTATGTTCCCCTGTGCCCCTCTGTGCTGTTTCTGTCACTAACTGCTGCAATCCTGGCTTGTAATTAACAGTTTTCGGCAGTGTTTACAAACAAAAGACTGGCTTCTAACCGGAGTATCATAGGCTGAGAACAGCTTACTGTGTGACTCATGCAGAGCTTGGAGGGGGTGTGTAAAGCTTCTGCCAATGACAAGCAGTGCTGCACAGTCCACACATTCCAGCCTCAGCCCGACAGACACAACAGAAGAAAGATGATAAGATTTATTACAGAGACAGTGCAACTAGAAAAGGTTGCAGTAAGACAGACCACATCAGAACAGGTATAGGAACTTATAGAATAGAAGAAATAAGGCTCAAACTTTTGTTACAGAGTCTCTTTAATACCCAGTTGAAATGCGAACAGCAAAAAGGTCTCCAGGGATATTTGGACACCCAAAGTAGGTAGTAGAAATCTGACTGAACCGACAGGTTTTGGACTATCCCATCTCCTCAGGGTTTTCTTTATTTTCAAAAGCACTTAGTGAATGGCAGTTGCTCTGTCCAACTACTAAAAAAGTGTGCAGCGAGCAGGGAGGCTGGCCAGCAGCTTTATATAAATCCCTTTCAAGAGGTGTCTTTATAAAAAATAAAGGCCATGCAGAGAATCCCCCTTTTCACGATAGTGGTCCTTTAACCACCCTTACTGCTGACCTTAACCACTCCCCATTCCTAATCTTAACCTCCCATCCTCCATGCCTATCCTTAACCACTCCCCTCATGACTAACCTTAAACACCCAACCCCCATGCCTAACCTTAACCACCCTCCACGGCTAACCTCAACAGCCCCGCCCCACCACCTCCACCAATTGCCAGGAAAAAAGCACAAAAAAACGCAGCAGAAGTTTGGGCGTCGCCATAGGTGCCCATTGAACTTCCGTCATAGAGCAGTAATTTGGGGCGCCTGAGCGGCGGGCAGCCCCACCGCCCAATATTTATTGGTGCCACAGGTGCCCAAATTTCCCCCTATGCTGGTATTTCAATAGGCACCCCCGCTAGCAGGCACCCAAATTTCCCATCAACATTGAAACAACAGTTAAGAAAGGAACACATTTAGCATTGCCTTCTCTGACCAAGGTGTACTTCTATCTATCAAAGTAGATTCACGTTTATATAGTGTGATCTTCTCAATCAATAGATCTATGGCAAAAGCTTAGCAAAGCTGCTTCAGGTATTCCAAACTAATAATGTTTTTGTTGCAGAATCTACGATATATCCAACCTGTGTGCGGAACTGACAGCTTGCTGCACTGTGCTGAGCTCAGAATGGCTGGGAGTTCTTAAGGCTCTTTGCTGTTCCTCCAATCACGTCTGGGGCTTTAATGACCTACTCTGTAGTGTGGATGTAAGTGTTGTTTACACTATCAATCTGTTTGCAGTTATTCTTTGTAACACATATACAGTATACTATGCAATGAAGTAAAAGTGAACTCATAGATAACCAACTGTAAATAAAGAAATAACCCTAAATATGACTTTCCTGGATTCCTATATTCTTATTTTGGTTTAATTGGTGAAACTCTAGCTTTTAGGTTTTACCTGTTTGGCATCTGCTGCTGCCATTTATGTTTTTGTAGCTCCCATACAGAGAAACATGACATGGTGAACTTCTTATCTCTTTTCTGCTGTCTAGGATACAGTATGTATCACAGCTACACACAAGTTTTATGACCTTTAACTAGTTGTCAGTGAGACTTTGTCCCTGACTCCAAATTTGTCCATGACTCCAAAGACTGTGATTTATAGTTCTTGTTTACTAATACAGTGAAAGAAAAAAGGAAATCCAGACTCTTCTAAGATACACTTTAAGTGCAGGGAACGTCTTATTTTACATGGGTTTAAATCACACAGATATGAACTGACATGTCAGATAAATAATGTTGAAATTACACATTGAAAAAAAATTATATATATATATATATATATATATATATATATATATATATATATATATATATATATATATATATATATATATATATATATATATAGCACATTATTGTTTTTCCAGTGGTCAGTTAGAATTGCTATAGATTATGATTAGAATTTTTAAAGAATTTAATTCTCGAGTTGCTACAGAACTATCTTGTCTACTTGGGTTTGACAACAGTGAATTTGCTCCCTGAGAAAATATCATGTTAGAGAGATGCACTGCTTGCTTCTCCTCTGTGTAGTGTTGGTGCTGTTGAAATTCAGAAACTCAAATCTGCCCATCACCAAATTTCAGTACCCAGACAGAGTTGGGCGGGTGGGTGTCAATTATTTGACTCATGTGAAGCACAAATAAGTGAACTCCCCCAGACCCTGTCCACATCTCTGGGTGCTGAAGTGTGGTGACGAGTGGATTTGGGTTTCCAAATTTTAATAACATGAATTTGAGCACCAACAAGAAAAATTGGTCACAGAGTTGGATGGGATAAGTGTGAAGACAATAAACTCTTTACACTTTTTTTGAACTCTGCTGGGAACATGCAGTTGTAGTTTTGGAGCACATTTTGAGACAGCAAGCTCAGGCTCATATCTGTGTACAGTGGCATGTATGGGTGGGTCTCCTCTTATTTCTGCATAACTGATGGGAGAGGGTAGCAGAATGGGAGAGTTTTGAAACAGGCAGCACAGGGATGTAGAATACATGGCACAGCAACCTCCTTTGCAGAATGCTGGGCACTAGTGAGTCTTCCCTGTGATATTTGGCTCACAGGTATCAGGTTTATCTATAGATTCTGACCTGCATTTTAACCTGTGCTAGCAGTTTAAGGTAAATTATGCTACAAAGAACCACTTCTACAAGGTGTAAATATGGGAGCTGGGAAAAAAGGGCGCAGGCAGCTAGTGGACAAAAAGGGCGCCGCCATTCACTCCCATAATAAATAACGTTTAATGGGCGCCGAGCAGGAAAAAAGGGCGCCGGAGCTAAATAAAGTTTACAAACGGCGCCCGGAGCTAAATAAAGTTTACAAACGGCGCCCGGAGCTGTTTAATGATTTATAACTGAGCTTGTGTTGATTTACGTTTATAAAATGCACCCGTGCCGAATAACGTTTATGAAAATACTAAATAGATTTATCTTATTTAAATAATTAAAACATTATTTAAAGTTTTATCCCTTACTGTTTTTAAAACATTATTCACAAAATAAAGCGATCAGTACGTAATGTAAATTGCAATATATTTTTTTATTTAAAGTTTTATCCCTTACTGTTTTTAAAACATTATTCACAAAATAAAGCGATCAGTACGTAATGTAAATTGGAATATATTTTTTGGAGTCACAATTTGTAAAACATTATTATCCACATAATAAAAAACATTATTATTCACAAAATAAAGCGATCAGTACGTTACGTAAATTGCAAAATATTTTTTGCATCAATAATTAGTAAAACATTATTATCCACATAATAAAGGGGGGTCTTAGGTTTAGGCACCAACAGGGGGGTCTTAGGTTTAGGCACCAACAGGGGGGTCTTAGGTTTAGGCACCAACAGGGGGGTCTTAGGTTTAGGCACCAACAGGGGGGTCTTAGGTTTAGGCACCAACAGGGGGGTCTTAGGTTTAGGCACCAACAGGGGGGTCTTAGGTTTAGGCACCAACAGGGGGGTCTTAGGTTTAGGCACCAACAGGGGGGTCTAGGGGTTAGGGGTAGGTACAGGGAGGGTTACTTAGGCACCAACAGGGGGGGTCTTAGGTTTAGGCACCAACAGGGGGGTCTTAGGTTTAGGCACCAACAGGGGGGTCTTAGGTTTAGGCACCAACAGGGGGGTCTAGGGGTTAGGGGTAGGTACAGGGAGGGTTACTTAGGCACCAACAGGGGGGGTCTTAGGTTTAGGCACCAACAGGGGGGTCTTAGGTTTAGGCACCAACAGGGGGGTCTTAGGTTTAGGCACCAACAGGGGGGTCTAGGGGTTAGGGGTAGGTACAGGGAGGGTTACTTAGGCACCAACAGGGGGGGGGGGGGGGCTTAGGTTTAGGCACCAACAGGGGGGTCTTAGGTTTAGGCACCAACAGGGGGGTCTTAGGTTTAGGCACCAACAGGGGGGTCTAGGGGTTAGGGATAGGTACAGGGAGGGTTCTGTGTAAGAGTAGGCTTAGGTATAGTTTTAGTAAAATTTTAGTAATAATTACTAATGTTTTACAACACTTATTACGAACGTACTTATATTTATATCATCGTTATAAAGAATATTTTCAGATTTTATTATAAGAACAAACCATAAATGAAGGTTATTCACAATAATATACAATTATAACAATTAAACATATATTATTGTTTTTTTAATAAACGTAATTATAAGTTTAACTTTACAAATAGGGAAGATTAACGTTTTCACAATTTCCGATTTTATAAACATTATTTAATGATTTATAATTTTGTTAAACTTTATTTGTAAACGAAATATAGCACACTATTTTTATAAACCCTATTAATGATTAATTATTATTTAGAGTTTACACCCCGCGCCCTTTTTGTCCAGGCGCCCTTTTTGTACGTACGCGTAAATATGGTTGTACTGTAATCACGCTGGTGTAACCGTTATCGCATTTCCCATTGTTTGAATGAGAATTATTTAAATTTAGCAAATCTGAATTCTGTGCATGTTTGCAGGAGGTAGGCTTAGCTTAAATTGAGAATTCGATATGTTACAGTTTGTCATGCATTGTTTTCCTCTCATCTTGTAGGTCAGCGATCTCTCATTCCATGACTCTCTGGCCACTTTCATAGCTGTTCTGATAGCGAGGCACTGCTTTTCCCTGGAAGATGTGGTGCAGCATGTGGCCCTCCCCTCCCTCCTTGCTGCAGGTATTGTGTGTGAATAAAAGGACTTGGACACATTGCTAGTAGAACGTGGTGGATTAAACTTTACCAATAAATCACAGTCAATGTATTTTATAATGGTGCTACCTATTGTAGAAGGAGCGCCTGCTATGTAATGCTGCAATTTGCATAGCGGGAATTCTCGGCACCTGCAATTTTAGCAGGCTCCTCCATGTGCCCAAATTTCCCTTCTTTGCCGCAAATTGTGGCTTTGCAGCAGGGGGGTAGGTTGAGGTTAGGCGGCACAGGGTGGAGGGTGGGGTTAAGTGTTAGGCACAACTGGTGGGTGTTAAGTGTTAGGCACCACCTGAGGGGGTTAAAGTTTAGGCATAGGTAGAGGGAGGGTAAAGGATTAGGCAAAGGTAGAGAGAGGGTTAAGGATTAGGCAAAGGTAGAGGGAGGGTTAAGGATTAGGCAAAGGTAGAGGGAGGGTTAAGGATTAGGCAAAGGTAGAGGGAGGGTTAAGGATTAGGCAAAGGTAGAGGGAGGGTTAAGGATTAGGCAAAGGTACAGAGAGGGTTCTGTGTGACAGGTTATTAGGTTAAGACATAGTAAAATATCAGTAAAGATTACAGATATTTTACTATCAG
The DNA here is from genome assembly GCF_040937935.1 of Hyperolius riggenbachi. NCBI lineage: Eukaryota > Metazoa > Chordata > Amphibia > Anura > Hyperoliidae > Hyperolius > Hyperolius riggenbachi. Next base: position 155,914,780 of record NC_090649.1, read on the forward strand.
AATTAAGTAGTAGAATATGGATAATTTTGCCTATATTCATGGGTGTAGCAATTACTCCTGCAACGCCTGCCATCGCAGGGGGGCCCAGAGGCTTTGGGGACCCCTCCACCTCCCTCTCCCCAACTGCAAGTGCAGCCAATTAGAAAAAAAACCTACCCGTTCACTCAAGAAAACTGTGTGCAGGAGCGTGTGTCATTTTTTTCTGCTTTCAGAAGCTGCTTCACAGCAGAACACTCTCTGCTGCCATTCACTGGCTCCCAATCCTATGCAGTTCGGGCACAAAGGGGGGCCCCACGCTATCATTTTTGCAGGGGGGGGGGGCTATTAAGTCTAGTCATGCCCCTGCCTATATTCTACTAGTGGCTATTCCCTGGGCCATTTTTTCAGGCGCCTTTATTACATGAATGCCTTTCCTGCTTTCCTAGTTGAATGATTTATCTGTCCTGATGCATTATTTTGCCAATTGATTTTTCTTTTTACATGTATACCGCTGCTGCCTGGGCACTCTTTCATTGACCTTATATGAGCTAGTAACTAGGGCTTATTTTTGGAGTAGGGCTTATATTTTGAGCATCCTCAAAAATCCTAAATTTTGCTATAGGCTCATAGTGTGCCTAGTGCTAAATCCAGCCCTATGGTACCTGATCTGTTAAGACATGCCTGTTTTCAGCATGTGTATTGTCACTGTTGTGGTAGCGGAACGCAAAATCCTGCCCTGTCGGACCTTTTTTGGAAAACGAGCATGCCATTGAAAGCAATGCACAAATCTCTTTACAACAGACACCAGTGGATGTGGATAAACATAAAACGGATCATACATCAGATCCACAGTGACCATCCATGTTGTGCTGTTGACCTAGGTTTATTCTGACATTCCTAATTCAGCACTTCTGGTCATGTGATCAAAATTTTAAAACAAATATTTATACTTAAGCAGCCTCGTTTCAAACAAAAGGTCGCATTTGAGCTCTGACTACCAAGCTACGAGATATTTGTAGGCCTGTGCCTAGAGATGGGCTTCAATAGTCCGATTGCTCCATTTCAAAGCATTATTGATAGTTTGTGTCAGTAGGGATAAGGAAACACAATCAAAATGACAGCAATTGAGGCTAATAAGCTCCATGAATAATTTACCTCCCAACGTGTTGCAATACAGTCCGAGAACAAATTAGAAATAATTACCTACTTCGGTGTGTCTCTGTATATATTTATCTTGAAAGTAGACTATAATCATGGGGAATGGTTTTGTACAATTTTCTTGGTTGTCTTCTAATTAGAAGTAATCACAACCGATAGATGCTTTTTCTTCCAGCTTGTGGTGACCCTGATGCAGAGCCTGGAGCCAGAATGACCTGCCGCCTTCTCCTCCATCTACTAAGAACGCCGCAGTTCTGTCCATTAGGGCTGACAAATGGTGAGCTTGTGAACTCTACTGTATTTATTCCATTAAAAGCCACAAAACAATGACTTTTCCCTTTATTTACATGTAGTGTGAGTGAATAATACTAATATCTGAAAACAATTATTCCCAGTACCTTAAATATCAGCTAGATATTCAGGACACATGATCTTTTCTGGCAGTAGCACTATTACAAGCTACACTGCATTCAGATCATGTGTATGCACCACTGGGAGTGACCAGATACATTTCTACATTTGTGAAGACACAGAGGACAATCAGCCCAGCATATTAAGATAGCCATACACTCGTTGATTTCTCCTATCGATATCCGGCCAGTTCGCTCACTCTGATCGAATTGGATAGAAATTGATGCAGTGTTCACTAGATTATTTTTTCACCCAAATTGAGCATGTAGATTGATCGGACCAGATGGAAAATCTAGGTCGATCAGTGGTGAGTCTAGAGCAGAAGATCAATGGATCAAACAGTGCAACACTGCTGTTCCATACATTTTTAATAGATTTCATCCTGGGTTCTATTGAAAATCTTTTCCTGTTGTGTGGCACACATTTGATTTGATCTGATGGGCATCTTATAGGAATCCATCTGACCGACATATCTGGTGGAAATTTACAAATGTATGGCCACCTTTAGACAGATGAAAGACACCATACATTAGGTCTGATTTTCTAAAAGTGTGTTCACACACAAAAACACCACACACACACACACACACACACACACACACACACACACACACACACACACACACACACACACACACACACACACACACACACACACACACACACACACACACACACAGACACACACACACACACACACACACACACACACAGTTATGCTCAAAAGGAATTCCTCTGTAGCCTTAGCACACACTGCAAAGCGGCTATGAAAATAGCATACATGTTAAACGAGCATTGTAACACAGGCATTACGTAGTGAACATAGTGTGATCTTAGCCTAAAGCCCACTTTTGGGGAAGCTAATTAAATTATCAGTATGTTTTATAGAGAGTGTGTGTGTGTGTGTGTGTGTGTGTGTGTGTGTGTGTGTGTGTGTGTGTGTGTGTGTGTGTGTGTGTGTGTGTGTGTGTGTGTGTGTGTGTAAGGGGGGGGGAAGGAGGGACACTAGCGAAAATAGTGCTTATTGAAATTTTAAAAATGCATCCACACACACACACAAACACAACCACAACCACCGCCAAGGATTAATGCCCTGTAAGCCTATAAATGGTGTTCTGCTATGTGACTGTAAAGTGTGTACCCAAAATTAAATGGTTTCGAACAAAGACAATGGAAGGTGCATATCGGCTGCAGCAATCGGTTAAAGTTAGAGTTAAGGGGTAGTGTCAGGGAAAGTTGGACTGAACAATCAGTGTTAAGTATACATGTACCAGATATATCACCCAGCAGGGATTGGAACCTGATCCTAAGGGTGACAGAGCCGAGGCTGTACAGACTGCATGGTAGTGACGTGTTCTGCTGCTATGTGAGGGAAGGGAGGATGGTGCTATGTAGATGTGATATTACATGAAAGCTAGCTGAGTGGAAAGAACAATGCTCTCGGACGGCGCTTGGCTGATCACTGGTTGAGGGGTCTGGGGTTGCTGTACACATGCTAGATTCTCAGCTGAGGCGGTTGTTATCGGGTGCTTTATATAACAGTCACTCAGTAGCGCTATGTGGTCCACATCAGGTTGCTCCCATATACTTCTTCCCCCTCCAGAGATCCCACATTCTTTCTCTACTGGAGTAGGACCCTCTGAATGTGAGTGTTTTTAGCTGCATTCTTGAACATTTTTACTCAAATAAAAGTGTCTTCTTAACTTTCCATTGAGAGACCCCCTTTTCATTTTTTCCTGTGCACAGAGTTGCACATCTAGGTATTTAAATAACCTATGTGGGATCTCTGGAGGTGGAAGAATATGGTAGCAACCTGATGTGGACCACATAGCACTACTGAGTGACTGTTATATATTGCATGTGGTGACAAGGTTACGCCTTTGCAGTAGCTGCTTAGTGACGAGTGGAGAACTCTAAAGCTACAACTTTGGGGCGCCTCTTATACAAAGACTGTTATCGGCTACTTTGGCCCAGTTTCATCTAGCGCAGGCATGGGCAAACTTGGCCCTCCAGCTGTTGAGGAACTACAAGTCCCACAATGCATTGCAGGAGTCTGACAGCCACAGTCATGACTCATAAAGGCAAATGCATTGTGGGATTTGTAGTTCCTTAACAGCTGGAGGGCCAAGTTTGCCCATGCCTGATCTAGCGTATGTACACAGGTTTAAGCATCAGAAACAGCTATTTCTCAATGAGAGACTCATTATAGTCCGTGAGACTTAGAACTATCAGCACCTTATGCATTAAGAGTTGTTGTGGAGGAGACAGAGATTATATAGTTTTATGTGAACAAGATTTTTTATAACCAATATAGAGGTTTTCCCCAATTTTTCATTTTTAATCTATTTTTTACTTTTTGAAAGCTCATCAGCACACTCCCAACGTGTGTGTGAAGGTTGGATGTGAGTGGAGTGTATCTGAGAATATATCAACTGCTTTACTCTTTTTATTGTAGCAACAATTGATAAATAAAAGGTGTTTATTTTTACGGTAATCTTTGGCACTTCTCACAATTTTCTATATTAGATTTAAGCATCAGGGAGGATTGTTTATTTGGAAGGTAAGTTTAGGGGCAGGGTAGTTTCTTGACAGTGTTGAAACAGAAGGAAGCAAAACACTGTGTCGGCACTCGACATTCAATGAAGTGAGTAAAGGAAAAATATCTCTATTCAATAGACGGTGCCCGTCCTTTTCTTCTTTTGTTTATGCAGTTTTTTTTTAAGATTAGCTATCACGGTAGAAAGAATGCTGAATAATGGACATAACATAAAATACATGATTTTAGGTTACTTGATGTGCGCACCATATTAAAGTTCATTGCGTTTTATATGAATAGAGCATTGATCACTACTCCTCAGGCTACAGTGTAGCACATGTTTCTAAAGAAAATGTAGAATTAACAGAAACAAAAAAACACACCAAAATACATCAAGAATGGAAGGCAAACTTCAGTGAATGTCCAGATATCAATGACATGTAGATACTACCAGAGCCCGACCTGTTGTGGTGACTTGCAGAGCAGCGGCAATAGGCCGTGATAGTTTACCTACTTTCAGCGGTGGTACAAGTCCTCTCATTGTAACTCTGCACCACACAGCCTATCTCCTTGCAGCTCCCAATGCGTAGCACAGGCACACACACACTTGTGCTTTTGTAAAGGGGGGGGGGGGGGGGTAGCGGGGCACAGTTCACCTGTGATTTTGGGGTTTTGCTGGTTGGCCAAGCATATTTAAGTTACGCCCCTACACAGGCCCAGATTTACATCACAGGAGCCTATAGGCACAGATTTCCTTGCACCTTAGTCCTCACCCTTCTTGAACCTACAAACCCCCGCCGAACCGCACCGCAAGTGTACTGGCTGGATCAGCTTTCATGTCTCCCTTACTTCCCTTGCCAGCAGGGCCGGCCCGCTCATGAGGCGGGGTGAAACATTTGCCTCAGGCGGAAAACTTCTAGGGGCGGCACCCGCCCGTCCTTGGGTGCGCCCGTGCTGGGGGGGGGGGGGCGGCCGCCGAGCCGGAGGGGTAGTGGGCAGGACGGGGGTATTGGGCCTAGCGGTGGGGAGGGGGGCCGGACCCCCCCTACCTCGCCTGGGTCCCCCGATCTGCACTCCCCTCCAGCTGTAAATAGGAAGCAGCCGATGCCCAATAGTAAGAGGAACGGGCGGGGAGGACTCACCTTTTCTGCGTTCCAGCGTGCGCTCCACTGACGTCACTTGCTGCATCGCCGTCCACTTACAATACAGTGGGCGGCGATGCAGGAAGTGATGTCAGTGGAGCGCACGCTGGAACGCGGGGGCGGGGGGGGGGGGGGCGGCGGCAATTTTTTTCTAAATTTGCCTCAGGCGGCAAAAAGTCTAGGGCCGGCCCTGCTTGCCAGTCATAAGTAGCTACAGGTGATCTGTAGCATGAGGTAGCAAGAGGTACCCTTAGCATTACCTAGCTAGTGGTGCCTCACTGATCTAATCAGTAGAATGCTGAGAGATGGGTGAGTAACCTCTTATATACACTCTGCTCAAGACTCTGCATAGGGAAGGGGGCAGGGAGGTGCTTGGGGAAGGGAGTGAGCCACCTTTCCATCATCAGGTGCCTGTAGGCACGTGCCTACAGTGCCTTATGGTAAATCCGGCCCTGTCCCTACAGTAATATAAACAAAAAATAACACACATGTGGATAACAATACTAATTTATGTTGAGTTCTATTTTTTATTGCTGCTTTGCTAGTGCTCACGTTCTTATTCCAATAAGTTCAAAGACCCATCTGTTTTCACTTAATAGAAGAGATAAAGAGTGAAGATGATGCGCACGTCTTTGGAAGAGTACCAAACAGTAACAGTTCAAAAATAGCTTTTAATTATTTTTCTTCACTTTTTCCTAGGAGTTAAAATAGGCAGTTTCATTAAAAAAATCTGAATGCCAGGAATTCTAGAAAAAAATACACAAGCAAAATATGCTGGAACCACATCCTTTCCCCCAGCTCACTAGCAGCCTGAATTAGACGTTAGGATAATATAGAGAATGATTCCTAAATATAATCTACTGGTGGTTAGATTATACTAACCAAATGGAAACTACTTTGGATTTTAATCTAAAGTGTGGTCTGTGGCAGGCTAAGAATTACTCTGTATAATAAGGAAGCGGTCCATTATCAGTTGTATTTATTCTTGGAACTGCCTTCTCTATATATATTGTATTTGCCTTTTGTTAGGCTTCAGGGATTAGGTTTTTAGGGGCAAGGGGATGTTTTTGACTAGAGTGACCCTGGAGTTAATCTAAGTAATTTGAACAGACCATCTGAATGTAATTAAGTATGTGATCATGTTACTTTCAGCAAAAACAGAAAATCACCAAACGCAATCACAAGATGCTCCAGAGGTTTTTCAGATGTCCACGACCCTTCCAATGCCATCCAGGACCCTCTTCCTCTTCACTGAGCTGAAGCCGTGTACGAGCGGCTTTGTGCTACCGCACAGGTGCAGACCGCCCATCAACTTCAATGTTGATGATTCTTTAGAGTGTACCTGTGCAGTGCAGGAGGGGGTGAAAGGAAGCCTGGAAGACACTGAACCATCCAGAGGCTTCCTCCTCTAACTTTTTTTCCTATTTTGGTTACAGGTGCCCTCTGAGAAAAACAAATCACTCTACAGGTAGTGTGAAAACTGTCCTAGGTCTACATAGTCAAAGGGCTTTTTGAATCGCTGTCGATCAGCGAATTGTTGAAGAGAGCACTTGCAGTATGAAACAGCCTTCAGGGTGTCAGGGGGAAGCACCCCCTAATCTGAGAAAGAACACCCTTCTTGTTGCGCTTTCAAGTTTGCTTACTGGCCCTTCAGTGCAATAGATAGTTTTATGATTAATAGAGACGCTCAGACGTTGATGATGAATTGATTAGCCTGTACATTGTCTCATTTCTGCAGATGACTAATTAATAAGCTTGTGCTTTTTGAGCATAAGGTCCCAACCCTTCCACTTTCAATTGTTTCAGTAGTTTGATGGGGTTATGATGTGACTACTGTGGCGTTATCATATCTTTTGTTTAATAGCAAACTTTTAAAACCTAAGTTTCACTCACTTCTTTTCTCTTCCATGTTCTACATATCTTTATAACAATGTTTCATTAATTCACATTACCATCATGTATGTAACATACCAGTATGTATGAGTGCAGGTTTTTACAAAATATTACAATGATATTACCTGCATATAACACTTTTTCTAATTCTAAAATTGGAATGATGTTAGGATCCCACAATTTCTGAGTAAATACTGAACACCATGAAAAACACAGTGAAACTATCTGGGAAGGGACTGAAAATAAATAGTCTCCAACCTCCATGCAGTGAAGTCAGCTCTCCTCTCAAACAATAATTAAAACAGTACATGAGATGTAATAAAAAAAAAAAAAACTGTGAATGTACTGTTTTCCACAACTACTACTCTTAGAAACTTAGACCATATTTAAAGGGAACCAGAGATGAACGTTTCACACAAAATAATCATATCAATCTATAGCTTGTAAAGAATAAATGCTCTACCTGATAATTTTGCCGCTCTGGTGGGCCATTTTAAATGTTTTTTATCCATTATTGCTTCAGGAAAAATCCAATATGGCCGCCGGCTCATACCCCTTCTGCTTCCGGGTTATGAGCTGTTCTAGATGTGCTGTCTAGGCTCTATGAAACTATAGACAAGCAGGGCTGCTGCTGCAGCCTTTCATCTGTGTGCTTTCAATTTCATTATTCTGGTATGCTGTGTGGCTGCCTGTAGGAAGTGTCTCTCGTAGGAATGAAACTGCACAGATAATGATGATGGTGACTGCACACAGATCACAGATGAAATACTACAGCAGCTACACTTGTCTATTGTTTCAGAGCTTCTTTCTCAGCAGAGCAGCCCCTCACATCAGAGCTCTGAAAATGCAAAGCAGGAAAGCTGAGCCAGGAGGGGGCGGGCTTGAAAAGACTTCATAGAAGACTGACTCAGCTATAATGATTCCAGGTCAAACCTAGACTGAATGCTCAGTCGGGGATTCTTATCAGTGCTGATAACAGGCAGACTAAGCAGAGAAGGATGAAACTAAAAGCAGTGTAGGTGTTTACTGTCATGTTCCCACTGATAAATGTAGTAAAATACATGAGGGTGCTTAATCTCTGGTTCTCTTTAAGCAGGCCTGTCCACCAAACAGCAATTCAATTAGGTAACATATTATCTGAATAACATAATTACACAGCAAGCCCATCTCCCCCATAACAAAATTAGGTAGAGTGCAACTCCAAACCACTTAATTAGGCAGCATGCCCCACAAACCTAATTAAACAGCAAGTGGTTCTCTAAATAACATCATTAGACAGTGTGTGTCCCCAAATAACATAACTAGGCAGCATGCCACACCCCCCCCCCCCCCCTACCAACAAAATACTACCACTATTTTCCAACATGAAGCTGTTGAAAACTGCACTCTTTTACCACATAGCAGTAGACAAATTTTAAAAAGAATAAAATCTAAATCAGGTTGGCTGAATGCTATCCGCACTGGGGATGTTTGGAAAACTCTGAGGATGCCTTAATAAGGCCTCTGTCACATGAGGCTGAACTGATCAGTTGTCAGTCAGTACAGCCTCTTATCTGCCAGCCAATGCAGCCAAATGGCAGCATTCATAACTCCAGGCATGTCAGCAGATGACAAGCGGTGCAGTTATGCTTTGTTCACATCTAAAATCACAATCGCTGACGGCAGCAATTTTTGATTTTGTGGGTGATTTTTATTTCCCCCTCCCTGCGCTCGGGTGGGCGCTGCTGTTTTTTTTAAAGCACTTTTGCACAGCGATTCGGCTTTTTTCACTTCCTGACGCAAGTCCGGAAGTGAACTCTTTGAACCGGAAATGAATAAATACAATGTATTTATTCATCAAAGCGATGGGGAAATCGCTATACAACGCGCTTTTTCAAGTGCTTTGTGATTTCCCTATACCTTTTATTGAGCAAAAACGCTCAGAAAATGGTACAGGCAGCGCTTTGCTGAGTGGATCAGAAACAAACCGTTCAGGTGAGAACACTCTCATAGGGAATCATTGCACAAGCTTTTAGGACGATTTTCAAAATATCCGGCGCTTGAAAAAAGGGCAACAAGCCCTTACTCAGCTACTAAAAAATCTTCATGTCCAATCTAAGTACGGCCGAGGCCATGCTTAGATGTGACTCAGTGTGCTGGTCCCCTCTGCACTGCCCATTCAGAGCACGAACAAGTGCCTGGCCGGTGCACAGGAGCAGCTGACAGGAGGTGACTTCACTACCGCCTTCACCACTTCAGCCTTTCTTGTTATAGAAGTAACGAAAAGTGTCCTGTGTATTTAGACAATTCCTCCTATTATAAAAACGTATTCTGGTATTTAATTGAACAGAACTTTGTAATTGCTCATTTAGCTGTTCAAAATCAGTGTGAGAGGATTACAGATTGTGTCAAAAACACATCCTTTACAGTATTTAAAAAAAGGCGTTGTAAATTGAAAACCAGATGTTCATTTACTTCATGCTTCTTTAATGCACTTAGACATGGTTTTATGCACGGTTTATAATCTTTTATTACATCTATAAAAAAGATCATCTATCACCTTGGTTTTATGTCTTTCACAGTAAAAATAGAGTGTCGTTTCCGTTAAGTGATAATTATTGTGCCAAACGCCTGTTATCTGGGGAGCGACTGTAGGTGTTATTGTGGTTAATAGGACAAATGTGTGATGATTAGATGCCAAATCTATGGCAGCTGACAGCCACTAATTGGCATGAGAAAAGAATCTACGTCTCTGGTAAAAAAAAAAAAATGCACATAGGCTAAAGTCCTAAATATAAATTTGGAAAGCATAGAGAAAGTGATTGGAGATTTGATGTTATAGTTACTGAAGCTGTGTCCTGATGAACTGTGTTTCGGTCAGACAATTTAGTGAGCAGAGTCCAGCTATGACCCTTTTAGGCTGTATCAGGCTCCAGCTTTCTGTCAGTGGGTTACTAAGAAGACACATTTTTTATCATGAATGTAACGCTCAACATTTACTTAGCAACAACAGTTTATAATGTGTATATCTATGCATTACCAGCTATAACCACATGGTGGCAGTGTGTTCTAGTAACATAGTTTTACAACATCCTGTGTCTGTAAAAGGAAGTTGTTTATTCTTCTTGCTGAGTAACAGTCAAGAGAGCCATTTGCCATAAGGCTGCTTAACATCTGTTTCTCCTACATTCTACATTTCAAGGCTGTGCACTTAGAAGTTAGTTTATACAGCCTTTCTAACACTACATCATTAAAGGGACTCCGAGCCCCTCTCATGGATGCCTTTAAGCATACCCATGAACAATTGTGTGTATCAGCACACTTACCAGCCACTTGTTTTATCCAAACTGCTCCTGGTATCTCCGCTATAAAATGCATGGGGCCAGACGACTTCAAACAAAGTTGTGCTATGACCCCTCTGGAGGAGCCTCTTGCAATGGTCGTGCGTGTCACTTCCTCTTCCTGCTTCATTCAGTGATGCACTTCTCTAACAGAGCTGTCTTCTCTGTTAGAGAAGTGCATCAGGGTGACCTGGAAGTTATAACATAGCCAAGATGGCAGCAGTGATATTTAAATTAAAATTGAACGAAAACTATTTGGTGTAGAACGGCGAATCAGGCATCAAATGAAAGAGGAGAGCACAAGCTACAGAAATGTATGCATCTTTAAGTACTTTGCAGTACTGGTCGGAGTCTCTAAGTCTTCAGAATCAAGAGTATTGTATAGTAAGTCTTCAGAATCGAGAGTATTGTATAGTATTTTCTGTAATAAACCGTTGACTGGGCCCCTCTGAGGGGCAGTTATTGACAAGACTATATACTCTGTAAAGTGCTTTGGAAGGTCTTGGCGCTATATAAATACTTAATAATTATAATAATATATCAGAGGTATTTATTAAAATCATGCTTATTTTCTTCAGTGAGATGGAAATCTTAGTCTGCCTACCAAAAACAAATGGCTTGCCAAGAGCAATGTACGGTGACAAACAATGCCAGGACCTACTGTGACCTCCCTAGGGGAATCCAGGGCACGTATTTGTACAGTTCTTAATCCCTTTTCCTCATAGCAAAAAAAGAAAATTGGCTTGATTTGCATCGCTTTTTTTGGCTCAGTGAAAAATCTGTGTGTGCAGTAGCTGTTTCCTCTAATACAGAAGCCTCATATGATTAAGTTCTCACTTGCTGCTTGCAAGCAGTGCTTGAAATGTTCACCTTACTTGCTTAGATCAGCTGCATATTTGGTCATTCTTCTTATGGGAATACACGTTCTCTTCATATACTGATAACTGGTAACAACAAAACTTGGAGAGGAATCTTTTTTCATTGACTCCAAATGTTTCAAATTCCATAGCCACCGTATCAACTGCTCCTGCTTAAGCAGCTTTTTTCAAAGTTTAAAACTTTATGGAAAAGAGAGTGCTTAAAAGTGAAAATAATATGAAATAATGAATTGTATGTGTAGTACAAATAATAAATTGAACATTAGCAGTGTAGAAACGTCTCATATTTTTATTTTCAGCTGTATAGCTTTTGTTTACAACAGATTGTCACAGTTGCAGTTTAGAATTCACACTCTGGCTTTTTAACATGAAAAAAACAAACAAACAAAAAAAACAGGCGTAATCACCCTTTGAATTTTTCTGCACTAAAACCTTATTATTTTATCTTCTCCCTGGCAGATAACAGGCTTTCAGTTTCTATATACTTTTCAGGAAACCAGGCTGAATGGACTGAATTCAAAAACTTTAACCAGTTCACACTAGCACATTTACATAGATAACAACTCTTGCTGTACTGAAAAACAGGAAGTGACTTCAAATGATTTCTTAGTGGGGCTAGTCTTATATGTACCTATATGCATCTCAGATTTATCACAGTGTGCCATATTTACTATTTATTTACTCAGGTTAGGCTTCGGCTTGGTAGAGCCTCAGCCAACCTGGCTTGAGTTTATAAAAAGTTGTATATTAGAGGTTTGCAATAGTATTGAATAAATGAAAGCTTACAATGTAGACAATACTGAATAAAAGCCTATTATTTGTCCTGCAGGTACGCTGGCACCTGGAATATGCTCATCCTGTGACAGGCATCTTTTGGCAGCAGCACATAACAGCATTGAAGTTGGAGCGGTCTTTGCTGTCCTCAAGGCTATTCTCATGCTAGGTGTGTTTTCATTTTCTTACTTCATAATGTACTTTATTGTTGTCAGTATTTTACTGATCTAAGCTGCCACTGAGTGGAGATAAATTATAAGAGATAGTGGAGGGATAAGCCAAGGCAGTACTACTCTAATGCCCTAAACATTACTCATGAGTTATCACTTCTCATATTTTTATGATGACCTTTCAGTAAACGCAAAAGTCCTTCATTAACTAAAGTCTAAAATTACTTTTTTCACTATATTAAAGCAATTAATTAACCTAGATTCTGGAAAAATAGTATATAGAACAATGATAAGGAGAGCATGTTCTAATCCATGCTGCAAAGCTAAGTCCAGATGGCTGCTAAACCAGGGCCTCAATGATTACAATAATACATCACAACAGGAGCGTAACAATAGCCGTGACCCCCGCCATCTCAGGAAGGGTGGAGGGGGGATAAGGGGACCCAATCCTGTCAGCAAATGCAGAGTTAAATTGGTCTGAAACTCAACTTCTTTGTTCTAAAAGATTACTTACAGCTTTAAACCTACTACCCGATAGTGTTGAGCTCACGAGTAGTGAGCTATGTGATTAAAATGAGGCTTGATTGCCTCACGTGTGCGGCTGGAAGAGAGGGGTTTACTTACCCATAAGTCCGCGGTCCTCTATGCGTTCCAAACATCTTGCACACGTCCTATTGGACGCGTTGCAAGACTCACTATGCGCACTTCCTTCTTCAAGCCAATAGGACGCGTGCAAGACGTTTGGAACGCATAGAGAATCGCGGACTTATGGGTAAGTAAACCCCTCTGTCCCAGCCACACACCTGAGGCAATCAAGCCTCATTTTAATCACGAATTCAAATAGATCACTACTCGTGAGCTCAACACTACTACCAAAAAAAAAATTGAAGCAGAACAGCATTCAAACAATTAAACACAGCATTTTGTTCTGCAGTGGAAAGCCCCTTCAGCTTATCCAGAGATAACATTATCTTTTGTTTACATTCCTATGTTGCTACAATTAGTTACAGCCAGCCACGGAACTGAAATTGAGCTGTACTGAGCTCACAAGCAGAGCCAAATGAGAAGTTTTCACTAGATAGCTGCTGTATTTTTATATTAAAATCTATGAATAAAATGCAATGGCAGCTTTAAGAGCAGATGAACTGTACTTTGGGAACTTGTAATTTGTAAACAGACAATATTACCTGTGCACAAAAGAAAATATAATTGTATGGGTAATAAAAAGGTGTATGAAAACACAATTTTATTAAAAGTTATGACAGAAATTTTTTCCACTTTAAATTCAGAGCAGCGGCAGCAGAGTGTTTTGCATTACCTGTTTTCAGAAGCGGGACAGGTCCCCCTTTTCTGTGTAGCTATGCGCCTGGCAAATAAATCACTATACAACTCATGATGCCTGTCACATGACAGGAGCTGCATGGTGATTGTCTGGAGTAGCGCTGAACTACACTGAAGAGGGAAGCAAAGAAAATCTGCATTGAAATCTGCATTTGCTGACTGGGTGGGCCCCCTTAGACCTGGGCCCCCTAGGAAGGGGGTGGAGAGATGGGGGATAGGAGCCTGACTGGCAGATCTTTGCTAGGGAGCCCAGTAGTTTGTAATTACACCCCTGTATCACGGAGCGTGTGCTGGCATGTGATCATTTTCCCAGGTGGTCATACAAGGACTAATCAGGGAAACTATCCCTGCCTCCCCCAGTAGAGATCAGCAGATGTAATCAATGCTAGGTAAGGTTGCATCGCACCTCTCCGCACTCGCTGTATGAAGCTGGTCTCCTCCAGCTGCATGTACTGGGTCCTAGCCTGATGACTTCACTAGTCGATGGGACCACTGACTAGACCACCATAAAAAACTATAAACAAAAGTGGCTTCTAGGCAAAATCATCAAGAGCATTACACAGAGGTTAATTTAAGGATGCACAGAACAGAACCTGTTATTAGGGGCACGGCAGGGTGGCCACTATAAGAAGGCACAGCTTAGGGGAGCAGTATATATGAAGGCACTGTGAAGGAGACACTCTAGGGGGTACTATAAAAGCAAGACACTTTAATGGTGGCAACTAGAAGGGAGACACATGGAATACGGACATGGAATGGGGCACCATAATAGAGGGGTAGAGGGGAAGCAGTGGGAATCAAATGAAACATGAGGCTATCACCCCCGGGCACTTCCTACAACCAGGCCCACTTCTGACACCCTTTATATTAACGTCTTCATTTCCATTTTTATACATTTAAAGGTGTTTTATGTTTGTTAAAGGAAGGAGAAAAAGTAAAAAGTACACAATGCAGCAAAAATATACTTTTATTTCATAATCAAACATCAACATTCATTGTACCAGCAAAACAATTTACATTTTGTGATAAACAGGATAAATAGCTCAATAGAACTTGTGTTTTTAATCTAAAGTAGCATTTTTTCTTATATTTTAAAACTATAATGGAGGGAAATTGAAGTACTATATTTCCATTCCCCCCATGTACCTAGAAAATGAAAACTAAAATAAAAAAAAATAGGAAAAAAAACTTGGATTGGACTTAAATGGTATATATAAATATTTTCTACACATTTCCTTATTTTTAAGTGACCACAATTTCTCAGTTAAAGTTTAGGTAAAAAATGATTTGGTGAAAATGTAAACTGTGAAGATACACTGACCCTGACTAGGTTACATACTCCCAAAACTTTCAAGTTTGCCCTAATGTAAATGTGCTACTGAATGAGAACCTGTCATGTAGACCATCCTGTGACCTTGTATGATTTGTTTAATACATTATTATTGTGTTTACCGGTACTCTGTAGGATACCTTGCCAACTAAGAGACTCTCTACTGATTGTAGTAGCAGCTGGTGTTTAGACAGCAGATGAAAGAGGATAATTTAATAAACGACATCTTTTTTCTAAAATCATTACAAGGACTTTTGGTCCTTCGTTTCTGTTGTGACACAATACAACCATCAACACTTGTTCTGTTCTGTTCTCAAATGCCCGACATGATGTTCTAATCACATTCATAGTTTTCTCGCACAGGTGCCAGAACAAAACAGATTAATTGAATCCCAATCATTATACTGAGCTTTTATTGCACGTTTGTTTCTGTATGCTTTCAGCATTATGCTTCATAGTAGACAGCCCATGAAGGAAATCTCACTTAAAAACAAAAAAGCAAGAGCACGTTGTGTCTCTAATGATGTGCATATGTTTGCCTTGAACTCTCTGAAGCACAACTTTTATTAATATTACCAGCAGTTCCATTGCTCAACCTGGCAGAAGTTCATATGTGGCATACATCGTTTTGGCTGAGCTTCTATTATCCTTCCTTCCTCCCTACCATACATCTTATGTACACTCGGTTCATTTGACTCTCATTGGTGGCTGGATAGTGTACTGGTTCTGCCTTTGACATGGGAGACCAGGGTTCGAATCCTGGCTAGGTTAAGTACCTATTCAGTAAGGAGTTCAAGGCAAGACTCCCTAACACTGCAGGGTGGCTTCTTGAGCGCGTCCCAGTGGCTGCAGCTCTTGAGCACTTTGAGTCCGACAGGAGAAAAGTGCTATATAAATGTTCGAATTATTATTATTATTATTATCTGTCTGTAGCACACACGAAGGATATCTCACAGATCATCTCTAAGTAACAATAATTCCAGTGCACCTTTTTATTTTAGCACAACTAATAATAAAACGTGTTACCCTTCTCTTTATTGCCCATACGGTTATCCAACTTAATGTTGTATAGGCAAAAAAAAGGGGGGAGAGAGCCAGCACTGCCGGCTGCCCTCCGAGCCCCCAGAGACGGCAGCCCTTTGTAGAAGCGCTTACGCGCGAAACGGCTGTAAGGCTATTGTTCACAGCCCCCACCACAGCTTTGAAAGTGGACATCACCTGGTATGTTTGTTATATTTTGTACCGAGATTATTGTTGTGCAGATGACTTTTACTTATGACGTCTACGAATAAAGCAAGACTACAGCAGTGCCGCCTCTCTCTTCTCCTCTTTTTTTGCCTATACAGACGTCTATGTTGGTCTGAGCACACTGGGAATGTCTTTCTAAAAACAAGTGATTCACACTGCCCCCCATTACACTTTTAACCAAAGCAGCAGCTTTTCTTTTTGTCTACATATACTTAATTTTGAACCAAAGTAATGTCATCTGGTTTAAGAATCACAAGTCACAAGTACAGGATACAGCAGGGCTGGGAAATGCCATTGCAATGGATGAATTATATCATATAAATAAAAAAAACTCTTACAGTGAGGAAAACATTCTCTTATCTGTATGGTTAAAGGGAACCATAGACGAAGCATCCTCATATATTTTACCATATATATCAGTGGGAACATTAGAGAAACCACCTACCCTGATCTCTGTTTCAATATTTACTGTTCAGATTGCTTATCAGCCCAGATAAAATCCCCGACTGAACATTCAGTCTGGCTTTGCTATAATGACTCGGCTATAATGATTCCTGAGCAGAGCCACAAGGGGGCAGGCTTGGTCTTGAAAATACAGTACAGAAGACAGACTCAGCTATAAAGATTCCTGAACAAAGCCAGACTGAATGCTCAGTCGGGGATTTTATCTGGGCTGATAAGAAGCAATCAGAACAGTAAATAATGAAACAGAGAGCAGGGTAGGTGTTTTCTCTAATGTTCCCATTGATATATATGGTAAAATACATGAGTGTGCTTCGTCTCTGGTTCCCTTTAATGGTTTGCTGTAGTGAATTGGTTCACAAACCAACATTTGCTTCAACATTGCCCCTTTCACTGACAAGCGTGCCTTTCACGCACACTGCAGGAGAGCCTGGTTGAGGCGGATAAGCAGTGTCCCCACCCCTGTCCTGATTGGGAGGAATGATAAGCAGATACTTGCTCACTCCTCCCCTCCTACAAGACAGTGCAACGCGTAGACCAGAGTTTGAGCTGCACATAGTGCTGAGCACTGCAAAATAACAGTATTAACATTATACTGTTAACATAACCTGGAGGAGGGTATAGACTTCATAAAAATGTTAAAAGTTCATTATCCTTTAACCAACAGATGCCACTTTCTTCAGCCACCTAAGTGAGAGGAGCCTAGAGGCAATGGCCCTGATTTACTAAGGTTGGTGAGCAGGGGAGAGCCTATAAAATACAGCAAACATTTTAAAATGTGTCAGATGCAGAAAAAACGACTCACCTTGGATATAAACCAACAATAAGTCGGCCAGCCTGTGCTCAGTGTCATGCAGGTACACCACCCCTGCAAACAATTAGACCACAACGAAAAGAAGACACGGCACTCAGGAGCTGTATGCAGCCACAAGCTGTATTGAAGCAGACAGTACACTACATGTTTCAGGCTTCTAGGTGGCAAACATCATAAACAGCCCTAAATGCTTGCACCGCAAGGTCAAGCAATCTGTCAGCACTGTGGATATTCTTGCCGTTCTCTAGAAGTTGTTGTTTTTTTAAAAGAAGTTAAGATGTGCAAACAAAGGTTATTTCTGGAACTGAGTTTTGTGGGTAGGAGACCTTACCCATAGCCTTTGTTTGCAAAGATGTTCAGGTAGATATGGAAAGTTTTTATTTTTTATTTATTTTTATTCATTTTTTTTGTGTGTGAATAAATATTCAACTTTTATTGCCTAGATACCAGTTTTACTCTGAATGTACGTTTCTTCTGACAGATTTTACAAGTCGGTCACATTGCTCTGTTTGCTCTCGATGACACATGTATTTAGGAATACTGTACAGAGCTCTGAGTATGTTGGCTGAACCTGCTCTCCAATAGCCTTTTATGGAGTACACAGGAGCAGCTTTTGGCCATCAGCAAATGTTTTGTAAAACACATGTACATTTTGTTATTCTAAGCATAACATCCAATGCAAAATAAGGAATGCTACGGTGCTCACATAACCTTTTGACTTTGAAAATGTGTTTGCAGTTGCACCAAGTTAATTTGTTCACTGGCTTCAAATCACCCAAAATAAATACATGTAGTTGTTTGGTCAGTTTTTTCAGACCCATACTGCCACCTAGTGGTAATATTTGTTATATCTTAGCTTGATGTCTTATTTTGCAGGAGATGCTGGAATTGGCAGTAATATTATCAATGCTTCTAAGCACAATAAAGAAGAAGAAGCAGCAACAGCAGTTGAGCCAGTTTTAGAAACTGAGACACCCTTGCCATCAACTGGGAAACCGTTCATAATTGAGACAGCGAGTTTAAGTGAATATGCCAAATATGTTCTAAGAACAATTTGCCAACAGGTAAATGAAAAACATTTCTGATTGCTTTGTGATGTGATAGTGAGTTGTGTGGACATTGCTTATACGGATTTGTTCTTGGATGGCACATAGGAGTGGGTCGGTGATCACTGCTTGAAGGAACCGGAAAGGCTCTGCACAGATAAAGATCTCATTCTAGATCCTGTTCTCTCTAATAAGCAAGCCCAGAAACTGCTACAACTTATATGTTACCCACATGAAGTAAGGGAGTCAATAGAAGGCGACAACATCCAGCGGCTCCACATCAAGCGAATCCTGCAGGTACTCTCTTAATATAAATCTTTAAACTTGGCAAGGTAAACACAACCTTTACATAACATGGTTTTCTACTGGCCACTTTTTGAACTGCATGTTTATATACAATTTACTTTAGAGTAGTATGCACTCAGCCCAAACTCCCCTTGGTGACCCTCACAGCCTGAGGGTCCATCTTACAAGGGTCATAAGACTATTGTGGCCACCAAAATCTTCACACCCATAATGTGTGTAGCCACAAAAACACCTGATCTGGAGGATCAGAAGGAGGGTGGGAAGTTTAGTAGTTGGGGCCCTCCAACACCTCAGGCAGGCTGCTCCCCTGTAGTTATGCCCCTGTTTTGGCAGGGCTGGTTTAAGCGGCATGGAGGCCCCAGGGCAAAGGTAACCTGGTAACCACACCTAGTCACTGCAAACTCAGCTACTTAGGTCCCAACCTAGATAATGCTCACCCAGCCTGCAACTTCACTCACCAAAAGATGCTGTCCAGGACCCACCCCTGGCGACAGCAGGGCACCTCTTCCTTCCTTGCAGGCATGTACATATTGACGTGACATCACATGCCTGCTTTACATCGGGGAGAGCACTAATGTGGCTGGCTGTAACAATACAAGGAAGAAAGGGAACCATGGCTGACGGCCAGCCAAATTGAATTTGAGAGGGATGAATGGTGGATACTTGGGGGGGAGGGGGCCTACAGAATCTGGTGGAATTGCCCCCTTTGCTTGTATTATAGCATCGGCCCTGTTTTTCTGTGCCCTGATATTATTGGACTAAATAAATGCATCTCTCTCTCTCTCTCTCTCTCTCTCTCTCTCTCTCTCTCTTTCTGTTTGCCTAGAACCTAGAGCAGTGGACGCTCAGACAATCATGGTTGGAGATCCAGCTGATGCTCAAGCAATGCATGAAGGAACCTGTTAGTACTTTATCTCTAGACTCCACATAACATTGTATGTAATGAGGATCATGACGTTTTACTAGTTAAAATTTCATGGAAGAAGCCTCATTAAACCATTTTTGTCTTGTGTTGTTACAGGCCTCCAACTCAGTGAATGAAATGAATGCTCTTTTAGATAATATTGCCAAGGCCACTATAGAAGTATTCCAGCAGTCTGCTGAACTAAACAGCAGTTCAAGCAATCCTGGTAATGGTCTTTTCAGTGCCAACTGCGGTGGACATACTGAGGCCAATGATGCGAGGCATAGTGTAAAGTCTGCTGTTCTTAGGTAATGAATTAACCTTTTAACCAGTGTGGAACCCCTTAGCAGTGCCCATTATATTCTAACCTATGAAGGACCCCTTGCTAGTTGATAAAGATGAGGGAAGAGCATGTCAACAAACTTGTAAATGGATCTGTCAATCCACTAACCTCGATTGGATGATCCCCTTTACAGCCAGCATCTAGTTACATAAATACAAAAATAATTGCCTTCATATTCAACCAAAATGAAGCAATATTTATACTAACTCATAATCTGCAAAGTGAGAAATACTTAATAGCCTTTCACTGTACAAAGAGGCAATTGCAGACATAAAGAGTGGATGACTAGTTTTGGCCTCAGGTGTATGCAATGGACGTAAATTAGTAAATCATAATCCTAATCCTAACATTTGTATAGCGCTTTTCTACTGTTGGACTCAAAGCGCTCTAGAGCTGCAGCCACAAAGGACGCACTCAATGCACCACCCTGCAGTGTTAGGGAGTCTTGCCCAAGGACTCCTTACTGAATAGGTACTGAGTACTGACCCTAGCCAGGATTTAAACCCTGGTCTCCCATATCAAAGGCAGAGCCCTTAGCTATGTTTTCAAAGGACTTAATCAGCATACAAATAAATCTTATTGCATCATCAAGAATGCAGATATACAATAAATTACCCGCACACCAGGCTTGAATGGTCAAGAAATCAGAATGTATTGAGCAAAAAAGCATAAAAATCACAATGCCATGAACAGTACATAACAATGCACAACAAGCAATGCTACAGTCAATTCACATCATTAACTGAGTTTTACAATAGGCAAATACAAAACATGTGGCTTACAGCAGCAAGTTCACACATGCAAAGCAGGCAGCTGAGTAAAAGTCCATGCACTAGGCAACAACACAAATGCTGTATGGAGCAAACAGCTTAGTGAAGTGAACCTTTAGCAGACATGAGTCCCTGACAGCGCTGTTTCAAATACCTTTTTCAAAGGGAACTGGAGGATCCTTTCAGGCTGCTGGTTTCACTTGACTTCACTAAGCTGTTTGCTCCATTCAGCATTTGTGCTGTTGCCTAGTGCATGGACTTTTACTCAGCTGCCCTGCTTTGCATGTGTGAACCTGCTGCTTTAAGCCACATGTTCTGTATTTGCCTATTGTACAACTCAGTTAATGATGTGAATTGACTGTAGCATTGCTTGTTATGCATTGCTATGTACTGATCATGGCATTGTGATTTTTATGCTTTTTTGCTCAATACATTCTGATTTCTTGATCATTCAAGCCTGGTGTGCGGGTAATTTATTGTATATCTATATCTGTTAGGACAAAGGTCCGATTTACTAGCCCAGCACCCACGTTGCTCACCCCATGTATTCTTATTTATGCACATGGTTGCATTAGGTGTGCAGACCTCTCTGATTTACTGTATCATCAAGAATGCAAACATCGTAAAACAGTATACAGGTGGCCATACACTAATAGATGGCCACCGGATTCACCCATAAGATAGATCCCGCCCTGATCTAATCTGATCTGAGAGGGCTTGAATCCTTCCACACACTGTACACGTGTTTTTAATAGATTTCAGCATGGAATCTATTGAAAATCTGTGAAGGTGCGCTCTGCCTGCCATGCCCCACAGGTCTACCCCATGTAATGTGCTCCCCCCGGGCCATGCAGAGTATTGGCAACAAAGCGTACGCTCATCTGTCTGCCGGCGCGCTCTTCCTGTGTTCCAGTTCTTTCCATCATCTCCAGGGCATGCTTCCTCTCCTGCTGTGACAACAAGCACTAGAGGCCGAAAAAGCGAAGAGTGTATGACCACTTTACCACTTTCCAACTCTATAGGAAAAATGAATAAAACATTCTGTCTGTTTTGTTTTCTTTTCCTAGCTATTAGAATCTAGAGTCCATATTGTTATTATTTTACATTCAGTACCAATTAAAAATACTTCATACTATCATTACGAGAGAATTAGTGTAGATGTAAACATTGAAGTATGCTTGCTTTGCCATTATCTGTATAACTAGCTTGGCATTTGTGTTTTGTATTTAGCTCATCTGAACGTAGAGGAGTGTGGTTGGTGGCTCCGCTAATTGCTAAATTGCCCACCTCGGTTCAAGGTAGAGTACTAAAAGCAGCAGGAGAGGAACTGGAGAAAGGACAACACTTGGGCTCTTCTTCAAAGAAAGAACGGGATCGGCAGAAGCAGAAAAGGTGAGAGTTAATGCAATCCAACATAAATTATGTAACTTTGATTACATGCTGACAGTGAGATCCATCATATTGCTAGAGCTTACTGTTCTGTAGGGTTGGCTGGTATAGGATTCACAATGCAACTAATAACTTAAAATTCAAATTGTAACATACAGTATACAAAAATATTTAAGACTTTTGCTAAGCCTTTAATTTGAATTTTATACAGTTATATTTATATTAGGAAATTATTGTTGGTAAAGTAAATTGGCCAGTTCTGTCACCAAAATAAGGAATAGGTCTTTGCTACATAGAGCTAGCTTACTACATACTGAGCAGCACATGTAAAGCATGTATGATGAAGTGATATTATTATAGTATCAGCAACAAATGCTTTGTAGATTAGTAATTTTCCATGAGACCACATCTGGGATACAGTTCTGGGCACCACATTATTAACTATTGCACTATGGTGCTATTTGATTGCTGCTGCGATTTTTACTTTTTATTATATTCATCAAAAAAGACATGAATTTTGTCAAAAAAATTATTTTTTTAACTTTCTGTGCTGACATTTTTCAAATAAAGTAAAATTTCTGTATACATGCAGCACGAAAAATGTGGACAAACATGTTTTTGATAAAATAAAAAAAAAACCCATTCAGCCTATATTTATTGGTTTGGGTAAAAGTTATAGCATTTACAAACTATGGTGCAAAAAGTGAATTTTCCCATTTTCCAGCATCTCTGACTTTTCTGACCACCTGACATGTTTCATGAGGGGCTAGAATTCGAGGATAGTATAAATACCCCCCAAATGACCCCATTTTGGAAAGAAGACATCCCAAAGTATTCACTGAGAGGCATGGTGAGTTCATAGAAGATATTATTTTTTGTCACAAGTAAGCGGAAAATGACACTTTGTGACAAAAAAACAAACAAAAAAAAGTTTCCATTTCTTCTAACTTGTGACAAAAAAAAAATGAAATCTGCCACGGACTCACCAAGCCCCTCTCTGAATACCGTGAAGTGTCTACTTTCCAAAATAGGGTCATTTGTGGGGTGTGTTTACTGTCCTGACATTTTGGGGGGTGCTAAATTGTAAGCACCCCTGTAAAGCCTAAAGGTGCTCATTGGACTTTGGGCCCCTTAGCGCAGTTAGGCTGCAAAAAAGTGCCACACATGTGGTATTGCCGTACTCAAGAGAAATAGTATAATGTGTTTTGGGGTGTATTTTTACACATACCCATGCTGGGTGGGAGAAATATCTCTGTAAATGACAATTGTTTGATTTTTTTTTACACACAATTGTCCATTTACAGAGATATTTCTCCCACTCAGCATGGGTATGTGTAAAAATACACCCCAAAACACATTATACTACTTCTCCTGAGTACGGCGATACCACATGTGTGGCACTTTTTTGCACCCTAACTGCGCCAAGGGGCCCAAAGTCCAATGAGTACCTTTAGGATTTCACAGGTCATTTTTGTTTCAAGACTACTCCTCACGGTTTAGGGCCCCTAAAATGCCTGGGCAGTATAGGAACCCCACTAATGACCCTATTTTAGAAAGAACACACCCTAAGGTATTCCATTAGGAGTATGGCGAGTTCATAGAAGATTTTATTTTTTGTCGCAAGTTAGCGGAAATTGATTTTAATTGTTTTTTTCACAAAGTGTCATTTTCCGCTAATTTGTGACAAAAAATAAAATCTTCTATGAACTCACCATACTCCTAACGGAATACCTTTGGGTGTCTTCTTTCTAGAATGGGGTCATTTGTGGGGTTCCTATACTGCCCTGGCATTTTAGGGGCCCTAAACCGTGAGTAGTAGTCTTGAAGCCAAATGTCGCAAATTTTTGTCACAAGTTAGTGAAAAATGACACTTTGTGAAAAAAAACCCAATAAAAATCAATTTCCGCAAACTTTTGACAAAATATAAAATCTTCTATGAACTTGTCATGCACCTAACAGAATACCTTGGTGTGTCTTTTTTCTAAAATGGGGTCACTTGTGGGGTTCCTATACCGCCCTGGCATTTTACGGGCCCAAAACCGTGAGTAGTCTGGAAACCAAATGACTCAAAATGACTGTTCAGGGGTATAAGCATCTGCAAATTTTGATGACAGGTGGTCTATGAGGGGGCGAATTTTGTGGAACCGGTCATAAGCAGGGTGGCCTTTTAGATGACAGGTTGTATTGGGCCTGATCTGATGGATAGGAGTGCTAGGGGGTGACAGGAGGTGATTGATGGGTGTCTCAGGGGGTGGTTAGAGGGGAAAATAGATGCAATCAATGCACTGGGGAGGTGATCGGAAGGGGGTCTGAGGGGGATCTGAGGGTTTGGCCGAGTGATCAGGAGCCCACACGGGGCAAATTAGGGCCTGATCTGATGGGTAGGTGTGCTAGCGGGTGACAGGAGGTGATTGATGGGTGTCTCAAGGTGTGATTAGAGGGGGGAATAGATGCAAGCAATGCACTGGTGAGGTGATCAGGGCTGGGGTCTGAGGGCGTTCTGAGGGTGTGGGCGGGTAAATTAGTGCCCTAGGGGCAGATAGGGGTCTAATCTGATAGGTAGCAGTGACAGGGGGTGATTGATGGGTAATTAGTGGGTGTTTAGGGTAGAGAACAGATGTAAACACTGCACTTGGGAGGTGATCGGACGTCGGATCTGCGGGCGATCTATTGGTGTGGGTGGGTGATCAGATTGCCCGCAAGGGGCAGGTTAGGGGCTGATTGATGGGTGGCAGTAACAGGGGGTGATTGATGGGTGGCAGTGACAGGGGGTGCTTGATGGGTGATTGACAGGTGATAGACAGGTGATCAGTGGGTTATTACAGGGAAAAACAGATGTAAATATTGCACTGGCGAATTGATAAGGGGGGGTCTGAGGGCAATCTGAGTGTGTAGGCGGGCGATTGGGTGCCCGCAAGGGGCAGATTAGGGTCTGATCTGATGGGTAACAGTGACAGTTGGTGATAGGGGGTGATTGATGCGTAATTAGTGGGTGTTTAGGGTAGAGAACAGATGTAAACACTGCACTTGGGAGGTGATCTGACATCGGATCTGCGGGCGATCTATTGGTGTGGGTGGGTGATCAGATTGCCCGCAAGGGGCAGGTTAGGGGCTGATTGATGGGTGGCAGTGACAGGGGGTGATTGATGGGTGGCAGTGACAGGGGGTGATTGATGGATGATTGACAGGTGATCAGTGGGTTATTACAGGGAAGAACAGATGTAAATATTGCACTGGCGAATTGATAAGGGGGGGTCTGAGGGCAATCTGAGCGTGTAGGCGGGTGATTGGGTGCCCGCAAAGAGCAGATTAGGGTCTGATCTGATGGGTAACAGTGACAGGTGGTGATAGGGGGTGATTGATGGGTGATTGATGGGTAATTAGTGGGTGTTTAGGGTAGAGAACAGATGTAAACACTGCACTTGGGAGGTGGTCTGACGTCGGATCTGCGGGCGATCTATTGGTGTGGGTGGGTGATCAGATTGCTTGCAAGGGGCAGGTTAGGGGCTGATTGATGGGTGGCAGTGACAGGGGGTGATTGTTGGGTGATTGACAGGTGATTGACAGGTGATTGACAGGTGATCAGGGGGATAGATGCATACAGTACACAGGGGGGGGGGGGGGGGGGTCTGGGGAGAATCTGAGGGGTGGGGGGTGATCAGTAGGGAGCAGGGGGCAGTTTAGGGAATAAAAAAAAATAGCGTTGTCAGATAGTGACAGGGAGTGATTGATGGGTGATTAGGGGGGTGATTGGGTGCAAACTGTGGTCTGGGGGGTGGGCAGGGGGGGACGGTCTGAGGCGTGCTGTGGGCGATCAGGGGGCAGGGGGGGGAAATCAGTGTGCTTGGGTGCAGACTAGGGTGGCTGCAGCCTGCCCTGGTCGTCCCTCGGACACTGGGACCACCAGGGCAGGAGGCAGCCTGTATAATACACTTTGTATACATTACAAAGTGTATTATACACTTTGTATGCGGCGATCCGGGTGCTAGTAACCCGCCGCCGATTCCGAACGGCCGGCGGGTTACAGCGCGAGAGGGGCGGAGCCAGTCCCCGGCGGAGGATCGCGTCACGGATGACGCGATCGCTCCGCCCATGCGCCTACAAGGACCGCCGCCTCTGGGCATGAGCTGGTCCTTGCGGTTTGTGTAGTGACGGCCGTGCTGGACTGGTGCACACCATGGCCAGAGTGCAGGCCGTGGCGGTTTTCAAGCCCATATGGTTGCCGGGCTGAGGTAACTGAATGACAGAACAGTGACTGTCCAGCTGATCAAATTTGGTCTGTCCACAATGAAGCAACGACCTTATTATCTTGGGTGAACCCCCCCGCCTTTTGTTTTGTTGTTGCAGCTGCCGTGCAGCCAGAAAAATTAGGCAGGCATGTACACGCACCAGAAAAATTATTATAGCGGCCTTAAAAATTCAGGAATCCGCCTAGAGTCTTGGACCCTGTTGGTGGTAGCGAAGAAGGCAGTCAAGCGGCCTGCAGCCAGAGATGCTGTATGGGGAGCGACTTAATCTTGGGGCAGGCAGTCAGTCACACGGCGTGCAGGCAGAGATGTTGTGTGTGGGGACTGAATTAGTCTTGGGGCGGGCAGCAGCCCTGGCTGTGCTTTGCAGACCACATGGTCAGATGGTCACTTGACCCAACACTGTGTGCCAGAGATGACACCACTTGCCTTTCAACATCACGGTACAGTCTGGGTATCGCCTTTTTTGAAAACTAATTGCATATCTTCCACTGCGGTGTGTGGATTTGCTTTTGTGTGCTGCTTTCCCTCAGGTGGTCATCCCATTGCAGTTTGTGCTTTGTAATCATGTGCCTTCGTAAGGTAGTTGTCCCTACCACGGTCTTTCCACGGCTCAATTTTCGGTGCAGAGACTACAGATGGCATTGCTCTCATCTGAGGCAGACTCACAAAAAAATGTCCACACCGCTGAGCCCTGGGGTGATGGCACTTTGGTGGTGGCGGCCGACTGAGTGTTAAGTGGAGTGCCAGAATAAGAGCAGGAGGAGGAAGATATGTCACGCTTCCGTGCGGAAGCTGAGAAAGATGAGGTGTTCTGTGTTAAATAAATAGTCAACTACGTCCTGACAATATTGGGGGTTGATGGCACGTGCCTTCTTCTGAACACAGTACTTTGGTCGTGGGCCACACGAAATCACGACATCGCGACCTCGAACAGACCTGCCAGGTGGCCTGCCTCTGCCTTTTGTTTTGTCCATATTGGGGGGATGAAGTGAAAGGTGTGCACTGACTTGACTAATAGAATGTGCAGTCAGTCACACAGGTGCAGTTAACAGGTATGCACGGAGTAGTATATCACACTGCGTGCGCTCACGTAGGTGATACAACAGGTAGTAGGTATATGCAGTGATGGGTATTACATGTGCACCTGTCACACACAGACAGGCACAGTGACACTGACTGACAGGGCTGTATATAATGCAAGTGGGCCACACACACACACACAAAAAATAGATCACAAGAACAAGATTAGCTCTCAAAAGAGCTGTTGAGGGGTTCTTTTTTAGCAATAACAATCAGTCAGGAGCAAGCTAACAAGCCTACAAGAGCCCAACTAAGCTTTCCCTATGAGAGTCTGCAGCAGCTATCCCTTCACTGATTACTGCAGGCACACGAGTGAGTCCACTGTCTGACGCTGCCTGCCTGTTATAAGGGGGGGGGGGGGGGCTCCAGGAGGGAGTGTAGCCTCATTGGCTACAATGTGCCTGCTGACTGTGATGTAGAGGGTCAAAGTTGACCCTCATGATGCACTATGAGGGGGCGAACCGAAGTTCCGGAGATGTTCCCAGTTCGTTGCGAACCACGGAAGTTCGCCGGCGAACCGTTCGGGCCATCTCTACACATTATAGGAAAGACACTGCCATTCAAGAACAGGTACAAAGATGGGCCACTAGACTAATCAGAGGGATGGACAATCTCATTTACCAAGAAAGGTTAGAAAACTGGGCATATTTAGCTTGGGAAAAACAGACAACTATTAAGTGACCTGAACAAGTAGAAATATAATTTAGAGGGCAATACAAAAGCTTGGTAGAAAAGCTTTTCACCATAGGCTTGTACAAAGGACAAGAGGACATGATCAGCATATGGAGGAAAACAGTTTGTGCCATCTTTTTAGAAAGGGGTCCTTCACAGTAAAAACGATTAAAATCTGCAATATCTGATCTTGAGAAGATTGATATTCCACATCACCTAATTATTTATCACATGTTGATCTTTGGATTTCCAGTATGAAGTTATGCAGTGCAGCACTGCATAACTTCATACTGGAAATCCAAAGATCCTTTTATGATAACCGATCTAGTTCCAATGGTTAAACACAACTTAATAAAGGATAATCACTATGAAATAAGGCTCTAAGTAACCACTCTAATTATCAATGACCGGATAGCTGGAAACAGTTCAAGTTCTAGTTGGTTTTAGGTAATTTCTCTTTACCTTCCTAAACTAGGTTAAACAGACAAGTACATATCAGTTGTTTACAGAGACATTAAGGAGTATATACACACACATACAGTGGGAGGCGAAAGTTTGGGCAACCTTGTTCATTTTCATGATTTTCCTGTATAAATCGTTGGTTGTTACGATAAGATAAGTTAAATATATCATATAGGAGATACACACAGCGATATTTGAGAAGTGAAATAAAGTTTATTGGATTTACAGAAAGTGTGCAATAATTGTTTAAACAAAATTAGGCAGGTGCATAAATTTGGGCACCACAAAAAATAAATGAAATCAATATTTAGTAGATCCTCCTTTTGCAGAAATTACAGCCCCTAAACACTTCCTGTAGGTTCCAATGAGAGTATGGATTCTGGTTGAAGGTGGTTTTTTGGACCATTCCTCTTTACAAAATATCTCTAGTTTATTCAGGTTTGATGGCTTCCGAGCAGAGCCGGATTAAGGCCAAATGGGGCCCTAAGCAGAGTTGCAGATTTGGCCCCCCCCTCCCTCAACCACCCTTTAAAAATGTTATTAGAAATGTACTTTATTTAAAAAAGGATGTCTTATGTGTGTATGGGGAGTTGTGCAGATAGCCCCTGATTGTAGACTGAGAGCCCCTGTTTGTAGACTGAGAGCCCGTTTGTAGCCAGAGAGCCCCAGTATGTAGCCAGAGAGCCCCAGTATGTGGCCAGAGAGCCTCAGCATGTGGCCAGAGAGCCCCAGCCCCAGTATACAGCCAGAGATCCCCGGTATACAGCCAGAGAGCACCAGTATGTAGCCAGAGAGCCTCAGTATACAGCCAGAGAGCCCCAGTATGTGGATTTGGCCAGAGAGCCCCAGTATGTAGCCAGAGAGCCCCAGTATGTAGCCAAATCCCCAGTATACAGCCAGAGAGCCCCTGTATGTAGCCAGATCCCCAGTATACAGCCAGGGAGCCCCAGTATGTGGATTTGGCCAGAGAGCCCCAGTATGTAGCCAGAGAGCCCCAGTATGTAGCCAGGGAGCCCCAGTATGTAGCCAGAGAGCCCCAGTATGTAGCCAGAGAGCCCCAGTATGTAGCCAGAGAGCCCCAGTATGTAGCCAGATCCCCAGTATACAGCCAGAGAGCCCCTGTATGTAGCCAGATCCCCAGTATACAGCCAGAGAGACCCTGTATGTAGCCAGATCCCCAGTATACAGCCAGGGAGCCCCAGTATGTGGATCTGGCCAGAGAGCCCCAGTATGTAGCCAGAGATCCCCGGTATACAGCCAGAGAGCACCAGTATGTAGCCAGAGAGCCTCAGTATACAGCCAGAGAGCCCCAGTATGTGGATTTGGCCAGAGAGCCCCAGTATGTAGCCAGAGAGCCCCAGTATGTAGCCAGATCCCCAGTATACAGCCAGAGAGCCCCTGTATGTAGCCAGATCCCCAGTATACAGCCAGGGAGCCCCAGTATGTGGATTTGGCCAGAGAGCCCCAGTATGTAGCCAGAGAGCCCCAGTATGTAGCCAGATCCCCAGTATACAGCCAGAGAGCCCCTGTATGTAGCCAGATCCCCAGTATACAGCCAGAGAGCCCCTGTATGTAGCCAGAGAGCCTCAGTATACAGCCAGGGAGCCCCAGTATGTGGATTTGGCCAGAGAGCCCCAGTATGTAGCCAGAGAGCCCCAGTATGTAGCCAGAGAGCCCCAGTATGTAGCCAGGGAGCCCCAGTATGTAGCCAGAGAGCCCCAGTATGTAGCCAGGGAGCCCAAGTATGTAGCCAGGGAGCCCCAGTATGTAGCCAGAAAGCCCCAGTATGTAGCCAGAGAGCCCCAGTATGTAGCCAGAGAGCCCCAGTATGTAAACAGAGATCCCCAGTATGTAGCCAGAGAGCCCCAGTATGTAGTCAGAGAGCCCCTGTTTGTATTAAGAAAGCCCCCATATACAGCCAGAGAGCCCCCGTATACAGCCAGAGAGTCCCCTGTTTTGTAGCCAGAGAGCCCACGTATACAGCCAGAGAATCCCAGTATATAGCATAGCCAAAGAGCCCCAGTATGTAGCCAGAGATAGCCTTAGCATATAGCCAGAGAGGATTTTTCACACTGGGTGCAACTAGTAGAAAGGGTGACATTAGGTGCTTCTTGCAACATGGAGTGGGTTACCCAAATACCAATACTTTTTCTTGTCGAGAGATGCCTCTT
The DNA here is from genome assembly GCF_040937935.1 of Hyperolius riggenbachi. Classification (NCBI taxonomy): domain Eukaryota; kingdom Metazoa; phylum Chordata; class Amphibia; order Anura; family Hyperoliidae; genus Hyperolius; species Hyperolius riggenbachi. The sequence goes on from NC_090649.1 coordinate 155,945,629, forward strand.
ACAAAACAGGAGAACCTCTTTTGAGAAGAATATATATAGATTTGCCAGAGCCTTGTAATTAACACTGCTGAGCTGCTGAAAGGGTTAAGTACCACTTCCCCCGGAGAAAAGGGATGTCTGCAAAGCTCACCCCCTGTGTGTGTGTCTGACTCAGGGAAGAGCTGCTGTTTGAAGAGGGGAGGGAGCGAGCTTCAGCCAGCTCTAATCTAATCTACACCAATAAACAAACACGTGGAGAAAGGCTCTCATCCCTCCTGCTAGTCGCAGCTTAAATAATGAGCAACCCTTCAACTGTACTTTGCTGCTGGAGGTTCACTAGCTCCCTCGTAGCTGCCATATCTGTGAATTAAGCTGAATGAGAAGCAATGCCGCACTCACACTACAGTAGAGCTCTCTTCTTGTCTCGCTGGCCGGGATGGAGGCGGGGCTGGCTGACTTTCTCGCTTTCATTGGCTGAAGAGAGGTGCCAGCCGAAAAATGAAAGCTACTGACTGGAGGGGGAGAGGGAGAGGGAGGCAACGACAGGGAATGAAAGCTACTGACTGGAGGGAGAGATGGAGGGGGAGGCAACGACTTACTAGCTGTGTGTGCTATGCGTGCACACAAGAAAGTGCACTGCGGTGGACAAAAATCAATGCAAACGGACAGGCTAGACTCTTGGCAACCATGGCATGGGGCCCCAAGCAAGTGCTTTAGTTAACTGGTCGAAAATCCGGCCCTGCTTCCGAGCATGGACAGCTCTCTTTAACTCACACCACAGATTTTCAATTATATTCAGGTCTGGGGACAGAGATGGCAATTCCAGAACGTTGTACTTGTTCCTCTGCATGAATGCCTTTGTGGGTTTTGAGCAGTGTTTAGGGTCGTTGTTTTGTTGAAAGATCCAGCCCCGGCGCAGCTTCAGCTTTGTCACTAATTCCTTGACATTGGTCTCCAGAAACTGCTGATACTGAGTGGAATCCATGTGTCCCTCAACTTTAACAAGATTCCCGGTACCTGCACTGGCCACACAGCCCCACAGCATGATGGAACCACCACCATATTTTACTGTAGATAGCAGGTGTTTTTCTTGGAATGCTGTGTTCTTTTTCCTCCAAGCATAATGCCCCTTGTTATGCCCAAATAACTCAATTTTAGTTTCATCAGTCACAGCACCTTATTCCAAAATGAAGCTGGCTTGTCCAAATGTACTTTAGCATACCTTGACTAAGGTACAGTAGAGGGTAAAGAGGTGTCCAATGTATATAAAACACTTTGAAATCAAAGACCCTAGAGGCGCCCCGAATGCAGCATACAGACTGCTAGGGCACTTTTATTTGGCCTGAGGAAGTGGGCATAGTTCCACGAAACGCGTTGCCAGTGCTTAATATTCAATTAAACTTCTTTACTTAAAGTGAAGTTGTCGTCTGTGAGGTAAGCCACCTCAACCTTTTCTCATTTTATTGATTTTAAAGTGTTGTATATACATTGGGCGCCTCTTTACCCTCTACTGTTTTCCTCGGCATCACTCTCGCATACAGCATCTCCTTGTGTAAAGTGTGCCGAATGGTTCAACGATGCACAGTGACTCCATCTGCAGCAAGATGATGTTATAGGTCTTTGGTGCTGGTCTGTGGGTTGACTGTGACTGTTCTCACCATTCGTCACTTTTGTTTATCCGATATTTTTCTTGGTCTGCCAGTTCAAGCCTTAACTTGAACTGAGCCTGTGGTCTTCCATTTCCTCAGTATGTTCCTAACTGTGGAAACAGGCAGCTAAAATCTCTGAGACAGCTTTCTGTGTCCTGCTCCTAAACCATGATGGTGAACAATCTTTGTCTTCAGGTCATTTGAGAGTTGTTTTGAGACCCCATGTTGCTACTCTTCAGAGAAACTTAAAAAAGGAGGGAAACTTGCAATTGACTCCCTTGAAATACTCTTTCTGATAATTGGATTCACCTGTGTATGTAGGTCAGGGGTCACTGAGCTTACCAAGCCAATTTGAGTTCCAATAATTAGTTCTACAGGTTTTGGAATCAATAAAATTACAACAGTGCCCAAATTTATGCACCTGCCTAGTTTTATTAAAACAATTATTGCGCACTTTCGGTAAATCCAATAAACTTAATTTCACTTCTCAAATATCACTGTGTGTGTCTCTTATATGATATATTTAACTGACATTTTTTATCGTAACAACTAACGTTTTATACAGGAAAATCATGAAAGTGAACAAGGTTGCCCAAACTTTCGCATCCCACTGTGTATACAGGGAGTGCAGAATTATTAGGCAAATTAGTATTTTGACCACATCATCCTCTTTATGCATGTTGTCTTACTCCAAGCTGTATAGGCTCGAAAGCCTACTACCAATTAAGCATATTAGGTGATGTGCATCTCTGTAATGAGAAGGGGTGTGGTCTAATGACATCAACACGCTATATCAGGTGTGCATAATTATTAGGCAACTTCCTTTCCTTTGGCAAAATGGGTCAAAAGAAGGACTTGACAGGCTCAGAAAAGTCAAAAATAGTGAGATATCTTGCAGAGGGATGCAGCACTCTTAAAATTGCAAAGCTTCCGAAGCGTGATCATCGAACAATTAAGCGTTTCATTCAAAATAGTCAACAGGGTCGCAAGAAGCGTGTGGAAAAACCAAGGCGCAAAATAACTGCCCATGAACTGAGAAAAGTGCAGCTGCGAAGATGCCACTTGCCACCAGTTTGGCCATATTTCAGAGCTGCAACATCACTGGAGTGCCCAAAAGCACAAGGTGTGCGATACTCAGAGACATGGCCAAGGTAGGAAAGGCTGAAAGACGACCACCACTGAACAAGACACACAAGCTGAAACGTCAAGACTGGGCCAAGAAATATCTCAAGACTGATTTTTCTAAGGTTTTATGGACTGATGAAATGAGAGAGAGTCTTGATGGGCCCGTGGCTGGATTGGTAAAGGGCAGAGAGCTCCAGTCCGACTCAGACGCCAGCAAGGTGGAGGTGGAGTACTGGTTTGGGCTGGTATCATCAAAGATGAGCTTGTGGGGCCTTTTCTGGTTGAGGATGGAGTCAAGCTCAACTCCCAGTCCTACTGCCAGTTTCTGGAAGACACCTTCTTCAAGCAGTGGTACAGGAAGAAGTCTGCATCCTTCAAGAAAAACATGACAATGCTCCATCACACGCGTCCAAGTACTCCACAGCGTGGCTGGCAAGAAAGGGTATAAAAGAAGAAAAACTAATGACATGGCCTCCTTGTTCACCTGATCTGAACCCCATTGAGAACCTGTGGTCCATCATAAAATGTGAGATTTACAAGGAGGGAAAACAGTAAACCTCTCTGAACAGTGTCTGGGAGGCTGTGGTTGCTGCTGCACGCAATGTTGATGGTGAACAGATCAAAACACTGACAGAATCCATGGATGGCAGGCTTTTGAGTGTCCTTGCAAAGAAAGGTGGCTATATAGGTCACTGATTTGTTTTTGTTTTGTTTTTGAATGTCAGAAATGTATATTTGTGAATGTTGAGATGTTATATTGGTTTCACTGGTAAAAATAAATAATTGAAATGGGTATATATTAGTTTTTTGTTAAGTTGCCTAATAATTATGCACAGTAATAGTCACCTGCACACACAGATATCCCCCTAAAATAGCTAAAACTAAAAACAAACTAAAAACTACTTTAAAAAATATTCAGCTTTGATAGTAATGAGTTTTTTGGGTTCATTGAGAACATGGTTGTTGTTCAATAATAAAATTATTCCTCAAAAATACAACTTGCCTAATAATTCTGCACTCCCTGTGTGTGTGTATATATATATATAAAAAGTTATTGTGGAAAAAAAATCTGTAATATATTACCTCAGAGAGTAGTTATGGAATACTCTATATCTGAATGTAAAGAGTGCTTGGATGCTTTCCTTGCATTGAAGGACATCCAAGGCTATAATTACCAGGTAATTCCCAGCAGATTTGATCCAAGGAGGGTTTTTTTCCCCTTTTAAAGGGAACCTTAACTAAAAAAAAAAAAAATGAGTTTTACTTACCTGGGGCATCTACCAACCCCCTCCAGCCATCCTGTGCCCTCGCAGTCACTCATGGCTGCTCTGGTCCCCCGCTGCCAGCTAGTTTCATTTTTGCCGACTGGGAGTCGGCCGGCCGCCATGCGTACGTTTTTACGCATTCCTGCTGGTGCAGGAAGCTATTGCAGACATCAATAAGTACATTTTTACGCGTTACGGGCGTAATGCATACAATTTTACGCATTACACCCGTTAAGGTTCCCTTTAAGGCTAATTGTCCCAAGGTGTGCATATAATAAAGGCTTGGGTTAAAAAGGGCACCAGATATAAATGATATTGAAGTTATTGTTTAGTAAAATGGACGCCAGGATATGCCATAAAAGATTGTTTATAATACTGATATTCTACTATTCCCCACTGTATCTTCTATATATACATTTAGTAAAATAAGCACCAGTAAAATTAATACAATTTTGTTTAATTTACAGATATTGTACTACTTCATTCATATAGTAAAATATCCTTAATGCTCATTGATATTGTACTACAGCCTAACCTCTTTCTACTCACAGAAACCTGTGTTGGGGTGTTCCCCCCCCCCCCGGTGGTGCCTAACCCCAAGACTACCCCTGGAAGTGCTTAACCTTAAGACCCCTGGTGGTACCTAACGTTAGTACCTGTTGGTGGTGCTTAACCCTAAAACCACCCTGCTGGTGCCTAACCTTAACCCCCCTGCTGGTGCCTAATCCTATGACCCCCCACCCCTCCTGGGGGTACCTTAACCCTAAGACCACCCTGGTGCACTAATTTTTTGGTGTCTTTTTTTTTTGGGGGGGGGGGGGGGGGTTACAATACCCTTTAAAGGACAACTGAAGTGAGAGGGATATGGAGGCTGCCATATTTATTTCCTTTTAAGCAATACCAGTTGCCTGGCAGCCCTGCTGGTCTATTTGACTGCAGTAGTGTCTGAATCACACCAGAAACAACCATGAATCTAATCTTTTCAGATTTGACAAAAAAAGTTAGAAAAACTTGGTTTGTACCATGCTTTTCAGGGTCTACGGCAAAATGTATTAGAGGCAGAAGATCAACAGGACTGCCAGGTAACTGGTATTGCTTAAAAGGAAATAAATATGACAGCATCCATATACCTCTCACTTCAGTTGTCCTTTAAGTGTAGAGATTTCACAAGTAGAGTCTGTGGAACACAGCAGAATATTATGTGGTGAATTCAGTGTTTGCTTAATTTACTGTCATATTTCCCAGTGCTGAGACTGTAATAATATGTCATTGTCTACTAATTCTATTAAGCATGTCCCTGCTGAGTCAACACCCATTCCTGTCTCTGGTACTGACCTGCCTCAAGGGACAAGATGAACAGCGTGAAGGACTCCTTACATCACTTCAGAACCAGCTAAACCAGGTACCGTATTTAGTATCAATACTCAAAATATCACTTTAGATACAAAAAAAAGGCATTACATGAAACACCAAGTAGGTAAAAATGTAAAAAAGTGAGGAATATTTTCCCTACAGAAGGTGCTTTTGCGCTCTAGCTACGGTATGCTGCTTGTTAATATTACCTCATCAGGCCTCGTTCACATTAGGCAACGCGTATGGCCATGCGTTTGGGGCGCAAGCGCACCCGATTGCACGCCATCCACGTTGCCGTGCGCTGCACTGCTGATCCTATTCATTAGAGTGAATGTGATCAGCGATGCGCTTTACCAAAAATGCTGCGCAGCGTGTATAGTCTCTCTATGCACTTCTGATTTTCTTGCTGATCGCATACCATACGCACTGCCATATTGTGCACGGCAGCGCATATATTGTGAATAAGGCCGAAGGGTAAATGAATACTCTGGACACTGATAGACTTTGCACCTTTACACACTTTAGCACTTAGTCATGACTCTGTAACTATAGTCATCACCATTGTGCTCCTCACAACATTCCCAACCGTTTGGCTGTATCCCTAATTACACCACACAGTGGTAGGACTGTCACACACCTGCTACAGGCTATCATGTGCTGGGGATTATTACACCTCAAGAATGCTATTACAGAGTGAGGATTGGCACACCTTCACACGGTTTATGGATACTAAAGTTTTCAATTTGGGCTGAAAATTGCTTCACTAAACTAACATAGCATTAGTGTGGGGTGCAGAGCCATAGATAGAAAACAGAAAGATAAGTGGCGTTGTAAATATATCTCTAATTAGCTAAAGATGTTTTAGGATGCAATGTTTCAAAAACATTCAGTTCTCTTCATCAGGCAAGATGTTACGTCACTGGAAATCATAAACTTAATGCATCTCTTTGACATGTCAGTCGGTTTAATCAGTGCCTCCACTTTGATGTACACTGTGCTTGTGGAAGCAGGAAATTTGGGCGCTGCTATTAGTAGACATATTTTTAATTTTAATTGTGGGTAGCCCGGGGACATGTTCTAGCCAAAACTGGGAGGCCAAATTCCCTGGCTCCTCTTTTTCATGTGTGCTTGTGCCATACCCATGAGGATAATCTGCTTATGTTAATATTAGTATAAATATGGTTATTGTTAACGATAGTAAATTTAAGGTGCCCATACATGGTACAATTTTACTTTTTGTTCGATTAGATAATTTACTTAGATTATTCCGTTAGATCGAATATAAAGATTTTTCCAACATGTCGGATCGTATTTTTATAGAAAAAAACGGGATAATCGTATGTTTTTGTTAACCTTCCTGGCGGTAAGCCCGAGCTGAGCTCGGGCTATGCCGCGCAGGAGGATATCTCAGCCCCTAGTGGGGCGATTCACCCCATTTAAAGTGCTGTACGCGCAGCTAGCATGTCACACGGCTGTCCCCAGTACAGTGGTGCCTTAGATCGCATTGCTGTACAGTGTTATTAGATGTCGGTTTCACTAACTAACAGTTTCTTAGCTGAGCTGAGCTCCGTCAGCGTCCGCATCGGCGCGTGGGATCTCCTGCAAAACCCCGCCCCAGGACTTGACTCCAATTGGCGTTAGGCGGTCCGGGGGCTCCCACCGCGTTCATGCCTATCTGTGTACGCGGTCGTTAGGTTAATTTTATCGGATTGGAAATCTACCCGATTTTTGGATCGATTTCATTAATCTAATCGGGTTGGTTAGGAGAGTTTAGTCCTAAGGGGTTCCAAATAATCATTTACAGTCGTTCATACAAAGAATTGTTTATAAACGATCGTTCAGTAAATTGTATCGTTAGTGGCCACCCTAACCTGACTGACACCATTATACTTCTTTACCTAATGTATGTACCAGCTGACAGCACAGTGATGAAAACGATGGAATGGCATGGTGCGCTCAGCAAGACATGCTGGCTGGTCAGCTAATCTGACAGCTGGTAGTAGGATTCCCTACTACATCACTAAATCCATACTTGTTCCTCTATCTGCATGACAGTTTGGCTGTTTCAGTTACACTATTTGACTTGCATAAAACAAGAAGTAAATATGCTCACTAGAACTGTGTATTCCCTGCAGATTCTGAGTAACTGGAGAGAAGAGAAATACCAGGATGATGTGAAGGCTCGACAGATGATGCATGAGGCTCTCCAACTACGCCTCAATCTGGTAACACGTATCTCATGCCTACAATAATTTCATCTCTCGTGTAGATGCATTTATCTTTAGGATTTCTGATGTGCTGAAAACAAAATGAATATCTTTCCACATTAATATTATCTGTACTGTTTGCAACCTTAATTACTTTTCTGTTAGTGTAGAAGCGATTGATCAGTGTAAGCATCTTCTTAGTGTACTATTGCGGTTTACCTAGTGCTTATTTTTCCTGATTTGACATAGGTCGGAGGAATGTTTGATACAGTTCAGAGAAGCACACAGTGGACTGCAGACTGGGCTATTCTGCTACTTCAGATTATTACATCAGGAACTGTTGACATGCAAACCAACAAGTGAGTTTTCATGCATCTACTAGCTATGGCTTCTCTATAAAGACTGGTTCTGTTACAGTGTTGCCACTAGGGGGTAGTCTGAGGACACAGCATGGGTATTGTAAAGGGAGCAGAACAGGGATAGTGCTAAAGTTACATAATTCAGTCACATGGAACAAGGATACTCAGCAAGTATCAGTGGCGTAGCTAAGGAGTTGTGGGCCCCGATGCAAGTTTTACAATGGGGCCCCCCAAGCACTCTATACACAACAATTGATACAGCGCACCAAAATCTGCCAATGGCAACTACAGTGTCAGAGGTGCAAGAAGGGGATGGGGAACAGTTTGTTAATGTTTACCACTATTCAAAGTATCTATAGAAGTGATTATTATGAGCACAGGACCAATAAAGAGCTAATACTGTAGTTGAGGGAGGGCCCTTCGGGGCCCCTCTGGCCCAAGGGCCCCGATGCGGTCGCAACCTCTGCAACCCCTATTGCTACGCCCCTGGCAAGTATTCTCTATTTAGAAAACATTGCTAGGTCTATCTTTCATTTTACTATGCTGCTGTGCAAATTTGATCAAAAGTTTATTGTATTTAAAGTTTTAGTACATTAAAAAATATAATCATTTCAATCACTTACCAAGATGAGGCTGTGCACTGGGATTTCATCTACTAATAATCATAAAAGTGCAATGTGCAATGTTTAGTAACTCCTATCAACTGACAAGAACTTTGGAAATGTGTTCTGCTGTTAATCCAGTATGCCAGACAGCAGAAACTGTAGGATCCCCTATGGTCTCTTCAAAAGTTCATTTTGGCATTGCTACCTCTGATTCCCAGAATCCTGTCTGCTGTGCAGATTCCCTGTTTATGTGATTTTGCTAACATTATACTGTTTCCTTATTATGCTATGCTATGGTTCTCTAGTTACTTATTAAACCTTCCAGTCCATTTTCACGATTTTGCTGGAGGGACATGGGTGATCATGAAAATGCAGCAGCGTTGGGGATCTGGAGGGTCTCTTCCTTTTTGCAGTAGAGCGGGGTGGCAACCAGATATTAGGGGGACTGGGCGGGGCTGGCGCCAGCTCCTGTGCTGTACATCTCTCTCTGATCAAATCTGATCAGAGAGAGATCCGTTGCCAGCCATAAGCCACAGGCCAATTCCCAATCGATTTCAGCATGAAATCTCTCGAGAATTGGCCTTGTGATGCTGCATCTGCCGCCTCCATCTCTGCCCTTCTACTGTAGATGTACCCCCTGTACGTGTATTTATACTTTACCTGTCCGCTGTCATCCGCTGCAGTGCCCATGCATCTTCCCCTTCCTCCATTTGCGCCTGACATGCTGCCGATGTATAGCATGTGGACGTTCTGTCGCAAAATTTTGTGTGGAATTTCACAATTAAGGCCACACAAAATTAAGATTCGGAAATTCATTTGTTTTTGCGTAACCCATTTGTAATTTTGCATAATTACACATAATTTCATGCCGCCTTTAGCAGTTAATAGCAAAGCCCTCAAAGTATAGGTAGCTAGTAAAGTTGCCCCTAGTATAGTTTATACTAGGGGCAACTTTATACAGCATGTTTATCTCATCATGCAACATGTCAGCTTAGTTACACTTTAAATAGAGGCAGGAATGGTAGCAGGAAGTTAGTGGTATTGAAGAGCTTGAATAGGATAGACCGTTTTTCAAAAGCCATTTGAATCAAGCCGAGAAGATTGAAATCATCAGAACAGCAGACTACAAGTAACAGGAAAGGAGCCAGACTGCACTCAAGCCTTGGAGCAAGAATGGGGCTCTGGAGAATAACCCTAGAGTTTTCTAGAATAGGATTTCTCAACACAGCCATCAAGTACACCCAACAGTGTATGTTTTTCAGAAGGGCACACACATTCACAGTTGAGGTAATTAGTATCTCAGCAGCATTCACTGCTGTGGATTTCCACAAAACACTAATTTCACTATCTAAACCAGGTGTCAAACTCATATACAGTGGCCGAAATTGAAAACTGGGACTATCTTTCGTGCAAACCTTTATGTCTGGGGGCCCTCTCCCTCTCTTACACAGTTCCCTGTTGTATAATGGTCTCTTCCCTCACCTATACTGTTTCCTGGTGTCTACTGTCCACCCCCCCATACAGTTCTCTGTTGTCTAGTGCTCCCTCTCTCCATGTGCCCCCCATCCTATTCAGTTCCCTGGTATCTACTACCTCCCCCCTTTTCTCCCTTTATATAGTTCTCTGGTGTCTGGTGCCCTGCTTCCTCTCTTATACAGTCCCCTGGTGTCTCATGGGTTCCCCTGTCCTATACATTTCCCTGGTGTCTAATGGCACCCCCTCTCTTCTTTTTACAGTTTGCTGGTGTCTACTCAGTGCCCCGGTTTCTAGTGGCCACTCTCCCTTCACCATGTGCCCTCATAGTTTCTGCGCTTTGCCGTATAGGCTTAGCGCTCAGGTGTTCGTGGGGAAAAATATAATACAAAGTAGGGAATTCACTTGCAGGACATATTTGATGCCACTGTGGGCCAGAGTTTAACATGTATGATCTAAACTTATGATTTATTTATTTGTCTTGGTGTTCAGAACCATCATTGTTTTGATGTCACGTGTCTGTGGAAAAGGTTAAAAAAAACAAAACAAAATGAGTCTTGCGAATAAGTTGATGTTTAGCAATGACTTTTAAAATGTCAACTCTGTGAGGACGTTCTTGTTATGACTAACTGGCACTTTATATTTAAGATGCCTGATTTGCACAGTAAATTTTATTTAGGTTTAGCGAGAGAGCTTTGCAGTTTATCTGATAGCTCTTCATAACGACAAATGGTTTCAGTCTGTCTTTAGCTGTCAGTGTGATTAATGATCAGGGGTCCCTGGACTTACTGCTTTATCAATCACTAATTATATTTATGATAATTTGGGGAGACAATCTCCGTTCTTGGGGACAAGTTCGGTCTCTACTTTGGAAGGAAATTTACTAAAAAGGAAATTTCCATTATTTTGTTCATTGCCCACATTATGCCATTATACTGTCTGAAATATATATATATTTTATTTTCAAGCAAAGTTAGGTTTCTTTTACACTGCAAATCACATTTCTGAATTGCAATTTGCCATTCCAATTTGCGATTGCAATTTCCACTGCATGCTATCGCCACAAGAAGAAAAACATTTTTTTTTTTTTTATGGAATTCAATAAAACGATTGGTTGTCCTGAAAAATCAAAGGCTTCTTTTTTAATTTGTTTGAGAATTCAGGATTTCCTATTTTATTGGATAAAAGAAGATCAGAGTGTTACATTTTTTTGATCATTTTTTATGAAAATTGAATGGTGTATGGTAGATTGTCAATTACTTGATGTACAGAACCAAGCAATTTTCAATAATTTGTTTTTTCATAAGTGGATACAAATTAAACATGCCTTTGTGATACAATTTTTAAAATGTTACAATCAGTCAGAAAAATTGATTGCAATTTTAAAAATTGAAAAGATATTTAAAAAATTGTATGCTGCGTGGCCACATTTAGACTTGAGTGACTCTTCTGTCCTGTCCTATCAAATCTCTAACCGGTTATACAAGGTAGTCCCTGTACCTTTACTCTTTTCAGTCAGTTGAGGACTTGAGAGTTTATGCAAACTGCCATATGGGCAGGGAAACAGTATGCAGCTAGGCAGTGGCCATGGACTGGCTCAGTCAGCAAAATCGAAACTGAGCTGAGGCGAGGGACCGGAGGATCGTTGGGTACCGACACGGGCACAGGGCGCAATGGGGGAGCCTAACGGAGGATCCAGGCAGCGGAGAAGACGGCGAGGGAACCAAGCAGCCAGAAGGGGGTTGGAGGAAGCCCCAGGTATGTATTAAACATTTATTTTTATTCGTCTCAGGTTTATTTTAAACCAACAAGAAACAGATAAAATGTATAAACTATTGATAAAAGAGATGTACAGACAGTCCCCTATTTACAAACGACTCAAGTTACAATTGTCTTCATGTATAAAATATACTATACTGTTTTATTATGACATGTTGGAACATTGTATAAACGGTTGTAAGCTGTTTAAAACATTTTCAAAGCACATTGAACACAGCCAGTTTATTCTAAATGTGGAAATCTGGAATGGTCCAAAAGTAAATCTTTTATCCACGTTTCACTGTGTGTAACTCATAACGCAACTTACAAACAAATACAACTTGTGAATAATCTCTAGGAACTGAACCTGTTTGTATGTACAGGACCGCTGGTACACTATTGGGAGTCAGAAGGTTCAAGGTCTCTTAGAAATGATTTTATTTGTTTTATTAGGGCAACCTGGAGTTGATTTAATGCACTTATTTAATTTCTATTCATAATAAATGTTAATTTGGCACGTGTATTTATATGTATTTGCTTTTTGAATTGCTTTAGTGAATCCAATTGTATTATTTCTGTTCAGCAGGTTTCATGCTGTCCCTGAGTTAGCTGTGCTTAGCCTTGGCTTGGGCACGTCACCCTCTCATTTTTCCTTACCCTTTTGTTTTAGAGACCTGTATTGATTATAGAGTTTATTTTACTAAACCATTACAAAGTAGTCAAAGTGTATATTATAATTAGCAGATGCACAATTCACAGAAACATCTGCAGTAAATGAGCGATTACCTCATGTTTTGAGAGCATTTGAAATGTTCTGCCTGATTAGTTCTTCCTTAAGGCGGTGCTGCCATTAAACAATACACGTTTGTAGCTATCTCCATAAGAGACATCTCACATGTTTTTCTTTTGCAGCGAATTATTCACAACTGTTCTTGATATGCTGGGTGTCTTAATAAACGGGACCCTCGCCTCTGATCTCTCCAACGCGTCTCAAGGCAGTTCAGATGAGAACAAAAGGGCTTACATGAACTTGGTGAAGAAATTAAAGGTATAGTCATGTGCTCTTAGATCCTACTGCGACTACAGGAGTTTCCAGAGATAAAGGGAAGAATCTGCTAATGAAAAACATAAGCCTGGCACCTGATACAACTTTGTTTCACAATTCCTGGAAGTAGACTCACTTTTTTTCACTGACATAGGGCATAGATCCCCATTCTCAGATTTGGTGTGGCGTTTGACCCCAAGTATTATTAATAATATTTAGCATTTATATAGCGCTGACATCTTCCACAGTGCTGCACATAGCATATTGTCTTGTCACTTAAAGTAGATCCGAGATGAACTTTTACTCATTGCATAATTGTGCCCCTTTCCTATTGTTTATAGGGCATTCCTCAAGCCAAATACTTTTTTGTTTTTGTTTTAATACGCTAATTCCCTATAAACTAAACAAACCATGCCCACAGGTTTTCAGAGAGCCAAGGCACTTTCAGACAGTAGCAAGGGCTCATGGGAGCTCAGTCTGGGCAGAAGGAGGGGAAGGTATTCCTAGCCAGAGATTTCAGAGGCAGAGGGGAGGAGGAGGGGGGATTAGGTTTTTTTGCTCAAGATGCAGATAAGCCTGCCTCTGTGTAATGTTTACAAACAACATGGCTGCTGTCATTGTATCACAGGAAGAAATAATAATATTCTATTAAAGCTGTTTGCAGCTAGATTTGCTGTGTAAACTATCTAAACTTTAGATAAGATATATAGACAAGTTACTTTTTATAGTTAGTTTTTCATCTCGGATCCGCTTTAACTGTCCCTCCGAGGGGCTCACAGTCTAATCCCTAACATAGTCGTATGTTATGTACTGTAGTCTAGGGCCATTTTAGGGGAAGCCAATTAACTTATCTGTATGTTTTTTGGATGTGAGAAGTAATAGAAGTGCCTGGAAGAAACCCACACAGACACAGGAATAACATACAAACTCCATGCAGATAGTGCTCTGGCTGGAATTCAAACTGGGAACTCGGTGCTTCAAGGCGAGAGTTCTAACCACTACGCCACCATGCTGCCGCTACAGTACAGAAATGTATTGCTGTATTGCGACCTCTATTAGGGCCCGTTCACACTACACGCGTTTCCAGCCGCGTTTTGGAAACGCGTGCGGGTGGCCCGACACGCACGACATCAGACAGTGCATAGAGTGCAATGTCTGATGTTCACACTGCATGCTTTCCGGACCTGTGCGGTCCGGGAACGCATGCTGCATGCAGATTTTACAAAAACGTGCGGCTGTCCCATTCACTTTTCAGTGATGGGATCAGCCACGCAACGCATACGAACGCGAATGGCGTGCGTTCGTACGCGTTGCGTTCTGCATGCGTGGCCGTCCGCGTTTTGCAGTCTGAACGGGCCCTTAGGGCTGGTTCGCATGTTTTAGCAGCAATTCAGTGCTTTTCTGGTCACCGGCGATCAGCAAAGCGCTGTAACAATGTATCCATAGGGGACCGTTCTCACTGCAGCGTTTGTGATCTCTATAAATTGCAAATGTACTGCATGCAGAATTTCAGCAGCAAACACAATGTGAATTTCTTTCTTCCAAACAAGAATTTCTCAACGCAATCCCTGGGAAAATCGCTGAAAAATTGCACCACAAAATCAATCAATTTTGAGATCCGAGTGTGAACCTAGCCTTACAATTTGAAAACTTGGTAGTTACATAGATCTCTTTAGTACAAATGTTTTTTGTTTTTTTTAACTAGTAGCTATAGTCACACAATAACATACAGAAGTTACTACTAGAGATGGTGATAATTCTGGCTTGCATGATGATTAAATGCAAATTGTGTGCAGCTTAAAACTGGACCAATCAGATCCTTCTCTTGATCATTGCATTGCAATTGTCTATTCGCGATGGAATGCAATGGCTGCCGTGTGAAAGGACCCTTAGTGTGAATAATGCACTGTAACGCGCATAAGAGTAAATCCAGCCAAAAAAACAAAGAAAACAAGCAGAAGTGATGTTTTTAATTAATTGTTGCTGTATATAGAGCCAAACTGAAAGCAAAGTTCTACTCAATAAAAGCAATAATGCATTTTATTAAAGACCCCTCTGTTGGAACCAATATTGTTCTACAGCTTATAACGATTGAACGGCTTGAATCCTGGTTTTCATACTGAGAAAGTGCTGCTCTTTGTCTGCTGCGGGTGAAAATGGCCTGAAATAATATTTGTGTACAATATAGCCACTGCTTTATACACACCACAGAACAAACACATATACCCACAAGATAGGAAGCCAGTAAACTCTTGGAGCGGGGTAATTTCAGTATGTTTGTTGTAGAGGCCGGCTACTGTGCCATGATGTGGAGCTGTGGAACACATTTCTTCTAGGCAACAAAAAAATTAACCAACCCCAATCTTAGGGCCTGATTACACTAAAAAATTTTTTTTTCTGCGGTTCCCCATATTTTACAATGCAACAAAACTACGTGAACACAAAAATTATTTTGTTTTATTTACTCATCCCATCCCATTAAATTAAAACAGACCCGAACTCTTGCACAGCACACAATGAACAGTCTTTATTCCCAATATATAATTGCTGCAGAATTAATGTTCTCTCTGTTGTGTTTCAAAGATTAGATCAAAGTGTCTCATTAGTTCTTATCAGCTACTGTGAATAGACTGCAGTAGACCTCTGTCAAGGCATGTCTGGCATACAGTAAACACTTAGGCCCCATTCACACTTGCAAAATGCAAAACGCTAGAGCTTTTGCTAGCGTTTTGCTCGGGCGATTTTTGGCAAATAATGCAAAAAAAAGCCATTCGCACTTGGCGATTTTTCGCGATCACGATTAGCGCTTCTATAGCACTAAACTCGATCGCTGAGAAATTGCCTGGAAATGGTGCAGGATACAAATCTGCATTTGGACGGGCTCATAGGGTATTATGGCAATAGCACTTTAAAAAGCGATATCGCTTGATCGTTTTTTTTCTGATATCGCCGGCAAAACGCACAGATGTGAACGGGGCCTTAAGCCATATTCTATTCCAGGTGAAAAGGAGCTTGCAGATGCAAGCTACTTATAACCTTGCCATTACACGAGGATTACCGGAAAGTCCTATTGCCCATATCCTTCACGCGATGGCCGATTGTTAGGGAGCATTACTCAGGCGAAAGCTAAGATCGCTAAGCACTGGCGAGTTCAGCAATAGGATATGGCCCTGAGACTTAATCCTTTCAGTGCTCCCTGCAAAAGTGAAACCTAATCAGACTTAAAGAAAATCTGGCACTTTGAGTCCGCAAGGAGAAAAGCGCAATATAAATGTTATTTGTCTTGTCTTGTCTTGTACTCTAAAATTCTTACAATAAAAAGCATGCCATTCTATTCATTATGTTCTCCTGGGCCCCCCTGTGCTGTTTCTGCCACTCCCTGCTGCAATCCTAACTTGTAATTGCCATTTTATGCAGTGTTTACAAACAAAAGACATGGCATGTGATAGGCTGAGAGGAGCTCAGTCTGTGACTCATACAGAGCCTGCAGGGGGCGTGGAGAGGGTGTGTATAGCTTCAATCCTATCACAAGTAGAGCAGCACATTCTTGCCTGACTGCCTGAGCCCGACAAAGCCGTCAGAGGAAAGAAGATAGATTATATAACAGAGATAATACAGCCACTGTGCAACTAGGAAAGGCTGCAGTAAGACAGACCACATTAGAACAGGTATAGGAATTTATAGGATAGAAGAAATATGGCTGAACATTTTGTTACAGAGTCTCTTTAAGGGCTTTTTAGGATTTCCATACATTTTTATAAAGTTTTTTTTTTTTCCCACAAATGGTATTCTGTGGACTGGGGCTATTCTTTTAGAGCAGAGAAGACGGTTTGAGTTTAGTTCAGCCCTATACAAATACTAAATAAATATAATAGTAAGGAATCTGATTTATAGAAATATGTACAAAAATGCAGTAAGGTGTAACATATGTGCAATCAGTAAGAATCTTTGTTTCATTTAACACAAACCTGAAGTGAAAATAAAGTGAACGAGATAAACAATTGTATCTATTGTCCTAATCCTAAATAGACCTTTCCTGGTATCCACAGTCTTATTTTGAATTTTAAAGTTGTGAATGTCTCAGGTAAAGGAGGACAGTTTTTAATGCTTTTTAAGCTCCTGTAGAGACAAATCTTGAATGACTTTTGTGAGGATCCGCTCAGCTGGTTGCACTGGCAGACAGCTTTTTGACCATTCCTCTAGTCTGTGGGCTGCAAGTCTCTGCAAGAGAGACCTGTCTTTCCATTGCAAGTTTCTGGTCTGTTCTGCTGCTGAGGAATTTGCATACATTCGTTATGCAAAACCCCTACCTGCCTCCTTTGATGACTGGCAGTATAAAGACCTATGTTTCCCAGAGTCCTTTGCTGGTCATTCCTTCAGGGTTTGTAGTAAACACTCCTAGAGTGTCAGCAATGCTACTTCTTGTTAAAGTTAGCTTAGAGTAATTCATGGGACTGCACTAGGTAGTTTCCCTAGTGCAGTTAGGATTGCATATCTGTTTGTTTGTTTTTTGCGATTGTCCTGTCCCAGCGGTGGTCGACAGGAAATCGTTCTGTGTGTCTGGGTGCTAACCGGAACAGCGGTTGTTACTGGTAGCCCCTTCTGATCTGTCTTGCCTGGATCGCACTCGCCTTGCGCTAGTGCTGTGGATCCTTCTGTTCTGTCTTCCTGGATCGCACTAGCCTCTAGCGCTAGCGCTGTGGATCCTTCTGATCTGTTTTCTTGTTCCTGAGTTTAGATCGCACTAGCCGCTAGCGTTAGCGGCTGTGGATCTTTTTGATCTGTTTTCCTGCTTGGATCACACTTGCTCTGGCGGAAGAGCGGTGGATCCTTTCTGCCTAGTTCTTGTTTCTCGTTCGTCTGTCTTGTCTGATACGGGCGCTTGCTGTAGGCTCGGTGAGGTAACTGTTAAGCAAGCGTTCATGTTCTTTGTTTCGTGTTTGTCTGTCGGTGGTTAGTTAGGCGTGCTTGTCTCTGTTGTGCTTAACACGCGGAGACCGCGCATAAACGCGTTCGCTGTTGCGAATGAGTGCGGTGTTCGCGTTTAGTTAGCGTTTGTTATTTTCTTTATCATTCTCATTGTATTATTTGCTGTGCCTTTGCTCCTCTTGTGTTCCGTTCTAGTCTGTCTTGTGTCACTTCTGGCGATCGCCTTTCTCGCGATCGCGTTCCTACTTTTGTTTCTGCTGATGTGTGTTCACCGTCGCAGGGTCGCGACTAGATTGGTGAACACACATTCGTCCTGTCCCTGTGCTCTTTCTCTTTATGGGCTGTTCAGCCCCGCATTGTCTTGATCTGTACAATCCCCATCTGGCATCTGTGGCCGTGCAGCGATTGTACTCGTCTGCACTCCACAGCGCCATCTGCCAGTGGGGATTGCCCTCTGCTGGTGCCTTGCACCTAGCCTGGGTTCACCCAATTATACGCTTCTGGAAGGTTTTCGCTGTGTCAGTGCGCATCTCGTGCGCTGACCACGAAAACGATTCCGCAAACGCTACAACTTTGTATCGGTTTCCTGCACTGTGAAGTATTATTAAGCCACACATAAGTTTTATGACCTTTGTTTAGTTGTTAGAGTTGCGCTATAGTCCAACAGAAGAGAAACTGTTGTTTAACACACAGTCTAGTTTTTAGTAGGACTGTTCAGCACATACACGTTTATCTCATTATATCACAAGTCTCTTTAATAGCTGAAACCTAATTGATTTCTCTGCACACTTGCTGTAATTCTGCACCTAGTTTCTTTGCATGCAGGGCTGGTGATTCCATAAGGTCAAACTGGACAATTCCCCAGACTCCAAGCTTGCTAGGGGCTCACAAGTCAGGCACTGTAGAGGTCACAAGTCAGTACAGTATGAAAATATAAGGGGTCCCACATTCATTTTTGAATAGAAACCCATTTTACCTTTACCCATCCCTGCTTGCATGTGTCTGTAAATGCACTCAAACATCTCTACATGTTGTAGTATCCTGTTGAAGGTGCAGACCTGCCCCATAGCGACTGTTCATCATTCTTCCCTTGTTTGGTCTTATCAATATCGATGATATTCATTGATAAAATTATTTAATTTATAAAGCCCTCATATACATTAAACAGGCTTATAACAGCAGTGGCAATAACAGATTCTCAGGTAAGACTGAATCTATATCTAAAGAGCAAAGGATTGTGACCATAGCTTCTCATATGTCCTGACATTATTTTTTTCAGAAAGAACTTGGTGATAAACGGTCAGAGAGTATTGATAAGGTCCGTCAACTTCTGCCATTGCCAAAACAGACCTGTGATGTTATAACCTGCGAGCCAATGGGGTCACTTATTGACACAAAAGGCAACAAAATTGCAGGATTTGACTCTATTGATAAGAAACAGGTAAGAATAAAAATTATCAATAGCATATAAGTTATCTTTGCTTGTAATCCATGTAAATTTCTATGTTTTGTAATGTTAACAGCCATGCATCTATAGAACATATCATATACAGTATATATTTTTTAATTCTGTCAGTTATG